>NW_023416288.1:68486725-69759642 GCF_014176215.1 Rousettus aegyptiacus
TTTATAGAATATGACCTAGAAAATAAATTTGTCCAAGAGCTTCTCTTGTACATAGCTACAAAACTCAAGTCTCATTAACTTATTCACAGTATTAGACTATTATATTCAATAAGGATACAACAAGGGAGAATTACTGAAATTTGTTTCTTTTAGCATTAATATTAAAGATATTTAATTTTTAAATAATAATTTTTCTTTATAATATACTTTCTATTTCATGTTTCATCTGTATACCCTTCTTTTCAAAACTAGATTATAATATTCTCATTGAATAACAAACTCTTTTTCTTCATATCCTTTACTAGGATTAGTACATGATATTACATTCATGAATTCATTATTAACTTATGGATGATAACTTAGGTTCTGTGCTTGATTCCACCACTAGACTGTTTGGATATAAAGGAAAAAAAATATTTACCTTCTCATATCTAACACTGATTATAGTAGACACTTAGCAGATGTTTACTGGATGGAATACTTCAATTTTCAGAATTTGCTTAAAGAAGAATCATATACACAGAACCTCAAGGTCATCAATGAATTAAATGTAACATGGCTACAAAATCTAATAAACTGGCTCATTACTGTAAGAGTTTGGTCATAGGTTTTGCTTGGTATTCCTCTGGTTTATTACCCTTTAAAAGCTGATGATGAAAACTTTGTGCTTTAACACAGAGAAATTCTAAACCATTTTCTCCCTTCATGTTAGAATCCACACTAGGAATTAAGCTGTCCTGCCCTAGTGCATACCCTCTTTCTGACCTATGAGAAATTGTGAAGGTCAATGAGATCATTTCTGTGAAGAGTTTTGAGCTCCGGAAATTCTTCTAATCTGTGAATAAACTCAAGAAAGTGATACTATGCTTAAGCTTTTGCAAAAGTTTAATAGATTCCTTCTTTGAAGAAATTTTCCATTAAGAAGAGCATGAAAGGAAATAAATCAATTTATTCTTATGAAATAAACTCAAGAAATGTTTACTTTCGAAAGCTTGCTGAAAAGTTCCTTTAATAGATTTTTTTAAATGACTTTTAAAAATATTTTTATACTACTTCTGTTGTTTTCTATTGAAGTGAACTGTTTGTGTGTGTGTGTGTGTGCGCGCGCACGTGCGTGTGCGTGTGAGCGTGTGCACTTTCAAGACTATTATCTGTCAGGGAGAAAATTCCCATTATTGTATTTTTGCCAATTATCTGATGTCTGGAATTCTTACTAGATTAAAGGAAAAAACACTGTAGCAATTTAAAAATCAGACTATATACCTAGTGCCCAGATACTAATGCTTTTCTAATTCTAATGCTTTTCTTCAATAAAAGGAGAATTGGCTGATTCAAGGGCTGAAGTAGTAAATATACAAGATGAGCCCAGAGTGTCACAGTGCCAGAAAGTAAGAAAGAGCTCAAAAACAAACAAACAAGCAAACAAACAAAGAAAGCAATGATGAAGTTATGTCGAAGGGACACAGGGGCCAATGGTCAAAATGGGGATAATTTGAACAACAAAATAAGTAACGTTGGATTATACCCCGAAGTATAAAATAAATACTGATGAGTCCATACTGATATAAAAATGATTGAATAAATAAATAAATGGGGCAATATGAGGCAAATATTTTGTTCAGAAAAATTCCAAATAATATATGAAGTATAACTTCCTACTCCTTCAGCATAAGCTGCTCATAATGACATTTGTCCAAAGAGTACAATATTGAAAGGAGAAGTAAAATAATAACTGTACAGTAGAACCACCTGATGAACACTACCTCAGTCAGGTGATCAAGGTGAATATCGACAGAGCAGTGTACACCCTTGATATGATGTGATGAGAACTTCTGTGGTCTTACTTCCCCAAACCAGAGAGTTTTTAAGAATCCCACTTGAGGGATATTCAAAATACCTGACTACGTTTCTCAAAATTGCCAAGGTTATCAAAAACAAGAAAAATCTGAGAAACTGTCACAGCCAAGAAAAGCCTGAGGAAATATGATGACTAAATGTAATGTGGCATCCTGGATGGGATCTTGGAAAAGAAAAAGGATATGCGGCAAAAACTTAAAAAAGTTGAATAAAGCATGGACTTTCGTTTTTACAAATTAGAATAAAAAAATTCTCCAGAGCAAATAAGATAATGATTCTTAAGTATATGGCTGTAGCTAGACAAACTCTCACATACTAATTGTCTCTCCACACTAGGGTGTTGTATTACAAAACCAATCAGTGCTACAATACAAAAATTGAAAGATAATTTTTTTTTATGGAAAATGCATTCTTCTGCTGATAAAAATTCCAATGGTATTTAAAATACAAAGGATCGAGAAATGGATCGAGTTTGGAGTTTGACACCCTCCTCTTAATACATGCAGCCCTCATATTCCTATCCTCTTTATGTCTGTTACTATTTCTCTCCAAATTAAACTTGATTCTATTTGCATCCATTGCTTTAGCTATTATTGCTTTTTTGCCACTGGCTCCCGATTTTACCTTTCTCATTCTCTCTCTTGTTTCAGAGCAGCATTTCCAGTTACATTCTAGAACAGCTGCCCTGCTGAACACGTACAAATTTGAACCTGTTTTCTTCTGCCATCTCTCCCTCAAAGCAGAAAGCATAACCTCATCTTCAAGTTGTCCCTCATTCCACTTCCCACTGATTTCCAATTCTCATCCATCCTAAATTAGACTTTTTAAAACACTTCCTGACCTTTCCAAATACTATCGTATCCTCTAAATCTAAGGTCTCACCATCTCTGCAAAGTCTCCTAATGGGTCTCCTTGCTTCTCATTTGTTTTCCTTCTCTAAACCATCTTCCTCCCTATAGTCAGTCATCTTCTAAAAAAATAGCTCTTACAATCACCAGCACAAGGCAGATCAAATTCCTTAGCCAGAGCAACCAAGGCCCTTCACATCTGCCTCAACCTACGCATCTAGCCTTGTTTCTGTCACAGCGGCCCCGCTTGTTCCTCCTCAGCCGCACCGACTCCTTGTCGGTCCCTGAAACTCCAACAACTTATAGACCCGTTTGTCTCCAGCATGCAACTTTTGCTGCCGAAGGCTCTTCTTTCCAAAATTTGGGTGAGAAATTATTATTATATGCCAAATATATTCTCCTTGTGACACCGTCCTAGGTACATTCAGAATTGGTCACTGCCTTTCCTGTTCTCCCAGGACATTTTATTTCTGCCCTTCGTACTGTTTTTTAATGTATCTAATATTACAGTTAAATAAATACATCCTTGCTACTCAAAAATGACTCTTGGACCTGCAACATTTCCATCAACTGAAAGCTTGTTAGAAATAAAAAATTTCAGCCCCCAACTTTGACCTTTCAGCAACGAGATCCCCAGGTGATCTGAATGCATATGTAAGTTTGAGAAGCATGGATACACATTGCTGCCCTACAGTGACTTGAAAGGTCTCACTCATCTTCACAATACTATCTCTCCCACCAACACCAACTAGCTCTTGCTCAAGAACCATGTTGAATAAAATTTAAATGTTTTTAGTGTTGGTTATAAAATATCCTGATGCCTGGCTGTAATGTCCTTCTCATAATCCTTGTTATGAGGTTGATGCTTTAAATTGGGTTCTTTTGTTACTTAAGTACTTGACATGAGTTTTTGACAGACACTCCTTATACTAAATTCCACAGAATGGCACAGGAGGTTTTAGTATATAATTAACATTGTGATACTTCATTTAACTAAATATTATTCCCTCTTTCTGTTTTATTAAAAGTCATTTTGCATGACTTCTTTAAAATGCAATGAATAAAACCAAGACATATCTGGTTTAACATTGTATAATAATGTGCTGGGGACTATGAGAAATCTGAGAGGGAAGAGAGAATCATTGATTTAAAATTTATTCTAAGAATAATTCCACACTAATTTAGATGAGAATTAAGTCTTAAGAAAATATAATTCACCGACATGGGAAAAAGAATCAATTCTCTCAATGGCTTATTACTTAATGCCACAAGTATTTTAGGATTACACATCTTTTATTCATAAAGCATTATTTTTATAATCTTTGGAAATATATTTAACCCAATCATAATATTTCTGTAAGATACTTATGAGGCCAGTCTTACGTTCCATTTTCAAATCAAGCAATTGATAATCTAATGCACTTATTCAAGGTCGTTCCAAAAAAAAACAATTATGGGTCTAAAATTCAGACCTCCCAGTAATAACAATACCAACATTAGGTGAATGTTAGGAGAAATCAATGAGAATATTTTTTAAGAAACAAAATATGACCTCTTCTATGTGTCTTTAAGACTTCTGAATAGAATGACATAAGGTAATTTTGAAAACACAGGAAATAATCTTCTCTCCCAACTCAATGTTACCATCTCATGTTTCTTCAAAAGGCCTTCCTACCATAGAGAAGGATATGTTAACAAACACTCATTGGTGACTTCAATCTAAGGAAAAGAAAAGGCCTCATTAGTTGTAGGTATCAGTTAAATTTACGTACATTGTCTAGACCTGAGCTCCACAGTTTTCTCTTACTGGCACTACAAGTGAATTCGATAAAGCAAGTGAAATCTTAAACCCTCAAACTACTGATAAAGGAATATACATTTTCAAGAGTGAATAGCAACAGCCCCCAAGTGGTAGACATGACCTAGCCAGCTAGGGTCTCTTGTGAGACCCTAAACTGAGTGCTTTAGGTAAGGAGGGACCTGAGTAGTGGGTGAATAGGGCTATCGTTTAAGACAAATTTCATCCATTTCACACTTTTCTTAAAATTGGCCCTGCTCCCAGAGCCCAGGGGAAATCATAAATGTCTCCTGAGGCTAATAGTTCTGTTATTCATGAGGTGAAAAAATTTAGGTCAACGTGAAACTGTGCCAAGTACTATTTGACGTGTACCATACTTTTAAAGTGTATTGTTTCTACATATTTAAGAGCATATTATACCCCACACAATTTAATAGAATACTATAAAATCATAGTTTCCTCTATACTCATACATAACATTAATTTTTCACCTCTCCAGAGATGTTTGGAACATAATTTGCTATATTTCTCTCTAACTACTTACAACTCAAACTTTGTATAGTAATCTCATTTCCCTTATTTTGATTGTCCTTATTTAAAATAATTTTCTCTACTTCATCGACATTGTTAATTTTAAGATTTATATATATATATATTTTATTATGTTTCGATGCTTTAGCTTCTACCAAATCAATACCAAGAATAATATTGCTAGCTTAAGAAGTGTAACTATTTTAAATGTTTTTTTTCCAGATTTTTTCCCCCCAAAAAGGCAACATTTCACATTTCCACAGACAATAAACATATGAGAGCTTCACTTCCCAGAATTCCTACCCGTAATAGGTGATATCACCAATTTTGCATTTTGCCAGTCCTATGAATTTAAAATGATACACTGTACTATAAATTGTCCTTCTATAACTTTTTCTAAATTTTATGATCTTATTTTCTTTATTCTGCCATTTGGACTTTCTTTCTATAAATGGCTTATTTAACTTCTTAGCCTAAAAAAGATTTAAAAATAGAATATTAGTTTAAAAAAAGCTATCATAATGAAGACATTTTAAATTACTGTGCAAGTAGAACTTCCTTTCTATCAAAAAATCAAACCAATGTATCATTTTTAACCTTGTTATATTAAAAACTATTTTAATATTGATTACTAAAGATCTGTAGAGAGCTAGTAATATTGATGAAAATAAAACAAAAAAATAGTAAATATCATTTCATAGAGGTATTTGGCAGGGAGAACCAGTTTTAATATTTTTACGCACTGACCCAATAATTCAGCATTACACTCAAATGTCCAAAATGTAAAGTAACATAAATGAATATTGTAGCAAAGTTTTATTTTATAGCAATTAGTTGAAATAATTCTAATTATGTATCAAGAATGACAGAGTTAAAAATTATGGTATGCCATATAGTAAAATACTAAAAAGAATGAAGCAAATATTTTTTCATCTACTTTCAGGACTTTAGTATGATATGGAGGTTAAAGGCTCAGGCTTGGAGAGTGACAGTCCTTGAAACAAACCTCAGCTCCACCGTTTATGAGATGTTTCTCACTTGTGAAACAGAAATACCTATTTTATGGATTAGCAGTGAGAATTCAATGAGTTAATGTATATAAGGCACAGAGCACAGTGCGTTTCATTAATAATAAAAGAAGGCTAACTTAAAATGATTGATAGAAAAAATTATTAAAAAATTTTAAACTATGTCGATATGGCAAAACTTTTATCATAATTTCAAATTTTCATCTGTTAAAACACGTTAGATAAACTATTGTATAAAGAGGCAGGAGACAAAAGTACAGGTGGTAAGTGTGCGAGCAAGTGTATGTGTGCGTGCACACATGCATGTTAGATGATTGGATAAAGAAGCTGTGATACAATATACAATGGACTATTACTCAGCCATAAGAAGATATGAAATACTGCAATTTTGCAACAAGAAGAATGGAGATAATCATGCTAAGTGCAATAAGCCAGAGAGAAAAAATTGAAAATCACATGATATCACTTATATGTGGGATACAAAATTAAAAGCAACGAATGAACAAAGCAAACAAACAGAGACTCATGGTCATGGACAATAGACTAGTGGTTACCAGAGGGTAGGAGGTGGGGGGAGGTGGAGGAGGTAGGTGGGGTAAAGGGAGTCAAATATGTGGTGACAGAAAGAAATCTAACTATGGGAGATGAACAGATAGTGTAAACATATATATCTTAGTGTTAAAGTGTACAGCTGAAACTTACTCGATTTTGTTAACTAATGCCACTAAATAAATAAATAAATAAATAAATAAATAAATAAATAAATAAGTGATGTGGTTAGGATATGTTTCTAAGTAAAGAGATATTATTCTCTGAGAAAAATAACTGAGTCATTTTACACATTGTTTATCTTTCAAGGTACTGTAAAATGTCAATTAACTCTTATATAGGACTGAAAATGTATAGGAAATTAACCTGGATTTTGATCATTTTAAAATTTTGATCATTTAAAACTTCATTAACCAATGCCACCACAATAAAATAAATAAAATGAAATAAAATTCAAAATGTCTCTGATATAACAGTGAGTGTCTTAAAAATATTCTTTGTGAAAAGTAATAGAATTTCTTTCCAAAAGACAAGAACAAAAAACAGTCACAGCATACTATAGTCATGCTGTACAGTTACAAGTTAGAAATTTCAGGCACCACACAAAATAAGGGCTAGCTGATAAACCTTAATATGCTATTTCCCAAATAGGAACCTTTGAGCAAACAAACCAGTGCAAGTGCAAACACTCACTGTTCCTGATACTTGGCTATCTGATGAGTCTTTAGATTAACATGGAATGTGCCTGCCATTCTGGCATTCCCAGCATTCCTTCTATGATGCAAGTACCAATTTCCAGCAGAAACATAATCTGTTTTATACTACAGCTGTGACTTTGGATTTCCATACTATATTTCCACAGAGTAACAGGTAAAGTTCTCATTCTTAAAACAAGCTCACTTAAAATGGCAGCATTTTGATTATGATGCGGTATGATGAGATAGAAAACTTCTTGCATGTCTAATGGGAAATGCCTTAACCTTTTTCAGGTAGAATTTTGACAACATGAATAAGGAGCTTTGGAAATAATTCTTACTCTTCTTTCCAGTAATATTAATTTTAGAAATATGTGTTAAAGAAATCATGAGAAATCTAGAAAAATATTTATACACAAATTTTCTGTGAGTTTTTCTATTGCACCATTTGCTACCACAAAAAATTAGAAATATAAAAATCTGGATTAAGAAAATTAAATTAAAAAAACATTGAATACATCCAATAGTATATTTTTATGTAGTCATCGAAATAATATTTACAAAGGTTTTATAGCATGCGTTTCTGACATACAGTATGCTAAAAAAAGGAAGCTAGAAAATTGTATAACATATAAAAAATTGTGAAGAAATATGTTCAAAATCAATTGTTTTGTTAGTGCCATTATAGGTATTCTCCCTCATTCTTTATTATACTTTTTATGTATTTTCCAATTGGAATAGAGCTTAAAGATCATCTTAATTTTCTGTAAAATGAAAGATGACTGAAGAGATTAAGTAATTTAGTCGCAGTTTTATATAAACAGTGTAATCCAAGCTGGTATCCCCCTTTTCCACAGTACTATCTGCTCTTTGGGGAGATATGTAACTATTATTTGGCATAAATCATATGTCCATATTTTTACCTTGATCCCACTATCTTCAAGCAAGCCCAACTCATCTAAAGACAATTTATAGTCAGTTGTTTATTGCTATTGTTTTCAAATGGAATCATTGGCCTTGACTATAAAGAATTAAGGTAACATGTACCAAAACTTTGCATGTCGACTCATAATTAATGGGCTTGGCATCTATGTAAATTTAGAAATGCAGCTTTCTACCAATATGGAAGGTTGATTCAGGGTCCTGGTGAGGCAAATAGGGAATCATTTAGCAACTAACTGCTTATATAGAAAACAGGCAGAATTTGTGCTTCTGGAAACCTGTAATAAAGAAGTACCTAGCACAGCAGTTCTCATCACATGGCGTATGACCAACACAGAATCATCTGGAAGCTTATTTCTTAACCAGCTTCCCCACTGTTACTAAAGCAGATACACTGGGAGCACAGAGCCCAGTAATCTATGATTTTAACAAGTCTTCCAGACAATTTTGGCCCATACTCAGTTAGAGCATCCAGGTCCTAGCAAATCAGTAGGCGCTGTGGTAAAACTTCGCTAAACCCATGTTCATTAAGCAAACATTCAGATGGGGATTTCTTTTACTTTCTGGTGATCACAAAATGTAAAGTGAGATATTAGGAAAGCAGGGCCCCTTCAAGTCATCTCTGTCCTCTACATCCCTTAATCACTTATTTGGTTACTCTGATAATGAGGTGGAATGCTAAACAGGATTTTTTAAATTCCAAGAGTTCCTCTGTTCTAAATGGACCATTTTGTTGCATAGAAGATGAGATTCACATATGACTTTCTTATTTTTCCTTAGAAAAGGAGTTGAAATGAGTTATTATGATCATTAAAAGGTTATTATTATTTAGTCGGTGGAATTCTTCCTTCTTTGAAAACAGAGACATCACTGATTTGACCGACTAGAACAAGGTTGAAGAGAACACAGCGGGTATGGGCTTCTGTTCTTCGGCTGGTTTTGCTCAGACACAGCCCGGAGCTCATTTCATTTTGCTCTACCATACAGCTGTTTCCGATCATACACACTACTTTCCCCCTAAACTTCAAAAGAAGCACGTGGTACTTGAATATCTGAAGGAAAGTTACAGCTATGTTATTAATGTATTTGTCAGGTTTATTTTTTCAATTGCTAATTCATTTAGCTATGTACCTTCTGGATATATGCAAGGCACTGTCCTATGCAGAATAGTGTATAAATAGATGAATAAAACACTCTCTGCTTTACAAGTTTATAATATAGAAGGGGAGATGAGATGAACCCACAAAAATTATTAAAAATATAGCACAAACATACTCTGGGCACCAGATATGTATGAATAATATGCGATGAGGTCTCAGATAAGTTATTCATTAATTCTAGTTTAAGAGGAATTTATGGGTAAATTTATATATTAATTTGGATTTTAAGAAATGACAGAAAGGTGGGAATTCTAGGAGACAAAAACTTCAATAGCAATGCAAAGCAGAAAGCTTTCAAAAGTGATCAGGCAAAGGTGAGTAGGACAATTGAAGTAGTTCTCCATCCTGCTCACACATTAATATCACCTGGGGAGGTTTTGTTTGCTTGTTTGTTTGTTTGTTTGTTTGTTTGTTTGTTTGTTTTTTAAAGACATAGCAGTGGCCAGGTCCATCCTCCTTCCCCAAAATTCTGGTATAATTCTCTGAGGTGAGGCCTGAGAACCATGCTACAGCAGGGACGTGGAGATGGCTGACACCATGGCATGGCAAACTTTGAATGCTGGGCTAAGAAATACGAGTTCTGTTCAGGAGGAAATGAGATGTCATTGAAGATCTATGTGCAAGGAAGGGAAGTGAGTCGAGCGGTGCTCGTGGAATATTAAACTAGCCGTCGTGGTGGAGTGTACTGTAGAAGAAGGGGCCAGCAGCCGGAGGGAGGTATTGAATAGCTACTATGATAGCACAAGAGAAAGGCACAGTGACCGTAAGTAAGGAACGTGGAGCCATGGCCAAGAAGAGGCACAATTTATAGAGTTTGGTGCCTAATGTATGTTGTGGTTGAAGGAGAGAGAGGACCATTTATGAATTTTACAGCCTAAAGAAATGCTGTACTAACAGAAACATGGTGGGCAAGACCATACTGAGGTAGTGAGACACACAAATCAAAATATCTAACAGGTACCTCAAAAAGCTGAACTCTCTCAAAATTCTGCCTCTAGGGTACAGATTAGGATTTGACATTATTTAAAGGTCTTATCCCCTTAAGAGATTATTAATTCTGCAGAGTAGAAAAGTTTCTGGGTGAAATATTAAGAGAAGGTGCAAAAAGATGATTTGGGATAAATGTCTCGGAGAACACCTGTGTTTGCAGGAAGAGCAGGAGGCGTCGGAAAGGTTGGAGAAGCAGGAACGGGCAATATTAAGAAAGTTAAGAGAGGAAAGGGTTTCTAAGAAAATTCTAGACCCCGTGGCATCCACTCTCTGATAGGACAGGTGTTTGTTTCACTGTGGTTCACACATTTCACCAAGTTGGAGACACACTGCTAGAGTAAGATCAAAGACGCTGGGAAATTAAGTCAGTGAATTCATATTAAAGCTTAATTTATAGTTTTGTTCAATTTTGTATAATTTGAGAAAGACTGATATTCTACTCATGCTCAAATCTGCTCTTGTAACAAAAATAATGCAATCATAAATGTAGTGACTGTATTTTGTAACAAAAAGGAGTTTCTTGGAAAATTTTGAAAGGATGCTTTGGGAAGGTGGTGGGGGAAGGAGATGCAAGTCATATTATTGAAGGTTAATTAGGGAAATATTGCTAAAGAAAAAATATTTACTTTTCCTTAAGTTTCCCCCCCCCCCCCAAACCGTAGTTTGGACATCCCAGAAGAGATACTGTTAGGAGGAAGCAACTTCAGCCAGAAATAAAACAAAAAATCATAGAGGATATCCAGAGGGAAATACTATTTAACTGGGGAAAGTTAAGTCTAAAAAGGAAGTGGTGCAAGAGGTTTCAACAATATTTGTGATAGGGCAAGTGGAAAGTGAAAGCGCTACAAAAATTAAGAGACAGTCTTGAAAATATGGTTAGAGCCTCCCAAATGCCTCCCAAATTGGAGAAAATGTCTAAAATATTTCGAGGAACTAAATCTGAAAATAAACTAGCATAATAAACATACCATATCTGGAGTCCCTAAACGCCCTTTTAGTTAATCCACACACTGTCACTTGAAAGGTCCCATATGACGGAGTTTGTTATTCTTTCCTAGAGTCTTTCCTCATCGAAATATAATATGAAAATGATTTGTTTCTACAAATTAAATCTGTCATTCAAAGTGTAGTTTAGTCTTTGGAAAATTAAACAAAAACGTCTCATTTCTTTTTAAAAAAGACTTTTTTCAATTCTAAAGAAATAAGAAAAGAACAATGACCCGAAATAAATTACTTATAAGAATTTCAATTCTGCATCTTTTTAAAAAGTAAAAGTAACAGAATGTGAATTTAAAGAAATAGTACATAGAAAGTATCATCAAAGCTGTATTGAACATTTCCCATTCCCAGCTTTGGGAAATTCACATTCCCAATCTGGTTTCTATGAAACTTAAAAAGATCAAACAATTAGAAGCTGGGCTTGAAGGAGAAATGCTAGGGATTTCGGTAAACATCTGGTTACCATTTTCAATTGTAAGAACTAACCCACTTAAGGAAGCAGTTTAGTTTCTTTAGAGTAAAACTGAGACACTAGCTTTTTGTTCTCTTTGCACAGTGGAGGGTAGAGAAAACATCAGAATGGGGAGGTCACTAGAAGCTCAACTTTTATAAATAAAAAGGTTTTTTCAAAAGCTAAAGTAAATTGAACTCGGGTCCCTATAGTATAAACAATTCAAATGAGTTAAGGTTAAACAAACATTCCTTAAGCTCTAGTGTGCCAATTAGAGGATACATTCTGCTTGGTCGTAAATATATCAGTAATTCTGTAAGCACTGAGGAAAATAACAACAAACCTGCACACACAATTACTGGGTGTCATAATACAATAAAATAGAATGGTGCAGGCTTATAAGTTTCTTTGATTTAATTTCTTCTTTTTTCCCCCCAGTTTGATTAACTAAAGGCACAGAAGCACTTCAGATACCTTCCAAAACTATTACTTGCATAATAAAAAACGTATGTCCAATGAGTTCGAGGCAAAATACAGACAAGGCAAAACACACTGTGCCTTTCAAATGTGACCTTTACTCTTTTGTCTTCCTGCTAAATAGTCATACAGCATATTAAACTCAGGAAAGCAGCAGGGGTGCTGGTGTGGAGTTGGAGGGGGGGTAGGGGGGAAGGGAATGAGAAGAGAAGTTCATTAGGCTCTCAAGTTTTAAATTATCAGTAGAAGCATCTGCTATAAACATGCACTACTGGCCAAATGGGGCCACTGCCAATTTTGCCTCCAGGTCCACATTTTTCCACTCCTTTGCTTCCCATTCCTCTTTTTTGCCCACAGGATACAAGACTGAAAAAAGCAAAAACTTAAAAGAAGGAATTCCTAGGATGATAAAGGTTTAAAATCTTGTCTTGCTTTCTCTCTCTCATTCTGTGTGTATAAATGTTACAGTGCATCACAGAACTGCAAATTTAAAAAAGACTTTAGTAGTTGGTTTACTTATTCTCCTGAGCAATAAAACAAAGCAAGTCACTCAGCAGCATGCTGACATGCTTCTGTTCTAACAAAACTTGCTACTTTTTGAGATGGGCTGGTCCATCTCTGGATAACTCTGATTGATACGATGTTCATCCTTCAATCCGTCCTAGTTATGCCTTCTGGAGTTACTACAAATAAATTTTGTAATCAAGAATCCCATTAAACTGTGGGAATACAAAAACATTGGTCCAACTACTTGTGAGGCCTCCCAGAAACATTCTTTTCAATCGGAACAATCTGTTTTCTCCTTCCTGCTGCTGTTCTGGTTTCTGCTGCAGCCATAGAGATGTGCCCTCTTCGAGGATAGGTAAACAATTCTGATCCAATGATAACAGATACTCCACGTCACAGTCTCTTGAATTACATATTACTTACACTCTACCCTGAAAGCAAGTTAAAAACTTTTGGAAAATGTTCTCTCTTAGGCCACTATTCCATTCTATGAACTAAAACAATGTTTTGCTTGGATGATATGAAAGACAATAATTTGATGCTGCTTCTATCTTTCTTCAGAGAAGTATACGTTATAAAAATCCTGGATCATAGGATATATTTTTCCAAAGCAGGGTACTAGAAAAGCATAAAAGTGAATGTTTTACACTATGCTAAGAAAAGAACTAGAGAGTATAACGTAGAGGACACAAAGGACCTAAATGACATGATGGGGGGGGGCCCTCAATGGTTTCTATGTTCAAAAGCTGTATGTTTTACTTTTACGTGTATTTTACCAGAGAGCATTTTTAGATAACGCTAGGTATTCCATTGTTTTTAAGGAACATTAAACCTTCAGTTAATCAATTTTCACTTCTAAGCAGATAACCCACAAATCTTCATCTCCTGCCCTGGCCTCTCTGTTTACTCCAGGTTCTGCTAGATACATTCAAATGAAAAAGCTCACAGCACCTGAGACTGAATACGTATAGAACTAAACTTATCCACAGTCCCCCCAAACAGCAGGCTGAGTAACACTAGTAAATGTGACAAGAAATCATGAAAGCAAAAGAAGAAAAGAATTCTGGAAAATAAACAAAAGCACTTAAAAGCCTCAATGGTCTAGAATTGTTATATTCCTGTATTTGTGGTTGCATTATTTTTATTGTAAGAGTAGATCTGAGCATGAGTAGAGTATTAGCGTTCCTCTAAAGTGATGTGAAAATGAATGGTTTATCAATTAAGTTTTAATGTGAATTCTCTGAGGTAGTTCCCTATTTAAGGGGCCAAATGTTGGTGCACCATTTTATCTTCATTTATTCGTATGACATCCGTTTATTTGCAATACAAATATTGATTGTGTGCCCCATGTGAAGGGCATGGTTTTAAGTCATAAGCAGAACAGACATGGTCTCTGACCTTAAGGAGCTTACAGATTTGGGGGAAGTGTGTTTTTTTCCCCAAAATGGAATAATCCAGGAAACTGTGTGTATACAACCCAGACCTTTCCATGAGAACACGTAAGCTGAGAAAGAGTGCCTAAAAAAATAGCTAGAATTTTCATGTATCCCAAATACCCAGCAGCGGCATCCTTAGCTGACTTCATAGAGAATCCGTTTTAAATGCATCTCCCCTCCAAGGAATCATCACGCTCTCCTTTCTGTAACGAGTCCTTGACAGTAGTAACAATACTATCTCCAATTTTTGGAGTGCCGGCAGTGTGCCATTCACAGAACAATCGAAAACAATTAATTTGCAGAAGAGAAAACCAAGGCTTTGAGAGGATAAGTAGCTTGACAGAGGTTACGTAACAAAAAAAAGGTAATTCTGGGGATTGCCACCGTCTACTACTTTCCCAAAAAAGCAAATATTCTGGTTAAACTCTTCTTACTTCTGGTAATTTAAGCCTCTAGTTCCTTATAGCTTCTTTTCGAACACAAATAAACTAAAAAAAAATTGGAAATAGGTTTTTCATTACAAAAGTTAAGATTGGCCTGTAGGAGATGTTTTTTTTTTCTTATACAAACTTCAGAAACAGCTTTTAGCAAGTAGCCATTATAAATAAACCTTTGAAGTTAGACTAAATTTCAAATGATACATGGATGTGTTGGACATTTTTTAAGAGTTCAGGTGAACGTAAATGAAAATACAAGGAGAGAGAAATCTATTAAATTATAAACAGGAAAGGAAATCGGCTTTTTTTCTTTTTTAATATGTCTTCCATAACATTAAGTAGTGATCTGTATCTCTCACTCCGTTATCTTTTAATAGTATTTCCTGAGGACACTGTTGGGCAAATTATAGTGTCCTTATTTGAGGTGGGGGTGGGGGTGTTGCTGTGAAGCAACGTTATTTAAAATACCATTCTCCGGAATATAATACATCATGTAATATCAATACAAATATCAATAAATGCTATTTGTCATGGTTTTGACTCTAGCCCTCATAGGTATGCCTTCACTATGCCATGCTGTAATGTTATACTCTCAGCTTGTGTTGGAAAGTCACTATATGAATCAAAATATGACATCCATTCATTTGGAATACAAATGTTGCTGTGGTCCTTGACCCATTATATAATATAGTGTTGTCTACTTAATAATCACTTTGAGAAAGTTGTTTTAAATATATACCTGGGCATGTGAGAGATTAGAGAAAGGAAATGCAACGTTCCCTTCCTCCTGAAAGAAAAGCTTACATTCTTTCCCTGTTATTCTAGGTTCTCCAAATCACAAAACTAAAATTAAGCCTAAATTGTGGTAGCGAAGATATCCATATCCAGTTTGAACCCTATTTTTATATCTCTATTTCAGTAATTTTATAATTATATGCTTTCTTTTAAACCTTCAAATCCTTCTTGAATGAGGTTTGGTATGATGGAAAAAAAACTAAACTATCTCAGTCCCAGAATTTAATCATCAGCATGGTAAGGGATCAAGTGACATAGAATTAGTTTAGATACTAGGGTCAGCAAACTTTCTCCATACAGGGTCCAACAACAAATATTTTTGATATTAAGAACCATACAGTCTCTGTTGCGGCTATTCAACTCTGTCATAGTAGAACAAAAACAACCAAATACAGCACAAAAACAAATGTGAGGCTAGGTTCCAATAAAACTTTGTTTACAAAAACAGGCGTTGCACCGAATTTAGCCAGTGGGCCATTAATTGCCAACCTCTGGCAATAAAATCGATAGTCTTTCACTTTTTGTATTTCTACCAAAAAACAAAAAACAAAAACAAACAAAAACAACAACAACAAAAACATGTGAAATCCCCAAGTTATAAAAACAAGAGCAATTTCAAACCATAAGAGCAACTCCAATTCTGTAGCTTTGATAGCAGGTTGGCATTTGTTTATCATGTGAACCATATATTTCATTTAAAAGTTCAAGATGCATTCAGAAGTGGATAGAAAATTTCTAAATATGCACTACCCTTCAAGTATACATAAATAATTCTATCCAATGATAAAATCTACTGAGTCAGTCTCTTAAACATACTACTTAGATGTTACCGTGGGAATAAGTTAAGAACTTTTGAAAAGCATCTACTGCACTATCCACGTACTAAAGCACTGATTTACTAAATAACACCTATATCTAGAAAAGGGAATAATTGGTTGGTTTTTCTATCTATTCCTTTAGAGAATTATATGTTCTTACAAATGCAAAGACATAAGATATATTTTTCCAAAGCAAGGGATTGAAAGGTCATAAAAATACATTTCATATTTTACTAAATCTAAAGACAATCGTCCTTTTACTGTTCTCAAAATCAGCTTAACAAGAAAATGCTTGTAAATACCTATACAGCTAAATCTTCAATTGTGCAAAGGCATTAAAGCAAGCTGAACTATACATCATTTTATTCTCAAAATTAGCTCTAAAGATTGTTATTTCTTGAACCAATAGTATATCACTTAGGACAGTGCACCCCAAACTGGGCTGCATAACAAAATCACTCGTTTCCATTTTTAGCGTATAAATTTCTGGGCCCCAATCCCAGATTACTGAATGAGAAAAGTATTGTATGGGCTCAGTTTTATTCTGTCTCCTCCCAGAACTCTGATAGGGATGGACAAAGTGATTAAATACCACATACTATTGTGAAGTAAATATCATTACTGTCTCTAACGGATAAGAAAACTAGGGTTCAGAGAACTTTAGTTGCTTAAGGTCATACAGCCATAGCCCTATAGTCTTTCAAGATAGAGCCACTAACTTGTTATGTCACTAGAATGGAAATAATTATATTCTAATTTAGAAACTGAGACGTTTTACTTTTCTTTTCAATAGATGTTTACTAAATAAAATATAAAGCTCAAATGTTACTCTATAAGAAAAGATTACTTAATAGTGGAATGTTACCTGCCTAGCTTATGATTCTTTAATTTTTTATTATTTTTATTCTATTCTTGCCTTAAAAGTTTGTGTTTTTGTTTTGTTTTGTTTTGTTTTAAAGTGGCCCCAAACTGGAAAGAGGCCGCCTGTGTTTCAAAAGATAGTACAAAAGGAGGTCAGCAGAAGTGCCTGAGGTCAGGTCGGGAGAGGAGAGGAAGGCGGGTGGAAAGACTAGGTAGAACAGGAAAATACATTTTATATTTAATTTCTTATGACTAAGAATGTATATAATGTGTCAAGTCTGTACTAAGTAACTCTTATGGGAGTCCCTTTTTTTGTCTCTCATGTAATGTTTCCAATTTTAGGTTAGCAAACAGCGGAAATTGAAATGGTAAAGTAAAAAATAGGTGGAGTGGGTTTCCATATCATTCTGAATTGCTTCCACTCTCCTCAGGCTGCTCCACCTGCGGAGAGTAAGTTTAAATGGACCAAGATAGCATCATAGTTTCTGCTGTCACACATATAATAAAATAAGCATGCAGTGAATATGTGAAACTAAAGCAAAACACATTTTACCAGAATCGAATCTCTAGAAAACACTTTTTTTAGTAAGTGCCTCAATTCTAACATAATTCATAGATTAAACTTGTAGCCATGGCAAATAAGCTGCAATGAAAAAGGGGGTTTATTTCTATATGTTAGATAATCAAGGAAATGATACCATCACAGAACTTTTTTATTTCAGGTATTCAATACACATTATTTTTTTTTCAGTGAAAACTACAAAATGAAGTGGGAAAAAAAAATCAACTTTCCATACTCATGAAATTGCTACCCTTTCTTGAGGCCTATCCAAGAATAATATCTTTTTATACAGAGTAAGAGAATACCAAGAACGAGTTAGGAACTGAATGTTTTAAAAACTGAGGGAATGTGGGGAAGGGAAGATGAGTCAGCATTTGCATTAACAAATTCTGGTGACACTATCTAGTTACCTTGTGCTACTGGGCCCAACAGCTCCTTTGGCTGCCAGATTCCATTGCCTTCAGGCTGTCTTTGGACTTTCTAGGTATTTAGAAGCTGCAAAGTAATCCTCCTTTTTCTTGTAAAATCAACCCAAGGACACAGAGAGAGAGAGAGAGAGAGAGAGAGAGAGAGAGACAGAGAGACAGAGAGACAGAGAGACAGAGAGAGACAGAGACAGAGACAGAGACAGAGAGAGAGAACGAACATTCCATTCCTCCTGTTTTGCCGCTAGAGAAAACTGAAAATTTAAATTAAACTGAAGTTAAAAGGCACAGGTAATCCATGTGGCGCCCGTACACAGTCCGCAGCCGCACCAAAGAGGCAGAGTAACCCAGGACGTCACACAGAAGTGGCGTGTCACCAGGGCCAGGGCTCTGCTGGCCTCAGGAGCGCAGCTCACAGAGCAGGAGGCAGTGGTTACACACATCGTCAACCACCTGGTTCAGTGATGGGCTAAAACAGTTTGTGGGGTGAGAGATAAAACGTTTTATATCTTTTCTTTATACCCAGCTGATAAACGGTTTTCTGACAATATCAGTTATCAGTTATGGATATTCTAGAACTTTAGATTGGTCCTTCTTAATAGAACCTACCTCGATGAGGTTTGTAAAGTTAGTTTTCAGCCCTCCTCGATATTCCAGAGCTTTCCCCTTCCCTTATGTTTTTCTCTTTTGCCTCCTGAGCCCAGTGCTGCACTCTAGATTTCAATACTACCCCTGGGGGACCAACAAATGGCATTCCTGAAGACCTGTCCTCAGGGCCCTCTTTGCACGCTCTAAAGACCTTTCTTTTCATCAAAGCGATCTTTTTGGCCTCTACATCCTGGAAGCTTTGTAACTAAGTAGCTTATAACTCTACTGCAAACTTTACTGCCAATGTGGTAAAAGGTGAATGTGGTAAAGGGTGACGATCATGGCTAAATATCCCCAACCTCTTTTATTCACCATCGGAAGTCTAGCACTCTTAAAGGAAGAGGGCGCATAATAAAGAAGTGTGATGATGACAAGATTGTTCAAATTTAAATGAAAAATAGATATTATTGTGGCACCAGGATCTGACTATTCTCTCAAAGGAAACCACTGCTGAGATCAGCAGTTGATTCAAATTGCTTTTTCTTCCCTCCCTTTTGATAAATAGGAAAATTGATATATTGCATCATTATAAAGAGAAAAATCTGATTTTCTCATGTTGAATGAGTGTTCCACTTCCTTGTAGATCTAATAATGATAAAGTGGTGTAGGATAATGGGCCAAAAGAGACAGGCAGCAAGCAGGTGAAAAGAACAAGCACAGAATTGAGAGCTGGAACACAGGGGTTCAAATCCTGCCCTCCCCTCACCCCGGGTTTAAAATACAAGGTGAGTTACTTCACCTCCTGAAACCTCAGTTTCCTCTTGTGGAATATTGGGGAGGGGATTTCTTAATCTTAGGGTTCTCAGGGGGCTTCAGTGAGGATTAAACGAGACCCTGAATACAGATACAACATGGTATCTGTCACAGGGTTAGTTATTCAAGAAATGTTAGCTGTTGTTGTTATTGCCCTTTTGACCCTCATCATCTATTCAACTCTTTTCGAATAACTTGCTTAAAAACTTGTCTCTTATTTTTCATTTCAGATGACAGAAATAAGAGTACTCGACTAGTAATTGCATGTGTAATAAATATCCACATTTCTTTCATCTTTAGAGACAATCTGTGAATCACATTTAAGCTGGCTTCTTGAAACAGTTTCCAGCACATTCTACTTATAGTCAGATGAAGTGGCAATTTTCTTAAAATATGGAGCAGTTTGGTGCTGGGCAGAACATGTATTTAGGCTCATAAACATAAACATTTTTTATGTAGCATTTAAATATAAACTAAGCAACTTCGAAATGCTACAAACATATAAACAAAATAACTTCGGGAATAAAATAATTAAAGAAAAGTTGAGAGCAAGTAGAAAAGAAGCCAAGTTTTCTACAATGCAAAATTTGTTTTCGTGTATTTTTTAGAGGAAGATAGTAGATGGTACAGAAGCTATTTAACACTCTATGACTGAAGAGGAATTTTTCACTCAAAAGGCTAATCAGCTCTTTCTTCTGCTTCTGTAGATGTGCTTGCTTCATAGGCCGTACTCAAAATTAAGTAAAAACTCATCTTCCCTTTTGCTTGTTCCGTCTAAGCAACAAATGCAACCATCTGTACCTCCTAGCAACTTTCCCACTTTGTAACTCTTTGTAACTGCCTGCAACCCATAGCAACTCCCAGCACTTTGTAACCATCTGAGGACAGATTAACCAATCAGCCTATGCCAAATAAGCTCTATATAAAGAATGTTGCAACTGAGCTCTGGGCCCAGATCTTCAGAGCCCTAGCTCCTCTGGGACCACGGGCGTAATAAACCTGAGTTCTCCAACTCTCTAAGTGCTGTTTGGTTTCTCACCAGTCTGATTTTTGCAACTTTTCTGCAATATGGCAAGCAACTTTGGTAATTACTTATACTGACCTTTTTCTAGTAGCCCTGGTCCAAGGTCAGCACTGAGCCGTTCTTCAACAATGACGACGGTGTAGCGCAGCTGGGTGAGAATGTGCTGGTGGAGCCGAAGCTCCCCTTTGCTGTAGGAAGGAGGCCTGTAGAGTATGGCCCTTCTGCCATGGCTGCCAAAGTGCGTCTCAATCAATTCTTCGATCTGAAAAAGAAAGAAGGCATAAAAACTCAAGAAGAAAAAGTGGTACTTTTCTTTTGAAGGACATCATTAATACAAGTCAAGGGCCATTCAGAATGTTATCCTTTAAATTTCTGTGTAGACATGAAAGACAAATTCTATGAAATGCTGACAAGGACAAAGACACCTCATATGCAAGAACTGAAGGCGAGCTAAGTTTTTCTCATTATTATAGAAAGATGAAAGTTTTAGGCCATTAAAATGTAGAGCTCCTAGAGGAATACTGCGGCATAGAAAACAGAGGTCAGCTCTAACTGAAAATATAAATTAATAGCAATGCCTTTCATCTGCAGTGTGCTTTTATAAAGTAGTTCCAGCTGCATTATCTTATAACAGTTCTTTTAGGTAAACATGGTGGAGGAAACTGACTCAGAGGATGGATTTTATGTTAGAAGGACATGTTTAGGAAGGAGTAAGGAGAACTGAGAAGCAATCTCAGAGCACTCTGGAGACATGCAATGCTGCTGCTTCTCTCAATTAGGATACAGCAAAATGTGAATGCGTCTCGGTGAGGCAGGATGACATCTCTGTGTGAGAAGACAAAAGGTACCAAAGTATCATAATTTTGAGCTCTCCCCTCAATAGTTTATTGCCTCCCAAATAAATATTCCTCTTTCTCACAATGTTTGAAATTTCATGAACAAAAGGGAATTTTCTAATTGACAAGTAGAAAGAATGATGGCATTCATTATAAGGTTTAATGGCAGACACTGGGTGTTTTCCTGAAAACGTGAGATTAAATCTTGATAAAGTAGACACTTTTTATTACTGGAAGGGATGATAAGATTGATTGGAGGTTAAGGAAAACAAATGGAAGAGGTCGGAGAAGAGAGGACAAAGGAGTAGGAGGAAGAAGATGAGGAGAAAGAAATTAACAACAAAACTGGGAATCCAAATTACTTCAGTGGCAGCCTGAATCAAACTGTCCATCTTATGGATCTAAAACATAGTATACACCATTTCTTTTCGCTACTTAAGTTTCTTCATTATTTCGCATTACTGATAGAATCTATTCCGCATCGTTATCAAGGAATATATCCAAGGCCATTCAAACTTCAACCCTATTTTCTGAGTCTCTTTCCATAGCACACTCTTAATTATCTCCATTCCTGACCCCGCTCGCTCCTTCACATGCATACACTGTGCCTTCCCACCTATAATCCCTTCTCCTCTCTCCATTCATCCATCTAGCAAACTCCAAATCAAACATTGTCTCTTTTGAAAAGTTTTAATTTAAATACATCCTTTCATTAGCACTTATGAAATCGCATCTCTCCCTGATGTGAGCTCCATAACAGGCAGCCTGCATTGTCTGTGTCTCCAGTACACATCATCAATAATAAATGAAGATATCTGGTAAATTAATGAGCTGTAGTGCTCTGCCTAGATCTTTGAAGATAATTATGGAAAGAATAATGAAACAGATTTAGATTGTAAACTCTCTGAGGATACGAACTATATCCTGTTTTTCATTGCATACAAATAATTGCTATCTGGAAATTAATAAACAAGGCACAGTGTAGCGCAGCGGCACACAAACTCTGGATCCAGGCTGCTGGGTTTGAGTCCCCCGGCTCCACCAGCACCATGGATTTGACCTTGGAAAATACCTATCCCCCAAGGGTGCTGTGAGGATGAAGGGGTTAATATTCGTAAAGTGCTTAGCACTGTGCCTGGCAAGTAGGAAGTACTATATATGTGTGTTTTTAAAATAATAATATATTGTAAAGAGTAAAGAGCCAGAAAAACTGTTTCTGATTCTGAGCTCTGCCTGGAGCATATTAACATAGGTGTCTAATGCATATATGATGGATATAGTGAAAAGGACAAGAATACTAGCTAATCACACTTTCTGTACATGGCACTTTTGCAAAACATGATTAGATGTTTTTCTCTTGTTAAAGGATATTGCATTGTATTGGTAATAAAACTATTTAAACTGCAAATTGGGATACGATTCCTCAGCAAATGTGGTAGTAGTTTGTAATGATAAATTTATAAGGAGTATTTTACCCCAAATACAGGTTGACACAGTAGTTAGTGGAGACCAGCAGTCCATAGGAGGGCAAAATAAACAAACATGCGTCTAGGTGAAAGGGAAAGACAGATGCTTCCAAATATATCAGTGTCACTCAAGCAAAATGCACAGTGCCCGGAATTTCCTTCTCATATTATTTTCTTACGTAATCACAGGATGCGCCTCTTCATTACAGCTGGCTCAAGTACAGCAGTGATTTCTCATTAGGAAAATTATTTTCAAATTTTAAGTTATTATTATTTAAGAAGATACCATCTCTCCTTTCCCTTCAACCAGGATCAGTTTAAGCAAGAAAAATGTAGGTGTTACCAGTATATCTTATATGGAGCATATTCTAAATAAAGTATAATTACTGGCCATATTTTGTAATAACCCTGATAATAAAGACTGAAGTTTTAACTCATGTCTCAGACTACAGGGACTAAATAGGAAATGAGTTTGTCAGTCAAATTATGTTGGATTATCTTGACATACGAACTGTCCTGTCCTTGTAATATTTATAACACTCTGTATCAGCAGAATGGCCCAATACCAAGGAATGAGAACAGTTTTAGCTGGTCCGACAACAGGTGCACACAGTGCGTATGTGAAATAAAAACTATTCGAATGGTTATGTCAACCGCACCAGCAAATGCGGGATTATCAAATGCCAAGAGAAGCACTTTTGGAAATGCTCCTGCTTACTCCAACAGTTTTGAAGATATATTTTTAGTGGAAGGATACATTTAACCTGGCCACCACTACAACTAAACCAGACACTTGCAAGCCTGCTGATGAGAATTTAGGAGAGAATGAGCATTGCTGGATATAAGCACTCTGAAGTCTCACTTTGCTCCCTCCCTTCCTCTTGAGAGATCCTTAGAATACTCCCCAGAAATCGCTTTGTTAGACTACATGAAAATTGCTTTATTTATTGAATACTTATTATTTTTATTGGAAGGACTTCAAAATCTAAAACCTTCATACCACCTTCAGTAAAGCAAAGGATAGAGTGTTATAATTAACTATGTGGAGTGTTCTATGAAGCAATGTAGGACTGGAAATCAAAAATTTAGATTTGAATGCTGGTTCTGCCACATGCTTCATCCACTGGGGTGAATTACTGAATCTCTCCTCCTCAGAGTTCTTTCATATGTGCAGTAACAAATCCTACCTCATGAGATCGTATTGGGAATTACATACATTTTCTATGTGAAATTGTGCAATGTAGTATCCTACTGATAAGTGATGTTAAAAATATATGAATAAAATTGAATAAGAATTGTAGGTCTGCTTTTATCTTAAGAATTCTATAAGCTGCTATAGTAACATAATTTGGTCTGTCATAAAAAAAATTCTACAATAAACTATATGCTTCCACATACCCTTATATATATTTTCTTTGTAGTACTCATCTCCTTTTAATGCAAAAAATTAATTTATTTATTATGTTTATTGTCTGTCTTCACACACCATAAAAGAAGGTAAACGAAAGCACGTATATTTTGCATTTTGTTCACTTTTGTTTCCTCAAACTAAGAATAGTATTTGGCACATAATGGGCACATAATAAATATTCTTCAAATGAATGAATAAATATGTCTTTTTCCTCAATATATGAAAGTCTTTGTTATTATAAATACTACTGCGGAATATTGGGAATAGAAAGGTGAAAATCTGTACTAAGAAATTTATTTCAGTACAATTGTCAATAGTAAGAATGACAAAAATAGAGTTAAATATTTGAGCAAATTAATAAATTTTGGTAAAAAAATTTGAATAAAAAGCTGTTATAAAAGTGCTATATTTCTGGAGTGAGTTACACTATCAAAAAGTCTTCACCAAGACCCACCTGAAAATCAAGAAATACAGCTCTTTAAAATATAGCGGGAATGAAAAATAAACCTTGTTTTTTTTCACACAACAGGTTTTATTTTCTAGATTTATTAAAGTAGCCATGTATTTATGACATATTTTGATGCTCAAATACATATATATATATATATATATATATATATATATATATATAGTAAACCACCTATGTGTGTAATATACAACTAAAAGTCACATTGCATTGCTAGTTTAGATTTTTGGCATTCTAGAAATACTGCAGAGCCTAATATACTTTAATTTTTCCACTATAAGAATAAAATAGAGATTTTTTTCCATTGTTGAAATGTACACTTATTTATTCAAGAAATAAAATGGATGTAATTTGCTAGAATGTATATCTTACACATTTATTACTTGAAAGTTATTTATAGCATAGTTTGGGGACCACTGGTTCCCCTGGTATGAAGCAGAGCTTCTTGAGAACGTTTTCTACCCAAATGAACATTTAGTGAACCTCTGCCTTCATCTCACAGCTGACTCAACTGAATCTCATTTCTCAGAACTATGTTGTAACTGTACTTTGGGGCTATTTCAATACTCATCATCTAATAAAAGGCAAATTTGCTCACTTGTGGCTCTATGTAAATTATAAAAATATAGTACAGAAACAAATGCAATGATGTTTCAATATAAATATATATAGATATATAGATTAGATATAGATATAGTTATAGATATCCTCAATATTGTTTTGATGAAATGGCACTTACTTAAATAGCCATTGCCAAAACTCATTATCAACTATTACTCAATCTAATTTTCCCTTTGGCACTCATTACAATTTGTAATTATATGTAATGTGTTTAATGTCTGTCTCTCCTACAAGTCTGAATGCTCCAGGAGGGCCTAGGCTTGTTTGTTTTGGTTATTGTTGTACATATAGCTTACTGTCAATTTTCAAATAAAAGGGAATGAATGAATAAATGAATGAATGAATGAACAAGTGAATTAATACATGAATGCAAAATATGAGTTCATTATTTATAAACACATGCATACCCTTTAATTATTTTACTCACTAATCAACTGAAAAAAAATCCACTAGAAAATTTCAGTAAAGTCTTCAACATCTGTATCTCAAGCCATAAAATATCCATGACCTCTTCATCCCCAATGACAATCTCCTCTATGTCATTGCAACTCCCCACTCCAATGGCTACATCTTGGACTCTGTGGTTCCCCAATAGCCCTACCTTTGAACTTATAAAATGAGATATTCCAATCTCTACTCACAATCATATATTTCCAGCTCTTTTTATTTATTTCCAAAACACCAGTTCTTCAAACACTTCTGTGGGCCTCCCTTTTCACCTTCTTTCTCTGTGGCTCAGACTCCATGGTCCAACATCCCAAGAATTCTCTACCCAATACATTAAATTCCCTTTCTCCTCCGTACTTCCATCATGTTCACATGACAAAACCACAAGCATGTAAGAGCTGGAGATACAGCAGTAAACAAGACAGACAGGTCTCTGCCCTCACAGAGCTGACAGTCCATCAAAGAAAGCAGACAAAAGCAACGAGTTTTAAGAAATCCGGTAAATCAAGAGATATAAGATGTTGTGGAAACGGAGCAGCAAGACCTGAGGAAGATCTCAGTGGCCTGCTTTTCCCGCACCTGGGCTGGGGTTGCTGAGGGCTGCCGAAGAAAAGGACCAGCTGGACAGATTCTGTTGGCAAAGCCAGTTCAGTCTTCGGGCTTCCCAGACCACTCTGCCCTGCTTCTCTGGTCAATTCCTTCTCACATGCTCCACGGTGACAAAACTTTTCCACTTTCAGATGCCTCTGAGTTCTACAGATAACTGCCTCCCAGTTCATAAAGGAAATTAGCACTATTAGAAGGAAACATACTAGTTACACAGCCTCTGTTTTGGCTATAAGCTATTGACACAACTAACATTTTCTCTTTTCTCCTGATTTTCTTAGAAAAATAACCTGTCTTCCTCTTCTCTGTGACTAATCACTCTGTTTATCTTCCAGATTCCACGATCCCCCTCCACAAAGCAACAAACCTCCTCCTTATTTCCACGCTCAAGTCCCTTCATCCATCTCTAGCTCCTTCTTCTGGATCCTTAATGTTCCCTCCTCTTCTCTCCCACTGGCTCCTTCTCAATGTTCATTCATTCCATCATTTACTTATTTAACAATTCTAAACACTTTCCATGTGAAAGGCAAGGTTCTAGGCTCTGAGGCATATAACAGAGAAGAACCCTGACAAAGTTCTGTCCTTCACTGAGCTTATTTTTTAGTGGGAGGAGCAGTAAACAATTAATGTAATCGTTCAGTGTACGTTCCTGCAGAGATAAGAGTTCTGGTCAGGGTAGAGCATTAAAGAATGACCCAGGAGCTCTTTCAGAGCGCACCTTGCTGTTCTCACCTGTGATGAATATTATGTACAAAAGAGAAGGCAATTCTGAGAGGGAGAGAAAAGATGGGAAGAGAAATGAAAATAGAAAGTCCTCATAGGTCAGCACCATAGATACTTTTTATTGTGAGTGGTAAAGATGGTTGGGTAGGCAACAAGATTTAACTGCCAATGGGGATAAAAGTAGAGATAATGCAATATTATTTGTTATCTTGTTAGGTAGCTAGTAGGAGACGGAGTAGTAGAGAATTTAAAAGTTGGCGAATTTACACCGATCTCCCCACCTAGGTCCAACTTGGTGAACTTTAATCCCTTTTACTAAAAGCCATAGCAGAGAGGAGGCAGATGAGGAACACTGGACTTACAGTTAGAGGAAAGGTGTTTCTCTTGTTTTATTTTGTTTTCCTGATGGATGGATGGGTACCATGATAGAATTCCAGAAGCCCAGGCTTTTACAGCCTAAATTACAAGATTTCCTAAGTACTATGCAGCATCACTCACATAATACAGAAAAGAGGGTTCTTAAAAACATTTTAAAAATGGAAGCACTCAGTGACCTGAGTGATCAAGACACAAGAGGGAGACCTGAGACCCAACCTAAAGAGGCGTCTCATCGGACTGCGGGACGTGGGGACGGAGAGCACTGGGAGTGGGGCGCGTGAGCGCTGCACTGGGGAGCCTGGTCCGCTGTAGGAAGAGTGAGAAGCAGCAGGACCGTCCAATCACGACGTATGTAACTCAGAGTAAATACAGACGACGGAAACGTTCCCGGAGCAGAGAGAAAAGTCCCGAATGATTCGCTGCTGAGATGTTAAGTAAACAGAGAGGAAGTCAGTAAGCTGACTAGAAGAATAAGAGTTAAGCACAAAACGGGAAAACAGATGAGAACACCAGGACAGGGCCCGACCTGGCCACCCTAAGCTAGAAAATCTTTAATGATAAATGATATCAAGTTGCCTTAGTCCACTGGGAACATCTGAAATATTGAGACTTTAGGGATATATTGTGATTTTTTTTTTGTTTTTACCATAAAAGACTTTCCACCACATCTATCAATATTAAGCTTGAAATCTGAAGGTAAAACAGAGAATTCCTAAGTCGCCTCTATGTTCAATGTTCAATGCCATTCTCCTCACTCACAACCTGGAACCACAGTGTACTTTTGAAAAGGGGCACACAGTACAGAGCCTGTGTAACCAGAGGAAGGAGAAGAAGCCAGACTAAAAGACAGCAAGTAGCAAGACAGGAGAGGGAAAAAAAAAAAAAGGCAGACTGAACGGCTTCTCTGCTCTTCAGACTCCAGCCAATGCACAGTCATGCTGGGCGTTGCTTCAGCTGCGAGCTGCTCATTCCTTCCCCCGGCTAACTCTCACAACAGAGCAGGGATCTTGGAGACAGGGATAAATTAAAAACAAAACCACAAAAACACTGATTTCTCCCGAGTCCGTATCTAGAGGCTCCTGCTATGGCTTCTTGCCTTCCCAGGCCTGGCAGTGGTTGTTGGCTGCCTCTGTTAACGCCCTCTGAAATGCTCATCCATTTCAACCAGCGTAGAGGAACTTATATTCCTTTCTCTGCTTCTCACAAATTTTCTTTTTCTCTTCTCTAGCTGTTTTGAAAGTCATAAAAAAGATCTTTTCCAGCCTCCTGGAGGCTTTTCCTCCAACTAATTTTCCTCGAGGTGTCTGCCACCCACTACGCACAGCTGTGGGTCATCAGTTTACTATTTGCTATAACTTTACAGACAAAACAAAGACTAAACTGAGATTATAAACACAGGGAAATAGCTGGGAGATGGTGGTCATGATAGCTTCCTTCTAGGTAACTTTACAAATAAGATAAAGCTTTAAATGAGATCAGAACAGAATGTAGATTGTCTTTTCTTCTTTGCTCAGTTTATTTTGCTTCCTATTTCGGAGCAAATAAAAACCATTCCAAGTGTCCTTCTTTTGTATCTTCTCCTTTCCTCTGCCTTCCTTTTTCTCTGCATCTCCCCACTTTTCAGCTCTCTCTCAGATACTCACAGAGAGCTTAAGAGGAAGAAGTAGTTATTTTCTTTCTATACTCAAGCCCTGAGGGCATTTGCTGGTTTTAGAATAAATGCTCTCCAGCCCCTTGAATCTTATCACTGTGCCAGCAGTAGTTAAAAGGACATCTATAATGAAGAAAGTATAAAACTGACAACTAACAATTATGAAAAACCAAGCAGGGCACAAGGAGAGACCTTGTTCTTTTGAAAAATGTTAAAGCAATAGCAAGTCTCTGTCTCCTGATACCAAAACAACGAGTTAATTCAGCAATTCAGTCTTAAAATAGTAAGTCCATACAAAGGCAATATAAGGAAAAGGAGAGAACACTGGAGTCATTGCAATATCAATACCTAAGCATCATACAATCTACCGAGCATCTCCATAGGTGCCAGAGACTCTGAATCTAAATTCCAAGCTTGGCCGGCAGCACCCCAAGGCCTTCTGAATTCTAGGTCTCCTCTCGACTTCTCATTCTCATTGACTGTCTGTCGACATCACTTAAGCTCACTGGATGTGCTTCACTTTTCTCATCTGCAAAGGAGCACCAACCTTCCATCTTACTTTTCATGCTACTGTAAAGATCAAAGGAGACTCAAACAGTGAAGATAAAAGCATTTGAAAATGTATCGCCCCTCATAAAAGTAAGGCACATTTAAATATCTCTTAAAGAAGTTACTGCATAAAAGAATTTCTTAACAAGTTAAAATATTTGAAATCATTAAAATATAAACTGAAGTATATTAAAATTTTTAAGTTTATTGGAGCAAAAATCTATTTGAATGGGGTGGCGCCAAACCAGAGGTGGTTAGGAGTGCTGACCCCGCCACCCCAATTGGAACCAGGGGAAAGATTTATATAGAGAAAGTATGAAGGAAAAAAAGAAAATTATTTGATTGGCTATCCTTTGAGGTATTTACAGTCTTCGATTTGGGTTTGCTCACATAGACCACCAAAGCATCAGAGCCACTTTAGTCTTATGGCCTCCTTGTTTAATTAATTTAACAAAATAAAAACCTTAAAAGTTTTAATCATATGATTTTATAGGGGTTCTGTCAAATTACAAGTGAAATATTTTAAAAGTAGCATTCATGTATTAGAGATATTAAAGCCTTTAAAAATAATGGATCACTATTTCTACTATTCTTCTCTGCTAAAAACCCTGTGTTAGGGCACACATATCATTATGAAAAAAGAACATGGCCATCGATACTATATACACAATGAACATATTTCTTAGATTTGGATGCTAGATAAAAATTACAGTCTGTTAATTGCACAATGAAATATGATTTAATTTTATACTCTGTTATAATGTTCTATAAATAAATTCACACTGAAGATATAAAAAGCCCTTTATCACATTACATTGCCTCTTTTGGCTTAGAAAATATAGCCACCATTGTCTAGTCTTATGACCTTCAGTAGTATTCACCTGTTCCTAAACTCCCCATTTTCCTTTTCTGTTTCAATCTGCGTTCTCTTCTGTCCACTCTCTATACCACAAGGCTCGCTGCTCATACTCCCAACACCCTTCCTGCCTGGTTAAGACTTCAACTCTTCTCACCACACACACACACACGCACACACATGATCCCAGGCTTTTCAGCAGGCCATCATGGAAGAATCTGTGGTGGCCAGCCTAGAATCTCTTTTAGCACCATAGTGAACATGCCCTACTCTGGACAGTGTCCAGCCTAATTAAAAACAACAACAACAACAAAATAACCCTGAAAATATGGGAGTTGAATTTAGGCACTGAGTTGGGGATTAAGATTTTCCATTCACTGCCTATTTAGTTACCACATTGGTGCTTGGAGGGGAAGAGGATAGGTTCCTAAGCTCACTTCAAGCATCCGATATTGTCAATCCCATGCACATAACATCTCTGGCTTCTTTCTTCTCCCCTCAGTACCCACATCCCCTCATTAACAAGTTCATCCGGATTCTCTCCAGAAATCCAGGGTCCCCAGGAATTGCACAGAAGGTTAAAAGTAAAAGCTAACACACCCCAGGCAGATGGCCTTGCATCTCCAGGGCAGCAAAGGTCAGCTCCAGTTCTCGGTTGAATGAAAGGCTACAGGATAGAGACACAGACTTCACCAACCCAGAGGAACTCTGCGCCATCTTACCCATGTGGGGTCAAAGTGTCAAGAAGAATAGGAGAGCGAGTGTGGAATACTCAGGCACTACCCTCTACATGAAAGAAACATCCTGCCTGATAGCAAATTTTTGCACCAAGTTTCCTTACACAGTTACTCGTGGGCACTTATTCTGCATTCTTGTTTTCTCTGAGCATCATTGTGGCTGGTCACTTTCCATGGCTTCCACATCTTGTCCCACTGGCCAGCACTAATATACAAACTTAAACTTGGTTCTCCTCGGCGACTACCCCAGTAACACTTATCCCAGCCTGGCTGAGTCCTAAGAACTCTCTTCGTCATACTTCCCTTCTAGAAGATTCCATTCAGTCTATCCTGATCCTGCTCATGTTGCCAGAGGCTGCACGATCACACCAACACATCGTAACACAACTTCACATATTCCTTTCACACTCTATCCTAGAGCTCTCAAAATTACACATTCAATCTAGAATGATTAAGATTTCAATGGCCAACTTTTTGCTTTAAAAATCAAAAATTGTCAGGATAACAATATCTGATAATACCACAACATAAGCACTACCTCTAGAGGAAAGAATAAGGCATAACTTGATACTGTTATTAAATTTGCAACTCCTTAAACTCTATAATCCTTCTGTTAGAAAATTAATTGGGTTTGGCTTTCTTTTGTGACTGGCTAGCAAAATGAGTTCCCTTCCTAGAGGTCCGGTTTGTTCTTAGAAGGTCCAGCACAGGGACTCATAGGCCAGGCCTAAAGAAGAAACCACTTCTAACATAACAGATTGCTTTGATCTTCTCAGGAAAGCAGAAGGTAAGGACATCTTTTAAATAAAGGAAGATCTGAATGGGGGAACCAGAGTTTAAGAATCCAAATGAAAGTACAAAAGAAGGAGTTAAGGACTGCTGACCACCACAGGAAGTTTTATGCACTGGACACACAGCATGATTTATGCTAGATCCCATTCATTCCTTCAACCTGACATGTGCCAGGCATTGTATAAACTTGATCCAACTGCCAGTAATTAGAAGGTTTTAAATGCTAGATTTCTGCAGGGAGCAGTTACATTATTACAAATACCTGGTTACTTTGTTCAGGATTTTGCTAAGAATTGTCCTAAGATCCTGTGTCCATCATTGGATAATGAGACATCTTCCCATTTATACCACAGAAAAGAGGCTTCTATTTAAAATGTCATTATTTTATAGTAAAAAGAAGAGATAATTCTAGCTTCTAGAGGTTTATATTTCTGATAAAATATATTTTCACAAATACATCTTATCACCTCTCTAGCAAATGGGTCTGTTTAAAACAGAAATAGTATTACTTTAACCATTGCTTCTTTAAAAGAAAAATAACCAGTTTACCTTCTTTTCCCCTATTCTTATCCACTCTTCCACCAAAAGGAAAATTAACTCTGCCCCAAATCTATCTGCTTTTAAAATATCTTATGTGTAGCTTATGTACAGGAAACTTCAGATATGTTATTAATGTTTTCACTGTTTACTCAGGAAAAAAAGCAAAGATAATAATAAAAAGAGGAGTGAGGAAAAGCTCAATAAAAATCACTCTCCCCTCTGGGTGTGTCCAGTAGGGAAGGTTTACAGATCAATAAGAAAGCCAACTTTCTGGTCAATACTTTCCCAAGATCAGGTAGTTTCTGCACGGCTACAGAAAAGTTAATTTCCCATTCCATTTTTCCTGAAGTATTTGTGCACTTTGGCTAAATTATTGCTAGATTTTCCACTGGGGAAGAACTAAGCTGAGGGCTGAAACTATTAGAATGCTATTACTCTTCCTACTGCTTGTTAAAAACACAGTGAACCATCAAGAGGAAACTCAATTGTGATAGCACGATTTTGGACTCTAGTGGCATTTTGAAACATAACTATTAACTTGACATTAGAATAGCACATGATACTATAATTTTTTAATGGAAATGGGGATTCCTGGTACTCACATTTATGTTGTCGATATGCATTCTGTTCCCTCAAGAGGGGCCAAATGCAGTGAGAATATTTTCCTGATGTTATCCTTCGGGATGTGTTAAATTAATTGAACAGTGCATTAGACAGGGCTCTAATGCCCTGGCAACCTACGTAAGCAAACCAAAATCTAAGCCTATAAATGCCTCAAGGTTATGAAATAGAAACCTAAAAACACCCAACCACAACACAGTCAATAATTCCCTAGCTTTGCTTCTGCCTTTTCTCTATAAAAGTCTCTCCCAGGTCTCCTGTCGGTGGAGAACTCATCACTATCATTTTGGTGCGGCCTGACTTGAATAGATTTTTGCTCAAATAAACTCTTAAAAATTTTAATATGCCTGCTTATTTTTTAACAGATGTAACAATGTTTATTCCCCTGCCTTTTATAGTCTCAGCATCTTCCAAAGCACTCAGCCAGATACCGTGTCTAATTCGATCCCACAACACCTCTATAACAGACCTTTCCATCCTGATGCCACAGTCTCGGAAAAGGAAACCCAAAGGAATCACTTGTCCATAGGTACTCAGCTCTTCCACACTGGAACTGGGTCCCCATCGATGCTTTTCCTCTTTCACCTGGAAAAAGTGAGCAGGGCACGGCAGGCTCTGCCTCAGCTGCGTGGACCTTCGGCAAGTGGCTCAGAAGGTTTCCAAAAGTCTGCACCACACCCCAACGACAGCCACTTGTTTTTACATCAAAACCAATAAGAAACACCAGGACGCTGGAACAATATTACTATTTAAATAAATTCCATCTTCTTCCCATTGGTTATTCACTATCATCTGACTTTCCCCTTTACCTGACTCTCCCATCCCGAATTGGCCACTTTTCCCCAGATCTCTCTGTTAGGCATAGTCAGAATATACTTAGGGCAGCAGATGACAGCTTTGATTTGTCAAGTCTGTTTTGAGGTGTGTTATAAGAAATTAGCTTTGAAGGCAATTAAAATGACAAAATTTGTAAATAATTTACAGCTTATAAATCAGGGAAGATGTGCCACATTCCCACTATTTTCAGTCGAATATTTTATTGATCAAGAGAAGAAGGAAATATCATGCACAGCCTTGAAAAACCCGTGGAATGTGCCCGCATTCGATTGCATTTAGGGATTTCAAAGAGAAAAGTAACTGAAGACTGCTAGCATAGGACCCGCTGGCTTAGATATTTGCCTGGGCAAAATATATTGAAGAAAACATATAAGCTAAGGATCAAAAATACACGTGCATTCTTGAAACAAATATAACATAAGCCATTTAAATTAGCACTTGTTTTCGAGACCAGAGCTGAAACTCTGCTTCTTAGGGATAGAAAGGACACAAACATTATTGAATGTTAAGTCTGGTCAGCCACCATGTTTGGTATTTTCAGATATATATTCAGGTCTCATAAGTAGGGCTCGGTAAACTCCATTTTTCCAGTGATAAAACTGAGAATTTAGAAATCAAGGTTAAATTTGCCTATGTCCTATAGCTCGCTAGTAAATGACACAGCAGGAATTTGAGCCAACGAGTACTAAAGCCCATGTTTTTTCTAAACTTCTTAATCAATATACTTAACAGGTTTCAGGTTAGAAGCTTTGTTGGAAATAATCAGGTGTATTTTCACCAGTGATATGCAGAGTCACCAAACCTTCCCCTTGCAAGTTGCTCTGATTGGAATGCACTGTGAGCACACTGGTGGGCAGCACTGTCAAGAATCTCCAGATAAGGATTAGAGATAACAAACGTAGGTACGTTTCAGAGCACATGATCATGCTGCACTTCCAAGTCCACGCACTCGCCTTCATAATTATTTCGGTTCACCTATTATTTGGATCTTAAGTACCCTTAGCCTCCATTAGTGAATTGAGTGTTAAAAAATTCAGTACGATCCTTATATATAGCAAAATCTCCATTCATCTTTTATCATTATATTCCTTTTTTTAACCCTGTACATGATAGGTCCTGATGTTTTGGTTTACAGTTTGAACAAGTCTCTGCAAAGCACAAAAGTTGACAAAAGTACTGTTTACCTTGCAAATCGTCAACTTTGGTACAGTTTCTGTTTGAGGACATAAATCCTATTTTAGGACATGAGCTCACGCTTCTAGTTAGAACGGCTCCCTAGAAAAAATATCCAAAGGAAATCAAAGGGAAAAATGAAACTAAAACTTTTTTTTTTCTCTCCCAAAAGGACACACACTCAAAGTTGATAACAGGAAGTACTTTTTTATAATGTCAGTGCACTGAGTGGTTTACATTTTGGAGGGTTCATCTTATGTGAGTTTCTAATTCTACCAGAACAAGAAACAAAATTGGTTAGAGAAAGAAAGAAGCAGCAGCTATTGCTATTTTGAAAAAAAACAAGAGAGAATGACACCCATAAGCTGATTAATTGCTTGATTCATAGGAAATTTAACATAACCTGCTTAAATATGAGCTTCATCAGGCTTCATTAAAATTTATCTAATGTAAACAAATTTGAATTTGTTTAGAATTTTCTCAGTATGATTAATTTTCACCCATGTGCATATTTCATTATAAAAGTTTAACACAGCTCTAATCAACTATGTCAGAGAAATCCACAGACATTAAATGCTCATCAGCAAGCACAACTAATTTCATGAAAGTTGCATACCTGTTAGTGTGCTGACGACATCTCCTGAGAGCCTCGTATACATAGACTCCTCGTATTTAGATGCTATCAACATGATTGAAAAACCTTACCTTCAAATCTTGCTAAAATATAAAAACAAGTAAAAGGAAAAGCTCAATTTTTAGTAAAATCAGTTTGTTAAAAAATGGAAATCGCTTGATAGAAAGAAAGGTTAGATGATCGTGACAAAAAAGCCAAGAAAGATGGGAAGTAATTAGAAAACAGTAGGAAAAGGATGCTGTTTTTAGTTAGTTAGTTAGTTAGTTAGTTAGTTAGTTTGTTTGTTTGTTTGAATGTTATACTATAGAAGATCCTTGAGAAAGTTTATAGGATAAAGATCCCAACAAGACAAATGAACTAAAGAAAACGAGAGAGATTGAACAATAATCGATGAAGCAGATTCATTACAGCAAAATGGCAAGATAATTGGTATTAACCAGAAGTCCAAGACAGGGTAAAGGAGGAGGTCAAGACGTACTGGTACAGGAAGAAGATGGAGTGGAGAGCCTGAGAGTTCAGCAAATAGGAAAATGAGTGGGGAGGTCATTGCCTGGTTTCATTTCTTGGTCTCCGCTCTAAAGTTGGCCTTCTCTAATCCTTAACTTCATGATTCAATTATTTATTCTTTCATTGACTAGATATTTATTCAGTGTTTATTTGTGTCAGATACTGCTTTGGTAGTGATAATGTATCAGTAAGTATAATAAAGTCCTTGTTTTTAAAGAGCTTACATTCAATGCAGGGAGGCAGACGGTAAATATATATGTATTTGTCCAGAGTTCAAAACCTTAACCTATTTCCCCTACTGCTCCCCTCCAATTCATCTCTCCACATCCCCAGATAGAGCATGCCATTAATCCCAACCTCTCAAAAAAAAAAAAAAAAAAAAAAAAAGGATTCAGGCCATACTGGAGATCTTGTCTACAGATAAACTGACCAGCCTCCCTAAGTTTTGTCTTGATTCTTAAGTACATTTTCCTGTAAAAAGCATCAGCTTAGAGGCTGGAGGACAGGGAGAGAAACCAGGCTTGTGCTAAGGTGAAATTCACTAGAGTTACTCATTATGCTAAAGGGTCAAATGCACATCACGGTCTCAGAAATTCGAAGTCAGAACTAGAAAAGGAACGGCATGTCTAAAGACAGTGTACAAACCATAAAGAGGAAACCTAGGTCCAGGCCAGAAGCCAGGGAGACGAAGAACAGACTGGGAAGTAAGTAACATACAAGTCGAGCCGGGTTGAAACAAATGGTTCTGAATAAGGGCAGGAATGTGTGGCCTTTACACAGCAATGTAAATGTAATTAGTACTTCTGAATTGTACTCTTAAAAATGGCAAAAAAGGGTAGATTGTATATTTTGTGTTTTTCACCTTGACTTAAAATTTTTAAATAGATAGCCTTCTTAAGGAAAAAAATCTGAAAAATGTTGCCTTTAGAGACAGGCCTACAGAGTTAGGTTATGGGCAAGGAGAAAGAGTGATAAATACCAAATACAACGTATACATTCAGGAGACTAAGGGAGGGGGAGTTTTATTTATGGAAATAGAGAGATCAAAAGGAATCCTTGATTTAGGTGTGAAAAATTTGAGGGAAAATTATTTGAATTTCCATCGTTTTTGTTACTCCTCATTAAAAGATAACAAGAAATTGGAGATGCAGGTCTGGGGGTTCAAGAGTGAAATCCGAGCTAGCAGTATACTCAATGAGTTACCTGTAAAAGGACGAAAATGAACAATATGAAAGCTTGATATAATCGCCAAGGGAAAGTATAAAACAATTAAAGGCCCAATAAGCTGAGCTGGGAATGTCTACTTTTAGCATTGGAGGAGACAAATCCTGAAAGGATACCACCAGTTATTCATGTAGCTCAGGGAATAGCCCTCTTGCGTCGTGGAATTCAAAAGGGGAGTTTCGAGAAAGAGCTATTGCCCCATAATGTCAAAATATTCAGAGAAGAAAGATGGGAATTGAAAATAAATCATTTTATTTGATAGCAGAGGAGTCACCAAGAGAGATGCTTCAGTAGAAATGACAAAATGAAAAGGATACTGAAAGGGCAGGGCTGGCCAGAAGGGCACTGGAAGAGAACCAGCTACAGATATTTTGCAGGGGAGGAGAGAGAAGGAGGTGGGCTTCCAGGTACAGAGAAAGCCTGTTGCTAATTCATCAGGTAAGGAGCATGTTTACCAACTGGAAGGACGGTCAATGGAAAGGTTTGAAGCGCCAATATTGTAATGAATAGAGAGTAACTCTAGAATCACTTCTGGAAAAGGTTGAACGGGTAGGTTCAAAAACAAAGAGGAAAGTACGATTTGTATCTATTTTATAAAGAGGCATTTTGAAATTGTCTCCTAACTGGTCTGCCTACCTTCAATTCTACCCTCTCCAGTCCATTCTTCACTGTGCATTCTGGAGTGTCCTCTCTACAACAAAAATCTATTCATGTCATTTTTGCTTACCATTCTTCAAGGGATCCCTGGTGGCTTCAGAATAGAAAACAGACTCCTTATCAGGCCCACATTTCCAACATTTAGATCCTGCTCAACTCTCTACCTCATTTATTTGCCTTCCTGCTCTGTTCCATTCGACACATTACACACATCCCACAAAGCAAATACTTTGAATCCTCCAAATGTATTAGGCTATTTAATTTCTTCTTTGCATATGTGCCATTTTCTGTTTGTAATACTTTTTCTTTCTCTACCCATTCTAGTGCCTTCCTGTCTTTCAAAATATTGTCTTAAAGTTATGGGTTCCTTAGTGTTATATTTATTTATTTGTCTGTCTCATGGTGCCTTTTATTTCTGTATTGCCAGTACCTGGTATAGTGTATGGCACATATAAACTGCTCGATAAATATTTATTTAATGAATGCAGAAAATGAATGAATGAATAAAAGGGACAAGGAGGAGAATGGGTAAAGATGAAGTGAGAATATTTCTTCAGTTGGAGAGGAGAGTTTCCAGAGAAATAATTACAAACATTCCACTTAAAGAAAGTGATTCCATTCTTCAAGAGTAAGAGAGCATGTCAACATTTTCTGTAGATTTTAGGGAGCAACATTAGCATAACTACTGTATTGGACACTAGATTACCTTGCCGTACATTCCCCTCCAACGGGCATTATTCATGCCATTGTTAGGGCAAGCTACCCGCATTGTTTTTACCACCTCGGCCACCACACACCTGGGAGTTCCTGTGCACAGTATTGATTGAAAAGGAGGCACCAGCTCACCTTTCTCCTGAGAGGACTGTACCCACTGATGCCCTGACAGTTCAGAGAGTCCCTCAGTAGCAGCCAGAGAGCACAAATAACACTACTTGAAAGTAGCAAGGGACAAACTCGAATCAATGAAAGAAAGAAGAAGGGGGAAAGCCAGGAGATAAAATGCTTGCCCTTCTTCCCCCTTCCCGCAGTGCCTGCTCCAACCCAGTAGTTTAATGCAGCCTCTCAGGAGATGTCTCCCAATAGAGCACCCATTTGTTTGCTCTCTTTCTTTTTTCCCCCTCAACTCTTGTGGATTGTACCATCCAATAAAGTGTTAATATTAAGTGTTTGCCTTGGGTTCTGTTTCTAGAAAACCTGGGCTAAACAAGTAATTTTTAGAAATTTTTGGTGTGAGGTATAGCATGCATTTTTAGAAACACAACAAAGTAAATAAAACATATCTGAAATGAGAACATTCATTGGTTTGCATCGGGTTATGGTTGAATACTAGGTAGAGTAGTTGTAAAGAAAAGTCACTGAAGGAGAATGAATAGTCAAGCAACAAAGAAACAGTAATTCTTGTAAAGAATCAACAGGGGATAATCAGAAACACATGGCTATGGTGAGTACAAATGTAGTCTCTGAACAGCAAATTTTCCATTAAAGGAATATATACTAAGAAGATTTTTCTTCCATTGTGTTTGTTTATAATTTAATGTATTCCTATGTTATGAAATATTAAAATGTTAGATACCAGAAAAATAAGTAAATCTACTGAATGACCTACTTCAGTGAAGACAACCAAAATTGTCTCCGGTTTATATATTAAATTGAAATAATTTTAAGACAGGACAAATCATCTGCCAAAATTCAAGCAACTAATGTTGAGAGAAAACCCAGAAGAAATGACAAAAGTACATCTGCTTAGCAAGGCTCTTTGGAAAGTTAAAATGGAAAAAAAGAATTAAAATTTGGCCAGAAAGAGGGAGAGAACTTCCTCACTATGGAAAGTTGGCATATACTATACAATGATCTCAATCTATACTGAAAAGAGTTTTAGACACTGAACTAGATCCCAGTTGTAAAGGTGTAAAGGGCACAGTCAGTCATACACCTTTAAACATTTGCTACTACAGAACTCTGTTGCTAGGCTGATACAGTACAAAAGGTCTTCTCTTGGAAACAACTGAAACCAAAAGACTGGTACATACTTATTGCTCATTCATGAAAGTATGGAAACCTTGATATGATAAACACTGCTTCTGAATGTTTATTCCTGCAAATTCTACAGCATTCATTGAATCACTTTTTAAAATGTCCTTAGGTAGATATTTTAAGATTTATTTATTCTCTTTTAGATTTATAAATCCAGCTACTACTTCCACTTCTTGGAAGAGCAGTTTGTTTAAAGTTTAAATCTACTGCTTTTTACACATTGTTCATGTTTCTTGGTATTTCTTTAGGTCTGAAAATCTGAAGGGAAGCATGATTTTTCCCAAAGAACTTCACATACAAACAATATTTTGCATAAAATGCTTGGGTTTGGTAGACATCTTATACATCCAAATACTTTCTGGAATCTATGAACCTTAGGTCAAAACCAGCTGTTTTAAGAAACTTTATAAATCGCTAAAGATGAATGGACACAAGGGAAGGACCAATAACATGCATCTTTTGGTATGCCAATAAAAGTAATAACAAAACCCCAAATTTATATATAGAAAAAATGTTTCTTCCATAAAATGCCTGAAAGTTATATTTTAGGTCTTAAGGAAAATCTATGTAGTATCTCATCAGTTATTTTTTAAATGACTTCACAAGTAGTTGTTTTTAATAATAATCTATGTTTCGACCCTGAAGACATTTCTTGCTTCATTTAAGCTCTCTGAAAAAAATATTTAATCTTCAAAACTGGATTATTATTCAATTCTTGCGCATCATATACTACTGATTTTAACTAACTTCTGCCTTCTGCATGACACTTTCCTTCTAGTTTCCTTTCTATCTCTAATAAAAACTGGCTCTAAACCAATGGCTGGCACAAGTTAAGTTAAAAATAGAGACACATGGCAAATGTTTGGAAATTCAGTTTTCATATCTACTGGGCTGCTGGACTGTAATTGTGAATTTAGAATCTTGCTTATAGTTAAAATATATAAGACTGTGAACAATTTGTAAAAAGGCATCATGTGTTTGGCACTTTTTGTGAAGAGTAAATGTTTTACACAAGCAGCCAATGAGTTTCAGATGGTTTATAAGTAGCAGAAGATCCAAAGCTAAAATGGAATTTTCTGTGACAGCTTACAAATAACAGTTAACATATGCCTAAGTTACAGACAAAAGCAGGAGTCACGTAAAGTCAAGTAGGGAACAAGAACTGTAAGTTAATGAATAAAAACCTTTTTATTCAAAATTCTCAGCAAAAATTTTACATACTTAAAGAGCAAAGCCATCTCAACTGTTTTTAAAGAATACATTTATTAATGTTAGAAACAAACAAGAAGTGACTTTCGAAGTCACAGTTTACACCCATCATAAATTCGATCTACTCAAAAAAAACCCCACAAAAAATGCAAATAAGAGGTTAATGCTAGTATAAATGAATAACAAATATACATTGATTACTTTAGAGCATTTAATAATTGATTCATACTTGCAGTTGAAGTTTCCTCTAGAAGTGTTTCTAATTATACACATTATCTGCTATTTTTTGCATAAGATACTTCTTGATCAAGATGGATCTTGACATTATTGATAAGTCACTCAATTAAAAGTTTTCAAATTTTCTTTATTATAATCTACTATTATTTTGTATTTAAATAAATTCTTAGAGTCATAATTTCACAAATTGTTATTAGAGCTTTGAATTCACTTTTATTTAGAGCATCAGTCCTGCAGTAGGAATCAGGTAGATGTACCGTGTCATAATGCTGGCCTGTGGCCCACCTAAACATCTCTGAGTGTCAGCCATCTTATCTGTAAAATGATGGCACTCATACTGATCTTACTTATCTCACAGGGTTATGAATCTGACATGAAATACATAAAAGAGTTTTTAAAACAAAATGGTAGTGGTGCTAGAGGTGTTTAATAATGGTAGCAGTGCTGTTGGTGGCATTCGATAAGAAATTCTGCTCCAAACAATAACTATAATAATAAGATTTACCGTAGATATAAGAAAGTACTTTATAGATTCCTAAATTTACTTGTTAGACTTTTTGCTGTAGCATAAATATCATTGGCTTTGCTACCATGAATATTGTGTATTTGTTTCTTTTTTTTTTTTAAGCTCGACTATTTTAAATGTCATCATTTCACTGACAAGCGAAAACAGAGTGGTATATTAAAATAGAAATTCTGAGTGGGTTTATGTGCTTTGTCTTTTCTCTAACATTTGACAAGTGAGATTAGTAAAGTTCATTAGTATGGTATAAGTATAGAATAATCTACATTGTCCTAATTTTATAAACAATAAAATTTCAGTGTGTCAATTCTTTTACAGAAACCTATTATTTTTAAATGCTTCAGAAATAAACGTTTGCTCTAGAAATATGTTCACCAACAAAAAATTGATTTAACCAATTACCAAATAAAGTTTTGGAGTATCTTTGAGTCTGGAATGGTCTGGACACTCACACTGACTACCTTGAGGAAGGAGACATTCAATGTTTACCAAAGTTTAAGAATCTTTGATTTATGTTCCTAAACTGTAAATTTTCAGATCTCTTAGAATCCTAATATTTTAGAAAACATTTACATCACTCCCATTTCCTCCAAATGGTCTATTTCATTCCGTTGTAATGAAGTGAAATTCCAAGAACTAAAATAATGGCCAGGACTTTCTGGAAGTAAAATAAGAAGTTGAAGTTAACATGTGTTTCACTGTCATAAGGTCAGGCTCTGGGCTGCGTATACGCTGGATCCCTTTCAGATCTCATGGAAGTTAATTTTAGTTTTATAGAAAGGATAGAGAGGCAGACCCTTCTCTTTGCAGAAAATGTCAAGGTTAAGCTTATGACCATCTTACCTTTCTAATTTCCTGAGCATTATCCGAGAGAAGGAAGCACTGTTTGTCCAGAGAGAATCCTTTCTTGCATCTGCTTGTCTGGGTTTCAGTGGGTGTGTTTGGGGCAGCCCCAGGGACAGTGGCTGTGAGTTTCTTCGTCCCTCGGAGTGTCAGGGTCTGGTAGAAGAGACAGATCGCCACCACCAAGCCCACCAAGAAAGGCCGGGGGCAAAATCGCCGACGACGAAGGAACACTAGATGACAGACCATGACCAGTTCAGCTTCACTTGGCCCCTGTCCACGTTGCCGGAAAAGTCATAGCAGCTATTTTTCATCAGCATGAAAAGTACAAATCTGTCTTCTTTTTTTCACAACTTAAATCAAGATTGCTCCATCCTGCTTAAGAACTTTCCGAAGAATCATGCCAAAGAATCAGAGGTCCCAAAAGTCTGAGACGGTTAATAAAGCCCTTCCATGGATGACAGTAAAAAGTGGCTGGCCTGGTTTAAAAAAAAAAGAAATCAATAGCAGTTGTAACTGATAACCTGAGCGTACCAAACTGTTGCTTCCAGTAATGCCTTATTTCCACAACATCCTTAAACTCACAGTAAAGGCTTTACAGGAAAAGAGAAGACAACACCAAAGTAAATCTGGACTAAAAACAGCATTGAAGAACGCAGTAGGTTAAAGCCTAAAGTGCCTGTCGCACAGCTGGATGCAAGCCAGCCTGCCTTAGCAGTTCCTAATTTTTCCTCGGGTTTTAAAAGCAGTCCTGCTTTCAGCCTTTCATGTTTCTTAACTGTTTCCCTCCATTCAGTTTTAAATTGCCACTTTCCTGTAAGCATTCACGGCTTTTAACATAAAAGGGGAATAAACGGTTTGAATGGACATGGTTACTATTAGGGTTTTGCTTGTATTTGTTGCATTCCGTTTCAAGTTCAAAGTTCTGTGTACTTACTCGGTTTTCATCCTTTTATCCAGAAAAAAGTTTCCATGATCCCCTAATGGACTGTTGATCAGAACCACTCGGAAGGAAACACCCAGTTGTGTGACTCCAGTTCATCTCTCACACACGGACACACACGCGCGAAGACACACGGAGCCACACGCGCGCCTGCTGCCCTCTGGGCGGGGAGCGGGGTCCCGCGGGCACCGCAGCCACACCGGCCGGCGGAGCGGGGCGGAGCTACGGCCCTGGGCTCCTCGGGTCCTCTGGGGGCAGCTGGAGCGCCGCGGTCAGCTCTGGATCGGAAACGGTGGGCTTCCACAGACTGGGAACCGCATTTCTCATCTCCCTCGAAATGTGGCCGCCTCCCCAGAGCTGCAGAATTTTACATTCACATTTGATGTTTGATTTCTTATGTAATTTCTTTTTCTTAACACGACATTGCGAAAACCAATAGCTTTTCGTCAACTGATGACAAAGGTCGAGGGTGACACTAAAGCAGACTTCGTGCGTGAAGTGGGCAGATATTCACTTGAGGGGGTTGTGGTCACTTTTATGGGTGTAAGTGGGTCACGACTACTGTTTGGACCTCAGAACATGCAAGCCTGCTGTATGCACCAGAATAACTGGAAGTGAGCGTTCTACTTCAGTACCTAACTCATATCACAACTGTAATTATTACTCCTTTCCTGGACTAATGGCCGAGTCTTTCAAAGGCTAATTGCCTGACACAGCTCTTATAATGAGTTAGTCGTAGCAGGTATTGGGCAACTTTTGCTCAGTAGAAACGAAAACATAGCAGGCTTTGTCCAGAATTCAACTAAATCTAATGCTATACATACAGACCTCCACAAGGACAGACACTCCTACTAGGGTAATTCTGCGAACCCCATACATTTTTGCTGAGTCAGCTGAAGGACTACCAAGGAGAAAGGCAATCAATCCATCTAGTGCATGATGCTCACCTCTCCCAGCCCCTTGCTTTGTGATCTCTGGATTCCCAGGACTGGTTTAGGTTCACAGGCATTCATCAAAGGCTCTGAATCTCAATAGGTTTTGTAACCTGTTTCTAAACCAAACTTGTTCTTGTGCACTGTTCTCCTGTGAGGCCACGCCCCTAAAGTGATCCCATCCTTTAGGCACGCTCCTGTCAGTCACTTATATTTTGTAAGACGGAGCGCCCCCTGGGGGTGTCCAGCTATTATAGACTCAGAAATGGGCATCTACTATAGTAACTAGTTCCACGGTTCTATGAAACTATTTTAACACCGTATAAACAGATTAATTAATGTTTTACAGAATAACTACTTACCTCAAACCTATATTTATTCCAATTCCTTTCATATTTTCCAGCAGCGTGTTTAATATTAATTTATTTATAGAATCAGGGTCCTCAAACCTATGACAAATGAAGTAGAGAAAAATGAAATGGCATGTTACTTTAAGAGGTCAGGAGAGTTTTAAGAAAAAAATAGCTAAACAATAGTGTTTTGGAAGATAGAGTTTGGGTGGATGCAGTGTGATTTGAGACAGTAGGAATTACAAGATCTCTAAGTTGGAATCGCCCCTGTGTTGATGAGATCCAGGGTGTGGCAAAGTTATTTACTAGGTGAAAAGGAATTAAGATGCAGTTCTTTTAAGGCAAGGAATCTGAAAAACTGCGAGTTTGAGAAACCTAGAGAGCCATTTTAATGCATTATTAAGTTTTTGAGTTTAGGATTCAAAAGAAAGAGTAAATCAGATACTAAAATCATATTGTTTTGGGGCTGAGAGAAAAGACAACAGCATAGATAATTTTAAAGCTAGACTTCAGAACGAGAATCAGAAAGAAGGTAGAAAATTAGTGTTCCAGAAATTATGCTGGCAGACTGAAGAACCCAATTCCCTATTTCAACTACTGAGTCCAAGAGAATGAAAGAAGTTAGCAGATAAGGATGTTTGCAGAAGAGAGATAAGGATTAGTTAGAGTGGGAAAGTGAAAAGAAGAGGTAGAAAAAACATTATAGCAAGAATAAGCACCAGACTCCATAAATAAACTTGACATTAGAGTCAACCCAATCTGGGTATGATCTTGGTGATGTTTTTTATCAAATGTCTTTAAGCATGTGATTTGTAAATGAGGATACTAATGCCTCCTTTGAAGTGTTGTTGGAAATAACTGGATGAAATAGGTATGGGAAGCACCTGGATAGTCTGTGCACATTTGTTGGGAGAATGCATCCTGAATGCATGCCTGTTATGTTTTCCATCCTTAGACTGAGTTCAGTGTGTGTCGACAGACGTAGGAACAGATTATTATTATCAACATAATGGGCTCTTGGAACATAGAAGCACCAACAGCAAACATGAGCACTTAATATTATTTCTCTACCCTTTACTCTGTGAGCTGCAAGTAGGTGGCAGATGCTAGTTTGGATGGGATGAGAGTGAGTCACAGGTCGAGACTACAAGTGGGAGGTTTTGATGCCCAAGCGGTAATGGAAGGCCAAGCAGGAGATGTGTTAGAGTCTGAAGGCATCAGAACAGGGAACAATGAAGACAGACAGTAAGTTGGTTCAGTGAGGGAAGTGGGAGGATAAATGTGCAGTAGAACTAAGAATCTGTGGATTCGAGCAGTGTTTCAGACTGACTGTTTTTATGTATATGGTTTCATAAAGTACTGATTCCACTAAATCGTTTCTGTATCCATGGCCTGTATTCAAGCAGCATCAACCTGGGACCACAGAGTGACAGACTTCTCCAACACGAAATGTACTCTTCTGTCACACGTGTTTCATTTGGGTTTTTGGTATAGAATGAGGATGGAGGGAGAGGATGCATTTAATAATCATTGTTTGAAGAAGGTATTTTCAAAAATTGATTTTATTAATTAATCTGGAGGAATAAAAGTATCCATAACAGAGATGATTTGTGTTACATCAGGAACTTTGGGAAGTAATTTACCTCTTCAAATATTAGCTTCCTCATAAAATAGGGTTATCACTAGATAACCTCAAAGGTCACCTGAGGCTTCAGAGTTCTACTTCCAGGGACACATTTTGATTTGGATTTCCTCTCTGTTACAACCTGGCAGGAAGGCAAAACCTTCAGATTCTCCACCCTCTTGGTTTCCTGCAGGCGAAAGGCTTCCTCTTTTAAGAAGGCTCCTGACCATGATGATATAAAATCCATCTGTAGCTACTAGTGGTGGTGTCATCAATTAAGGGTGCTGTCGGCAATGCCCTGGCACTCACCTTCCTGTACTTCTTCCCTAGAGAATTTGAGTGCCCTCTGCTCAGCTCCTGTCTTATCTAATGCGGACTCTAGAACTTTCCATATTAGCTCTCAACATAAGATGTTTTACATTGTGAATCACATATTGAATCTCCTCTATGTCAAAACATCATCATAGGCATTGTGGAAAACAGAAGACATATGACAAATACTATAAATGACTAAAATATAATAAACACACTGATAAATTGGTCAATGTAGGATAACTTTCTGTAACAAACAACCCAGCAAGCTCAGTATCGATACAATTAAAGCACTCATAATTTTCCAGTGTTTGTCAGTTTCTATTAAAACATTTGGTACCCAGGGGCCTTGACTTTCCACTCTAAAACCTTGGACACCCACAGGGATTGTCTGAATCATATTAGCAGATGAGGAACGAGAAAACAGCATGGAGGATTGTGTGGGAGGTCTTTTGGGGTCAAGCTTCAAATTGGCATATATTCTTTGGCTCACATTCTTTTGGCCAGAGGTCAGTCACATGGACCCCCCTAACTTAAATTGGGCTGGGAAATGAGGATGAGCTCCATGCTCAGAAGAAAAAGGCAATGAGGTTGATAAACATATAGTAGTTCCAGCCACAGCTAAGATAGAGGTAAGTGCTATGAAGGATCAAAATAGGGAATTCACATCTTTTGAGAGGTGATAAGGAAAGCTTCAGAAAAGTGGTCATTTCTTAACTAGGCCCTGAAGAGTCGCAAAGATTTTGACTGCCTCAAAAGGGAAAATAGAGGTTTCTGTCTTAGTGGAAGACCACCAAGGATGAAGCTGGAGAGTTAGGTCCAGATCAAGGATGGTTATACTTCCAAGTTAAAGAGTTGATTTAGCCTTTATCTGTGGACAGTAGAATAAAAAAGGTTTCTTTCCCAGAAGATTTGTTAATAAAGATATCATGATAGCTTTCAGAGGATAGAGTGACCATTATTTACAATTATCTGAGAATACTATTATATTAGCGTTAATTGCGAACTCACAGAGCAAAATCTTTTCTTAGGTAGAATAAGAAAAACAACATGGGTCAAATTCATGTGGTTACTGTCAATGGTGCAACACACACACAAGATTTAATAGAAAAGTCTATATAAGTGTCAGATTCTTGCCTTTGGAGGCCTCCCTGTCCCTTAGGAGGAAAATGCTGTGTGTAGGTAAGGTTTATGCAGACACACATGATTATGCATTGCCCTATATTTTGTGTAAACAGGGAGCATTAGTTTTATCAGGTTTAAGACCATGCATCCTTTCACCTATATTTGGAACTTTACATGTGCCACTCATTACAATGGCACATCAAATGTTCAGTCTACAATCAGGCTCATGTCTGCTTCTTGATATGCTGGAGGAGAGTGAAGAGACATCTTAAAGCAGTTCTGCAAACTTCCTCCAATTTCTAATGCAGTCGACATTTAAACGTGCTTCATTTCTTTTTAACTCAGTTGTGTGGCTTCTCTGAATCATTTCACTTAAGTAGAATCACTTTTTATACAAATCTATGGGTTTCAGTTTAAGGCCACTGAAATTTTTATGATGCTTTCTACACATTTAAAAAAATAAAAGATTTTTCTCTTTCTTTCTAGTGGTTCTAAAACTACTCCAGGCTGTTAAATGGTGAGCAGAATTCGGCAGAGTTCTAGGAGCCGTGCAAAGGATAAAAGGGACAGTGTGCAGGACTTACCTTGGGTATAGAATTTGTTCAATTTACACGTGGAAATAAGATGCTGCAATGAAAATGTTCATTTTTCTACTATCTTTTTCTTGTTTGATGTTTATTTAAGTAGACACATTCTATAGCCTCTTTAAGTTTCTAGATGAACCAACAGTCCAGATAGACCAAATGCTTCAAACTAATGCTTTTCATTTTAAATTGTCCACTAGACCAGTATTTCTGAGCATACAAATCACCTGGAGTTCCCATGTAACAACATTTGATTCTGCCGTTTAAAATGAAACATACAGAAAGTCTTCCCTTAATGTTGTCAATAGGTTCTTGGAAACTGCAATTTTAAGGTAAACAACAATAAATGAAACCAATTTTACCTCAAACACTTCTAATATTAAACATTGAAATAAATATGAACTATAGGTACATTTAAGAAATATTAATAAAAACAAGACAGACAATGATTTTTCAACCTGCTTATTCCAGTTGAGGGTCTCAGGTGGCCAGGGCCTTTCCCGGCCACTCAGGGTACAAAGAAGGCCCCCACCCTACACAGGCACCCTTCCGTCACAGGGCACACTCATATCCACACCTACACTCACTCAGACTGGGGCCATGTGGACACGCCAGTTCACCTCACTTGCACATCTTTGGGATGTGGAAGCTGGAGCATAAGGAGAGAAAACTCACGCAGATGTAGGGAGAATGTGTGAACTCCACGTGAAAACAGTGCCCCTGGCTGGGAATCAATTTTATTTTATTTTTCTCATCAATGTTACAACAAAAAGATGTTGCACAAAACAATGCTATTCGAAGACACGTTGTACGTGCTCCAGTGCTCCTTAATTCTCACCTGGTCACATCACTGATTTTTCACGACTTTCTCTGTTCACAAGCATTTTGAATTTGCTCGTACCAGCACCAAAATTACTTTATTATTTTCTGTACTATATTTACTTACTACTGTACTTACATATCTTTATAGTGTATACTGCTTTATGACAGAAACTATTTTACTCATCTCCATACTCTTGGCATCTAGAAGTGCCTTCTTGCAATTTAAAAATTCATATTTGTTGAGGTCTACACATCATAAATTTAAATACTTTCCATATTATTCCCATTTTTCCCATGAGAAATATTTCACGTCCTGGTAACATTTAACCCAGTGGGACAATTTTGCTTCCCAGAAGACATTGTATAGAGACATATTTGGTTGTCACAAGTTGAGGATTGGGGGGGGCGGGGTGATAACTGATATCTAGTGTGTAGGTACGAGAGATGCCGCTAAACATCCTACAATGTACAGGACAGCTCCTCCACAACAAAGAATCATCCAGAACAAAATGTCAACACTGCCGAGGTTAGAAAACTGAAATTTAACCAAAGAAATTGTTGCAAAATTTTTACACATGGCTAAGATGGTATGTTACTTAAGTTAGTATAGTGATACTTAAGTAGCTTGTGGCAATGACATTGGGTTTTTAATCACTTAACTATACTGTCCCCCCTAAAACAAATGCAACTTTGTGCATTTAATCTCTTTTAAGTCTCTCAAATATGCTTTTAAGATTTGCATCCTTTCTCCTTCTCTTCCTTCCCTCTCTCTCTATATATATATGTGTAAACTTTTAGTCTTTATATAGTTTTTTATATTTATATACATATACACACATCTAAACATATATACACATATATTTACACATACATTCTAAAAGATAGCTAGGAAGAACCACTTCAAGCGGTGAGCAGGCAGGTAGCAGGTATGCAAACATTTAATCCAATGAATTATACTATTTGTTTTATTTTCTTTAGGACAAATTCACACCTTGGCATGAAGCCAGAATTCTTGTTTTTATCAACATATAAAACATGAATAAATTTAGTTTTCTTTTGTTATATCATGATCAACTTATGTTTGTTAACTCAATTAGAAATTGAAGACTTGTCTTCTCTGTAAATGTGCAATATATTCCTTGGAAATGACATTTTAAAAATTCTTGAGAAAGCCACCTAATTTAGCTTCTTTCTTACTTTAAAAAATGTAATCACAGTTCAATCATCCATTTTTATTTTCAGAAAATAAAAGGTATTTTGAAATTGTTACAGCATCAAATTTGCTACCTAAAAAACTGATGTAACAAAGGCTGCCATTCATTCAGCTGACAGTATGACTCTTTGGTCACAGGTATACCACATAAAGTCAAAAGGTTACTCCTATATCTAAACCATATGATCTCTGATATAAAAGCTTAACCTTTTCTGTTTTCAACTAGATAACTGAACTCTTTAAACATTTACAAATGACAACCATTGGTGAAGGGAAAACCCCTTTTGGGACACATGGGAAACCCATTCAAGAAAACAGTTTTGGTCATATTAAAGATACACATATAAATAAATGCTTTATGGATACAAACATAAATTTTGATAAATTCTAATGAGACATACTGGGGAGGTCATAGTAAAACTCTCTACTTACTAGTTATACTATAAGTCGAATCATTTTAATGAACTGATTCATTTATGTTCAGAGTTACTTAGAAATATTTCTGGTTGGCCCCTTGTATTATATTTGATCTAGACAGCTTTTTAAAGTAACTTAGCACCTATTACAATTGTTTGTATTTTAAAGTATCAGCATGGAAGTTCTCTATACTGGAGTAGATGTAACGATGCAAAAAGAATTCAAGTATGGCCTTTGCTTTTCCCTACAAGTCATGTTAAACTTGTGAATGTTTTAAATTAGTTCCTCACTGGAGACTAGCAGTTACACACCTTCCTAAGAAAAACTATTCTCATTAACATAGGGAAGTAGAAACGGGGCATAAACAACAAGCATACACCTTCTCTATCCTCAGTTCCCACACTGGCTTCTGGATTTTAATAAGCAATGGAAAAATGAATGATTATAATGTCTCCTTTGCCAGCAGTGAAGAAGGTAAAAAAACAGCTCTGGATTAACTAAAAACAGAATCATATGGCTTTGAAGAATTTATTAAGGTATTATTAAATTCCTTTCAAATAAACATTTTATTATGCTGAAGTCTCTAATAATTTATTAGTTACGGTATTGACTTACAATGTATACATGGCTTACTATCTTAAAATGTAAATGACAAGAAGGGGACACACTTCTTCCTTGTTCAAACTTCAGTAAACAAAACAATCTGAAGTCAGTTCATCTTTAAATCATTTTAAACTTTATTTCACTGTAGCAGAATCAAATCATGAATAATAGGATTCTGGATCAGAAATTACAATGTTTGAATAATTTAAATTTTATCATCTAAAAGGAAATCTAAAAATCTTGACTAGCAACTCTAATTTGTAGTTTCAAAAACTGGGAGAAAAGATTCACCTTAAAATTATAATTTTTAGCAATTTCCAAGTTATAAACTTTGTGGTCCTTAGTTTATAATTTTAATAATAGGTACTATGATTTCATAAAACTGTTCATTAAAATAATAATTGACATAAATTAAATGTCACCACTGCCATTAAAACAATGCCATGTCACAGTGTAAAATGTTCTTCCTGAACAGACTCTTGCTTCGCTTTCTGGATTCATTCCCTGACCGCATCTCTCTGCCCCATGCCGCTCACTCATTCCAGACTGCTTCCAAGTTCCCAGAATGCAGCTCTTGAACAGTCTTTTCTTAGAAAACCCTCCCTGCTCTATCTGTTTTTAGGTATCAGTTCGAATGAAACCTATGTAGAGTCTCCCAGTGTTCCCCAGAGTGCTCTGTACACCCACCCACTCATTAGAGCATTTATCAAAATATAGCAATTGTTCGTTAACATGTCTGTCCATCCCATTTCCCCCATGAACACACACACACGGACTCACACACACCTCGATCTCTGTATTCTCAACCTTTAGGTGCTTAATGGTTGTAAAATTATAAAATTAAACATTTTTGAGGATACTTTTTCTCTTAAAACCCATCTGTTGACAGATTTCTTTTTAAATACGAGTTGAAGGAAAACATTGCAATGTCTGCACGTTCAGAGTATCTTCCTACCCAAGCATATTAAACGTTTATTTTTATGAGACTGAAATAACTACTTAGATCGAGAAGACCATTTTTGAGGTCTAAGGACAAAGGGTGCTATGTTGCACAAACCTAAGGTTGTTAAAGATCTAAAATCTGTGGAATCTGCTTTAAAGAAAAGAGCAAAACAATTAACTGCCCTTAAAAAGAATGATTATATGTTTATCAAACAGTCAGCTTCATTTAGGCATTTAATTAAGCCATTTATTGCTTCAAGTGTGTCACCATGAACATTTTAATATACACTTCACAGCAGTAAGGCCTCGATTTTCACCATCTATAAATTGTGAATCCACATTTGGATTTTTTTTTGTGCCATCACCAATTGTTACATGAGCTTTGTACAACATAAATTTTGAATGTGTATTTTATAATACCAAAAATGTTCATTATACCCCTTGGTGTATATGTCACAAAGAATATTAATAATTGGCCACATATTTTCTTTTCCCATGAGGTAGTTCCATGTCTGGCTTTATGAGATATTAATAGCTTCCACCCATTACTAAACTGCAAAAAATCTTGGTTTACTTCTTTATACACGCTTCATAAAATATTCAATGTTTGAGTTTAAAATTTGTCAAAATGTTTTCTGAGTGATTTGGTTAAGTAGTGGAATTCACACACTGGAAGGGGTTGTAGCAGCTGGAAATAGGGATGTTCCTAACTCTGACAAGGAACTTTCTCTTAAAATAAGGCTGTACGTAAGGCTTTTTCCTTTGACCAATTCCTATAATACAAATAAGTTTGGAAAAATCATTATATTTAATTAGAACATTAAACAATACCACTAAGCATCTCCAGGCAACATGCTAATAGGCAAGTGAATACTGTTATATATTATTTCTTAAATATTTCTTAAAGGTTTATAAAATCTCCATGAAAAGGTTGAGTATCATGAAATCATAACTATGATATCGTGAGTACCCACAAATGAACCTAACTTAGTTTTATAGGTTGTCCAGTTATAAAATCAGACTGCAGCAGCTCAGAATTGTGGAATGGCAAAGCTGGAAGAGACCTCTGAATCTCCTCTCTAACCCATATCCTTTGGGTAGCATTGCATAGATTTTACAGTTTTCTGAGTAAGTTCTAAGAGGCTCATAAGTGGTTTTGATTAAAGCGGGAATCTCATGGACCCAGTAAGCTTTGATATAAAAGAAATATGACACAATAAGTATTTTAAAAGCTTTAAGAATTTTTCTACTGACCAGACTCGATAGTATACCTTAAATAAAACCTCTTCTATGCAAAATTTATAATTTAAAGAGCACCTACAGAACAAAATCTTAGGAGTGTTTACAGACTTCTGCAGCCAGCATCACCCTGGTTTAATAAGGCCCAGAGTGATTCAAAATTTGAATTAACTGTCATACCAGCATGTGGTAAAATCAAAACTAGAACTGAATTTTAAGTTCAAATCCAGGGGGTCTCTTTACTTAAATTGGTCACACTGCCTCAAGTCAAAACATCTATAACCATCATTTTATTTTATCTGCTGTAATTAGACTTCTTTCATGTCCCTTTGACTGAAGGAAAAGCCAGAGAAATATTCTAGAAAAATACATTTGCATTTCAAATTTACATTAAAAATGTCCTTCCCTTATTTTCACATCACAAATTCCAAGTATTATTAAAGAAATAATACAGATTACACAATTTTCTGTGTCCTGGGCCTCTGTCCTTTTCAGATTATGAAAATTGGAATTAAGAAATTTCCATTATTAAGTGTGTAAAGTATAAATACAAGTAATTTTTTAAAAACTTTATTTTAACACCTAATACAATCCAATTTTAGGGATTACTCGCACAAAAAAATAAACACATTTGGTATAAAAATGTTATCACTTTAACACCCTTCCCCCTCCCACCCTCATGAACTGCACTCTGTCTGGATGCAGAAACATATAGACTAATGGCACAGATTCGTTTTCACCTACAGGAGTTTCTGTTTATGTACCCAGGTACTCTAGAGGACACCAGCCCACTTTATCACATGAACCATTTCCTTCAGCCTGCTGAATTTAGTTTCACAAAGAAACAAAGCTTATTATAAAGGCATTTTAAAAACCATTATCTTAAATTCTTTTTAGAAGCACTTTTTTTTTTTTTGCGACCATTTATATACAGTGTTACATAACAGCTCTGGAGTACAGTACATGCAGCAGAACATACCTGTTGAATATAAAATACTTTTCTTAAAATCTTCATCGTTGGAATTCTTTGAAGTCTAAATTATAGAATGCCCATTAATTTCAGAAAATGGTTAAGGAGTACAAATGTCTGCATATGTCGGCCACTGAAATAATCCAAGGCTAACTGGAATAATATTCATAGCACACCAGAAGTGCATAAATAATTTACTTACATTATTAAAATACAACCCATAAAATTCAAGTTCAAGATCTTACAGGATTGTCTATGGAAATCCTTAAAGTGGTTGCAGGGAAATGCATCGTTCCTTCTTTCTCTTTTCTTCTTTTTTAAAGTCTCATATAAAATGTTTAGTTGAAATTTGTTTCTTCCTTAAATGAAACGACCGCCTTTATTTGTGCCGACTGCCTCTTCTCTTCATTGCAGCCGTGCACTGTGGACAGTACCATTTTCCTTTTGGTGCTTCTGTCAATCCAACACATCCATAATGGAACCATTCTATAGGGCACTAGGAAGCAAAATTACAAAGAAATTGTTTTTACTAATTCTCAAGATTAAGGAGTATATATTAAAATATGCCCAGTAGACAATATTAATTAGATTTATGAAAACAGAATTTTTTGAACTAGATGATTTAAAAACCATATGGTCCGACCGATAAGCTTCAAAGATGAGGAAATAGAGGCACAAGAAAAATTATGGATTTTTGTTAATTCGGAGATTCGTGTAATCTATTCCCACAAGCCAAAATAACCAAAATTCACTAATTTTCATTAACTTGGAGAGTAAATTGGTACCAACTTTCAAAGAGAAGAGAGATGGATCTTTTGTGTAGAATGTAAATATATTTTAAAAGTTTTATTTACTATTCAGCCTTATTTGCTCCCCCTTAGAGTAGAATAAGCTACTTGTAATTAAAGACTAAAGAGACATCCTAGGTTTCTTTTCTGGGTGTGTGTACTTCTAGATATGTAGAGGAAAAATATTCTACTCTCTGATATATTAATTAGGCAGCTGTACACTCCCACAGAAAATCTTAGCATGAGAAGAGTGTAATTGGGAATGAGGGATCAGAGAACGATGGGGCGTTCACAGAAATCTCATTTATCATTTTCAGTCAGTGTCCAGAAGATGGTTTATAGCAGTATTCTTGAAATGGTTGGGCAATACTGTTTTTGTAATAATCACAAACAGCCCATAAGTTAATTTTAAAGAGGGTTTTTCTCTACCTATGTGAACATGTTGCTGGGACCCTGTCAGGTCAGGGAAAGGACAAATTTTAATGGACCAGGCCAACTCTACTCAATATTCAGATTGTTTAAAAATTTTAAACTCTTATTATGAGCCTTAGAGCTCTAACATTACTAGGTAATATTTCTATAGAATTCGGAGTTCTGTTACCACTCTGGAGTAATAGATGGACAAAAGAGGGCTGAGCTGTACGAAAGTAAGGAGGGAATGAAAAATACTAGACGAAAATATTCTGTGCATTTAATAATCTCTCTAACCAAAATTAAGCTTCCTAAAAAGAGGAATTCCTTTCTTTCGAATCTTTATTTTTTTAATTTTAAAATTGGCTCTTATCAGATAACACCTGCAAAGTACAAAACAATGCTCATGGAAAGAAAATAATCGCATATGACATCTTCAACATCCCTACCCTTCACCTGAGCATCATGCTTCTTGAAAGAATGTATCGTCTGCAAGTTCCAATTCTTTACTGTGATAAATGAACTGGATTCTAGTAAACACGATATTCTTTAGCAAAGGGGGAAGAAGGTGTTTCTAAAGTTAACACCTTTGAGAAATATAATCTGCATGTAAACCCATAAAATTAGCTTTAAAAGTTAAAATAGGAAACACTTTAAAGGACACTAACCTATTTTGGAGAATACTCTAGCATTAATATGACATAATTAACATAACTATAAACTGTTTCCTGAGACTGAGAAACACAGTAAATAAAAATATTCAAGTAATAATATTTGATTTTTCTCATTCCTAAATAAAAAAAACTTTATACTTACATCTTGGTTATCACAGCCCACCATCTCACCATAGGATACCTAGTTTAAAAAAATTCAATATTTTATTATGATTATATACTAAGCATCTAAACCCAAATTAATTATTTATGATACTGTTAGAAAACAGAGAAAAATACACTAAGTACAGGGAAGGGTATATAGAATTATACAATTTTATAGATTTTTTCCTAAAAGACTTTTTTTTGGGGACAGGGTGCTGGGGAGATACATAGAAATTATGTGCTCTTTTAAAGCCTGAAAGAACTTACTCTGTAAATTACCTTTGTAATTACCTTTGTCTGTTGGTTCCTCTTGTAAAGATTTTAAGTTTCTTTCTTGGTTATTTACGTACTTAATTTTTTACTTTTTCCTGAATCATGTTAAATCATTTATAGTTTAGCAGTCAATAGTCCATTTCCTTAAAACTTCTAAACTTATTACCTATTATATGTTCTTTCTCATTTTCTTTTTGCTGAACTTTACAGCACAACTTCCTAATTCTTGAATTCATTGAAATTCATTGAACTACCATTGAATGAATTATTTTTCAGACAGAGGGAACTAGATGGCATACTTTCTGATTCTCTGCACAAGAGTGAATAGCTGCCATCTGGTTCCATGCACATGAACAACAACTTCTCTGGGTAACAATTTTGGGGGGACACAGATTTTTCCCTCAAAGCTCTACAGACGTATTTCACCAACTTCTAGTTTTTTATGTTATGGAGGGGAAATCCTGAGTGAAACTGATTTTGTTCTTTCATAGGTTACCTACTTTTACTGCCAAGATATTTATAGAATTTTCTTTTCTTAATCCAGGAATGGAATCGGTCAGTACCTTAATCTTGGACTACCCAGCCTCCAGAACTGTTGAGAAAATAAATTTCTGATCTTTAAACCACCCGGTCTGGGACATTTTGCTAGGACAGCCTAAGCAGACTAAAACAATATGTATGTGGTGTACATAGTGGTAACATATCAAAATGTTTAATTTTACGTTATATCTGAAGACTGAGATCATGGGTGACTTACATGTTTCGTTATATTTTGAATTTGTAACAAACATGTCATTTTTATAAGAAGCTGAAGGAAAATATACCCAAAAATGCAAGGATATTTTAACTGGAGTAAAAATAGCACTTAAAAAAGTGAAATAATTCTTTTTCTTAATTTATTCAGATTATGCTTTTATAGGTATATACCAGACTTTTACCTGATTACAAATGCAATATCGTGGTTCATTTGGGTCATAAGTCCAATCAACCTGACTGTTTGAATCAGATTCTGGTACTACTGTTGTCTGTTGAGCGATTTCCTGTACGACAGTTGATGATGAAGAACATGATGACAAGGAAGAGGAAGAGGAGGAAGATGAGGACTGCTGGCTTGAAGATTTGTTGTTGTTTCTGAAACAAACAGTATCAATTTTATAAGCTCGGCATCCAGAAGTAACCTGAGAATAACTCTTAAATAAATGGCATAAAATGAAATGGCATCAACTGCATAAACGCATGTTTAAGACTAACTTAATCTGAAAAACAGATTAAAAGCACAATTATTTATAACAATGAGCAACATTTTTCATAATGGTTTTTGAGAATTTTTGTTTTCAAAATATTTCAGAATTTTTAAAATAATTTTTTAATCAGTTCCTACTTACCATTGACTTAAACTATAGTTAATACCTTTTAGAATTAGTATTAGTTATGGCTACCTTACATAAATGTATTTTTAAGCAAACTGAATACTCTTCATAAAATCTAAAATACAAATACATACACACAAGCATTTGGTGCAAATGAGATGACCATCAATCAATGTGTGACTACTTACCTGTGTAGAACAGGAAACAAAAGGTTTTAAAATTCACGATTATTTTACTAAAATTCACGATTATTTTACTATTACCTGAATATTAATTAAATTTTAAAAATACAGAAATTTATCATCTGCAGTTACAAAAAATTTGGGTCATTAAGATGAATTAATTTATAAGATATTTAGCACTTTAGTGGTAGTTCTACCTTGATCATTCTTTTAGGGATTTATTCATAAAAACAGAATACATTTAAAAAACCATAATATAATTATTAGGTAACAAAATCTTTTAGCCTAGCATTTGAATATCATTATGTGTGAATGCCTAGAATATGCAGGTACTTAGGACAGATGGTTCCAAATTCTGTTACGTTTTCATACTTAAAACTGATACACTAATTCTAAGAGTGTCATACAAAATCTAAAGATATTTTCGTAATTTTAGTTTTGGGGATATAAGACCAAGAATTAAGACATTTTGTTCTTAACCAAAATGAAGAATCTTATTTTAAAAAATTCCCAGGCTATAACTGATATCTTATGCATTAATTTGCCTTGAAACACATGACAAAATAGGGGTTATATATGAAGAAAGTTTCATAAAATGGTTTATCCTCATGGACAAAAGAAAGTAAGCAGAAGTAATTTATTAACAATCCCAACTTAAGACTCCAGAAAAATTTAAGATTCAACACCTTTTTTAAAGACTTTACCCTTTCAAAGTACAGAAGTGTGAATGAAAATGTCATATCTTCCACCTCTCTAAAGTTCATCCTGATCCATTACAAGCTGCCTTTGTTGAACACATGGAAGCCCAATGGGTTGCCACGGAGACCGCATCTTAGTAAAGGTACAGGGCTACTGTCCTGATAAAACTTACTTGCTCTTTCTCCCACTCCGTGAGTCCGCTGCTGATGAGCTGGCATTCTGTGTCAGTGTTGTCATGAGTGCTGAAGATGACGGATAGCTAGGTGCTTCCCTGGGCATCGAAAATTCCTTTCCCAGCTGAAAGTCATTATTTTTAAATGCTTCATAACTGGCTTTTAAACTTGATGTTCTTCGTCCTTCTTTCATCTTGAATAGACATTCGTTAATAGTATTAATATACAAATATGTAGATTTTCAAGTCTTACTATTTACAGAATTATTTTTATTTAACCAATATTCCTTTATTTTGTTTAAACATTATTTCCATCATTGTAATTTAAGCTATTTTATGTAAAGAATCAGTTTTACAGAGTTATAAAGTAACTACAAGATGGTTAACTAAATGTGGAATAGAGACGAACTGTATGGAAGTGAGTAAATTCAAGGCAAGCTAAGTTCTGAGGCTATAGAAGAAGCCCCGCCACCGGTAGGGAGAAGAAAGCACAGTCCTAGCAGGTGCTAGGATGGTGGATACTTCAAGGTTCTAAATGTGAAACAGAATTTTTGATGTGATTAACAGCGCAGACCCTGGGCAGAGTCTGCCTAGAATTTGATCTTGAACAGTGGGTTAGGTCAAGAACATGGGCATCATGAGCAAATTTGGGGGAGAAGGAATCTGTGTGAGATTGTATGAACCTATTTTTTACTTTTCCTATCAAATGGGTGATTTCTGAATACTCATTTCAATAAATAAAGTGTCAGATATCATAAAACTATGATTTAAAAATAAAACTATACAATTAAAAACTTTTCAATTTTTAAACTATACAATTAAAAAAATGTCTAGTTGTTTCTAATGGAGTTTGCCAATGACAAAGTGAAACATTCTATTTCTAAGCCTTTTCCTTTTCACCTGTGCTGTAGCTTGAACTGCTTGAGCTGCTGCCATGGTAATTGCCCCTGCACCAGTTCCTGAAGATAATGAGCCAATGTTATAGGACGCCAGAGGTTGGGAGGAATTCACACTGTAAGCACTGTTGGAAGAGGCCGTAGAATTATTATTTCGACAACCTGCGTAAAATTAAAGAAGAAATAAAAATGGTTAGAAGAAAACATAACATTAGTGAGTTTAAAATAAATTTCTCTCTCAGCAGGGATATAATCATTAAATTTAAGTTTCATGTCACATTTTTCCTTTTTCTTTTTTCTCTATATGTAGACTTTAACCAGGTCAAGCATCTATATGATTCATTCATTCTGAATGCTTTCATTTCCTCTTTAAAAGAATAAAAAAAAGCAACCAATAATATTTATGATAATAAACTTACCTAGTGTATTTTCCTTAGAGGCATCTGATGTTAAGGTAGATAGAAGAGCTTCAGATTTAAACTTCTTTTCAGGAATATGATCTGTTGTCGTATGGTGAGAAGTTGGATTATATTTCCTTTCTGAATATAAATAAAGAATCCATGTGTTTTTTAAACTTCAGAGAACTATGGACAAGATATAATACTTCCATCTGGTTATAAACTGGTACAGTTATGAACTGAGTTCATCAAATACATTTTCTTAGAAGACAGAACTCGGTGTCACATGTTTTTATTAAAAAGCAGACTGCTCATTTTGAAAAACTTCAGTAGTGAAGTACTGAAGATAACTCATGATGCATCATGGTTCCACTTGTAACATGAGAGAAATTCTGTTTTGAAAACATTATCTACAATTTATATAAGTTTTCAACCAACTTTTCTTTCTTATCAAATTGATTGGTCAAAAAAGTCACAGATAAAGTCAAGAAGCCAGCTAGCTAGCTGCCTGACTAACCAACTTTAATTACATGCCAAACAGTAGCTAGGCACTGGAAAAGCAAGAAGGAAAAAGACAAAGAGCCAACCATCAGGTAGTTTATTGTTTGGTGCAGTTGTAACTGCCTCTAGAGAGAGTAAGGTGTCAGTATGTAGAAAGTATATACTGCTATTAATACCATACATTTTTCCTGTATGAATTCTGGGGAAAACAGACTCTGTATTCTTAAATTAAATATGTTTTTCCCAAATGAAGAAGAGAAGTCTGCCAGTAAGGTCAATAAAAAATACATCTTTCAAAATAAATGGAAAAGATTTTTGTTTCTCAATCAGTTGTGCAGATCTAATAAAAGAGAATATATAGGTAATATACGATGAGTTTTTAATTGTATTTAAAATTTTAGCTGTACTAAACCAAACTTACTTTCCACTGGTGTATGTGAATGAGCATGGTGATTGTTCACTGGCTGTGAAGGAGTATCTAATTCCAAAGATCCTAAAAAAAAAAAAAAAAAGAAAGAAAGAGAAGAACAAAGATACAACTTTACACAGAAACTTTACATGTTAATCAACTATAGGCACTGTGTACCTTTTCCCAGCAGAGGACTAGCAAACTGATGCACATGCCTCTGTTATTTTAGTCAAACACGTTAGAAGGTCACCACTGCCAACTTCACCCTGAACTAATTTCATTCTCTCTCTGAACAACAAATAATTCATTTCTCAATCTTTACTTTATATACAAAACAGCTCAAGGCATGCTGACGTCTAATAAGGGAATTCACAACAGTGAGTATCACATAAATAGATGAATGGATATTATAACCTTATTACTGATAAGATATGAAAAACTCAACCTAGCCTTAGTGAGTTGAAAACCTTTTACAAGAGATCCTAAAGTATTAGGTGATGGAACATTACCATATGAGAGAAAATTCTTTGACAATTAAAATGGCATAAAGTTGTAAAGACTTCCTAAAAGAAGTTAAGGATTTTACTTGTGGAAAATGAAACACTGAATCTCTACTGCCAAGCTTTAAAATACTTTTGAATAAATTTTACGGGTCTATCTTGATCTCTTGAGATGAACTTATGGCAGGGCATAGGGTGGAGCAGTTTTTATAACTTGATCCGATTTAGTTTCACATGTCTGTGTCCTTACAGATGATATTTCATGAACCTTCCTGCAGTCTTAAAAAGGTATAAATTATCATTACTCAAAACTATTATCAGCATTTCAAAAGAAATCAAAGCAGCTATAGGATATTTTATTTTGTCTCCAAATACTTATTATCCTCAGACAGGGTTCCCCTGGAATTAAGGTACCACAAATAAATTAGATGATCATGTAAAGTGTTGGATCTACTTTTGAATACAAAATGTAACTATGGATACCAAGATGGATTTGTGCCTGCCTGCTTTTCTACTTGACCTTTAGTAAGTATATAGAGATATATAACCTAACACTGTAAAGAAACCTTTTATCTATGGGAAGAAGAAATATATACATGCTGTTGCTGTTGAAACGCACCAAGAAAAAAATATGTTTGAACCCTTTAAATAATTCAAGTAGAACTCGGTCATAATGCTATTTTGATCTAACTAACATTTAGTGAGTGCCGATGCTGGGCTTAGCACCACACTATGTGCTTTTACGAACATTACCTGTTTAGGTTGGAAGAAATGCTATATTAGATAAGGAAACAGTTCATGTCTCCATTGTTGCAAAGTCTCCTGAGTTAAATCCAAGAAGTGATAAGGGTAAACAACTGCAGGGGATCAAGTCAAGCCTTGCAAAAAAGCATTAAAATGACTTTTTGCTGATATGGGAAAGTTTAGAAAGACTTTTTTGAGAAAAAGAGAAAGTGTTATGGAACCCATTAAAATCTTTCTTAGTAAAGCTGAGGAAAAGCCTTAAGACCGTTTTTAAAAATAAACATTAACTTTCCTCAAAGCTTAAGTGCATAAAGAGGCAGGTCAAGGACAATACATTTAGTGACAGATGGCTGACTTAGTTCTAGATAGTTATATTTCTTTAAGTCTTTGCTCTTACCACTCATTTTACCAGCATATTAAAAAATGGAAAGGCTTAATATGTTATTCTCATAAGGAGTGAGTAGATAATACTCTATATTATTGCCCTCAGTATCCATGATCCAATCAATTGCACTGCCAGGGTCCAAGCTCCCCAACCCTCCACCGAAGCTCTGGATCTGAGAAGCCTCTGTGGGACAAGTGTCTCTTCAGTGGTTTGCACACATAATGTCCAACATTGATGGAAAACTGTAGATTTTACTTACGCCTCTCTAATATTTCTGTAATTCCAGCATTATCAGCTTCCAGCTCCATTTTAAACTTAGCCAGCTCCTGATCCAGCTTTCTCAAGTGTCGATCTACCTGTTTCAAAGAAGATCAAAGATAACCAACCAAATTTGGGACACTATTAAAGTGTCAGTTTAATGAGGGAACCTAAATCTTTTGTTTCTGTTAGTGAATCAATAAACCCACACCTCTGATTGTTAAACCTATTAAATGAAGATTCTAGGCTAAATAATCTCTGAAGTCCCCTTTTATAAATTTTAAGTTTTAAGAAAACAATTGCAATTCATCAGAAAATGTTCAGAAGTAGGATACAATAAAATAAAACAAAACTGATATTAAGGATTTTAAGGTGCACCGGAGGGCTGGTAACTTCACAGTACGCCCTATGATTACTTTCAGCCTAATCTCCTCTTATAATGAGGTCATCCACACTGCCATCCGCACTGCTGTACCATAATCACTGCTACTTAGAATGAGGAATGAAAGATCCTTAGTCTACAAACAAAGAAGCTACTGTACTCTATACATACATTTCTCTAAGGCAGAAAAGTGGACCATTATACTTATAAACATTTATGTAAAGGGCTGGAACAAAAGGCGTTTTTAGCCAGAAAACTCCATTCCCCAAAAAGCCTGGTTAAAATAGTTTTATTATAAAACTACTGCCCTTGTAAAGGTGGTAAATTTTGTTTTCTCACTCACCTAGAGATATTCTGACTGATGTCAGAAAATGATATGAAACCTCAAACTAGCAACAAGTCTTATTGTATTTTTAAGCTTATTATTTTTTAATACTTTTTCAAATTACTACTTTGAAGTGAAACCAAAAGTCATAAAATCTTTGAAAAATATTCATGTTACATTACTGACATTTTTTCAAACTCTAGTTTCCTACTGGATCACTAGTATAATTAAGAGTAAATTTTTAAAAGTATCATAATGTCTATGATACATTACAAAGGTAAATAATTTAAATAAGACTTTCGATTAAATAATGCATATCTAAAATAAGGGGAAAGAGAAGGAAAGTAGCAAAAGACAATTTGTGTGTGTCAGATGTGAGGTAGTGTGCTTGGTGCATTAGACGGTCTATCTTTTCTAGCCTTGCTTCTAATCTTCTGAGATAGGTTATTACTGTCTCCATCTCATAAGAAGAAACTCAGGCTCATAGGGGTTAAGTAACATACCCCAAATCAACAGCTACTACATTGCAGAAAAGAGATTTAACCCTAATCTATTTGTAATAAGTTGTGTTCCGCCGTTTACTTTTAACGTTGCCCTCTGAACTTGTACATGTGGGAGCCAACTGTTTCTTAACTCAGAGTAACAGAATGCAAATTGAAAAAATAAAATAGGAATATTGTCTTATTATCTGCATTTTATATATTAACAGCAACCATTGGGGTGTTGGTTTATGATATTTTCAATAATTTAAAGCCAAATTTTCCCTTCATCTTCACACATACGATACTTTTCAGAGCTTGGTAGAAGTTGTAATTATAGTATTTAAAATCCTATAGGGTCCATTATGGATGTTTGCTCCTAATCAAAGAACCTGCAGGCAACTGAGCATTCTTTAATGGAACCTCCCTTCCAAACATAAAGAGTGAACACAAATCTCAGTTATTCAAGAGTATCTTTCACATTGTCAAAATTTAATCTCAAGGGAAATCTGAAAAAATACTCATATTTAAACTCCAAGACAAATGAATGCAATAAAAATACTCTACCACCTTTCTGTATTCTATACATACATTTCTCTAAGGCAGAAAAGTGGACCATTATACTTATAAACATTTATGTAAAGGGCTGGAACAAAAGGCGTTTTTACGCCTACAATTATACTACTAATAAATACTGAGTTCCTATTATGTGCTTGGTGCTGAATTCAACACAGGATATGTGAAGTATGAGAGAGAACATCTGCCTTCATAGTAATTAGAATTTAGTTAACATATCGATTTATATAAGATTTTTAATATAATGAAGGTTTAAAGTCTGTGTGTACATATATCTTAGATGTAACAAACATGCAACAGTTGAAAGTAGGTCAGAAGTAGTTAGTGCTTGAAAAAAACAGAACATTGGGCTGGACAGACACAAAGGAAGCATAAACGCATTAGTGAAGAATGGACTGTATACAAATAGATGGGAAAAAAGAAGTAACAATTAAAGAATGTGAAGAGACAGAAAGACAAACAGTATTCCCAGAGGAAAGTAAAGTATGGTGTGACCTGTAATAGGTATAGTATAGAGAAGAAAAAGTGTTAAAATCTCAGATGGGAGGGTGGGGTTAGGGTGAGATGGAGACACTATACACACCCCCTAACTCATTCCACCCCTTACATCTAAGAATTGTTTCACTGTATTAAAGATAGTGCTGATAAGATTTATTACATCTGAAAGCATCAAAAACAAAGATGAGAATTTCCAGTATTAAATAGCTCAGAAAAAGCAACAGAACCTAAAGAATTAATAACCCTAAAAACCAAATTCATAATTACAATAATCAAAGAAAAGCCTTGACCACTGTGGTGGGCAGCTCCTGGTATGTAAAAATGATTATGAACTGATAATAAGCAATCATCAAGCAAGAGATTTTCTGAGATTTGTTGTTGCAAATCAGAAGTTGCAAAGTAAGTTGGCCGCAATACTTAACTTAAGCTATAATCAGGATACTTGAAACAGTATTAAGCGGCCATAGCCAGAGCTTAACTGAACTTGACTGAAACCTATGACGTGCACTGACTCCTCCTATGTGATTCTGAATGCGTAAAGTGCCTGTTCTAGCTGATCACAAAGCAAGAACCTAAGTTACCCGATCTCTGCACAACATCTGACTCCATAAGACTGAGTCACAGTGAGTAGTAAAAGACCCAATTGAGAGATTTTCCATTATCCACAGATTCTTAACATAAGGCTCAAAACAGATTTTATTCTTTTTTATGGCTAATGTTGATTTGTTCCCCACTTAATGTCAATAAACATCAGCCACTAGTTTCCAAAAATCATATCCAATAACCCAATATCATAAATGCTTTAAGTCTATCATCCTTTTCCTGACTTCTTCAGAGACAAAGGAAACTATCAACACTATTTAACATATTTGTTATCATAAATATATTTAAGTCCAAATTAGCCTCTCTGAATGAAACAAAAAAAAAATCCTTGTTCTTTAATATTTTTGCATAGAGTTGTAATCCTTTCCTGTTTTGACTCTCCCAGTGTTCTAATATTCAAATTTTAATGTGTGTCACTGATGGACCCAAAATTCTACAGGATTTGACAAAATCCAGCATCCATTTCTGATAAAAATCTCAGCAAAGTGGGAATAGAGGGAACATGCCTCAATTCAAGGCCATATATAGCAAACCCACAATTAACTTGATCCTCAATGGGGAAAAGCTATGCATTTTGCTTATGATCAGAAACCAGACAAGGATGTCCACTTTCACCATATTTATTCGATATAGTATTAGAAGTCCTAGCCACAGCAATTAGACAAGAAAAAGAAAAGGCATACAAACTGGAAAATAAGAAATGAAACTATTATTTGCAGATGTCAGGATACCATAGAGAACCTAAAGATTCCACCAAAAATTTATTAGGATTAATAAATGAATTCAGAAAAGTAGCAGAATACACAATTAATATTTAGAAAACAGTTGTATTTTTACCCACCAATAACAAGGTATCAGAAAGAGAAATTGAGAAAACAGTCCCATTTACAATAGCATTAAAAATATACCTAGGAATAAATTTATAAGACACTAAAGAAAGAAATTTAAAAAGATACAAATAAATGGAAGGACATACCGTTCTCATGGACAGGGAGAATTAACATCATTACAATGTGCATACTACCCCAGCAATTTATAGATTTAATGCATCCATCTCTATCAAAACACCAATGACATTTTTTCACAAAACTAGAACAAATAATTCTACAACTTGTATGGAAGCACAAAACACCATGAATAGCCACAGCAATCAAGAAAGAACAAAGTTGGTGGTATCGTGCTATCTGATATCAAACAATACTACAAGGCTATTGTAATCAAAATGACATGGTACTGGCATAAAAACAGACACATAGATCAATGGAATAGAATAAAGAGCCCAGAAATAAACCCGCACCTACATGGTCAATTAACCTATGACAAAAGTGGTAAGAATATACAATAGGGTAAAGAGAGTCTATTCAATAAATGGTGTTGGGAAACTGGACAGATACATGCCAAAAAATTGAAACTAGACCACGTTCTTATAACATATACAAGAATAAACTCAAAATGGATTAAAGAGTTAAAGTAAGACCCACAACCATAAAACTTGTAGGAAAAAAATAGGCAGTAAACTCTCTGACATTGCTTAGTAATATTTTTTTCTGATATATCTCCTCAGACTAAGGACATGAAAGAAAAAAAAAAGGGACTTTATCAAACTAAAAAGTTTGTGCATATCAGAGGAAACCATCAACAAAACACAAAGACAAACTCCTTTTTGGGAGAAGATATTTGGCAATGATATATCCGGTAAGGGGTTACTATCCAAATTGTATAAAGAACTCATACAACTTACATCCAAAAAACCAAACAATCCAATTAAAAAATAGGCAAAGGACCTTAATAGACACTTCTCCAAAGAGGACATACAGATGACCAACAGACACATAAAAAGATGCTCAATGTCACTAATCATCAGAGACATGCAAATTAAAACCACAATGAGCTATCACCTCATACCAGTCAGAATGGCTATCATCAATAAATCAACAAACAACAAATGCTGATAAGGATCTGGAGAAAAGAGGAACTTCATGCACTGTCAGTGGGATTGCAAATTGGTGCAGCCACTATGAAAAACAGTATGGAGGTTCCTCAAAAAATGAAAAATAAAACTACTTTATGACCCAGCAATTCCACTTCTGGATATTTATCCAAAGAAATCCAAAACACTAATTTGAAAAGATATATGTATCCCTAAGTTCACTGCAGCATTATTTGCAATAGCCAAGATATGGAAGCAACCTATGTGCCCATCAAGAGATGACTGGATAAAGAAGTGGTACATATATACAATTGAATATTAGCCATAAAAAAGAATAAAATCTTGGCATTTGCTATAACATAGATGGACCTAGAGGGTATTATGCTAAGTAAAATAAGTCAGAGAAAGACAAATACCATATGATTTCACTTATATGTGGAATCTAAAGAACAAAACAAACAAACAAACAAAACAGAAACAGACTATCTATTAGAGAATAAACTGATGGTTGCTAGATGGGAGGGAGGCTGAAGGGCTAGGAGAAAAAGGTGATGGTATTAAGAAGTACAAATTGGTAGTTACAAAATAGTCACAGGGATGTAAAGTACAATATAGGAAATATAGTCAATAGTATTGTAATAACTATGTATAGTGCCAGCTGGGTACTAGACTTATTGGGGGATCACTTCATAAGTTATACAAATGTCTAATCACTATGTTGTACACCTAGAACTAATATAATATAATATGTCAAATAATTGAAAAAAAATTAAAAAATTATAAAAAGTTTCTATATGATTTATGGTTCCTGATACAGTCAAATTTTAAAATTTAGATGTCTAGCTTACCCTTTCAGAATGAGCACTCAGTGTACAGGGTTCTAAGGTGAAATCATGGCAATAAGAGATAAACTGCTATCCACAAAAATAAATGGTAATAGTGAATAAGGAGAGTAAATTGGGGAAGAAAAGGAAACATGATAACAAATTATTTTTCTGATAAGTCATGACGATGATTCTTTTCATCTCTTAAGTATATTTACACTAGATGAAAATCTGATCCATCTTTAGGCTTAATCAAATACTTGAGGCCTATTAATCAAATACTTATCTTCCTAAAAGACATGAGGCAAATCAAAAGGTCAAACTTACATAGTACATTTCCCTAATTCGAGTATCAGATGAAGAATTCTCAAATTTATAGGTAAAATGTGGGCCTGACATATAATTGTCTCAGGAAAAGATCACAATATAAAAAAGAAACAAGTACAGGGGTATTGAGCACCTGTAACAGACAGCTAAAACCATTCAAGTATTAACTAAAGACTCAAATTTTATCAAAGTATACATAAATCAACTTATTAGGTATTGTAATCTAATTCAGCCTTCTGAGTGACATCTGGCTGAGGAACACAAATATGTGCTTAATGACGATTAGTATCAGGGTTCTAGAAGGAAGGATTTTTTTTTCTCCTTTAGTCAAATTTCACTAAAACTACTACTGAAATAAATTTTTCGTTTAATACTGAACCTCAATTCCACAAGTTTCTTTATTTATTGGTATTTACACAGTCCAATTTCTTTCCTTAATAAATGAAGTATGAGAACATTGATGGTCATAGGAATAAAAAGTTTACTACTGATTTTACATGTAAACAATATATTTAAATGAGAAATAATACAATACAATGCCATGCTATAATAAAACAATGAGGGGCAAAATCAAGTATGATTATATACTAAATTTCTATATCTTAAACTCTGTTAAAATACATGTTTGTTTAAAATTACCATAATAATACAATGTTTAAGTAAGGGCATCCATCAATCTCCTCCAAAGTGTATTCACTCCTCCATTTCATTGGCCTCCCATTGCTTTTAGAATAAAAATCACACTGCTCCCTTGGCTTATAGGACCTGCATGTGTGGCTCTTGCCTGCCTCCTCTCATACCTCTCCTTCCTCACTACACACCAACCACATTAGCCTTTTTTCTGGTTCAATGTGTCAAGCCTTTTTCCACCTCAGACCTTGCATTTGGTAAATCATCTGCCTGAAACGTTCTTCCTTAAGTTCTTCATGTGACTGGCTCTTTCTCATTTTCCAAGTACCATGTCAAATGACACTTCCCGAGACTACATTTTTAACAGCCTCCCCAAGTTATTCATTCTTTTTCCCTTTCTCCACAATATTTATATCTTTCATAGCATTTATGAAAATCTAAAATAATCTTTAAAAGTTCGCTTATATTCATTGCCTATCTGTCATTACTACTCACCTAGCACCAATGACTGCTCACAGCTGGAGCTCTATAAATCCTTGTTGTTGAATTAAAGTTATACTCACCACTGTTTATTGAATGAACGATCTATGAGTAAAAATTACTGCATATTTACATTTACACTATGTCCCATCCACTTACCACTCAAGTACATGGTATTAGTCTGAGCTCTCAAATGTTAAATGTTACAGTAATTTATTTCTCTTTAATATTTATAAAGACTTTGGTGTGGATGTTTACTGTTGATATTTTGGGGAGCAGAACTAATTTGAGATGGTAAATCCATTTAGTGACCTCCCTACTGAACAGCCACTAATTCCCTTATGTTTGACTGCCATTACTTGGAATGCTAATAAAGTAAATGTCTTACCTTCAAGCGTAAAGTGTTCAAACACCACAAGCCACTCTGGCAATAAGGTGCAGCACACAAAGCACAAGCATTCCAAACAGGCTGTGTAATCGGTGTCAACATTTTAATAATTATTTTTTTGTGATAAGTGATGCTAGTTTTCATTTGTGGAAATTTAAATTTCATTTAAAAATTTACTTGGTAAATAGATAATAGGTGATAGGAAATATTGTAAAAACCTTAAAGGTAGAATGCAAATGATTAAGGTTTGGAAAATAATGGATTAGATCACCATGAAAAAGTCTTTGTCCTTCTGTTTACCATTTAACTAATCCATTGTACTAAGCTCTGAGGGTACAGAATAATTAAGAACCTCACCTACCCTGAAGGGTCTTGGTTTTAATTTTTTAATTTTATTAAAATAATAAAATAAGACTTTATTGGGAATGAATTAACTGGATGTCTGGTATTGCCATTACTTTGCATAGGTCTAACAATGTTTAATAAATGTTTTGTCAATTTTTATCTTGTGAAAATAATAAAATAAGACTTTATTGGGAATGAGTTAACTGGATATCCAGTACTGCCATTACTTTTTATAAGGTCTAATAATGTTTAATAAATGTTTTATTGATTTAAAAGGAATCTCTCTAAAAGCAAAGGAACTGAAAGTAGTAAAAACTTTATAGATAATGCCTAATTATTAAGTGGAAGATATTTCATTTAAAACATTCAAAATGTGTACATTACAATAAGTTTTAACATTTTTTAAAAGCCCCTTTTGTTGAAGGCACATCTATAAATTCTGCTTTAGAAGAAATTTTGAAATGAGCTACATATCAAAAAAAAAAAATCTATCCAAACTGAAGAAACTAAAAAAAGTTGAGAGCGATTTAAAAAGAGGAATACCAAAAAGATACGAGCAAAGACGTGGACCACACGATTGAGTGGTCTCCCACATCGAGTCTGTAAAGGAAACTAAACTCACCTGAATTATATTACTTTCACTTTTTCTGGTTTAAAGTCATAGCTTGAAAACAAGAGGCTGTTTTCACTGCAGTCTACTGAACCAATCCCAGCATACTAAAATGTGACTCTATAACTTTTTGAGAAATTTCCACCCACCTAAACTATACCTGACGCTGTCAAAGACACCATTAAACTCTATCCATAAGACTCATAACTTAAGAGTCATGTTAGTGCTCCTATTCTCCATTAACTTATTCAGAGGATTTTGCTCAACAAATATTTATTGAGGAACAACTATGCTAGACTCTGAAGACACACACACACAAGACATAATTCCTGATATTTACAGTAGGGAAGATACAAATACACAAATAAAAGGTAAATAAATAATTACAATTCAAGCAATAATAAATTCATGTGAATAACAATGATTTGGAAGCTAGCATGATTTTGCTGAAGGGTGGGGTAAAGCACAAACTGCTAATCACCTATTCAGTATGCATTCTCTCCTTTTCCCTTACTGACAGAAGCCCACATACCTGGGGTGGCAATGTGCCATGTTAAACAACAATTCTCAGCTTCCCTTGCAGCTGGAAGTCAGTAGGTAAGGCTTCCAGGAAGGCACTTTAAAGGAGCTGACTGAATGACAAAATATGCCCTTTTGAGGATCCCCTATGGTTAATTCTTCTACCTATCCAGGAGGAACTGATTAGAAAGCAGTCTGCGACACTGATGATCTCAGAGTTGTCATACGAGCCCTGGTGTGTCTCCTCTAACAGTTATTTTAATGAGAGGAAAAGAAGCCTTTTGTTTAAATCACTCTTGTGTGCCTTTTCTGTTACGTGCTGTCAAGTCTCTTCTCCTAGATATAAATGACACAAATATCAAGATTACTAAAATGACATTAACAAAACAGCAATGCTTGTGCAGGATTATGAAACATGGAGAAAGATACTAAGCAAAGATGAAAAGGAAAGGCATTCCGGTCATTATTTTTTTTTCTTTTTAAAGTACTTGAACTATGGCAGGCTGAAGTAGAGAGGGAGGGATGAGAGGTGCATACTTAGAAGGTAAAAGGAACAAGACATGGTAATTAACCAAATGTGGAGAAGTTAAGGGCAAGGGGGTGTCTAGGATGACTTTCAATATTCCAATGTGAATGACTAGGAGGTCAGTGGTTCTCCTGGAATTAAGAAATAAAAGTGAGTGTGTGTGTACTGTTGTGGGGAAGGGAAAAGAAAAAGCCAAAGTTAAGAGTGAAGTTTTAATACAGAGTTCTAGGACCTAGGAATTTTAAGATGAATAGATTCAGAAGTCTGGGCTTGAGGAATAATTTATAAATAATTGTTCAAACTAAGAGAACATATGGAAAAGTAATGGAGGAATGTTTTTCAACTTAAGGGGGTATGGGTTGGGGGAGATAAAACTAGCATTTGATAAAACGATTCTTCACCATGGGGCATTTGGTCTTCCTGCCCTCTGGAGTTGGGGTAGAAGACAGGAAGAGAGTTAGTTACCTCTATGTGAGAACCACTTGGACACAGATGAAGGACAGAACTCAGAAACAGCTACCATTATGAGCGATACTCAATAAGACTGAGAAAGGCCACATTAAGTGAGAGGCTAACACAGTTGACTTAAGTCTCAAAGAAGAATGGATTTTTACATTACGAATATGATGGTCACCTGAAATAGCAATGGAGCATTAAAAAAGAAAGGGAAAGAGAGAAGAGAAAAAAGTAACAAAAAGAACAGTGGAGGAAAAAGGAGAGAAGGAGTAGAAAGAGAAAAAGAGTAAAGAGAAGACGAAAGGCAGTCCTAGAAATATTGGGTGAACGGGAATAAAAAAACAGGTTCGATCTGGCAGAATTGAAAGATAAGCAGTGGCTTCAGGCAAGTAGAACATTCTAGTTAAGAGAAATAAGATGGCGTGTGGCTTTAATGAAGGAGTGAGTGCCTACTATTTGCCAGGCTAGAAGCATTAAATATGTATGTGGCAAATCCTCCTGCGAGGTACAAATTAATACTGCTATTTTACAGATAAGGAAACTTAGGTCTGGAATCAAATAATTTTTTCAAAGAACTGCTATCAGTGAAGTGGCTGAACTCATTTCTATATAGATCTGTTATGGACATTTGCTTTTTATAACATTTTATTTTTATTATATCACCTTTTATTATTTCACTAGTCTATCCCTCTCAAATAATTTTAGTTATTTTCATTCTATGTTTATCCATTATCTGAGTACAATACTTAATTCAGACCCCTGAACCTCTGAATAAATTCTATTCAAAACACAATTCATATCCTCTAAGAAATCAACAATAACTCCATATGACTTAGTTCAGTCTTTCAGCAGATATCCCTTAATATTCAACCGCAGTAATCTTTATTTGTAATGTATTTCTGTATAGACTCTTTACTTGACTCTGTGGGCATGTCTTCCCAACTAGTTTACAGACACCTTGAAGACAGGAGCCATTTATATCATTTCTTCTTTATATCTCCATTATACCCAGGTAAACTCTACTATATCAAGCAGACTGGATGAATGATGTGATTTGTTAAGTAACACATGGAGAAACATACACACATACACACATGTAAAAAAAGCATACACTTCACAAAGAAATGGAAAGATATTCCATGTTCATGGGTTGGAAGAATCAATATAGTTAAAGTGATTTATCACCCAAAGCAATATACAGATTTAATGCTATCCCCATCAAAATCCCAGCAGCATTTTTCAAAGAAATAGGACAAAAAAATATGAGATTTATACTGAGTCATGAAAAGACCCAGAATAGCCAAAGCAATCCTGAGAAAAAAGAACAAGGCCGGAGCTATCACTCTGCCTGACTTTAAATTATACTACAAAGTGATTAATCAAAACAGCATGGTATTAACAGAAAAAGAGACACAGAGACAAATGGCAGAACTGAGAGTCCAGAAATAAATCCCTGTATATACAGGCAAATAATTTTTGATAAAGGAATAAAAAATTTACAATGGAGAAAGGAAAGCCTCTTTAATAAATGGTGCTGGAAAAACTGGAAAGCCACATGCAAAAGAATGAAACCAGACCTCAAAGGAGAAGAAAAGTAGAAGCAAAAATAAATGAATGGGACTATATCAAACTAAAAAGCTTCGGCATAGAAAAAGAAACCATCAACAAGATAGAGAGGCAATGAACTGAATGGGAGAAGATATTTGCAAACAACTCTAAGAAGGGGCTAATATCCAAAATATATAAAAAACTCACACAGCTCAAAACCAAAAAAACAAACGATCCAATCAAAAAAATGGGCAGAGGACCTGAACAGACACTTCTTCCTAGAGGACATACAAATAGCCAACAAATATATGAAAAGATGCTCAACATCACTAGCTATTAGGGAAATGCAAATCAAAACCACAATGAGATACCACCTCGCACACCTGTTGGAATGGTTATGCTCAAAAGGATGTATAATTACAAGTGCTGGAGAGGCTGTGGGGGAAAAAGGAACCCTTACACACTGCTTGTGGGAATGAAAATTAGTGCAGCCACTGTGGAAAACAGTATGGAGGGTCCTCAAAATACTAAGAATAAAAAGAATGACCATATGATCCAGCAATCCCTCTTTTGGGTATCTAGCTGAAAAATTTGAAAACATTTATCTGAAAAGATACATGCACCCCTATGTTCATTGCAGGATTATTTATGATGGTCAAGACATGGAAACCACCAAAGTGTCCTTTGGTAGATAACTGGATAAAGAAGTTGTGGTATATACACACATTGAAATATTATTCAGCCATAAGAAAAGATAAAATATTGCCATTTGCAACAACAGGGTTAAATCTTGAGATTATCATGCCAAACAAAATAAGTCAGATAGAAAAAATTGAGAATCGCATGATTTCATTATACATAGGATATAAATCTGAAAGCAATAAATGAACAAGATAAACAAATAGAGACTCAAGAACATGGACAACAGTTTAGTGGTTCCAGAGGGAAGGGGAAGGGAGGTAGATTAGGGTAAAGGGAGTTAAATATATGGTGACAGAAATTTAACTTTGGGTGGTGAACACACAGTGCAATATACAGATAATGTATTATATAGAATTGAACACTTGAAACCTATATAATTTTATTAACCAATGTCATCCCAGTAAGTTTAATTAAAAAAATTAAAAAAATTAAAAAATAAACAGAAAAAGCATATATTTGTTACACACGAATATATTTTTTCCAAATGCATTAAGTATTTTTAATAAAGGTATAAAAAGTAGCAAAATAACAAAATATAAACAAAACAAAGAGTAGAACCAAAGAGTTATATCATTTAAAAAGCAGGCAGTCCCCAAATAAAAATGGATACATACAGTTGTTAAATATGAGGAAGAATGTTACTAAAAAAATTAGTCTTGGGTTCCAATATGAATGTCTTTTTCCGTTTATAAATATAATTCAAGATTGAAACAATTGAGAGCTTTTTTTTCATTCCACAATAAATTAAGCTACAGTCCCCTCTATCTTTCTTTAGGCATTATCTTTTATGAAATTATTTTCAGAATAACTACATGAACAAATGAGTCTAGGTTACCATAGCCATTAAAATATTTTCACTATATAAAAACAACTAAACATTTTCTATGGCTTTACATGACAAATGTTTTCTAATTTTGTAGAAGCACTTACAATGTACACCATTAGCGGCATGCACCTGTGTCTTGCTCACCAATGACATTTATATTTACATGTATTTATTTGGCAATAAGATAGTGTCCAGACAAGACTACAAAAATAAGATAAAAAAATCGATATGCTTAAGTTAACCAAGAGTGAGCATTTACTTTCAATTTTAACTTACTCTGAGACAAAACCAGAAATAAGTATTACATAAAGTATGTATTTGAGAAGATGCTTTACATAAAAAAGAATATCATATTTATAGCAGTTTGAGAAATATTGCATGTATCTTCCTTCTTAGTGATTTCAATCTTTTACAAGTGTTGCTGCTGCATAAAAGAATCTTTTCTTAAAGTTTATTTAATCTCCTGTTTCTCATTTTTGCCACCTGAGCCAGTTGTGTACTGTCTACTGACATCACCTAATAGATAGTTAAGTCCTATTAACATTAATTCAAATGATTCTCTTCTTTATTTTAATCAGACTACCAAGAAGTCTTGTCAACACAGTAGTCTTATATGTATTTTACCACAGAAACGGTCTCAAGATGATTTGAGGAAAGTAAATACACTACCTTAAGAATAGGATTACTAAAAAAAACACCAATTTTTGCTTAAAAAAAATCTAACATCAGATACAATTTTATAGCAATGTAGATTTGTCTAAAATATAAGGTTCTTGATCTGGACTTTCTATGACTCTTTTCCAAAAGGAAATTTTTAAAAACCAGACACTAAATTCTCAAATAGGATCAAAACAGCAATACTTTTGTTTTCAGTCTATTCTTCCTATGACATTTAAGCCAAAAAACTTTAAAAAATAATCCATAATTCAAGTACTTATGGCAAAACACCCACATTAATTTTACTTACCAAGTCATATATCTGGTTTGCCAACTGTACCTTCTCATCTGCATCTTCCAAGGCTTTATAGTAATCCTGAATAAAAACAGTTCATTTCACGAATTAACCATTTTAAAATGAGTGTGTCCAGGACATATAACTGGATTTTCATTATCATACCTTATTGTCACTGTCAATTATCCTAAACAACAATAAAAACCAAGTGAAGGAAAGGGTGGGGATTTGGCAAGATTAGAAGTTATTGACAACGGCCAAGAATTAAAGGAAAATGTTCGAAATTCCCAGAAAAGATATAAATACAAATAAATATCATTCCAAGTCTAGCCTCTATGCTAACTGATAAGTTATATGACCTAATGAATAGATCTTTTAAAAAAATTTAAAAAAAAATGTATCTAATTCATAAAGGACATTTAAGGTCTCCATTTTTAAAAACTTTTTATAAAAGAACAACTATTGAAAAATTCTGACCTGCATATCCCTATTTTCTAATTGTTCTATAACTCTCATTTTAAATTAGGTATTAAGCCATACAACTCAACCTTTAAATTTCTTTAAATTTAAATTTCTCCAGTATAAAGCAAATTATTATTTTTTAATGGATTCTATTAATTTCCATGGAGTACCAGACTTTCCAGAGTACATCCAAGCTGCACTACACCAAAAATGTAATAAGTTAAAGAAATAACGAACGACTTTGGGATATATTATATATATATAATGTTTATATTCAATATATATGTAATGTTTATATTCATCTACACCTGGGCCTCCAAGGTATCCTCCAAGCCAGGGCCAATTCTCTTACAGATTATGAAATTTTTTTCTCTTAACAGAAATAACCTTCTCCCCATGTGGCAAAATAAATGACATACTACTATAAATTTGTAGTTTTCAAATTTTGTTTATCAGTCAATCTTTGAACAATTCTATGAAGGCTGGGGGTGGAGGAGCCATTATTACTCAGAGATATTAAAGGACCTGTCCAATGTCACAGAGCTAAATGACAAGTTTTTAAAATAGTTCTTCCAATGAATCCCGAATAAACGAGATCATACCTTTAAAGCATACCTTTAGAGGGAGAGCTGATACCCATTCTAAACTGAAAGACAGCTATAAGTTTAATCAGACGATTAAAAATTCAGAGTTCTGTATTTCCAGGCCAAATTTAAGTAGAAATTTACTTTTAAATTAAAAGATGTTTTAAGGATCTTTTTAACTCTTAAGTTTCTGTTATTTTGTGATTCCAACTTAGGTACCTAGCGATATATAAAATATGCTTCACAGCCTGCTAATTTTCACCTCAGTTTGAACTGCAAGACAGTACTGTATTTAACTGCCTCTCTAGAATAAAATGAATGAAAAGAAAAACTGTACTTCATAATGGTTCTACAACTAATAAAAGTCACTAATTATTAAAACAATTTTTTAAATTACCAAAATGCTTCAATGATTAAATATTCCTACCCTGAAGCTCTAAAACACGACAAAGTATTTAAATTCTGAAGAGCCATTGCTAACTTTCCCCCATTTTGATATCCAGAAAACTATTTAATTTTAAAATATCTTTCTTAGAGGGTCTAGGTATTAACTGACAAATCATCCAGGGTTGAACATACTTTTTTGATGGATGCCATTTGTTCTTCTCTCCACTCAGGTTTATTTTTCTTTGCATTCATAAAAAATTCACTGACTCTTTGTTCTAGTTGGTCCATTGCATCTATGGTGTAATAAAAACATTTCATATTTAGATAACCAAATTCATACACTGAATATATGCGCATTGACTTGGGGAAAAAACAAATATCTGACAACATGAATTCTTTCACTTGGCAACTAACTTATAAATGTGTCGAGTTTTAAATATGTAAATACATAATGTCTTAATTACTTTAGTTTTAAAAAAAGTTACAATTTCCCTACTGACAACTTATTTTGTTGTTATTTCAAAACTTCTCCCAATAATCAAAGTAGTCAATAACGTTGATAAGATCTATACTACAGTTTCTGAATAGTACAGCCATGGGGTCAAAAGCTAATGGTATTAAATCAGTCAAATGTGACAAATGTAATTTCTTATTGAAAGCACTACTCATAATCATCACATTTCTTTTAATGAGAAAAAGTGATAAAATGATTTTAACCTCTTGCTATATGGCCTTAAACATCCCATCATCTCATATCATGACTGAAAGTAGTAGGTACAATCATGTATTTATTTAATACACTATAATATTTATTCTATATAGATTTTCCCTAAATATGTGCCAAGAACACTCATCTAATTCCATGTCTGCTAAAAATAGGAAAAATAAACACAAAGGATTCTGTTGTTATATATATTGAAGAAAATCTTTTCACTATATTCTCCTTTTGGAGATTTTCATTAAAAAACAGCTTTTTAAAGATTCTGAGAAATCTTATGGTCAATTTTTAAAAAGAATTTTCCTTTGTTTGAATAAACATTTTCTAACTTATTTGACAAATAAATCTCTTTTGTTAATACATAATGACTATTAACTTTAGAAAATTCTAATTGTATGAAAAATACAAGTTTAAAAAAACTCTCTAATTGATATAACCTAAATCCAAATTACAAGAGAATCTAAAATTTGTAATGATAATGAAAAAGGGTAAAGTAACAGTTACATTTATTGAATGCCTACTTTGTATCAGGTTCTAATTTATCTGCATTATTTTTCAATCTTCAGGGGATTCTCATTTTATAAATGATTAAAACCTCTCAGAAGTAGTAATGTTGACAAGGCCAACGAGTAAGTAAGCAAGGCCCTAAAGTAAACTCAGACATCAAAATCTGTGCTGAAACCTATAGATAACATTACTCCTTTAGCGAATGTTTAGCATTTCACTAAATTTAAAATGAATTTTGCGCACAAGCTGGAGAAACACACAATTCAGAATTCCATACCACAATCCACTGAATAAAAGGTGACTTTCAAATCATATCACCTTGTAATATGTACCACATGAAACTGTCAAGGGGCTGAGAAAACTATATACATGAACATGAACAATTGGTATGGAGGTGTGTGTGGGGTGGGGGACAGAGAAGCAACGGGGAGAAAAGAACAGGTTCTTAGCTATGTCAAGACTCCCACACTCTGGAATGTTTGGTTCTCCCGATCTCTTTTCATGATACTCCTTTCCACGCTATCACACTCCAAAAACCCAGATATTCCTCCATCCCTACCTTTCTAAGAGAAAACCTGACAGCATAAGAAACATTCAATGTACAACTAAACACAGCTGGAATAAACTGGCTCAACAAATATATCTTCTGCAGATATACCCCATGAAGGCCAGCTATTAGTATCATTTAAATAATTTAATTAAGGAGTACCTAAGTTTCTCCAAAGGGAGTGTCATACAGCCGAAAATGTATAATTAATTTCATTCATAATTCTTAATACAGTACCTCTACAAATATTCACTGCAAAGGCTGATTCTTTGCCTTCTCTGAATCATAAATCCTTCTAAAAAACTTCGAAGAAAAAAATGACCACATAAAACAGTAACTACTCTATGATAGAGCAAGGTTAATTTGGGGAAAATGTTACCACACTACCATGCTATTGGGGATAAAGGAAAAGCCAAAATTTTTATTACAGCACACAAGAAGCTTTACAGTAAAATCTTATTTCCCTCACTCATTTTGATTGACAAAGTATCATGCTGTTGACAACTGAGAATAGAACTTATAATGTAAAACTTCAGATTTGGCATTCCAAAGGTCTAATAAAACGCATATAACCTGCGCTTCTATAGTTTTCTGCTCTTGAAAATTTTTGAATAGAACTTTAACAAAAGTATAAACGCTAAAATCTATGTTCCATACATAAAGGTTCAATGTCAAAATTTCGACATGTATGCAGATGTGCATTATAACTTGTATCTACATTCTGAATCAAAGTATAGGAACTTTTATTGCACACTCCCAAACTGGAGAAAGAACACACGTGCTCTAATGTCCTCTCGCGTAAAAGCCAGGAGAAAAGTACTGATGGAAGCAAGAAGAGGCAAGATTCGGCACTGCAAGTTCTTTTTGACAACTCCAATGTACTAGCCAGTGAGCCAGAGAACAGTCAATAGCAGAGGCGCTGGAGTCGAAGGCAAGAGTCTTACATAGAACGAGAGCAGCAAACAAGGGTAAAACGCGCTGACTTACTCTGCACCTGCAGGTCCATCTCGCGCATCTCAGTGAAGCGGTCCCGCAGGTCCATTGGAAGCTGCTCAATCACTGTCAAGGGGAAGAGTTCGTCAGGGGGCGAGGCCAACGGCGAAAGTACGCGCTTACGTCACTGCGTGCGCGCGTGCGTGCGTCAGGGCGGGGGGGTCGAGGGAGCCGGCAGCCCACAGCGAGGCTGCCAGTTACCGTGAGAAAGAAACATCCCCCGCCTCCCCCTCCCTCCCGCCATCCCGCCCGCCCGTCCACTCGCGCTCTCGCCCGCCTGCAGGTCTCACAGACGGTCCCCGCCAGCGCCGCCCACTCACTTTCCAGATAGTCCTCTAGGTACAACATCGCGGCCTTTAGAGCTGGGGAAACGAGGGGGTCCAAGGGTTTATTTGTGTCACTCGCTGTCGCCGGAGTTTTGTCCCTTCCAATATGGCGCCTCCGCTAGCAGCGCCCGCTCGGCTTCGGCGGAAAAAAAAAAAAAGAAAAGAAAAAAAAAAACCACTTTGGCGCCTGACGGCGCTTGCCTCACTGCCGCCCGGAGCTGTCATTGGTTGGCTGAAAAGATGACGTAAGCCTACCGGAGTCCGCCCCCGCGCTGTTGTGGGAAGTGTAGTTTTAGTCCCTCTCTAGCAAGAGTTAACACGCTGGCAGTTGTTCAAATGGAAACTACAAAAACCAGGCGCCATGGCGAACGATGCGCAACAGAGTCTGAAATGCGGTGCTTCTGTTTATTTGTTGATTTTTGCACGGGGAATGATGGGAGTTGTATGCTCCTGCATAACACAACTAGGAACAACTTTTCACCTGTTCTTTACTGCTGTGATTCCGTGCCCTGGTGTTTGTGAGTCATGGATTCAAGTAGTACTAGGAAAACAGCAAACGTTCTAGCGCTAGAATATTCACCAAAATTCGGGCAATTTGGATTGTTCTAAACAGAACTCGCTTATGGAATTTATACTCAGTATCCACTCGTAAAAATACAAATGGGACGTCTGGTTGGCTTCCATGTAACATAGTTTATATTAAATATGGTGTGAATATGCATTGCCCATTTAAAAGGTACAAAAATAGGTGTCTGTAGCCTCATATATTCTGTGCGGTCCATCTCGTCGTCATTCTAATGGTATTAATTTATGCATAAAACCTACACCCGCAAAATAAAAATAGCAAGCAGAAGTAACGGACAGAACCTTAATATCTAAGGGGTTGTACTAGCAATAACTTTAGATTATGTTGAGTAAATAGTCCATATCGGACATTTGTACTCCTGTGCGTTGTTTTTTTCTACCTTTTGACACCTCCTGGCTAATTAATGTTCACCCGTGATGTAGTTAGTCCTTCACTGATGTTTTTCTTAAAAACGGTTGCAACTCAATAAAGGTTGGATATCGTTATTTTTCACCTGTTTTAATTCTCCGTGTTTGGGAAAAATTCGTCTTTAGTTAATAATTGAATGTGCTATTTATATTTTTCATCAGAGTTGAAACACTTTATGCCATTTGTGTGCCCTACTTTCCCCCACCTTTCTTGTTCTCAAGACTTAACAGCTGTTAATCAGGATACTTACCTGTCATTAATGAACCCCAAAGGAAATTTAACTCAATCCCAATAACAATGATCTGACTTATTTTCGGTATTTTGTCAAAAATCTAGTACCTTCAGCCTTCCTTTTTTCCTGACCCCTTTCCTTCCTCTGGCTGCTTTTAAGATCTCTTTGGTATTTTCACAGTTTCATAACCATGAACCTAAGATTTCTTCCTTTCTTCCTTTCCTTTTTCCCTCCGTTTAAGCCCGCTTGCCTTGCCCTGCCCTGCCCTGCCCTGCCCTGCCCTGCCCTGCCCTGCCCTGCCCTGCCCTGCCCTGCCCTGCCCTGCCCTGCCCTGCCCTCCTCCCTCCCTCCCTCCCTCCCTTCCTCCCTCCCTTCCTTCCTTCCTTCCTCTTTCTTTCCTTGAAAAAAACAGTTTTTAAAGCATGTTTAGGATTTGAGCGAATTCCTGAATCCCAGGATTAGTGTCCTGCAACAATAGTAGAAAATTCTCAACTGTTATTATTTATAGGACATGTCTAAGACAGATATCTTACTTTAGCTTCCATTTTTCTTAATCTTTTTTTCATGTGGTCCACCTTAAAATTTTCAAATGTTTTTCATTTTTAGAATTTCGATTTTTTTTCCTAGTCATTTTCTAATTTCTTATACAAATTAAATATAGTCTATATTCTGTGTCTGTTAAATCCAATGCCGAAAATTATGTCTTTCATGCTGTCTGTTGTTTCTTCTAGCTTTTGCTTATGGTGCCTGTTTCCTTGTGGGTTGTGATTTTGGACTCTGCACTCCTGTTTCCGGGGTTGTAACTATGGGAATTCTTTGAGGCCCAAGTTAAAAGTGTGTTTTTCTAGAGAGTATTAGAATTTGCTCCTGTAAGTTGCTTGGAGGAACCATCAACCCTAGGATCAGATTAAATTCTCCACTCGAGGTTTATTGGATTGCACAGATAGATTGAATTTGGACCTCAAATCCAACTAGCTTTTTATGGATTCTCAGGGGAGACTTTTTCTTCCTTTCCTGGGTTCCAAGGTCAAGACGGGCATGTTTCCTTACTTACTTTCTCATTCACTCTTACACTGAGAATGTAGTCCTTTGAGCACCAGATTTTTGTCCCCTATTAGACTCTTCCTTTTATAGGCCATTGGTTTTATTTCCTGACCCTGGCATCTTCAAAACTATCAAAGCAGGAACTGTAGGTGTCCAGAATTTAACAATCTTACAGCAAAAGCCCACATTGGTCCTCATTTATTTCTCAGGGCAATCTCATTTTTCTTCCTTCCTTTCATTTTTTTCCCACCTCTGAGAATTCTATCATTTCCTACCCATTCGTCAATGTGTTTGATTTTTTTTTTAACCCAGCATTTTTTTGTTGTTTTCAGCAGGTGGCCCATTCAGAGTAGCTAAAATAGCATTCTGTCAGAAATAGAAGTCAATCATTTTGGTGTAAACTGAGCTTCTTCAAGGACTTTTCCATATTAAGAAAAATGAGATAATAGATGGATCCCAGATCAGTGACTATACATACACACTCTGGAGAAATTAAAATATAATAAAGGTAAACACTATATATTTTCGTTAATGAATATAATTCTTATTCTTAGACCATGTATCATCTACAAAAAATTATATATGTCCACACATGCTATAGCTTCTTATATCATTAGGTCATATAATAGATACCACTTGGAGTGGCTAGCCACTTATAACCACTACTGCATTTCTAGGGTGTGCCCCTCAAATACAGGGATGACCATATCTGTGTTACGCTACTGTGCTCCTTGATCATGGTTCATTAATTTAATAGGAATAGACCAAAGCTGGGCATATTAGATGCGCTTTTTGCAATTTGAAACTGGGAATAAAGAGACCCGGAGACTGGAGGCATCGTGGCAGAATTGCATTAACTGCAGCATATTAAACACATGGTCTACAAGCTTCTGCTACTGAGATCCCCAGAGCAGCTCTTTTTTTTTTTTTTTTTGGATTTTTTTTTTTCCCCTTTCCTGGTCAGTTTCTCTAACACTAGTTGCATCACCTTGCGAAAGTTATTTTAACACTCTGTGCCTCGGTTTCCCCATCTATAAGCTGGAAATAGCAATAGTAACTAAATCATAGGATTGTTTTTTTGTTAGAGTGAAACGATGTCATCTATGCAAAGCACTTAGGTTAATGCCTGGTAAGTGTTATGATACAATAAATGTCAGCTTCTATTACCATCATCATTAATACCATTAAGTCTCCTCCTAAGTTATCTGTATTGCACATGCTCCTTTATGCTACTGTTAGCTTTGCCTTGTGCTCCTGCTCATTTTGAGGCTGGACACCACCTAATACTCACTGAAGATTATCTTACCTCAAATTGTTTTATTGCCACTCTCATGCTAAATTCAGAGAAGTTAATGCAGGGAAGGCTATGTAAAAGTACTGCGCTGAAGGCTACTGCCTAAGTAGAAGGAATTAGAATGTAAGAAAAGATTCAAAAATGAATGTAAAATATGATTATCAGGAGTCTAATCCTTTATGTAGCATGTTCTCAGGGGGACCTTGGCCTTGTTTTCACCCTGAACAAGGTTAACCATGTGGTCCCAACAGTGTATGGGTGCGGAGTTCAAATTCACATTCCTCATAAGTTGCAGTAACCCTTTACCGTAATAGTAGACATTGATCTGGCCTAGTGAAACATGAGGTGAATACATGAATACCCATTAGAGTGGCTCCTCAGGCTAGATCACAAAGAAATGGAAATAAGCTCACATTCAAATATAAATCACTTAAGGAAATGAAGGCTCTGAGAGACTGTTAGCAGATGAACAGGGGAATTCTAAAAATATAAGTATTGAAAATCACTATTGATGAAATCAATCTGGAAAGTAGAACAAACAAGAAAAAGAGATATGAAATAGAATAGGTATAAAAATAGGAGGATTAATCTTGAACTTCTAATACCTCATTAATAGGAGTTCCAGAAAGAGAGAACAGAAAAAAATGGAGACACTGAAGAGTACATACTCTATAACATTGAGAAGAAGTTTCTGAAAAGGTAAAACAGACCTATGGTGACAGACATAGAAAGATGGCCACCTCTGGGAAAAGGAGGATGCTTGACTATTCTTAGGCCCTTTTGCTGACAGGGACTTTTATGCACTGCTCTATTTACTAGCTTGCAGAAGACAATTCCTATGTGTTACGTGAATAAATGGGATAAGTACTGGGTGGAATAGGGTGTTGGAATCAGACAGATATGTGTTTGAACACTGTCTCTGTTCTTAGCTCATATGACCTGAACCAAGTTACTCAATGTTCCTAAGATTGTTTCTTCATCCGTGAAATGAAAGTAAGGAAGGTGCTTGACAAGGCTCTGAGGAGATAATGTGTAAGAGTACCTACTAGTATAGTGCTCAGCACGGAAATGTAATCGTGAAACAATGTTATTTGTAGAAGTGACAGTGCCTTTAGGTAAATGGTCTAGGAAGTGCCATTCCAAGGGCATTGCAGTGAGAGACCCCAAAACAGGCAAATAAGGGGAGCATTGACTTTAGAGGATTTAAAAACGATAATAAAAATGACTTTTACAGTCTTTTAAAATTATTACTATGTGCCAGCAATTCTAAATAATGTCAGTAATAAAATAGTTCTCCCTGAAAAGAATTTCATTGGTCTAAGTTCTAAATAATCTCTGAAGTTACAGTTGAATTTTAGTAAATGGCATTATATATTTTTGTTAAATAGCGGCTTGGAAATAAACATTGAAAGCACAGTGACTGTAAAGACAAAAGCACAGATTTGAATTATTTAATTATATGATTCTATACAATAACCTGGAATTTTAATTTGTATTTTAATTTTAAAACAGTGAAAGTAACCATGAACTGGTAGGTGCAATATTTTGCTTATCAAATGCAAATTTTAGTTCATATGCGAAACAGATTACTAAATTTCAATGATATTTTGAAAATTAAAATGTGTTCTTTTAAAATTGTTATTCTTATTTAATTGGTATTTAATCTCTATTATGTTTTAATGTATTTATTAGTGCAACAAGTCATTTTTTTCCTTTTTCCAAAAAATGCTTAAATTGAAAGGGATTAATCCATAGCTTTCTCCCTTTTCTTTTCATTGTACAGTTAATTAATTAATTATTAATTACAAGCTTTATTATATAATGTAGTTTAATAAAGGAAAATTTATGCGATCTGAGTTTCTTTTCTGGCCATTATCATTATTTATTTCATTTAATGATTATTTTTGAAAATAATTTTCATGTAAGGAGAAGGGTTTTATTCAGAAAATGATCTCCAAGTGTCAGATAGGCTATGTATGCTTATTTAAAGGCCTCTCACATAAGGCAAGTGTAAATTTATTTATACATAATGGTATAATTGTTAACAACTATTTCTTGTGTTTGACTTTGAAAGCCTTAGGCTCTCTAACATTTATTTTTGTGAGACTGGTAACATAAAGATAAATTACCAAGCAGTTACTTGTTACAAAGAGAAGTCTTTGTGTTGAAATATGAAAATATTTCAGTGACTGAAAGGATTTTTAACATTGCTGGAAAAACTTCAAAGATTCTGCTTTTCTTCTCTTTCACTCAAGTTCTCTATGACATTAACAAAAATTAGAGTTTGAAACATTCAAACTTTTCTTATTTTTATTTAAAACTTGTTTTCTAATGAATATATATTATTAAAGGCTTAGGAAGACTTATTTTGCTAGTGGGAGTAGAGCATTTTTCTAAACTTGGTTATGATATTCCTATCATTGAGGATATAGAGTGTAGGAATATGACCAATAGTGCTTTTTTACACTCTGCATATAAATATCTTATGAGACTTACTACATTGTAGTATATAGCTTGCCTCCGCCACTAATCTGGAATTCTTCAAGGGCAGATACTATGTTTTATTCATCTGTCGATCCATAGATCTGGCAGATAATATGAGTTCAATAAAGAAGTAGTGAATTATTGAATGAATGAATGCATGAACTTCAAGCACAAGTTCCTAAGTTTCCAAGTTCAGACCAGAGAGGGCAAGATGAAGTTATCATGACTACTGACTACTAAGTTCTGTGAAGAAAATAGGATTCCAATGGTCATTCAAGTAACTGGACTGGAATTCTGAGGATTTTCTTAATAGAAGGCTTTGGAAATTTTTCAAATACAGTAGTATATTTGCTTCCAAAGTGGTTCTTCATTAAGCTTACCCCAAAGAGTAGGCAGATGTCCTTCAGTAGGTGAATGGATAAATAAACTGTGATACGTTGTGATACGTCCAGAGAATAGACTATTATTCAGTGTTAAAAAGAATGGGTATAAAGACATGGAGGAACTTAATGATGCCAACTATGTGACATCTGGAAAACAGTAAAAAGATCAGTAGGTACCAAGGGATTAGCAGGGGGATTTGAGGCATGAATAGGCAGAGCATGGAGGACTTTTAGGGCAGTGAAAATATTCCGTATGAAATTATAATGATGGGTACATGTCATCATACATTTGCCCAAAAACACAGAGTATACAACATCAAGAGTGAACCCTAAGGTATACTACAGACTTTGGGTAATCATAATGTGCCAGTGCGGTTTCATCAATTATAACAAATGTACCACTTCAGTGGAGGTTGTTGATAATGGGAGAGGCTGTGCATGTCTAGAGGCAGGAGTGTATGGGAAAATCTCTGTATTTTCCTCTCAATTTTGCTGTGAACCTAAAACTGCTTTAACAAAATGTCTTGAAAAAAAAACATAAATAAAAATTGAGATACTTCTACTGGTTAGTATAAAGCAATTGCTCTAAGAAAGTGTCTCATACTACCCTGGCTGCTCTGGCCTTTCCTACTGGGAGATGCTCTGGGCCATCCTTATTATGCGGCTACCATAGAGTTAACACATGGCACACCATGTTCCATGTGAGGACCCTGTTCCAGTGAGGCCAGCCTTTGCTATGGGTTAATTATTTTGGATATCACTCCTGGTTAAATTATGAAGTAAAAAATGAGTTACAACTACTGTGTGGAAAATGACAGTATTTTTGTAAAAAGAAAATGTCGATGTTAATAAATACATACATACAAATATGTTCAAATTTAGACTTGAAAGTACATTAGAAAGAACAATACTTATTCCTGAATGATGGTAGAATTATAGGTGACTGTATTATCTTTACATATTTCTGTATTTTCTAAACTTTAAAATTATACTATAATCGTAAATATATCTAGAGAGAGAGAGAGAGAGAGAGAGAGAAATGAAAGCAATCAGATTGGTAGGCTGTTTAGAGTGCTGTGCTTGCCCCCAACAATTTTTCCGTTTTATAAAACTGGGCAACTATCTTTCAAATATTCTTAGAATAATCAATTTTATTCTCAAAAGCCTGTCATGTTGAGTTAACATTGCTATCAGGGTCAAAGAGTCCAAGTGTCAAAATACCAAGTCAAGCCATTGAGCAAAGGAAGCATTTAGGATTCTGAGTCCTATTACCTAGTCCCATTACCCAGTCCCATAGCTTCGGGTCAGACACATAAAGGTCAGGATCTGGGGGAAGCAGATACACAATTAGGAAATGAGGTCAAGAACACAAGAAGGAAAGAATTATTTGCCAAGTTAAATCCTGGAACACAGGACAACGCACAAAATGCTAAGGTCAGTTGAGGTAACAGAAACAATATAATCCAGATTTTGGAACTAATTAATAATAGAGTTCTCACACCGTGATGATTTTGTGATGAAGGCTGGAGGGGATGTTACTGGGAGGAACAAGCACCCTCAGTGTCATGGGATCACTGGAGTTACCTTCTCATTTAGCTCCATATGTGAGTGTGTTTCTAGGACAGAACTGAAGAACTAAACAAGTCTATATGTCTTCCAGACATAGATTATAAGTGGATCTTTGAAAACAGATAACATTGTTTAATGCCTAAGGCCTGGATTCATAAAGGACCACATTACATATATGATTGCTAACCTGTAGACCACTGGCTCTTAACGAGAAATGATTTTGCCCCCGAAGGGACATTTAACGATGTTGGGAGACATTTTTAGTTGCCACTTGGGGAAGGACTACTGGAATCTAGTGGGTAGAGGCCAGAGCTGTTGCTAAACGTCCTGCAGTTCACAAGACAGCCCTCTGCAAAGATTGTTATCTGGTCCAAAGCATCAATAATGCCAAGATTGAGAAAACCTGTTGCAGAGAGACATTGTAGTTGAAGAGTACCCAACGTTCTTGGGTCAATGTTCCATGCCTATCAAAACATTGTCATTTCCTTAACCAAACAGTGTTGGTTTGAGAAAATTGTACAGTAGAGGGCAGTGGTAAATAAATTTTTGTTATATTATCATTTGTCCCCCATAGTTTTCTTCTTTTCTATTTCTCAATTCTGAAAACAAAACAAAACAAAACAAATGTCAGAAGCAGAACAATAAAACTAAAGGATAATTTTCTATCTTTGAGAGAAAAAACCCACCACATTTTATGTAAAAGTATATTAAATATTTTAGAAGTTCCATAAATGTAGGAACCATAACTTTTTATCTTCTTCGTGTCTACCTTGAGCACTGATATTTGCAAATTTTACTCATAAAAAATTACCAATGGCATCTAAATATTAAGAAAATAAAATATATCACCTAATGAATAAATGACGATACTTTTTTTTTGGTAGACTATGCTAATATTTAATAACTTATTTAGGGGAACTGCTAAACCTAACATTCTACTGAAATCATGTTTTTTTTCTTCTGTAGGTGACCGAATGAAATTCAGGCATTTATTCTTACAATAGACTCTACATCCTCAAGGAACTTTTAAAATATTTTTGCCTTTTTCCAAATTAAATAGTCATAAAAAAAATCAGAAAGCGCTTGAGATAGGCCATTTTTCAATACTATTACTCTTTCCTTTGGTAAAAATAATTATACTTATTATTATTATGTTAATAATAAAAAAAATTGTGATAAAATGTAAGACCAGGAATTTGTCTATTCTGAGTCAAATCTATCAATATTTTTATTGCAATTTCAGAATTTTATGTCATGTTGCAATAAAGGCCTTTGCTATTTCAGGATTTTAAGTGCTCACTCCATTTTCTTCTACTTATTGTAGGATTTCTTTCTTTCTAATCTTTTTAAACAATCTACATTTAGCTTTGACTTATTATATGAGAGAAGTAATTTAAAATAATTATTTTCTAAATGGTTCTTCAATTTCCCCCAAATTTTATGAATAGAAATAAAAGTGATAGGTAGGTAGATAGGTAGATACATAGATAAATAGATGATAGATAGATAGATAGATAGATAGATAGATTTTCCTTTATTTACAGTAAAACCTGAGTGTGGTAACAAATTACTAGTATAAAACAGCTTACAATGAAATCCAACCTACTTCTGCCCTTTTCATCCTCAACCCCCTTTCATTCTCTGGAGGTAATTTCTGTTTCTGTTTTAATTATTCTAGCAGTTGCCTTCAGAACTCAAAAATTTATGTTTATAAAGTTCTTAAATTATTAATTTTGGATAAGATATATTACTTTTTCAATACAAAAAAATGAGGATATAGAACACTTACACTCCCTTCTTGCTTCCAGGGTTTGCTATAAAATTGCTGTTTCATTGGTCAAATCTGTAATGTTAATTATATACACTTAAAGTGTATAACCCTCACCCTGACACATCTTGAGAGAGCATCCCCTGACTTCTCCCTTGGAAGATGAAGTTACTAGAGTCCTACCTTACTGTCGAGCTTATCTCCTCCTCTTCAATTTCCACCTTCTGCAACTATATTTTTAAATTGCCTTATTTGTAAATATTATGACCTACCTTGCAACCAAAGCGTAATCTTTCTTACATCATCTGTAAGATACCTCTAAAAGATTAAAAACAAGCAACATTTACATCATTATAACTATATAAAGTATTTTTGATAATTAGGCAAAGAACCTTCTCTTTTGGTGTCCAATGTTACAACTGGGCCTATACCTTTGCACCTGGTATACAGCTATTGATCTGTGAGATGTTTTTATTTATTTATTTATTTATTTATTTATTTATTTATTTATTTATTTATTTATTATTATTATCTCAATAAGCAAGAATGTCAGAAGAAGCTCTCTTTCATTTAAAAGAGATAGCAGTGCACCTTTACTATCATGCGTCGGCTCCGCGAAACTCTATAATCCACAGGGACATCGATCATCTCACCGTTTTATAGGTCAATATGCTGGCTCACCATATTGATGAAATATTGCTGGAAAGACCTGAATATCAAGGTGTTACAGATATTTTAGAGTCCTGTGTATCAGACACCATTTATGAACTTCTTCCGAGGCTCCAGCATCACCTCTTTCTTGTTTTAGGCTTCCTGAGCTCTGACTGACTTCACTAATGCACAAGCAGACGGGTGGCTCGCATCCTCTCACACAATGTGCTTCTTCCTTTTTGCCTATTCCATGCAATTCTGACCTCCAGCCCATGCTGCATGCCCCTTATTTCCTGCTTCTGCTCTGTGATCCTGCCTATGCATGCACACCCTGGAATTGCAGAGCATTTAACACAGTACAGGGCAAATCTTTGACCACTGGAGAATGGCAGCCAATGGATTTTTCCAACTACTGAATTGTCATTTGAGATGTCATTGAATACACTGCCTAAGTTTGGGGAACCATTTATTTTATGGGAATAAAAGCCAGGTAGATGATTACTTCCCCAGATTATCTTATAACATGTGACCTCAGCTCTGCCAATCAGATGGGACCACAGCAGATAGACTCAGGAATCAGAAACTAATGATAAAGCGTGCACCCCGAGGAATTCATTCTGGTAAGGGTGGTGGTGTCCATGTCCAGTGCCCGTGATGTGCACAGTTGATAGTACAGTCTACAGTTTCCATACTTAGCAGTGGTGATTGTGTGTTCAATTCAGTGCAGTAATTTTTTATATTCTTTGCTATGGAGCTTCTAAGTCTGGTTTTGGGTTCCCATCAGAGGATGAGTTGCCTAATGTTTGCTCTGATAAATTAGGTCACTGTCTAAATTTATCAGATCTAGTATCTTTTGGTTTCAACCACAAAATTTTACTGAAACTATTCCTTCTTTTTCATTTTATTTGATTGCTCCTTTTCAAAGTCTTGAGTTTAATATGTATTTTTATTTATTTTCACATAGTGATGTAGGTACATAAGACTATTCCCATTAAACATTGCTTTACTTTTTTCATTGTCACTGCTATACACTCACTGCAAATATTCGAAATTTTGGTTTTTATATTCTTTCACCCCCCAAAATTGTTTAACCAGAAAGTTTTGAATTTCTAGATGGTTGTGAGGATGTCATGTTTTCTATTTTTGTTGACTTCTAATTTTACTGCCTTGTGATCAGATGATGTCTTCTGTGTTGTTTTTATATTTTAGAATTTATTAAATTTTTTGTGGCTTATCATATGGTAAATTTTTGCAAATGCTTAAAGGAATTTTTTAAAAATTATTGTTTTGCATTGAGGATATTGTATTTAATATCTACCTCGAAGTTCTATAGTATTGTCACTTAGGGCCTTTAGATCTCACTTATTTTTCTCTCTATTTAATCTATTGTCATTGTTTTCTGTGTCTACTTGTATTTTCTACAGCATTGCTTTGTAAATTTAAAGCTATTGTTTGGTGCATAAATATCCTTGAGAAATATTTATTATAAATTGCATTCTTTATTATTTAAAAGGATTCGTTTTTTCTTTAACGACTTTTGCTTTGAATTAGTAATTGTCTGACACTAATATTGCAAACCTTACTTTTTTCCATATGATTAGCATTTGTCTTTTACTTTCAACTCTTTTTGAGTCATTTTATTACAAATGTTTCTTGAATCTGGTTGATTATTATTTTACAGACAATCTAATAGATCAAAGTATTCTATTTCATTCATGATATGGTAAATGTTGAGATTTAGTTCTGATCGTGTATTATTTTCGGTTTTTAGTGTTTCTCTTGTTTTGTTTTGAGTGTGTGTGAATGATTTGCCAAGAAAGATTTAAAGCATAATTTTTTTTGTATGTATAGATGTATTTTATTTTTGTTCATCCTAATGATATCGCATGCATGTAAATCAATAAATTGTTTTCTCATTAAAAATCTATCAGAAATATCTGTATAAATCAGTATAGTGCTACCTCATTCTTTTTGATGGCTATATGTGAATGTGTCATAATCTACCCATTCCCTTAATAAATAGGTGGTTATCCTTAATGTCCAAAGCCACAATAAAACTCTATCTTTACACACTTTTGCAAGGAAAGTATAATTTTAAAAAGCATAGAATATTGAAAAAGAATTGTTTTCTCCCTAGTTATTAGTTGCACTGATTACTACTTAACTCTGGCTTTCTCTTCTGCATTAAGGAGACCACTGACCCTGAGCCTTTCTTAGCGTAAAATTCCCAGAGTCATGTGTAATCTCCTGATTTCCTAGTTCTGGCTTTTAATTGAGCATTTTGGATATTTTTCCTGCTGACCTATCAAAAATAAAACCTTATTTTCTCTCATGAGCACAGCCAACTAACTTCTCCATGTGGAAGAAACTGCTTTCTTTCTCTCCTGTTCATAATGTTTTCTTCTTTAAAACCATGTAGTACAATCTGGAAGGAAAAGAGTTCATAATGTATGTCCACAACTTTTAGAGCTATTTTTTCATAGTGGTTTTTTTTTTTAAAGAGTTATTTGTGCAATCGGCTACTCCCTCTCATTCCTTTAAGCTGAGACTTTAAAATCAAAGTTCAATTGAATTATTAAGAAAATCTTAACTTCTCTTAAAATCTTACTACTAACATAAACTTACCTCCAATAGAAAGTGTACCTCTCTTTTCTCTTTCTACCTTCCCTTCCCAGAGTACATTACAAACGCACACTACACAACTTGGTTTTTAGAATTACAAATCTCACGTTTTTTCCCTCAATAGTAAGCATGTTATCCACCTTAATTGTAAACTCTTAGGGATAGCTATGCCAATAAATGCAATTTGATAATAAACATCGAATAAATAGTGCTTTACCATGAATGTGTCATTCTTGTGAAAAAATTTGCTTTAAACTATGAGTATATTTTCAACTGAATAAATAAGTTTGGAGTGGCAACTTATCTATTTCAAGATTAAATCATTACTTACTCAGTTCATCAACAGGAAAATGGAATTTCCGTATATCTTCAAACTTGACTTTTAGCCCAGATTTGGACAAATACACGCCCTATCATTGAGTTCATTTCATCTACAGTTGAATTAGTCATAATTTCCTTTTTGTTTCCTTATACTCTGTAACAACATCATCAACTATTAACTATTTAATTTCCATTTTCTCAAAAATTTGTTTGAATTAATTTACATTCACATAATCTACTCCTGTTAGCACAAAGACCTTTAAAAGTGATTAACTCTTAGACAAGTGAGAGTTAAAAAGATTAATTTTAACTTAACATTTTATTTGACTGTGCGGTAAAACTACAAGTTTTGAAGGCTCATCTTTGCAATTGTTTTTAAGTGAATTAAAATATAATGTAATTTTGAAAGATTGCTTTTGGATCATTAAAACATTGAAATGTCTCCAAAAACTAATTCTAATTGAAAGTTGTTGATTAGATGTGGTTTATTGCTTTTAATAATATGACAATATTAAAGATAAATTATGACTTTAATTTTTCTTAAAATATTTTATATTGTAGTCTTCAAAATACATGTACTTAAAAAAAAAAAACCTTCTGTTGATGTATTAATTAGTAGTATGTCCTTAGGAGTTGGACAGCAGGGGATCAAATGCCTTCTCCATAATTCCCTGGCCTGTTACATAACCTCTCCTCGCCTCAGTTTACTTATCTATAACATGGGGAAAATAGTAGTTCCTACCTCAGAGGGCTGTCGTGAGGATTACAAGAGTAGATATATGTTAAGTACTTTGGAGAAAGCCTGATATTTGTAAACACTACAATAATGTTAGTTATGCTTTTCTTGAATATATAGTATAGTAATTAAAATCATGGGCACTGGGCAGACCTGGGGACCAATCCCAGTTCTACCTCAAATTGTCAGTATGGCACTGGTAAGTCAATTATTTTCTCTCTCCTCCAAGTTCCTATCTTCCCTAAGTGAGGGTCATAATACATACTTGATTACATTAGAAGAAAAGCTTAGCATAGTACCTAACAAATAGTAAGCACTTAGCTAATGGCACTGAGAAACTCCAAATATGTTTTAGAAAGGCTTTTAAATACTTTTGACAGAAACCAAAGAATGAGTTTTCATATTAAAGTGAAGAGAGAAAAAAAATTAATAGATAGATAGATAATAGAAAGGAAAGGAAGGAAGGAAGGAAGGAAGGAAGGAAGGAGGGAAGGAAGGAAGGAAGGAAGGAAGGAAGGAAGGAAATAAAGAAGGAAGTTAGTTTATGTTCCGTGGTTCCTTAAGTGCCAATCTGCAGAGTTAGACATGAACGAAAATCACTTGCTCTTGAATCAACACAACTCTGTGTCACTCTTTCCTCCCTCCAAAGCCTGGTTGTCTAAATGTCCTCATTTATCCACACACTGACTCCATGCTGCCCCTCAGACCCAGGCTAGAGTTCTCGCGGGGCTGGCAAACGTCTATGTGGGAAGGTTCTCCTTCCAAAAGTGTTTTCTTCACTAACGACTCATCATTAACAGTGTTATTCTTTATAAACTGCCTGTTCCTTGGGATTGTCAGAAATGAGTGTATTTATTGAATTGATTTATTTCTCTTACAAGACAAGTGAGGAGTAGAGCACTACAGAGTGAATTTTGAATGCAGAACAAAATGAAGACTACTTTCAAAGTCCAGTTGATTTTCTGGAAGGTGCAATCCATTTAGCAGGCCTAAGAAGATTCAGAAAGCAATGTTAGATGTAATTTTTTTTTAAACTTAAAATACAAAATGAAATTATTATTTTTGTAAATATGTATATTTTATAAACACAGCAGGAATAAAAATAATTGAACACACTTTCAGAATTATTGTAATATTTTGTCAATTTATGGATCAAGAAATCATAGTTTTAAAATAGTTCCTGTTTTACACTGGCTAAAAACAACCTTTTATAAAAAAAATAGCCAAAATTCAAGACTAGAGGTCAGTACAAATAAGAGCATGACTCATAGAAATCACATTAAAGCTCCATCTAAAAAAGCAAGGGAAATAATTTATATTCCTATTTATACTATATGCATATTAGAAAAGTTCTTATAGTTATAACTAATTTAGGGCCTTAGATTTTGACTCCATTGGACTACAAATCTCTCGTTTGTATTCTGTCTCCCTGTCTAATACCTCAATTGAAGCAGAATATTTTCCATAGGATGTATTTAGGCATTTCTCTTTCAAAGCTCTTTGCTGCTAATGTGACTGACCCTGTGCCATAGATCTGAGCCACTGTCATAGTAACATTTGTGCTGTGAATATTGAATGTCCCTGAATTACAGTTACTGTTTGCTTGCCTTTTTATTGTCTTAATAATGATTGTGATATGCATTATCTGTCTATTATTTCACAACAAATTAAAACTTAGTGACTTAAAATACCAATAAACATTTATTACTTCTTATAATTTTGGTGTCAGGATTTCGGGAGCTGCTTCTTGGCTCTGGGTGCTTCGTGAGGTTGCAGTCAGGATGTCTGCCAGGACTACAGATGTCTGAAGTCTTGACTGGGCTGGAGGGTCTGCTTCCCAGAAGGCTCTTTCACATGGATGATAAATTGGTGCCAACTTTTGGCAGCGAACCTCAGTTTCTCTTCACACAGATCTTTCCATAAGACTGCTTGAGTGTCCCTACTACATAGTGGCTGACTTCCCTCAGTACAAGAGTCCAAGAGAGCAAAGCAGAAGCCACAGGGCCATTTATGAACTAAGGTCAGAATTCACAAACTCTAACTTCTACTATTCTCTGTTTGTCACACAGAGCAGCCCTGATCTAACGTGAGAGGAGAAAATACACGGGTACGAATACCAGAAGGTGAGGATCATTAGGCGTCACCTTGGAGGCAGCCTACCACACAATACAAGAGTATGTTCTATTGTCTGGTGTTAGACACTGTTTTTGTCTCTTAAATTAGGCTTTTCTATTTTCTAACAACTGTAGAAGAGCCTGTACCTGTCTTGTTGGCCTTAGTGATTTATTATAAATCCCGGTTCTGGCTTCTCTTGATCTTCATCATTCAGCTAAACTAGGACCCAAGAAATGCAAGTCCTACTAGAGATACACTTCTCAATTAAATCATCAGGAGTTCATAATCAGTTTCAACTCTCAGTGAAGCATCAGCTGGTGAACTTAGAGTATCCTTTTCTCTTCTTCGAGCTTAACAGCATTACATTAGTCAGTACATGCTGTTGCAGAGTGGGTAGAGTTTTATATGATTCCTTTCTTTTACATAAAATACATAAGGAGATAGGAGAAAGAATATTAACTCATTGAATTGTACATTGTCTGTTTAGCCATAATGATGGAACTTTTAATTTTTCTAAGCTGCATTTCTGTATTTGTTTCTTTGTAATTATTATTTATTTGGGTTATAGATTGTGACTTTCTACCCTGGCTTTACTCTTGAAGACAAGCTTTACATAAAGAAGATTATTACTTGCTTTTGTTAAAAGTAAGTTTTTTTGGACTCGTATTGATTCAAGTATAAATTTTCCTTGATAAGAAGCAATTTTACCTAAGAGAAGCATGATTAATGGCACATGGCTCTATAAACCCAGGTAGTTATACAAGAATGTGGTAAAATGGTTATTCTACAATTGATTTAACCAAAGAGTGTCCTGATGAAAGTCATAGAATTCTACAAGCAAAGATATTTATACAAAGAATGTGATAATTCATGCACTAGTTTTAGAAAAAAGCATTGCTTTTTAATTCTCTAAAACAATTACTATGAAAGACAGATAATGTAAATAAATTATGTTGGATTTAGATTTGTAGACTTATTGAGCAGATATTAAATCTTAAAACCTGCATAAACAATAATTTTGGCCTAAAATTATTCTAAATGTGTATTTTAGAATAAATATACAATAGCTAGTATAAATTAATTGATTTTTATAATTTAATTTACTGTAATTTCTACATTAAATTATAGCAAAATAAATTTCTTTAAGAAGTACTTTCATGCTTTAAAGTTAGAATCCTGAGAAGATATTATTAAACTATATATCAGTGACTCAGTGAAATTCACAGGAGATAGCATTTCTCATTAAAAATTCCTGAAACAGCTCATTGGGCAAGCTATATAAGGTTACCTCCAGTAATATCCAGTGAAGTAGACTTGAAGCTCATAGAATTAAAAATTGAAAATGCTGGGGGAAAAAACTGAAATACTTCCCCCTTCACTTCCACTAGTCCACAGCTTTCAGTCTGCACCCTGTTGCTCTTCTACCTGTTAACTCTTTAGGGTTAGGAAGGAATAAATAAATAAAAAGTCATATGAACAGGTAGACAATAAGAAGTCAAGAAAAAGAAGACAAGAAGCTCACTTGGAGGAATTAGAATCTGCTTAGAAATTGTGCTATCAACTGTGTCCCCTTAAAATTCATGTGTTAAAAACTTAATCCCCAAAGTAAAGAGTTTGGAAGTAATTTGGGGAGGAAATTAGGTTTAGATGAGGTCATGAGGGTGAGGCCCCATGATGGGATTAGTGCCCTTATAAGAAGAGGAGACCAGAACCCTCTCTTTCTCCACCATGTGAGGACACAGTGAGAAGGTGGCCAGCTGCATACTAGTAAGAGAGCTCTAACCAGACACTAAATCTGTTGGCATGTGATTCCTAGCCTCCAGAACTGTGAGAAATAAATGTATAATGCTTAAGTTACCCAATCTATGGTATTATGTTATGGTAGACTAAGCTAAGATAGGCAGATACCTCAAGAGAGTACATTCTGGAAGAAAGAAGAGACAGTAGAAAGCCCTGAAGGAGAATCATGGCTGGTGTGTTACAGCAACAACAAAGAGTCTGGTATGGATGGAACAGGGTGAAAAAAAGGAGAGGATATCAATCGATAAAATGTCCTTTAATTGTTTCTCGGCCTTTTGGCTAAGATCAAGTGTAAAATATCCTCAACTAAAGTGGTACATTTAATTTTCTGCTAACTCGGCAGGTAGGCAATAACCTATAGCCAAGCAAGGGTGTGGCTATCACTCTGGAAGAAAGAGATTTGGGGATTATCAGGGGAATTCTGTCCATACCATTTCAGGACACTTTTCCTAGAGGTCATTATGTCTTAATAATAGCCTTAAAAGTAGCTCTGTTTTGTATAAAGTCTTATTCATTTTAAGATTCATCTTCTCCTCTTTTCCCTAGAAGGAGAAATTAATTTCCATAATAGTCTAAATTACATAGTCATGTAGGTAGTTATGAACTCAACAAACTGGTAAAATCCTTATGTTTTACTTTCCCTGGACAAACAAACTGTGGCTACTTTTAAAATGCATTATCAGCACTCTTGAATAAATCTCCAAGTCTACTAACCTATCATAAATTTGCATGAATGCCATGATCAATTCGCTTTATGAATTAATGTACCTAAAGAAAATACCTTGAATATTTTTAAAATATAAATTTGGTAACTAAAGAAAATACCTTAGCTCTTTTTAAAAAAAAATATAAGTTGCACAATCAGCAAGTCCAGTTAAAAAACTGAGGTTTGTTCAATAGTAACATTGAATTTGTGTGTGTGTCTCTCTCATTCTTACATCATCATAACTAACAAAATCCTGTCATAAAATGTGTCTGTCATCTTATTTTCCATGACAATTAGGTGCAGATTTAGGAAGATCATCAGATCCTGAGAACAGCAAAGGGAGCATCAGGCTGAGGACTAGAAAGGCAAATCTCTACTGTCCTACTTTTCTTTCTTCCTTCTAGCTTCCACTCCGCTGTTCAGGGTTGCTGAGGCTATTTTCATCCTAGATTTGTTTCTTATTCAAAGACCTTGTTGTTTTAGCCAAAGATTATAAACTAATTCTGTGTGTTCAGCCCCTGGAAGACCAGGTCATCCTTGCACTTTTGTCTGACTTGGTTACAAACTATGGGATTCCTACAACTCCCCACCCCAACTCCACCCCAGGTTAAATAATTTGCTAGTATCACTTGCAGAACTCGGGAAAACAATTTACTTACATTTACTAGTTTATTATAAGGGATACAACTCAAGAACATCCTTGTGGAGGAGGTTCATAGGGCAAGATATGATAGTTGGGGGTGGCAGGGACCTTCCACACCTTCATAGGCACATTGCCTTCCCAGCATCTCAACATGTTCACTTACCTGGAAGCTCCTCAGCCCTCTTGTTTAGGTTTCTTTTCTTTTTGTCTTTTTCTTTCTTTTTTTTTTTTAAATCGAGATTTCATTAAATGGACATTACTGATTAAATCATTGCCCATTGGTTACGAAACTCAATCTCTAACCCCCGCCTTTGCCTGTTTGAGTTCAAGGAGTGACATTAAAAATTCTCACTCTCCAATCACCTAGTTGGTTTTTCTGGTGATCAGCTCTCATCCTGAAACCATCCAGGGGCTTGCCACTCACCTCATTAGAAAAAGTCAGGTATAATTGAAAGGGGTTTGTTGTAAATAACAAAAGATGCTCCTATAATTTAAAAAATCCAAAAGAACTTCTATGTCAAGAACTGGAGACAAAGATATTTTTTTCTATCATACCAGCTACCCATCTCATGTCTTTCTTATCAGATACCATAAAAAGTTTAAGACGTCCTTAGGATCGAGTGTAAAGAGGCTTCCACTAGCCAAATCTGGGAAAACTAAATCTCAGAGGAGGAAAAACTCTTAAGTAAAATGTTGACTATTAAATATTGAAAGAACAATAAGTTTGTTTCATTTGGCAACAATCAATTAGGGCGAGAATCATTAAAACATGCTAAAACAAGTGAGTACAAGTATGATAAGAAATAAGATACTGAAGTAGTCTCAAAATATCTCCTCCAAATACTTATTACTTAAAAGGAGTATATGGCAATCTTACCAGACACTATCTAAACACAAGTGATTAACATCAATAGAAGTGGGGTGATTCAATAGCATGTGCCTCCTGACATGATACTTTCAAAGAACCCAACTTTACTTCTATGGTATTCTTGCTAAAACTGTAGAACCTAAATCTAATTGTGGGGGAACATCAGACAAGTCCGAATTGAAGATATTCTACAAAATAACTGACTATAGTCTTCAGAAAGTGTCAAAATCATGTAAGACAAAAAAAAAAAAAATGAAAGAGGAACTGTTAAATTAAAGGAAACTAAGACATGAGAACTACATATAATGTGATCTTTGATTACATCATGGACTGGATTTTCTTTTTTGTTTTTTTTTTAAAGACATTATTGAGACTTTAGGGAAAAGTAAAAAAAGATTTTTAGGTACTAGTATTAAATCCTTGTTAATTTTCTGATATTCATAACTGTACTGTAGATAATTATCTATCATCTATTATCTATTTGTCTATCGATCTATCTATCTACAGAGAGTAAAATTAAATAAAAGTTGAGGAGTCTGAGTGAAAGATAAATTTGAAATTATTTAAAAACATAAAGTTACACACAGAAGTTTAGCTGTTCTACTTTTATTTAAGGGAGAGGAAATCTGTTGTCTTACATGGACCTCTTCTTAGGTCTTGGAAAGGGCTCTAGTGATGATACAGTGTGCTATAACAAATTACCAAAAACTTGGTAACTTAAAACCAAAGCAATTCATTGTCTCACAGTTCTGGAGGCCAAAAGTCTGAAATTAAGGTGTTGACAGGGCTGCATCCCTCTGGAGCCTCTAAGGGAGAACATTTCCCTGTCTCTTTAGGCTTCTGGTGGCTGTCAACACTTGTCATGGTTATACTATTCCAGTTTCTGCCTCTGTCTTTACTTGGTCTTCTGTATTTGTGTCTCGTCTACCTTTTTTTTTAAATAAAAATGCTTGTTATTTGATTTAGAGCTCATCCAGCTAATCTTGGATAGTCTCATATCAAGATCCTTAAAAGGTCATATTCACAGGTTTGGAGGATTAGGATATGGATATATTGTTTAATTTTCTCAAATTAAAAAAGCTTAAACATTTAGGACATTAACAATAAGCTTCACATTATGAAGCTGCAAGATGCTTGCCTATATTATTAACATAAAAAAATTTTGATCTACCATTTGAAAAGAATGAATTCTTTTTATTTTTTCTATAGAAATGGTATTACAAAATTATCATCATATGAAAAGTCAATCAAAAGCATATATAGCCAAAATATAGCAAAAAAAAGAGTAATTCTTAGGTGAGTCAGACTAACCAATAAAATATATTAGCCCATCTTTTTGGATTTCATTTGCTGGTTTTGTTGCTTTTTAAAAAATATAAACTTGTTCTTTTTCATTCTGAACAAATATTGATTTTATATTGAATTTTATATTTGTGGTATTTTTCTTAAAGAGGCCTTAAAACTGTATGTGCTTCGGTGTCACCACACTAGTCCAAGAGGTATTGAACAGACACTAAAAATCGAATGTATAAATATTAGCAATTCTGTTTCAGCACATGAATGTATCTTTATTTTATAGAAGTGGGACTTACTCTCTCAAAAGAGGCCCCTAGCACTATGAGTTATAGAAACATAGTTTTAAAAATTAAAACTATGTTCAGAAGCCTTAAATTCTCTGAGTTAATTGAAAAGGTGCGTGCTCCCCATTCAAATAATTAAAAAATACTCTATAAAAAAAAAAGTAACACATCTATTAGTAAAAATACAAAAACCTTGAGTTTGAATTTTTTTCTTAATGACTACATGCATGTAGTTAAGATATATATGAATTAAATAGTTTTCATCTAGAACTATATTTTCCAGCATAGCCTTAGGCTCAAAAATAAATTTAATTTTTGATTTAATAAACACAGGCCATAGGCCAGGTAATAAGTGGCTTAATTATCATAAGTATTCTTTTTTTAAAGTGGCTGTTTGAAATCTTGCCTAACAATAAAAGCCCTGTTTGTAAAACAATAAAAATTACAAACCAAGCTTACCCCCTCTAACCTGTTCCTCTTTGGTTTGTACAAAATTTTGAATACACTTAATGCTACGAATTATACACTTAAAAAATAGTTAAAATAGAAATGTCTGGTCAAAGTCAAGGTGGTGGAGTAGGTAAATGCTATGCTTGCCTCTTTGCATGACCATATCAAAGTTACAACTAAATTATACAACGAATACCGTTGAGAATCACCTGAAGAATAGCAGAACATCAGAACTCTTCTAAGAATATAAAGAAGCCACATGTTGACTGGAAAGAGGGGCAGAGAGGAGAAATAGGCTGGTCCCACGCACACATGTTGTAGGTAAGAATTGGGAGGGATATCTTAGCTGTGGAGGTTCCCCCCTGAGGAGTGAGGGGTCCCAGCCTTTCACTGGCATCTCAGCTCAGAGCACTAGTGTCAGGAAGAAGAGTTCCCACAACAGCTGGCTGTGAAAATCAGTGAGGATTCCAAGCGGGTGAGATGAAGGGCTTAAAGGGATTGTGCACAGACTTAATCGCTGACAGATATATTCACTGAGCTCCAGGACTGGGGCAGCAACTCTAAAAGTGCCAGGGACAGACATATGGGAAGAAACTGAACTGTCTAGCTTCAGGAAGAGGGCTGGCAGGGGCAGCTCTTTCCGTCAATATGTTCCTTTGCTGAGCCCTCCCCAAACTCAGCCTGTATGCATAGGCAGGTGCCAAATCTGAGTCTCTACCAAACTCAACCCACCCTACTAATTCCTGGAGAATCCACTTCACTTACCTCCAACAGGTGCACAGACCCAGACCTCTTTCAGTGGCTGACACTTACAAGTGGCTGGCTGGCCTCTGCTCATGCTGAGGGGTCAGCCCCCACACAGTGCTTGCCTGCTATATTCATAGCCAGTCTTCATAGCCAGTTAGCCTGAGGGTAAATTCTACCCACTGACATGCGAACAGAAATCAAGGCTCGATTGCAACAAGAGGGCACACATAACACACATAAGGGACACCCCTGGAGCATCCAGCTCAGGTAACCAGAGAAACTGCACCACTGGGTCCTATAGGACACTCGCTACATAAGACCACCCTACCAAGACTGGGAGACTTAACAGATTTATCTAATACTTAGAAACAAACACAAGGAGGCACCCAAACTGAGAGAGAAATAAACATATCACAAATGAACAAACAGGAGAAAAGAAAAAAAAAACAACAAAAAGAAATGGAGACAAGCAATCTATCAAATACAGAGTTCAAAACACTGGTTATAAGGATGCTTAATGAACTTAGAAGAAGAATAGATGAACCCAGTGAGAACTTCAGGAAAGAGATAATAAATAAACATAACAAAGGACAGCGGAATCGTAAAAAAGAACCAGTCAGAAATGAAGAATCAAATAACTGAAATGAAGAATATATTAGATGGAATCAACAGCAGCTTAGATAAAACAGGGGATTGAACTGAATATTTGGAAGACAAAGTAGTGAAAAACACCTAATCCAAACAGCAAAAAGAAAAGAAAAAATGAGGATATGTTAAGGGACTTTTGGGACAACATCAAGCATAACAATAGTCATATCATAGGGGTACTGGAAGGAGAAGAGAGAGAGCAAGGGATTGAAAATCTATTTGAAGAAAAAAAATGATAGAAAACTTTACCTTGGTGAAGGAAATAGATATAACAAGTCCAGGAAGCACAGAGAGTCCCAAAAGGGATAAATCCAGAGAAGCACAGACCAAGACACATTATAAGTAAAATGGCAAAGGTTAAACAAAGAGAGAATCTTAAAAGGGAGTTCCTACAAGGGAACTCCTATAACTGTCAGCCGATTTCTCAACAGACATTTTGCAGCCCTGAAGGGATTTGTGTGAAATATTCAAAGTGATGAAAGGCAAGGACCAAGAACTAAGATTACTCTATTTAGCATTTAAAATTGAAGGGCAAATAAAGAGCTTACCAGACAAGAAAAAACTAAAAGAGTTCATTACTACCAAAGCAGTAGTGCAAGAATTGTTAAAGGGACTTCTTTAAAAAGAAGTAAAAAAAATAAAAATCATAAATATGAATAATAAAATGGCAATAACTACATACTACCAATAATCACTTTAAATGAAAATGAATTAAATGCTCCAAACAAAAGACATAGGGTAGTTGAATGGATAAGAAAATGAGACCTAAGTATTCATCAATAGATAACTGGGTAAAGAAGAGGTGGTACTTATAGGCAATGGAATATTACTCAGCCATCGAAAGAATGAAATTTTACCATTTGCGACAACATAAATGGATGTAGAGGATATTATGCTATGTGAAATCAGCCAGAGAAAGACAAATACCATATGATTTTACTTATATGTAGAATCTCAAAAACAAAATAAATGAACAAAGAAAACTAAAATAAACTCATAGATACAGATAAACTATTGGTTGCCAGGTGGGAGGGGATTTGGAGGCTGGGTGAAAAAAGTGAAAGGATAAAAATAAAAATAAATAAGTAAATTGAGAAAAAAAGGCAATTGAAACAATCGGAGAAGGACTTCCATGGAGTCCCAATACCAGATACACCAGAATCTCCACCCACATACTCAGATTTCCCGTCCGATAAGCAGAGATGCACTAGTTGTACTACTGCCTAAAGCTTCTACTTGTGCACTGGATCTTATCTTCTCTCACACTTCAGCAGCATTTCTTTCTCTTTCCTACAACATCAATTAAAAAAAATTTTCTACTGTATTATCTAACAGCACATGTTGTTATTTCTTTCACCTTAATAAAATATAACTTCTTTTCCATTCCACTCTGCTCTCTAGCTATGCCTTCATGCCTCAAGTCATTTGCTATCTTTACAGCAAGTCCCTCCAATTCCTCTCCTATTCTTTCTTAAACACATGTCACTCAAAGTTTTAATTCCTATTCTTCCACAAAAATTGCTCTCATCAAGATTTCAATGACTTTCATTGCTATAACCACCGACTCATTCTCAATCCTCATGTTTTCTGGCTAATTAGTAGCAATCTTATGGTACATCACTCCCTCCTTTTCGAAACATTTTTCTTTGCTTAGCTTTCAGAACTCTGTTCTTTCTTGGTTTTCTTCCTACCTCAGTGGATGTTCCTTCTCAGAATTTTACCAATTCTAACTTTTCTCTCTAATTTCTATGTTGGTATGACCCAGGACCTATATATTTGCAGTTGCTGCTGTCCTAGATTCATATCTCTGTCCAGCTGTTTCTCCCAAACACTTAACTGTATATCCAATGACTACTCTACATCTCTGTTGAAAAGGCTAAAAGATACCTAAAAACTAATACATATAAAACTGAACGCCTGAACTTTCTTCTCAGATCTGTTCCACCTAAATAAAAGAAATGGTTAAAATAGTAAATTTTAGATTCTGTATATTTATCACAAAAATTTACAAATAGCATGCAAATATGTCATTTTAAAAAGCTTTAAAGGTTTTCCCAACTTCTTTGTTATTTGTAAAAAAACTTTTCATATGTCAACATCACAGATGTTGCCAAGATCAATGTGCTTTGTGATGTAAAATCCAACGTCTTTTTGGTGAGTATAAACCGTGATCACTAGGAAGCCAATCAAAGAACCTCAGCTTGTGGCTGCCTCCTTATTCCTTCCTACCTGAAGCCTTAGTAAATGACAAGCCCTTATTTGAATTTTGATTGTGTGGTCCTATCTTCCTAATGCTTTGTTTTCATTACTTCTATTGAACTGATATTTGCTTCTATTAATTTTACTAACTGCAGCCTCTTTGTTGCATTCATTTTCTGAACAAAGGAAGTGGTATAAAAGCAGCATAGTAATGAGACAAAAACAAACACATAGATCAATGGAAAACCATAGAGGGCCCAGAAATAAACCCTCGTTTATATGGTCAACTAATCTGTGACAAAGGAGACAAGGAGATACAATGGAGAAATGATAGCATCTGTAACAAGTGATCTTGGGAAAACTGAACAAATACATGCAAAAAAATGAAACTAGACTACTCTTCTATACCACATATGAAAATAAACTCAAAATGAATTGAAGACTTAAATTTAAGTCCTGAAACTATAAAGCTCCTAGATGAAAATATAGGGTAGTAAACTATTTGCCATGAGCCTGAGTAATATTGTTTTGAATATATACCCTTGAGCAAGGGAAACAAAAGCAAAAATAAATAAACGAGACTTCATCAAAATAAAAATCTCCTTAGCAACCAAGGAAACCATCAATAAAACAAAACAAAAAGACCTACTGAATGGAAGGACATATTCACAGAAGATATAACTGATAAAGGATTGATATTCAAAACATATAAGGAACTTATAAACTCAATAACAAAAACTAAACGATCTGTTCAAAAATAGACAGAGGATGTGAAAAGGCATTCTTCCAAAGAAGACATACAGATGGCCAAAAGATATATGAAAAAATGCTCAACATCACCAACTATCAGGGAAATGAAAGTGAAAAATTCAGTGAGATATTACCTCACAGGAGTCAGAATGGCTATAATCAAAACATTGACAAATAACATGTGTTGGTGAGCACGTAGAGAAAAGGGAACCCTTGTGCACTGTTGGTAGGACTGCAAATTGGTACACCCACTATGAAAAACAGTGTAGAGATTCCTCAGAAAACTAAAAACAGATCTACTATGTGACCTAGTAATTTCACTTACAGGTATTTATCTGAAGAAAACAAAAACACTAATTTGAAAAGATATATGCACCCTTATGTTTGCTGCAACATTACTTACAATAGGCAATATATGAAAGCAACCTAGGTATCCATTGTTAGATGAATGGATAAAGAAGATGTGGTATATATAGATGTGGTATAAAATATAAGCAGAAAAAAAAGAATGAAATCTTGTCATTTATAACATAATACCTGGAGGGTATTATGCTAAGTGAAATAAGTCAGACAGAGAAAGACAGATGCTATCTGATTTTATTTATATGTTGAAACTGAAAAGCAAACAAACAAAATGAACAAAAGACAAAACCAAACAAGAACGGACTCAGAAACAGCAACCAAAGGGATGGTTACAGAGGGGGTGGGTGAAAAAAGTGAAGGGGAAATATAATTGATAGTATTGTGATAAGTTTGCACGATGACAGATGATTACTAGAATCAGTGGGGTGATCACGTTGTAAGGTATGAAAATGTCAGATCATTACATCATACAACTGAAACTAATATAACTATATAATACTGTATACCAACTTCGCTTAAATAAAAGAAAGGGGATTCATATGATCATACTCTCTACGCAAACTACAGCTTCTCTAACAGGCAAAGTTCTTAGAAGTTGCTGGGGCAGTTCTTCTTTGGGTCACGTACTGATCTGTGCACAATCAAATATGTTTTAGTCAGGTTTTCAGGGCATATGACAAAAAATCATGGCAATAATCATGCAAAAACTAGCTCAAGCTATTTTATTAAGCATTAAATAACCACTTTGAAGGATTAATGTAGAATGTATTGGATACATGGATGCATTTCATGTATTGAACAATGAGCAAATTGGAATTAAGGTTAGTATTATTATATTCATGTTTAGGCAGAACATTGTGAAATTTATGCAGTAACTGGAACTGTCCATCAAAACTAGCTGGGCTGGAAGGCAGAGTGAGTAGTCTATGACATTAGCTTCAGATTCCTAAAGGTTTGAAGAACAGTGGCAGATTGTGGCCTGTTGCATGTTTGCGAGATCTCATCTGTCATAATTACTATATCTTATTCTTAATATATTTCATCACTATCAATTGAAGCCCACTTTATCTAAAACAACCAGATAATATCACCACTGCCAAGGTTCTGGACCACAGCCAGTCTTCTGGCATTTCAGTCATCCTCAATGCAACCCAACTCCACTGTGAACAGGATGTTGGAGCAGCTGTTGCAGTGAATATAAGGGGGGCATTTGCAATCACTGAGCAGCAGAGACACAGAGCAAATTGTATAAACCAAGTTCAAGTAATGCAATAATGCCTTGAACAAACCGTGTTCTTGGTTAAGAGTTTACTTGTATGAACTAAGGTAGACTTAGAAATATAATAGTCATTTCCCAATAAAAAATTCTTCTCTAGTAAAATTTGAGAATTTGTTAATGTATTTATTATACCTTTGTGTTAATTACTCAATTTGGGATTTTAGAGTATGTGATTTTTCAAATCATTCTTGTTGATAATTCAAGAAAGAACTAGGGTTAGGACTAGAAAAAGAAAGAAAACCAAATAGCGAAGGAAGAACACTTTCTTTTACAATTAAAACTTGGAAAAGATAAAGAAAGTTAAAAGGGAGAGAACTTAGTCCTTAGTAGAGGCATGAGTGAGCTGGATCATGTACAAAAAATAGCTGATGGAGATGAACTAGAGATGTGAGAACATGGAAGTAGGGAGGAAGGAATTGGCATGTAGACATCAGCATCTCTAAGCCATCAAATCAGAAAAGCATTAGCATTTGGGTAAAGAAACAAAAAAGTATTCTCAATGTGAGATAAAAAATGTGTTAACGATTAATGACACTGACCTTTCTCCTCCCCCTTATCTACTAAAATAAATTTTGGCTTCATCCTTCTAATTTCCAAAAAAGGTCCTCTCTAGTTCCACTTATCTTTGGGGCTTTTATGATGGACTGTTAGAAGAAGGAATGTGGGCTGAAAGAGATCAATTTGGGTACTAGAGTTATTTAAGGATTAAGACTTACATGGAAGTTTTTCAGAGGAATTTTGGAAGGAGGCGCACAGAAGTGAAAAGTTAATGAGTGAGTGAAGGAGAATTTTAAGTATTAAAGTGGAAATATGCCTCCTTCGTAGACTTTAAGAATTACATGTGAAGAGCTTAAATTATTTTAAAATTATCTCTTTGATTGTGTTCTGATTGCACTACCCATCTCAGCCTGGACCTCATGGACTATGACTCTATAAAATTACATTAGCTTCATACATAATCCTGTTTGACCCCACAGCTGTGTATATATTGTGTTGAAACTGCAGTAAAGAGAGGGAGCCTTGAATGTGATTTAGGTGATAAACAAAGAAATAATAGTACAAAACAAATTATTACTTGCTTTAATCAATCATCATTTATCTTATTCTAAGTGATAGTAGTTTTTCTTCTGCTTTGTGTAGTGAATGCAAAAGTAAAACAGTTTTAATTGGTTAACTTCTGACTTTAGTTACTCTATTCTATTTTTTTCACTATAAATTCTCCTACACAGGAATTTTCCAAGACTTGACCTCTACAGTTAGGGAGCTACTATTACTATTCTCAAAAATGTATTTTTCATAAATTTATTGTTCACTTGAATCATAGAGTTGCATTTCACCTTCTAGTCATAGATTTCAGATGCACGGACACATTAATATGAAAATAGCCAGATATGCCTGCGTTTCCCAGTCCCTTCCTCCCCCCTCTACATCTCTATCTTTGTCTCTGTTTTTCTCTCTCTGTTACACACATACTCACACACACTCACTCACACACACACACATGATTGACTTATTGGCACAACTGAAAAGGTGGCAATTAGAAATATTAATAACATATTACCCTTGGCCAAAGCCAAAGAGCTGATGGCAGTTCTTCTTTAAGCCTCATAGTTTTAGCCATTCTGAGAAAGATCATGTGGTTTAAATATAATTAGTGAAGGTTTAGGTGTCCTGTCAAAATGCAACTTGAATATTGCCGCAGTATGAGCTGAGTAAGTTTGATGAGATATCTAGCTGTAGCTAAAGAGTCTAACTTCCAATGGCTGTATCTAAGATTGCTTGGATCTCAAATATATAAAGACTCCATGCCACAAAATACTATAGGGAACGACAGCATTGAATTAACATTGGTTGAGCCCTGTTGGGGAAGCGACTATTTGGAGGAGAGCCTGGTTAGGTCTGGCCCAAAGTCATTTGCAAGATCTATTCTCCAACAATGACTTGTGTAATTCAGCCTCCTTATTAGTTAGTTAGGTGGTCTTTTCAGAAGTAGTATTGTTAAAGAAAAAACAAAATTGGACAGTAGTTAAAGCCATAAAAACAGATTTTATATAGAAAAACAATTGCAATAAGAAAAAAAGACATGGGTATAGAACTGAGCTCAATTCTGAATTAACAAGGAAAAGCAGGTTAGAGGTTGATGGATAGAAAATTCAGAAGAGGAAATATCAAGAGTAAGGGAAGATTCTGGCTAAACTTAGTCCCCCAAAAAATTCTTGGTGAAAGAAGGTCAGGGTGATCATACATCACCTGTGAGACAGTAGGGGATGAGGGACCTTATTGGATATTGAGGATGATCAGATATTGAGGATGGGATATTCTGGCTAAACCAACTTAGCAGTATTCTTGCTAAAATTCTGTGATGCAGAGATGAACATGAAAGCCAAAAAATTGAGGTCTATTTGAAAAAAGAGCTTAGAAGGGCCTAACTAAAGTTTAGTCATGGAAACAATCTTTGTTAGTCCAAATTGGAAAAGTTATCTATATCCACACCCTTGTTCTGTGACCCATGGGGGTGGTTCAAAGGGCTAAGTATCAAGGAGGCCTCTAGGACTTGCCCTTTCTGCTAGCCCCCAATAGAATCGAGCTCTGTCAAACTTCCTTTGGGCTTTTGATAATGGATATAAGAATTTCCCCAAATTATGTCTCAGATGGATGCTGTGGACCCATAATTTGCTATTGGAAATTTCTTCTCCCTTCAATTCTCTTATACAATTAAACCTGCTTGAAGATGGTGAGAGCAGTTGATCTGTGCTATGAAAAATACTAAAGAAACGTAGTCTCCAAAGTTTTTGCTTTTACATAAGTGTAGACAAATCAACCAAGATGAATTCCATACTCTCCCTGACAAGAGCCTTTCTTTACACTTAAATTTCTAATTCTCCCCTGGATCTCTCAGAGTAGCTCCCTTCAGAAAGTTTCCTTGAGGTATGCTCCACAAGTTCAGTTCCATTTCACTCATCACACTCCCTCAAATATGCAATCTTCTGCCTCAGCCTTAATTGTAAAACTCACTTTCAGCAAGACTATTGTCTACCTTGAGAATTAAAAATTAGTGAAATAGCTTTAAATAGAGTTCTAGTTCTTCACTTAGTCTCAGGCAGAGGCAAAGAACTGACTCCTGTGTCATGCTCAAGGTAACACCCCAGCACCACCACAGCTTTTAGAACCTTTGGTGATGGACAAATATAGTGTCACAAGTGATCTTCTTCCTTCCTCCTGAGACTACACAGCTCAAACTCCAGAGGGTTTATCTTCCCCCAACAGAACCCTTGTTGGGTTGGGGACACCTTGGTCCAGCTGAACTAGAAGCATAATCTCTTAGCCATTCCTCTTATGGAAGTGTGTTTCTCTAGCTTTGCTTCCCAAGGCAACTTTACCATCTCATTGCTCTTCTCATTTTTCCTCATTTTCAAATTCTTTGTTATGTAATATTCTGGAAAGAAAAGTAAATGCCACCATGACATTTAATTATAATTTCCATACCTCTGTCTAGTAGAGCGCTGTGCTACTCAGAAATCCATAATGCTTTCTTACACTGAATTTTGCTAACCCACATCAGTATTTTCCTCTTGCAAGGGTTTGAAACCATGACATTCTACTTAAGTTGAGTGGAATTTGAATATGAGAGCTTATTCTGATGGATGAGTATCTTCCCCTTATTTCCTGTTTTGAGGTAAAGGCCTCAGACTCTCGCTGCTATATTAGGACTTGCAAGCATTGAGGACTTTAGAGGGTCCACAGATTCCACTTACTTAAGTGAGCCATAAGCTACTTGAGTCTAAATTATAGTCACTACTAAATGAGAGACTAACCTTCTTCTTTGTGATTAACATGGCATTGATGAGCCTCTTACATATATCCTATTTTCACTTTCTCGCTAAACTTAAAAGTTATACAAAACAGAATATCTAGATCATCATATTCCTTACTGTCTCTTTTAAGAATCATTCCCTAGTATTTTATATACCATGCTCTCTTTTCTTAATTAAAAGATTGTTAGTAAACAAAGAAAATTAAATGTAGGCTTAAAAAGTCATAAAATGAGAATTAACATTCTTTATAAACTTATTTTTAGAGAAATGGAAAATCTTATGAATTGGCTCAATTTATATTCATTTTGTCATGTATCCTAGATTTTGTCATATATCCTAGATTTTGGTGCAATTCCCTTAGACTCAGTTTGCTAATGATCATGACGCAGGAGTAGATGGTGTAATATTTTGAAAGTCACAACTTGAAATAAATAATGAATAGATCTACATGCTAGCAATATTTTATTTTATTTAACTAAGTTATCGATTGATACTTTTCTTAAGACTACATATGTATCAATAAATACCTCAAATGCAAAAGAATTAAGTGCTCCAACCAAAATATAGGAAGGCTGAATGGATAAGAAAACAAGACCCTTACATATACTGTCTACAAGAGACTCATTTCAGATTAAAAGACACACATGAATTAAAAACGGATTAAAATAAGATATTATTTTGAAGAACCTAAAGGGTATTACGCTGAATGAAGTAAGTCAGAGAAAGACAAATATCACATGATTCCACATCCATGTGGAATCTAAAGAACTAAATAAACAGCAACAACAAAAACTGAAAATAAACTCATGATAAGGGTTGGGGGGTTGGGGAGGACAGAGAAAAAAAGGCAAAGGGATTAAGAAGTACAAATGAATAGTTAAAAAATAGACATGGAGATATAAAGTGTAGCATAAGGAAAATAGTTAACAATGTTTTAATAAATATGTAAGGGGAAAAGGGTCCTAGATTTATTGGGATGATCACTTTGTGCATTATATAGACCTCTAATCACTATGCTATACAACTGAAACTAATATATTATTGTATGCCAACTATAATTGAAAAAAACTCAATGAATTGCACAATGCAAATATAAGCAAGTAATTGTTTATTATATTTCAATTTTCAAAGCTGGGAAAAATTTTAAAAAGGACAGAAAAATGTTAAAAATTTCAAAATTCTTATGATCGTCTATGCTTGATGTCCTCATTTCATGTTATTGCTACTTTCTAAAGTGATATTTCTTCCTAACAGATTTATAAAACAAGGGCCTTTTTTGTATGTCTTTTGCATCTAATAACAATTATTTGTATTTAACATTAGTTCCTCCTGATTTAGTCAAATTTTATGTCATTAAAATCATCACATATGCTTAATTTAAATCCAATTTTTAATTAATTACTTCATTTAAAAAAACATGACACAATTTTGGTTTTTCCAGTTTGGAAGATATCACTTAAACTAATTATTTAATAAAACTGAAGTCTTTTTGCTACTTCTGACAAAAGAATAGATTTATTTCCCATGTACATCAAATAATGAAAACTGAACAAATGCTAACAGCTGCCAGCCCATCCAATTTCTAGTTATGCCATACAAAGCACACATTTTTTAAGACAGACATATGGGCTTTATATCATGTTTATGTAGGCATTTGTGAATTAAATGACAAAAAAATGTTCTGTCCCAAACTATAGTTTCATCTTTCGCCTTAAGAAAATTCGTAAAAGTTCATACATCAGGTTTTGGTAGAGTTAATGTATTCTATTTAACCGCAGTATGTTCTGTAGTTATCAGAAAATACTTTTTGTTGCTGGTGGTATTTGTTTCTTATGGAGATATAATTTACATACAATGCAAGCCATCCATTTCGTATTTCGAAAACTGCACCACAATCAAGATATAACACAGTTCCATCATTCTCCCAATTTCACTTATACCCCTTTTGTCATTCTCCTCTCTCCCCGTATTCAGTCCCTGGTATACGAAACCCCTGACTATTTTGTTTTTTGTCCCTATGGTTTTGCCATTTTCAGAATGCCTTGTAAGTAGAATCAGACACTATGTAACTTTTTGAGTCAGATTCTTTTTACTTAACATAATGCATTTGAACTTAATCGATGTTTTTATGTGTATCAGAGTGTATTTCTTTGAATAGCTGAATAGTATTACACTAATGAATGTACCATAGGTTGTTAATCCATTCATCAATTAAAGGTCATGTAGCTTGTTTCCAATTTTTGGCAGTTATAGGAAACTGCTGTAAACATTTAGCGTTTTTTTTTTTTTTTAAATTTTTAACAGCATTCTTAAATCTCCATTTAGAGTGAGAATGAATTAATAGAAATGGCAATAGTATATAGTATAACATTTCACTCCTATCAAAGCATCACAATATAGGTTTTTGGAGATATTTTCATGACAAAGCAATATATTATCTATGGTCAAGGTACAGGTACTTTCTTGTCTGATATTTTTTAACTTTACCACTGTGGATTAGCCCTGGAGCACCCATTTGTGATTCAGTTATCCTCAGAATATGTAAGTGATCAGAGACACATAAAATCAAAGAAGGATAGTGCATTCTTTTTCTAAGAACAGCTGACCAAGACTAAAACAAATCAGCATTATATGAGGATATGAAAGAGACATTTTCCTAGATGTGTGTAACACAAATATGGCACCGAGTCTATGTCTTCTAAGCTATGTGGTATTCCATGTTATCTAGCATAGTACTTTATGCATAATGGTTTCAATAAATGGTTTTCTAAAAAAAATGTCATTATGCTTATAAGCATGTATACAGCAAGACCCCAAGGAAGAAGCATCAATAGAAGTGTACCTATTATACTTCACTCTACTCCATTTCCCACATTAATAAGTCACATCTTTGACTTACTAAATATTTTTCTCTTTTTCGTTTTAATTCTCTATGCTCTAATTCTTCAGACACATACTATATCCAGGAAAAAGTTATTTGTTTTATTACCTAAGCTTAAATCCTTTAAAATGCCTCCTGATAAGTTGATTACATTGGATAAATTCTTTTGCACTGAAAGAAAACTACAACTAAAAGAATGATAGAAAGAAAAGAATGATAGGAAAAAAATTTAGAAATGAAAGAGAGGCACAAAAAAAATCAGATGTTTTGTGATATTTAGGATATATAAAACATTTTTGTTTAGAAACTAAAGTCGGTATTTAATTATCATCAGTCAAAAATTATTTTCTCCCATAAAATTAATATTGAAAAAATATTTAAAGAAAGGGCACCAGATCAAGAGCTTACATGGTATACTGTGTGCCTCAATCTGACTTTGTTTTAGACAAATTAATCATTAAGAGAAATACTTATAGGCAAACTAGCTAAGGTGAATTATTTAGAGATCCACGAAGTCCACGGAGCTGAAATTAACATTGGGAGTATTTATTACACAAAATAGTTATTAAACTGAAATCATCTCAAGAAATTTGTTATACAGAAATAAATAGTTTTAAAATATTTGCGCATAAGAATATTTATTAAAACTTTTTTAATGGTAAAAATTCTAAAAATGTTAAGCAATATTAGAAAGAATGGGTAAATAAATTTTAATACATCCACACAATGCAGCTCTTCAAAAGTATGAATTTGATTTATATTTGTTGACTCAGAAGAATGCATATGATGTATTTTTAGTTTTGTAAAACAATAAACAAAAACTGAGAGAGAGAGAGAGAGAGAGAAGGTGAAAGAGAGAGAGAGAGAGAGAGAGAGAGAGACAGAGAGAGAGAGAGAGAGAGAGAGAGAGAGAGAGAGAGCTAGAAAGAGAAATGGGGAGAGAGAAAGGGAGAGAAAGAATATATGTATGCATTTGTTTATATGACCATGACCATGTGGGAATGCAGGATATTTCTGTTAGGTATTTAAAATATGGGGTAATGTATCTTCTTTTATCTTTCTATAATTTTTGCATGGTTCAGTTGATATATTAGTGTTATAATTAGCACTGTTATAATTTACATTTAATCAAATTTAAAATTTCTGTCTGAGGAAACATCAGTTACCTACCACTCCATCTCTAGCTCTTCCCTCTGTAGCAAATTCACAAGATTAATCAAGAAAAAGTTTTTAATAACTATCGGCTTTTGATAATTTAAGGACTCCCCTACCTAGAGGCATGGAATGGACTAGATGTCTTCTCAAATTCTTTTTGACTCTGCATGTGTACTTATATCCGGATGAACGTGCATTCATTCATATTAAATTACATGAAACTATTTAGCACATTTTAACCCCAAATATTTTTCTTTCATAATCTGTTTGTAGAATTAGACATTATTTTACAATGAAGTCAAGTGAATGACAGACTTTCAAGAAATTTCATTTTATAAAATTCCCATGAATACATATGTGCACAAATTGAGAATCCTTTATTTCTCACATATATGCGAAGCTAGTTGCCATTTTAAAGCAGTTTTGTTTGTTAACCTGGAAAACCACACCTCTAACCATTCGATTGCTCCTCAATCTTATCCCTCCACTCTCAGTGCATTACACGTAATATATCCTTTCTACCTCAAAACTTCAGAGGTATCTAAGTAGTTTCCTTACTCTAAAAAAATTAATGATGAGATTAGCAAGTAATGTATGTCTTCTCTTTCCTTTCCTCTTCAGAAAGGATGAGAACAGAAGGCACTAAAGATAATTTTCAGTAGCAATTTTAATTAACTTAAATATCGAATGAAATTGAAATATTCTGGGGGAAAAAACAAAACTAGAATGGTATTATTCTCTTCCTCGTCACTCCAAGAGACCATAACAACAACGAAAACATGATGTATATTTCAACTGTTTCCCCTTCTGAAACCGAGTTGTGGGGGCAAAGGATCAGACCTCTGTGTTTCATACTTATCCCTGTTATGGTATCTTCTATACAAACACATTCAATCATTCAATAAATATGGATTAAAAATATCTCCTTATAAATATTTTTGGTAAATAACCTGAGAGTAGAATAAACAAATGATTGCTAGTTGAGCCCTGGATGACAAAGAGAAAATCAAAACACCTCTTCTTTTTCCTCTCTCTCATTTCCAGGAAATTTACAAATATGACTATTCTCTGTATGTGATATTCCTCTATGCAGAAGTAGGTATTCTATTTATTATGGAGGAATATGGGATATAATTGAGTTATCTAGTGGGGATTGAAAATGGAGCTTCGTATATAAGAAACCGATTTGAAATGATTCACTCTATGATCATATGACTTGGTAACTGATTTGATGGAAGACTAAATCATATAGTAAAAGTATTGGGAATTAGTTAAGAATATGGACTTTGCAGTCAAACTGCTTGTGCAGTTGTCTCTCTGCTCCACTCATTACTAGCTAGAGATGGTGGTGAGTTAGATTCTCTAAACTCATTAGCTTCAACATTCTTGATTTCATTGATTACTTTGTAGGATTGTGAAGATCATTAAAGGGTTGCTTGCAAAGTACTTAGCAAAGTGTGTGGCATAAAGTCAGTGGTCTATATACATTAGCCATTAATGATATTAAATATATTCAGTGCCATTTCTTGCACCCACTGAACTAGAAAAAATGTTTTGTTCTATTTCTGCATATTTCCACTTTCTAGGTTTGGTAGTAAATTTAAGAAAACCAATTTAAGACGAACATAAGTTAAACAGAAATTAGATAATTCTCAGGCCAATTAGACCAAGGGAAATAGTGACCCTGAAGTAAACATAGTAAAAAATACTCTTCAGAACCGCCATGGTTCTTGGAAAATAGGCAAAGGTGATAGCATCAAAGGAAGGTGATACAGAAAAGACTATCTTTGCAGCTTCAGGGGGACTAAAAAAGCAATTCCAGGTAATTTAAAACAATCTTTAAATTCTCTTTCTTGAGACCGCCACTGTGAAGAATGAGAAAATGGTTATAAAATACTTTTTTAGTGTCTTTTTTTATAATAGTTGGTTTTTAGGAGCCTGAGAAAGAGGCAGAAGAGGTGCAAAGATAATAGGAAAGGATGGAAGGGGTGTGGGGAAAACTTTATTGACTTCGTATTCTTAAAAGCTTGTAACAGCAGGCTCACTTTTCTGTAAATTCACAAAATTAGAGAGAAAGAGAAGGAAAAAGACCCGTATGTATTAATCAATATGTTCTAAGCACTCAGCTCAGTGTTTTATTTATATTATTCCACTTAATCCTTTCACTAATCCCACAAGGATGCTCTGTCGGGATAACGAATATTACCTTGTGGTATCAATTCTCAGCTGCTTAAAACAGCAAGATTTTAGATCCAGGTAATTCTTAAAGGCAGCACTTATCCATGTGGTAACTCAGACTTGTAACTCCACATCATATCAACATATGCATCCAAGACTGTCCCAGAAAAATAAGATACTTCTGTAAATATTACTTCCATTCACATTTCATTGGTCAAAGCAAGTTACAGGACCATGAGCAACATTAATGGGCAGGAGAATGCATTTCCTCATGTGCCTCAAAGCATGAGAACCAGAAATTCTAGTGAGCAGTATTGATGCCTATCACAAAAAGAAACTTAGTATGAAGATGAGGAATCTGAGATTCAGAGACGTTAACAACTTCGACAAAATCACCGTTTCTATATGGTGCTTTGGAATGCAAAACTCCTAAGTCTATATCTTTTCCATTACATCACTTCACTTCACTTATATGCACTTTCACATTTATATGAACAGAACACACAGAACAACACATTTTCCATTTAAATCAATGTACAAGTGAACATACATTATAAGTCATCCGTAGTCAGATAAATACAGATAAGTGGGTTAATCAGAGTTAAAAAGTACTAATATCATAATTATGTACTGTGGGTTGAGTTATTCTTACCTATTGATATTGAGATAAAGTGCTTTCGATTTTGCAGTGTTGGTGTAGTTTTCGTTTGTTTTGGTTTTTGTTTTCTAGGGGATTTTAGCTCTCATGTGTCCTGAAGAAACCTCTGTTGTGCTCTTGGAGCATAGTGAAATCCATGGCATGCAGTTCAAAGAAAGTGCACCAATTAGGCCAAGAACATTTTCCAGATTCAAGGAAGCCTTCTCCACATTTGAGCATGGTCTACGGATCAGTGAAGATAGTAGTTCAAAGGGACTAGTTGGTTTAGTAAAATAAATACCTTGGTTACCCATTAAATTTGCCTTTGTAAATAAAGTACAGTGAGTTTCCCTTTGATCTTATGAAGATAGTTCAGCATGCTATACATAGCACAGAGATGAAAGTAGATGAGGCCGCTTAAAATGAAATATGCCACTGAGAGATATAAAGCTTTCAAACTCTTTTGAGCAGAAGCAGAAGTAATCTGGTAAGTAATGTCCTTGCTTTGCAGTATTTTCTTAGGGTATTTGGCATTAATTTCAGATTATTTTTGATTAATATGAATAAACAATAGGCACCCCAGGGAAAATGTTATAAAACATTAGGCATAAATATGATTAATAATTTATGATGGGTTGCATATATTTGTTCCTATTTATTGAAAGTTACATCTAGTTTTCACATATTATTATATTGAGAATCCCTTGTTACTCTCTTCCCTGACCAGGTTATTAAATTTTTAAAATTTATTAGAAACGCCTCTATATCCCTACATTTTCTCTCCTAGCTAGTTGGCATGACTTGTCTTATTATTGGTTGAGGATAGTGCATTAAAAAAAAGAAAAAAAGAAAAAAAGAAAAGTTAGATTGTTGTATTTTCCATTTTAATGACATACTTCTGGCTTCTGGTAGATGTCTTCTGGTGTACTTCTCTCCTCAAATGTCAAGTTTTATCCTAGTTTTTAGCAAATTCAGGCCAAGATATTTGCTAATATTTAGCTTATATTCTGAGAGCTGGTATTTTAATAGAGGTTTTGAACCCAAAAGAATGAATCCTTATTGGAGGAATTTCTGACACAGGTCATACATGGGATATAAGAAGTGGCCTGAATAGTGGGCAGCTGGCATTCTTGTCACTTGTTTGGAAAGCTGATGCTGGGTAAGGAACATTAGTAACATGTACAATAATTCCTATTCCTGCCTTGTGGCAGTTTAATTTCATTGTCCTTTTAAGTTTGTTGAAGAAACCTTATTTTTCTAAATCCCCAAATTATCCATAAGTTTGGGTTTTCAATACTTACGTGACTGTATTTTTCTCTGACAATTAAAAAAAAGTACCTATTTTTCAACCAGGTCATTATCCTAACCTTTCTTTTTCCTATTTCCTCCTTCCTACAGAAGGAGAAATGTATTATAAGTGAAATTTGGAAGAGAAAGATGTCACTCTTTTCCTTTCTCTCTGTCTCTGTCTCTGTCTGTCTCTCTCCCCTCTTTGGAAACTAGCCCTCCCATAGGATACACACATTTTGATCTCTGTACTTTTCTGTAGTCAGCCTGGCAGTGGGGATAACTGAGATTGAGCAGCTGTACCAGTGACAATGTCAGTTGGTCTTATTCAATGAAGAAATATTATTAAGTGCACAAGTTGCAAGCTGTGTCTCTAATCTAGCCTTTGTCAGTAATAAAGCTGACATTTTCAGCTCCATCTGTTTGACTCCATATTTGCCTTTAGTTAGTACAAAATTTTCAGTCAAAGGGATATTATCTGTTACGCACTTCTAAATCCTGGCAGGTATATCAGAATGTCTCATGCTGATGTCATTAATTATTCAAATCATATATTTAATTCCTTATTCTGATTCCATACTCACCAAGTAGCTTTCAGATGACAACTTATCTCTTTTTTTTAAGAAGTCTGTTTGTATAAAAATAATGTGTGTACCAGAAAATTTTTGGTGCCTGGTTTCCTTACCAGTTGTATTTCTTTTTGTAAATTAATACATGGACATTCTGTTTTGATACTTTCCTTTTGTAAGCCTGGTTATTAATGTTCATCTGCCCTTAAGAGATGAGTCTGTCAATAGAATGACCTTGGAAGTTGTGAGCAAATAGTCAGACAAAGCTCCAAGACATTTCAGAATTCAATACACTATTTTAAAACTGGGAACAGTTGGGTGGTTTGGTTAATGCGAGAAAATACAATACTGCCTTCTATTCAAATGTCTTTACACTTATATGTAAATACATTTACTTGTCTTAAGAACTAAGGAAAACAAAACTAAGGAAAGCACAATCCAATTAAATATTTATGGCCGCCTGGGTGGGAGTTACAGATTCTAACCTAACTTAAATATTAGATACTGACGCGATTCTCTTCTAATGGATAGGAGCCATGTGAAGTTTTTCCTTTCACTTTTGAAGTCCTTCATATAGTCTGCTATTACCCACAAGGGTCAGGATGTTCCATCCCTGTCACAGCCTCATCCCAGGACTAGCTGCAGGTCACTGAGAAGCTGAGAAGGCAGCTCCAAAAATTATATGGAGATGTAACCTTTACAATTTTGTGAGATGGTAGTTTCCTTTGTGGAAGAGAATTTTTTGATAACTGGGAAGATTAGAATTAATTGTAGAAATGTTTAGGAGAACCAAAATGTAATAACATTTCGACATTAATTAACGTGTGCATCTTGCTATATTAAATATCTGTAATACATAAGAGTGGTCAACCTATTAAAATAATAGGTCAACCTTGTAACACCATTTTGAAATGTCTAATTAAGAACTGATTTAGAATTGTGTGTCTAGATTGAATATAATTTTATATATAATATCCTAAGATTTAAGAAAACAAAACTGTTTTTATTTCATTTATTAATTTTATTATTGCTTAAATACTTGAGATTTATTAGAAAATTTACATATGCATACAAAATAATTGAGTATATTAAATGTATTAATGAAATTTAAAATGTTAAAAAAAGTTTAATTAACAAGGTTTATAACTGGTTCCCGACAGTAATTGAAGACCACTTTTAAAATGACTGAAAATTTGCTAGTTTTATACATGGCATAAAAAGAACTGAAAACTATAAAGAAGAAGTAATCCCTTTCTACTTATAATTAATAAATTGAATATTTTAAAAACTAACGATCTATTGATTTTTCCCCCATTTAAAACCAGTTTGGAGAAAACGAAACTATCATTTAACAGGAATCACTCTTAGTATCAGGCACAAATCAAGCTTCTAATATCAAAAAGTTGTGGCCACTGTCTAGATTAGGCCATGATAAGTTCCCCAGAGAATACCAACCTAGGATGATGGCCCTTCGGGAGACGGAAAACTGACTTTTAATCTACTGCATTCTGACCCCATTATTAGAACTTTCTTTCCTTTTTTGATACTTCTACAACTTTTTTGTGCTTATTAAAATATTTCTTAAAATGTTGAATATTTAAAATATAACATATCACTGAGATTAAGGCACCTACTTTAAGTAATTACAGGTTTTCATGGTTCTCAAGCAAATCATCTCCGGTTATAATGAAGACATAATCAAGGCTTGTAACTTTGATAATAGAATTTACCTGAATTCTTAATGACTTCGTGAGTTTGCTTTTCAAAAGAGCTTTTGCTTCTTCTGTAGGACCTAGCATAAATAGTGATGCACAAATAGATCACTATTTATCATGGAAAGAGGGTGTGGGACCCAGAAAGATCTTGGTTAGAACTACAGTTCAGGCTTACGCAAGTCTGAGTCCTTGAGCAAGACATTCAACCTTTTAATTTTCTTATCTGTAAGTTGGAGATCAGAATATTTATCCTATAGGGTTGCTGTGAAGCTTAGAGATATTATGTAAAGAGAGCTGGCATACAACTGACCTTCAATGAATCAGATGTGATTCTTAAGGGTAGTGTGTCTTATGGGTAGCACAGTCTTAAGGCTGTGTATGTGCTGGTAGGTGAGAAAGGGTTAATTTCTTCAGTAGGTTAAGTATATGTGTATGTGTGTGGTTAAAGGAGCAGCTGCCTTGACAATATGCTGCTGCAGTGAATCATGGCTGGCTGCCAAATGGAGGTTCCAAAGACCCTTGCGCAATGTTAGACGCTGATCTGCATAGTGTAAATGATACCCTGCAAGAACTCTTCAGACTTCATGGGGTCGAAGCTCTGGCCTCGCACAATCTCCCAGAGATCACAGATCCTATACCCCATTAGAGTGAGAGAAATCTCTAAGCCCAACAATTTGGGCTGCCTACTTAATTCCTAAAGGTCTCCTTCATTCACCAGCTACATGCCCATGTGTTAGTTTTGCTCATGTAGCCAGCGGATGTTTCCCCTGCTCCCATGATTAATTGAGGTAAAATATCAAACTTCAAAATACTTGTGGAAATTATGAAAAAAAGGTTGTCTTCTACACACTGTTGTTGATGAAATTCTGACAGTAGCATTTTATATCCGGCTCCAACTCTAAAAAATATTAAAAGAATCAAATAGGGTGGTGGTGTACAGGAGAGAGAGTGGGAGAGAAAAAATGCTAATAATATTTGGATGCAAAAGGAGTGAGGATTTTTAAGAGAGTTGTATACAAAGGAAAAGATCTCCTCCATTGACAGCCTTACTGAATTTCACTACTTTTCAATGAAGTCTTTGTACATCTAGAGACGTCTTTTAAATAGAATAGCAAGATTGGATCTAATGAACAACAAAAGTAAACCGATGACAAATTCCATGAGGTAAAGAACATGGAAATCAAATACATGACTATCAACAAATACTTTGTTGATATCTTCTGTTTGATTTGCCAAAAGTCAAACTGTTCCATTGAACTCTTTCCAATCTGTCCTAGAGGAGACAGATCCTTTAGGCATTAAAATATATAATGATTGACTAACTTTAAATTGCCTTCAAGAGTTAGTTACATTTTTTATCATCAAGCAGATTGATTGGGTGAAACTTATTGTTGTATTATTTTAGAGCGATTCAAAAAAATTTTTTAGGTGAGGCAACCCTTGCTTGACCTCTCAGAATGCAAGGACCTTGTCAGCTTACAATCCTTTATTTTTAAAATTTGTTTATGCCTACAGCACCTGGTCTTCCTACTTGATCTCCCATCCAAGTACTAACCAGGCCTGACCCTGCTTAGCTTCCAAGATCAGACGGGATCAGGCTTTTTAGGATGGCATGGCCGTAGACTTAGAGTATTTTTTTTTTTTTAATTTGAAAAATATGTTTACAAAATGCTTATAGAACATTTTTAGACACTGAGGAGATGAACATTAGAGACTATCTTTAAAGAGGTTACAGTCTAATGGAGACAAATAAATAATTATGATCCACAATTTACATGTTAAAAATGGTTACATAAGGGGTTGTGGTAGCATCAATGAGAGGCACTTAATTCAGCCTGGGGCTGTCAAAGAGTTGAGTTTTAGGCCTACTGTGTTGAAAATGCCAGTGAATTGTCACTAGAAGCTGGATGCACGGTATTGCAATTTGGGAGCAAGTAAAGACTATAGATGGAACTCTAAGAACTACTCACAATTATGAGGAAAATCAAATTCCTCTGAGATGTATGTGCCATTTTTGTATAAATGCTGCACTATTCCTTATGATTAATTTCAAGTGTAGATAAAAATGCAGTTTCAGTATAAATATTATTCAGGATGGCTTAGGAATTAACCAAAAGGTCTTTTGATGATAGATTTGGTCAGAAAAACAGAGAGAAAGCAGTCTCAGAAGAGCATAATTTCTGATTTCAGTTGCAAAAATCCTTCTGATTAACCCCTGTAACAATCTACAAAATTAATAAAACCAATTATTATAAAAATTATGAAAGTAATAAAAATTTGTTCATAAAAATATGAGTCCAACTGGGACACTGTAATTTTTTGACTTAGGCTGGTGATGATGGAGACAGAGAATGGGATAGAGTAGAAGTTGTAGAACTTTCCATTAGACCGAATGCAGTGTAGACGTAAGAGAAGAGAATGACTCAAGAATAACACCTAGATTTCTGGATGAAAAATGAGCGAATGGTGATTCCACTTACTAATTGAGAAATGGTGTGGTTGGTATTCCATCCCTGAGAGTTCTATTTTGCATACATGAAGCTAGAGATAACCCGTAGGCTGGATACTAGAATTTGGAGTTCCCAGTACAGGGAGGGAGTCTGGGCTAGAGATGTACTTATAGGAATCAAGATATAAATGTAATTTAAAGCCCGAGAACTAATTGAGATTGTAGAAGAGAAGGGAGAGATTGTTGTAGTGAAAGAAAAGGAAGAAAAATAACTAGAAGAGACAGAATGGCTCAGGAAATGCAGCTGCTCCTCATTCCATCATTTCCCAGTGCCCTGTAGGGAGAAAGAGCTCTTGAAATTAATCCCACTGCCCTTTTTCCTGGTTTAACTGGTGAAGTAGGGAGGGGACAGACATATATAAAAGCCTTAAATAGAAGCAGCTGCTGACTCTTCTGGGTAGTAATTTGATGACTATTTATTTAGCAACAGTGGAATAATTTTGTTGAGTAGATATAATAGTTTAAAATATTCTTATGATGACTGTATATACTTTTATGTCTTATTTTTTTTTTAATTGCATAGGCAGATTTACAGAAGGGTATTTACAGGTAGAATTGAGACTTTTTATGTTATAAAAGACTCGCATACTCCCTCTGTTCAGTGTGAGTTAGCCTAATGAGCAAACGTTAGTGTTAAAATTCTACAGCACTACACACCTGTTAATGATGAATGATCGTTTCTATCTGTACTTTCCACATTGTTATTAAATAATATAAAATCATATTAATGATTTACTCATAATATGTCTGATAATAAGAGATTTTTTTGGTTGGTATTTAATGGAAAGCAATAATATAATAAGCTAATGAGAGTTTTAAAATGATTACTTCATGAACTAAGAAGCTTTTTCCATTCTCCTTTTTTAGTCTGTAAGCTTGGGTACTTTTTTTTTTCCCTAAGGAATGAAAGAGACGAAAGTCTAAAGCATCCCTGTTATGGTCTGCACTAATGTTACTAAGTTAAAAAACAAGTTCAGCAAGTTTTAAAGAAAAGACCTGTTAGTCAAGTAGAAGGCAAATATTTTCATTAGTGCTGAGTGGAAAAGGGAAAGTTTCATGTGACACACCAATGTTCTATAGCTTATCATTCTATATCCTTTTAACTCAGAGAAGAGGGAGAAAACAAAACAATGAATTGGAAATGAGGAGAGTTTAAATCAGCAATATATATATATTTTTCTCATGACATGCAGAAAGAAGAAATAGTGTTATTTAATTCAGCACCTCTGTACTTCTTCATGTAAAAAGAAACTCACACAATTATTTTGGATATGTTTTTGACTAGGATGGAACAATTAAGGATAATAACAAAAAAGAAGATGTTAAATGTCGTAAGAAAGATTGGGAATGGACCTTCCGCATTGTGTAGCCCAGCCGGGTTAAGTCTGGGTTAAGATCATCGTGTTCACTGGTGATAAAACAGCTTTTTGTCTCCTGATATCATCTCACACCTAGATAGTGCCCCAAAGGCTTTATTTACCTGCTGGAAGAGATGTGATTTCTAGACAGGCTGAAATTGAAACAGGGCTTTGGTAACAGAGAGGAATTTCTCTCAACAGTGGTCCTAGTCCCATGAATTCAACTTGAAAAGGAGAGAGTAAAGAAAGGCATTTCAATTTTAGAGCTGAGAACGTAATTACTCTATAATTACTTGTAAAGAGAGTTGAGTTCTGTTGGTTGTGGTACCTTCAATCTTGCTCCAAAGGAAGTTTGTCCTGGGAAGCTAATCAAGAACTCAAATGAAAAAGTTGTATAGAAAAATACTAGGATCTCAAACCACTCTGATCGTGAACCTATTAAAAGAACTGTTGTTATATTGGCTGGACCAGGACTAGCTCATCCCCCACCCTCGCATACACATCCTTCCTCCTCAACCTAGGGAGGAGTGAGAATGACCATGGGAAGGAAGGAGGCAATGCAGTCATACTGTGATTTGCCTACATCACCAGGAGCAACAAGAGTCTTGAACTGGAGGTCAGCGGTGGCAATGAAAGCTGAGTCAGTCTATTGGCACCTGGGTCTATGGAGCAAAGTTCAAATGATATCCAGAGACTGGGTGAAAGAGGCTAAACTTTGTCAAAGGAAAGAAGGGTATAAAAACTTGCAGTTTAAAAACAAGCAAACAAAAAACTATGGCTATTATATCACCCCTTCCCCTTGTAAACGTATTCTCTCACGTTGGTGAAAACTGGTAGCACATATTCTATTCAGAGTTTATATGTAAATATTTAATACTATTATGGTCCAGACACCAAATAACGGTGGTTGTTCCAAAGCATTGAAATAGACCCTAGTGGGCACATGCTACCCCAACTTCAATGCTTTATTTTCTAGATAGTGCGAACATTTGGGGAGAGCGGACAGGGTGGCTGAGGAGCCAAGGGCTCAAAGCAGCAGCTATTTATCAAGAAGTTCAGAAGCGTTTAATATTTTAATGACCAGTATAGCTGTATCACTGCTTGCCAGATAAATATAAACTCTGATGAAATTAGATGACAATTCCCAAATGACAGTTCCCTCCCTCTTGAAAACTTGAATCAATAGTGTGCAACATATATTTTGTTTTAGTTTCATGAATCTGAACATGATTCCTTGATCATTCATAAAGTATATGTTTTAACGAACATTAATTTTGATGCCAAAAAGACTTTAGAACTATTTATTTTGAAACTTTCTTTTGCCTCAGATCTGAAATCGAAATTGAGTTATCAAATGGCTTATATGTATCCAAATCAATAATGATTTAAGCCTGATTTTAAAAAATTATCACAATTTCATTCCTGTATTGAAACAATATTTTAGTGCATGCATGCATTTGAAATATCTCAGGACTATTATACGTAAAGATTTGGGAAGAAACCACTTAACCCAGACTTCTCAAGCATGGTTTTTAAAAGGTAAGCAGAAAAGCAAATAAACTGAACTGATCGTAAATTACAGAAAATTACTAATAGGAAAGACTGGATTTTTTCTTCTGATGATGAAAACTCTAGAAGAACTGACTTGGATACAACTAAATTCCGCCAGACCTCTAAATGTCCTGACCATCCTAAGTGCAGTAAATGTCCCCCCCCCCCCATCCAATAGGGCGTCCTCATGAAGCCGCTTTCTAGCGCTGAGGTGGAATTCGTTCTTATCCTCCTCAGAGCCCTCTGCTGATTAAAGGCCACATTTTCCAGGGGGCAGTAAGAACTTGTTATCCTCAAAAACAAGAATGACTGTCCAATTGAGTCCCTCAGAATTTTCTTGGTTATGAAAAAATGGAAAAAAAAAATTTCTGAGGGAACTTGGAGAATTTTCTGTTTTCAAGAATTATTCACAGAATTTAGTCTTCTCTTTATGGGCACTTTTTTTTTTTTTTCCTCAGAGAAATAAGGGTGATTTAAAAACATCTGTTGTTAGTTACATAGATAAATAGGTAGATAAGTAGGTAGGTAGGTAGATATATCGATAGATAGATAAACAATTTTTAAAAATCAGGCTTAATTACCAATGAATAATGTGAGGATAATCTCTATGTTCTTGCTTCTCTGTTTTTCAGCCATTTCATTAATTTTTCCTTTTCTGATTTTTCCTTCTTTATTTCAATTTCTTCCCTCCCCTCCCCTCCACTCTCCTCCCTTCCCCTCTCCGCATCTCTTCTCCCCTCTCCCTCCCCATCCCTTAGTCCCCTGCCCTTACCTGCTTTCTTCCTTCCCTCATTCCCTTCCTGCTCTAACTCCAGTCCCACGACCTCTTTAATCTTTTCCCACCTCCTTCAAAAAATTTTTTAATTATTTATTTTTTTATGGTGACATTGGTTAATGAAATCCAATAAGTTTCAGCTGTACACTTTAATAATAAGGCATATATATATATATATATATATATATATATATTTACACTGTGTGTTCACCTCCTATAGTTAGATATTTTTGGGCACCATATATTTGACCCCCTTTACCCTGTCTACCTTCCCCCCACCCCCTCTGCTATGGTAACCACTAGTCTATAGTCCATGTCTATGAGTCTCTGTTTGTCCTGTTGATTTGTTGCTTTTAAGTTTATATTCCACATGTAAGTGATATCATGTGATTTTCAACTTTTTCTCTCTGGCTTATTTTACTTAGCATGATTATCTCAAGGTCCATTCATGTTGTTGAAAATGGCAGTATTTCATCTCTCCTTATATGACTGAGTAATATGCCATTGGCCATTGTATATATGTGCTACAGCCTCTTTATCCAATCATCTATCATTGGAGACTTCGGTTGCTTCCATGTCCTGGCCACTGTGAATAATGTTGCTATGAACATCGGTGTGCAAATGTCTTTTCAGATATGGGGTTTCAAGTCTTTGGGGTAAATTCTCACCTCTTTTAATGCTCCAGCACATATAACCAATGCTGGAAATTTGTTTGGGAGAATTTTGTGGGAAGAGGGGACAAGGGTGTTATGAGAAAGATTTTAAAATATGGGTATTGTAAAAGGTGTAAAGTGGTAAAAAGCTTTTCCATAGTTAAGATCATTAAAACAAAGTATGTAAAAAGGGTACAGATTAAACTAAATGTGCCTTAGCGCTGCTAACTAATTAAACTAAGTGAACACTCATAATTTGTTTCACTTTTTATATTAAGAAAATTTCTCAAATGGAAGATAATTACAGCAAAAGCCTAATTAGATGCTAACAGACCATACTCTTCCGTTCTGATGCATTAACGATTTCTTTTGTTATAATTGTTGAATTCATCAGGGTGTATTAAGTGTTTCTTTTTCAGTATTTATGTAGAGGATGCATACTGCAAAGTGACTTAAAAATGAGGCTGTTATTTTAAATGAGCTTGACATTTCTAGTCTGATTCAGCTTTATTATTTGCATTGAAAAATTTCTAAAACATTAGACACTACTGTTAGTTTTAGCAGAAAACATGTCTTTTGAAAATCATACCTTTCTCTAATTCTTTCTATTCAATTGGAAATCTCAGATGAACTTGTACTGAGCTTTGATTACTGATGTACTAATTATTTTTTGTGAAGACTGTCAAGATATAAAATTATATAATATTGTTATTTTTTTATCCTGTAAGTGAGAGAGAATAATAAGTTAAGTATATTATGATTTATGGTCTTGAATCTGAGCTAACAGAGGAAATTAGTAGCTACCAATTAGCATGGTTTTATAGAGTCAATTATGCCTACTATGAATGTCCAATATACAAAATATTACAGGACTAAGTATGAATTTGGATGCATAATACAATCGTATGTTTTAATCATGACCATCTTCAGAATTGAAAGACAAAAGAAGAATAAGAAAGAAAGCAAATTTGACATCTCTGATGCTTAGATACACCAAGCAAAGACATGAGTATTTGATTTACATAACACGGGACCATATCTAAAGCTCTCTTAGAAAGAAGAGATTTTTTTTTAAACCAAAGTTAATATGTAAACTAGTATTGTAAACCTAACTGTGAACCTTAACAACTGAGATGTGACTTGTCATAATGATAACAAACACTGAGCTATTGCCATCAATAGAAATGAAGGATCTTCCCAATAACAGTACTTAGTGTTCAAAGAAAAAGATGTTAGGTCATGAATATTTTGCCTCTAAAAATATTACTATGGGTAGCAATTTTTGTCAGAACTAGAAAGAACAGAATTTTAAATATGATCAAATTGCTCAAAGTTAAAATTATAATATTAAAATTAAAGAAGTTAATAAAATGCTAGAGATAATAATCTCTTTCCTATCCCTTCAGATGAAGAGCCATTAAACAATTTTAGGTTTTCTGGCTGAGAAAAAATCTCAATTAGAATCTCAGTCTCTGTTTCTCAGTTCACTGGTCATGAACTGACTATGTGGGCTTGAAGGAGCTCAGGTACAAAATAAGACTTGGAAATATTATGATCTGCTAAAAGTAAAATTTCCTTCAAATATTTATTCAGAGTCTTTTGTTCCCCAAAAGTTTAGTTCACTAATTCTTTCAAGACCAGAAGCCACTGATCTTAGAACCTTAACAACCCTGAACCTACATGAGTGAAAAACCATACATATGTACAAGTGAGCACACACTTAAACACATGCACACACATATATACACACTCCTTACGTTAAGTCCTTATTCAAAAATAGACATCGCAAACTCTTTACACTAATGCTCATGGATTTTTCTAGACTCTCAGAGTGTATGTTCTCTGACTTTGCATTCTGTTCTATCATTTTGGTTCTCCTGATTTTCCAACCAGAGTGGATTAGATAATCTGTTCCTTCGCTTTGGACAGAAAAGAGAGCAGGTAATAGAGAAGGAGAAAACTGTGAAGCTTGTTGCAAGCACACTATGATCAGCAAAAATAACGAGCCAGAAAAATCCAGCCTGACACTGAGGAGACAGGATGTTATGTTACAAACTTGCTCAGTGGAGAAGCTAATAACCTGCTTGCTTCCGTAAGCTGTGAGATCAACCCTGAGAACTTTTAATGTATTTGCTGTTAAAATTTAAGTATGTTAGGCAAAACAAACAAACAAACAAACAAACAAACAAAAAAAGACATTAAAACCATACAAATTTCTACAGGTCAATACAGAAAAGGGTTAGGAACTGTGTCCCAGCTCTAGGGCTTCAGGTACATGTCTGAAGGGTAAAGGCAGACCCAGACTTGCTTCTTGCAAGTTTTCGTATCCAAAGAGGTCCAATGCACGCTCTCTCTCTCTCTCATTCTCTCTCTCTGTGTGTGTGTGTGTGTGTGTGTGTGTGTGTGTGTGTGTGTGTGTTGGGGGCTGGGTGACGGTCCACAACAAGAAGAAAATTCTGAATTAAGCAGATTGCACCTTGTGGTGGTTTAAGTGTGGAGTCCTAACAGGTCCCAGAAAAGTAAGAAAGCAAATAAAATACAAAGGAGCAAGATCCAGCTTCTGGAGGGAAAAACTAAGAATAGTATTAGGACATTGTCAGAAGATGGGGCATGGGGAAGGATTTTTGATTCTAAACAGAATTTTAAATTAAAATGTCAGGTAAGAAAAGCAGGGGGCAGGACACCATGATTAGCCAGACAAATAGAGTGGGGCCGATAGAGATGAGATGCAAGTGGGAGCAAAGGGATTCTCAGAAGCCTTGGCAGCCAGTAAGCTGGTCCTTCCTGTTACACCATCTGCACTGCAGCATCAAGATTGTTTCAGCACCAGAGTGGGGTTGAGCATGTATAAGAGGGCATTGGGGATTCAGCGTCTGGACTGGTATCATCTTTGATGAGACAGGCATGTAGCATTTTCTTTCCCTTCCTTGTGGTCTTCTCCCATATTTCTTCCTTCCCTCCCTTCCTCTCTGCCTCCTTCCCTTACTTTCTTTCTTTCCTTCCTTCCTTCCTTCCTTCCTTCCTTCCTTCCTTCCTTCCTTCCTTCCTTCCTTCCTTCTCTCTCTCTCTCTCTCTCTCTCTCTCTCTCTCTCTCTCTCTCTCTCTCTCTCTCTCTCATATAATTATTACTTTATCACCTATAATCATTTCTTTAGCCCATTACAGCCTTGCCCTCATGTACTCCTTTGAGGTATTATTGGAAAATATATTACAATTATATTACATTTATATATGATATAGGCCCACAACAAATTTTGTATATTATCACTATTATGTGTGGCCCGGTTCCTGACAGGCCATGGATTGGTATTGTCTATGGCCTGGGGGTTGGGGACTCCTGCTTTAGATAATACATTGTAGCAAGTTTAGGTACCGGTCATCCCCTCCTTCTTCGGGACTTGTTTTTTGTTACTTGCTTGTTTAGTGATTGGATGGATTATTTCGTGAAGTGTATTTCCCCCATGGTGTTCTGACATTGTTCCTCAAGGAGGCACAGCTTTGGGTGTGCCACCAGCACCCTTGGTGACAGGGTCAGGTCCTGGGAGGGCTCTTTTCTACTCTTTCCCTGACCACAGCCAGCTGGTGAACTCCAATAATTAATTGCCTGCTGATTCTTGTATTATTTTCAACAATTCCCCTGGGCATTTTCAACAAGTCCTCTATAAATTAATCCAATCAAAATGTGGCTTCAAAACAAAATAAATAGTTTCTGAGGTCAGTGTTTGATATTTGTTCAGATCCCACAATGACTCTTCCCAGCTGTCTTAATTCCAGTTTCTCTTCTGAAAACTAGCCATCGATAGTCTAGACTGTATCTTCATTAGATCCATGAATCTCTTCTCAATTGCCTTGCACCAGAATTTCTCTTAGGGAGAGAATTGTGTGAAAGCTGAGACCTCTAGGGCATAGTTTGAGAGAAGACCATAAAACAAACAAAAAAAAGAGATAGCTATGTCCTCTGCCTGAGAAGTTACCAGAAATTTGGGAATGGCTTGTAAGCAGTGAGAGAGAAGAACAGAGAAGGGGGGTGGGGGAGGGGCAGTCAATATGGAAACTTCAGGGAAAGACAACCAGGAAGAAATAAGCAGTGCTAGAGTAGCCAGAGGATTTATAATATTGATTTATAATATTTTATGTGGTGCTGCTATGGAAATCCCTCCAGATGCTCTGAGACTTTAGCCGAAGGCAGCTACAAACGTTGGCTTGATACTTTGAGAGGGAAGGAATATTTTTCTGAAGGCTGTCATCCTTCAGAGAAAAGAATAGCATGCATGAGATGACAAGATGATCCATAAACTGATTCCAAACTCTAGAAGAAGTGTTTCTGTCCTTTCTCCATCCCAAGAATCCCCAGAGGGATGACAAGGGGGAAAACAAGTTTATCCACCGCTTTTGGGAAAAGAAGCTCAGTCTATTCTATTTAAACCTCAAAGGATTGTGTGACCCCAGCTAAATTTAGGCCACTCACATACTATATACTACTCATGACCACTTGAGGAGGTAGGTATGCCTATAAGGAAACTGAGGCTTACAGAGGTGAGGAGGTGAGGTCATTCGCTCCTTATCACATTACTAGCAAGCAAGCAGGCATTCAAATACAGGTCTTACTCTCCAAACTGCTGTTGCTGTTTCTTATGCTATTCTTCTGCTCATGTCAAAACCCATCAGTGGGGACCATTGCTTCTGAATAAAGTTCAAACTCCTCGGCCCAGCATTTTAAATCTTCCTTAATCTGGAAAATGCAAATTTTTCTAATTTTAGCATTATGATCTTATAACTAGGGATTAGAGAAATTTATCTGGGACTGTGCTTCTTATTCTGAAATCTTGCTTTTCTAGGGACCTGCCTTCATTTTCCTAGACCAGCCTCACCAACTAAGCCTTGGAGAGAGTGGTTGAATCACCTTGACGTGGAGGGGGTCTTTTCTTGCTTTTCATGTGTTTTATCTGACCGATTCCTGTACCGTTGAATCCTGTCTGTCTGCCAGGGCACCTGCCTGTTACAATTTGCTGGGCCTCGCTGATGCTGCCATCTGTCTTCCTGCTGAGATTTCCACCTCATACTTGCCAACACATTCCCCTCATACTTGGTTCCGCTCGACTGCCTGAATTTACATCGCCTTTTGATGGGTCTTCAGTCAATTCCAGTCACACCCTAATTGATTGGTCTAGTTTTTAAGTTCTGGCCATCCCCGTCTGCTCTCATAACTGAATGAGGCACTTTTGGGAAACTCTGGATGTATAGCACATGTGATATAAGTTCATGGAAAACTTGCAACACGGGCCTGAACAGAGTGAAGGTTGTGGAAGGGACGGAAGAAAGGAAATGATTTATAATATCCTTAGTACAGTGCAAGTAGGGGATAGTAAAAAAAAAAACAAAACTGAAGTAACATAAATTTTGGATTGTTATATTCTCAGTTTTTATGTCTGATCTAAGAAGAGGCTGCTGGGATCTAGTTAATTAAGTTAACATATGGTACATATGGTCAGCCTTGCAGCCCAAGCTGGCTGCTGCCATATTTTAGGCCACCTTTTATGAAGTGAAGACTAACTCATCTCCATATCAGCAGACTTAGAAAGATTGCTCTGTGTGACCCATCAGAAAACATATAATTTAATTCCATAATTTAAATTATGGAATTTAAATTCCATATTTTGGAAAATATGAATAAGTTTTCTAAACCAGACATGTTATATCCCCAATCTTTTTTTCTAGTCATTCGCACTGAGTAATATTATTGATAAAGCTAAAAAATATATTCAAATAACAGAAACGCTTGTTAATTTTTTTAAACTAACTCTATGAGTTATACATGGAAGTCCGTGACATGATAGCTCTTCCTTTATTTCTGTGAACAATAATCATTTAATACTGCTTTCTAATATTGACAATACAAAGATAGTAAACATAATGGTAATTTGCAATGAAAACAATGTTGCATCGTCATGAAAAGAAAGGAGAAACACTAGCTTTTTTTCTTATTCATCTGTCAATCATTTATACATTCAGACCATGAATTATGAAATGAAAATTAACCGTATCTCTAGTTTGCCATACATGGTTATAGCTAATACACATACACACGAATAATAACATAGAAAAAAGTCTAAGCTTCAATGACGGAATTTTTGTAAAGGCTGAATTATAGTCACAAATTCACAATTGTTTTTGTTACGTAAAATGGTTGGTTTGTATGTGATGGGATGAAGAAAACTGAGAATAAAATTTTAAACTAAACATTTTATCTGGTATAAATAAATAAACATTATATTAATGAGCTGTTGGAATAAACTGAGTTTTAAAACATAGCAAGTGAATTGAAAGAAGAGCAAAGACAAATGATTAATATTCACAGTTACTGTTTATCTTTCTCCTAGTTGTATTGTGGGCATGACAGGAAGTGGTATGATGGAATGATTCCCAGGAGATCTTTCTAAGGAAAGTAGGGTTTGACAGCTATTTGTAAATAAAGCCTGTATTCCTTCTTTTTCTTTATGGTTTGTTTCAAAGAACTGTAAGTTCTCTTCCTAGGAAGAGAAATTGTTCTTAAAGTCTGTAAGTTTTGCTTTCTGGAGAGGTAGTATGCTAATGAAGTTATAAATTCTTTGAGTCAAAACTATGTTAGAACTTTTTGTGTCTCTTAGTGTAGTTCTGAGTTTATAGTACAGTTCAATAAATATTTATTGAATAAGACAGGATTATTTGTATCAATGTCAGTTGATGAGATGAGTCCAAATCTCTGAGTTTTGTACAGAGGCTGGGTTTGGATAAACTGTAACAAGAAATTCTTCTAGGATTTTTCTATGAGGGTGCTGATTTAGGCAATCAGTAGTATGGCATACAAATATAAATGTAGTGCAGGATGGAAGCTCATGGCATAGGATGGAAATGAGGTGGTCTGAGTTTTCTTAGGCTCCTTGACTGTTGCCAGTAGGTTTTTGCCTTAGAGATTCTCTTAGTAACTAAAGGCATTTGCTGAGTAGTGTTACAGAAGTAGTTGGCTGAGAGCTGGATTGTTTAGCAGTGAGCAGGAGAGAGGATGGTAGCATCCATTCCTTTTTACATCCGCAATTTGAACAAAATTCTGAGATAAAAGGTTCTTCTCAGGTCCAATTTAGTCTACTCTTTAAGAAATAAAAGGTGAAACTAGATTTACCAGTCACAGCTTGAGTATATACATTTGAAATTCAGCCTCATATGCTTAAGAACTAATAAAAATAATTAGAATATTTTTCTTCTTGAGTTTCATCAATGAATTCTCACCCAGATGTGAAATATGATTATAATTCAGGTTAACAGTGGAGCCGGACCTTAGAATCTCAGTTTCTTTGCTTAGTACCAGTATGTCCCTGGTGAAATCAACTGTTTCAATATCTCACTGTGTAGTTGTGAAGAATTAATAAGATACATTAGGAGAAGCATCTAGTATGTTGGGCACATATTACTTGTTCAAAACATATGTCTCTTTTCAGTATTGATTGTGAAGAAGTGTCTTAAGTGTACTGTAAGGGTTTTATATGAAGAAGCAATAGAAACCGTTCATCCTACAAAATATCTATGGGGCTCTTCCCTTTGCAACTTGAGCAGAAAGAGTGGAATCACATACGGATGAATGAGTTGCCTATGGAATGAGGAATTTATATTTCCTTACCACACAGCTGAGTTTTACTCCCAACTCTGGGACTGACACATGATATTATTCACAAATAGCAGCTGTTATCATCTAAACTGAAAAGAATAGTTTTACCTTTTCTTGGAGGATAGGTACCCATCTTATTCTTAGTATCTTCAATAGGTGCCACATGCTCAGAAAGTACTCAGTGAAACAAAAATAGCTATTGAGTTGGTTTTCTGCCTTGTGAGCAATGAACAGTCCATACAATTTTCCTAATGTGTTATTCTACATTCACATTGTCTTGTCATTTTGGGGATTTTCTATCTTCCTTTTGTGCACACACAAGAAAAGTTATTCTCACAGATTAAAATATAGATCTCACAAAATGACAGCTGTGATGGCAAGTCTTACCTTACTTCTGTAATCCAGGAGAAGAGAAGGATTGGAGAGGGAGTTGAAGGGATGTTGATGGGAGGATTGCTCATGCTGTGGACCCCAAAAGGCAGAACTAGAGTTGAGGGGTAGAAGTTAAAGAGTACAGTCAGGTTTAAATGATCAAACCTGCCCCAATTTGCAATGTCTCAAATGTGGCGAGGCCTATTCTGAAATGTTGAGTCACAGACTCTGATGACCGTTCATTAGGGATATTAAAGCAGTAACTACAGCTCTGTTTTCTTCTTAACTTATACAATGGGGATATTAAATTTAATTTATCAACTCACAGGTGAGGAAGTTGATCCAGATAAACCTGAAAAGACCCCTCTGCTAGTTTTCAGGCATCTGTAATGCGTTAGTTGCAGGGGTCTTCAAATTTAGCTGTAGATTAGAATTAACTTGGGAACTTTGAAAAATCTGGATGCCTTGGCCACAGCTGCAGAAATTCTGATTTAATTGGTGTCGATTATGGCTTAAGCATTAGGATTTTTTCAAAACTTCCTAAGTGATTCTAATAGATGGCAATTTTAAGACTCATTGAAGTTAGTTAGATTGCATGATTCTGGATTTTAGCTTGGAATGGAATTTAACTAGTGATGTAATATTGAGTGGTGGAGCCTATATAATTCTAAAGCACCTTCCTCTAAAATAGTATTATTCTAGGGCCTGTAAAAGTTTATGAATTGTGGAAGGACACGTAACTGCTTTATATAAATAGAAGAGGATCTCTGTTCAGTGATACAGGAATTATTTGCAATCTTTCTTGTCAGTTTTAATGGCTATCATAGGCTCCCTCAATGTGGGGGCGTTTCTGTCTGCCAGAGGAATGTGTGGTGCCAGCAGTATTCAGATGGTGGGTTGTTTCAGCATTTCTCTGCTGAGAACTGGTATACACCTTAACTTGAGCAGAGACTGATAGCGGGTAAAAGTGGGTTTCTTTACTCTTCTCCAGGATTCTAGAGATACTTTGTTGCCAGAGTTAGAGTTATCTGATAGATGACTGGACATTTTTCTTGGGGTCTTGTGTGAATGGCTATCTTTGTGCTTTTTTGAGCTTGCTGCCTTACAGTTAGCTTAGTGACTTGTTTACCGATAACTATCCTAATTCTAACCCAAAACAGTCAGGTTCCTTTTCAGTCTTGATTTTACTTCTACCGAAACGAGTGCGTATCTAATTGTCATTCTGGTCATGCAGCAACTGACCGTGGACAGGCAATGACTCCAGTTTTCTTTTTCTCTTAAAAGAAATTTAAAGAGGACTCCCATTATTAGGTTTTCTCAAAGATGTTGCTTGTATTTCAGGGAATTCAGATTTGTTATGAAGATTTATTTGCCACACAGTATGCACAAAAATAATCATAGAAATATGGACCACTATGGGGCATAAAATATAAATATTTTATATGGAGAACATGATGGAGTGATTTTTAAGTGTAAAACTTATTTCCCAAAAGGAAGGTATTTTTGGAAGAATAGTCTCATTACTTTAATACTTCCTGAATTCCTAGTTGAAAAAAAAAATCAAATTCCCATTACTAAGTACACAATTCAAGATAAATCGCCCACTTAAAACAATCTTGTTGGGAGAAAATTTCGCAAACTTTGAATTACTTGTGAAAGTTAAAAATATTCTTTCCTCCTATTCTGGATGTCATCGGACATGGAACGTTTACTCTGGTGTTTAGGTAAATGCTATTAGTGCTCTATGGAAGTGGGAAAGAACTGTTTTGTTTTGTTTTGTTTTTTAATCAGGGAGGGCAGCAAAGCATTAAGAAGGTTCATAGGGCATCAAGTTAGTGACAAATCACAGGAGGAGGTTCCAGAAAGGTTGTGAAAACTGGTTTCTCATTGCAGGAATTGGGTTGGGCCACCCCTTCGCCCCCCTTCTCAAACACAAATATTTTTATATAATAAAAGCCTGTTTCCCTATGGTTATAACCCAGCCTCCCCACCTCCGACACCACCATTTTAAAGGGTTTACGGCTCGGATTTCCCCAGACTTTATCTATTTCTGGACCTTGTCTTGTAGAGGTAAAGAGTCCCCTTCAGGGGCTCACGTCGGGTGAGGGGACAAGAAACACCCACTAAGATCCAACCCGGGCAGCCGGCGGCCCGAGCATGCGCTGAGAGTTTGTGCAGCTGGCCCTGGCTGCCGCCCCTGCCTCGTCCGGACTTGGCGAGGACTTGGGAGGGACAGCAGCGCTGGGAGGTGGCTTAGCGGAGACTTTCCAGCAACTGCTGCCCAGGACTCTTTTTTTTTCCTCCTTTTTCCCAGGAGGCGGCGACGGCGGCGGCGGCGGGGGGAGAGGAACAGGAGGAAGCGTCTCCTGCTTGAGCCAATGCAGCCCTTCGGCTCCGCGGGAGGAACGTCCCTGCGCCCATGAACCGCAGCCGTGCGTCCCTGACTGTCCCCCGGCGGGAGTGGGGCGCGAAGCCTTGCGCCGACGGTGAGTGGCCGCGCGTCTCCTGTCTTTCCTGCCCGCTGTCCCGCAGCCCGCCGGCGGCTGCCCTGGGTGCTGTGTGCTAAACTACTTAGAGGCTGCTTTCGCAGCTGCGGCCGCCGGCGCTTCCCCGCGCGCCCTGCCGGGGGCGCGCCGACGCGCTGGTGCGGCGGGTGACCACGCTGGGCTTTGTGCTCCTCCAGCCGCCGGGAGCACGGGGTCGCGGCAGCGGCGGGGGCCGGGGGAGGGGACGTGAATGACTAACCCGGCGTCTGCACAGCTGCACCGGCCCTAATTCCCCTGCGCTCCTCCCCGCCCCCGGCCCCAGGCTAATCCATCATTCCGGGGCCGAAACATCATTTCTCACGTTTTTCCAAAGAAACCCTAGTCGCCGGGCGGAATCCCAGCTCAGCGCTGCCCCCCCTCATCCCCCCCAATGCCCTGCGTTCACACTCGAGCTGCGGGATGGAATGGGGGGTGTGGTGCTGGGTGGCCCAGAAACTATCCTAATGAGAGGGACGTTCTCACCCTTAGACTCGCCGGCGGCGCCTGTGACGTCTCCAGGGGGTAGTTTGCTTTCTAACCTTTGGGACATTTCCGAGCAGAGCTGTCCCGAGGAGGGGCGTGGATCGAAGGAAGTTTTAAAGAGCGTCTCATCAGAATGCAGAGGACACCTCCGCGTGCCCCTTGAGAACTGGAGATTACTGTGCGCCTTCATTCATCCCGAGTCTTTTTCTCCTCTCAGCAGGTGTTATTTGAAACCGATTTGGCACTCTGGGGAATTAGGTTACTATTATAACTTTAACAAATGATTTTCGGTGGAGCGGTATCTAGAATGAACTAGGTTTCGGACCAGACTCTGCACTCGGCTGAGGACTGGCAGAGGAGGGATGGGCTGGGGGTGCGGAGGCGGAGGTGAGAGTCCCCTGTTCTGCCCCGCCCCCTGCAGATCGCTGCTGCTTTGCCCTTGGAGGTAGGATGTGGTGAAAAGATGGAGCTGCTCCCTTCCGGGGCTCACAATGGCCAGAGAAGATTCCGTGAAGTGCCTTCGCTGCCTGCTGTACGCCCTCAATCTGCTTTTTTGGGTAAGTCAAACAGTTCCACTGCACCAACAGGTGGGGACCGCTGGATGGGGTTTCCTACAGCCACTACGTAATGCGCCAAAGAGCCTGGCTAAGTACTAATTAATTACATGGGATCACACCCTCTGTTTTTCAGAGAAGTAAGTTTTGACCTTAAAATGCCTTTGATCTAGCTCAAGTTCCATTTGGAAAAAGAAATCCACCCCTGGATACTAGTAGCAGTAAAATTAGACTTGAAGTTAATCTAGGGATATAAATAAATGCACGTGCTTGTGCTTGTAGATAAGAAAATTATGGCATACTACTTAGGGAGCTGCTTGTTTTCAGGAATTTCAGATAACTGTGCAAGCCATAAATTGTTTCCCTCTGTCATACTAGCTTATAGAACCTGGTTGTGGCAAGCAGTCTTGCTGTTTTTGTGGGAATTCATAAGATATCCTATCAAAAGCCTGGATAGATTTTTCTAGAAAAGGTGGTTTTCATATAACTATTTCTAAGTTGGCAAAGTTTTAAGGAATTTTTTGTATGCTCTTGGAAAATCCCATAACCATTTAAGGAAATAAAATACATTAAATTTAACAAGCTCATGGAAATCTTTATGCCCTATGAGTTAGTGACTTTTTATGCTTTGCATCCAGACATACATTTTCATTAAGTGTTATTAATAATCACATTATTATTTCTAAAACTTATGAGGAAATATAAAAATTAAAACTTTGTTGCTTCAGGAAGCTTTCATGATTAAGCAGATAATGTTTTTTGTGTGTGTGGTTTTTTTTTTTTTTGCCAATTTTGTATTCTATTAGTAACTTATATTCAGACTTTTCTGTTAGAAATTTTAATGTGTAATTTATTTATTTGGCTAGCTGCCTGGCATTGACCAGCCTTTTTAAACAAGACTATTACATGTCCTCTTTAGAGGATGACATTTTGGTTGAACTCCTTATGGATGGCTCCATTTTAAGGTGACAAATTAAGCCTTCAGTGAGTAATCTGAAATATATCTAAACTGGCAACATTTTCTTCTCAACGTGAAAATTAAAGTATCGAGTAGTTAAATTCACCACTTGAAAATGTAAAATTACTAATCGATCTTATTGTAGTTTTTAATTCTAAAAATGTACATTTTTAAGTGAATCATTAAATTACCTGCTTAGCTATAAGGTATTAAGATTTTTAACTTTGTTTCTTTAAAATGTGTAATAATTATCACTTCTATTTGTTAGTTCTTCAGTTTCCTACTTTATGTTTATTAATTATAGAATCATCACATTTTTATAACTAAAAGGAGATTTAAAGATGACCTGGTCGAACATCCTTACTCTGTGGATGAGAAAACTAAGTGTAGTTTAGTGACTTGACAAGGTCAAATAATCAGATAGTGACTCTTTTGTGATCTTAGTGCCTTTACATGGACAATTACTGAGTTTTCAACCTTGGAATTACTAGGACTTGTTGCTTTTGTTCAGCAAAAAATAATGCTTTGGAAATTTTCTTAATCTGCATTGTGTAGAGGAAGGAAAACCCAAGTTATTTAACAAAAACATTGCTCTTCTGAGTAATGAAATTTGCTTAAAAACACCTACTCTTTAAGCTCCTCCAGGACCCCTTGTGTCCCCAAAGAATGAAAAATGTTTTTTCTTTATCATTATCCTGTACTTCAGCTTTCTCTCTTTCTGTGTGTGTTCTGATTATTGAGATTGCTTCTCTCTTTCTCTAGCCCCCTTCCCTCCAACAAAATAATCCATGTGATACTGCCTAGTATCTGCCCTTCTGTGTGTGTGTGTGTGTGTGTGTTTTATTTCATACAATGATATATTTATATATATATCATTGTATGAAATAAAATATATTTACATATATTTCATACAATGATATATTTACATATACTTATCCATTCATGTACATTTGGATGTATATTCATGATTTTTTTATTAAATTGTTTTTCTCATTTGGGTTATAATTGCAGGAGTGGAATTGCTATCAGAAGATATATAATAATGATAGTAAAATATCTAACATTATATAGTAGCTCTTCTGTTTGCCAGGCATGTTTAGTGCCTCAGTTTCCTAATCTGTAAAATAGGAATGATAGTTTCTAGATTTTTTAGAGTTGTGAGGATTACAGTTAATATATATAAAGTGCTTGAACAGTGGCACTTAGCAAATGTGATCTATGTAGTAATAGTGTTTACTGTTGTTACTACTAGTAATACAATAGTGATATTCAATAATTATCTCCACTAAGTAGATTACCAGGAGGTAGATTATTGAGGCGCACGTATTCTTATAGTAGGAATTATTATCGTTGTGATTAATATCGCTACTACTTTTACCACTATTACATGCCTTTGACCCAGCAATCTTGTCTTGGGAATCCAGTCCCCAGAAATAAGAGTACCATTACACTCTGTTATATGTACATAAATATTTATTGCCATTTTATTGGTGTTATGATACTTCTTAATTTTTGAAAATTTTTCTATGCTGCTGAATCAGAAGTAGTTTTCTGCCTGTGCCTGTCATGTGCCTGGCCATTCTTACACGTCCTTACTCTCTCATGCAATTCTCGTAACAGCCCTGGAAAATAGTTTTTTTTTTTCTTTTTTCTTTTTTTTTTTTTTTAGGTAAATAGAAGTTACTCAGAGAAGTTCAGTCACTTGCAAAGTCCTTTTTATTTTTTATTTTTTTTCTCCAAGTACAGGAGGAGTTGTACTTCTGGACTCAGTGAAGAATTTATTTGCAGCTAGGTAAACATCCTCCATAGGAAGGGATTAGCTGTTCACTGCTCACTCACTCCAAGTCCTCTAGAGCAGCACTTCTCAAACCCCCATGTACAGACATGTCACCTGGGCATCTTGTTAAATGCAGATTCTGATTCAGTATGGCTGGGGTTGGGCCTAAAAGTCTGAATTTTTGAAAAGTACCTCTGTAATGCTGTTGGTGTGAGTGTCAGACTTCAAGGAAAAGGCATTCGTCCTTAGTTTTCGTTCTCATTGGAATTAGAAGCAGAATAAACCAGTGTGGCATATGAATCCCACTTCTTAAACTGGACTTCACGTGCTAAATATGGAGAGGACGATCGCTCTTACCTCTGTTTTTGCATGATTGAGTAGTCAGCCCTCATTACCTGTGAGATCAAGAGCTGTAGCCTTTTACTCCTTGCTTGGATTTTAAATAGACTTTTTCCTGTCTACTATCTTGGTACCCTTTCCCCTTCTCTACTCAACAAGGATTTTAGGGAAAAGGAAAATAAATCTTAATTAGGAAAACACTGGGGGACCTATACAACTTTGTTTTGCTGTTCTGGAAGTTGGAAATCAAATGGAGTGATTGTTGTTGTTGTTGTTGTTACTATTATTATTATTATTATAGTATTTTAAGTGTGAGGTATAGGTATGTCTAAGAGGAAACAATCTACAGCCCATTTCAGATCACGAATGCACTGCATCCCCTTCATTGCTATACATCTAGTCACCTTGATTTGCTATCCGTTGAGTGGCTCTTCCACGTTATAAAGAAGCACAATCCCAGTAGAGGTGTACTGGGCTCGGCAGACAGATACCGAACCTCCTGGGTTTGTCGTGAGTGTGGTGGGTTTGTAATGCATAGGGGCACATGGGATGTGGTGCCCATGAGTGAGCTGCCTTTAGAACTTTTTTGAGACTATGATTCACATTCTAGCCACAAAGGAGCAAAGAACGTGGCTATGTTTATTTTAAATTTATCATGCTTTTACTGTTTAGATGGCGTATTATCTAAATAAATGAAAGTTTTCCTCCATTTTAATGACAACTTCTGTGGCTTTATGAGTATTTGTTGTTCTTAGATGGTAGTTTTCTCCTATTAGAAATATATGGATAGCTATGGTTCTCTTTGGAAATTCCTGAAATTGGTGAACATTTAGCATTCATCAAATATGTTTATTGTTTTCTGAAACTATAATATCATATTTGTAGTTTTAAGTTCTCATTTCTTACCAGCAGATAAGAGTCATTGTTTTTTTTTTTTTATTTACAATTACTAAAAATAGTAGCAGTAGAGAGGAACTACCCTGATGAAATATGAAGAGAAACTTATAAAGAAAGACTAGTAAGTAGTCAAGAAATCCAGTTTACGCTTTTGGGATATAGGCGAGGTAGACGAAACAGCAGAAGGCTTGGTGTTCTGTTGCTTTTTGGCTGGCCGTCTGCAGTAAACCTCATGTGTTTGACCTATGCAGACCCTACAGGTGTTCTTGGCAAGTGGACACTGCATTCGTAGAGTCACATTAAGTGCTACTTTTTAAATTTGTACCTCCAACTTTGTACTATGAAAGGCATTCCAGTTTTCTTTAACTCTTCCTAAGGAATAATGGAGAGCCCTCCAACAAATGTTAGCGCTTTTTAAAAATGAACTTAAGCGTCAGGGACAAAGCTGATATGCCTTTTTTTTTACAGCGTGGCTCAGCTGAGCAAAGATGGGTAGGTAAACCACATGCTTCTTAAGGGACGCCTTTCGAAGAGAAGAGCACAGCGGGTTCTTTGGCGCACACCCCGCTGCAGACTGGGACAGTAGCCCCTCACTCGTCTGTCCCCACTGAGAACAGTCATGAGCGGGGCCTTTGGGGACGTTCACTGCCCTTGGACTGCGCAGAAACTGCAGTGCAGGAGACATTTTACTCTTCTCTTACCTGCCATCTCTGTAGGGTTATTTGTCATGGAAACAAGACAATTTTAAGAGTGAAGTGAATGGGGATGTTGCTACTGGTATTTATGCCATGACAACAGAGGCTTAAAACCTGGTCAGAGCAGGACGTGTGGACTCCCTATCTACAGGCAGCATGATGATCTATAAAAACTATTAGTCAGAACAGCTCCAGGGTACTATTGACTTATTCAGCTCTAATTAATAGATTTGATGTTTAAATAATACCCACAAGTAATCCCCAGAACTCATTTCAGCCATCATTTACATTGCCTGTTTTTCCACAGCATCCTCAATTGGTGTTAGCTGTTTGTTCTCTTTCTTGCTGCTCATCTCCTGGTAGAAGGGAAACTGGTGAGGCATCAACTGACCAGAGGCAGAGGGGAGCGGGCGTGGGGACATGAAACGGACATGCTACTGGGAAGGACTGACATTGGGCTGCCAGCCTCCGAATCATCAAGAATTGATTGATCTTTACCTTTCAATAAATAACAATTAAATCCTTTTATTTTTAAGAAAAATGGGAATTTTAAAACCATCTAGTCCAATTTTTCCATTTTTAAGATGAACAGAGGTTTGGAAAGTCTGAACGGCTTCTCCAAATTCTCTAGAGACAGGACCATAAGCCCTGGTTTCTCTTCCACGTTTGCTCTTTTCTAATAGACGTAACATAAAAGGAAAAGTTCAGGTAGGTAGTGTTAGATATCTGTCAGCCCTGAACAGAAATTATTGGTGTCCCTGTCACCTTGTGTGAAAGAAACTATGTGTTATGTGTGGCAGACAGGTGAAATCTGTTTTTTGACTATGACCTTCCCATTTGGTGGAAACTGTAGTTACACACTTCATAACAAATTTAGGGAATGTGCATACACATAAAATTCTGATTTAGAAAACAACTTGATTCAATACTTATTTTTACATAATTATATGCAAGCCAAACCAGAATGTATCTCCAACACAGCAGATTTCATATTTATAAATATTTCTTGAGAGCTAGCATTTTCTAAATGTTTTACACAGATGAATGTGGCAAATATCTGGCTAAGCAGATATTAAATCTATTTCTCTAAAGTGATATTGTATTATTTTCTAAATATTTCCTTGAACTACAAATAATATTTTGCAATGTGGGAGAAAATGTAAGAAGTTATAAAGCGAGTCACATATGGTAACCACATTATTCCTAATAATTTAATTATCATGAGTGACAGTTGAATTAAATTAATATGGAAACTTAGTAGAAGATACCATTATTAGTAAGGAGTCCTGAATTACTTGCATACTTAGTGCTTTTAGATTTAATAACAACAGGACTAGTTATTGAGGTGAACTAGTCTCATTTTAACTTAGTTTTTTGCTATAAGTTGCACTTAATTTGTTGTTACCGTTATTATTTTCCCAACCGTAGTATATAAAATCCTTCTCTGAGAATGGAACTGTTTTCAGACATTTAATGTAGCTGGAAATAATGTCATAATAAAAAACAGTTCATTCTTAGAGTTGTTTGTTTACTATAAGATAAGACTTTGAGTTGATATTATTTATTTTGACTAATGCTCGGTATACAGCTCCGATGCTTGGATAACTACTGTGAAAAAACAGTAGGGCCAAGTAGGATGCAAAGTTTGTGGTTTAAAGGACTTTTGAGAACATTTAAATGTGATATATAAATCTCTGATCTTGTAATTCATCAGGCACCTCTCTACTGGAAAACTTCCAGTGATGTAGAAAGCTTCGTTCTTAATGTATCTCCTAGTTTTGCTAAAGATCTCTAATAGCTTATCTTGCAAGTTGGAATCATCTCCCTTTAATTATTTTCTCATTCATTTATTGACCATATATTAGATCTCATTACTGGGCTTGGTACTCTGCTATGCGATGGGGCCGTAAGCAGTGGTCTGTGTTCTCTACAGCAGTGGTCCCCAACGTTTTTGGCACTAGAGACCACTGCTCCTATGAGAATCTAATGCCCGAGGTGGAGGTGAGGCTGTGATGCTGGTGCTGAGGAGTGGCTGCAAACACAGATGAAGCTTCGCTCTCGCTAGCCCAATGCTCACTCCTGCTGTGTGGCCTGGCTCCTAACAGGCCACAGACCAGTACCAGTCTGCAGCCTTGGGGTTGGGGACCCCTGCTCTAGAGAAGGGAGATGAGTGAGTAAAATAGGAAACTAGAGACAACTGCTCTATGAAATTTGTACAAGAGCACTGACTAGGGTAAAAAGGGAATTCGGAGAACATCTTTACACTCCAGCTGATATCCGAGCTGGTCTTTCAGCATGAGGTTTTTCTACCCATGAGGACAGAAAGGCTAGGGCAGGACAGCATTCCAGGCAGAAGGGACTGCATGGGCAAAGTCATAGAGGCTTTAGGAGATAAGCATGGTACACAATGGAGAAGTGCAAGCGGGTTTTTTGTCATCCAAGTTCAGAATATGTGTGGGAAGGAGCTGGCAGGAAACAAGTTGAAGAGATAGGTTAAAGGGTGACTTCAGAGGGTCTGTGTTCCCTGCTAGAGTTTAAACTTTTTTCTCTAGGAGAGAGGTGGGGGAAGTAGAGTTGGGGAGGAGCCATCAGGGTCAGCTAGTAGAACTTTATAAGTAGAAGAACTTCATCTTTGTCTTATAAAGCTAACTGAAGAGTGAATTCGAGGTGGAATCTGTGAGCCAGAGAGTTCTATTATAAGGTGATTGTAATTTCCTGACAAGAGGTTGAGGACCCGAACTACCCAGAAGTGGCAGGAAAGGGGGAGGAATCCACTAGGCAAGTTGCAGGAACAATCTGTAGAACTTACAAGTAATTAGATGTAGGACTGAGGAAGAGGGAGAGAATTAAGTTGGCTGCCAAGATGCCAGTTTTGTGATTGAAGCGTCGATTATACCATTTATTGAGACGGGAGGGACATACAGGTTTCCAGAGGAAAGGAGATGAATTCAGTTTTTGAGATGTTAAAATTGAGAAAGCCACGGAAGTCCAATAGGTAGTTATATCACAGCATGTTTGCACTGACCCATTTGTTAGACCTTCAGATATGTGAAGCTTCCATTTCCAAACTGATTTTGGAGTTGTCATATCTCTTAAGCTGACTAAGAAAGATTAAGACAAAGCCCTGAGGTCAAAGTGACTTGAGATAAGTAAATACATACAAATATATATATATATGAATTCCACTCTGATTTTTCATCACATAAATCCTCTATGAAGTTGGATTTATTATTATAACATTTAATATGTGAGAACTGGGGCTTAGGAAAGATGAAATGACACACCCAAAATCACACAGCTTAAAAGGAACAGAGCTGGAATTCAAACTAAGGCTTTTTGATTCAATGGCTTTTCATTGTCTTTATGGTCAAGGCCATATGCCTTAAAATGACCTCTACGACTCTGTGATCTTGGCCCTGTCTAGCTTTCTATCCTTACCATGTGCCAGTTTCTCTTCGTTGAACATACATTGCATGATGTCTTCCACACTGGGACCTTTGCTATTCTTTCTAACTGAAATGTTCTTTTTAACCTCCTTCTCCCTAATGAACTCGATAAGTATCTTTCAGATCTCAGTTGTCTTAGAGAAGTTCCTGTGACCCTATGAAATAGGTTAGTCACCTCAAAAGGAGTTTGTATTATTACTTTCCAAAACTTATTACAGTTTGTAGTTATGCATTTATATCTCAGATGAGTTGATTAATGTGCATCCTCATCACTTAGTAAATTTCACCATAGAACAGAGATGATGTCTGTTACTGCCCATCACATCGCATAGTGCCTGGCAAAGCACAGCTGATCAATCAATACATGTTTTTTAGATAGAAAAATGACATCAAAACCCATGCTCTTAACCATTCTATCATACTGGAAATGTTTTGGAATATGCCATTTAAAAGACATGCACTTTTCATTATATATGGAAGAACTGTGTATAAAGACTACCACTAATAATACATTATGCAAAATGAAGAATATGATTATTTACTGACACTTGAGCTATGATACTGAAAATTGGTTAAACAGTAAAAAATTTGAGAATGGAGAAACCAAGGTCAGTTACTACTTTGAAGAGTGATAAAAAGAGGGGAGAATTATTTGACATAATTAAATAAAATAGCACATTAATAGACTTTCCTGTCTCCATGAAACTTACAAGGTATTTAAAGATCCATAAATAACCAAACAGAGGGAGAACATGTAGCTTCCGATTTAATTAAGTGGTCCATGGTTCCCTGCTAGTGTGTTTCAGCAGGTTCTATTATTATTTTGGTATGGTAAGGCCAACACATCAGGAGACAACTTCCATTAAAAATATAGTTTATTATACTTGAAGATCCCAAGGGAGTAGACGTCTCATTACAGTTGGGCCAAGAAGGAAAACACTGGGGTCCGTCACAAGGCAGAGAGGTGGGGAAACTGGGCAAGTACTTTTATTGTGGCTTTTTAAAGAAAGAACAAGTAAGGCAGGGTAAGGGGGGTTTGCATCGTCTAGTTTGAATAATTTTAGCAACCTCTGGTGTATAGAACCTGTCTCTAGTTGTCTGGCACCTGGACTTTTCAATGATTAGGACAGGTGTAGAGTGACCCAGAGTGAGAGAACTCAGTAAGGAAGGTGATTGGGTGTAGGGACACCGGACCGGTTGGTTTGTATTTGAAAATGAAAAGTGCATGCTCAGGAGAAGGACTCCTCCCAAGGGTAGGTAGGTGAAGGGCATGCAGCCAAGACGAGGTAGCTCAGGCATGTTATCAGTTTGTCCAGACCAACGTATGTCCAGCATAAGCATGTAGAACAGATGTTAAAGTATTAAGTTTATGGAAGCTAGAAGCATGGTTAATACACTGGGTAATTTTATTAGGTTTACAATCTGTTCTTCATTCCTATTGGGAATGAGGATAATAATAACTAGCCTAATTCTCTGAATTATGGTCTCAGGGTTCCTAACATGTTTTAGGCCAAAGACCTCTGAACCCCATTCACCAAATTATGGTTTAAGCATTCAGACTGAGCCTAATCACTGTAGACTACCCCTGCAACCCCCACCTGCACCTTTTTCTTTAAAGGAAACCTGCATGCTGTGCAGGTTAGTCTCCTCACTGTCTGTGGAACTTGTCATGTTCATCTCTAAACTTGGAAAGCAGTGAGTGACTGAGCCTAAAGCCCCAAAGACCAAAGGCCCGAATTTGAATTCTAGTTCAGTCACTTGGAGTCTGTAAGACCTTGAACAAGTTACCTCTCTCTTCTGTGCTTTTGCTTCATGGTACTTTTTATAGTCTGTAATTATCTGGTTTATATATTTATTCATTACGTCCCACAAGAGGCTCCATACAGGCTGGGCTCTTGCTTCTCTTATTTATTGTTGAGTCTCCCAATCTGGCACTGACAATACAAGGCAGATAGTAGGTGTTGAGTAAGTATTTGCAACTGAATGAAGGACTAGGGAATTCACTAGCTGACTTTCTAAGCAGGTAGCCATACTTCACTGCACAAGAAGTCAGAGATCTACATGTTTTGCTTACCTTGGAGCCTTTATCCAGAAAGCATGTTTCATGGCCACTGCTTGAGTCAGTACAGACACATTCCAATCTTATATATTCATTACTTCATCATTTAAAGATAAATCTGTAACATATAATGGTAACTGATATTCATTAAGGTTACAGAAATTATTAAGAATCAAGTAGAATTACTCTGTATTGTGCTTAAGGAGATAAATATAAGGCACATTTTAGAAAAACTTCCATCAAAGTAGGAAAGACCTTCAGAACTTAGGGTTTGACTTTCAACTTTTGGAAACGCTTCCCAGGAAGATTCGTTTTGAATGCATTCTAGACAGTTGTTTAAAAATAAACTTGAATTATGAACAATTTAAAACATATACAAAAGCAGAAAGCACAGTATCATTAATCCCCACTTACCCATTATCCAGTTTTAATAATTATAAACTTCCCACTAACCCCCATGCATCATGATTATTTATCAAACCATTCAGCATATATCTCTGAAAGATAAGGATTTTTTTAAAGAATCGTTTTTTTTTAAAAAAGCCTTAATACTTTTGCCATATCTAAAATAAATAATTTTTAAATATTTTTCAATATCCAGTCATGTTAAAATATTCCTAGTCATCTCATAAATGTCTCTTTGTGATCGATTTGTTCAAATCAGGATTCAATCCAGGTCAACATACTGCATTGGGTAATCTCTTAAATCCCTTAATTTGTAACAATTTTTCCTTTCTTTTTTTTCCACTTGTCAGTTTTTTAATTGAAGAGATTATATCATTTGTCCCATACAATTTCTCATGTTCTTGATTTTGCTGATTGCATCCCCACGGTGGTATTTAACAAGTTTAAATCTATTCCCTGAAATTCATATAAAGTGAAAGCTGGAAGTTTGATTAAATTCAGGTTTGACTTTTTGGTAAAAACATTTCAAAGGTGTACGTCTGATTGCATCACCTTGGGAGATATTATATCTGGTTGTTCCTTTTTTTGATACTAAGATCTATCAGTGGGGGTCTGGTATTTTAAGTCACCCTGATCTCTCCATTCTAAAAGTTCCCATCAGCCTTTCATATGACACAGTAGTTCTCAGTCCTGACTACACATTAGAACATCTGTGGATTCTTTACATGTTTCTTATGCCCAGGCCCCAAGAATTGGTCCAAGGTGGTTCTGAATTCAGTAATTTGAGTCCTAGGGGATTTTGATGTACAGACAGGACTGAGAACTACTGACCTGATAATTTTGGCAGCCATGAAGGATCTTTGCTTAGAAATTCATTATTCCAGAAGACGTTGTTAAACAGTGGTACTCTGTTATGCTTCCTTCACATATTAGTAGAAATTCATCTATAAAAATTTTCATTAAGTGTTTGTGTCTTTGGTTTGTATAGGAAAGATAGGGTAACTATTGAATTCATATTAGTTTTCTAAATAATGAGTTGAGTATCCAGCATCCTACAAAGGTGACCAGTGAGTTCTTTTAAGTATTATTATGAATTAAGATATTTTAGCAGACTCGATGCTTGAAACCATTGCATTCCTCTTCCTTCTCCTCCTCTTCCTCCTCCTCCTCTTCCTCCTCCTCCTCCTCCTCCTCCTTCTTCTTCTTTTTCTTCTTCTTCTTCTTCTTATTATTTTGATGCTCAAATTGTTTGAACTTTAGCCTGTGACTTTTTTTTGATAACATCTGTAGTTTTTGATTGCTTCCTTGCTTTTACATATGACATGGTTTAAGCTTATCTTGTAGATTTGATAATTCAGTCCTATTGTGTCTTCATCTTGTGCAGTTCTTGTCTTGAACCTGGAGTCAGCAATTCAATAGTATATCTATCCGTATCCTATTTGGTGACATTCTATTTAATGGCTGTGACATAATTCCGAAATGGAATGGCAGATATTTATAATAACAATAAATTTCAATAGGTGGAAGTGGTAATTGGGTAAAAAGCGTAATGATTATGTAACAAAAGTCCTTAATTTTTTTTTTTACTATTAATCTGGCATAGAGTGCATAACTGTTTGGTAACCAGTTTATATTTTTTTCTTGCCAGTTAATGTCCATCAGCGTGTTGGCAGTTTCTGCTTGGATGAGGGACTACCTAAATAATGTTCTGACTTTAACTGCAGAAACAAGGTAGGCTTTACAATTAACAATTGATTTCTTTCATTAGGTTTCCTCAGGCACTAGTTTCTAGGTAACTTTGCCAGCAGCTCTTTAGATGGTAGTGCTCTTCCACAATCATTCAGCAAGTTTTCCCTGCCCATGGCTGGCTACCTTTGTTACGGAGCTTGCATTTTCTAGCATTGTCGTTAAGGTGTGCCACGGATCCTAGAGAACATTTATGGGTATAAAATAACAGTCGCCTGTCCTCCTGTTGGTGATGTTATATTTGCCTATAAAGGACAGCAGAGCTACTTGTCTCTATGAAAATCACTGCTAGCTTTCTTACTTTCATTTTCCTGAGCAAATGAAAACCAAACCCAGTAATGCCATTTTTTTTTTTTTCAAATTTCAGAGGTTGATCCACTAACATCACGAGAGGCAAATTATTTCACTTAGCTTCAATTTTTTCACCTCTGAACAGGGAATGCAACATATACCACTCTGAAATGTCCTAAGGATTAACCGAGATACATTTTTATAAAGTCCTTAACAGTGAAGCTTAGTAATGGTAATTTTTATTATCATTATTATTAGTTTTACTATTCTGGTTGTAGTTAATGATTTTTTTTTCTTAGTTTTCTAACAAAAATCGCCTCTCTCCCTTCCTCTTTCTTTTAATATAGAAATATTAAAATTTTCCTTTATATAGCAGTTTTCCACATCTTTAGGAAGGATCAATTCTCAGGGAGAAATAAAATGCTGTACATGGAGCCTGAGATCAGGAAAGAGAGGAGGGAGGAGATTCTTCTCAGCTGGGAAATAACAAAAAGTCCAGTGTGGTTCCCTCAGGCTGACGCTTCCGAGCTAATAGTAGGTCAACTTCTTATAAAGGAGTCCTATCATATAATATAGTTTAAATGAGTTGAAGTAGGAATGTATCACTTGCATAAAAACTAAACAAAAATAAAGCAAACAAGCAATAGCAATAGCTCAATGATGTTGAAAATAGCAATACATTCATTTGAGGCATGTCGATTTATAGGATTACTAACACAAATAACAATTGTGGCTTGTACTATGTTTTGAGTGTCTTTTAATTATATCGTATTTATAATGTGACATTATTATTCTCCTTTCAGGGTGGAGGAGGCTGTCATCTTGACTTACTTTCCTGTAGTTCATCCGGTCATGATTGCTGTTTGCTGTTTCCTGATCATTGTGGGGATGTTAGGATACTGTGGAACAGTGAAAAGAAATCTGTTGCTTCTTGCATGGGTATGATGTTTCTCTCTTCTCTTTATTATACTTAAAAAGACCAACCAGTAATGTATTATTTTTCCATCAGAGCACACCATTATGTGCTTAGGGAACTGTGATAGCCATGCTCCAATCTGTGGTAATTGTTCACCATCCTGTGAGAAGGGAAGTCTTCTTTCCATGAGAGATGATTTCAATACAAGCATTTGCTTTACTCAAATGATGAAATATGGAAATATGTGCTCTATTTAATTATTTTACTCAGGCTATGTGTTGACATTTTCATTTGAAAGTATGAGTTTTTTCTGTCGTCATGCTCTCACACAGGTCCCTCGGGACTAGAACCGAGCAGTCGTAATGGAACTCTGTTTCTTCCTCTCTCTCTTTTAAGACAAATCCACCATATAAACTCACATAGAAATTCAGGTGGTCAGGTTGCAGGCAGACATTGAAATTCTGGTGCTGCCTTTATAATAGGTTAGTGTATATCAGTGAGTGTCAGTTTATATGATCTTAGTGCTTTTTTTTTTTATTCTGAAAGAATTGGACTAGATCACTTCTTAAATTCCCTTCAGCACTCAAATTCTATGATTCCGAAATCTATAATTAAACCTGTAATTAAAAATTAGCAAACTCTCTTTTAACATTATAGATTTGAGTCAATTAAAAATACAGATTATATATAGATTTTGAAGCACATCGATTATATAAAATATTGCATGTTATTGGCACTAGGCAGTGAGGCTGCCAACATGTAATTGTGGACATATCAGAAGCTCTTAAACTTAATTCATTGAGTATATTCCTTGTCAGTAGTTCTCAAGTCTAGTTGTGCATTAATTCCTTGTCGGGAGCATAAAAAAATTTTAACTGTGTGCCGATATTCCTTGTAGGAACATAAAAAATTTTAACTGTGTGCCGTGGTTCTCAAACTAGTTGTGCATTATTTCCTTGTAGGGAGCATAAAAATAAATAAATAAATAAATCAAAAACAAAACAAAACAAAAACTTTAAATGTGAGCAGAAAAAAAGCCCTGATTTGTAGCATTTGCAGATTTCTGTGGGGTAAACACTCCCAGCATGGGGCATTTTGGGCTACCAGTGTGGTATCACTGAATGCAGAGTTGCAAAGAGATGAGCGCAAATTGGCTCTCAGGAGAGTTTCTGCACACCAGTGCTCAACTGGCTCCCGTTCCAAGCCAATTAAAACAATGTTAGTGTGAAGCTGAATTAAACCTTTGAATTTCCCAGGAACAACCTGTGTTAATGCATTTCTTGACTTCTTGGAAAACAGAAAAGTTTTTCCATGACTGAGAAACAGGAAAAACTGCAGAAAATAAACCACAGTGAAGGGAAATCTACTCATCGCCTTACCTACTCCATTTTGGTACATTGAGAAGGTGAATGATGGAAGGGTTTTGAATCATATTTTGCCATTTAAGATATTTGGGCAATAATTTAAACATAAACTAAGGGCCGTGGACTTTATATGAAACTTAGAGTTTAAAGGATGGATAATTTATTTTAAACTTAAAAATATCTCGGTCATTTTTAAAAACCACAGTCCTACAATAATGTTTCACTTACACAACCAATTTACGTATAACTGCTATTCTTCCCCCTACCCCGAACTTGTATGACTCTGGATAGTCTCTGGACTAAGATGGGGTTGAGGTGGGACAGACAGCAAGTATCATGGAACCCAAACGCTTTTAGGAAAACATTTTGAAAAAAATTTATGGATTTTATTAGGCTGTTTGAATGCTGGTAATGCAAGTCAATGAAGAGCAAAGTTATTTGGTCTTTGCCTGAGGCAGAATGAGTTATAAAGACTTGTACACGAGAGGCTAGTTTGTGAGGCCAGAAAGAGCATTATGATGTAAAGGTGACATGGAGGACTGAGGTTCTAAGTGCCACTAATTTGTCCATTCATTCATTCTTCAAATGCTTATTGAGAATATGGGCACTACTAATTTTTGCCAAGAGATTAGTGTGTGTGACAGACAATTCCACTACTCTAACACCTCTAATATGGTTTAGTCTGGATGCTCTGAGGCAAAGAGAAGGAGCTCTAAGCTCAGCTCCAAAGGGTCAGCACCTCCTTTAGGATGGTGACCAGCATAGATTGATTGAGCTTTATCCCCACCCTCCTCTGCTTGTTGGATGCACTTCTTTTCACAAAGCAGCTTTTGGTGCATTGCTGTTCAGTGTGTCTGTCTTGGTTGCTCTTTCTCATTGACTGTCTGTGGCAGTTCATTCCCATTCTCATGGGGCTGCCTCTCTTCTCATGGCATGTTTCTAGACCTTATTCTGTCTAGGCTCAGTGCAGTTTTCCCCTTCCTTAAGAATGATCTGTGTTCTTAACTCCCATTTATCTGCCAGTCAACCAATCATATCTGATTTTCTTTTCAGGTGGTTTCTTCTCTGGCTTCCTTTCCTCTTCTAAACAGTTGCCTATCCCTGTAAGTTCTAATTCTACAGTCTCAGGAACCTGTCCCTTCTTTTCTATCCCTATTAGGAATGCTCCAGATTCGGGCTCTCCTCAGTTCTTTTATATATAAGTCCAATGCATTTCCCTTATTGTAAATTCCTCTTTTTATAACCACACTACAAACAACTTGATAATGTGAGCCATTCACATTGCTTATTGCTTTAATAAGTGTTTATTAAATTGAATAATTGACAGGAAATCAGAACAGAGTGAGGAGCGGTAGCCAGCACATCTGATGGAGGATGGTGCCTGGAAGGTGGTGAAGAGAATGAGATTTTAAAGGAGGAGCCTGGCTGTTATATAGGTTTAGACTACAAGAAGAATGGCTTGTTAAAAGGAGGAAATCTGATGCAAATATGACATGATTTAATAGATCTTTGGCAAATATTGGAATGACAGCCCTTATATTTTCTTCCATTATGCCCTTTAGTTTTTCTTTTTAAGTAAAAAAAAAAAAAAAAAAAAAAAAAAAATTAAGGAAGTTTCTTACTTTTATTTTGGATGTAAATATTTAAACAAGCAGAATGCATTCAATCTAACTTTTCCATTTTCTTGTTTTCAAAGTCTTCTTTCTTGTTTAAGACCTGTAAACTAGATCAGCAGGAGGAAGCCTTTTTTTTGTTTGTTGTTGTTTTTGTTTTTTAAGACAACCAGTATCTCTGAGAGCCCTCATATCTCTTGAGTGATTACTGAAAAAGAACTAGCAACTTAGCTATGGTGCTGCTCAAGCAGATGTCAAAATGCCATTATTCATTAGAATGATCAGGAAAAAGTGCGGGAGCTTTAAAATAGATCTTTATAACCAACCTGCCCTCCCACCCCACTCACACCTCCCAAAGAACAACTCTGCAGGCTAAGAGACCACCCACAGGAAAACATTTCTGGTGAAACCTGGTCATAAATTTGACCCACCTATTATAGATGCAAGTTGTTAAAATACCCTAATTTAAGATTCTCGAATAATATACAGGACATCCAATTAAATTTAGATTTCAGGTAAACAATGAATAATATTTTAGTGTAAATATGTTACATACAATATTGTCATACACATGTACTAAAACATTATTCATTGTTTATCTGAAACTCAAAATTAAATGGACATCCTGTATTTTTTCTTTGCTGAATCTGGTGACCCTACTCTAATTAGATTTCTTCTTCTTTTTGCTTTAACCTAAGGTTCTTTTCTTTTCTTTTCTTTTCTTTTCTTTTCTTTTCTTTTCGTTTCGTTTCGTTTCGTTTCGTTTCGTTTCGTTTCTTTTCTTTTCCTTATCCTGAGGTTCTTTATTTTATTTTATTTTATTTTATTTATATATTTAAATTAGTTTCAAGTATACAGTACATCGGTTAGACATCTATATAGTTCATAAAATTATCCCCTCAATGGCACCCTCCCTCCCCTGGCCCTGACTAGATTTGTTTTTAATAAAATGTGAAATTGTCATAGGATAGAAACTTTTTATATATTTACTAAAGGAGATTAGGAATAATTAAATTCTAATTATATTGGGAAAACAAGCCAAAAATGGCTAAGAAAATAAACTTGATTATGCCATGATTTTCAAAGTAATTTAAGTAGCAGAAATTTCTCTTTAAAAGAGAAATTGAAGCTAAATGGAAATTGGTTTTAAGCCTTGGATGGGTACTTCTCGAGGCTTTTAGCCATAGTCTAAATGAAATTCATTTGTTATTGCAATTCTACCTTGCTATTAATGTAGGCATTAGGAAAGCTGTGCCAGCTCAGGGGGAATGTAAACAGATTTAACAGACATGTTTACAATACTAGCAACAGCTGAATGTCCCATCAGGAGATCATCATTTGTCAGAATGTGATACTAATATATGCTCAACTGCTAGAAAACCACTAGTCAAGTAATGGTCAGAAATTAAGTCGGACGCATGTCACATGTTTTAGAGCAGTACTTTGTGTTAAAAGGGGAAGGTTTCCTCTTTTTTTTTTTTTTTTGCCAATTTTATTATTCCAGAGAATTTTCATATGGCCATTGATTGTTTGGATACGTTTTTAAAGCTTTCTTAACATATACAGTTATTGAACCAGATTTGAAATGATTCTCGTAATGGTAATCAAATCAATTTTTAATGGTCTTGGAGAAATTAACCATTCTCAGTTTTTTTGTGTTTCAAATCACAGCACGAAATAGGAATATCTTTAAAAAGCAATTAATTTTCTATAAGCTCTGTTTGAGGCCTTCTCTTAAGTAGTTATAAATTTTATAGTTATATAGCTAGTCATAAGTTATTAAGCTAAAAATAAATTATTAAATTTAATATCTTTATTATTTTTGGTTTGTTTTGGTTGATAGCTTTGAAACTTTATTTATAAATCAAGGTCCATCATACTATTGACTCCATATTCAGCATCTGCCCAGTGTTTACCCCTGTTTTCTGAGAAAATACTTATAGCAACCATATGTGGTCAGACTTATTTTACAGATAAGTGAAGGTAGGATGCTCAGAGTTGCACAGTCACTGTTTTATGTCAGTAACATTCAAATGCAGCCTGCTCAAAGCCCATGCATGTTTTGTTCCACGACACCACCATTATAATACATTTAATTAATTATTGGCATTATTTCCGTAGGACCTAAAGAAGCTTCATTTTTACTTCCAAGGCATTAAGCAGTCATTTAACTTTAAAAAATATGATCTTTAATGTCATTTTTCTAAAAGGCCTGCAGAGTCCTGCCATAGTTCTCTCATCCTGTCAAAGGAGGAAACCATTTCTCCTTTCCTTTCTCCCCTCCTCCTGCCCATTCTCCTTTTCTTTCCTTTTTCCCTCCTGAAACATATATGGAGTACCCAGTCTGTGACAGACACTTGAAATACAAAGATGAAAGGGGAGAATACAAAGAAAATAACAAAGGAAAACACGATATTAAAGTTATAAATAAATTATTGTGGGAACACAGAATAAGGTGCGATTGGAGACTTTCGGCAGGTTGCAAGAGAGTCTCTACTTGACCTGGATGTTGAAAATGTGTCAGAGCGTTCTGGGAAGAAGGGAAGGGAAGGGGCTATATAGCAACATGAAGAGTGCGTGCAAAGACATGGAGGAGCAAAGGAACACGGAAAGTTTAGACATAACTGAGAAATTCAGTGTGGATGTGGCATCGGTGTACAGTGAGAAGCACGTGAAGTAGGTTCAATTGCAAAGGTCTTTATAGGGGAGTCTGATGTTCTCTCTTGGTTATAGAGAATCAGTGGGGTTTCCAGCATGGGAAGAAGTGATAACATTTAGGACCAGAGGCACTGGGAAGCCTTGTTAGTGATTGCACTATAGCTTTTGGAAGCCTCGGTTGGAGTCTGGACTAAGACTTTGGGGACTGGTGGGCAGTGGCTGAATTCAGTAGACTTTGCTGAGATAGAATTATGAATAAAGAATTGTACATGATAGTAATGTTTGTATTACTTGACGTTGAGAAATAAAGCATTATTTAACATTTATGCATTTTTTCACATAAGAGAAATATATCCCTTCAATGTCTGCATTTTATTTTGCATTTTAACTAGACTTCTTTGAAAGCCATAGTTATTAAACTTAGATGTTAAACTCAAAAAAAATCTCAAGCAGAGGAAACTGAAGATGATTTAGGCATTTCTGGATCTAGAGGCTCAGTTTGCAGCATCTAGTTTTGTATGCTTAAGAACTTAAGGCAGAACTCCATGAGCACTTCTGTTTCATAAGTGATATTAGTATGACCACTTCTAATTATGCCTCAGAAAACCATGTGAACACATGTCTTTAAATGTTATGTCAGAGACTGGGACCTAGGACAATTGTATGAAATTCATGGCCTTATTTATTGGGTCTTTGTGACAGGGTTTTGAGTGCTCATTGGACTTTTTACTTACTTCAGAGTTTGAAGTATGAATGGTTCAAATATTTGTATTTCTGTACTCTGTCATAGTAAACATTTAGAGCTTTCTTATGCACTGTTTCTTAACATGTACATTTAAGATAACTTTCGTTACATATAAGTCGTATAAATCTATATTCATTGAATTGGTGAATGTCCTTAGAGTGAGCAGAGTTCAAAGGAAGGTATTTCTCTGGCAGCAGCACGTGCTATAGAAGGGCTTGTTCCAGCTGTGAATGCTGGTCGCCAGTTCAGCAAACGCTACCTTGAGGCTAATTTAGCAATTGTGCAGCGTTTTTGTTTTCTCATCTGCTTTGACATTGCTGGTCTATTGACTTCCTTTGGCAAACATAAAATATGGACATTCATTTAAAATCATATCACTGTCTAGATGACTCAGGAAACAGTATGCCTAAATGTGCAGAGTTAAAATAAGAGGGCATAAAACACATGTAAAAGAGAGAATTAAGTCATTTAAGCCAGGTGAGGAAAGTAGCTTTCAGATAATGTTTAAGAAAATTCTGTTTAATATTTACTTTATGTGCAGTTTCTAATAGAGCTGATAACTAATAATAGCTTATGAATTAAAGTTAGGCCTTTTTCATGAAATTTCATAAATTTAAATAACTTACATTTTCGGAATTGTCATTTGTACATCTTTCCCCTTTTTCAGGTAATAGGTCCTGGTTATATGCTGAGATTAAAGTGAACCTTTGTGACCCAGATAACAGAAACTCTAATTTAAATTAAGAAAAAAATGTATATATATTGTAGTTGTATCATCTCATATTCCTGTTACAGAATACATTTGAATTATCTTAAAGTGTTTATCTCAGAATTTTCTTTAAATTACCATTATTTTAGTTTTAAAACTTTAAAATTTAAAAACTACAAATTTCCTTAAAACGATTACAACTAGGAAGACATTTTAGAAACATTGTCTTTAAGAATATAGGGATTTTATTAGGTGATACTTGCCAATGTAAGAATCATTTCTAATTAAGTAAAAATATGAATTCTTTTGGTGTTTGTTCTATGAAGCTAGCATTTAAAATATTTAAAAATTTCAAGTTCTGTACAGGGTTTGCATAGCTAGTTGAAGACAGGGACTAATAACTTTTAAATGGGACAATGTGAAGTTTGCCTTTTATAATTAATATATTTTAATTTAAAAAGTTCTTTGTGTTTTTCAAGTTACTTTAAAAAGAACTCTATGGTGTATATACATTAAAAGAACTCCAAGTATGCAGGGCTGAGAGTTGGCTGTGTGACCTAGAGCCAAATCATGTAGAGTCTTAATATTGTGCTTATGTGTTCTGCAGTTTGAAGTTTTATGACCTGAAGAGCCATGTGAACTGCTTGCTCTATTTTTTGCTACATAACCCTAGTGACAGTGTTCGTTCTTGCTTTCTTCTGGGCCTTTTGCTCGTTTATCTGAGAGAAAATAGTTACCTGGCCTTGACACTCTAGGCTAACATGGTTTCACATTTAGAGAACCTTTTTGAAATGATAGACAAGAGAATGGAAGACATACTTTTATTCTAACGATGCGCCTTTACTGATGACAAAATAAAGGTACTCAGGTGGGAAAGTCTAATGTTTTAGAATTTTTTTTCATATGTTAATCTGGGTGTATGCAGTTCTGATATCATAGCAAAATATAGTTAGGCACTGGGTTGCCAGGCTAGGGTGCCCTTAGGGAAACAAGTCGGCGTCAAGGACTCTTATGGAAGAGTGGGAACAGTAATTCTTTGGAACACTACAGCAAGTTTTCAGTCCCAGGGGAAAAAGTTTTATGAACAATTCACTAGTATAAGGAGAGTGTTGTAGAACTGCTTTAACTCGTTTGAGAACTAACTTTTCCAGCATGTTAGAAGCATTTACCTACAGATAATTGATATGCACCCTTAAGATCATCATTGATCTGTTTATGAAAGCAGGTCTTTAAGGGCCTCTTACTTTTCAACATTGTTATAGCTCAAATATTTATAACAAAAGTGTTTTTCTTTAAAACCATTCTGTAATTCATCCTATTGAATTAAAAGTGTGTTTTCTATCAATTAGCCTGATTACTGATGTTTGGGCAACTTTGGTGAGAATTTAATGCATTTATCATTATTCACACACGGCTTTTTACCCTGAACATCAAGCGTGACTGTGACTCATGCTGTGTTCTTATACTTTCTTCTAATAAGGAAGAAAATATATTTTTGGTTCAGGAAGAAAGTGTTTTTGCTTGAATTGATTTATCTAGGAAAGAAAGAAACAAATCTCTCCACTTGTAATAAATATTTGTATGCATGGATTTTTAAAATTTAAGGGAAACAGTTTTACTCTTTAATATTCATTAATACTTTTTTAACAGATAGGTTTGTGGTTATTCTGGAGAATATACAAAAATAAGTTCAAATTATATCTCATCTGAAAATAAAGGCACAAAAATTAAAAGAATATGATTTAGAAGAAGTTTCACAGACATAGAGCTATAGATAGCTTCAAAAGTTATTGGCAGATATTAAAGTATGAGTTCTCTTTCTATATAATAAAACGTCTTTTAAAATTGCCAATTTCCAAACCTGTTGTTTTATAAAAGGTGTCATAAAGGTGCCTGAGATAATGAGTTTGGGAGGGATTCGGCCACATTTGGCTGGGTCTGAGTGAGAGGCATGATCTGCATCAGAATTGAGTCTGGTGTTATTTGGCTGCATTTCTTAGGATATTTCAAAAGCTCCTTACTTTTGGCTCTTTCCTGTCCTGATTCTGGTGATGGGGCTCCCTGTCTTGCATTCTGAAGAATGGCCCAATAATATGTAGAGACAACCTCTTTAAAGACCAGTAACACCCTGTAAATCTTTAGAGATGGGGTTGAGCATGCAGAGCTAGTGTACAAAGCAATAGAAACTATCTATGTGTGTGGGGACCTGTCTGGACTGTCCACCTACTTTATTGCCTCAGTCTTAATGCTTTACTGCTCATGATATAGATCATTGACCTTGGGAACTCAGAGCCCTTGAATTAAGACCTTCAGAGATCCTGGTATAACACATTTTTCTGTTGAAAAGTTTGAACAACACTTGAAGGACACACATACTAATTTGAACTTCACCAACACCTTTGATAAAGATATTAGCTCAGCAATTACCAGTGTAAATAAAATTGTAAAAGGGTGTAAATTAAGATACATTATTAGAAATCTTCTGTATTTATTCAGATATAAGCATGTACACAGGACCACAGCATGCCAAGACTTTCTTACTTTAGCTTGAATATTTGCATGGGATCTGGAGTTATACGACTTTGTTCCTTTGAAAACTGATTTATTGTTCTAGCTTTTTCTAAATTAGACAGATCTCATTTATTTATGATTCTTAAAAGAAAGTATATTTAGTGTTGACTTTTCTTTGAAAATTTTGTAGATGGACATAGGATATGGTGAATAATTGGCCTTCAGACAGTACCAAGACTGTCTCTGCTACGACGTCATTTTAAAATGAGGCTAAAACAGAGGCTTCGTGTGGCTGTGTGTTTTAAACAGCAAGCACTTTGGGACTGTTAGTAGTCTAGTCTCAGTGGATTCTTAACAGAATGTCGGCTGTTCCATTATCTTGTACAAATATTTGGTACTGGAATTCTCTTATTTACTAACTATAAGTAATATAATATTTTTAAACCTCCAATCACTGGGAAAGGAAAAATAAACAACTGACATAGACATACTTAGCCCTGAAAGTTTGCAGAGTTTAGTATTTGACAGGAGAGAGGCTGGAGTTTATCATTTATCATTTAGTGAATGCAGGCCTTTAATCGAACTTTTTGTTTATTAAAAGTGTTGGTTATGTAGCATGTAGACAGGAGTCAAAAGGCCCTGTGTTTTTAAAATACTAAAATGTCCAGTGAAGTATGTTATATTTTGAAAAATTTTTTATTTGGGGAAAGCGAATCTCAAGTTGTATTAATTTTCCAAGATAAGCAAATATGACTTTTGTGGTTTCAAAATATGTTGAATGTTGTTTATGAAAAAACAATCTGAGTTTTTAGTTATAAATTAAGAGTAGCAGGTTAAAACAACTTCTTTAGTGTTTATAATTTTTATTTTTCTCTCAGTGAAATATATTCTTACTGAGGAAGTATCCTTAGTTAATTGCTTGCATACACAAAGAAACTTATGTAAAAGTGTTTAAGGAAGACATTACAATTTTGTTTTAATATAAACATTCTTTTCCAGTTGGAATTTATGTAGAAAAGCAGTTTGGAAAATAAGTGCTTTGTCTATTTCTGGTAGGTTGGATACAGAATTTTTTGTTTCCCTTAAATAGTATATGTCTCATAGTACTCTATAAAGCTGGAGAGAATGAGGAAAGTTTTATATCAATAGAATATATTTTCTATAGGAAAGGTCTTAGTAATCAAAACTGTCTTTTCCTATATTTCTCAACTATTTACTAAGTTTAATATTCTCAGTAAATATAAGTACTCAGTAAATTAATTGGCTTTGTAAGGGCAGATTGCTTTATTTGTTTTCATTAGATTGATACAAATTAGAAATGAAAATTTCAAATGAATCTATTTTCCCAAAAGTGAAAATTATTTGAGATATTTTATATAAAAGCAATGATTATTTTCTTAAAAATGTCATTAATATCAATTATTAACAGTAAAGAGGTAAAGATGTAAAAATAAAATAAGTCACTTTTATTTATCAGTGCTTTTATGAACTATTTAATGAACCGTTAAGCGCTCATTGGCTACATGGCACCATACTTTATTATACAAGTTGTAAAATGTGAATTGGAACAAAAATTAATTTTATAATCAATCTTAAAAAGAAGCTAATCTGACTGACTTAATTTAAGTTCAAAACAAAGACAAAATGAAATTCTTGATGTAATTTGTCAAGGATTTTGACATAGCAATTAAAACAGTGTTTGTACCTTTAACTAGCTATATTAGGTGGAAGGAAAAGGGAAATAATTTTTCTTGGCCATCCTTAAACTTTTGATATTATTGGTATTTTTTTTCTACTGGAAATGGTCAAAGAACATAGGAGTTTTAGGTCATTCCTCCTTAGTTCAAAGAATGGAAAGTTTTTGTATATACCTGTGTGAACATGTACTTGTATGCATGAATGCCCAGAAGTCGGAAGTCTATAGGTGATGGATTGTGAGATATTGCTAACACCACCACCAGCATCCCTAATATAATATATACTATGTGGTAGACAGACACCGTTTTGTGTAATTTACATGTATTGACTTATTAAATTCTCCCAATGATAGTATAAAGTTGGCACTACTATTATCCCCATTTTACAGATGAGACACAGAAAAGGTAAATGGCTTGTCCAATTATTTAGTAATATACCTGGAATCCAAATCCCGAATGCTTGGCTCCAGAACTTGTGCTCTGAAAAACTCAGTGTTCCATTGCCTTTCAGTCATGAATGAATATTATGTTTTCTCTTTTTTAAAAACAGAAATTATAATTTTTTTGGTAATAATTTTTGAGGAGTGAATTATATAATATATGTAAATCTCTGGCACAATAAATTATTTGTACATTAACACCTGTGTATGTATTCACACATTTGCATATGCACATATGTACATATAAGTACATATAAGTTTACAAATTTTTATATACTTTTATAGATGTTTAATTTTATATAGTTATAATACTTGATTATATATACATACATATATGTCTCTCTTCTGCAAATAAACTAAATCCAGGCCTCTCTCATTGAATGAAATTGTCCATAACATAAGATTTTTAGCTTCGTGAACTATCTTGAAAAATAATCTATCTCACACTGATTTGAGCTGACTATATGTGTGGTTTCAATGAGTAGTACTTCAGGAGAAGTATTTCTATACTTCCCCAAATTTCTATACAGGGTCTAGTGACAGAGACCTCTGGGTGGGGGTTCTAAATTACATTTAAACATACAGTTATTAAATTTTGTTGTAGCGCTCCTATTTTGAGCTACTGAAGGAAAATTTAGCAAAAGGATGATGATAACTGAGTGTAGAGTTTCCATTTGCCACACCCGCCTTTAGTGCCAATCACCATGAAGTATAATTGGGCTGCTTACAATTTTCAGCCATGTTGCATAACTTTTTCTATAAATTATGTGTATGAAGTACTCTGATAAAAGTAAAAACAAAATTAAAGCCTTCACCCAAAGAGAAGATTGGTAGCTGAAGGATTTTATATATATATTATATAGAAAAAGTTATGCAACATGCCCTCATTGGGTTAGAAATCATTTTTTTCTTCAGAAATTTGAAGTATTTCTTCCACTGTCCTCTGGCTGCCAAAATTTCATTGAGAAATCCAGTGCTATTTTTGTTTGATTTGAGTTTTGAGTTTTGTGGAAAAGATATCTAAATCTGGACTTCAATTCTGTTTTCATTACTGTACTTTATCCTCGGCTGTACCTACTGTCCCCAGTCCTGGGGCTCTGTTTTACTGTTGCCACAGAATAACGACCCTCCAACTTCTGTACTGGTTGGGATGGGTATTCACCTAGCTACATAGTCTGGGGAAGGGACCTGAGAGTCTAACTTCTTCCTAAACAGGTTTTCAAGAAGTCATTCTCTTTTTAGATCTACCTTCATCCACTTCCAGGAATATCTGTGGCTGCCAATATGTGAGCATTTGGAGGGCTCTGTAGTTTGAATCAGGTTGTTTCCAACTCTCCCCACTGGTTGAATGTTCAGGTTTTGAATGACTGCTGGAAAATTTGCTACTCTTTCGTCGTCTTTGTACCTTCCAAAATATACTTGCTGTTGTGTCTGGCGAGTTTGTAGCGATGAGTGGGTGGATGGGGGTCGTGAGGTGTGGTAGGGTAGGATGGACGGGAGGGAGGCAGGTGAGGAAGGGCGGAGGAATTGAAGGACGTACGGAGGGAGTACGGACTTATATGCTTGTTATTTTCTTTCTTTGTCTTTTCTTTTCTTTTTTTCTTTCTTTTCTTTTCTTTCTTTTCTTTTCTTTCTTTTCTTTTTTTTCTTTTCTTCTTTCTTTCTTTCTTCTTCTCCTCTCTGGGTTTTTACCTTTTAAAATATCCTTTTATCGTTGCTTTAGTGAAATTTCAAGAGGGAAAGCGATAAGGGCATATGTTTAATCTGCTTTTTTAGAGGGAATCCTGGGGGTTGAAAGTGTCAGAGAACCAGCTCATTTTTATTAATAAATGTTTCTTTAATAAAGGACCTCCTTGAGATTTTACTATTTTGTAGGCACATACAATGATATAAAACATTTAATAGGGGGAATAAATCCCCTTTATTTCTATTGGGGGACACATTTACCTGTAAGTCACCAGTGGCATAAATAGCAAGGTGGGATTTCATGTTCCTCCCTTCCTCCTCAAATACTTCCAGTGGATGTAGGACTGGTAACCTCCACCGTTCTTGCCATTCTGTGTCAATCTTAGTTTAAAATAACAGACAAACTGATTTCAGTATTTTTAAAGAAGAAGTTCTCCACCCTCTACACCCTTCCTGCTTTAGTTTCCTAATAAAAATGTTTGAAAAATACCAGCTATATTCGCATGGGGAATTAGATATTCATTAGTGGGAGTGACACCAACCGTCTTAGAAGGAAATGAATAGCTTTGTTCACGTCATCCTCTAATCATAGTTATATTTGTTCAAGGAATATTCATTGAGTATGTACTCTATGTCAGGCAGTATGTTAAGTATTCAAAACACAATGATACCTCTTGTCCTCATGGAGTTTATATTCTAACAGTTACTCTTAATAATGGCCACCATTTAAGCTTACCATGAGACAACGCTTTATCTGATTAGCTTCTTAGCACAACACTGCAAGGTGCTTTTAATGTTCTCATATAAGTGGGGAAGATGAGGCTTAGTGGTTTGCTCAAGGTTATCCAGTTGGTATGTAACAGAACCAGAATCTGAAGCCAGATCTGCTTTAGAGCCCACGTCCTTCCATTTGTATAGTTAAAAAAAAGTCAACAAAGCAATTTTATATACAGTGTTTTATCTAATCTTCTGTTGTCTAACCCAATGGGGGTATTCATTTTTTAACTAAAGGTAATTATTTTCGGTTTGAGAGATTTGGTGAAAGACATCACTAATTAATTGAATCATTCTGGGGATGCGTCCTATTATCAGTTTGTCTTATTTGATGAATTTTTCTTCATGAATATGTGTTTAGGGATAAAACTTATTTGTAGAACACAAATTTTAGTTTAATTACAATAGGGGAACTTAGCTATTTTAAGGAATTCTGTGTTGAATACTTTTCAAAGCAAATAAAATAGTTTTTAATGCAAATAATTGCATACTAATTCTCTTGTATAAACACTCTTTCCCAGTCTTCATTTGTTTAAAATGTTTAGTTGATAGTAACTCAGGAAAGATGGGGAGAGTTCTATTCTTTTCTTTAGCTATGTAAATTACCTTAAATGTTCAAAGGCACACTAAATTATCATAGTAGAATCCAAAAAAAAAAAAAAGACACAGGAAAACATTGAAGTGATATTTAAAATAGAAATGTGTAAACAGAAGTCAGGGGGAGTCAAATGATAACAAGAAACTCAGGGTTCAGAGAAACTCAAGGAAATCTGAAATTGTTTTTTTCAGTTGGTAAGCTGATCATTATTTTCACCGATATTTGCTGAATACCTGCTGTGTGACAGGTACCACTTAGGCACTGGGAATGAAATAATGTTTAAGAACAAGATCCCTACCAGTCTGAACCGATGGTCTGGCAGTTAAGTGAGCTCTGTGACTTGTGGGTAAGGCAGCCAACTGGTTTAAAAGCTGAAGCTTCTGAAGACTGATGTACAGCAGACAGGGAAACTCTGCTACATGGAGGGAAGGAGAAAAGCAAAATGATAAAGAACAAGGGGTGAAATACCGGAAAACAATGAGGAAGAAACTGTGGCATACTGCAGGGAATGAAGGCTGCGTCTAGGAGGAGAAGACAAGCCAAAATTGGGTTATTATTTCACAAACTAACTAGTTCAGAATGGCATTTGTATAATGCTTTACAAATTAAAAAATTTTCAAACTTCTTTCCCATGCATGTATCAAATTAACTTTGATGGTAACATTGAAGAAGACTTTATTTTTATCTTCATTATACTGATGGGCAAACTGATACCAGGGCAGTTTAGTGATTTTACCAAAAGATCACAAGAGTATATGTCAGTGCTGGGTTTAAACTTCAATCACATGACTCCAAATTTAGAGCTCTTCCCACCATTCCAGTAGGACAGCCCTCAAGGAGAAGAGAGAGTAATTCTGCAAACTAGATTGGGACAGAGCATCTCATCAAACCACATGCATTGGGAAGGTAAGAAGCATGAGAGACACATGCCAACACCATTACAGGAGAGATATATATGTGTTCCTAATACCGTTGAGGACAACAGATGGTTCTGTAGTGAAATGTGGTATGTGTGTACACTTCCAGCCATAACAAAGCTCAGTAGGAGCTGTTGCTTAATTCTTTGCCAGTTTTGTTCTGTTGGAACTGGGGATTAACACCATGTTTTATAGATGCCTCACTCAGATCCAGCCCTTAAGCTAAACAGTGGCAGAGTGATTTTTTTGTGCAATAATCAATATAAGGATAACTTTATCTAGGATTCAGAGCTTACTGAAAAAAAAAAATGTAGGTATAAAAGCAGTTGATCTATGTACATTATATTAAGAATGGATTTGACATTTAAAATTTTCCTTGGAATTAAAAGAGTAGATGTTTGAGGATAATGCAATGACAATGAAGCAGAGGCAGCTGACCAGGAAGCTGCAATATTATTTGTAAAAAAATATATATGTGTGTGTATGTGTGTGTGTGTGTGTGTGTGTGTATGCACACACATATACATATATATGTTTTGTGTGTGTATACACACACATATTTATTTGAATTAAATTTAATTTGTTCTAAGAAAATTTTATAATGCCTATGAAACTTGTACTTTCAATCTCAAGGTGAAATAAATCTGTGCCCCTGAGTGTAAGTGGAATAAAGACAGGGGAATTATTTTATAAGAGAGCCTGCATCAAATGAGAACTCTAGAAATCATAAAGATACAATCATTTTAGAGTTTTCCCAGAGATAAAAGATTATTCAACTTATATAGATCTTACGTCCTCATTCCCATGATTGATAACCTCAGTTTTGAGTTTGTAGGGAGGTTGTATTAGATATATATGCTTTACATATACAACCCACGTTATGGTTTTACTAGTCCATTGTAAAGCTCACTTTAAGAAGTCAAAGTTGGTTAATAATGGCTACTTTTATATGTATGTCATGCCCATAGTTTTTGCACTGTTGTTTGGATCCATAAGCCTGAGTTACTTAGATGTTGCTTGTATTACATATCTCTGGGCACTGACCCTAGGCCCTGTGCTGGGGGCCTTCCTGCTGGTGCAGCACAGACATCATAAGCTGGTCAGTGACTCCAGGAGGCAAGAGACAGATAACTCAAATGGGATTTAAAGCATATAAAGTTAATCCAGAAATCAGCATGGTAATCCCCAAGGCAAAATCCAGGTATATCTTACTCTCTATCAATAGCATACATAATTCTGGACCATGTCCACTTTTTATCTTTAGAGTTTTCTTGCCTTTTCAGGGCTGCTTTGGTTTTCATTGTAACTAGACATCAATTTTGAAAAGAATCTAGGTTAGGGAAACGAGAAAGCAAAAGTAGAATAGTCCCTCTTATCCATGGGAGATACGTTCCAAGCCCCTCAGTGGATGCTTGAAACCACAGATAGTACTGAACTCTGTATATACTATGTTTTTTTTTTCTATACATCCATACTCATGACAAAGTTTAACTTATAGATCATGCATAGTAAGAGATTAACAGCAACAACTAATAAAATAGAGCAATTAAGTTGAGAACTATTACTTTTTCACTAAAGGGAGTGTTTTACAGCTTCTCTTTGGCATGGCTGAATTGCCAGCATCAATAGTCTTACACTTTGGGGCTATTTTTAAGTAAAATAAAGGTTAGTTGAACACAAGCACTGCGATACCACAAGAGTCCATCTGATAAGCAGCTACTGAGTGACTAACGGGCAGGGAGCGTTTGCAGCCTGTAAGTACTGGACACAGGGATGATTCATGCTCTGCTGAGAGGGAGTGCGACAGCTCAAGATTTCATCACGCTACTCAGAATGGAATATGATTTAAACCTGTGAATTGTTTACTTCTGGAATTTTCCATTTAATTTTTTCAGACAGTTGATTATGGGTAGCTGAAACTGCAGGAAAGGAAACTGCAGATAAGGGGAGACTACTGTATCCTGTAGTGTAATTTTTCTCTGGGGTCTCACTCTTTCCCAGGGTTTTCAAAGATAAGCATATAGTTGTTGAACATTTTTTTCTCTCTAACATAAGGTGCAAATATAGTATTGTTCATGTCTAGAATTCCTACATAAAACATTAAAGAGAGTATACAGAAAAACTGACCTGGAGTACTATGTTCACAAAATTTCTTCTAATCATTTTAAGGCTTGTGATACTTAGATTTGCAGATGGCCCACCAGAGAGAGAGTTCAAAACTGGTTATAAGGATACTCTTGATTCCTTCTAGTGTATTAGCAGAATGAAAGGAAGTATCTTAAGTATAAATTCCTTTTCTCTTGCTGCATTTAAGATTCTCTCTTTTTCTTTAACCCTTGGCATTTTAATGATAATATGTCTTGGTGTGGATCTGTTTGGGTTCCTCTTGTTTGAGACTCTTTGTGCTTCCTGGACTTGTATATCTGTTTCCTTAGATAGGTTAGGGAAGTTTTCTGTCATTATTTCGTCAAATAGGTTCTCAATCCCTTGCTCTCTCTCTCTCTTATCCTTCTGGTATCCTTATGACTTGAATGTTGGTATGTTTAATGTTGTCCTCGACATCTCTGAAACTTTCCTCATTTTTTTTTTTTTGATTCTTTTTTTTTGTTGCTGTTCCAATTGGGTGTTTTCTGCTACCTTGTCTTCCAATTCGCTGAATCGATCCTCTGCTTCATTTAGTTTACTCTTGATTCCTTCTAGTGTGTTCTTCATTTCAGTTATCATATTCTTCATTTCTGATAGTTTCTTTTTTGTAGTTTCCTTTTTTATGCTTAGTATCTCTCTGTTGAAGTCCTCACTGAGCTCATCTGTTTCCCCTCCTAATTTCATTGAGCATCCTTATAAACCGGTTTTGAACTCTCTCTCTGGTGGGTTGCTTGCCTCCCTTTCATTTATCTTTTTTCTGGAGTTTTCTCCTGTTGTTTCATTTGTGGCATGTTTCTTTGTTTTCTCATTTTAGTTGCCTCTCTGTGTTGATTTCTATGTAGTAGGAAGATATGTTGTGTCTTCCAGCCTTGGTCAGGTTGCCTTATGTAGTATGTGTTCTGTGTGGCCTAGTGGTGCAGTCTCTCTGATCACCTGTGCCAGGGGCTCTGGACTTGCTTTCTGTGTGGGTTGTGTGTGTTCTTTTGCTGTAGCTAATCCTTGATTGCTGCTGGCATGTCAGTGGTTGATAGTGACTTTCAGAATGACTGTCTGTGGGTATTGGCCATGCACATATAGTATGAACAGCTATGTGGGGGCTGACCCCAAGGAGTGGGATTTGTACCAGCAGGCTCATGTACCTGTTGAGATCACCTTTTGAGTGTGCTGCTTTTGGGGCTAGTCAGGTGGTGCTATGTTGTGATTTGACACCAGTCTTTGGGTGTGTTGTTTCTGGGGCCCTTTGTGAGGAGCTCCTGTCTAGGTCAAGGTCAGCCGCTGCCTTTGATTGTTTGGGGCTACCTGGTAGGAGCTACAAAGCAATCCGTGAATGATTACTGTCTGTGCTGGATCTTGAGGCAAGTGAGAGAGACCACACTGGGAGCCAAGGTCAGATACCCTCAGTACTGGCCTGGGGTGCATCAGCAAGAGGACCAGGGCCCCTCAAGGCCTGATGCTGTTTGCTATTTACCTGTATGTCTCTGCAGCTGTGAGAGCTCTTGATTGGTAGGAAAGTTGCATGGAGCAGAGACCCAGAGAGTCACCAAAGTAAGGCATGCACATTTTACCTGGCCAGTGCAGTGGCTTGAGCTGATTTTGTCAGGCCAATGCAGATTGCTGCCAGTGCTGAGCCTTTCAAGCTCCCACAAAAGTCACAGATCACAACGAGGCCAGATACCATTCTCCTTGCACCTGCGGACCCCAGAAATCTGCCCAAGAGACACTGCAGTTTGGGCTGGCACCAGTGGCCTGCCAACAAAAGTCTTCCTTGTAATGTGCAGGTAGCTCACGGGTAGCCTGTGTGAGCTGAGGTATGTTGCCTGCTTCTGAATGCTTGGCCTAGGGAAGGTGCAGGGTGAGGCTGGCTGCCCTGGTAATGGGCCCACCAAGGGCAATTTGTAGGTTGGGTGGAGCAGGCCAGTCTCACCAGATCAACACAGCTTCAGTATTGACCATGCAGGGGAGGGGTCAACAAAGGGATGATAGCACCCATCTGCAGACTGCCCTGGAAGGGTACCGACAAAGGAGCAATGGTGGCTTTCCTATAGCCCTCACTCCAGTGCCACACAACTTAGCTCCTCCCTGTATGCCACTTGTACCTTATGTGCTGCTCACCCTCTGCTGGAGCCCAGGGAGAGTGTCTGCAAGCAAGTGAGTCTCTATGTGGGCCTTTTAAGGCAAACATCTGGGTTTTCAGGTCTCTTCTCTCTCACTCAGACAGCCACACTCCCCCTGAGTTTTATAGTCAGATTTTGTGGGAACTCCTCTTTCTGGGACTGGAACTCTAGGCTGAGGAGCCCCTGTGTGGAGATAGGGCCCCTTCTTTCTTCAAGTGGGCCTCTGCAGTTGTATTTTCCCTCCTGGTGCTCAACCATCACAAGTAGGTGTGAGACCAGCCCACTTCTCGTCTACGCTCCTCCTACTGGTCTCTATGTTGCTTTTTCTTTATATCCTCAGATATGTGTGTTTTATGATCAGGAAGACTTCAGGTGATTCTCCAAGTTGTTTGTATTATAATTTGGTTGTAATTTTAATGTGGTTTTGGAAGGAGATGAACCCTGCTTTTACTTAGCCAGCCTTCTTGCCCAGCATTCACCAATCTTTCATTTAGTTGCGGTGATCACACCCTTACTTTTATGCAGGTCATTTTTCAAAAAACAGCCAGAATTATATTTTTATAGTGCACATCAGATCACGTCACCTGCTAATGGATTTCAATTACACTTAGAATAAAATGCAAAATCCTTTCTGCAGTCCACAAGGATCTGGCTTGTACTTCTCGACATCATCTACTTGTACTCCCTGTACCCTTCCAGTTACCACTGAGTTTTTAACTAACTAGGTGATCTTGCTCTTGATCTTTTCTCTTCATGGATTGCTTTTCCACAAATCTTCACCTTCTCCTTGTCATTACTGACTCATCTTAAAAACGACCTTTATAACGAAGCCTTTCCTGATCATCCAGTCCAAGAAAGTTGCTAGTCTCTTACTATTGTATCACTTTGTTTTGTTTTCATTTTTTTTTAACGTAACAAATATTCATGGAGCATCTACGTTGTGATAAGGAGCACAATGAAGTTCTTACCTTTAATGAAGCCGTCATTCCAGTGAAGGGGAACAGTCAGTAATCACTACTACCTGGTTCCCCATCCTGACCCCGCACAATAAACAGAGTGGACGATTCCTCAGAGCAGTGGCACTGTTTACTTTCTGTTGAAATTAGTGAAGAGAACTTTCAGAGAGCCCATTCTTTCTCAATTTTACTACTTAACTTCTGTGAAGTTAGCTCTGCACCTGGAGAGATGGCAAGTTATAGCATAAAGAACGAGGCCACAATGATCAAGTCCTCCAAAATTTACTATGCACACTCTTGAGCAAGTCACATTATCTAATTTTCTCATTTGTAAAATGAGGTAGTCCTATCCATCTCACAAGGTTCTTGAATGAATTATGACCATGTTCTACTTTGATTCTATCCTAACAGCATTAATTTTCTATTTTTCTACAGTACTTTGGAAGTTTACTTGTCATTTTCTGTGTAGAACTGGCTTGTGGTGTTTGGACATATGAGCAGGAAATTATGGTAAGTTCAAAGGGTAATATCACAATCTGAAACAATATCCAGTTCAGCCTTATATATCAGATACTTTGGGGTAATTTAGGCATACAGTTATTAATTTGAATGCTTACGATATATGATAACAATGTATAGTCCCAGTACTTCTGAAAAGTAACATTTTTTTTCTGTGTCTAAAGGATGGTTTCAAACAATAATCGATAATATTTCATTTGATATACTATGATATTTGTCTTTAATTTCACAGATTGCTTAAACATGGATATAATGGACTAAAAATAGCATATGTTCTAAAATAACTTTACCAATTTATTCACATTTGCAATGAGTTTTGAGAAAGCTTGAAAATCTGAAGAAGGGCTAATAAAAAGCTGTACACCCATGGGTAGCAAGTGCTCATCTCCTGTTTACAACAACCTGAACTATCTTGCACTTTAATAAGTGTATTTGAGGAGCTGCTGTATGTTTACTACAGTCTAGAAACATTATCACAGTTTCACACTTGGCTATATGAAAACAGCTCTTCAGCTTTTTTTTTTTTTTTTTTTTTAAAATAAATTGAAACCATTAGAACAACTTTTACAGTTATACTGGAATGGATGAGGATAAGTGTTTCTCATCTTAAGATTTTAGCAGTCATGTTTGGTTTACCATTTGCATTTCATCCTTGCTTGCATTGGGCTTTATTACTTATTTAATGTTTGTTCACTTCATTGGTGAAAAATGGTGGGTTTATCACCATGAAGTCAAGCACCTTTGCATGTCTGTGATTGCTGGCTGTTTTCATGGTGACAGGCCAGATTTTCCCAGTGTGAGTATCTTAGAGTAATTTTGTTTCAGTAAGATGATGCTTTTCAACATGTAGTCCTTGGACTGTCTACAGCAGGAGCTGGAGTGATTCTTAAAAATGTGCATTATAGCACTCTAGCCAAGATCTGCTAAATCAGAACAGAGGAAAAGGCAGAGGAAGAAGGGGCAGAAGGACTGGGCATTTGCATTTGTAACAGATTCCCCAGGTGAATCTTCAACTTTTTTAAAATGTAAGAGCTCTCAAGAAGAAAGGGAGATTATTTTGTATTTGTTTCAGAGAGGTATTTCAGCAGCTGTGTAAGAAAATTGAAGTTGTTTACGGTACTGATGCAGTTATTAAAGATTTTATGGTGAATCTGCTACTGTACTGCAACATTGTTTTGAATACTAAGTGGGAATTGCAGACAAGTGGGTACTCTCTGTGCTCCAATTTATATGTAAACGATGCTCTGGCACTGCCACACATCCGATCCCCTCTGGAAAACCCTCTGAAGCATACGCCCCCAAGAGTATGCTTCCAATGTATGACAACTCTCAGTAAGAAGAGAGAATTTATAATTATGTATTTTCATATTAAAAATTGAAAACTCAGGGCAAGTTCTAGCTGATTTAATATAAACCTAAGAATTTTCTTTAAAATTAAATCTATTAAAATGAGAATGTTCTTGCTGTCTTAGAGAATCAAGTTTTTATTCCATACCCTAGAAAGTATATATTTGGGGGAGTGAAATATTAGTTGTTTCCAGGGACTCAGTTTCTGTGTTTTTATTGATAAAGGGATAGTCTCTTTTAATTTCTCTCTGTTTTTAAAAAATAAGTGTATCTCCTTGACATTCAAGCAATAAGTAGTAAATAGTATAATTAATTTTTGATTCCCTCACCTCAGCTTTTTGACAGTTAAAAAGTTTTTATTTATTGTTTATTTGTTTTTTCTTATTTATTTATTTTAATTGAATAAATGACTTAATTTTTTCTACCATCATCTAAAAGGTTTTTAGAAATGAGTTTGCTTTCTGTGGATTGTAAAATGGTTTGTACGTCATACTAACGTGCGATAAATCTCCTAAGTTAAAACATTTTTGAAACGAATTAATTTAAGGCATTTGAATGGAAATGCTTTTATTCTAATATAACTCTAAGAAACTGAGATAATTGAAAGGAATTTATACTTAAAGTGCTTTCTTCCCTTCTGCTAAGGGGCCATCTGCAAATCTTCTAAGTGTTTCAATGGTACAAGATGGAAGCACACCACCATTTCAGTTGAGGGCGTACATCACTGTTTTGTTTGTGCAAATCTTCCACAATAGAGCAAGGACTGAAAGTAAAATGTGGAAAGTAGTTTGTTAGGAAAAAGTTCGTAAGATTTTTTTTTTTTTTATTGCTTTTGCATTAATAGCAGTGTTAGTGAAAAGTGCCGTTAAAGTTTATTAGCTGCCAAATTTTGCAGAATCCAGCCTTTGCATAGAATGGGCTTTGTGCTCTTAGCTGTTCCTTGCAAGGAGCCAATAAATGTGTGTTTTATTTTATGGTCAGGTAATAGTGCTTTTTTTTTTGCCAGAACCTCAATGATCTTCTCTGTTTCTTGCCATGTTTGGTCTCAGATCGATTGTGGTCACAAGAGGGAAACAACTTGTATTTATTTTGGAAATTAGAAATAAGATGGGTCTAATAACCTAATTAAGAGATTTTACATCAATCTGTTTCCTTATTGTTTTTAATGTTTATTATAGTCATCTCCTAATATTCCTTCTCTCAAAAAAAGTGTCAATGATGTTGTTTTAGATTAAACATTTCTAGAGAATTTATTTCACTTTTATTTATTTTATACTCAAAGGGATATGAAATAATAATTTAAAGTGAGTAACTTGAACTTGGTTAGTTCCTTGAATATTGTCGAAACTACATGAACACTAAGTCTACCCAATAAGCCCATTATTTAGAGAACAAAATTGTGTACCCAAGTATCAGAGAGTTTTCTTTTGTATTTTGCATTTCCAAGAAATAAAAAAAAAATTCACTAAGGAAGAAATGAAGCATTTCTGTGGTTAAGAATTTTTAAGCTACTCATATTGATATTACTATTTTTTAAAATAAAACTTCCAAATAATCTAGTTCTTGAGTTAGCATTGAGCTTGCTTGTCTAAGCCTGGGCTGTGTTACTCTATACATCAGATGTGGATGTTTGTACAGCTTCCCAAGAGTCACTTTAATACTGCACATGTGGTGAGGCTAGGATTTGTATGCCTCATTTTCTCCTTTGGCCCTGTAGATAAAATATAGAATGATATGCTGACTAGGTTTCTAGCCAGCTGTTGTGTTGTGTACCTGAAGCTCTGTCATGATTAAACACTCTTTTAAGGCACATGGACTTGAAAATAGGAACAAAAAATGTTTTAATTTGAGAACTAGTCTTTCTAGAATTATAGCAAATCTCTAAAATCCAGTTTTTGAAAGGTGTTTACAAATTTATTCCAGAGTGAGGCTTGACTTGAGCTAAATTCTTTCTCTTCTTAATTCTTCTCTTTTTATTTTAGCACCATCGTCTGCAGTCACTTCAAAGAACAACAACTTTATGAAATCAAATCAAAGGGCTTTTATCTGCAGTGGTCATTCGTTATAAGGAGCTCTTCTGGTGTATCTGTAGGATATATAGTTTATTTATTTTGTGATTTCCTTGAACTTGATGTTGGCATTAAATGCTTTTGCATTGTTTTGCTTAACATAAAGCACCTCGTCATTTAGTACAAAAATTCACATGTAGAGTTTGTTCAGTAAGTACTCAGTAACTCTGAGTTAACTTGGACCCACAAACAAATATGTTTAAAATAGTATTTGTCAATTATAATACATTCAAATATGTTCGAGTATGCATATGAGACCATGAGTGATAGAGTTTGTGAATATGTGAATGTATGTGTGTCTTCATGTGTTACAGTTGTTGATATTTTGTTTTTTATCTCCAGGTTCCAGTTCAGTGGTCAGACATGGTCACTTTGAAAGCCAGAATGACAAATTATGGCTTACCTAGATACCGATGGCTTACTCATGCTTGGAATTTTTTTCAGAGAGAGGTAAATGCTACAATTTATGAGGTAGAGGGTATGGAATAAATGACACATTTTTGAAACAAATGTTTAAAACTTTGGCTTTGGTCACTTTCTCTGTGCTGAAAAGTTAAACCTGAGATTCAGTTACCACGGGTGTAATTCTTTCTTGAGAAATACTTTAAGGAATTCCAGGCTTTGCTTTTCTTCCTATGTATACCATTTCCTCTTCATTTCACACACTTCACATATATTTTAGAATTTCTTAAAGTCCTCTTTACTAAACTACTATGAAGTTTCCTTTTATAAGACTTGCTCAGTAAATATCCAAGTTCTATTTGAAAAATTTTAATGACTACTTGTATTTTAAACATCATTTAAAAATTTTTAATGATTATTCTTACCTGAGAATTAAGAATCAGTGTATTGTTAGAGGCATGACCTTTCTAGTCAGAAAGACCTTGGTTCAAATCCTGGCTCGACTGCTTACTTTCCATGAACTTCCAAAATTTATTTAACTTTCTTAAGCCTCAGTCTCCTCACCTGTAAAATAGGGATTATAAAATACCTATCTCCTTGAGTTCTTGAGAAGATTAAATAAGTTTGATCTTATTTAGCTTATGGTTATTAAAAATAACATTAGAAAGATAAAATAATATTAGAAAGAATAGATAGTTTTAGCATTTTTACCTAACTTCCATATACCACTACATCCAATCATCTTCTCAAATGGAGACAATATTTAGATGTTTAAAATCTGATAACTTGAAGCTAATCATTGATCTTGCTTCAAACTAAGCTTTTCTTCCCAGTAGTTTTCTTGTGATTGGAGTGACATTTTCAGATGATCAAGTATATCCGTTTCCTTTAATTTTATTTATAGCTGGGCCACAAAGCATTTGAGGATCAGTGTCTTACACGATGGATATTTAGCTGTCTGCTATATTACTCTGTATTAGATCCTGGCAGAGGTTCAAGTCCAGGATAATCTCCAAATCTGGCCCTTTGTGTTAGAGTTGTTGAGATGGTAAAAATTATCATTGTAGCACAGATTTCCTGTTTATTTAAATGCTTCCTGACTTTGTTTGTTTACTGTTCATTTGTACTAAAAACAACATGCAGGGAAAATAAGTAAAGCATTAGGAAGTTTACAGAAAGATGTATTCAGCGACTGCTCTGGGTAGAAACTGCCCAGAGCTTTTTATTTTCTGGGATTTATGATGTAAACCATGACAATCCAGGTTACAAAAATCAAAAACAAAAACATGTTTTCTCTAATGGTAGGAAGAGGAACTCCACCTAGATAGACAATGTACAAACCCTGCAACTGGTAGCACACATATTTTTAGATTTGTTGCATAAGTGCCCTCCTCTGTATCATAGGCTGGTTTCACCCCAGAGGAGGTGGTGCAGACTTCAAGGCATCCTGAAAGAGTTTTTAAAAGCCCCTCGTATTGGTTTGCTAGAGCTGTGGCCCTATCTAAGTACCACAAACTAGATGGCTTAAACAACAGAAATTTATTTTCTCACAGTTCTGAGTCTAGAAATCTGAGGTCAAGGCTTGCAGGGTTGGTTTCTTTGGAGGCCTCTCTCTTGGGCTTATAGATGACCATCTTCTCCCTGCGTCTTCATGTTGGCTTCCCTTCATATGTGTTTGTGTTTAAATGTTATTTCCTTATAAGGACATCAGTCATATGGGCTTAGGGCCCACTGTAATGACCTTAATTGAATTACCTCTGTAAAGACCTGTCTTCGAATATGGTCACATTTTGGAATGAGAACATCAACATGAATCTTGGGTAGCATACAATTCAGCTATGACACTTACAATATAAGTGGTATAGCTAAGAGTGACCTTGTCAGGCCCCAGTATTCCTGCCTCCTCATTCAGTGCCATTCTGTGCACGTCTGTCAACTTAGCAGACTCCGTTTATTTAACTGTCTTTTAAAAAATGTATTTCTTTATTTTAACATAGTGGTTTGGAGCATAGGCTGGGGAATAGATAGGCTCTGCCACACACTAATCTGTGATCTTGGCAAGTTACTTGACCTCTGAGAGCCTCAGTTTCTTTATATGTAAGGTGGTGATGGCATGTTCTGAGTCTGACTCAATGTTAGCAATGTTAGCAAGACACATGTTCTGAGTCTGACATAATCAACAATGTGATTTTAAGGGAGTCAGGAAAACTACAAGGAGATGCAGACCACAGTCACGTGCAGCTCGGTAATGGGTTTGCTTAAGGGAATTTTCAGGAAAAGTTTCAATTCGGTATCTTCTGTTGACGAAGGAAAACAACTATGTAAAAAGAAAAAAATATCTCGGTGATTTATTAAAATAAAAAAAGTGTTTGGCACTGAATGTGATATAGTTAAGTCATTTGGAAAAGCTGTTTCTGTGGAGCACCTCATTTCCTGACAGGGTCAGATAAATGGACTGTTCTGTGGTAGATGGGGTTAGAGGGATCCAAGAGCTGTTCTGTCACCAACATGGAAACACACATGTCATTTGGAAATGAGAAAAGTAGGTTTTCTCTGAGAATTTTAAAAGACTGACTTGGAAATTTAGTGGTTTGTGGTGTTTAGAAAGTAAAATCTTTTACTACCTATGTTTTTTATGTATACCAAAGGACTTACATAAAATGTGTTATCAAATTATGTTCAAGTTCATTTGTGATGTTTGTAGTATATTCATGGCTTTTAGAACAAGTTTGTAAAAGGAAAATTCCAAAACATTTTTAAAGTTTCTGGGAAAATTTTAGTACTACTCACAGTGTCCAGTAATTCATCATTTATAATATTCTTAAGGTGATTTTTTTCTTTCTTAAAATTAAATATTTTACATGAATGAAAAACTTTAAATTATTTTTAGAATTTCCTGCGATAAATTTTAGATGAGAAGTTTAGAAGTCTTTAAGGATAATTTTGGTTGAATTTTGAAATGGTGGATCTTGATGTTTTATGAAAGTGTCAATCCTGGCATGGATTGATCTACTGGGTGACGTAATTCGCAGAGCCAGTCACTCTTGGCAGAGTCTTCTCAGTGACTGCCCTTCATCCTTGTTTTTCACTCTATAGAAAAGTGACCCACCTCTACACAAGGGCAGAAAATTAGCATAGTTAATTATTCTGAACCTAATATACATATGTCCATAAACAATGTATCTAACCTTGACGAGAGAAAGGTTTTGCTAATTCTTGGTGAAATGAGACAAAAAGAAGACAAAACTATTTTTCTTAAATCTAACTTTATCCAAGCTAAAGGAACATCATTTCTTCTGACATTAAGGTGAGAGAATATGATAATTTATTTCAAGAATCTCATTTGGTTGAGTAAAAGTTTGTTGGCCAAACCTGTGTTTACATCTCAAGAAGTTTTGGAAATGTTACTGGTCAATGAATTCAACTCCAGTAATCTTTGGCCAGCAAATCTTTCTATGGAGATTGCAGAAAGTTTTAATATGATATTTGAATTACATTCAGCAATTAAACTGGTAACTTGGCATATACATATGGATTAACTACTCTTTAGTGCCTGGAGGCTGACCGATAACTGTAAGATCTCAGCTATTTGTTTTGTTAGTTATATATATTAACTCTTTTTACATGATCACTTGTAGAGGATCGTACAGTTGGGGAGTGAGACTGTCATGAGTGGTCTGTTTTCATGTGTTATGGGCATTATTGTTCAGAATTGTTCCATTATGGATGCTATTACTACATTTCTGTCATCAGCATGGAATGTACACATATCATTAGGCGATGACAGAAGTGAGTTTATCTCTAGGCACAAAAATTTTAGAAATCTGATGTTTAATGTCCAAAAATTAAGACAATTTTTTTTGTAGTTTCTGAGACTGACTAGTCATTTTTTTGCAGTTCAAGTGCTGTGGAGTGGTTTACTTCACTGACTGGTTGGAGATGACAGAGATGGACTGGCCACCAGATTCCTGTTGTGTTAGGGAATTCCCGGGATGTTCCCAACAGGCCCACCAGGAGGATCTGAGTGACCTTTATCAAGAGGTGAGGCATTGTGTAGTTAACTTATCACGGATAAAAGTTTTCTTATAATGACATAAGTAAAGAATCGACAGCATGCCAAGTGAAAATTTCCTCTTCTGTCTAAATATAAAGGCCCTTAATTTTTTCTCTGATATGTGGAGAAACAGGATAAAGCTAAAAGTCAATATAAAAATCTGAACACTAATTACATTTTAACAAAGAAAATTGGGAAAAACTAGATTTTAGAATTAATTGTGTTTTTAACTGTGTTTTCTAGAGTCCAGTTCTATTGCCCCCTCCTAGGAGACCTTTGAAATCAGATATCTGCAGAGAGTGTAGCTAACTCTGGATATTAGGGAAGGCACAGTGTGGAGTCCCTGAGAAGAATATATATTTTAGGGCCTTCACATAAATTGAAATAGTTGTAGAGAAAAAATCCCAGAGAAAATACTGGCCTCTTTAGTTCCCCCTGCTGGTTAATGATTAGTGATGTTGGTTTTAGTTCACAGATTTAATGAAGTTAAAAGCTCACTGGGAGAGAAAGAGCAATCAAGGGGATTGTCTAGCCAATGTACTGTATACTGGAAACTAATAATAAACAGGTTTAAAAAAGCTCACGAATTAAAATCAATTGTCATGTGCCCAAGAAACTTGCATTTTTGTGTTTTCTGGGATATTTATCAGAATCATCAGTTGTTTCTTTGTTAGTAGTTTTCCTATTCCTTCATTGTTAGTGGTCATTTTCAAATTTTGTTAGCAGCAGAATCCTATTTTCAAATTAAAATCTGGAACTAGTACACCATTAAGTATAGTAGCCATTGATTAATGTGACTACTTAAATTAAAATTAAATAAAATTAAATTTTAATTTCTTCAGTCACACTAGCCACATTTCAGATGCTCAAGAGCCTCTCAGGACTGGCTCCTTCTGTACTGGATAATACAAATATAAGACATTTTCATTATTACAGAAAGTTTTATTACAGTCTTGATTTAGAATGGAAACTCAAAATATAAATCAGATGAAAGGTAAGCTGCTCAGGCTGAGAGGCTGGAATCATTTCTAAAATACATCTCCAGTCAAGAACCTGGGTACCACAAAGCACTGTTGAAAACTTTTGGATTAAGAGACACATTCATAATATAACATACACACACACACACACGCAAATACACACACACACACACACACACAATATAGCTTTAAAGAATGAAACTTTAAAATAAAACACATCAGAATTATGAAACACAAATTTTTACATATTTCAAGATGGTTACCATACGTTTTCCCCTAGATATAGTGTTATTATTCAAAATATCTTGTAGGCACTCTGCCAAAGTCAATTGTAGAGATGCACAAGAATCAGTTTCATTAATTTATAGTGTAAATTAACTAATTTGAAAAAGACGATGGATTACTTACACGAATGATCCAGAAAATTCATGTCTTACATATGAGTAACTTTTGACTTAAAAAAATTCATCTCAGAGGACCAGCCTTTGACACATTTAGGATATTCGAAATAAAGTACTTTGGACTATGAAGGTATGCCACAAGAAAGAATGCAAAGTTGTTTTGTTTTGTTTTGTTTTGTTTTGTTTTGTTTTGTAAGAGATCCAGAATTATATCATTTCCTACGACTGCTATAACAAAGTACCACAAAGTAAGTGGCTCAAAAACAGATATTTATTGCCTCACGATTCTGAAGGCTATAATCTGAGATCAAGATGTCAGCAAAGTTGGTTCTTTCTGAGGGGTATGAGGAAGAACCTGCTTTATGCTTCTCCTTCAGCTTGTGGTGGTTCGCTGGCAATCACTGGCATTCCTTGGCTTGTAGAAGCATCACTCCCATCTATGCCTTCATCTTCCCATAGCTTTCTTCTTGTAGGCATCTGTCTCCAAATTCCCCACTCCCTCTTTTTTTTTTTTTTTTTATAAGGACTCTAGTCTCATTGGATCAGGGATCCACTCTTCTCCGGTATACTCATCTTAACTTATTACAGCTGCAACAGCTTTCTAAATGAGATCTGATTCTGGGGTACTGGTATTAGGACCACAACACATGCATTTGGAGGGAGCACAATTCAACTCATAAAAACTGAGTAACTCAGGTTATTTATTTTGAAAGATAATCAAAATACCTTTAGTCAAAGTATTGTGTTTGGACATTATCATTTTAAACATATTCTGTTTAGTAACTCTTGACTTTGAATGAAAAGGAATATACAAGATATTGTATACTAAAAAAGCATTGTTGGGTCAGTGTCTCTGAGTTCCTCAGTGATTGTGCTATATCTTGTTTTCTGGATGAAAGCTAAGTATTGGCTGGCATCTGTAGTAGAGATGGCCAGCTAACAGGTGCAACAGTTAAAGTCCTATTCATCCTATAAAACAGAAATATCAGTGCTTAATATTTCCAAGATAACATTAAATGCAGACATAATTGTGGATATTGAAATATAACTCATCACTAGGTTTCGAAAAAGCAGATGATTACGGTATAGATAAAAATATAAACATGTGAATTGAAACCTATCAACTTTCCTGGTGTGAACTTAATCCATTTCTTAGGTTTTATGGTTGGCAAGTCAATATGGGAAGTAATTGGGCTACAGCAACATATATTATGTCTACCTTCTTTAGTGATTAATACTGATAGTATGATTATAACCAATATTGATCATAAGAATGGCAAAATGAATCAGTTTACCAGATATTCTCACAAAGTCTTCACTTCAATTTTACTGTATTTAGCGGAACAGCATTCAGTTAAACATTTGATAAACTTTTCTTGTTGTAAAAATGCAATTCATTTTTACTAATTTGCCTTAGAGTATTTCTACTAGTAATATTTATAATGGGATGCTTTACTTTCAGGATGTTGATAATAGTTCCATGAATTTTAAGATTGAAAGAAGCCACACTGTATGCTTGTGCAAATTGATGGCCTAGATTATTTTAAAGTTTTTTTTTTTCATGTATTTCATCAAAAGACTTTCAGTAGTAAGCTGGCATTTTCAATTATGCAGTGTTTCTTTAGACAGAATTCCAGCAGAGATGGAGGTTCATTATATCAGAGTAATATGCTTTTGCATTTTATAATTAATAACAGATGTTAATATTGGTAATGTTATAGTGCATAATTATATGCATAGTTGACTTACAAAAGTGGATCATTTAGTGGCTTTATGGCACAAGTATAATTAAATCTGTCATTAAAAATAAGATTTAATTCCACTTTGCCCTGGAAAACATGTTTCCTAATTGCAGTGTGCCCAGAGAGCATCCACCTGGAAGATGAGGTATCTAGATGGAGGAGCAAGTGTTGGACAGCTGGAGATATCCAGTAATAAGAGGAGATATTTTAGATGTCTTCAAATATTTCAAAGTTCATCATTCAGAGCAGGAACTAGACTTACCCATTGTTGCTCCAAAGGCCAGAAGTCACAGGAAGGAAATTTTGAATCAATAGAAGGAAGAGCTTACTCATCAAAATCCATCCAATTGTGATACAGGTTCTCTTGTAAAATAGTGAGTGTCTCATCTCTAAGAATATTAAAGTCAAGGTCAGATAACTATGTCATTGGTGGGTAGAACGGGTTTTTAAATTAAGAGCGAATCTGGACTAGGTGAACTTCAAGGTCCCTTTTATCTATTATATTCTGTAAGCTTAGAGATAAGAACTGGCTTTCTTCCTGCAGTCTTTCCTCAATAGTCTGAAATCAAGGAAATAAATCATCCTCAACCATCTGGTGGCCTCTTTGGTCCCTGACCCAATAATATTTTATGACACATTTGAAACCTGTGAAAAATGACAGAGCAGAAATATAGCAACAATTATACGTTTTAGAAACATTTCCGCCAGAGATTTTGGTGGATCTGGCAGCTCCTCAAATATCCATAATGAGCTACACACTTTTGGAAAGCATACATTTAAAAATCACAGATAAAAATATCTGGCAATCAATTTGGTTCCAATGCATTCATTCATTCGAAATATTTTGTAAGTAACTACTGGGTTCCAGGTGCTCTTGTAAGTGCTGTAGTTACTGTGGACAATGTTGCAGACAAAAATCTCTCCTTTCATATAACTTATATTCTAGTGAGGGATTTAGATATTTAATAAGAAAAAATATCAATTAAAAATAATTTCAGTGGTGGTAAGCACTGAAGATGCTGGACATGTTCATGTGCTAGAGACTGTCTTCATTGGTTGGAGATCTACTTAAGATAGGATGGATAGAAATAGGCTCTCTTAGGAAGTAGCATGTTAACTGAGACCAATTAATGAGAAGAACCCCACCATGCAAAGATCTGTTGAAGAGTATTTTTTAGTCTTGGGAGCTGCAAGCGGAAATGTCCACCCAGAGGCAGCCTGGGCCAATGATTATTGGCTGCTTACTTCTCTGTCCTTTGGGATCATTTGTGTAGCCACACTCTCCAAGTATTAGGTGTGAGACTTGACCTCAGCAAAACATCAGACTCAGAGTTTAAGATGGTAAATGCAGGACTAAGACGTGTTCATTCCTTTGTTCATCTGCTGAGTTTTCCACCATATCAGTTACTGGATTGCTGTGTCGAGACTTGATCTGGAGGAAAAAAAAAAAAAGAAAAAAAAAACAGAAAGAAAGAAGAATGAAAAAGGCTGGTAGACAAAAACGTCTTTGTAGATCAGTGGTTCCCAACCTCATGCCTATTGTCCTGTGCACTGCTCGGATGTGTAACTGATCCAAAGTCTGTGTGCCTGATGCTTCAAAAAGCCAAAACTCAAAATGTCAGAGTTTGGAGTAAGGAAATGTTTATTGATAGGGAAGACACTAACTGAGAAGATGGGAGATCCAATCGTACCTCAGATCCATCTTGCTCTCTGGACTAGGTTAAGGATTTTTAAAGGATATAAGGAGAAAATGTGTGTGGAATGCTGGGGGCAAGTGTTAATGGTAGGACTTTGGAACTTGGCCATTTATCATAAAGGAGACTCAACACTGGATCTAACTAGACAATGAATCCTTGGCTTCTGAAAGGGTTTTGGTGTTCAAGTTCTGGTTATATCCTTTGGTTCTTTGTGTGGTTGGGAGTTGGGGGTGGATGCAGCTGGAGGTCAAATACCTCTCTTCTGCACGTGCCCCAGCTGCATGACTTGCTGTCTTGGTCTTTTGTCTCCGAAAAGCGACTCAGTATCTTGTTAAACAGTATAGGACTATTTTGAGCTGGTTTTGTGGTTACAGATGGGCTTCAAGGAGAAAGTGATACTGCTGAAATAGTTTTTGATATTTCATGTGCATTTTTTCAGTGACTAGGATCCATAGCTTTCATTAACTTTCCTTGCTGTCCCATATCTAAAAGTGTGAAGAACCACAGTTGTAGAGAATAGTGGCAGTGTTTGCTATCTCAGACAGTAAATGAAGCATAAACATCTCAAAGGGACTGAAAATGGCATTTTCTTCCTCTTTATGCCACCTCAAGAAAAATAAATGGAAGTCAACAGGCTTACAACAGGCTCTACTTCAAATGGACCAACTCAAAATGTGAAATAAATAGGACGGAGAGTCAGGTAAAGATAACTCCAAAGACAATTTTCTTTGTTTTATAGTTAGGAGAAAGACCACTGTTAAAAGATATTGACTGTTTCTTTAAAAAGTGGTATTCACGGAGGTTTGTGTAAGGACTAGACAGAGATGTTTCCACACAGCTATGTGCATTTGGGACACATTCTTTAGACCTTCAGTCTTTATATGGTCCATGAAGTGTTGGGTTTGAATATCAAATACTCTTAATACTTTTTATGACAAATAATTTTACATCTTCCTCTTTAGATGGTTGTTTATTTCTCTGAGTAACAGGAGACATCTACAAATATAGAGATAAAGAAGGGCAGAGTATATAGACGTAAAGGGATGTGATCTTTTTTCTCTGGCTTATAGGACAAAAAACCCAAATGATTACAAATATGTGCAGGTCTCCAGTGCTCGTAGCTGGTAAGTGGACAGGTAGGGGCACTCCCCTAGGTTAAAGACAGGGGCAGCTCACTGGGAACCACATGGCAAATCACGTGTGAGGGTTTTATTCTCTCAGTTGCATGTTATCTGTTCCATGAGCTGAGAGTCATGAATTGACTCTCGGAGCCCTCAGCCAGAGTTGAGGTCCTCCTTTGTATCCTGCTGTCCTTAGTAAATGGTTTTTGTTTTATGATCTATGTACATTTTTTTTTTCTGTGCAGTATCTCAGCCCTGAACACTTTTTGTTAATGCTCTTCTCCTGCTAATATTTTTAACCAGTTAGAAAGATGAGTCAAAACTATATGTCTGTTTTGACTAATAGAAACTTTTATAATTTTCACATACAACATCCTAAATGCATACTTCCTCAGCACTCTGAGCCAGAGATAGAGACTTGACAGAATGTTATAGATACAAAAGGACATAGTGGGGAAGGGGGTTGTGACCTTCTGGCAATTTCTACATAGTTATGAGATTGATTATTTTTTCTCAATAACTCTGCTCTCAAGTTGCTAGTGGAATTCTTCTAAGAACTAAGTAAATTGCCACACTGTAAATGAACAAAATTAGGGGCAATTGTCAAAAGAAAAATCCAAAGTAGCAAGTGAGAGGTAGCAGCTTAGGTCCCTGGCCAGGTACTGGCCAATTGCATTAACCTAGAGTCAGTCAAATCTACATAGAAATAATCTTCACATCATTGGCTGGAATAAGAGGTAGGAATTTGACAGTCTTGAATTGGAACTCAAGAAGCGCCTGATTTAGGGTAGACAGTCCTTATTTGCCATTGTGTTTATGTTTGAGGTATGCAGTGGGAGCGCTTAGAAGGGATAGGAATTCATTGGGCTTCCGGTCTTAAAAGCAGACGTTAGCCAGGTGTAGAAATATTTAAGTGGCATGGGGCTGAACGAGGGCATTCCAAGGAAGAGGCACTGGTGCAAATTTAGAGCTGAAAGCAAGATAGCACAGAGGGAGCAAGGGGCTGGAGGCAACAGGCGTGGGATTATAAAGGACCCCATATGACTTGATAATGCATGCATTTTATACAGAAGTCTGTGAGTAGTTGCCATATGAAAAAGGCAAAAATGTTTACAAAATTGAAGCATTATTATGAAAGGAAGGCTGAAGACTGAATAGTTGTGGGATTCTGATTTATTAATAATGAAGCTCCTTTTTCAGATAAACATACCTAGAATCTCCTGCCCAGATAATAAATGGTAGGCAGTTTTCAGGCTCAGTGGTTATACAGATGGAATATCCACAAGAAGTTCCATTCTCAGGGTTCTTTTATATAAAGCCAAAGACACTCCTGTCTACCTCTCTCCTTACTTCATTATCTCCTTGGCAACCGCTGGCAGGGATCAGGTGGACTCTGTCTTGGGGTGATATCTGTTTATCATTCAAAACCCTGAACGGCCACTTTGGGCATAGCGAAGGGGAGGAGGGCAGATTTCTTTTATCTTCAGGCCTTGGTCTGTCCTGCTGGTTTTACTTCAGGTATATAAATACTTTCTTCTTTTCTTTCACTCCCTTTCCTGACATACTTTAATCGTGAGTTTCCTGTTACCTATTCACTATTCAAACAACTTTTCCCCTCGTGTTTTATTAACAGAGACTTGCAAATTTTGCCTTTAGAATTTACCAATGTGAAGGTCGTTATAATATTTTGACCTGGAAAGTAATAATTTTAAATTTATGCTTAAAAATCATTATATCGGTAGAGTATGAGTTGAGATGGGGATTAGATCTTGGGGCAGGGGATTCCGTAGGAGACTGTTGTAAATCATTCATGTGAGTAATTAAAAGGGCTGGAATTCAGGTCGTGCCGTTCAAGATGGAGAGGAGGGAATGAAAGTGAAAAATTTTAAAGCAGGAGAATGAACAGGAGTAGACGGTGAATTGGCTGCCTGGAGTGAGTGGCAGGAAGGCTGCAAGGACAGTTGACTTGGACTTGGACCCTGAATACATGAAGAAGCCATTTATTGTGCGGCTAGGTTGACTTTGACTGGTTTTAAGGGTCCTGTCAGGTTTTCCATGTGCAGAAATGCAGAAGGAGATATGAAGCTCAGGAGACAGAACTCAGACAGAGATATGGGTCTTGTGTGTATGAATTAGAGAATGAGCTAACTCAAAATACAGTAGCTTGAGTAAGGAAAGAGTCTATTTTTCTCTCGTAGACCAGTCAGCTAGTCTAGTTTGCCATGCAGCTTTGCTGCATAAATTCATCTAGGGGCCCAGGATGGTGAGATAGCTTCACCTTTTTAATACCTGTCTTCCAAAGTTGCTCTGTTCTCCTCCAGTTTCAGTCTATGGGAAGAAGGAGGAAGCAGGAAGGTGCACATTCAATGCATGAAGCTCTACACTCATCACCTTTCCTCATATTCTGTTAGGGCTCACAAAGCTGTGCTCATCTGCAAGAGAGACTGGGCAATGTATCTGGCTAAAAAACCATGTTTCCATAGACTACATAAATTATTATGAAGAAGTGGAGAACAGACTGGGGCAAATTGGGGGACTGACAGTTTACAAATGTTATCAGTGTGTGTGAGGCAATGCATGCATGGGAGGAAAGACCATACAAAGAGACTGATGTAAGCCACAAAGGACTGAAGTTGGGGAATGGCAACACTTAAGGACAGAGGAGTAGTCACCAATTAATTATAGGCAGAAAAGAACTGGAAAGCAGTGTCCTGGAAATTAAAGGAGAGATTTTTAGGAGTGAGCTTTTCTAAGTGAGGAAGCATTGTTTGGTGGTTAAGACTAGGCTCCAGGGCCAGACTCTGGGTTAAATCTTTGATCTGCTCCTTACTAGCTGTGAAATCTTGGGCAAGTTTTTAACTTCTCTGTGCTTCCTTTTTCTCACCATTTTTTTTTTTTGTGAGGTCCAACCTATAAAATGAGAATCACCAGAGTACCCATTTTCTGGGGTTGTTTAGAGAGTAAAGTGAATTAGCATATTTAAAATCCCTAGAACAATGCCTGTTTGCAGTATGTACTATTAGTCAAAGCTGAGAGTTAAAGTAAATCAGAGATTGAAAAGTACACATTGAATTTTTCAAATAGGATACACATTTGTATAGATCAATGAGCAAGTGTTTTTACATGCATTACCTCATTTAAACCCCAAAACAATTCTATGAAGATACAGTATTATTATCTCCATTTTACAAATGAGAAAAGTGAGGCTAAAAAGGCTAAATGATCTAGCTCGATGTCATAGAGCTACTCAGTGACTGAACTCAGATCTATTTGATTCCAAAGTCCATACTTTTAGACACTAAAATTTTGAGATGTGGAATAATACATGGTGAGGGACTAGCTGAGTAGTTGTAGATTTTTTTTCACTTCCAAACCTCAATTTCCTAATCTTTTAAGCAACCTCATTATAGTCCTACAAAGAGAAATCGGGCTACTTGATGAGAAACCCTTAGCAAACCACTTGGCATGTAATTAATGCAAATCTTCAAGGAATGGTGGTGGCTAATGACAATAACAACAATAGTAACAGTAACTTATTAATGTATTGATTAAAGTAAATAGAAAACTTAGCCATCTGTGATTAGAATTTTCACCAGCCAAACTGTCCCTAGTTTTGCTTGTAATGACAGAAAAATATGAGTTTTCTGTTTATATAAATTTGTGCTGAGTGAGAGTAGATTTTCAGGTCAAGGTTTTGGGGGCTTCATATGGTTTCCCACTTTGCTTGTTTTTAACACCTTCACGTTTTTTATAGATGAACATTTAGGTGGACAAAAGAGCTCAATCAGAGTGTTCGAAAAAGTTTGTAAAGGTTCAGCTCAGTCAGGCAGCATATGCCTGCTGCTTGGATCTGACCTTAGGAAGTACAGCACCTTCTGGGTTTTCTGACTCTAGACTCTTTATAAACATTTTTTTTCATTGTTAAAAATGGAAAATGTTCAGTAAATGCAGTCTTTTAAATTTGATAGTTCTTCCTATCTAATCGAAGATTAAATGATATATGAGAGCTTGCCATTCTTAAAATATAGAAGACTTTCTACTGCATTTCCTGTGCATGGGTTTGGTTAACCTTAATCATTAGAGAATGTAAAGTCCTGTAGTGAATATTACTAATTACTGTTTAATTTTTTTTCCTGCAAAACTTATGATTATCAGTGGAGAACTTATAGTTCAACTTGTTTAAAGTTCATGAGTTGCAATCACTCAATTTTTTAATTTTAGAAGAAATAAGGCAGAAGATTATATATTTGTACCTGATAATTAACACAGTCATTTCAAACTTGGGTCAAGTTCATTACCAAAAATCTATTATAAAAATATACTGGTATGCATGGCTCCTAGATTTTATTTATACTTTATTTCATAAGCATATGAGGTCCTCCTAATTCTTTGACATGGCTAAAAAGTCATGGACGCTCTTTTTAGAAACTTATTTTGGAGATAGATCAGAATAATTTCGAGTGTATAATTTCCTCAAATGAAATGAGACATCCTGACATGCCTTTGAATACATTCCAGAAATTTTAGGGATTAGTAATTTTTCTCTCATAAAAAGGTAATATTATTTACAGTTAATAGTAGAACAGAATTTTAATATTGCAGTGAGTAGGTTAGCCAATATGTCTTATTCATAGCTTTGAATTATCTGAGGTTATTAACATAGGACTAACATTGCTTTATTTAGGAAGAAAACATATCTAAGGTAAATCAACTCAGAGTATTTTATTTTGAGAAAAGCAAATAAGTACAATTCAGTTCTTTCCTATTAGGAATAAAACACCCTTTGTGAAATGGAATGCACTTTTGAACTCTAACATTTCTATTTCCTCTTCTGACTCACTTAACAGAAATGTTTATTTGTGCAACTAAATATCTATGAACAGTACAATAGATTATATAGAGATACTTCTATTCTTTTTCTTCTCCAGACTTAGTATCTTGCTTTTCAACAAAAGTGTCCAAGTTTGCACCAAAAAGTTTAAATCGTATGTATGATTATTTGATTGGCTTAAAATAAACTCACAACTTGTGTTCAGACCGGATTACTTCAATGAGGATGACGCAGAATGGACCAAAAACCTTGCAATTGTTTCTATGAAGAATTTAGAGTGGTTAAGAAGGACAGACATTTTATACAAAGACATCTGGGAAAATACTATCTTCTCAATAAGAGAAATTCATTTGGAAAGTTAATCCTTAAGTAATTGTGTAAACAAATCACTAATATTCAGCAGTATGCTGCGTGGTTCTACAATACCTTCTGAGTCATCAAAGAGATATTAAATTGTGTGCAGAATAAAGAGATTTTTGCTTTTATTTATATATTTACACCTTGTATCTTTTTTTATTAAATAAATGACAATGCAGCACACAAGAAAGATACGATGAAGTAATAATTAAATATAAATGTCATGGAAAGTCAGAGTTAAGAACAGAGTAATCAGACATGCTTAATATGAAGACACTTGGGGTTGTGGAGTTACATATTTGCCTCTGAGCTTTTTGAAAGCCCGGGTGAAAAGGAGATATAATAATTCACATGATTTAATGTTTTAATGGAATATTCTACTTTTTCAAAGTGAGCAACATTCTAAAGTATTTTTTTCAAGTGGGATTTTTTAATTTAATATCTTTAATATTATTTTCCACAATTCTTTTTGAACAATTTCTTGTGGTGTTCTTTAATACACATCATTAAATTACAGCTTAGTGGAGAAATTCCAGTGGAGCAGATTTTGGTGATCTGGTTTGATACTTGAACGCAATTTAAATTATCTAGAGCTGTCAATTGATTTCATTTCTTTTAAATTATCTGTAGATAATATGTTTTCCCAAGAGATTATTGATAGAGAAGCATAAATTATAATTTAGTGTATTCCAATGACAAAGTCAAGTACTAAAATTTGTTTCGTTTAAGGGATTATCTATGTGTTTTGTAAATTAAATGAGGAAGTGACAGGACTAATGCAGTGTTATAAAAATTGAGAACTCTAACTTGTAATCTTGCTTTGAATAAAAAAACCCTTGCTCATTTTGGCATGGAGATAATCTTCAGGGCTCAGTGACCTGGAAGGAAGCCAGGTCCTAACTTTGTGCCGTACAATCCTATGTCCACTCTTCTGGGGTACCTGAAAAATTTTTTTCATGGATCCAAAACCATTCACAGCAGTCTTGGTTGTCTTAATATTTCATTGCATTTTCTAGTTTTTTAAAGTTAAAAATCACTGTTATTTTCAAATCAGCACAATCTAGAAAGAGGCCATCAGGAAGATGAAGAATACGTATCTGGAAAACTTGGAGGAACTAGGAACATTTAATCTAGAGAAGAGAACAGTTAAAGGGAAAATGATGCTTCAGATACGACTTTCTACCTTTTGGGAAAAGTATCATCTGAGGGCAGAACTAGGACCAGGGCATCTTATTAAGAAGACAGGTTCCAAAAAGAAAGTGCTTGTTCAGAACTAGTGTTATTCAAGTGTGGACAGGCCTGTCTAGTGAGACAGGGAGTTCCTCTTATTAGAAGTGTTTTCTCTGATGACTCTTTGTGTATGTGTATGAGTCATACTTTCTTGTTTCTTTGCATGTTTTATGATTTTTGTGGTGGTTGAAAATTGGACATTTTAAATAATATATTGTGGTAACTCTGGAAATCAGATTTTCCTTCCTCCCCAAAGTTTGTTGTTTATCATTATTGTTGTTTGTTCATTAATGACTTTCCTGAACTAATTCTTAAAGTCTGTATTCTTTGTTACGTGTGGCCCCTGAAGTCTGCTTGGTCGGCCTAGTGGTTAGTTAATGAAAGAACAGAGATTTCGTTAGATGCCCAGGGTGCACAGAGCCTCAAAATAAGCTAGAGGTGAGATCTCTGGGCCTTTCTAGGACTTCTCTTAGCATATGCACGGTCCTGAGCATGATCATAGAATGACATGCTCTGACCACAAATATGTCACAGCTTTGCCAAGGGCCCTACAGGCTTCTTTTTCCCCCAGCTTGTTTTTTTTTTTTTTTTTTTTTTTAACTTTTTTGACTTGTGCATTGTGTGTAACTGTTACCCACTGCCTCAGATAGCCTCAGTGTTCAACAGTTACCTTTGGTTGCTTTGTATGGACATCTTCAGGGGAAAAGGCTCTTCCTCCTGATTTAGCTACAGATCAGGTTCAAATAAAGATGGCTGGCAAGTGAGATCTTACAAGGAACCACCAGATAGGACAAGTAATGACAATACTCTGGGAATGGGGCTTTGAAGAAGCTCCACCACTATTGTGTTGCCTCTGGTGGCTTCTAGGCCACTGGTTTTCACTATAATTGTGGGCTGTTGATTTTTAAGGCTACTGTAGAGCTGAGGAGGGGGATGGGAATATGGCAAATCAAAATGCTACAAGGCTTGCTTTGTTACTGAGACACAGTTGCTTTTATTAAATAAATGCTCCTCAGATTGCTGCAAGCCTTTGGTTAATTTCTAGATTCTAAAAGCGTTGATTCTGACAATTTTTGCTAGTGCTTTCATTGCTTATATGGTGGAGAGACTATGCAGAGGTCTTTTCTCTGCCAGTTTTGCTGCTGTCATTCTAGAAGTGCTTTTTAGCCATAATTTTAAAAGTTAAGTTGAACTCATTGAATTCTTAGATCCCCTCCGACTTAGAACATTCAGTGTCAAATATATCACATTTCCAAACCATCCTAGATAATATAATTTACTGTACCTTTTTTAAATAGATGTGATTGTTTAAAATAAAATTGAAACAGACTTCCCTAATGTCAAAATATGAACCATAATAGGCCGTAGCTTATTGTCAAATACCGTTTTATTTTATTCACAGATTTAACAAATAAATATTATCTTTCCTGCATAGTTTTTCAGGTTAGAATGAATTAGTCAAAAAGAGGTGGGAGATCTTATGCCAATAAGAAGAAATATGTAGGTAAAATTTAAGTGCCAGAGACTATTGAAAAGGTAAAAATCAAGTGATAATTGACTTACAGCATTTCACAAGATTGAATCACCAGCATGTATTTCTTGAATTGTTTACCTTTGATTCTAAAATTTATTTTAATTATTACTACCAAAATATTGATGTGTCCATGTTAATTCTTTCTTTATTAATTAAAGATCCATCTTCACACTAAGTACTGAGAATATAGGTAAGGAATCAGCTAACCATAATCCACAGCCATTTTCTATCAATTTCTTTGAAGATAGGTACGCATTACATGACGATGATGTTAAATGATATGTCCATATAAATTAATTTTACAAATGCCTGAAGCTAAACCTTTTAAATTTAACAATTTTAATGTGACTCTTTCCAAACTATATTAAATACTTCTTTGCTTAATGAAAAGGGTAGTGATCTAATGTCTCGTTGACAAATAATTATTTTGGATAATTACTTCACTGTCCTGAAAAACAGTGACAGCCGCCTTAGCTCTTGTGGGCAGAGACTGTGGCATCAATACTCAATGGTGACACAAAGCTATGGTTTTTGTATTTTCATACTTTTAAAAAATGTTGTACCTCATACTTGTTCATTAATACCTACCTGCTTTTCATAGATTTTAATCTATTTTAATTTGAGCTTTCAAATCTTCTGTGGGCTGACACACAAGATAAGAGTTGATACCTACTGAACTCTTATAATGTACTAGACCCTATTCCAAGTGATTACATGTGTTTACATGTGTTTATTCACTTAATTCTCCCAACATCCCAAACAGATAGGCACTATTATTATATATGTTTTTAGATGGCAAAAACTGAAGCACAGAGAGATTTACTTGCCCAAAGTTATATAGCTTAGCAGACCAAGGATTTGAAATTGAGAATTCCAGCTCTATAATTCATGAACTTAACCATTATTTTGTACGCTGTCACATAAGGATGTTTGTTAGAATTACAACAAGACGTCAGAGTGCATGCGCTCTGATAGACTAGCTAAGTGGAAGTTTTTGAAAAATATTTGAACTTTGGTGAAGGGTCTATGACATCTATTTTGGTTTCCCACAGAACATGTGTGGGCACACACATGTATCCATGCATGTGCACATTTGTATGTGTATTAAATAGGTAAGATGGCTGTAGAAGGGATCTTATTAAACTGGTGTTAAGTTGTATTAAATTATAAATATTTTAATTTTACTTTTGGTTAAATTAACAAAAAGAGGTGGGAGATCTTATGCCAATAAGAAGAAATACGTAGGTAAAATTTAAGTGCCAGAGACTATTGAAAAGGTAAAAATCAAGTGATAATTGACTTACAGCATTTCACAATCTTTTGCTACTGATTCGCATTACATGATATACCAGAAAAAGATAGTTATTGAAATGTGTCTATGACTAGTTTCATTTTTTATTTCTTGAGAATAATGACTTATTGGGGTATGGTTACTGACCAGTATCTTTGGAAATCTCAGAATTACGTATTATTTGTTCCTCCCCTCCAGTGGAATGCACAAGTCAACTGATTCAGTACTCTTGTTTTCCTTGGTTTAGTTGAGTCCTTTGTAGGATCTAGAGAAGAAAACAAGAAAGAAATAGTTTAAATAATTGTTAATTTCTTTTTATTCAAATAGCTGCCTCAGTAGGCTAAGTACTAAGTCACTTTTACCGCAAACTCAGAATAAAAGGTATGAAAAGTCAAGTTCTTGCTGTTGGGGGATAATTTCCATGGGCCTCTTGCGTTTCTGCATGTCTTTTGTAAGCAGAGGCACTGGCTGCCTTTGTTCTGAACTATCTTTTCAAGGGTTTTTGCATAGAAAACATCCCTGACCACAGAGGTACTATCTCCCTTCAGAGAAAAGGGAAGATACGCTTACTCTCCAGCATAATAAAGATTATGTCTCCAATGCAAAGTACAAGTTTACTTACTGCCCATTATTAAAGGTTAGGGTTTCCTAAACTTGGGGTTCCTCTCCCATAATGCAACCCACTGTGTGTGTGTGTGTGTGTGTGTGTGTGTGTGTGTGTGTGTGTGTTCGTGTGTGATCTGGCTTTCTTCATGTTGCCATTGGGACTCAAACAACTGGCACATACTCTGGCTATTGCTATTGCTATAAAGTTCTTTGCCTTTGTCTTCTTCAGGACCCATGAAACTGTGACAGGCTCACTTGTTAACTTCCAAGTAGAATAAGATATAAGAATCTTCAAAGTGCTTGAAATTTTTTATTGTTATAAAGTTCTTTCCTAGATTTTTCACTTTGATTTAGAATCAGCTTCCCTTTATAAGAATGAATTATCATTTCTTTACTGTGAATTCAGTTGAGACATGGAAGGTACTCAAGGTACTCTAATCTTTTGTCACCTGAGAGGTGACATGACAATTGTTAGCCACATTCTACCTCCTTTTCTTTGCCCCATTCATCCACCATTTTCCTTGGTTATGATTTTTCTTTATCTAATTTTTTTTTTTTACTCCTTTCCTCTTCTTTCAGAAATTTCTTCTATATCTACCATAAGAACTCCTTAAACATTTTATCCTTAAAACTAAACACAAACAAATAAAAATCTCATTAATCCTTTTAAAGCAGATGTCTCTAGCCTGTAGGGGAGCTAAAAATACCTTTCAAATGCCTACCTGGTAGAATTAGAACTTGGTATTGTGTCAAACATTCTCCCATGTGTATTTCTGCTGCAGGCAGAGGACAGAGGTCTGTATCATCTAGAGGGTAAGGGTAAGAGAGTAGATTGATGTCCACCCACCAGCATGCTTCAGCAGCAGACTGAGGAAAAATCCCTGGGGAAAAATCTCTGACCAGATGAACTGTAATCCAATACGAATACAAATAAGAATAATGAAACATTATTTTTGAAAATTTTGGAGTCAGCACTCTGTGGCCTGGGCCCCAAATCTGGCCTACTGCTTTAATTGCTCATGAAGCATCTTTCATTGGAACACAACCATATCCATTCATTTACATAATGTCTACGGCCACTATCATGTGACAGTGACAGAAGCAAGTAGTTGGAACAGAGACCACTACATGGCCTACCAAGCCTAAAATATTTACTATCTGCCCCTTTACCAAGAAAGTTTGCCAGCCCCTGCTCTATTTTATACCCGTGGTTTTCAATTTGAAGTCGAGAGGAAAACAGGAGTTGTAAGCTCCTCAGAATCACTGGGGAAGGCTTTTCAAAAAGTGCACATTGTTGTCTTCCCTCTGGCTTCTCATAAGTGTTCCCTGCTGCAAGTCACTGTCTTAAACTTAATGAGTCAAGTCGTTTGGTTCCATTAACTGATATGGATTATTGTCACCATTTTGACCCTCTGTAACACATCTAAAGGTAATATTGATCATGTTATTTATTTTTTTTTTACAGGGTTGTGGGAAGAAAATGTATTCCTTTTTGAGAGGAACCAAACAACTGCAGGTGCTAAGGTTTCTGGGAATCTCCATTGGAGTGACACAAATCCTGGCCATGATTCTCACTATAACTCTGCTCTGGGCTCTCTATTATGATAGAAGGGAACCTGGGACAGACCAAATGATGTCCCTGAAGAATGATACGACTCAACACCTGTCATGTCACTCAGTAGAACTATTGAAACCAAGCCTGTCAAGGATCTTTGAACATACTTCTATGGCAAACAGCTTTAATACACACTTTGAGATGGAGGAATTATAGAGAATGTCAAAGAAGGAAACCACAAATTTATTTAGTTGGACTTGTGACTTTTCGAGCACGCTCAACTGTTTCAGAAATGTGTAAAAATAAAAATGTTGCCTTAAAGAATGCCTAAGCATATAATTTTCTACCCTTTAAAATGAAGAGGGAAAAGTTTCCTGTATTATAAGTCACCACCTGGACAATAGTCGATGCCCTTTATACTGCTGAGGAGAGATCTAACACCCACTTTATAGCCTGTGTTAAGATTTTTACTAAATACAGTTATGCTTTGAGGTTTATGCTTTGCTACAGTTCAACCAATGTTTCTGCAGCAATGTAAACAAGCCATGCTATGGTAGGATTGGAGCTATAGTAAAGTGTGACTTCCATAAGCTTGCTAGTTTATTAAGTACCAATTAACTGCTAACCTAGGAAGTTAGACAGTACTAATGATTTTTATTACTTGGTGATAGTCTTTTGAAGGTAAATAGATTATACATAAGAAAACTGAAGATTGATGACTACCTAAATGTGATTTTTGCTAGTTACTAAAATATTCTCACTGCTTACAAGAGTAAACTAACGTATTGTCTTAAACTGATCAGGGATCTCTGTGTATATAAGAGTCTGTGTGAAGTCTGTATAATTCAATAGATTTAAGTTCTTGTAATGTTAAAATTAACAATTGCAAAAAGGATAAATTTGTCCTGTATAGTACCATTATTTTTAACCTTTCCTGTTAATAGAGATTTAGAATTCTGTCTTGGGTTTATATTACATACATAACTGTTAATTTAAATACTTAACCACTAATTTGAAAAATTGCTGTGTGTTACAAAGGAGTCATTATAATTCAGAATGTAGTCTGGTCTCTAGGAAGTATTAATAAGAAAGTTTACACATAACTTAGCTCATTCAGCAAAGACTGGATGTTATCTTTCTCTCTAACTAAGACTCTTTTTGCCACTAAACAGTTTTTTAAAAACCTTATCTTTGTCAGTCTCCAAGTCCGAATATCATTCTACAGAGAATAGTGTTCCCTTTCTCCAGCAGAATGCTATGAGAATCATAAAAGTAAGTGACAACTTAGAGAATTTCTTTACTCTATTACACTTTGCTTTATTTCACTGAACCACACAGATTATTAAATTTTTTACAAGATTAAAATATATTTATTTGAGATGGGAAAAGTGCATTTTACTGTATTTTGTGTATTATGTTTATTTCTCAGAAAATGGAGAGAAAATTAAAACTTGTCAATAAATATTTTCTAGAGAGTAATAATTCGTCTGTCTAATTTTTATACATTATAAGCACTTTTACCACTCAAGGAGATTAACAAAGGGAGAAAAGTGTGAGAAGGAATGACCGAATAAAGTAATAATAATGATTTCCAAACACTGGAACTAATCTATAAGAATATGTACGTTCACTGAGAAAAAACAAAAAGATGCCCATTGACTTCTCAATTTTGATTTTGAGTTGAGTGATAACATAGTTGTTTGATGTAGTATAACATCAATAGTATGCCTATTTTTATTTATTAATCTTCCAGGTTTTTGAAGTCATTTTTTAGATAAAAAAGTTTAAGGAAGACAATATTTGAAATTAACTGCTAGATTTTATCTCTTCCATAGACTTAAATAAAAACTAAGTAAATAATTTGCTCTCTCAGTGCTCAAAGCATCTCTTTTTATAATTTCCTCAACACTCAAATTCCCCATAATTTCCTCTAAAATGCCCAAATAATTGAGACAGCTATGAATATTATTTGAATTATTTGGATAGTGATCAAATTTGGCCATTTCTCTTTTTATGAGAAAGAGCAAGCATATATTCTGTTGAACTCAGTAAAAAAAAAAAATCATAAATTTATAAATAAAAGTCAATTTCTACACTTTTAGACAATATATTTTGATACATGGTTAATACTCAGAATAGTCGACATAAACTTAGACAATCATATACTTATGCACTTGCTTAATGGGAGCAAATGACATTTATAACAGTGGTCTACAAAGGCCTCTCATGGTAGTGGTGTACCTGGAATAATAAAACTGTAAAGGACTTTAAAAAGCGTGTTTAATGTGGCAGAGCTGAGGGAATTCATTGTCTGGGTTCGCTGTAAACAAAATTGTTAACTGGTACTCTGAAAATTTTTAAAAGCTTTCTTTTGTAAAAATCACAATTGGTTAAAAGTCATAATTTAAGTAGGTTATTTTTAGACTGGTTAATAGTCAATTTGAAATGCCCTGGAGATAGAGATGACAATAAGAGATGGTGTGGGTCTTCTAGCCTGTAAAATCTGGTTGAAAGACACTTGTGCTAACCACTGATAAAATTAATACACACAGGAATATGCAGTGAGTGGGGCCATATTTAGCAATATGAGATGGAGGAGAGTAGAATGAAGGCAGTTACATGGAGGAGACGGCCTTCGAGCTGAGTCAGGAAGGAAGAGCTGAGTTTAGCTGGTTTGCAGAGAACATTCCATGAGCCACTACCCTAAGATGAAACAGCATACATTATTTTGGAGGCAAGACCTGTTGTTCAGTGTGTTTAGAGCATAGAATGCTTGAAGAGATAGCATGGGAAAGGAAATGGGTGAAATCTTGGTTTTTGGACTTCATTCTGTAAGTTCAATGGAGAGTCATTTAAAGTATTTTCAGAATAAGAAGTGATTTGTGTTTCAGGAGCTTAATTTGTTTAGTCAAGTGAGAAACTGGGAGCAGAGAGACAGGCACCCCCATGGCCCAGCTCCTCACGGTGGGTCATTCTGTGCTGAGAGAGACAAGAAGCCTCACCAGCACAGTGGAAGTCAAAAAGACCTAGTTCATAAAACAGGTTACAACAGGGCGAATCCACAAAAGTGGGCGGCAGATTAATCCTGGGGAGTGTGGGATGAGAAGTGAAACGATTAAAATTTCCAGATTTTGTACCTGAAAATGGCATTGGGTAGAAGACTGGAGAAGGAATGGGTGTGGGGGAGGGTGACTAATTTGGTTTGGGACACGCTGAGTCAGGCATGCCTGCAGGACATGCAGATGGTGATGTCTACAATGCCTTCCAGTCTGGAGCTCAGGAGAGTTCGTGGAGCCTGAGAATTTTCATGCATTGCTTTTGCTTCTCAGGAAGCCTGACAGAAAATGGGCTGAGAACCAAACCTTCTATGAGGAGAATCTTAAGCAGGATGCTGCAAGAGCTTCCTTTTGTCTGAACTCCCACTCCTGCAGATGAGTCAACACGCAAAAGGAGAAATAAATACATCACTGAATCTTCTGCGGTAAAAGGAGCTTCCTCCTTTTAAAACAATACTGTTAACTGCTTTGTGGCTTCTCCCAACCCTCCTTCCTATTACCTTCCTCTAATTTATGAAGCGGATTCATCTTCACTATTAATTGAGCTCTTATTTCCTCATATCCGAGCACTTCCTAGAAACATGTATGGGAGTGTCTGATATCATCTTTTTTAATATTTGTATTTTTTAATATTCTAATGTGTTATTGCAATCATTCTTTACCTCAGTCATTTATGGATGCCCACAATGTGGCAGGCCATAGGGTGCTAGGTGTTTTACACATACTTTTCCTGATCTTTATAACTTTTTTGTAATCTGTAGGCATCATGACATTTTACAAACAAACAAAAGGGACTTGGTGAGACCAACATTTGTTTAACTAGCAAGTGGCAGTGCTCTACCTTCCTTTCTTTCCATTTTGTGACACGGCATCTTCATCGGCCTGTGGGGAAGCTCAGCTGTTACCTTACATAGAAAAGCCAGATCCTCCTACACATGAATCAATATCTCTAGGCCTAATTTGTCTCTCCAAATTCTGTTACTTCTTTCATCAAAACAACTGTTTTGTCAATGTGATTTTATTCTTTCTATTCCTTTAGAATAAGTCCTAATTATCTAAAACTTTGATTGAGAGCATAAATTGCTCTTTTCACCCACATCATGTCTCCTCCCATTGATCTAACTCACACACACACGCGTGCACACACACACACACAGTTAATTTCTACAATCGATGTTATTAAATATATATATATTCATATATATATCACCACTTTTAACTATGAGTTTTGACAAATATATATGTGTGTATACACACACACATATAAAACATATAGCAGGAAACACTGATCTGCTATACATTACATTAATTCTTGTAAAATGCAATTCTCATTCTGTCACTTCTTTGCTGACACTTCCCAGGGTTCCCTGTTTTAACGAAGACAGAGCTTCCTAACTTGTTTTTGTGTGTCATTTACATGCCACATTGGGGTCAGTGAAGGTCAGAGATGACCAGTCATCCTAGGCCTTGCCTGGATAAATGAGGACCACAAGGAGGCAATGGCTTAGCATACAGGTTTCTCTGTAATACAGTGGCTTTGACAAAATAGAGTGAGTTTTTATTTCATAAAACATACATGTGTGAATAGCCCAAGGTATAGCTACCTAAGGGTGTCAGGGACTCAGACTCCTCTCTTGCTAAGATGTTTCTCTTATTCGCCTGGTCCCAAATGGTACTTCTACTCTGCTTCCGTATTTCAGGCAGTGGGCTAGAGAAAAGGGAAAGCGAAAGGGGAGGGTGCAAGCCTCTTCACTTTAGGGTATACCCAGAAGCACACACTACTTCCATTCACTTCCCACAGCTATGAATGTGGGGCTGAGGAGTGGAAAATATCCTTTGCTCCAGACACTCATGTACTGAGTTAAACCAGAAAGTTCTATGACCACAAAAAGAGGGGGAAATGGGTGTTTGTGTCAATTAGCAATCTCTGCCACATTCCTCAATATATGCAGGATAAAATCTTCCAGTGGAATTTATGTTTCCAAACCCAAACCTTAATACTTTCCCACAGGTAACTATACACCTGCTAGATGGCCCAGCTGTGGTCCTCTAACATCTCACATATCCCAGGCCTCCTTGATTTTGCTCACATTGTGGTACTTCCCTGACATACCTTTTTCTTTATAGGTTCACCTTGCACTTAGCCTTTAACTCCCAATTCAGTGGCCACTTCCTATACGAAGCTTTCCTTGACCACTCCACCTTTCTCACACACTCCTTCCTTCTCTGAGCTCAGCATTTATTTATTGCTAATTTGGTCCTTATATTTTTTATTTCATAATATTATTTTTTATTTGTATTATTTTTTTTCTTTGTGCATCTGGTCTCTTTTAAGAACAAATATGCTGTTTTGTATCCCACTCAGCATTTTGCGTAAGACCAGGTAATGTTTCTTGTCTATCATTTGCATATCTATGCACTATGTGTATGAATTAATAAGTGCATGAATTATGAGTCAGTGTAATGAATCAAAAGCCATTGTCCAAAATGATTCCAGTAAGGAGAAACTGTTCTAAAGAAGGTCATCTCTTCTTGGCTGGGATAGAGGACACTAGGTTATCACGGGCTAAGCATTCATTTGGCTATAAATGGATGTAGACTGGATCAGCAGAATATGTTTAGAGCTCATTCAAGTCTTATAAATGTATGAGTGGACTATCAAATTGCACTTGTGGTCTAATAATACAATAGTCTCTCAAGTTTATAAGCTTTTATGCCTAACTCCAAATCCTTTAACTTTTATATCTACATTTGTTGAACTGGGAGTGTACAGAGTAAAAGTTGAGCTCACATCACTAAAGATCCTATTCCTCAAAATTTTCTTCTTTTATGGTTTTAGAGTAGCTTAACCATCGAGAGCCATTTTTCAGAAGGTCAGAGGGCTCGGTCATTACTTTTTCCTATGGCAGCTGTAGACTGATATCTCGTTGGTGGCACCTGCCTTTGAACTTCTAAATTTCTGACCACGTTCTGGATTTACTTTTGTTTCCTCCAGCCCTAAAGTTGTGTACACCTCTAATTCCCTGTTTTTAACCCCTTTCTACTCTAAATTTCTAGACTAGAGTCTTCTTTCCTCATGGATACTGAGAGAAAAACAAATTCTGGATAAAGAGAACATGAACAATGACTGACAGTGAGCTATATTTTTGTGTGTGTGGAGTAAAAATAGAACCAATGAAAGACACAGAGATAGAATGGTCAGAAAATTAAGGAAAAAAATGAGTAGATCCTGTAGAAAAAGCCATTTAAGAGAAAATTGTTGGGGGGGAGACAATTTTTTATCAGGTTCAGTGACAAAATAAAGAAAAAGAGATGCACACTGAAAAAAAGGTATAATATTTGCCAAAGTGAAGGATGACTTGCAGGAATTAAGTTTCAGCGTAAGAATATTCCTGCACATTTAATTCCTGGGACAATTAAAATGATGTTACGAAATAGTGGACCGACATAGTGTCTTGTGAGATGGTAAGATGATCAGGATCCCTGGAACCTGGTTATTACAAAGAGCCAGAGAGACTTCAAAGTCCTGAGTTGTTTCAGGGGTCCTACAGAACTGTCCCTGCTACACGAGAGCAAATTACTTCTCTGGTCTTTACTAACTAGTCTAGAGAAAAAAGCATTTGCCAGATTTAATAGTGGCATACTATTAGCCATATCTCAAACAAGTGTTCAAATGGTACCACTACCTAATTATATTTATGGTAATCCACATGATTCTACGAAATCCATCTGTCTTTGGCATAGACCTTATAAACGAGTTATATGGAAGAGGTGACAGTAATGCCTACATCTTCTCTTTTAAATTTGATAGTGGCACTATTAAATTTGATTTGATTTTCATTTGTCTTTCCTGCTTCATAGATCAATGAGTTAAAGTAGATATACTTCCTGTTGATTAATGTATGATTTGCATTCAGAAACTGCGCAGTTAAACATAGATGAGTTCACAGACCCATTCAGTCTACTGTGAGATGAACTCTGACTTTTGCATTCCTTTCTTCACATTGTAATAAAGAATTTCTGGTTTCTCAACTCTATCTCATGTAGGTAATTGACTTTTGTAAGTTCCAACTCTGACTACTGGGCCACACTGACATATAGGATCTCCCCAGGTTACTATTACTTGTAAGCCCGTCCAATAATCTTTGAAGAGACTGAGTATTTCTCTTTCCCCAGGGCACAACCACATGAGTAAATGATGGAAGGTGCTTTCGAGAAATTCAAGGAAGAGTTACACAACCTTCTTGCAGTAGTTTGGCACAGGGGCATCCTTGAGGGAATTTGGTCTGCCTTTCATTGAAGGGGCTCATGTTCATGAACATGCTTGAGTCTGAGTGTTGAGTAGCAAGTTGTGACTCTCCATTGTGTCAATTCAAGTCAAGACTCTTCACAAGACTTAAAAATTAAACATTTTTAAAAATATATATAAACTTTCCAAATATATTTTTTTCTAGGAATATATAATCAATTAGCTACTACCAAAGAGCTCTGTGGGTTAAACTATTTCCATTACTGCTCTAATCCCACCGCCCATTTTTTTAATCACCTACAGTTGTCCCTTAGGACTGGGAATCAGGGAACCCATTTCAAAGGGAGTATCTCTTAACATCATCACTGACTGGAAGCACCCTGAGATTTTTTGGATGTTGGTTCTTTCCTGAGAGTTACAGGATGCACGAATAGGTCACACGATAAATTCACTCCACATTCCCATTCCCAGTAAACCTTTGAATCTCTTCGTCTACAATAACCAAAGACATTCTGGCACTTCAACTTTATTAAATTTGGATACATACATATATAGTACATTACTGAAACATAAATGGACAGTGTGACATACAGATCTTAGGGTAAGTTTTGCGTGTGGAAAGGGAATAAAAAAATTAGAATCTGGAAAGCTTCACCTATAATTTTAATGCTTCATTTCTTTAAAAGAATGGAACTATCTGAAATAAACAAGATATAACATTAACATTTGTTGGATCTTAGCGGTGAGAATATAATTGTTTGTTTATTTCTCCTACTTTTCAGTATTTTCACAATATTTTATACCAAAAATACTTTAAGCCCTCAATTGAGATGAAGCCAACAGTTGCAGGTAAATACATTTGTAGTACAGATAACTATAAACATGTTTGCTGAAGTTCAGAAATATGGGCTCTTAAAAATAACTTATTATAAAAAAGTAACCTCTGAGAAAGCAAAGAGAGAAATAAATTGTTTTTTAATGAAGAGATGCTAATTCTGCATGTACCTTCACCAGTTTAGATTGATCAAGCTTGTCATTATAATGCTTTTATTCCTTTTTCCCCTAGAGACCAGGAGCTTCTCCTAGGAATGTCCTTCTCTTAAAGGTTAAGAGAAGAGAAAGCTAAAAGAAAAAAGAAAAAGTTAAGTCTGATGCCGCAGTTATCTCAATAACCAACCATGAGCACATATATTTTGTTTATATAAATTTTATCCGTAAGACATTTCTCAAAATGTGGATTTTATGAGAGACTTTTAAAATGATCATCTGCTTACAAGTGACTGCTATGATTTGTACAATTCTTTTTAATGATTTCAACAGAGAAATAAGAGTAGAAACTGATGCTAATGATGTTAACTAATTTGACTCAGATTCTATGGCTATTCCTAAGATTTTCTGTGTCTTTAATTCAGATAAAACAGCTCATAACAAGAATTGGCGGAGGGGAGAAAGAACAAGCTCCTAATAATCACATATAAAAGTAAAATAGAAGAATAGTTGAAAACGGGTAATGCAGCTATTTGGGGACCCTTAGGTAGAAATGTGTGCTTTGGAGTGAAATGTGCTGGGTTCATACAATATATGAACAATTTGAAAGAGGAATATTCGCGGTCACCTGAATAAATGTATTCAATCCTCCAACAGACTATTGACCTCTATCTAGGTCTTCCATCAACATCGGTAGCAGACAGAGTAGATGGGAGGGCCTATGTGATCATCCTAAAACCTTGTCATTTAAAAGGGCTTTTCACATGCTTTATTTTATTTAACACCACATCCATCAATGAGCTGTGCGGAACTTCATTTTAGAGATGCAGACATTGGGGCTCGAAAGGCTGGATAAATTTCCAGGTCTCACAGCTGGGTGGTGGATGAGTCTGGCTGTCTGTGCTTCTCCGTTTTCTCACATTCTCCCTACTACTCTCTATATGTTCTCTTGGTCTTGCCCTTTCAATTTCAGGGAGGTTGGGGGAGAGTTTAAAATAATTTCTTTTGAAAATAATTTACGAAACCCGTAGTGTATTGACCCTGACCTCCAGGATTCTGTTTCATTATCAGAAATACAAATCAAGGTAGGCGGTACTTTGACTGAAATGGCTAAAGGTAGATGATATTAACCACTTCTGGATCCTTGCCACAAGATCTTATTTCTGTGTGGAGAAAAATGATGTCAATTCTGATCTCTCTAAATACATTTAGCAGATTTGGTATTTTTGCTTCATAGGAGTGAAGCAATAAGAATATTATAGGGGAAGTTTGTCACACGTAGTTACATAACATTTTCTTGTCATCATTCTAGTGATATTAGTTATCTGTTGGTTTCTAACATATTATCCCCAAATTTAATGTCTTAAACAACAACACTTATTATTTTACAGTTTCTGAGGGCCTCTGGGCTGGTGGTTCTGGCTCAGGGTCTCTAATGAAGATATTGGATGAGGCATCAATCACCCAAAGGTTTGACTAGGGATGAAGGATTCACCTCCAAGTTGGTTCACTCACATGGTTGACAGGTCGGTGCCAGCTGTTGATTGGGGCTCTTAGCATCTCTCAATACAGGTCCCTTCACTACATGGCAGCCAGCTCGCCTCAGAGCAAGTGATCCCAGATAGTGAGAAAGAGTACCCAAGATAAAAGCTGCAGACTTTTTACGATCTAATATTGAAGTGATAACCCATCATTATTGCAGAGTCAACTGACTAGAAGTGATTCATTAAATGTAGGACACACACCAGGGGAGGGAAATTCAACTCCACTTCTTGGCAAGAGGAGTGCCAAAGAATTTGTGGCATAACTTTAAAACCACCACAATGCCTTGCCCAAATTCTTAGCTTTTTCAGGAGAAAGAACTTAAAATAGATTTATTCCTTTACAGCTGTATCATATACTAGTAAAACTGATAAAAACTGGTAAAAAAAAAATAACTCTCTTGCTATATCTCATTTTTCACCGATAGTTTCTTCTATTTTTTTTTTCCTGCTCTTCCTCCTCTGTTTGCCTTAAAATGTTGGAGCGTCCCAGCTGCTCAGGGATTCTTATTTATGTACATGTTCACCTTACTAACATCCTCTTGTACCAACCATCCTTTATACACCATCTCTATTCTCACAGTTCTCATATTTCTATCTTCGGCCTGATCTCTCCTTGCAATCCCAGTCTCATACATCCAGCTGCTCCTTGACACTGCCACACAGACCACGTATCACATGACTTTAAAATGAACTGTGGCTAGCAGAACTCTTGATTCCGCCCCCTACCCCACCCCCACTTCACTACCAGTGTTCTCTTTCTTATAAAATCCACCAGTTGTTTAAGCCCTTACTTATCTCATGTCTAATCCCTCAGTGAGTCCTGTCAGCACTTTCTTCAAAATTTTTCCTAGATCTACCAAACTTTATCTCCACTGTTACCACCCAAGTTTAAGCTACCTCTCTCCTCATCTGGACCATGACAATGGCCTCCTAATAGTTTTTTTTTTTTTTTTTTTACTTCTCATGTTTGTGTAAGTATTCTCTCCATAGTGCAAGCATGGTGGTATTTTGAAAACAAAATCTTTTTTTTTTATCACTCCTCTGCTTAAAACTCTTTATGGCTTTCTATTTTGCTTCGAATGATAAGCGCAAACTTTTTGCTCTGACTTACAATGCTTTACATATTCTTGTCCCTGCTCATTAACCCACCACACTGCTCACACACTGCACGCATGCGTGTGCACGCACGCACGCACACACACATGCACACACACATTTAAACAGCTTAATTAGAATTTAAATTTTATTTCAATTGTAACTAAAAGCTTAGAACATATAGTTAGAGTAATAATTATGAAAAACAATTATATAGAAAATCTGAAAACAAGAGTAGCCCATAAAAATAAAGATGATTATCATTCGTGCCATGTTATGTAAAAAAAAAAAAAAAAGACCAAGATTAGGATCAATAAGTTGGTGAATGATGAGCTGATAAATAAAGTTGGCAATCTGAGTGTTGTTAAAGAAGGTAGATTCAATGTAACAAATACACAGTATCTAGGTCTATTGGCTCATTCTGCACATGTATATCTGATTTGTGTGTTTGTGTGTTTATATATGTTTATGTACATGCTGTGTAGGTATGTATAATGTATGGGTATTTTGATGTGTTAGCATGTGACTGAATATTTGTATGTGCATCTCCGTGTGTGTGCATGTGTGTGTATCTGGTATGCCTCTGTGTACCTAGGACCATTCTGATTGATAGGCAGATTGGGCAGAATAGACAGCTCCCTTGAGAATACTCAGGCACCAAAGATATCTTTTTTCTCAATATTAATATTTCTCTAGAGACTCATTGAGTTTAAATAGTCTCTTTTTAATTGCAAATATCCTGAAAGTTGCATTTGTCATCTGTATCTTTGTGTGAGTTATGATCATTAGATTGTGTTCCTCCTAGCACTTACTGACAACAAGCAGAGATACGAACAAATCCAAGTTGTCTCAAGAAAGGAAACCCAGGGACATTTTGGTGATGGGTGGATAGCTTGCTGGATGAGGTAATATCTTCTCAATTATCTCCTTGGATCATAGGGATTCCTTTTCGTCCATAAGACTGGCCAACATTGGGAATGAGAAGAGAGTACAGAGAGGAATTCAGAGGAAACCAATGAAAAAATTAGTTGTTTCTAAATTTTGCTGAGTGCCACAAGTGCCTGGTACATTCTGTGCTTCAGATGTTTCCAAGTGCTCTTCAGAGTTAGGGTCGTTTCTCCTTCTATTCGAAATAGTGAAAGGGCAGATTTGTTCCCTCGTGTTCGGTGAGCACGAGCAGACAGAGCACATTCAGTGAGTGTTCCTTGTTCCATCACGCATAGCCACAGGAGGAGTCTTTCAGAGAGGTGCTGTTGGCTCCTCCCATTCAGAGCCTCTTCCTTCTCCTGCTCTCTAACTCCATGCCCCCTCTTTTTTCACACTGTATATTCTTCCTCTTTTTCCTGCAAATTCAACCTTTCCTGTTCTATCTACTAGCTCTTTCTTATTAAGATTGAGACATGTCACATTACATCCTACCAAGTCAAGAAAATAAAAATCCCACTTCCTTTCACCCTATATTCCCTTAGAAATCTTCTCATCTCAAAGCTGTACTTCAAGGCTAAGCTGTTCAAGCATGTTTTCTACCCTTTGAGTCCTAATCCAATCTAGGTTTTGTGCTCAGCACATCATATCTTGTGCTTTTGCTCAGTTGAAAACAATGACCACTCTGGTGCCAGCTGGCCCCGGCTCTTCCAGTGTGTACCTCACTAGACATTCCAGAGGCATTTACTGAGCCGACCTGCCCTTTGATATACTTTCTCCTGCCTCTCTGGCTACTTTTCTACTTTTTTCAGATTTCATTGTAGCTCCTCCCAGATCACTGCAGGAATCCTCTTCTTATTCTATATTCTATTTCATTCCTTTAAATTCGATACCTATTATGTGATACTGATTCCAAAAAGGAATAACCCTTGATACTTCTTTTGTACCCTGTGCTCCTCTAACTGTTTACTTAGACCACAGAGAGAGACCTCTGGTGGAAGGTTGGTAAGTTTTCAGGCTTCAGAGTCAGAGTCAGAAACATGGGGTTCAGTCCCCATCTTGCATCTCATTTTCTGCATGGCTCTAATTAAGTTATGTGACATTTCTATGTTTATAGATAAAATGTCTTTATAAACTAAAAAAAAAAAAAGGCAACTAGTAGCATATCCTTTGTAGGACTTTTCTTATGATAAACAAGTTAATACATTTAAAGCATTTAAAAATTGTGCTGGCCCAGTTAAATATTTACTATTACAATAAGCACTTAATAAATACTTAACTAATTCTTGTTATTATTCCTTTACTTGCCCCTTCCTCTTGGATGATTATCCTTGTCTTCTGATTGTCTCATCAAATGACACTTTCTTCCACTCAGCTGCTTAAATCAGAAATCAACAGCTTTCCTAGAATTTTCTCATGCTGGTACCAATTACTACCAAGTCTCCTTAAGTTTAACTGCAAAATGTCCCTTAAATTGTCCAGTTTTCGCAGGCGACACTCAATCAGCCATACCTCATCTCTTGAGTTACTGAAATGGTTTCCTAATTGGTCACAGCAACTGGAGTGATCTTTAAAAAGCATAAATTAGATTATATCACTCCTTGGCACTGGACTGAAGACAAAATCCAAAATCCTTAAGTGGAAAGGTCTGTAAGTTCATACATGTCCTTTGCCATGTCCACTTTCCAATCAGTAGTCACTCTTTCCCTCACTTGCTGTGGCTCAGCCACACAGGCCTTCTAACAGGTTTTCAAATTTTACAAGAGCTTTTCTGTCTTATGAGTTATAATTTTGTTTCTTGATTCTGCCTGAAATGTTTTCTCCCATCTTTGGATAATTCCATTTCTCTTTTGGCCCTCAATAAATGTCAATTTCTCAAAGAGAACTTTTCTGGACCTTAAGTCTGACTGAGGACTCTGTTATCTCTTTTGTAGAACCCCATTATTTTCTACTAACTACATAATCACAATTTGCAATTACCTATTATCTCTGTGTTTATTTGCTTAATGATAATCTGAAAAACTAGATGCAAACACTATAATGACAGGGACCTCATTTGTATTTTCCACTGCTTTATTTCAAATGTCTAGCAGAGAAATGTCTAATCAATATTTGTTGTGTGAATTAATGAATAAATTCTGATTGTTACAAATACTTACTAGTGATTTCAGTGATGAAAACACAATAAAATAAAATGGATATATGCAAGTCACAAAATGTTCTTAAACTTATTGTCTTTAAGTGATGAAATCCAGAATTGTGTTTTGTATGCAGATTTAATAGTATTTAATTATATTGTTAACAAAATGAGAGACTCTGCTGTGGGGAAAGTACTTGGGCTTTGTAGTCAGATACGGGTGATTCCACCTTAATTATTTACCAGTGGTGTGGCCAGGGGTGAGTTGTTTAACTTCCCTTGGTTATCCTAACACCAGCTCACAAAGTTGTTGTAAGGAAGTAAATGGCTCCAGTTGGTTGTTTAATGAATAAATGTTAGCTGTCATGTTCACTGAAAGACCTTTATTTTTGGCACTTAACTATGAAAGGGAAAGAAATAGGAATCAAGAATGATAAACTGTTGATTAAAAATATATGTATCTAGAAAAATTTGGCCCCTGAATCATATAAAGGCCTGAAATAACAGGTAATAGAAAGAAAGAATTAAAACCCATGAATTTTACTGGAATCGAATAGATTGGTGCTTTACATTCTCTGAGTGAGTATACATGTGCTTCCCAGGCCTGGAATGGCTGCCTCTTCCTTCTGCAGGTCTCATCTGTCTTTTCTTAGAGGCCTTTGCTTCAATACCACATTAAGCACCTCCCAGTACCTTCCTAGTACCATTTCATCACTCCTCTGAGCACTATACCTTCTTTTCCCCATAATATATCTCCCTCTGAAGTTAGGTTCCTTAATTATTTTTACCTGTTCAGGGTCCAAGTCAAAATGTAGACTATAAATATTGATGGGTAGAAAAAGATACCAATCTAAAAAGATGCCTCTTTAGTGTATTATTTGGACTGTAGGCACTTGAAAAACAGCAAATGCAGGGAGAGTTTCTCTGAACTCCCTTAATGCTCTCAACATCCATCCTTTTAAAGAACTCAATTCTCATATATTCCTTCCCTGGGAATTTCATCAACTCTTGTCAAAAGAGAAGAGACTAAAACTCATCACTGTACCTAGACAAACTTTGTCACAAACTATAATACCTACTATCTATTCTTCTAAGGGCCCATTCATCCTCCTTAAAAATTATTTACTTTTCCACAAGAGGCCTACATCTACCTATGCCTTCCCCATTAAGGTACTATTTCATTCTGTATTCTAGACCGCCTTGGACTGTTAATTTTCCTGAGTATCTTCGTGCAGACATGAAATATGCATATTATTAAACTTCTTGTTTTCCTTGTTAATCTTTGTTTTATTACAGAGGGTCTCAGTTAAGAACTCAGAAAAATGGAGCAGAATTTTTCCTTTTCTACAACACCATCAAGGTTGTCTTGTTATCATATCATTCTAGCACCTGCCACAGTGCCTGGAACATATACTCACAAAGAAAATGAATAAATGGAATGGCTTCCTCTCCAGCCTGGGCATTCTTATAATCTTCGCAGTACTGTTTTAGTCATAGCTGAAGCATAATGTGAGAATCATTTTTTTTTTAAAGTCGTCTTCCTAGTTAGAAATCTCTTGAAATTTACATAATTTGAAGCTGCAGGTGATACATAGTCCAACTCTTTTGAGTTGAATTTCACACTGTTTAATATTCGGGATGCATTTAACATTCCCTCTGAGTAAGGAGACCTTGCTTCCTTCCCCCTGGTGTGTCTGTCCCCAGTTCTCCACATAGTGTTGTATACAGTGATTAACATGGACTGGAGAATGTGGGCATATGTATACATATGTGATCCTTATGAATTACAAAGCCCCCAGAAAGTGGCTTAGACGCTTGAAAAGTAGTAAGGAGAATAGGACAGAAGCTCATAGATAACATTTTGAAAACAAGATTTGAAGTGCTTAGTGTCCTTTATAATTTCATGGTAATAAAATAGAAGGATATTTTGCTTTTCACAACCCTATTATCAGAGACAATTACCTTAAAGTTTAAAATAAATTTACTGAAGAAATGGATTGAATTTTAAAAAAAACACAACTATTTCTTGCTTACTTAAAAGTAACCTATAGGCACAGATTTTCAATATATTTGCAAGTTAATAAGCAATGAGTTTCTCTTTTTCATGTGTGCACTCAAAATCACTGCTATCTCATTTCTTCCCTGTACTAGCTAATGCAAGTTCAGGCATTTTACGCATTTAAGCTGTAGAAAAAAAGACAATGATGTTTAGTAATCCTAAGAATGCTACTTTAGACAGTTCTTTTCAGGAAGATTCATTTAAAAAGCCTAGACACAGTTACATTGTAATTTTCTACAATCAACAAAGAAAAAAACACCAGAAGATATAATGATTACTGGCAAGAAAAAACTTCCTTCTGCATTTCATTATAATATAGGTATAAAACAAATGAACTTCATATTCTGCTAGTGTGTGTGTCTGTTTATTCTCCCTCCCCCATTTTCTCTCCTTTTATCTGAGACATGAAAGACATTTCACAAGAAAAGCATGCAATCTATGATTTCAAAATAAAAATGTATATAAAAGAGATTTCCTAAGAACTCATATTTTATAGGGATATTTTATATTATTTTACATTTCTATTATGAGAAATGCACTGGATGCTTATGTTAATTTGTTTGGCTTTCTCTTATATTATGAAAAACCATTTGCTGAGGCTGTGCTCTTACAATACATTTAGGGCATCAGATATTTTTTTCTCTGTTATAAGAAGAAGTAGAGGCAGGGAGTACAACTAATTAAAAATAAACAATAGTCGTTCCAAAGATTATTTGTATTTAAATTTTGATTATGGTCAGAGATTATTACAGAAATATATTTGTCAGATTCAGAGATACTCAGACACATAAACTGAGGCATTTATCACTTATACTCTTGCTTTTTGACTTATGGTTTTACCCTTACTTAAATTGAGTTCCTTATAATTATTTTAGCATTCCATCTAAATTTAGGTTGAGATACTTATTATAATTTGAGGCTATAAGTGATGGAGGAAATGTCTTAAATTAATTTCAGATAATCCTACAAAATTTATAATCTATATCTAATAGTAAATAATTACAGAATAATCAAATACTCTCAGAATCTTTGCCAATGAATGAAATTCTAGATAAGACAGCTAAATAAACTGACATGATATTGAATTCCTCCCATCTTTCAAACTCTGTATGCTGCAAATAATGTATAGTTTAAAGTTCCTGCAGTTACTCACAGTTCCATTTCTCTCTTGGTCTTTCATTAGTGGGCTTGTGCACACTTTGATGAATAAATGCATTTTCTTTTAGATACCAGTGGAGCTGCTGTTAGATATCATATATATGTCTACTTTGTAAAATATAATGTAATATTTATTTTAGAGTTTACCTATTGAATGTAACTATTTTGGGAAAAAGCAGAAATGAGAATTTTTATCTTCTATAAGATAATTTGAAGAAATTTTATCTCAATGAGGCAAATATTTATATTATCATGTTCAGTAGAATTTGACAATAATAAACTATTTATTAATATTAAATTTTATACATTTCTTTTTATTCATAATTGCACCTTCATGTAAAAGAAGTTTGGACACAATATTAATGTTTCTGATAAATGACAAATTTACCTTTTAAGAAAGAAGAAAGAAACGATTGAGGTAGAAAGTAGAGATATTATTAACAGGCCAGTATTATTTTGGAACATAAAATAAGCAAACAATGAAACCCAAAGAAGAAGTTTTATGACAAGTAGTTATATCCCAAGTACCATTTTAAAAGGCTCATTAAATTTTCTACAGTTCTGTATAAATCAAATGTCTGTGTTTACACCTTTATCGAAGCTTTCTATTTTATTAGGAGCAAATAAAAAATATCAACGCCTTACAAAAAAACTTGAAATTTTTTGAGAGTAAAAAAGTTCAAGAACACTTTTAATTGTTTCATATTAATTTGGGATAATAAAACATGCAGTGTACTTATCTGAATCTCTCTGCATCTTATTTTGCATGCAGCATTAAATGCCAATAGGCACTTCATTGTTGTTCTTTGGGAATTTTTGCCTGCAATAATTTGAGGAAGATACAAAAGATAATGAAGGGTAGGAAACACAGATAGTGAAAATTCCAAAATATCTTTGTTCTGTTGTTACTAGTCTCTAGGACTTGGACAATGGGCCAATTAGATATTACAGGCTATAACTGCAGCCCTAATCAACTACCTTGAAAATTTTGTCAGGCCTGCTTCAAAAAGAGGAGCAAGCGAAAGACAATGGAAGCTCTAACTCATAATTCTGTTACTAGAAAATTAACTCTATTTGTATGTTGTGCTGGTAAGGAGTTGCTGGAAAAATCTGTCAATTAGGATAGCAATATATTTCTCAGCTAGTTTCCATTTTTATTGTAATTCACCAATAGTCAATCAGGAATAGTTATTAGCAGCATATTTTTCAAGATTAGAAAATAATTTAGACCAAAGAAAATGAGAAGAAAACTTGATTGTCTTTGATAATGGCATTGCGACCAACAGAGGATCGGCATAACCAGGCTTCCTCCTGTCCCCCGTTTCCTTTCACTTCTATTTTACTCTAAAAGAAGAAATAGCATGAATATTTCTATAGAGTAGAACTCTGTCACAGAAATAAATGATTTAATTAAATGTGTGTATTATCTGAATTAAGAAAATCCAGACCCATCATTTTACAGTGTTTAAGTATTCATAGCAGATATGTGGCTAATACAATTACCTGATGGACTGATACATGTAAAGTGATTAGCACAGTTCCTGGGCATACATTTAGGATCCAGTAAAAGTGAGTAGTCATTGCCATTGTTGTTGAAATAGCACACTGCTTCTGTATCCTTAAACAAATTGGTGATTAATGAATGCAATCCTTGAGTTATTTTATAGACAGCACTGCACATGTACCAGTCTGTCCTCGATATGACCTTGAAACCTAGAATCTTCAGTCTACAGAACTCAAGTAACAGGAATGTGGCCACGGGAGCCCTTTACGAAGGGGGATGTCCTTCCATGATGGAGATCCAGTGCCTAGACCACATATGGACACGTATAGAACTGACCAATCATGATTGGAATTCCTTCATGCTTTTTCTTGCCCTTCAATTCTATACTATAACTGGCAAAGTTCTAAAACTCTCTGATCAAAACTTGCCCCACCAGCACTACCACATGCAGCCTCATTCTCCCTAATCCTTAAAACTTGTCCAGACTCCAGATCAGGGAGACAGATTTGAGTGGTGCCTTCTGTCTTCTGTGGACCGACTCAGTAGCCCATGGCTCTGAAGTGTGTCAGGCAGCAGGCCCTTGCTTGGTAATATTGTTATCTTTTCATGGCTCTTATAATCATTATTATTTAGTGTTCACTGTAAATATATAGAAGAAAAAAACTGTATATTGAAAAGGCTGCATTTGGAGTTTACTTCTGTAGTTTGTATATTGGTTTCTTGTCAGGTTGGCTGGGAATAAAAATAATGCTAATTAAATCCAGATTAGGGTTTATCTAAAATTGTGATGTGTGTGACATTTTTTCAGCTTTAGAATTTTTATATCTAGTGCCAATGATAGAGAAATTTAACAGATTCATCTAGCGAAGCTCAAGGTCCATACTTCGGCTCTTTCAATTCTCTTTCCTTTTTCTCAGTACAAGTTCCTTATTCTGCTCTTTCAGGCTTTTGTCATCTATTGGATAGGGATACTGGGAGATTTCTGAGCATTTTATCTGTGCTCAAATATTAAAACTGAATAAGTTAAGATAAATGTCTTTCAGTGTTACAATTTTTAGCTCTAACAAAAGAATTAGCTTGATCTAACTGAAAAATTCTGAATTTGCAGTTAGAATAAAAGCCCAAGGATGCCTCTCATTCACCTCACAGCCCTCGTCAACTCCCCAAACTTGTCCTCTAGGATGCCTTTAAATCTCTCTTCACATCTTTAGTACCCACTCTTCAATACCCTTTCTCCAGCCAGCCCCATGTTTTGAAACTGACATAGACCACCTAGGCCCACATTTTGATGAGTTCTGCTGGTTATCACCTTAGTTCTCTTTCTAGACCTACTGCTCTATTGTCCCATTCTCTCACATATTTCAATGGGATTAATCAGGTGAGTTTATTTGAGGTATAGTTAGGATTCACAGCGGCATTGTGTGGTACTCCTCATGGAAAACTATTTTAGTAGCCTTCTTCATATCCTCTGAAACTGGTAAAAAGGGCAGAGTGTGTACTTCAAAAGCCTAGTTTTTGTTTGTTTGTTTGTTTTGTTTTGTTTTTGTTTGTTTTTTACTATGTTTACATTATCTGCTTTCTTTTCTGTTTTGTTTTGTCTTGTCTTGTTTTCTAGTCTTTCTCTAAGCAGATAGGTAGAGATTGACACCCCACTATCCCCAACTCTTTCCTCCATAGAAAGAGGACTATGGCCTACAGAAAGATGATTTCAATGATGTGATGGGAAGATATTAGAAAATACTTTGAAGAACACTATCTTGATGTAGCCTCTGTTGAAGTGATGTCTTCATGAAGTTGAAGTAGAAAAATAATTGTCAATATGTCAGAAAGAAGACAACTGTAGTATTAGATTATGAATAGCAGTGTCAAGTAGAGAGTACTCTAACCTATTTTCCCTATGTAACTGCTTGAGGAGAATTTGGTCTGGAATCTTAACCACTATTTCTCTAGCACCTATCACAATGTCTGGCTTATCCTATTCACTCAAGAATTTGAGTTATACATAGAATGAACAATAGTCACTTAGTGGATTTCCATGGAAAAACCAGAGGGGAAAATGATGAAGGAAAGAGAGAGAATAATCTAGTCAAAGAATGATTAGTGCTTTAGAGAAAGGAAGGAAAAATAAGGCAGGCAATAAATAATAAAGGATTAGAAGGTACAGGTTGAATCTAATATTATTTACACTAAAAGCTTTTGCAATAAATATAGTTTATAAAAGTCTTAAGCAAACATGCTGTTCAAGAGTAGTAATTTCTTATAAGTAAAAATTTTACCCTTTTGAGAATGTTTTTTACTACCTTAAATACAACCAGCTCAAGTAGATACAAATTTAAAATTATTTTTTCAAAAAAATAGAGTGGCCTGCACAATTGTGTTGAAAATTCTAATAAAGTTCACACAGTACAAAGCAATAACCATTTTTGTACTTGTGAGTTTGTTAGGTAGTTAAGTAGTCACAAATGACAGGAGCGCAGGCTCAGCTCTGTTACCTCCCTTAAGGACCTCCTAAAAACACCCATTTTATGGTTATAAATTATCCCCTACATCCTAAGGCACCAAGACCGTAAGTGCTACTGGCTTAAAGCAGCCACAAATACTGAAAAGTGATACTTTAACCTGCCTGTAACCTCAGCCTCATTATACCATCATGATAATATCATACATGTGCCAGGAAGTTCATGAACCTATATACAACAGACTGAATTCTGGGTAAGGACATGCTCAGCAGGTAAATGGCTGCTTAACAGCCAACTATCGGTCAAGGTGACCTCGAGTCTCACTTGCAGATCATCTAGGACCACCCCGTAACCTCCCGGCCTGCCTCAAATGTAAACACACCTTCCTACTTCCGGGCTGTTACAGCTCTTCACTGAAACCCGCTCCTCCTTTGGAGTGAACTCTTTCTTTTGCCTTTTCACCTTCTGAATTCCAAAGGGCTGCAGCCTTCCTTGGTGAGGCCCATCTCTTTCTAAAAATGTACTTTCAATAAATCTCACTTTTTCTAAATCTTGCTGACTTGTAATTCTTTATGAAGTCAGCGAGAAGAACCAAGGACCCCCTCCAGGCCACTGGGGTGACACTGGATTTCACATCACTCCGTGAGGTAACAAGCTAATAAAATAAACACCTTAATAACACTATTAGGAGGTAAGTTTCTTCTAAAACTCTGAGGTGTCATCTATTTGATATCAAGAACCATTTTTTATTCTTTTGAGCAATGTTACTGGCAGGTATTGATATAACTCCCTGGAGGCTATTTCTAAGCCCACGCTGTACCTAAGTTGAAGAAATAGGGAGGTGTATCGAACCTTTTAATGCAGCATTGACATCTCAATAAATCAAGGACTGTAAAGGAAAGAAAACAAATGGAGACTACCCATCAAGAAGATCAGTAGTTATCACTACTTAAAATCTCTCTGTACTAAATGATTTATTTTGCCTTTTCTTTATTCTAATAATCTCATAACATCATCTTGTTTTTTTGTCCCCTATTGAATGGAAACCATCAGCATGTGCATAGTTTTTAAAAAATGAATAAAAATACGTACATATAGCTAGACAAATGAATTACCCTGTCTGCTTTCCTAGGTAGAAAAGAGTCTTTGACTAAGAATCTATTGAGTTCTGACTGAAGTTATTAGCTCAGAATATCTCTTTGCTAATCTCAAATAGTGGTGTTGAAGAAATCATAAGGTTCAGGTAGTAGCCTTACTTCTCTCCAGTCTACACTATGCAAGAATCAATTAGCATGTAGGGTACAGGCTAATAAACTGTGGGTCACACACTGAAGAGAGCACTCTACCTGAAAGTATCATATATAAACCACACTACCTCTTTTTTTAGCAACCAATAAAACCTTGTAATATACTTATCATAATTCATACCTATGGAGTTGTAGTTGATAAAATATTTCCAAAAATTGCCTCTTAAAGCAGTAGTCCTCTTTTATATTTAAATGATATTAACTATTCTGTTAAAGTCTCTGCCTAATTTCCCATGGTTGGCAGAAAGCTGATATCTCCTTTGGGTTAGACTAGATTTAAGTGAGTAACACTTAAATCTAGTTTGTACATGTGACAGAGTTTTCCCAAATATGTATTAGGAGTGTGGCACATCCTAGATTTTGGAAAGGATGGAAGTCTAAGAAAAAAGGGCAACAGTCAACCATGTGTCCTGTTCAAGCATGCACATGTTTTATTTAAGTATTCTCCAAAAGTCTATTTTTTTCCAGCATAATGCACATATTATGCTATCCTTTGAAATAAGATATATGAATTTCAAAGAAAATTGTCAAAAACAATGACCTTGATTACTCCATATGGTACACAGAAATAATTACATTTCACTTACAATACAGATGCACTTAACACAGTCATCAATAGTCATTCACCACCAATACAGTATATTTTTAAATCACCTAAAACACCAAAAAGTTTTTTTTTTTCTTTTCCAAAAGTCTAAAGAAAGTAATAGTTTTGGATAAATGATAAACTATAAAGGAGGCAGAATTTTCAAGTGAAATAATCTAACTGTATTTTTTCAATGTAATATTCAGAACATGAAAATAGAACTTCTCATTGGGAATCAAAAAACCTAAGTATTCCTGATCGTGTTTTCTTTAGTCTACTTTTAAAAAAGTTTTTCAACAAATGCCATCAAAGAAGTTTCACTATATATTTGCTCTAGAAGCATAAAGTGACATGAGGCAGGTGTTAATATAATTGTTAATATTCACACTCCAGGAAGGTTAGTAACTTTTAAAAAGACATACTATAAATAAAGCCAGTTCTTCCCAATAGTAGAGTTTATCTTACTTTCACTCAGCAAACATTTATTAAAATCTACTGTGTGCACAGCATTTTTCTAGAAGCTGTTCTAGAAATGGGAAGCAAGAATTTCTGGCTTTACTTGAAAAGAGTTGGATTAATTCTTTTTATGATAAATTATGATAAGCATTATAAAATTTTTATAATAGAGGGATAATTATTAACTCTTTCCATGTACAAAAGCTAAACTTTATTCCTTACACTGTTGACTTAGAATGAACAAAACTTTTCATTTGACATAAAACTTTTATACAGTCATGTGCAGACATGTCTGCTGATACATTTTAAAGGCGAAAAGGAATCAAGACTTTTCACGTAACTGTACATAGAGATCAACTCTGCATCATTGAATTCCTGTCCTGATTTTGTAGAGAAAATTGCTCCCTGCAATACACAGGAACCTTTCTGAAATAAATTTGTGCAGTCTTCCCCAATGGTGTAGAAAGCGTGCTTTCATCAAGTATTGTTATATAAAGCACTCCAGTTTATCTCTGCATTTCGATTCACATTAGTTATTCTCAAAACGTATTTGAGATCTAAAGCAAAATAAATAATACGTCGAGTGAGATTCTGGGATCACTGATCCTGTGATATTAGTCCCAGCCAATTCTTTTCTTGAAACCTACAGTGGTATATCCAGTATCTGGGCTTTTCCATGACAGCAAAGAGGTTAGAGATAATTCATATATGTCAACTCCTTTTTTCCCCCTAATTTTTGACGAGGGAATTGATAATGATAATCTACTTACAAGATAATTTGTTGGGGATAGAAAAGTAGGAAAGGTCATTTGAACTACAAAATGTTAGTCTAGTTGATGATGATAAACCCAATAGAAAGGTGCTACCGCAACACAGGAACAAGTAATGCACTGTCACGGGAATACAGCAGACCGAAGAATATTACTGAAAGACATTTATGACACAAGAGTTTTGGGTTAAAAGTGATCTAAAACTTGGCCACACTAGAAATTTTTCTATGGATGTGGCTCTCACCGTGTTTATGAAGATCTGGAAAGTACGACAACAAAAAATCCTGATTCCTGATACAACAGGTATACAATGAATTATTGCAGTTGTAACAGTATCTAGGTGCAAGTTAAAATGACAATTAATACTTAACTATCTGAACACTTTAGATTTACTATTGAGCATCCCTATGAGAAATGCTGTAGTTCTAAAAGGAGTTTATTTGCACGGCCCACCATGGAACATCAACAATCAGCTTGTTGTAAGTGCACAGAAATCCCCCCTTTCTACAATTATAGTTTTTCATGCCTATTCTGAAGACAACATAAAGAAACTGAGATCACAGCTCCAAAGAATTTTAGCATGCATTATGATGGTTTCCTTCAGTCAATACAAATATGTTGCATGAGTTTTTTTTTTAAATATGCAATAATCTTCATCATAGCCAATGTTCATGGTTTTAACAGGAAAAATTTTTATCAAAATGTTTTCCATATTTTTTTTTGTTTTGCATTCAACTGGAACATTAGGTTCAAAGATTTATTTTATTCGTTTTATTAAAAAAGAGTTCTGGTCATAAGAAGCATCAACAGGTGGCATTTCATTGTGCTCATTCACACAGTCAAAGGGCCACAGGCCACTCCTCTGTGTAAGAGGTCAAACTCTGTCTAGAAATGCCATTTGGTGGTTTTATTTCCATCCTCTAGTTTGGAAGCTTTTTTTTTTTTTTTTTCCATTGCCAATCTTCTTGCTTTGTCATTTTCATCTGCAAAGGTTTATTGTTTCTTCTTTCTTCCACATTAAGATTCTTTCCACAACTAGGGTTCAAGTGTTCTTTCGACCCGATTCTGATCGTCTTACAAAGCAGACACTCTGACAATGTTTCCCCCCGAGTACTCGGGAGATTCTGGCCTGTCGTCTCCTTCGGGAGTGGTTACTGGAGGTGTTGGGATGCTTATTATTGCTGTAGTCACATAAGGTTGTTCACAGTTTAGTTTAACACACTCTTCCATTTTGGCATTTAAACTGGATCGGCTGATGAGGAAAAAATAGATTTAAGAAAGTAAGTTGTTTACTTAATTTTTTCCATGCAATCGAATATACATATTTTCATGTTTATATGTAACATTTTAAATGTCTAAGAATAATCACCATGATTTACAAAGATGATGCAGAAAACCTTAATGTATGTTAAAGTGAACATTAGTCAGGTCATTAATATTAAATAAATATCTAAAAGCCAGCTAAATTTGATTCCAACAGTGGTTCTCAAACAAAGTGTTTCCTATAAAAATGCAAGCAAGAGGAACAGGTAAGCTGTGGAGGACCTAGGGTGTGCAAGGTAGAAGAGTTTTCTTTAAGACAGACCCTCTGAGAGGCTTGAGATACCATCAGAAAAAGGATCTATCCTATGAATATACTTCAATTCTTTGACCACGAAATCATTTTACTATCTTATCTCTTTGGGATATGTGGTACCCTCACAGTCAAAAGTTAAGAACTCCCAAAAGTTAGCAATCACTAATACTTAAAGACTTGCTTAAGTTTTTATATGAATTTTATACTGTAGGTGGGAAGGGAGAAAGGGGGCAAAGAGCAAGCAGAGTAGACATAGGAACTTAAAAATATTTCATTTTCATGAAAACTTTATTTAATTAAAAATAATTTAAATTAAGTTTTATGTCAAGATTTATTTTCTTTCTAAAAATTTCTCCATTTTCTACTTCAGAATGGTAGAATATCTTCAAGACAGAAATCTTTCTTTGTTCCAACATTTAATATTCTGATTCCAGAGGCATCTAACTTATGTAAATTAATATAGCCTGAATTCAGAATCTCATCCAGGTTTTCCACAAAGATTGTTGAATGCCAACAAAGAAGTAGCACTGAATTAATGGTTGTTAATCTAAAAATATAAGCTATTTAATATGAAGAACAAAGTAAAATTATTTTGATCTTTTTAATGAATTGTAAAAATAAGTAGTACAAAAAGAGAAGCAAAGGGAAAATACCAATAGAAAAAAATTTGTCTTAAATTGTCCATAAACTCACCAGAGGTAAATAATTTTAGCGTTTCACTTATCTTTCTTTAATTGGATTAATTTTTGTGGTGGTTTCTTTTTTTTTTTTTTTTTTTTGTGGCCAGAGATACTTTTATATCAAAATTATCTATTGGTTCAAAAGATTGGTGTAGGCATAGTTTTATTTTTCACTGTCACGTTGACTGTGTTGATATATTTTTAGGTGCTGTTGAATACTTTTCAATTATATCAATGTCACTTTAATTTATTTCTTTTAGCAGTGGTGACTATCATTTTGGGCTATTTGCATTTACCTAAGGGGCTCCTAAGTATAAAGGTGTCTACTCAAATAAGAAACAGTTGTGGAGTCGAAGAGGCAGAAATACATTTGTGAGTGCCTGACCATCTTATCTTCTTTCTGCTTTTAACAATGAAACCACTACTACTTTTGACTCTTAATGAATATTATAGTAGATTCATTGTCCTACTTGTTACAGTCTAAGTTTCGCCTCATACTAAACTCTAGGATTTGGATGCCACAGAGGCAGCGACATGACTTCAGGTGGGGCTACATTCTGAGGACCAGCAGAAATGTACATCCGCACACAGATTAATCTCAGGTACCTGTTAGATAGCGGGGTTCTCTCCACACATCTGATTTGGATCGTACTGAGTTCTTGCACACTGCCTCGGTGGCTTCCAGATACGTTGGCATTCGGGATGCGGAAAGTTTTTTTGTGGCGTCGTGAACAGCAAGTGCTGGTGACTCCTTGTTGTGAAGAGAGAGAAGGGCTGTGGCTTGAAGGACGATTAACAGTTGCAACTTCCATGCAGCTTTCTTCAAAGACTTGTTCATCCACAAACTCGTGATTCTGTTCCAAAGGTGTAAAGAATGGGAAGAAAGAAACACACTTTAACTTTTAAAAAAGACAACTTTACGCTTTAAAAATAAATAAATAAAATAGAAAATGAATAGCTTTATTTTCAAAGTTCAAAAATATCTATGTACATTGAAACTATCCAATGGGTAACTAATACTATTTTCATAAAGATTAGACTATCGAAGCCACCTTATACTGGCATTTGTAGGGAAATAAAATCTCTCTAGTTAGACCTCGAGATTTATTTATGCAAGCTGATTTAATATCTATTTATAGGCTGACTTTATCTTAAAATATCATTTATTAACTTAAACATTAAATCTGTAAGTTATAAGCTAAAAAAACCTGAACATGAATATAGATAATATCCACAGAGATAAATTCACATAGACTTTTCTTTTTCAAACAGATTGAAATTATGGAAAAGAGACTGTTTTAATCGAATGTCCCGTTAGATTGTTACATATTAGCAAATATTTTGGTTGAAAACATTTTTTATTTAGAAAATGAGATATCTGAGACACTTCACATTTCTTTAGATGTTCCAATAAAATTCTTAGCAGAGAAAAGCATATGACTTATTAGATAAATAAGTAAAATACATTTATCTGAAAAATGTGTTACTTTATGTTTGCTGAAAGAGGTTACCACTGAACTTTTCAGGTCTCCTTTCTTATTTTTGCGATACCTCACTAGCTGTACTCATGATCTCTGCCTGCATTTGGAATTCTTCTAGCAAACAGTGACGGACACCATTTCCTATACCACATCTTAGAAAAACACAGTGTAAAATTTGCTTTTAAAATATTTAATAAAGAATTACCTCCTAAAATGCCTTTGTAAGACTTTTATCTCAGAAACATAAGGGAAAACATTTTTGGCCTGAGACACTAAGAATGACTTCAATTACTATTTTTTCCTGGTGTTGGTGGGGATCATCTTATAATGGGAGGCTTTGCACATGTTGAATTCCACTTTATCTCTCATCCTAAAATATTAGTAAAACAATTGAAGCAATTCCCTGGCTAATAGAAAACAGATTGTTTTAGTTACTCATTTTGTCATTTCTTTGCTGAGACATGAATTTTGAAATAAATGAAATGTAACAATCTATTGTTTGAAGTCCAGAGAAAAATATGAGCAGATAACAGAATTTTATGTTAAATATTAAAATTTAAAGAAAAAAGTTCACTAAGGAGTCACATTTTGTTTTCTTCTTTTGCATTGTAATACAAGTTACAATGCATGAGATTTTAATTTATCTCATTAGAGACTGTAAATTCTGTTACCATATATTTTTATAGCTCAATTGATACAACTCAATTTAAACTATATCGATTGGTATTAAATAATTTTTATTTTAGAAAAAGTGTTAAATAATAAAATAGTAAAAAATGAAAATAAAAAGAGAGGAAAAGATAGGAAAAATATATTCTATTAGTAATATTATTTAAATTTCAAAGAGTATCCTAGTAAATTACAGATCTGTCTATATCTTTATTTAAAAATGCTGCCACAGTCTTGTAACTTTCTAGTTTAAAGCGCTCAGTTTTCCATTTGAGATAAAGATCAAAATTTTTCACATGCCTCCGAAACCTAGTGTTATTTAGCCACTTCCTTTCTCCTTGTGCCACGCTACACCCTCTCCTTCTACCACCCTCAGATATATTCATGTCCTCTTAGGCCAAGTTCTAGCCTTCCTCAGGTTACATCGCCTTTTATGCCCTTTATTTCTTTGCCTAACTAGCTCCTGGTCATCCTGTGGGTCTCAACTCAAGTTCCTCCTTCCTGGAGGAAGCCTCGCCTGATCGTGAACCCTCTGGCCTCGCCCACTTTACCTTGTTCTACTGTGGCCCCACTGTTGCTTCTGCGTTCATTGCTCTTTTCTAGTAAGATCTGTTTTGTCCCGTATGTGGAGGTTGATGGGAGCAGAGGCCACACCTGAATTCACAGTCCATCTAGGGTCTGACTCACTGTCTAGAGCATAGTAGGCAAGTAATACATATTTGTCGAATGACTATATATTTAAGTAAAAGGAAATGAATAAATGTATGGACAATATGTTGAAAATGAGAATACAATATACATCCCCAGTGAGTGAATGAGAAAATCTGACCTAAATATGGTGAAAATTTTATTCTGCTCTGTGGTCACAGACTGTGATGCTGAAATAGAATAAAATAATCAGAGCGTCTGGCCCTACCTTGCTTCAACCTTCCCAGGTAAACAACTTTTGCTTGGTCTTGCACATAGATATGCTAATCATTAAAGAGATCTAACCTGTAGCCTAGGAATTACTGAAACAATCTCCTTACTAAACTACCTTACTAAGGAGATAAGGAAGTTATGTACAAAAACAATAATTGTTTGTCAAAAGATTTATAGGAACCTTATGGCTGGGACCACGGCAACCAGAGTTTGTTGACCAAAAACAAAGAAGTTTCACCACCGCCCTTGGACCCTTGCTGATGTCCAGATGTCTGTGGTCATCAATCACCTCCTGACCTGAAACCCCTCGCATTTTCCTCTTTCCTTGACATAAAAAAAGCCTGAATTCTGTACTTTCTCAAGATGGTTCTTCAGGACACTAGTCTGCCATCTTCTCAACTTTCTGGCTTTCAGAATAAAGTCGCTTTTTTTGCCCCAACTCCTTGTTATCTGACTTGTTGGCTGTTGTGAAGCATGCAGTTCAAACCTTTACTTGAGTACAACACCTTTTCATAACCTAGCTAGAGAATTGGTGACTTTGTCAAAGAGGATATCCAACTGGAAACTTATAAATGGGGGAATGTGTACCCAGTCTTCAGCCAAAAGGGCACATCAGTGATTAAGTGTGTCATTTTTCTTATGGCATTTTTATTATCTATTTCTGTTAATTATACCTGTAAACGAAGGAAATGTTTATATGTAGCCATTTTCTTTTTTTTGTTGTTGTTATTGTTATTGATATCCCCTTTACCCAGATGTCGGGAACACTTGAAATTCATTACTTTTTTTTCCTGTTTAATCAGCAATTTAAGAATCAGGAAAAAAATGATATTTTATAGAACTTGCAGTGGGGTACCGGAAAACAAATTTCCATCTTCATTTAGCAGATATTTTAGACTAAGGATAAATACTAAGGATAAAAACAATTTAAATAAGTCTCTAAAGGACTGTCCAAGTTGAAATGTTACCATAGTTTTTCAAAATAATTTCAAATGTTGTGGAGGTGTTTTTTTTTCCCCCCAGTATCACAGACAGTGAAATCCTGCTGGGAAGCACTGACTATTCCCCAAAGTAAATGGGATTACTGTGGAGTAAGTACCAGGGCAGGTAGTCATGCTGCTTCCTTACCGTGGTTTTTTCCAGGCAGTGAAGCAGGTGGTGGTGCTGGGTTTCAAAGCTGGAGCCGGATTTACTAACAAAGGCCTGCTCATCCTCGGAGGACTGTTAACACAGAGAAGAGAGAAATGCTTTCTGTTTTATTTGCAAACAATGAGAGCCTCCACTACACATTTCCAAAGAGAGATCTGGCCTAGTTCTTCAGATTAAATGGCAGCATTACATATATTTTTAAACTAGAAAGAAATAAAGAGTCATTGCTTTTAAGTTTGATAATCAGTATTTACATTTTTTTTTTTTTTTTGTCAAATTAGCAGTTTGGTCTTTTAGACATACCTCTCTGATTTTTTTTTTTTTTTTTTTTTTTTACTCTTACACCACCTGGTCTTCCTAGGTGGTCTCCCATCCAAGTACTAACCAGGCTTGACCCTGCTTAGTTTTCAAGATCAGATGAGATCAGGCTTGTTCATGGTGGCATGCCATAGACTGAACTGAAAATTTAAATCTTCCCTACTCATTTGACTACCAACTATCTTCGAAAGCCTGAGAGCCATTATTTTTGGAAAATAAAATTTAATCTGATACTTAGATAAGCCTGAAACTGCTGTCCTGCTCACCTAAATAAAAGCTATTTTGTAAATAAAGATGATTGGAATCCTATAGTAAAGGAAAGTTATGAAGTAAAAGTGTTTTTTCAAATTATATTTCATATTATGAGACCTTTATATAATACTAAATGGTGTTTCCTCCCATTAAAAAGTAAAACAAGACATGTCACCTTGTACCTCTACCCAAATAAACTCTAAAAAACATAAATTAATTTTGAGATAAAAAAACAATGAGATATTTGAGTCTTTGAGAATTGTTGCCTTTTCCCATGTTAGAAAGGTTCTGGACCCAGTTTCAAAGTGGCAAGGAGTTTCCCCTATGCCATCAAGCAATGCTCTCTGGACACTAGCCAGGTGTCCTACAATTCAACTCAATTTGGACCTCATCTACCCAGAGACGACAGCATCATAGTCCACGGGTTAAGGGCTCAGTCCTAAAGACTGCCCCACCCCACTTTAGATGCAATCTTAGATTATCACCTGTGCTTTTGATTAATCAGCTATAGTTTGGAGGTTGTAATGACCTCTTCTGTAGACTTCAGACATCAGTTACAAATCCAGTTGTTACCTGTGCTTTTCACCAACTGGCTATAAATCAGAGTCTCATGACCCTCTCCTTGAGTTTGTTAATTTGCTAGAGTGACTCATGGAATTCAGAGAAACATTTTACTTACTAGATTAGCAGTTTACCAAAAAGAGTATAATATAACTCAGAAACAGCCAAATGAAAGAGATGCATAGGGCAAGGTATATGAAAAGGGGTGATGAGCTTCCATGTTCTCTGATTATACTACTCTCCCAAATCTCCATGAGTTCACTAACTTGGGAACCCCTTCCTTCTGGGTTTTTATGGAGGCTTCATTACCTAGGCAAAATTGATTAAATCAATGGTCACAGTTGATTGAATCTCCAGCCCCTCTCTCTTCCCAGTAGGTTGGGGCGGAAGGACTGAAAGTTCCAACCCTATAATTAATTAGTTGGTTCCCCTGGCAACCAGCCTCCAACCTTGGGTGCTTTCCAAAAGTCGCCTCATTAATATAAAAAAGGACATCTTTTTAGCTCTCACTTAGGAAATTCCAAGGGATTTAGGAGCTCCCGTGCCATAAACAGGAAGAAGACCAAATATATATTTATTATAAAGCAGAATATCATACCACGTTTACATGATACGGTGTAGAACTATTGTCCAATCATGTTTTGAGAATCGTGATCCACTGGCAATATTTCATAGCCCAATTTCTAAACTGCTGCTGCCAATAAGACTGTATAGGGTGAGGTTATTAAAAAATGACACTTGTTTCAGTAACCATTTCACAATTACCACAATAAAATTATATGGCTAAGTAGAAGTAATTGATGTAATATTCATCAATACATTGAACATTAAAAAAAGCAAGGTGCTCGACCATACCTGTAGTTGATTGCTGAGTAAACCATTCCGTTTGCTCTGCATATACGCATTAGCACTTCCACTTTTGGCTGCCCGGATCCTGGCAAGTCTGGCTTTCTATAAAAGAAGAAAAATGAATGTCCTGTTAATACTTATGAACTCTTTTTTTTAAAACATTGCACGAACTCTTGCGTAATCCTAATGTCAGCGTACAAATTTTTTTAAAAAATATGCCAGTTTTTCACATGTAACTATTGACAATTAAATTTTCATCACGAGTGCTTTATTTTAGTTACGATATATATTGGTAAGATCACCGAAGTACTTTGTAGCTGGGTTATGCATTTAAGAATTGTAATTAAGTCTTTACAGTAGTATTGAGTTATTTCTTTATTGTTTCTGTCAATTGTGTTAAGAGAAAAATAGCAGCATTTCCTTACTTATATTTTCACTTTCCCCAATTTGAGTAACTTAAGGAAATGAAGACCCAGACACCAGCTGTCAACTCCTTTTCATTTAAAGTAATGTCCTTTTTAAAATTAGTAATTAAGTTCCAGGAACCACTTCCTTCCCTCCCTCCCTCCCTCCCTCCCTCCCTCCTTTCCTTTCCTTTCCTTCCTTCCTTCCTTCCTTCCTTCCTTCCTTCCTTCCTTCCTTCCTTCCTTCCTTCTTTCCTTCCCTCCTTCCCTCCTTCTTTCTCTCTCTCCCTCCCTCCTTTTTTCTTAAAAAAAAAAAAAAACCTATTCAGTGCATCTGTGCCTTCAAATATAATTTTTTTTTTTTGCTATCATTTTGCTAAATTGGCCAAAATAGACCCCGTGCAGAACAATATGGGCTCCTAAAAAAATCCCTAAATTTACCCACTTCGTATTGGCACAAGTCCAAACAAAATCATGCTCACTGAATTTCTATTTCATTCTTAAATTTGGTGAAATGAACATAATGTGCCACTTCAAAGAGATTCATAACATTATTTTTAATTTTTAAGCACTTATGTATAGAGAATGTTCTTCACATTGGAGGGTTTAGGGTGGCCACTTTAATTGTTCATCCTAAATCCTCTAATCGCCAAAGTGATATTATGGAGCAAATTGTCTGTTTAGCCAGATTTCCGGTATTCCATTCTACTTCAGAACTGCTGTTATATATCTTCTCCAGACTGTTGTGGAATGAGTCTGGTTTTCATGTCCTGGAGAACACTGTTTTGATAATTGTATTTATATGACACATATCTATCACGTGTATGTAAGGAAGCGGCTGGGATGACTTGAATCAGAATTTTTTTTGTAAAATTATCCCACAAAGACACCTTCTTCTTTCTTTCTAAACAACCTATGAAAATAGTATCTTTAGTTTCTTGTTCTGGAATATTCCTTTCAGTAACAATAAATTTTTTTTTAGATTTTAAAAATAGAAAATAAATATATACATATGATAAAATTATAATGCTACAAACATGAATGAAAAACACGTCAAGTCTCTCGAGACCTTGGAGATGCCCTACTCCTATGCTTCAAGGTCAACTACTGATTATTTTTCTAGAATCTTGTCAGAAGTTTTCTAGGCATATAAAAGCAAGTATATATATTCATATTTATATACACATATATTTTTACTCGGGGGAATATGCTCCACACTTCTGCACTCAGCTGTTTTCATTTACTACAGCTTGGAACTTCTTCCATATCTACTCATATAGATCTACCTCATTTGTTTATAGACATATAATATACACAGTATGAATGAAGCATCATTTATTTATCCAGACAGCTACAATTAATTTTTAAAGCATCTTTTGCTACTATGAGCGATGCCTCCTGCTTTGAAATCATAATGAGCTTATCTACAAGACAAATTTCTACAAACAAAATTACTCCTGAATCAAAAAGAGTGTGTGTGTGTGTGTGTGTGTGTGTGTGTGTGTGTGTGTGTTTTGTCGGACAGGTTTTACCAAACTTCCCTCCCAAGTTGTATCAAGATGCCCTTTCACCCACAGCATTTAAGACATCTGAAGCTCTCAAAATAGCATTAAAATATCGTCTGCCTTCAACTCCATGAATTTGAAGAGAATGGCCTCTCTTTCTCCATGAATTTATTCTTTCTATGTGCTGATTCCAGGTTAAAATAATACTTGTACAAAGATTACATTTATAAGTAATAGGAAAAATAGATAAATTTTATTATTTGTTGACGGTATAATGTTTACATTGCTCAAAATACAGAGACAATACTAGACAATGAAGTTGGAAGGTAGAAAATTTTTAACTTCCAAAGCTGTATTGAGCAGCCACGATTTCAGGTTAGACTGAATAAAACAATGGCGAGCAACAAACACATTCGGAAATGACTTAGAATTGACATAGAAATTCAGAAATAAGTAATTTAAATATACATTTGATTTCCAGAAAGAATTAGTATTGAAATTTCAGTCCTCAAGTTTCACTGGTCTCCTGAAACATTCAATGCTTTTTCGTTTCCTTTCCTCTCCCTTCATCCTCCAAGTTCCCTCCCTCCCTCCCTCCTTTCCTTCCTTCCTTCCTTCCTTCCTTCCTTCCTTCCTTCCTTCCTTCCTTCCTTCCTTCCTTCCTTCCTTCCCTTTATTCAATGACTGCATATAATTATAATGCTTATATCATAGTTACTGGTCTCATCTATACCATTCTCTAAGCATTTAGTGGTGGTATTAGAGCACATTATGTCCTTAATAAAGGACACATATAAACTGACCAAAATACTGTCCAACAAAGGAAAACGAAATGTATTTCTCATATGAAGCCTACATACAGTGGCAACCACTACCACAGAGAGTATTTCTAAGCTTAGGGAAAGAGAAGCAGTTATGTTAGAGACAGAATAGTCATTTTGCTAAGTCATGTTCTATGTTAGAAAAAGAACCTTCCATCTCAATTTCAATCATTTTTCTTTCATTTTCCTACAATACTATGAGTTAATGGGTTTAATTGGTCTTGTGGAGCACCACACCAAAATGTCTGCTGGATGTTAGCCTTTATTGACCTATGATTACATCTTTGTTTCCAGTAGATAATTGAAGTAAATTCTTTTACAAAGATATTTTAGAAAATCACTTTACTTCTGACCCACTCAGTATGGCAATCTTCACAACTCTGGCTGTGTAATTAGGAGGTTAAAAGAATACCATTCACTGATAAGAGAAAATGCATTCTTTTTGGCCCTCAACCCCCAGCCCTATAGGAAATACAACTTCTTTGCGTGGTAAAGTACAAGTAAATATTATGGAAGTTAGAGTAAGTATTCAGTAAATCCTTAGCCTATATGGACAATAGGAGGCTTTCAAAATTTTATTTTAAAAATAAAGTTTATATCATCAGTGTAAAAAAATAACTTTGCAGTTATCTTCAAATTCTTTATCTGCCTTAAGAAATATTGATGGTGTTGGGAAAAATTAGTTGTCTCATGAGCACATTTTTCCTATGCATGCCAATTCTTCATAAATTCAGTTTTTAAAAAAATTCTCTAAATTTTGCAAGGTTTCTCAATGTCATTTCCAAGAAACCAGTAGCGTTATGGGTAAAATCCAAACTACAAAATGAAACAAACAACTGGTTCTGTGGTCAGGAAAAATTTGGGAAATGCTGAGAGTTTAAACAGATTTTTTTAGGTTGGCTTCTTCACAATAGATCATAGTGTGGATGCTCGTTGTGAAGATGAAAGGGTGATATAGTATGCAATTTTTCTTAAACTAATTTGACATGGAATTATCTTACTGCGGAACATTCAGAGGCAAGTATGCAGTGGTTTTTAGCAAGTGAATTGTTTTTCAATTGCACCAAATGACATTATATAGACTTTACAGTGCATTTTCTAGAACAGAGGCTGGGGAGCCAATCAGAGAAAGATGTATAAGCCAGAAACCATTGAGACAGCAACTTCCTTAAATGGGGTCCATCTTCTAAATGAGGTATGAAGTAGACTGAGAGAAGTTAGTACACTGTCTTCTTACTAAATCACAAAATGTTTACAATACTTTTGAAAAAACAAAGGTATCTTAGGCAGCTTTATGAGTGAGGCAATTATAATCCGAGGCAATTTCTTACCCCTCAAATATCAGACCACAAACTTTTTGTACCGTTTATTCTGGAAGTTTTATTTACACTTGTTATTTTCATTTAAGGTTTAGTAAAATGCCTCCTGTGGAGGCAGCATATTAAGCTTCATCAGTTTTCAAAAATTTAAGGAATTTTTTGGAATCTCTACATTTGCTAAGGAAATTACTCCCCTAGAAATGACACGAGTTAGTGTCAAATAATAATATAAATAGACAGAGGAAGGAAATAGTGGAAGAAAGTGCAAGATTCCCAGCTCTAGAGCTTGGTTAATCCTGGTGATGTCAGCACCGGGCTGTAACAGTGCTTGAATTTAGGCCAGTGGAAAGGATACTGAAAGGATCAGAGGAATGCTCAGTGGAATGAGAGGGCAAAAAGGGGAATGGAAGTGGGAAGAATTGGGAATGAAAGAGGATGTAGGAAGGTACAGTAGAAAAAAAATCATGCTTTCCAATATTGTTTGCACCTGGTCTTGGAAATGTCCATCCTACTCTAGAAATGGAGAACGTATCATGGTGAATAAAATCTGTTAATCAGTCTTTCAGTTATTACACAAATATTAAATGCCTATTTTATCTCAGGCACTGTACTCAGTACAATGGAGAAGGGGGAGAATATAATGTAATACATAATAATAGACTATGTAGAATACTGTGGAAGAAAAGAAGAGGAAGCAACTAACGGTGTTCATACCATTCAGAAAAATTTGCATAAACTGGGTGATAATTTGAATTAAGTCTTGACCTCTGAGTGTGAGTTTGCCAGGTGGCTACATTAGGTAGTGTGGGGATGGAATGGAGACTTAAGAGCAGAGGTGAATAATTCAATAAGGCTGAAATGTAGAGTGAATATTGAGAAGTGTGTAATCTCCAAATTTTTACATGTGTTGATTATAGAGGAATATTAAGCTATACACAGATAGAAAATCACTAGGTTATCCACAGAGATTTGAGGTAGGATCTGGGTGAATATATATTTATATATTTATGGTGACCTTAGTAAACCAAAACCAATAAGTTTCATCTGTATGCTTTAACAGTAAGGCATATATATAAAAGAGATCATTCTGATGCCCTAGCAAGAAATTATTTTTACCTTTTAACTATTCTAGCATTCTGTAAAAAAAAAAAAATTTATTTGATTTGAACATTGCTGAATGTATAAGCAACAGTTCTCAAAGTGTGGTCCCCAGACCAGCAGTCTCAGCATCACCTGGGAACTTGTTGGAAATGCACATTTTTAGTCTCTACTCCAAAACTACTAAATCAGATACTAAATCAGATGTATTTTAACAAGCTCTCCAGATGATTCTGATGAATCTAAAGTTTGAGAACTACTATAGTAGAGTGTGATAAATGGAAGACTGAATATTGGTAACATCTTTTTTTTTTTTGTATCAAAGTCAACATCTCATGTGAAAGGTAAAAAAAAAAATTCACTTAATTGTACATTGTCTCTACATTGTCTCATTAATTCTAAGATTATCACTGTATTTAGAATTATCTATAGGAAAATCCCTAAAGACTCATAGTTCTAACAATGCCAGAATTTTCTTGATTTTGACTTTAAACAATAGGTGTGTAAGTATGAATAAGTTATCTGCAAAATGGAAATAACACTCCCTTTGCACATTAATTGTGAAAATGTAGTTAACAGATATAAAGCACCTGAGACATACTAGAAACTCTAGAGAGGGTTGTTGTTACTGTTAGCATTATTAAATTATAATTACTATTACTATTACTATTATACATGATAATTATTTACCAGTTAGCCTTTAAGTATGCAGATGACTAAGAGGTGGGATCTGTATTTGAAAACAGGGTAGGCTCTTTGCTTCAAAATATCAACTCTGCCACCTGTCATTGCATCAATTGAGCTTTATTTTGACTACTATATTTTATTCAATAAATTTTTATTGAATAAATAAATCCATTAAAATCTACTTTCCAATGATAGGGGTGGGGAAGAGGTCACAGTTAAGTCTAGATTCACCCACATGTCAATGTTTTGTTAAGAACTAATCAAGGATTGATAGAAATGGGGTAAATGGTGCAGTCCCTTTAAAGGACAAGGACAGGTGGTAAAAGCAGGAAGGGTGCTTGCTAGCGGGAAGAGCCTGAAAGAGGGAAAGCATCCCTGAGTGATGATGGGAATGTGTCCAAATGCATATTGTATATTTTTCATGTTTTTGTGTGAGCTTGAAGTTGGCGATGGCTAAACTAAATACCACAAAATCTGCTCTAAAAAATCATTTTAATGTTTCTTGTTATTCATCTTGACTGATGTTTTTATTGAATGGACTTCTTGCTTGACTGAATTAGCAGGTTATTTTTGCCTAACTTCATTATTTGTCAAATGACCCCATTCCAGATAAATCTAAACTACCTTAATCTAATAATTTTTTTTTATCTTCTTATAAGAAAAATAGAAACTATCTCTTGGTAACTTACTTAGTTCCACATCCACTGTTCCTTCTTAGATGATATGTTTAGTTCATTGTTCTATTTCCTGAACATATCACATCAGATTATTATATTTGGCTTTATTAAGTCAATTTTTTTGTAGTCATAATATGCAAAATCCACACTTTATGGTAGTAGATACTTAAAATATAGGAGATATGCTAAAGCTACTAAAAAGCATTCATAAAACACTTTTTAACTTAATGTACTCATTTGACATCACATTAAAAAATTTTTGCATCCTAAATTTATGTAGGAAAAAAGACTACTAAAATATTTTAAGTTTTTTTTTGTTGTTGTTGTCGATTTACTTGTTACAGATGATGGAGTTTGAAAAAATACAGATATTTTGAAGATTGGTTTATTTAAAATCAAATTTGTATTTCCTACAGATTTCATATAGGTAGCTTTTTTTTTGGCATTGAGAAAATGATTTTACAGGTAGTTCTTATATTAAAGAAGAAATTTCTAGAATGGAGATTGATGGGTGCTGGGAGCTAAGATTTTCTTAAGATTCTATTATTTTAAACAATGTATTTGCATGCCCCGTATAGGGATTTTAATGTGTGGACAGAACCACAGTTGTTGTGCATGAAAGCCCCTGGAAACTCCTCCTTCTCTGCTTGCCAAAGGTATGCCCTGCAGGAGACCACTACTGTCCAGAAGATGCCTTTTCCTAACCTTCCCTGTTTGTTGGATTAGCAGTTCTATATATTCAGGGTAACTGGTCTATTTATTACTATTGTCTATAATAATTAAAGACTAGGTACTTGTCCAAATATAGGAGATTCTCTAAAGCAGAAACTATAAGCTGAAAGAGTGATTCTTTGCTAAAGAAAGAGGATATTTGACAAAGGACATGAAGAAATTCTTTGAACAATGTGCTGTGGGACTATAATGATGAACTTGAACTTTCCAGAGTTACCTCATGAGATTTCATACTTTACCAAAAAGACTGACATTGTTCAAAAGCATATTTAAAATCCTATTCTAGAATTCCTACAAAGTCAGTTATGAACTGCCCTAAAATCTCTGATATTTTATAACTGTAACACATTACAGGTTGTGCGTCCACTTTAGTCTTGGTTGTGAATGGTTTTGGATATTAAGAAAAGTGAATCTATCCTTAAAAGACAATGCTATAGTGTCTCATGCAGAATATTGGATATCTAGCACTAGAGTCCTGAGGAAATTACGAAGCTTTCCAAAATTATTTCAAAGCAACAAGGGCCCCAGCTCTCAAGATATCTATTTTGACGAAGAATGGGGAAGAGAAATGTGCTAACATTTAGTCAGTTTTTCTGAGAAGCAATTTACTATAGTGTTTAAGTATATAAACCTGGAAGCCAGATTGGCTTGGACTGAACCATGTTTCTCCAATTTATTAGATATGTGACTTTAGAATTTCTCAGTTTCTAGGTACTTAGGATTCTCATTTATACAACTAACTCCTATACGTGTTGTAAAGATTTTACAATTTTTTTTAAAACTCTAAACCAAATCCTAGTACATAGTAAGCCATCAATAAATATAAAGTTAATATGAAATGCTTGTATAGATTTATATACATTTGCATAGTTGCTTAATCTGATGTGAGGTGAGTATTATTTTCCCCATTTGGCAGATGACTATGCACCTTGCTTAGTCTTAGAGGGATTAATTAACTGGTGTGAAGTTCAGAGAAACAATAAAATGCTAAGCCAAGAATAGAACTCGGTTACGAGTGATCGGATTTCTCCCACTTCCTGTGTCAATTATGTAAAATATCTGAGACACATTTCGGTGCCCTTTAATAGCCCTTGTCTACTGGCACCAGCCTGACCCCTGATGGACAGAGATTAAATGAATCAGGTCTAGAACACTGATTCTAATAAAATTTGCCAAGAATCTATCTTTGATTTTGCTGCTGTTGTTAGTGTTGTTCACTAGGTATTTCTTTCTTTCAGCCTCTGATTGCATAGTGGGATTGTATTTCCTTGGCCATTTTGAAGTTGTGCATGGCTATGTGACTTGCTTTGGCTAATGCAACAGAGATGGAAATGATTTGGCCCAGTCCCAGGAGGAGGTTTTAAAGTCAGTGTGTGATTCATCATGTCCTTTTACCCCTGCTTAAATGATTGCAGAAGCACATTGTCAAAATGGAGTTTCCATCACTGGACCAGTAATGGACTTGTAGTTCGTTTGAGAAATATTCCTTGTTTTAAGCCACTGAGATATTAAGGTTCTCTTTTGCTGTGATACAGCCTAGCTTTGCTGACTAATGCAACTATCGATCAAAACTGAAACCACGAATAGTCAGTAAAGGATTTTAAAGCTCACTATAAGTGGGAGATGCTGAATCATGATTACACAGAGCAAAACACACACCTTTTGTGCTCTCCGTTTGTCTGCTCGTTGATTTTGGTGGTAGATCCGACTGAAGTTGGATACAATCACTGGAACAGGTAGAGCAATGACCAAGACCCCACTCAGAGAGCAGATGGATCCAAAAATCTTCCCTGCTATGGTTTTTGGTACCATGTCACCGTACCTGGGTTAGAGAAAAAAAGATATTGTTTTAAGTCACATAAAGTTATTTTCATCTGCTACAAATACCTTTTTGCTTTAAGCCAAATGATATTTTGGAACAATTTATCTCTTCTTCATGACTACAGTATACATGGCTTGAGACTTTAATAAATCAGAAATTACAAATATCCGAATATAAAAAGTAATGTTTTAACCTTGCAGAAATTGATTCTAACATTTAAAAATCTTTTTGATTGGAAAATATTTTAAGCTAGATGATGTAATGATAGCTCTTCAATTTGTCCTTTCTATAATATGGCACAGTTCTTTACATTTACTTAATCATAAATACTTCCACGCTGAATTTTATAGTCTAGATAACACACTTTTTCACTTAATTTTTTTCAATATTGGATTAGTTATAAAATGTAAGTAGAAAAAGTGTTAAATCACATTCCTTTCATCAGATATAATCACTTAAAAATAAACTTTCCAAGGTCCCATTAACCTTCTCTTATTAAATCTGAAGGCCATTTCTCCACGGTAATCTTACTCAGTCTCTCATTTGTATTTGGTTAGTTGACTTCGCTCTCCTTGAAACACTTTTTGTTGGCTTCAGTATTAGAAAATTCCTGTAGTGGTGCTCCTCTACCTCGACTGTTATTTCATCTTCTCTTCTGGCTCTTTTTTTCTTAACTGATTTCTACATGCTGGAGTAATTTAGGTTTCAAACTCAAGTCCTCTTATCTTCTCCATCTAAACCCTCTTTCTATGTGATTTCATCCAATCTCGTAGTTTAAGACTACTATCCATATGCTGATGATACCCTCATTTATATCGACAGCCCCAATGTCTATCTTGAAAATCAGATTCAAACCTTTAGTGGTCTTGTCTGATTATTTCTACCTCTGTGTGTGGAAGAGCCAATTAAGACTTAAATCAGCCAAAAAACCCCAAAACTTATTTTCCTAACTTCTGCTGCCCACCCTCAAATACGTTCCACCCACAATTTATCACCTCTAACTAAGTGGAACCGTAAACCACTCAAATGCTCATATCAAAATTGAAAGAGCCACCAAATCCTCAGTCTTCTCATCTCATTTCTCAGGTAGTCATGTTTTCTCTGTCCAAACCAAATTATATCTTATTTGGGTCTCTTTCCTCAACCTCCATTTTCCACAATAATCTAAGCCCATCATCTCTTGCCAGAGCCATGGATATGGCTTCTTACCTGAACTCTCTTCTACATTTACCACTTTATTACTCATTCCAATGTAGCAGCCAGAGTTCACAGTTTTATAAAGGGAAATTGTACAATCGTTACTTTGCTTCACCTTCTAATAGACTTGAAACAAAAATAAATCCAAACTTCTTATTTAGTTCCTGCCTAATTTCACATTGCCTTGCACTAAGCTCACTGCCCTCTGGTCACACTGGCCCTCTGGGTTTCCGTCACATATACAGCCCCAAGATCATCATTATTCAGATTGAGCCTTAAATGTCTCCATTCCAAAAGTTATTTTCCTGCCACCTTATCCATAGTGGTTATATTGTCTCCCTGCCCTTTTTAAATAACATTTTCCCATTTGATTACCTTCACAGTACTTATCAACACTTGATTTTTTCTAATTTACTAATGTGTTTATCGTCTGACTCCTCACTTGCCCTACCAAGATTAGAATATAACCAGGAGTTGCTCTATTGTGTGTCTTAAATAAATTCATATCTTTGGTCCTCTGCTTTGAAGACCCGGTTGCTCATTCTTGTCAGTGTTTGTAGGTGATGGACAGTAGAGTTAATTCACCATAACTAAAATTCTCACAAGGTTTTGGCATCAGAAAGACAGTATTAATTTATCGTAAAAAATAATAATAACCCAGGGACTGGAACACTGTATCCATATGAAACACGATGTCTTTCTGTAGGCTACCAGGGGAGTAACCATAATCTGAAGATTATGTTAGTGAGGAAATGGTCAAAACTAAAGAAATTTATGAAGCAAGCAAAACAAGCTTGAGCAATTTCTTACTATAGGGATAGATCAGTAGAATTGGAAGATCAATTTTTATACAATGCTGTGTGCACATGAGCCAATTTCTATGTTTGCCACAGTTTACATTGAGTATGTAGCCATATGTTATGAAAATATTTCCATTTGCACTGAGTGTGCAGGAGGCCCTGGAGAAGTGTAACCTCTTGTACCCCTCTCCCCCACACCCCACCCCCCACAGACATATAAGCACCTTTTCAAAAAAGGGGTTTGATTTTAATGTCTGCCAATTAAGATCTGGAAAGTATTTCTCAAAAGGGAAGGTAAATAAAATTCAGCTATTTGTTATGACCAGAGAATAAAAGCATTGAGTCCATGTAATTAAAATCAACCTTTAAAGACGTAAATATATGAAATGAAATAGTTAGATGAATCCGTCATACAGTTTTTCCTGCCTCTCTTTAAGACATTTGTTAAAAATTAGTATTTATTAGTGATTTTTTTTTTGTGCCCCCTCTGAAGTATGAACTTAGTGACTTTTTTTATATTTCAGGCTCACTATTGTCATAGAGTGGACAAGGTTATCACACTTGTAATTATTAGAGAAAATCAAGGATTCAACTGTAGGGTATGGACTCAAAGCTCAGGAAGACTTTTACGAAGACAGACTGGTAAGTTCAGGTAGCAAGTGGTGATGGTGGGAAAGGGGGAGATTCAGGTACTCAGAAGGGTCGCCGCTAAAAGAAGGGAGAAAATCGAATCTGAGGGACTTTGCTCAAAAGGATTCTGGGCCAATTAATAAAGCTTTCCCTGGGAAAGCAATTTTTGATGACGTGCCTGGGATTCAACTAGAGAAAGAGTCCCTGCGACTCTTTTTTGAATATAAACACAGATTATAATGGAAGGAAGGAAGGAAGGAAGGAAGGAAGGAAGGAAGGAAGGAAGGAAGGAAGGAAGGAAGGAAGGAAGGAAGGAAGACAGCTGGTCGGTACTGCAATTGTTCCGGTGCAAGGAGGAAGGGAAAGTAATTGCTCATTCATTCCTTGGCACGTTTTCTGCCATCTTTTCACTCTTGGGTAGAAAGCCAGAGCTTTCCCAGTTATTGCAAATTAGGATAGTGTCTAAGGCTCTGTTGTTCTGAGGTCAAGGCAGAGGGAGATGGTGAAGGCACAAGTGAGCAGAACTGCAAGGGCGCTTCTGGTGGCGCCAGCGCCCCGGGATCGCAGATAACCACAGCTGGAGCCGGGCTGATTGCCAACCAGCGCCCGCTGCCCTTTGCCATGCGCCCCTTGGTCCAGTATATATCGCTCTTTCTTTTTTCCACCCTGCTTTGCTTCCCTTTTAAAAATTGGATAGCTATTGATATTTGTCATATTTTAAGCATGGTTTACTAATTTGACTGTCTGTTTTCACAGCGTCCGTTTTTATCTACAAAGTTGTAATAGGGGACAGAATCTGCTTAGAATGGGGTATATTTCTCTGGAAAAATCAACTGCTTTCATTTGTTTAACAAAGGATCTTTTAACTAATATTTATACTCTTAGAAGCAAAATGGCATTATATATTTCAGGAGTAATATCTCCAAAACTCAGGAAAGACTTAGAAAAGAAAGCTGTATAATGAAAAGTGACACTTACTGTAGCTAAATGATCATTTAGTAAAATATTGTCTACAGTACTGGCATTTTTTAAATGATTATTTCAATCCTAGGCAACTGGTTTAACAATTGGTGTTTTCTTCTTACATTCCATATAAAAACACACTGCATTTTTCTTGACTCCTTATTCTTAAATTTATGCTAAGCCCAGAGCATTATATATTCTATTCTTTCATTTTTCCTTCAGAATTTAATATTATGTCTCATCTTCAAAATTCCATTTCCCAAAGAGTTACACTAAAACATCATGTCAATGTGTTTTTGTTTTCACAGAAACATTTTTCTATATTTAAATAAAATTTATTCAAAGACTATAGGGGCCTCTAAGGTCAAATAAGACAAATATTGAATTCTTAAAAAAAAATAGGAGAGAGGATAGTATAATATAAAAGAACGAGTATCAGAAAGTTTTAGATAATAAGAATGAGCAGACCTGAACTTTGTTAATTGAAGAGATTTTCCTATACATCCTTCAGCTGCTTCTAACTTTTCGCTCTCTCCCTTCCATCGCCATGTAGAGCCACTCCATCTTCTTTTTGAATTTTTTTCACCCTGACATCTGCCAAACTTCATGTTTATTACTCCCTTTCCTCCTCACATCAGTTAAAAGGTACAATATGGAGGTGTCATTCACATAAAATATTAATTCTAAATTTGCACAAATTGCCTTAAAATACTTGGTTGCAATTACAATCTTTGCCATATGTTAAAGGTCATATTGAGTGCAAGACCAATTCTTTAGGAAAGATTAAATTGTTGGTTCTTAAAGATTTTAATCTTAAATATCATCCAGAGTTTTCATGTAAAGTACTTAAATTCTTGCATGTTCTCAGTGCCAAAAAAGTGGCTAAAGCTGGTTAATTAAATAAGTAGAGTGAATATATTATCTATTTATCATCATCATCTATTTGTACATCCACCCTCTCAATTTATCAAGTAATATCAAAATAGGTTGAACAGTATGCATAATTTTTAAAACTAATATAAACAAATTTTATTAATATCTGCTCAATTTTCCCCTTTTTGTCATTTCTGCAGAAATGAGTGCGGTTGTCTTTAGATCTCAAATGGAGAAATATGTTCTTGAATCTTCTTTCTGTTCGAACACAACACGGCCAGCTTCCTAGTCCTATTCATGTAGTTTCTATTTTTATCTCTTTTTATTTGAAGAGTATAAATATAGACTCATTTGATAAAATAGAAATGTTACATAAGTCAAACCTCCCCAGCTAAAGCATGACTTTCCATCTGTAAAACTATATCACATGAATACTAACAGAAAAAACAAAAATCATGTATTTTATAAACAATCATGAAGGTAGAGAAGACCTTCACATAACAGGAAGAAAATGCTGATTTAAAAATAAACCTCAGCGCTTACTGTAACTCAGTCTCTCACCTTCCTCCCCCCCCCTTTTTTTAATTACAATAAACAAGTTAAATTTTTAGGTATAAGGAATGGAGTGAATAGATCCTGTGCAGCTGTACAGAAGTCCAGGGGAGGTGCTGGTCCAATAAATACTGTATTTCAAACACTATATTAGTTAAAACAAAACAGAACACAACCCAACAACTTCACATGGGACATAAAGTAATATTTGAAAAATAGATATCTTATGATATGTCTGAATGTGTCTTTTGAAAATTTATGTGTCGAAATCCCAATGCTCAATGTGATGATTTAGGAGGAGGGGCCTTTGGATAGTGATTAAGTCATGAGCTCTCATAAATGGGATTAGTGCTTTTATAAAAGGAGATACTATAGAGCTCCCTAACCCCTTCCACCACCTAAGGACTCTGTGAAAAAGGCAATCTATGAACCAGGAAATGGGCCCTCACCAGCCACCACACTGAAACTGCTGGCACCATGATCTTGGACCTTGCAGCCTCCAGAACTATGAGAAATACATTTCTGCTGTTTCTAAACTACCAAATCTGTGGTGTTTTGTTATAGCAGCCCAAACAGACTAAAGATGGCATCCTTTGAAAAATTAGATGTAAGTGATATGTATAATAATATCTTGGTGAAAGCTATTAGCCGATTCTCTCTCTCTCTCTCTCTCTCTCTCTCTCTCTCTCTCTCTCTCTCTCTCTCTCTCTCTCTCTCTCTCTCTTTGTCTCTCTCTCTCTCACTGTATTTTACTGATTTTGTGTTTGAGTTTTCTCCTAGACCTGACTGCTAGTCAGAGAGGTCTGAGAAATAATTTCTCTGACCTGTAAGCTGGATCACTTCGCAATTAATAATTCTACCCCTTAGGGTCTCACTAGCTACGTTATTCATGAATTTTCTGCCATCAGCTTAGTATTCTAGCAGGAACCATATATTTTGATGGATAATTTTTATAGTAGCTGCAATGTTTGCAAATAGCAAATGACTTTTTTTTTTTAGAGTGTTGGTATGTAACACCTGCTTGTGGTACAGAACTTGTTTGCTAGAAGGGCCCAGGTATTACTTCAATAATAGATTTCTCTTTGACAGTTTAAAATTAATGTTTGCCTAAAAAGCTGCTTTGATTTTGTCTCTACCTCTCTTGCCTGTAGGATTAATCACTATCCTATCTTAGACTAGCTTTAGACTAGCTGTCCTGAAAACTTGATATTTTTTTTGGATTTTATTATATATATATGGTTATTTGAAGTATGTTGTGTTCTCTTGTTTCTTAAAATGTAAGCTAAATTTTGAGCTACTTAAAAATATTTTTCCTTTTTCCTTTTCCCATTGTTCATGTTAACAATTTTAGCATCTACTATAGAATCCCACACCTTAATTAGTTTTCATCCAGAAGTCCATGGACTCTTTAGGAATTTATGTATAAATTTAAGTGGGTCAAGAACTCCATTATAGTGTGTGCCTTCATGGGCATTTTTCTGAAAGTTTTCATAGCTTTTACTAAATTATTAAAAGCTGTATGGTCCAAATAATGTTAAGCCCCTGTGGCTTGAATATATAGGGGGCATATGAATGCCATATATATATTGCCGATATAAATACACATTGCATAAAGGAGATGCTGTAAAAATGTCAGCATTATTTTACAACCGCAGAAATCCCAAGTATCCACTAGGGGGCATAAAAACCTAAATGAAAGTTTGAAAACAAACCAGGATCTTTTTTGGTTTTCACAGTGACAAGTATTTCCAGTAAATTACCTGTTCTGATTTCTTATCTTTGCCTACATACATTCAATATTTAGGATATAGTTTGGACACCTTATTGCTCTGGAAATAGTTGAACAGGACAAAACCTCGTCAATATTATATTGTCTCTTTTCACGATGTTTAAAAAAAGATGAAAAATAAGTCTGAGAGTATTTTCTATTTCTTTTAGAAAGATCAGTGAATTTCTGTAATGTGAGATATCACTAAAGCATGATTTAAAACTATAAGCCTTTTAACCAAGACCCTTAGTGTGAAAATTAGGGGCAATTAAAAAAAAATGGGTTCGCATATAGAAATGGGGGGAATTGAGGAAAGGACTAAGATGCTTTTATTACATTTACTAAAATTAATACTCAAAACTCAACATTAGATTTCAGCAGTTCTTACTACGTTCCTCTGGTTGTGCCTTTTTTCAAAAACAATTCTTTTCTATTTTTTCTCTTGTTTTTTAATTATATGATCAAATGAGGCTTTAAAGATTGTAAATGAAACATGATTATAACCTAACATCCTAATAAAATGTGTTTTACCTAAACTAATACTATCAGTAAGTCCTTAGAGTCTCTTTCTAAAGAATGCTTTCAAAGTATACTTTTCAGAGCTTACGTTTGGAACACTTACTTTATTCTTTATTTTTAAAAAGTTGCAGAAACGTATGTACAATTGATTATTGTGAGGCACACATTAAAAGAAAATAAAAAAACACTGGAGGCTGTCTGCCCCAGCTGTGGGACCACCGGAAATATTTTCTCTTGCTTTGGGTTCCTAGTCTTTGTTGCCTGGAGCTATCCTTTCACCCTCACAAATCTTAGAGTCTAATCATGTCATTCTCCAGGCATAAAAGCCTGCATTGTCTCTCCATCACCTGCAGGAAAAAGCTCCAGCTCGCTAGTATGACATACACAGCATTTCAGGACTTTGCCATCCCATCCTCCACTGCTCACCCCACACTCTATGTTCAAACTGGAACAAATAATTTTCTATTAATGGAATATACTGCGTCCTTCCATTCCTCTATGGCTTTGTATATGCTTTTCTTAATAGAATATCCCCTGTTGTACAAATCCTTTGGGTGAACTCCTAATTTACATTGGTAAAGCTCAAGCATCAGTGCTTATCTGAAGAACCTCTTGACAATTTTATCTCTGTCCAATAAAAGTAATATTCTCCCTCTTAATGCCTCCGATGCTGATTGCGGCTAATAGAGTTCAATTAGTTCTTTACGGGTCTATTTTCTCCCATTCAAAACGAGGTCCAGGAGGTCAAGGATAATGTCATCATTATAAACCCAAGTCTAGCACAGACCTTGTCCAGTGCTGAGCAAATAGTTGGAACTCAATAAATGTTTATTGCTTAAATAAATCCTCCAGGGAGAGGGATGGAGGTAAACAAATATGGGAGGGAGTGAAGGGGAATACACACCTGCTGCCGTTTCTCCAGGCCCAGTACCATCTTATCTCCTCAGTTCGTCTAGATTCCTCTTCTAATACTTAGATAAAAGGTCCAGAATAACCTAGTTCTACAGTTAAGTAATTTTACTGTTTTTACCCAGGGAAATCGTTTTTAACCTGCATGATTTTAAATGAACAGAGAAGCCGAGAGATCTGACACTTTTCCAGTCTCTACCTGTTTTCCATTGTCATATGCTTAACCAACCTGTGTCCAGCCAGAATTTCAAAATACGAATCCCCCCAAATATGACAGATTAGGAGATCCTGAAATGCCAAACAAGTCTAGTGAATATGACTCCTGGTTCTCTGATCTCACATGTCATCCTGGGAGATGATGATCTTCCAGACCTCTCGGATCTTCTCACAGATGCTGCTCATCTGAGGTAGTGAGAGCTAGCAGTTCTCTGAAAATTCCACTGTTTGGTATTCATTTATCTCAACAAGGTCCTCTCTGGTTATGCCCTGAGAGTATATTGGAGGAGGTATGCTAGTCTTCCACTAGAAGAAATCCATCAAGCAAATCGAGGTCTCAGCCAATGCATGGTCATTTTGGATTTGGGCTGACGTCACCAGCTAGGTAAGATGCGTGTTTTAGTTTTGCGTTCCAAGGATTTTCATCAACACTGTCAGCTGCTCTCACACTGGGACCTTTCTCCAGTTACCTGCTGTTGTTGCTTCCATCTCTCCCTGTCCTTCGAAAGGTAGCTCTGTTGGAGTAAGCTCCCCACTGTGCATAGTTCCAAGTCACTGCTACTATACTGTCAGCTGTCATTCAAAGAGCCAGATCTCAATGCTATTTTGACAGATCTCTTCATAATTTGGTTTTCTCATAACCAGCCACCTACCTATTTGCTGACACTACCAAAATTATTCATTGTTTGCAATCTATTCAAAGACTCCTAGATGCCTTTGCCATGTATGTAAGAAGAGTTGGTCCCCAAGGTTGTGCCTACAGAGCCAGTCTTAGAAGAGAATTCGGATAGGCAGTGTAAAAGTATAGAGTGGAGATGTTTATTGTTAAAGTTTTTATTTTTATTTTTTTCCACCTAGGTTTACACAGTCTGAAACCTATGAACTATTTATTATAAGCCTCATGGACCCTTTAAGATGTCTTTAAGAGTTTACTTATTTTATTTTGGGCTATACTTTTAAAATTACTTACAGATTACCCAGTAATGACTTAACATATCCCTTGTTTCTAATTCTTCCCAAAAAGGACTGATAATTTTGCTACTATTGTCTACTTCTTAAGTTTTACAGAAAAGAATTACAAAAAATTCTAACTTTACTAGAGATAAGACTTGACTCTCAAATGGGGCAGAAAATTAGGCTCTGTTCTGGCAGCAGCAGGATCTGACTGAGCTGGTGGTACTGCAAATACAAGCTGTGTCCCTCCTGCGGAGCTGGAGGCTTGGAAGTCCAAGGTCAAGATGCTGACACATGTGGAATCTGGTGAGGGCTCACTTCTTAGTTCATAGATGGCTGTCTTATTGCGCCCTCACATGGCAGCAGAGGGAAGGAAGCTCTCTGGGGCACTGATTTCATTCATGAGGGTCTCTACCTTCATGATCTCACCACCTCCCACAGGCCCCACCTCAAAACATCACATTCGGTGTTAGGATTTAATGTATACATTTTGGGTTGAGGGGAAACAAACATGTGGTTTGTATCATGATCTAACGGCAATCCCATGAATGGACTGGTGCCTCTTGATCAGCTGACCACGCCAGGCAGGACCTGGGCTCCTCCTTGTTCTGAGGTGGAGGGAAGGATCCCATTTGGAACTCACACCACAGAGCGGTTTCTCACAAGCCACATAGCCAAGTCGTGTGCTGCCATGTTCTTTCCTCATCTACGCTTTGCTCAACACCATCACTGACCAGGAGCTGCTTTCTTGCTAAATATTCCAAAATTCTTTAAGCATAAATAACTTAATATAATTGTTTCATGTAAAGAGTCACAGTTGTTTAAATATAACAGGAAGGGAGATTAGAGAAGCTCTGAGTTAACCTCCTAAAGACAGCCAGGCATTTCCACTAAAATTCTAGTCTTCAATTTAACTTAGTAAGTTTCTATATCCTTAAACAAACTTTGTTTCTGATGAGAATCCAAGGGTCTATATTTACATTAGAGATGCTTTTGGAGAACGACTCTATTCCAATCAATGTAAAACAAAGTTATTTCCTAAAACCAAATGAGGATAATATATTCATTTTGCGTTTAGATTCATTTACTTCTTCTCAGGAGATTAAAACATTGATTGAATGGTCATCCTTTCTATTAGCTATGTAAATTAGGGTATGTCCTGAATAAATATAAATGAAGAGGGTCTTAAATAAATTCATGTCTTTGTAATTTTAACTGATCAGATTTGTGTACGAAACCATTCCTGTGGTACATTTTGATTATATCTAGTTAAAACAACAACACAAAGCAAAATAATAAAAAATAAAACAAAAAAGTTCATCTGCTTAAAAGTAAACTGACTAAAATAATCTTTTATAAAAGAAAACTGTTTTCCTGAAGTTTCATTTTAAAGAAAGAAGGGTAAATAAATTATGTGAAAACAAGCTGAAACTAAAAAATGTTTTACAAATACTCAAGAATATATCTCATACGCCAAGCACATTAAATACATAACTTGTTACGTTTCTTTGCACGTTCCTATCTACATTAAATTTTCCTGGAAATGAGATTAGGTTAGGTTATAGGCACAATACCTTACTTTTAAGATAGCATTGCTTGTACTCAGAGTCTAAGCAGGAAAACAGAAACCACCTAAGTATTTACCGCAGAATGGACTTAATGAAGGGAATGTGGGAGCTGTGGGCGAGGGCTGGCAATGGAATTGCTGAGACCTGAACACAAGACAAAACTGGAGATTGTCCAGGAGGTAGTGGCCAGAAGCCACTACCACAGTGAGGCTAGAGGGGAAAACGAGGGGAGAGTTGGTTTAGTACAAGGGAAGAGTCCCTGATCGAAGCCGGATCTTTACCCAGCCTTATAGAAAGAACAGAGTCAGCTGCTGCCTTGGAAAATGCAAAGAAGAGAGACAAATACCCTAACTCCTCCCCCGTCTCCTTCCAGTCTTCTACCACTGCTTTCATTGGCCAAACTGGCAGAAAATCAGATGACAAGCCAGCCTAGAAAATACAGCCCACATGATAGCTAGTAAAAGGCATAATCAAACTGGAACCCAGGGCTTTTCCCCCCAGAGCTATACTCTGTCCACCTCAACATGGCTCACTTCTAAGGTCTATTCTGGTTCCAAGATGTTACGATCCAGCCCTCCCCCTAAAAACAGGAAATACATTTTACCAGAATTAGAACCCTGGTAGTGAGACTGATAGGACCTCTTTGGGTAGCAGCACCATGTGTCATGTCACTCTGTTTTCTGAGACATCATGCCATCAGCCTTCCTTCCTTAAGGATAAGAAAAAGTTGGGTTTTCTTATAAGGGCAGGCTCCAGGTTTTTCAATTTTTGTCAAAGATGTTCATTACAATCCATTGTAAATTGAGAATAAGCTAAAGAACCAAAATATCTGTTTTGACAGAGTGAGGATAAAATGCCAAACATGAAGCAATATTATATAGATGTCTCGTTAGATCTGATGATTATAAAATGTTCTCCTTGTATGAAATGGGCACAGTGTGTAATAAAAGCTTGCCCATGGGGGCTTCTAAGCCCTATGGTGACTAAGTGCTAGCAACAAGCTCCTAATTAGAATGAATCATTTCAGAGTTCTATCCTTCAACAGGTCATTGAGAATGCCATTACTAATAAATCAAAGCATATTTTAAAGGCAGGTGAATATATGTAAAACCAAGTCGCCTTTAAAAATGAATATAGTTCCACAATTGGTCAATGGCTCTTGAGCCTTTTAGTTGATGCGGGTTTTGCTTTTATTGTTGTTGTGGTTTATTATAGTAGTAAAAGCCTATAGCTAAACATGTCAAAGCCTGGATGTTAGTTATAAATTTAAATGAGGAAAAAATTGTCATATGTTTAAAGGAAAATATAAGATTGTGAATGAGGGTTTGGACAATAAAATGAAAATATACTATGTGTGCTTTAAATTAAAAAAAAAAAAAAGAACATAGTGGTTCCATAATAGATGTCTTTACCATGGATAGAACACTCTTTTAAGATTTTTTGACAACTTGATGTTTCTACCACTAAGGAAGGTTTATGAGGTTTATGATAATGATTTATTTACAGTTATAAGGGAAAGACAATGCCTTAACCTCTGAAGAGCAGTCACTATGTGATCAAAGATGATTGATTTTCATTATGAGAAAATGAAGCTTAAACTTGAAATAGCAAAAGTAACATTCCTTGAAATATTCCTTGCAACATTTTCTAATGATTTTATAAACACAAATAAATTGTCTGCTTAGATAAAATCACTCGAAGTAGCAAACTTCCATAAATAAGAAAGAAAAAATAAGTTAAAGCAAATGATAAAGCTAAAAGTAAATCTTCTTAAATATATTTTCCTTCTTTTTGCTCTTGTTTTCTTTCTTCCTCAAGAGTTTATCTAGTCTACGACCATGCCACCCTGAACAAGCCTGATGTCTGATCTTGGAAGCTAAGCTAAGGGTAGGGCCTGGTTAGTACTTGGATGGAAGACCACCTAGGAAGATCAGGTGCTGTAGGCATAAAAAATAAAAAATAAGAGATTGTAAGCTGACAAGGTCCTTGAAATCTGTGAGGTCAACAAAGGATTGTCTTTCCTCAAAAAAAATATAAAGTTTATCTAATTTCTATAATAAGTGGGGTACTTTAATAATGATAATATGGTTAATACTTGATTCTTTTTTCTCTCAGATCTCCCAGTTAAGGAAGGAAGTTGGAGTAATAAAAAAATAATTGAACTCTTACATTTTCTCAGAATTCTAAATATTTCTATATATTTTTCTCCAACCTCCAAGATGCTGTATTGTTTGCATTCATTATTTATCTGACCTAACTTCTATTGGAAACAATTGTTAATTATGTGTTTACATTTCCTCTATTTATACAAAGGAAGAATACTCCAGTGACTTATTATTCTCGTCAAGCCTAAGTGAATAGTTTTTGCTCATTCGCAATTGTTTCTGAATTATTTTTTAAAAGAGAGGTAAATAATGTCATTAGGTTCCAAATATACTTATTTAGAGTACTTGTTTGTAAAGGTGAAATAATAAATATTTTAGGTTTTGCAGGACATATAGTTTCTGTTACAGCTATTTAACTGCTTTGGTAGGCAGAAACAGCCCTAGATAATCCATTAATAAATGAGGGTTACTCTAATTCAATCAAAATGTCAGTGTCTATAAATAAATAGAAATTTTATTTATGGATGCTGAAATTTGGATTTTGTATAATTTGATGCATCTATAAATATTCTTCTTTCTATTGTTTTTTAACCTTTTAAACATATAAATACTCTCTAAAGATCGCAACCAGTACATACACAGGAAATGGGCCGTATTTAATCAGCAGGTTGTATCTGGCCAGTCCCTGATTTAGAATGACCTTTCTTGGAGTAATCAACTCACTTTGGAAAGGTAAGTGTTTTCCTGTAGAAGAGTTTGAAGTCATTCACCAAATCATTACCTCGATACTGTTAAACATATATATTTTTTCAAACATTTTATAATTCTTGACTTTAGGAAATGCACCTTCTCAGAGAAGAGGGTAGAGGAGCCTCTGTGTCCCAGTTCATCCACTCCTTTCCCACGACTGCCTTCTTCACCATTACAGGACACCTGGTGTCATGGGCCATATAGTAGATGAATGGGAGAACGAGCTGATTGCCCTGGTTCTGTCTGCTATTTACGCAGCATTGGTACAGCGGGGATCAAAAGAGGACATATTACATTCCAAACACTGTGCTAAGTGTGGGAAGGCAGAGATTAAAAGCAGCAGTCCTTGTTCTTAGTGACTTCTAGCAGGGAGAGAGGCGACACAGAAAATAATAGTTAAGTGTAATAACTACTGTAATAGAAATGATTGTGAGGTTCCTTGGGAGTTGAGTGTATTTGGGAAATACTTTCATAGGAGGCAAGATATGAACTGAATCTGGAATGAAAAAGATTTAGCCAAGCATTTAAGAGAGGGAGTGTGTGAAGGGACTTCCAGGCAACGCCAAAGGGTTATGAGTAGGTGGAGTGAATCTCTGTGGTGACTCCGAGACAAATGCCTGACAACTTCATGTCTCTCACGCTCTTTGAATTACTGAATTTCACAATTAAAGATTTATCTACCTAAGAATTCTTATCTTTGCTGAAGTTCAACCCTTCTGAAAGTAGTAACACATTAGGCCTTTGAACTCATGTGCACTTTTTGGGGATTGAATTTATATATCAAATTGTTCCTTGAAGGCAGATTTTAATGGGGAAAGGTCAGAGAGAAGTCACATGCAAAGGGAAAAGAGCCCAGAAATGATGCCTATAGAACTAAAATTCAAACTTGATCTGTTGCAAATTTTTACCCAGGGCTGGTTGTGCCTAGAAAAAGCTTTTCACGTGAACTGACTTTTAAAAGGGCGTTTGTTTGTCGAGTAGGAGTGAGCTGGAGCCAGCCATTATGCCTTAGAGACCCTGTATTGATCTTTGCAGTCAAACCACTAAATGGAACTTGACTGTTACACAATGGAGGATTAATCCTTCTTCCGCATAAGCCTGCAGTGGGCACATCAATATGTGTTTATGAAATCTCCCTCTGTGCAGAGAAGAGAGCAGAGAACCTAATAAACAAATTAATGTAGGGAAGTCAAAACACGTATTTTTAAAATTAAATTCTATTATAGGAAATCAGAAAAAAAGTAATTTTTTATGTAACTTTCTAACTTTATGCATGTTTTTGGATTTACTGTTTATACATAGTGTGGTGATAATTATTTTATATTGTAGAAGAAATAAAATGTGAAAAACATGTTTTGTTTTGTTTTATTTGCCTAAGTGAACCTTTCTTGTTGAAACATTCTAAAAGATTATAGAAGATTTAAAATAAGAGCGAATCTAGGTCATTATGGCCTTCTATTAGAATAGAGATGTGATAATTTTGAGTGGAATTTTGTTTAGGCTTACTGAGTGAACAGAGAAATAAGAACATTCTCTTAGCAAATTGTCTGAGTGAACTCAAACCTCCTTCACATTAAAACATGAAATAGTTTTTTTAACTGGACTAAGTATGGATACAAGTTTAACTCCGGAATAATTAATTAATGATAAAGGTCAAATGAGTCTACAACTGGTTTTTAGGAAAGACTGCAAGTAGAGAACTTACATAGAAAGCTACGTGTTGGATTTAATATAAAGTCAGTTTATATTTTGGCTTCTATGAAGAGTTGTCACTATGTACTTGCTGAAATAGAACACCATGTAATGAAAAGGGATGTGAAACCGGATTGGTATGTGTTAATATTAAGCTCTGTGATCTTACTCATGATCTCATGATATATGTGTAATATGCTGTTTTAACTTCCCCTCAATTTTCCTACTCAAAAAAATAATAATAATCCTGCAGTAACTAATTCTGAGTCCTAACATAATTAAGTGACTTTGAGAATAATTTTAATGAGTTCGTTTAAACTGTTTTTGTGCCTTTGCACACAGAACATCTACCCTTCATACGGTAATGTCTTTTGAGAGCAAGAGCATCTGCTGTCGTGGAGTAACAGGTTTAGGTAAGAAGAGCAGCCAGCAGTTAAGGGTTATTAACTGAAAACAAGAAGGTGAGTGTAGCAATATTTTCTATTCTTTTGTAAATTGTACATGTAAAGTCCACGTAGTTTTAGAGGAGCAAAACAAACTTTGGACGTTTTCTTACCTTATCTGATTACACAACTATCATTTCACTTTTGTTTTTCAAAACTAATCTTAACATCTCTAAAAGAAAAAAAACAAATTTTGGGACAACAGAGACAATCTCTGCCATATGTAAGCAGAGATGTGAGTCATCCACAATAAATACCAGCAAAGAGCGTCCTTAATCAGTCAAGTTTGATCAGTAACGTCAGTACTCTATCTCTAATGCTGTAGAAGGTGAATACCATGGAAAGCCAGAGAAATGAGTGAGAAATATATTCAGTATATTTGGTCTGCACTATCTATATGCTCTAAATTCTTGATTCAAAATTATTGATTTCTGGTATTCTAGTATGTCTTTATCTTAAGAATTATTTAATATTTCCAAAATTTTTTGTGCGTGTAATTTAATTTACACTTAATTCTCTTGGAACGTGTGTGTATAATATACATATAGATGTGTATATATATTCACATGCATATATATGTGTGTATATGTATGCATATACACATGCATACATATATGTGTGTATATACATACATATACATATATACGCACATATATGTAGCATTCTGCTAATAGAAAAATGGATACATGTTATAAAGTCAAAACAAAACAAGAAAAGCATTTCAATTTCCAAAGACTAGGACTAGCTCCAAAAATTAGATTTTTCTATATTTATGTTTTATTTTTTTATGCCATATTACCCTCCTCCATGAAATGCCATAAATATTAAACATGAGCAAACAGAATGATACAGAAGTAATAGACAAAATGTACCTTAATATTGCCATATTCTTACGATTTCAAATTAATATACAATTCTGGGAACAGAAGTTCAAAGATCAGAAATAAAAACTGGTAAACTACATCAACGTGATTAGTTGTTTCTGTGGATAGTTATTTGCAAGCACAATGCTGGCTCATCCTGGGTTGTAGTACAAACAAATCTATGAATTATAGCTGAACACTTTTTATATGTTAATTGCATTGTGTTCTATAATCAACAGATATTTTTACTTATATAATTACATAAAAAAGTAATTTATTTTCTTTGTCAGAATTTCTTTATCATGTAAAGAAGCTTTAACTGACCAACTTTACATAGTAAATTAAAATTTTCAATGATTGAACATATTAGTACCATTTTCAGTGAAAGAACGTAGAAAGGAAATGACTTTTTTTTAGGAAGAAAACAAGTGAGCTTGTTTAGAGAAACTGAAGGACAAAAGCTCTCAGAATTATATATCAAATGTTTTCTTGTATTAATTGAATATCAGTATTAGAGATTAAATAATAATCGATGTGCTCAAGGAAGTACTATAAATAATGTAATATCCCTCAGATATGAGCAAAACCTTTTTATTTTATTTTATAACTCTCCTGGAATAAGCTATTGCACAGAGGAGATATAAAACCAATATTATTACTGAGATTTTTAATGTTTATGTCTGAATTTGCTTCTGATTTTCCAGAAAAACTAAACCAAACCAAGACAGAATAGTATGTCACCACAATCCAGATCTTCTGAAGTCATTACCCTCACATTTAAGACTGTGCAATTCACATAGGTAATAACATTGCAAAAAAAAACCTCCCAATGACCACAGGGTCTGTAAGCCCAGTTGGCACTGTAGTTTGTTTCAGAAAAAAATTTTAAATTCATGCAACTGAATTTCATATTAGCAAGAGATAACAGGATCATTTGAATGAATGAAGGTCTTACATGTGAGGCACTTATCACTATCCATGTCCATCTCTGATGGCACGTTTGCCCAGATTTGTGACCCAAATGAATTTTGTTAAATAAAAGGAAAAAACCGACTATTACTGATTATTAAATACTAGTAAATTATGCCCCCTTGTTACTGTTTCACACTTGATGGCATTTTATTTGAGACAACGTGACTGTAAATTATTTCATTTTAATTTTGACGAGACATGGAGCCAGAACACCTGTGCTCAAGTTCAGCTCTGTCTCCCATCAGCTTTGTGATATTAGGTTAATAACCTCTCTGAGGCTATGTTCTTATCTTTAAAATGTGAGGATAAGCATATCCACTCTTCCCACTTTTCACTTCATGATAGAGATTTCTATTTCAAACTATCTTGCCAGGTGGACTCTTTGCCAATGGAGATGAGTTAGTTCATGGAGGCCAAATAGATTCCCGAGGAGCTTCCCTTATAAAGGGCTGAGTTCCAGTGATGCTGGAAAACTTTAGTCTACTTTGGCTAAACAATAAATGACATTTATTGGGCGCTGTGCTAAGAACCTTATGAGGAAAAACACCTTTGTCATAAGTTCATAACCCCATAGTGAGGTAGGTACCATCACTACTCTGTTTTACAGATAAGGGAATGAAGGCTTAGAGGGGTTATGTGCCTGTAAAGACAATCATAGGAGAGGCAAGAAGGGCTTAGTGAGCCTGGCCTCACATGTAGTCATTCGGCCCTAGTTACAAATGATGTTATACGGACATAGATGCGTGATTATTAAATCTGAACTTCAGCATTCTGGACATTGCAGATGAAATAAAAGTCTTTCAAGAAGCAAACTGGGATAGATCCTGTCCTGAATTTGTTTGGGAAATTTAGGTTCAGCCATCACATCAGGGACCTGCAGCTTCTTTCTGAATTTCCATTTTAAAATGACTGTTTCTTTTAGTTTTCTTTTGTTTTAAAATCAAATAAAATTTATTTCTTTTTTTAGGTAGAATTGTTTTGTGCTTTTCATTATGGACTTCTGTTGCCCTCCTTATTTAATATTCTTTTGTTTATTTATATTTTTCCTAGACTACCAAGCTAAGTTAAAAAATACATCAGAAATCCAAAATTCAAAGGAAAACCACAAAACTGAAGGTTTAAAAATTAAATAGGCTCTACAAATACAAGTACAAATTAAACTTACCATATCAAAAAGAAATAGCTTTCTTATCTCAGCCCTTTTAGCATCAACTGAGCCTGATTACATCAACTTTAAATCTTTTACATTGAAAGGAAGTGCTTGAGACATCAACTACTGTGCACAGAATACTCAGTCTTGTTAATTTTCCTAAACATTAGAGTCTTTGTTACACAATAAACTCTTTTACTGTCCACTTAACTTGTATATTTTGATTTGTTCATTTATTGAGTTGTATGATTATAACCTTGCACTTAAATAAAATAAATTATGATCCTTACTATAAATACAGACTTTGACGAATTCTCATATTCAAATGAACCAAAATAAAAAATAAACTCACTCCTACAAATCTGTTACATACTGCTTTTGCCCAGAAACCAGTCTCAAGGAATACAATCAGGATATTTGCTGAAGTAAAAATATGAACAGAATTTGCATAAAACACAAAAACCATTTAAAGTGTTTTACTTATTCCTGAAGAAATACAAAGAATTCATGTCAAATCCTCCTTACGTGCTCTAACTTAAGCGACCCTGTTGGGCTCGTTTTCTTGGCATGATCCTCTCCACTTCCCATCTGACTCTAGCTGTATGCATAAGAGAGCATGATTTCTTTCAATATGGGCCTTTGGTACTTCTTATATTAAGTCTGGAAAATTACATCTTCATAGCTAATAGGCATTGAATTGTTTTAGGCATCCTGGTAAAGTGAATGCAAGTCATTCAAATACAATGTTGAATTCATTGCCTTGCATACCCTAAACTTCAGTTTTACTGAGTAAATAATAAATGTTATACAAAATATGAAACATAAACCTAGAGATATAAACATATATGGACACTATAATGATGAAATTGGTTTCTTTGAATCTTTGATCAAGTGCTAAAATCACTATCTTTGGTGAGAAGATATGACATCTTTCAGACAACTGATGACTTTACTTTGCAATTTTTATTTAATCATTTATAAATTATACATAACATAAATGTATAAAAATGTAATACGTAATCTACATTTTATATTTTTGTGTCATATAAATGAATAACTAAGGAAAAACTTTAGCATAAAATTTTCTAACTGCAGTGTATTTTAAAGAAATATCTTCAGGTAGATAGTGGCAGAAAGGTAAAAAGAAGTGAGAAACAGTGTAGACACAGAAAATGTGTACCCTAGCCTAGTACATAAGAACATAATAGAGCTAACCGACTAATGCAAATTAAAAAAAATCAGACAGAATGGGGAAAAGGATATAATTGCTCTAGTTTTATAAAAGAGATATAGATATTATCATTACTGTATTTCTGGCTTTAGTGAGCTTATTGAGAATAAATTGGATAAGAATGCACACTCTGCCAACCTTGGCTAAAAATTCTAATGCTGCCGTTTACCAGCTGTGTGAGTTACATAACCTTTATGAGACTAAGTATTCTCATCTGTTAAACAAACCAGAAAACTTCAGTTGGTTAATTTTCTTGATACAGCCGAAGTACTGATCTCTGAATGGCTCCTTAAGTGAAGGCAGTCCCCAGTGTGATAGTAAGTAAGAAAACTTGTTTTTGGTATGGGTCCTAGAGCATATGTCCTCAGAATTGGGGTTCGTGTCAGGAGGAACTGTGGGAAAAAATACAAATCCCACCCAGACCCAAAGAACTCTGAAGATGGTTGACTTTGTTTATGATTGTCTCTCTTTTCAAGAGAGGCTGAAGAGTATGATGTCCTTCTGGCTAAAATATTTATAATTGCAATGTTGTATTATTTAACTTTTATTCAATTTTAATAGTGAAGTAGAGGAGAAAATATTGCTGCACTAAATTACTTGCTTCCTGCTCAGATTTGAATATTTAATAGCTCAGTCAATGGCAAAGCGATTATAAATGTCTGCAAATAAAAATAATTCCTTATTTCTTGTGTGTAAACATATGTATCTGCATCTTGTACCGGTTATAATAGAAGTTTGAAAAAGTACTTGGGAACTACTTGTCATCTGTTTTTGTCCTCACGGGGTACTGAAATCAGGTGTATTTACCTTATTATAACATGACTCATTCTTGGAACTCTGGAGTTTGGATATACTATCATCGGGTAAAAAGTAGCAGCACAGTACACAGGGCTGCTTCCTGGTTGTGTGACCTGTGCAGTTGCATAGCACCCCATGGTCACAAAGGTCCCCTGCTTGGTTTAATGCTCTGCTATTGAAATTCTTAATAATTTTATCGTTGATTTTGTGTTTTGTAGGTGAAATCCTGCGGGATAACGGAGCATATGTGTGAGCAGGGAGATGCATGTAGTATGTGCATCAGCTGCTCCTTGCTGCTCGGTTTATATGAACACGAGGCCACGTTGGTGGAGTCACCTTATGTGGAAGTTCAGCAAAACTCCAAGCAAGTATACTATAGCATATGATGTCGACACGTGAGAAAGCGGGGGTGCTGATAACCCTGAAAAACCATGTTTTCTTCTTGAACTAAAATTTGCTTCGAACACAGAAAGAAGGAATGGCATTCTGAGAAACATGAACAACCAAAGATCCTCTACCAGATCCTTTCTTACTCTTGTTAATTTCCTCAATTAGCCAAATTATCCTCCGAGTTCCTCTTTGCTCATCGGCAAGCTGAAGGTAGACAGTGTTGATATAATGTATGCATAATCATGAAGTGACATGAAAACAATTGAGTTAGTTTTGTGCAGTGTTTCCACCATTCTTATCAGACCAAAATACATATACATGTTCAAGTTATGAAATATGAATTGTCTAATTTCAGTGATTCTGCATACAAGGTGAATACTCATATTTGCATTTAAAACTAATTTTGCACAATATAAAGATGAACAGTAAAATTCATGGTAATAATTTCTTGTTTTAAGTTTACTTAAAACCACATGAAGTAGCGAATTAAAAATATGGCAAATGAAAGGAAACTGTGAAAGAAATGATAAAGCTTTGTATTTTAATACATATAATAGCACTTTTTTCTTGGTTTTTGAGCAGGGGGTCAATTTTTATTTTGGACTGAGCCCTGAAAATTATGTAGCCTATCTGGCATGGAATAGATACCATAGTGCTTAAGTCCAAGGGCTCTGAAGGTGCTGAGAGCTCCATCTGAATCACATTCTGTAACTTGGCCATGGTCTCTTTTAACTTTCCTAACCCTGTTGTCTCATCATTTGGTTATTTAATCAACCTATATTTATTGAGCCCGCTGGGTATACAAGGAACACAAAAGACTCTCTACTCTTGTAGAACTTGACCGGTAGAGTAGAAGATAGAAATTAAACTGATGAACAAAAATAAATGCATAATTATACATATGATAATTACTATAAAGAAATACTAGGATATTTTGAAATAGAAAGTTGAGGAGGCTGTTGATATTAAGTTTGGGTGGCGAAATATTTAAGTTGAGGCACAGACGATGAGTAGAAGATAAATGGGAAAAGAGTTGGGAAAAGGAAGAAATGAAAATACCTTCCTCACAATGCATGTATGAAGATTATACGATTATATGATACCTATGAAGAACATTAGCATAGTCCTGGCTATAGTAAATAGTGAGTACATGAGTAGCTACCATTATTAGAAGGCTGATATTAGGCAATTTATAAGGTGATTTATAGTCCTGTCCTCACCATCCATTTATGTTCAGCACTATATGTCTAAATATTTTTCTGGAAAGTTTATTATCAACATAATCACTCATTGAACAGTATTTAGCTGACCTTTAAGAACGTAATACAATTCTATTCTATTAATTCTCTCTCCTTGGTATAGCTCTTTCTTACACACACCTGTCAGTTTCTCATGAATTTACTTTGGATGCCCATAGTACATGATCTAAATCTATGATTTCTGATTCAGTTTTGTTTTATTGTATTGTGATAGCATGCTTATTATGCCCCAGGGCATAATAGAATTTCAATTAAAGAAATCTAGTGAAGTTCTTTTCTTCCTGTCTTTAGTTTGCTTTTACTTGTCATTGATTTTAACAGCTGTTATGAAAATGTACAAAAAAGTGTCTTTCTTCTCTTCAAGTTGTCACTTTTCTCTTCCCCTTTCTGCCAATCATGGAACTGGTGTCTCTCGTATGCCTCTTTTATCTGAAAACAGCCTCTGCTGTCATCTTGCCTGACGGAATCCCAGGCCTGAGGTCAAGTTAGCTAGTTTCTTGCTAAAGCAGATACATATGGGAGAGGCCAGAAAATGTAGAACTGTCTCTGAGCACAATATTGTAACAGGTGAAGCTGGTCTTTGATGTCACTTCACCTACCTCAATAATTCCTTATAGCTTTCTTTCCTTGATCACCCAGAACCCTCAATCTGACCCCTCAGGAATAACGTCCACCTACATCAGCCTGGCTTGTTGTCCCTCAGCAGCATCCTGGGTATTAGAAAGTCCCTTGTTTACCCTAAAGAGAAGCAGTCAATGAAGCATAAACTTTAGGGCTCTGAAAGGGGGTCTAACCAATGTGTTCAGTATATTGTATATATTTATTTAATTTTTCAGAGTAGGACATTGTAACCACTCTAGATTAGTGCTACTTTCCCAGTTCAGTTTCTTCTCCTTCATCTTTGCCAAATGGTCAGAGAGTGTTGGAACATTTTGGGATCTGGAGAAAGGCTTAAGCTGGGCATATGCTTAGTTTGAGTTCAGTAGGCTATATTTATATGATTTGCAGTAATTTCCATGAGTAGTTATTATTGATACAGCTGTCCTGCTGTAGGAATTATTTCCAGAAATTCACTTACCACTCTCTGTACCGGTCTCCCTGTACCTGGTCCAGAGTTGCTGGCTAAAATCTATATCGATCTGTTAAGGTATTTCACATGGCCTGGCACTGGTAACAGGTAGATTTCTTCCAGACTAGCCTGAGGTAGTCTGAGGAAATTTTTTCCAGTCATCAGATGTGTAAACTGGTAAGCAAAGAATTCAGTTCTAATTAATGCCACATTAAAGGACAAGTCTTCTCCTGTGACAGATAGAATTGGTAATGCAGGGTTCACTATCATTCACTTTTAAGGGAAATTTTAAAATAGAATTGTACTGTGCTACATTCTAGCCGAATTCTAACAATTCTTCTTATTTTTTAGGAACCAAGCCTATAATAGTACTACCAACAATAAATATATCTGTTTTATGCATCTCAATCAATAATTAGACAAAACCAAATTTTGATCAACCATGTAATAGAAAAGGCTAAATTATGTTTATATTCTCTTTACAAAAAATATTGCAAATATCATTATTATGTAAAAAGTTGAGCAAAAACTAAGCAACCTAAAAGTAAACAACCTAAAACAAAAGGTATTACTGATGTATGTTAAGCAATTAATTCATAAAAATTATTCTGGATTTCATATTTATGACACTATTCCACTTTCTTAAAATGTATAATCCTTACTTTCTTTTCTAATTCTAAATAAACATCTGCTTTTATATAAAATTTTGCATTCATCATTTTACTTTTTGTGTGTGTTGAAGAGGGGCCTCAAAATATAGGATTCAAGCTCTACAAATGCTCTATCCATCCCTGAGTCCAATTCTATAAATCTGTCATCAGAATATTAATGTTAAGATGGTAAAAAGCCCTTTATGTTACTCTGTGTTTTATGTTGGGGTAGTCTCTGCTGTGTACCCATTTTAAAGAGTCTTCCTACAACCTAACTCTATGAAATGGTCAGTGGACGGCACAACCCCATTCTCTGGTTTTACCTTCTGTCCCACATCTGTCAGTGAAATAGAAGTTAGTAAGTAAGGGATCCTCTGTGAGGATAACAGAGACAGGAGGGGATTCCAGTGGTATTAAAGCTGGGATAAAAAAAAAAAAAAAAGAGGAGAGAGAAATTGAGCAGATGTTCTGATAGAAGGACACACATCACATGTCAGGAGTATGTGTGTGTGGGGAGAGAGAGAGAGAGAGAGAGAGAGAGAGACTTTTATTTCTTTTCATTTCCCAGTTCCAGATCTTCTGTCTTGAGATCCATGAAACTACCTGTGACCTTATAAGACCACTGCTTCGCATTCCTCTCATTGAGATTTGAGTGGCTCTCTGTTACTAGAAACCAAAAACGTCCTGAAAAATTATCATTTCCAACAAATTTGCATTTTACTGGAGGAGTCTGGAAAATAATAGCTATGATTAATTGAATGCCAGACAAATTATTGAATACCTACACCATCTCTAATTTCACAACATCCCCAGCAAGTAGCTATTATCAACATTTTACAAGTGAGAAAATAGACGGCCTCGGAGAAGGTAACTTGCTAACTAACAGTCATATAATGAGAAAGCAAAGCTGGATTGCAACTCAGCTTTCTGTGACTCCAAACTGTGTTATATCATATTGTTTGCCAATGTCTAAAGCCAAAGGAATTGATTTCTGCTGATGGAATTTAATACATGGTTTTGAATTCACAATTATTGGATGTTTAGAAGACATACAGTTTAACTAGTTCAACCCTTCATTTTTACATTAAGGTCATTGTAGACTTAGAAGTGATGCTGCTCAAGGTTCCAGAATAAGTGTCTGAAACAGCCAAGAACTTGGATGTCCTGCATTCCTTCCATTAAATTTTACCTATTCTGAGAGTGTATAAGAATCCCAGACATAGCTTCATATTGTTTCTGTGGAATAAAAACTATTTGCCTGCTGGTAAATTCAAATCTAATAATTCGCATTTTTCATTCTAAAAGAGAACATTGATAGGCAATATTAAAGAAATTGAAATGGTAATTCCTTTAAAAAAAGGTTTAAAATGTATTTCACATATTCATTCATTTAAAAGAATTTACTGTTTATGTCATTTAGTTTATTTAAAACCTAGAATAATGACTATAATACTCACTGTCAATAACATCTGCTGTGTCTTACATATGATATTTCTAATCCATATATAATGTAATAGTGTGTGTGTGTGTGTGTGTGTGTGTGTGTGCAGTGAAACTTAGATGAAGTAACTTACACGAGGTCACCCAAATGATAAAGGGCAAAACAGAATTTAACCCAGGTCTTGGTTGAATAAAAATAGCAAATATTTCACCAATTTTGTTGAAGTTTAACATATATAAGATTCAATATATGGGCATTTAGATATGCTTATATTATGTTCTTATTATATTGTGTTTCTTTTCCTACTACCTGTGAAACGATTATGGCTTGTCACTGAAATCAATGATCTGATTACTAGCTTTTGAATATTCCTTCAACAGAAACCTTGGTGCATAAATACTCAGGGCTGTGAATTTTCTCATTGAGCAGAAATAGATACAAAAAAAACAACTCATCTGACCAGAGCTTTCAGATTTAAGAATCATTTCTGTGTTTTAAACTGAAGACCAAGGATTTAAAATATTTACTTATGCCCTTAGAAGAAAAAATATATTAGGAATTCCACCATCCTGAATAAAGTATCATCCAAAAATAAACCAAAATTTATTTAAAAATTCTGATATTTTAGAAATTTTTTTTTTCTAAAAATTGCTTCTTGGCTCTGTTATGGTTGATTACACTGATATTGATTTTTTTTGTTTTTCTTGAATAAACAGAGGTTATAAAAGGTAATATTCTTTATCTAGACTTTTTCAATCAGAATTCTATTAGAAGGAAAGTAGACAGGACTGAATAGTGTTTGGCCAATAGCCATTATTATGTGAGATGAAATGAATATAAATTTAGCACAGTGCCTGGCATACAGTAAAAGCTCAATTAAGTGTTAGCTATTGCTGTTTTTATTATTGGCGGTATAAGGATGCCCGGGAAACCATTAGAGATGTGGATGACTTCCTTAAATGAACATAGCATTTTGGCAAATGTTTCATGAGATATCTGAAGGTGCTAGGCTAGGGGTGAAATAAAGCAGCTTTATGTAGTTACAAAACGAGATTTGGTTTGCGCCTGGCTTTGTGCCAAGCGTGTCAGAGCCCTTGTCGATTACTGTGGAAGTTTGATCTGACCTGCTGATGTGACATTGCTGACACCACAGTGCAGCCAGTGCCACCTGCAATGTATCAGCACTTTTTCTCCTGCAAGTGCACATACCTCTAATAAATATCCAATTTCTCACTCTGCGGATGTACTTTCTTTTCTCCTCTTCTTGAACTTAGGGCACTAATTTAGGTTCTAGTGCTGTGTAATAACTGTCCTGAATGTTACAACAGATGAGTAGGCTCACATCATTTACCACTTGTAGTTATCTAAAAGGAGAAATTGGCAGCCAAATATCCTGTCAACATAGCCACATTGTTCCCAGTTATTTCAACTATAAAGGTAAAAAAAAATCAGTTCAATATCCAGATAATTATTCTCCACTAGAGTTCACAACCTTTGAAAGGCAGCATGCCAACGTTCTGAATATAACCATCTGAAGGGTGATGGCTGAATGCTGATCCTGTCATAAAGTAGTAAGAATGGAAGAAAGCTGACCTTGGTTAATTCCTGGAGAAAGTTTCTGATGAAGGGTAGGAGCAGCTATGATTCTGTTAATTTTATAGACAGTTGGTTACAGTGATGGTTGTATCCAGCTAATGTGCCAGTGAAAAATGGCATGGCTGAAAATTTGACTCATGTTCAGATGCTTTCTCTTTTTGACAGCAGCCATTTGAGAGTTTCTCAATGTCAATTTAGTCCCTCATCACTGGAACAATTAGGACATCTAGATTACACATTCCACATGTGAGGCTCAGTTTTCTACTCTTTTCATGGACTTATTAAAGTTATGTAAGAAGAGCTATGACAGTGAACATTCACAAAAGAACTAATGTAACTTCTCACAACTGATTTAGGGATATGAGCACTCCTTTAGAACCTGACCTGTTAGGCATCCTGATTTTCATCCTAAATTTGCCTAGTGCCTGCTTCTTGTCCTCGCTACTGGGCAAGGAGGAAGCTTTTGAAGCTTTAAATATTCATCATGAGTGGAACCGTATAGCAGAAATTGCTATATAGCCAATATAGCTGATATATATTTTTCTTAGTAATAGAAATATGTAATATCCACTATGGCCATTCAACTAGACATTAATTCAGCTAGGTATTACCATGTAACTAAGATCTGGCTGGCTAGCAAAATATATGCAATAATATTCGAAAGAACTTTTGGGAACTTTTCTTAAGAAATGGAACATTTTTATTTTTCCTATTCTACCACCTACTGCCTGAAATATGAATGTTGCAAATGGAACTCTAGAAGCTTTCTGAGGCCACGAGGACAAAGGCCACATCCTAAGTATAGGAAAACAGTGATCTGGAAGCAGCCGGGGTCCCTCAAGACTTTGTGGAGTCTTCGTACCAGCTTTCTATTTCCCACCTCCTTTAAATAAAGTTAAATAAAGATTCCTCCTTTATATAAAGGTCAAATATATATTTATCTTCTTTAATTTACATGGGCAAACTAATGTTAATATAGATCATAACGGATTTACAGAAGTTTTTTTTTTTTTTTTTTAACATTACATTTATTACCTATTGTCTTCCCCTTCATGACTGCAGAAACCAATGGACTTTTTGCACTCAAATATTTAATGAGCAAATGATACTTATCCATCTCAGGACAGTTTCGTGCAACATCTGTAGAACTGAAAATATTGATTTAAAATTTTTTTGTTTCAAAAACGACCTTGCCAAATTGACTAAAATTACTTTTTTAACTTCTAAAAGATCAATGTTTACATTTTTTTTTTCTTTCTCAGTTAAATCTATTGAGGCGACATTGGTTAATAAAATTATATAGGTTTCAAATGTACTGTTCAATAGTACATCGTATGTATATTGCATTATGTATTCACCACCCTAAGTTAAGTTTCCTTTCATCACCCTGTATTTGACCCCCTTGACCCTAACCACCTCCCCCGCTTTTCCTCCAGTAATCACTAAACTGTTGCCTGTGTCCATGAGTCTCTGTTCATTTGTCTTGTTTGTTTGTTACTTTCAGTTTTATATCTCACGTGTGAGTGAAATCATATGATTCTCATCTTTTTCTGTCTGATTTATTTCATTCAGCATTATAATCTCAGGATCTATCCTTATTGTTGTTAATGGCATTATTTCATCTTTTCCAATGGCTGAGTAATATTCCATTGTATATATATATACCACATCTTCTTTATCTAGAAAAGGGCACTTCAGCTGTTTCCATGTCTTGGCTACCATGAATAATGCTGCAATAAACAATGGGATATATATATATATATATATATATATATAATGGATAAATGTTTTCAAAATTTTGGGGTAAGATACCCAGAAGAGAGATTATTGCTGGGTCATATGGTAATTCTATTCTTAATTTTTTGAGGACACTCTATATATATTTTAGAATGGCTATCATTATCCAGACAAGTAATAACAAGTATTGGAGAGGTTGTAGGGGAAAAGGAACTCTCATACACTGCTGGTGGGAATGTAAATTGGTACAGCCACTATAATTTTTGCATTTTTTAAGTGTTCAAAAGTTTGCATGTTGAGAGGGCCATGATGTTGATTATGATTTATGTTATGGTTGTAAGCTTGTATCTAAACAGAATACTCACTTCGAATTAAAAAAAAAAAAGAAACCAAAAAACCAAAAAACAAAAAACCCCTAAGAGGTAGCTAATTTATCATGTCATAGTTTTATATCATGACCACAGATGAAAATGTGGCTTTGTAAGTTGAACAGGCTTTCACTCAATTTGGAATAATATTTCACGTAGCTTCAATAAGGCACCATTGTATCTAGGGGAATAGAGTTAGTATGGATATAGATAACTTTGCAAGTGTTCCTTTTACACTTTTTAAAGGAAAATTCTTTTCTTCTAGCATATAATTAGCTTTATGTGAATTAGTCATGTGAAACTTCTTTCAAACTGGCTTATTATTTTCAGTAAGTACATATGATCAAAATATTTCCATTAAAAATAAAAAACCCTCTTCTCACCACTGTGTCCATCTACTTTACTGTCCTAGTTACCTCCATTTTAATAGAGATTAACTTCACCACTAGTCTAAACTCGCTCCACATTCTCACTTTTGTGAGACTTTTTTGATCTAATTTTTCCTGACCAACCTTTGGCATTTGCTACTTTTTAAAACATCATCCCCGAAGCTCCCTTTGCTTCATGAGAATTCTTTACTTCCATGAAAGTTCTTGTCCTGGTTCTCCAAACTTAGTAGCCACCCCTCATTCTCATTTACCTAAGTCTTTTCTTTTGCCATGCCCCAAATATTGTTTTTCTTAGGATTCTTTCTATCTTGAGTTTCTTTCTCTCTTACTTCATATACCACCTATTTTCCGATGACTCATAATCGTACATTCTATTTCCTGAAATTTAAAATTATCTTTCTGTAATTGTTAAAAAAAAAATCCACAAATCTAAGACTGAACTCATCTACCTCCCTCAAATGTCAAGCTGTTTCTCCTCCAACAGTATTCTCTCTTTTCGGCGATGGCATTGTCATTTTCCTTGTCTACCCCTTTTTGCCTTAAAAACAAACAAACAAACAAACAAACAAACAAACCTCTTTCATCTTTTAAGATTAATTTTAAATCTCACGTTTGTTTGGGAAGGTTCCTGACCTTACTGAGCTTTTTGCTCTCCTGTGCTCTTGCTCTTCGCCTCCATAATACCACAGTCTGATTTCCGTTTAATATGTTCACCCCGTGTTGTTATCATTAATTTACTTTAAATCATCTTCACTGTTGGTTCCTTTTGAGCCAGACTTTGGTGTGTTTATCTCTGTGTCTGTTGGATCTACCAAAGTGATTCATATAAATTAGGAGCTCAAGAAATGCTTTTGAATAAATGAATATTTCCTCAACCTTTGCAAACATAGCCATAGTTTAGATATATTATTCATTGATTTCATCTCCATTTTTTCATTTGCTATACTTTAATCATCTCCCACCTCAACTAGTCTTCTTTTTTATAAGTTAAATTTCTATTTGTTTTAGAGGCTTTTTTTTTATTATTATGTAAAAGAAATATCTAAGTGTATAGGAAAGAATTACAGAAGAATCATAGTAATATTTTGTTTCTCCCATCTTTTGAACCCAAAGAACACAATTGTTTTCTTGGTGATGAGAAAGAAATACATGTCAGATTATAATATCAAATTTCTTTTACAAGGTAATTGTGATTAGAATCCTAGCCCACTTACTGAGTCTGACATTAGAATTTACCCTAAAACCGATTAATCTACAGCCTAGTATTAGTAGGGACACAGTGAATATATGTTGACTGATTTTATGCATGAATCTCTTCATTTATTATTTGAAATTGAGACAGTATGTAAACTAGCTCATAACTCATGGTAATCATTAGTAGCTGGCATTTACTGAGAGCACAATATTGCCATGCACAGAGTTTCTTACTGCTTTACATGTATTATATTATCTCATTTAATCCTCTACAATCTTATAAGGTAGATTTATTATTGTTATTGTTATTATCATTTAACAGATTGAGAAACTGAACCATAGAGAGGTTTAGTAAATTATGTAGAATATCACTACTAGCAAGCAGTAGAACTAAAATTTAAGCCGAGTAGTCTGGTTCCGGCCTGCATGTTCTTGAGTCATCTGTAATAGCTGCTCTGCGATAGACAAAGGACTCCAAACGCTTTTGTAAAGTAAATGTATATAACCAAATATGCTTCTCCAAAATATGAGAGCTATGAGAAATCTAAATAATTATTTCTTGACTTTTTTTTCCAAGTATGAATATAGTGATATTTAAAAACCCACAATCACAATTGGGTGAACAGTAAATAAAGGCTCCTTATTATTTTCTAAAATGTCCAGTAGTTTTATTTGAGAGCAGTTGATACATGATGTTAAAAATATTTCTTCAATCTAAAGCACTGCCAACTATATCTTATTGTGTAGTGGCAGATTACTTCCTATTTAACTATACTTCCCAACTTTGTTGATTGTTGTTCTTACTATTTTCCTGTCATTAGCCTCTCAGCTTCTACTTTTCAGTCTCTTGTAGCTGGTCCACTGGGGTAAATATACTGCTTTCTTACTCTTTTGCATTTTACATGCTCTCAGGTTTTTATGAAACCTCTCTAAAGTACAATCTGTATATCACAGCATGCATGACTTACATATTAGAGTATACAGCAAAAATTTATACTCTGCAAACACTGTTAAAACCTGGTAGCATAGCAAAGTAGGGACTCTCAAATATGAGGTATCTTGGAGTTCTTTTAAAGTATCCTTGAGTTCTTTTTCAGCTTCTAACACAAATAATTGTAATTAAAAATTCTTCTCACACCCAGATAAATATAAAAGGGAATTATTTTACCCATATTGGCAGAAAAAATATTAACTTTTTAGAGTTTGGCATTCTAAAAATCAACGCTGGAAAGATGCTTAGTTAAGTAGTGCAAAAATCATTGGTCGTAGTATAATAAGTTATCCTCTGATTACACATTGTAATCTCATTTGAAAAGAGAAAACACATAAACCATATCTATAATTAAAATGCAAACTCACTCGATTTATTAGTGCTTGGGGAAGATTGATCCCCTCAATACATTCTCTACCTATATGAAAAATGATAACACTTGCACTGATTCAGCAGTTCAAAGCTGTAAAAAAATAGAATAGTCTCAAGATTTAAAAAAAAGGATAATGTCAGTATTTGAAAATGTATATAACTCTAGGTTTTTCAAATATTTAAGTATTTTTGTTTTTTTATATTTGTTTAATAATTTGTTTAATAATCTACAAGCATTTTATGTCCTCATCAAGCAAGACAATTTACGGATTAAGTTCAGTCTACAGTTTTGTAACATGGCTAACTTTAATATGAAAAAAATGTCCTAAGAGGTCACAATATGGTCCCACCAAACTATTACAAAGTAATACAAGTTGGTTAGGGTCTTTGCAGGTCACTCCTATTTAGCAATGGAAACCGCTATATTAAACTTGACCTGAGCACTCAGCAAAATGCTTATTTAGCTTTAGCTCAGTCAAAATTTTTTTCTTGAGGAGAAAAATATATAGTGAAATGATTTTCTTTTCCCCATTCAATACCAACAAAAAATGTCTGCAAATTATATGGGGAATAACATCATATTGGGTTGTCCATGAAAAATATAACCAGATTTTTAAGAAAGTAAATTACAGTTTGAGTTAGGCAGCTTTATGCAATAGAAATGGTGCTTGGGATAATGACATTTCTGGCTGGTTGCCTTGTTTGATGCTTCCAGAAGTGGTTTCCTTTGAGACTATTAAATAAAAGGATTGATGTGAAGTGGAACTTGAGTCAGTGGTGACCTTTGTATGAGGATTAGTTGACTCTTTGATTAATTTTGGCATTTCATTTTACACCTCTTTTTGAAATCAACTCATGGCAGTGTAGTCAATCAACTTCCTTCTATAAACTACTCAGTGTACTCTGAGATACTTTATATGTATTCTGATTAGTGTTACATCATCCTAAACTTTACCAAAAATAAGTGAATCAATGGTACTAAATGCAGAGAGGAGAAAGTGGAGGGCTCTGTGGATAAGCAGAAGAAAATGAAGTTTCTTTTTCCACTGTTGTTATCATCATCATCTTCATCCTCATCCTTATCATCAATAAATGAATTGATTAAGTTCACATTTGCCATTTTCTGCCTTTTCTCCATTATAATCTCTTTTTAAGGCATACACATTTGAGAATTATTAAAAGCATGCTTATTTAAATCTAGCCTAAGTCCTCTCTTTCTTAAAAAGCAGCAGATAGTGTGGTAAAATACCAGTTTATATGACAATTTGCTGACACTCTATCATAAAATATGTCTGACATAAAGTGAGAGATCTCACTGTCTCACCAACAGAGAAAATACAAAACCTTAAATTTAGCGTACTTTGTATGCCCAAATATTTCTGAGTTTACGGTGAAGTACACTTTTTCTATATATAGTTGCTTCTTAAAATGAAAGTAAATAAACTTCGCGGTCCTCAATCAGCCAGCACAGGGCATTGTAGGCATCAAGATAGGTAGTGACATGAACATGAACTAAAATTGTAGTGGTCCTCCTAACTCTGAATTTAGTCATTTTCATAACTGGAGGCTGTATAACATTACTATGGAAAAGTATCCAAAAGTTCCTTTGGAACAAAAGGCAGTAGAGTGTGGACTTGTCATTATCTATAACCTGGCTAACATAAGAAGAGACAGTTTCCCTCCAAGCTGGGTCTACATGTGGCCTTTTCCAATAGAAAAAAGAATTTCAAAGACATAACTATTTATTTATAAATTGTGCTTGATTTAATTAAACCCAGGAACCAAACTGTACAGTCCATATACACATGATAATATTTTGTAAAGACCACCTGTGAGGACTGTACCTAGGTATAGGTGTCCAAAATGAAGGGCTGTTCCCTAAGATATCACACTGGGGTGGGTCTGCCGTACCAAAGTGTTGTGATTGATAATAGACATATTTTAAAGTTTGGGGAAATGTAGATGATAATTACATCTGGCAAAAATGGGCTCAGGAAAGAAAGCATCATGCGAGTTGTCAAGAATTGGTTCAGAGTCTAACTTCTAGAAAGTAGACAGAGATCATTTTTGTTTATTTTTAAATATTTACATTTTTCATCTTCTTTCTGCCTCTGCCATATTGCTACTCTTGGTGTTCCAGCATGGTAGGAAGGAAAGGGGCAAATGCCTTGGACATTTAGATAGAGAAATGTTCTATTTGCCATTTGCCAGTTGTGTGACTGTAACCACTTTGAGTCTGTTTTTTTCTTAAAATAGGAAAGATAATGTTTATTTTTTTTGTCAGAATTGAAGTAGTGCATATAAAACAGCCAACATAGAGCTAGACATGCAATAATTAAACATTGGAAGCTATTTTACTTTCCTACTTCTTTCTTTTGTTCCTTCTTTCCCCACTTTACCTCTTCTCCCTATCTCTTCTTTCTTTGCCTCCTTCCTCTCATCTTTATTCATTATCTATTGGAAAATATTTTTTACTACTTCCCATTTGCTAAGTACTATGCTTGGCACCGAAAATAAATTGGTCACTTGATGGAAAAGATAATTCCTGCCCTCATCAGCTTACCATCTAACAAAAGAGACAAACATTAATCAGAGTAGGATGTAAATGAATGTAAAAAATTATGATTTGCATTTAAAGCAGAAGTACAAAGAGGTATGAGAATGAATAATTGGATTATTAATACATTTTCCTTTGTCCCTTTTTATAAACAGAAAAATAAGCTACATTAGAATAGAACCCAGAATATTAATAGATAATGTAAATGTTTATATGTTGGTTGATTGTTCTTGAAAGTATGTGAAAGTTGGTACTTCTGTATTTTGAAATTCTGGAATCAGGAAGTTGAATAACAGACATCACAATCTAATATATTTCTATTTCATGCTTGTCTTTCACACTTGTTTTGCTCTTCTTTTTTGGGGGGGATAGTAGTTGTTTTAGTAGATTTCATGGGTTTACTCTTCCTTTGATTAAATAAATAGAAATTCCTTTGTTCCTCAGAGGGAAAAATGTACTTTAGAGTTCAAAACAGTGGGTTGTCCAGAAACTCTATGTTAAATCACATTACAACCACTAAATAGAAAATAAAGCTTCTTCTCTCATAGGAGCTTCCCTGTAATGAATAGAGCTGAGGCAGCCTCGTGGCATGGAATGCCCTGTAGGCAAGGCTGCAGCCTCTTCCAGGCCCTGCGTCTTGGACAAATAGAGAACGCAAAGTCCCCATCTACATAAGTATTCTTGCTGCCAAGAGAAAAAAGTCAGCAGTCCCAAATAGCAAGACACTTCCTTATTGCATAATAATTCTCTTCTTGTTAATCCTAGAAGGAATGGGTTCTTTGCAGGATCCTTTGGAGTCTGGGATAAAATTAACTTTTATTAAAGGACTGCTGAGAAATCTCTTTTCCTCACTTGCCTTGCCTACCAAGGCAGGGAAATTTGGGTCCTGTCACTATGTTTATGTTACTTAAACATAATCTTGTGTAACATTTTCTCTCATTATAATAAGTGTCTATTTTAGGGACAAAACTTGAGAGAAAGAAAAGATAGCTACCAAAAATCTGTAATTGAGAATTTGGAGTTAACTGATTAAGGACCAGTTAAGAACTGTCATTACAGTGATCTTTGTTGCATTAGGATTGGCCTTCATGTAATAACTGCCGCCCCAACACACACGCACACTTACATACGTATATGCACACACATACATTCCTTATCTCTCTTCCCACTACCCATCACCGAAGAAACAAAAAACTTTTGACTCCATTTCCGTCTCTGTCTACCTCCTCATTTCTCTCCTACCTTTGTTTTTAGCACCATTTCTTGAGAGTATTGTCATCTCTAGTTCATCTCCTTTCATTTTCTCTCTATTGCATTACGATCAGTCTTTTTCCTCTACCACTTTGCCAAAACCGTTTCTTTGAAGGTCCTCTAAATTGCTAAATCCAGAGTTCAATTCTTTGTTGTACGGTCAAACTGTTGATCTTGCTTTATCCATTCACAGAATTTGATAGAACTGACCACAAGCTCCTCCTCAATACAGTTTATCAATTTGGCTTAACACCCTTTCCCATTTCTCCTGGTTTTCTTCTTATCTAACTGGTCTCTGCTTCTGAGTCTGTCTCCACATTGCGTTAATCCCTTTGCAGCGGAGTGACCCAGTTCTCAGCACCAGTACCTCTCCTCTTTCATATTCATATTTGTTCCCTTGGAGATCATATCCAGCGACTGGCTTTCTAACGTTTATACTTGGATGTTGCCCAAATACAAACAAATCTGTTCCCTGGATTCCAGACCTGCATATCCAATTGCCTGTGTTCATGCCCACTTGACATCTAGTAAACATCTCCGCGTCTACGTGTCCAAAACTCCACTTTTAATCCTCCCTTTTGGTTCTGTTGGTCCCTGCCCCCGCCCCCCTTGTTTAGGCACAAAACCTTAGAACCATCTTAGCTTCTTTTCTCTTACACTCAACTGTCCAATCTGTCAGCTCAACATCTTATTTCATGTGAAATAAGCTTACTGTCCAATCTCCTCTCTACATCTCCTCTGCCAACACTCTGGTTCATGTCACTATCTTCTTTGTCTTAGATTACTGTAATAACCCCTTGCTTCTGCTTTGTCCGTCATAGTTCAGTTTAGTAGCCAGAGAGATCCAGTTAAAGCAGATGTTAGAAATGTTTTAGAGCTGTTACTTCTCTGCTTACAATTTTGCATTAGCTTCCAGTCTCACTGTGGCTAAAGCCAAAGTCATTGAAATGGCCAAGAAGGCCTTACGCTATTGGATCTCCAGTTTAGTGAGTCCCTGATCTCGTTCTGCACTAGCGTCACTCACTGGCCTCTTTGTTGTTCCTCACAGATCCTGAACATGCTCCTGCCTCCGCGCTCTTACATTTGCTTGGAATTCTCTTTCCATGGATACCCAAGGCCTTTAGGTCTTTACTTCAATGTCATGTCAATATGGATTTTCCTGACTACATTATTTAAGATTTCAACATTTACACCACTTTCCAACATTCTTTATACTCATTCTTGTTTTCTTTTTCTCTATGTCTTGCATCGCCCTCCAATATGTTATGTATTTACTTGTCTATTTGCTTCTACCTTTCTTCTCCAACCCTTCCTCCCCACTAAAATCCAAGTTCCATGAAGGTGAAGATGTTTGTCTCTTGTATTCACTGCTGTATCCTCATGACTGAGAACATTGCTTGGCACAGAGGCAGCCAATAAGTATTTCTCAATTCAATAAATGTGATTGTCAGAAACAGAATTTGTTACTCTAAAGCGTATCCTTACCCTGCTTGATGTGTTTCTACTTTACTTCCTATTCCCTTCTGCTTCTTGTACTCCCTTCTTCTGCACTGTTCCAGTGTCCTGCCCTGCACCGTGTGGGTGGGTCAGCAAAGATGATGGTGTGGGCAATTCAAACAGGATTACAGCACTGGATGGGGTTGGAGCTCTGGTGACTCTGCATGTCTGTGCAAGCACATGGTTCTCCCTTCTGTCCTGAGGCCACCCATTCAGTGATACCTGGAAACAACTAAACGCTGAGTGTCAGGATCTCTCTGGGAGTTATTTGTGGATTTCTTTCATTTACAAGATGTATTACATAAAAAGGTAGTAAAACTATCTTTGTGTATATGCATGCTTTTATTTAAAAGAATAAAGCAAATTTAAAAGTCATTCCAATGGAGATATTTTTCTACATGCTTTACACTTGCATAACACATTAGTTCTTCACAAATAGATGCCAGTACCCATACTTATTTATTGAATGCCTATCACTGAAAATAAATAATATATCCATTTTTGATAAAAAAAAATTTACTGTTGAAAAAAAGAAACATTTCTAATGTCAGAATCATGTAGAAACATTTATGCTGTGATTTACAGGGTGCTAAGGAGAAAATCAGGGAGTATATAGCAGTATTGTTAAGTTGACTAGAACTTTTACATTTCCCTCAGCATATACCCCTTGTACAACCTGTTATAAAGGGATTAAGAGATGGGCACTAGTAAATACTTTCTAAGCTCTTATGCTCCCTGAAACTGTACACAGAACCAAGAATCCTGCTGCTTAGCCAAAGGCTACTCTGAGGAATTACTTAATAGGGAATATTCTCAAGAAAAAAGGTTATTAATCTCCTATCCTGATTTTATTTATTTGCCTCTAAGGAGAAAAACACATAGCTGCAAAATGAAGTCAACTCACACAAATTCCATGCTATAAAGAAGCACATTATTGGAATCTCCAAGTACATTATCCAACTAGTTTTAGAGAGAAAAATAGTGATGCTTTATGATCAAATTTTCATATAAACTGTAATTATTAAACCAGAATATTGATCCAAATATTGATCTAGGAGGTCACCTGCATCATAAATTTTATAATTTGAGATTTATTATATACATATCTCAAGTAAATATTAGGTGATGACTTTAGACCCACACATGTTATAAACAAAAATATAGCAAACTATAAAATCAGATAGATTATTGAGCTGGAAACATTTTAAAGACAAAATTAAACACCTATTTCAATGAATGTATCTAAGACAAGATATTTAAAATAAAGAGAATCAAATTTTAATTGCACTATTATTCACTGTGACAAAATTGGTGACAACCACAACCAGTGTTTCCTGGTACACTATATTGTGATTGTTGAATGTTTTTATTTTGTGTCCTGTGTTGGATTTTTTTTTTTTTTTGTCCAGAAAGCAAAAATGTAAAGTAATATTGTAAGTTAATATCTGAGTTAGTCCCACTACTGTGCATTTTTCAGCTCACATTCTCATTTTCTCATAAGACTGTTATGTAGTGACACTGTGTGTGTATTTAACCGTGATATGGTTCTCTAAAGCATCTGGAAAATAGGAAAGCAATAAAGGTACCAAATGGAAGAGAGGATTAACTATGTGGCACTTGCTTTTAAATCCATCACTGAGTAATCCCATCTACAGAAAAAGTTTATATTTTGAATATAAAGGATCTGGCTATTGGCACACAGGAGGCAAGACTTCCATTCTTTGTGCTCAGTTTTACAGAAGGAGATCTTTTTGAGAATATAAATACCAGGAATACAAACTAAAGTATTCTCAGAGTGGGGCAGTTAGCATTATTTTTAAAATCATAACCAAGCTTGAGTTTTATTCTTATTTTTTTCCTTCAAGGATTATGTTATAGAATCAAGATGGAGTCTTGAAACAAACATTGAAGATGACCAGTGTGGTTTTCACAAGCTCAAAGATGAGGACAATGACTTACTTATTGCTATAAGTATGATCTCCAGGGCCTGGGAAGACCTCCATCTATTGAGCAAAATTTGTCATATTACAGACCATGGCTGAATTTGGTCATCCTCATGTTCTTGTATGGCCTTGTATGGCAAACTAAGAATAGTCCTTAAAATTTTAAATGACTGAAAAAATTCAAAAAAATATTTCATGACAAGTAAAAATAGTATGAAATTCAAATTTCAGTGTCTATAAATAAAGTTTTATTGGAACTCACACATGCTAATTTGTTTCCTGTGATTGCTTTCATGCTTCAATAGCAGAGTTGAGTTGTTTTGACAGAGATCTTATGACATGTAAAGCTGAAAATATATACTATCTTGTGCTTTACAGAAAACATTTGTAGACTTACAGCATAATTTACATGACTCTTCCCTTAAATTGAAAGGTAAGTTATTTGCCATTCTTTTACATTCGATACAAACTCAGAGATAACTGTGTCTATTCCACAGTATAGCTTTAGTTTTTGCAGCTCTAGGTATTGAAAAAGCCATGTTCTGTTTTGTTTGTTTGTTTATTTTGTTCTTTAGCTTCCACATATATGTAAAGTCATAGAGAATACAGACTCATAGGTACAGTGAACAAACTGATGATTGCCAGATAGGAGGACAGTTGAGGAGCTGGGTGGAAAATGTGAAGGGATTAAGAAATACAAATTTGTAGTCACAAAATGGTCACAGAGATATAAAGTACAGTATAGGAAATACAGTCAATAATGTAATAACTATAGTGTCAGGTGGGTACTAAACTAGTTAGGGGGATCACTTTGTAAATTATATAAATGTCTAACTGCTATGCTATACACCTGAAACTAATATTAAATAATATTTAGTGTCAACTGTAATCAAAAAATAAAAAATTATAATTTATCACAAAAAATCACTTACGAACTCTCTCCCCCTTTGTCTCACTCTGTGTGTGTGTGTGCGTGTGTGCGCATACACACACACATATATAAGACTATGTGTATATGTGTGTATATATATATATATATATATATATATATATATATATATATAACCACATTCACCTATGTCCTATGTACTTAACTGAACCTGAGATTCAGGAATGTTTTCTCCAGGTTCAATTTTGTGTAGTAGTCCGGACTAGTAGCTGATGCTTTCTGTACTCTCTCTTTAAAAAAAAAAAAGTATGTGTATATGTGTGTATATATATATATATATATATATATATATATATATATATATATACACACACACATTTTTAAAATTTTTCAATTACAGTTGACATACAATATTATATTAGTTTCAAGAGTACAACATAGTGATTAGATATTTATACAGCTTACTAAGTGATCACCCTGAAAATCTAATACCCATCTGACACCATACAGTTATAGACTATATTCCTCATGATATACTTTACATCCTCGTAACTGTTTTGTAACTACCAATTTGTACTTCTCAATTCCTTCCCTTCTTTCACCCACCCTCCAACTCCCCTCTCATCTGGCAACCATCGAAATGTTCTCTGTATCTATGAGTTTATTTCTATTTTGTTTGTTTATTTTGTTCTTTGGGTTCCACATGTAAGTGAAATCATATGCCATTTGTCTTTCTCTGAATTATACCACTAAGCACAATACCCTCTAGGTCCATCTGTGTTGTTGTAGATGGCAAAATTTCATTCTTTTTTAAGGCTGAGTAATATTCCATTGTATACATGTACCATCTTTTCCTTATCTATCTATCTATTCATTCATGAACACCCAGTCTGCCTCCATATCTTGGCTATTGTAAATAATGCTGCAGTGAACATATGGATTCACGTGTACCTTCAAAGTAGTGTTTTGGGTTTCTTCAAATACTCAGAAGTGGAATTACTGGGTTCTTTTCTGTTTCTTCTTATAGTCTTTGTTTTAAATCTATTTTGTCTGGTATAAGTATTGTCACCCAGCCTTTCTTTTTTTCATTTCCATTTTCATGAAATATCTTTATTCATCCCCTTACCCCAAGTTAGTGTGTGTATTTCTTTCTTGTAGGCAGCGTATTGTTTTGTATGCAAGGTCTTGTTTTCTTATCCATTCAGTCACCCTATCTTTTGATTGTAGTATTCAATCATTTCACATTCAAAACAATTGTTAATAGGTAAGTAGTTATTGCCATTTTATTATTCACATTTTTTATCTTTTTTTTTTCTTCTTTTTCTTCCTAAAGATGTTCCTCTAACATTTCTTGTAATACTGGTTTGGGGATGATGAAGTCCGTTAGCTTTTTCTTATCTGGAAAGCTCTTTATTGCTCCTTCAATTCTAAATGATAACTTTGCCGGGTAGAGGAATCTTGGTTGAATATTTCATGACAATTCCTTTTGGCTTGCAAAGTTTCTGTTGAGAAATCAGCTGACAGTCTTCTGGGAGCTCCCTAGTAGGTAACTAATTGCTTTCCTATTGCTGCTTTTAAGGTTCTTTCTGTGTCTTTAATCTTTGGCTTTTTAATGATAATGTGTCTTGGTGTGAGCCTCTTTGGGTACATTATGTTTGGGACTCTCTGCATTTCCTGAGGTTGAATGTCTATTTCCTTCACCAGGTTAGGGAAGTTTTTAGTCATTAGTTCTTGAAACAGGTTTTCAATTCCTTGATCTCTCTCTTTTCTTTCTGGTACCCTGTGATGTGAATGTTGATATGCTTGATGTTGTTCTAGAGGTCCCTTAAACTATCTTCATTTTTTTTTGATTCTTTTTTCTTGCTGTTGTTCTGATTGGGTGTTTTCTGCTACTTTATCTTCATAAAATAAGGAACTGGGTTTTCTGGCTTCAGGGAGAGGGCTGGAGAGGATGATTCGATCCTCCACTTCATATAATCTGTTAATTCCTCCTAAGATATTCTTTATTTCAGTTATTGTATTCTTCATTTCCAACTGGTTCTTTTTTATGTTTTCTGTCTCCATTTTAATGTTTCCTATTTATTTGTTAAAGTTCTCTCTGAGTTCATCTACTCTTCCCTTAAGTTAATTGAGAATCCTTATAACCAGTGTTTTTAACTCTGCATCTGGTAGATTGCTTGTCTCCGTTTTCTTTAATTCTTTTTCTGGGGCTTCATTCTGTTCTTTTATTTGAGACACATTTCTTTGTTTCTCCATTTTGGCTTTCTCCCTGTGTTTGTTTCTATATATTAGGGGTAAGGCTTCTATGTCTCTTGGTCTTAGGAGAATGGTCCTATGCAGTAAGTGTACAGTGCAGCCCGGTGGCCCAGTCTTCCCTGGTAACTTGAGCTGGATGCTCTACGTGTGTCCCTTGTATGTGCCGTGTGTGCTCTCCTGTTTTTGTTGAGCTTTGGTTGGTCTTTAGACATCAATGAAAAGGATTGACTCTTAGGCTGATTGATTGTAAGAACTGGACAGTGAAGGGCTGATATTATGAGGCAAGATTTGCTTAGTAGGGCTCTAGTGCCTGCCCAGTGCAGCTCTGAGTGGGGGATCAGCTTGGTCAGAAGCTAGTTACCTGGTCTGTTGGCCTAGAACTTCCTGAGAGGGACCCTGTTTCAGGCCAAGTTCAGCTGTAGCTTATGCCGGGCCCAGGGTCACCCAGCAAGATTCCCCAAGCAATCCACAGATGGATGCCACTCATGCTGGGCTTCTAGGTGCCTCAAGAGGCCAAGATGTGAACTGAGGCCAGCTGTTGCTAGTGCCAGGCTTAGCGCTGCTCAGCAAGAAGTATAGGGCATGCCTGGATCAGATGTTACTTGTTTGGTTTTTTAAAACTTTTGAGTAATTTTAGGAAAGTTTGCAGCATGAGACAGATAGGCCATTTGTATGGAAAAGCCACAAGAGGCAGCTTGGATGGGCCCAAAAGTTGGATTAGCCAGGGTCGCAGGGAATCACCAAGGTGGGACAACCAGTGTTAGCTAGACTTTAGGTGGCTCCCAATGATGGTTGTTCCATAATTTAGTTGTAATTTTGATGTGGTTGTGAGAGGAGGCAAGTACAGTATTTACCTATTCTGCTGTCTTAACCAGAAATCCATATTTTCCATATTACAACATTGATTTGTTTAATCTAATTTTACTATAAAAATAAAATTATATTATAATTAAGAATTAGTAAAATAAATACTGGTATAATTAAATAGCTGAAACTCAATAACAAGAGATACCTTTGAAAGAAGTAAACTTTTTTTATAAAGATGAAGTGTTTTAAAAGGTAAACTTCAATTATTGTTTCACTAACTGTAAAGATTATGTATTTATGTTCCCTTAATTTTAGGAAAGCAGCTTGATTTGAATATTGCTTAGTATTATTTACCATTTAATCTTTATTTAGAATCCAGCTATTCTTATGTGGGGCTCCAGAAATGCAAACATGTATGATGTAAGGATCTTCCAAGTTATATCCCTCTCTTAATGTCTTGAGCTTTTCTAGAGAGAATATTTTCTAACTGCTTTTTGTTAATGTACAGGAGGGCGTGTGGGGAGGAGAGGGATGATTAATCTTTTCAGTCTCTTGAATATGCTCTTTGAGATCTAGGGGTTCTTGCTTCTTTTTCCTGTGAGGGACGTAGAGGAAAGACAGACAGAGGTTCTGATAGGTCAACTCCTGATCATCAAGGGAGAGGGGAAGAAAGAGTTTCTCCCATTGTAATGGTATCACATTTTACTTTTTCTCAGTAGGAGAAAATTTAAAAAAAAATTGCTTGACCAGAATGTTCCTTAAGAATTGCTTTCTCAAAAGATTTTCTTTTGTATGTAGAACAAAATATCAGGATTCAAATAAAGTTGTGGAGTAGAAATTTTACTGTTTGTATGACAGCAGAAGATATGGAGATGACATTGCAATGCTAAATGAGCCAGATTCTGCAGTGACGAATAGCTCTCAGAGCAGGAGTTGGCTACACTTGAATTGGGATATTTCTGTCTTCTTCTGTATGAACGTGCATTCATCTCAGACTTCCAAATTCTGTCACCTGACACTGGCATCCGATATCATCATATCAACTTCCAAGTGTTCCACACATACTGTCATATGATTATCCCTATACATGTAATCTGACAAGAAATATTTATGAGAATCTGAACAGACTCCTGTGCCAGTGTATATACCAGACCATGGCAAGTCTAATGATGCTGAAAAATCCTCAGAGCTTACATGATCTTCGTGCTTAGGTAACTGCTCAATTTATTAACAATCAAATCTATAAGGATGATCTTCCCTGTCGTGGAGGGAGGGAGTTCATCTTTCTCCTAGTCTTGGTTTAGACATACACAGAGGATCTACCTTTATCAGCACTCGTCTGTGCTGCTACATCTGGGCTTTGCTATAAAGTGCTTCTGAGCCTTCAGGTTTACTAGAGTCTACCCAGAGACACTTAAATATGCAGCTTCCTGTGTAGCTGAAAGTTGGCTTGTATTGCTAAACCTCTGACTTTTTAAAATGAAAGCTTGTGGGAATACGATAAAATATATTAACCAATCTGCTACAGTTCTCATTACCTAAGAGGGAAATTCATGTATCCTATTATTCCAGGAGAGCTTCTTGTGATTTTTCTTTTTGTTAATATTTTCTTCCTTAAAAATAATTTCTGCTTACATGCTTAAGTCATGAGACTTGGGACACTAAAACGAGTGTGCTAACTTGACCTTCAGGACATATATTTTAGCAAAGACACACTTACTATATTTGAAGGTCCCAGGTATAAGGATACTCTATGCTAGCAAGCACACAGAGTTCAATCTTTTGTACAAAAGTAGGCCTTGTCTTGACAGAGGCTTTGTAGTTAATCAGCAGTATCCCCTTTACTTTTAAGTGATAAGTACTCTGTTTTCTCATTACAACATTCTACTACATAAAGGCGTTATTTGGAGATGGTTCTTGTTATCCCAATGACTCAAATAAGAAGCCAGAGAAACATAAAAAAAGAGAAAAAGAAAAGAACAAGGACAAAGTTATTTTGTATAAGCTGCAACGGAATTATCTGTGTTTACCCCACCATTCCTATAATGGCTACATCTACATTTAAGCTCTCAGACATCAAGTCTGTTGAATCTCTGAAATGTTTTATTTCCACTTCTAATTTCTTTTTCTTCTTGAAGAAAAATCAAAGGGAAATAATTTTTCACCCTATACTTAAGTTTCTGTAATAGAATTTGCTTTTGTCAAAACTCTACATATCTGATCTGGTCAGTGATTTCAGTGCTATCCTCAAATTTTCACACTCCTTAATCATCTTTTCTGAGCACAGAATATCCTAATTGTGTTATACACATTTAAATTGTAGAGATATTAAATGCCAGTCATAACATTATTTACATACTTTCAATCATTATTTCTTTTGCTAAGCATCTTATAAAGCAGAACTTTTCACATTTGTTTTGGGCATTTGCTTCTTGTACTGACTATAAAAACACTACTACTAGCACTTTTCCAATTAGTTGTCTTGACAGAGGATAAAGCACTTTTGAGTTCCACTGACATATATTAACTGGGCCCTACAGAGTCACTAGGACACTTATCATTACTGGATTGTCCTCATGCTGAATTGTGTAAGAAATGCCAACTAATATGTCCACGGTAGACTAATGTTCTTCCTCCATCTTCAACTGCAGTGTTATCATCAGAGAAAGCAAATCAACGCTTGCAGGCTTTTTTCATTTATTCATCAAACTGGCAGTGGGTGACAGGGACTATGACCTGACACATGGGAAGACTGACCCTTCTTTAGGACATGATTCTTCTAGCTGCTATAGTCATTTAAAAATGTTAAGCAGGGATATCACCAACAGACCAAATAATAGCAGAGCAGAAGAGTGGAACAAACATTATGAAGCTACTAAATCAACCATGGGACTGCCTAACTCCAGAGTTCTTGTTGAGAGAGACAATAAATGACTATATTTAAAAGTACTTTTAGCTGAGCATTGTGTTACATAAAGCTAACAAATCTTAAAAAATACATATTACAACTATGTTCCCCAAATAATCCTAAATCATTGCTACATTTCTGAAGTTTATCTCAGTTTTAGCTGTATAACGTTGTTATAAAAAAGAGACTGCTGTGTCTTTTAATAATCATTGAAATCATCAGTAGGATCAGTTTTTATACTAATGGAGAGCTGGGGTAATTTTTGGCTGGTTCCGTCGAGTCTTTTGTGTGTGTGTGTGTGTGTGTGTATACTGGTCTCTTATAGAAAGAACATCACACCATAGGAAATTTAACCCAATTTACATTCCATTGCAACTCATAGTCCTAGATTTTAATTTACTCTGTATTCCACCAATGAGAAAAAGTGACCATTAATGAAAATGCATCTGAAAGATTGCTAATTTTTAATTTTTAAATGTCCTAATAATATAATTTATTGTGTGCATCAACAGATGTATTATTAGTCTCATTTTTGTTAGTATTATTTTTTATTCTTCCATATACCTTTGAGGGAAATAATTTATATAATGAAAACAAACTTCACTTAGAGGAAACGTAGAGAAATCTTGTGAAATTATGTTTATGTTCCTTACTTGGAAAAAGAAAATAGAGGGAAGGTTACTATTGCACTGATAAAACAGAGTACCTCATGTCATGTTAATTTATGTCCTAGAAGAGTTAGAGATTATATCTGTGGCAATGAGACAATAAACTACAATTCAAGCTAATTTGTATTCACTACATCATATAGGATTTTATCAATTATTTTTAAACAGTATCTTTTCTATTATATTGTTATCTACTTAAAGTTTAACTATGACTTTTTGGGAGTTTCATGAAGTTATCTCTAAATTAGTCTTAGCTGCTTAGTTAGCCTAATTATGTTATTATGGGACAAACATATGTACATTCAGCAAGGGATATTTCCATGTATGGTACTAAAGGTAACCCTCAATCTCTAATATAAACAAGCATTCTCATAATCTACCTGTTTCCTTCTTAACAATACTCCTGCCAAATATGTTTCTTGGTATTCAGCAACGAAAATGTGTATAGTTATGACCGAAGGATAGAAATTATTAAGTTCCAAATTCCTTTATGTATATATGATAGTTTGGTAAAATTGAGTAGAAAGAAATTTCATAACTTTCTACTAAAGCTTACTCCTTCATTTATAGAGGTGTATACAGAAATTATTTATTTGTTACTGATGCACTATACATATTTCTAACAGAAATGTAATCAGATGTCGGTGCAAGCGAAGAATTGTGGGTAGAGAGCGAATGTGTTTAGTTAGAGCATGATCATCCTGCTTCCTTTCCTTACCTTCCCCATTCCTCTATTAAAACATTCTTCAGAAACGATAACAGAATATGGAATCATTACAGTTAGAAGGAATTTTATGATCCATGTATGCCACCTCTATACCCCTTATACCTCCATCCAGAAAAGAAGAAACTGAGACTCAGAAATCCAGGCTCCTCAATTATTTAGTGTCAGCAGAGATCCTGAAACTCCTAATTTCAGCCCATTTTACTCTGAAATGAAGAGTTCTGGACAGTCTCAACTTTTTAGGGGCCATTCATCCCATTCAAATGCTGCTTTGACATACATCTCCTCTGGAAAATTGCTAATTTATATAGCTTAAGATGCATTACACACAAATAGGTTGTTCAAAATATGAGGTTAATCTCAGTCCTTGAATGTGAACTATGGGATTTCACCTTTAGGCACTAACCAGAATGGCATCACTGATAGTCCAATAGCTACAATGACATGTAGCACCACGTTAGCATATCAGACAGGGGCATCAAGACTGCAGGGAATCTGTCCCTATGATCTAGTATTTGAGTGTTTAGTAAGTACTTGGATGACTTGAATTCATTTTATCTCAAATTAAACTCATTACTGTTCCTTATACCGTTATTTCATTTCTTTATTTAACAAATATTTATTGAGTACTTCTTTGTGTCAGGTAGTACTCTAAAATGAAGAGATTTTCACAGCAGTGGATAAAACAGACAAATTCTCTCCTTCCAAAGAGCTTACATAGTATTGGATTAGAATAAAAATAAATTAATATTTAATATAATAAAAGGCAGCAACAAACTTTGCTTTATAGAGAAGTGGTGGGCTGGAAAGTAATATGGACTGGGTGGCCAGGGAAGCCCTCTCTAGTATGACATTTGATCAAAGGTCCCATGAATGTGGCCCTAGGAGTTATTTGCTGTATAATTTGTTTTATTTACTTATTAAATACTTGTTATGTGCCCTCTGCTCTAAGGTGTGTTGCCTGGTATATACTTGGATGAGACAGTCGTAAGGTGTCACCCTCATGGGGCACACAGTCTAGTATCAGAGATATAACATGGGTGTGTAGTCATAACTAAAACAGGGCTGGTGGTAGTGCATATAGAAGAGAAATATTGGTAAAGTGCAAGGGAATTCAGAAGATAGAAGGAAAATGAGAGAACACTCTTTTATATTAGCCTTGTCTTCCTGGCCACATATTAAGGAGGCAGTGATGATATATTTTTCTTCTTTGTATCTGGGCTTCTTAGCACAGTCCTTTCCTTGTTTGGTCCTTGTTTGGGCTATAGGAGTTTGTTGTAGATGACTACTTGTTCTCTGAATACTGTTAGTGACTGCTTTCCTTTAAATTGTTCTGAAGGAGATAAGTATTCACACATAAATGAATCATGTCTAAAACAAAACTCATCTGTCTCTTTTGATTCCATTATCTATGTCTATCTGAATTTAAACCATCTCAGACTTCTTCCTCGACCTTAATCAATCAGTATCCACATTATGAAGATGTGATTCTGTGTCACCATCAATCTATGTAGGTTATCAGAAGCAGATGAGCAACCCATGTTTAATTGAACAAATCAATAAATGATAGGACCTTTTTCTGGGTATTGAATTTAACATTATTTAAATCAGTTGTGTGGTATAGACTTTTCATGATTAAAGAGAGCAGAGAAATTGAGAAAATTTTAAGTTTAAAAAGAAAATTTTAAAAAGATGTATAGCTTTTTGGTTATTCTTACTGGAGCAATAGAACTTCTACTTCTAGTGTTTATTTAGGTAGCCATTTTTTTTAAGCAGGTAAAAAAATAATTAAAATAAAATAATTATGTGTACATAATATGCTGTCTTAGAATTTAAATACACGCAGGATTGTCTTCTTTTGAGATCCCTTTTAAACCCAAGTATCTCATTTTAAAAAGGACTCATTTCAGTTCCTCTTTCAGTCAAAAGATTAAACCATTTTAATTTTCTGAAGGAAGAAGCCCCCAAAGCCACATAGAAGTTTTTAATCCTGCCCAAATATAAGCTGAATTCTCCAAAATGCTTTCCCCTAAGGTAAACAGAATCCATTAAAAAGTAGTTATTAAGCCCTGTGAACAGAAAACAATATTAGGAGCTTAAAAATGATAGCTTTGGGGCAATGAAACTCATTGGAAGTCGAGTACAGAAGCAGGAACGGAAAAGGGAGAGGAATCCTTTAGTATATAAAAAACAGATTATGATGAAAAATATAACTAATTAGCATTTTCATTGTTTCTTTCAATAAAAATCTCAAGACACTTTATGGGACAAGAAGGGTGATAAAATGAAGCCTCAGGATAGGCTACCAGATGGAATAATATATACAGGATGGAGATATATACAAATATGGAAACTTCACTATTTATGTAAGCTATGTAACTGCCTAATCATGCTGTCTATATATATTCTCCACCACATTTAGTCCTTTTAAAAGGCTTAAAGTTTAACAGCAATATACAAGTTTTAGAAAGTATTGTTACCTTAAAAGTATAACTCTAAAGTCAAGTACAACTGGGTCAAGTTTCTAAAGGTTTTGTTATGAATTACAATATGTGTGTGTGTGTGTGTGTGTGTGTGTGTGTGTGTGTGTGTACACGCATACAGACACATTCATGCACGCACTCAAAACTGGACTTTTGTATTTATAATATGCCCTTGCTGAGAGGAAGATCATAGTTATATCATGAACTAAAACATACACATACAGACGTGCATGTTTTAGCACATATAATACACATATATGTTATATACACGGTCCAAGAGTTTCAGAGAAGACAAGCATACCCATATTTTTGTAGTACTGAGTCCTATGCAATCAAATGCAACAGGGGTTTGTGAATGAATGCACAATGCTTACTTAGTTGCTGGTATAAATGCAAGTGATGTTCTTGCTAAGGTCAAATTCTCCCAATCATCTTAAGAGTTAATATCAAGAATCATAATGAAGTTTAAATATAACCCATGCTAACACAGTGCATGTGTTCTGTTCAGATAAGGTATACTTTCAATAAATGGAGTGAAGTATCACTTGGTCTCAATTCATTAAAGCCATCTATTGCACTGACAATTCAAAAAAAGTGGCTCACAAATTAATGATTCTATTTCCAAGAAAATATATAAATGGAACACTGATTAAATTATATGGACTACTGATTAGTTTCATAAACCCTAAAATAACACACTATACATATTCTTATCTAAAGCTTAAATTCCCTTTAAAACATAAGCCTACATTAGTCAGCTTAGGAGTTAAAGAACCCATTCATATTGCAATATTTTTCTACACAATCTAGTCTTTGCTGTTATCTAGCATTTTGAAAGCAAAAACGAAAATACTAACACCATATATAATCACTGGAGATAATGTCCACAAGGCAGACAGACCTCGTTTAATTTAAGCTTTTGCTGTCTGGAAGTCGGAGTTCCTATGTTCTATCTTCTGGAAATTCAAATAGCTGTTTTTTAAAGCAACATTTAGATCAACATTGGATATTGTATATATACAAGTCTCACCACCGATTCTAGATGGTCATAAAAACTCAACTCAACAGCACACCAACCTTGGTCCTTAATTATTTCACATAGATTAGCTGGATAGGGAGTCTTCAGGATTTAAAAGTAATAAAAAATTCTAATCACTAGATTGTATACCTGAAACTAGTACAACTAATATACTATTGTATACCAACTAGACTTAAATTTTTTTTAAAAGTGGTCTTTCTAACCTATTTTCATCATTCTTTCCTTAATCTTCTTGGTTTTTTGTTTCACTCTTCCCTGGAACTGATTCATTCCAAGGTGACTGGCTACTAACAGACCCTCCGATATCAGTCATATAAATGTTTCAGATTTCCATTTATTCACAGATGTCCTATTTGTAACACTGTCTCTATTGCCACTAAATATTGATTCTTTAAAAAAAAAAATTCTACCAGGCTCTATATCTGTAATTTCTGCCTTAATTCATTTCCAAAGATTTTACCATAGTCATCTTCTGCTTTTAAATCCTGGCAGCCTGATTACTGCTAGGGTGCCTGAGAGAAGAAAAGAATAGTTTTCAACTTACTGTGATCATTTGCTTACTTGATTTTTCCATACTGATTGCCCATTGGATTAACATAATGTTTAGTTAATCGCAACCCACCTTTACTACTTATAATTTTACAATATCTGATTACTTCAGATAGGCCCTTTAAAGGAAGGTATCATTCTTAGTTATTATGAAGATTGCAGTCACCCAGACTCCTTGTTTCTTCTTTCTATCCTGCATCATCAGATGATGGGATTTGTAAACATTTTAGTGACCTATTTTGAAACAGCTAGAGACACAAGGGAAGGAAATATTGTAAGAAAACTAAAAATTAAGACCAGTTACCATAGCAAAAATAATAACATTATTTCTTGAGAGAAAAGTAAATCATTGATCAGGACTTTTGCTCACTTCTTGACTCATTTTTGATCTCTTGAATTATATCTATTTTCAAATGAATCAGATTATAATATCATTAAAGAAATATGAATTTATGGCCAACGTAGAGTTCCTACATCCTAAAATGAATGAATGTAGTGGTAAGCCAAAGACAGAAAATACTACAGGTAACTCTACAATGAAGGACTAACAATCCATACAATTTAAAGACATCTAGAAACTAAAGTCTGTGCAGTTAAATTCAATGACGCAGTGCTGAGCACAGTGGAATGAAGTGATGCCTGTACTGCAATTAAACAAAGTGAAATACAACCAAAATGTGTTTTCAGTGATGATAAAATTCCATTTAATTGCAAAAAAGAAAGGAAATCATTTAAAATCAAGACTCCATGAGAAAAAAAAAAATCAAAGAATATCCTTTAACTTGGAAATAGAAAAGCAACTGATTAAAACAATTCAATACAGCAACCATTATTGAGCATCTCTTAGATGCTAGGTTGTTTTTGGTGCTGAGAATAGAAAAATAAGTAAGTGCATGCTACACTCAGATAACTTACAAACTATTTGAGGAGACAATAGGTATATAGCTCATTATAATATTATCATAAATGAGATCATTGAGGGATAAGCAAAGTGTTATGAGAACACAATAACCTTTGAGGTCGTTCTCATTCCTGACATCTGCGGTTTTAGCTGAATGCGTATAGGTCTGAGATAGAAATAGGTAAGTAGCAGATGGGAAGTCTCTCTACGATTGATTTTTCTACATATTCCAGAGACTCAGACATATGCTTCACATAAGCATGCATCCACAGTAGAAAAAGTTAGAAACTCAATAATGAATCAACAGTTAAAAACTCAAGGGGTTAGCAACCTTCAGTAATATGAACAGAATTGGACAATTTGTATTGATTCTAAATAGTCATAGATAGCTAAAAAAGTTGTGGTTTGATGAAAAACTTGTAAGAAAGGAGGAGATAGAAAAAAAAGTAATATTTCAAAAAAAGCTACAGGTAGGAAAAGTTTTTAAAATTTCTAATCAAGGCTTGGAAAAGATGAAATTTTAATAGAGTCATAAAAATTCTATAAAAATCAAGAAATTTCTTTTTAAAATGATGTTCATTGATGTACATATGATGAAGGCATTTTTATTTGAAATTAGTTTTATCATCAAGGGACACTTTCTTTTACTTATTTTGAGAAAAGAAGAACTCTCCCCCAATACACACACCCCTAGTGGGATATAATCAAAACACAGCAATATTAAATTTGAGGGCCTTGGGCCTTGTGGACACATGGTGGTTGATCATGAAGCTAGAAGTTTATGAAATTGTAGAACTAAGAATATATGCCAACAAATTACCTTTAGGATGTGGTTGTACTTTTTTAATAGAAGTAGGGAAATTTTCATAGCTAAAGGGAACAGGTTGTTTATCTAAAAATATTTAACTAAGAAAATTCTCAGACACAGAATATAGCTGGGTCTATGAATGGCTTTCCTTTAGGAAATTCATAATAAAATTTAAACCTACACTCATATCCTCAATCCTTAATTTATTCTTGTATCAATTTATATTGATTAAACTCAATGAGAGCCTCAGGTTACAAATATAAAGTTTTTGAAAGATTTAAATCTGGTATCTTAGAGTCACAGGTAGAGTCTATTATGGGACTAATATACATAAAATGCCTTTGGCTTTCATTAGAGGAACACCTAGATTAGGTTGGCCTGTGGCAGGTCATTTAAGTAAGACTTTTTACCCCTGTTATCTGTGTTGACTTTTTTTTTTTTTTTAAAAATTAGAGCTAGGCAGGTAAAACAAGGAATGCTGCACAGAGGTATGAGGGAAAGAGTAGTATGTTCAAAGCTCCATGTGCTTTGAGAGGTCTGGAATACACACTGGGAAAGGTAGATGGTGTAAGATGTTGTCGCTATGTCACAGAGGCCATTTGGTGGCATAATGAGGACTTGGATTTTAGTTTTTAGGCTATGAGGAACCATCGAAAGATTTACCACAAGGAAATGACATAATGTAATTTGCATTTTGGTAAACTCATTCTGGCTGCAGTGCAAAGGATTGATTGGAGCAGGGCAAGGCAAGACAGGAGACCAGGAAGGAGGTTAATGAAGCATTTAAGTGAGAAATAATGACATAAAGAAGGAGGATGGGTTTGAGAGCTGTAGAATTAACATTATCTCGTGACCGAATAGAAATGTTTTTTGAAGAAACTGAATATATTCATGACAATTCCCATGTTTCTAGTTGGGCAACTGGTTAGATGTAGATGCCTAATTATCAGTTTGGGAATAAAAGAAGAAAAACAGATTTTGAGAGAAATAAAATTATTTAATTTTGAAGATGTTAGGTTGGGGGAAGTTATGAAACACTCAGTTTGAGATAACTAGAATGCTATTATATTTACAAATCTGGAGCTGAAGAGAACGATCTTGTATTACCTTGGCATTACAAAGCAACACAGACCGAATCACTTCAACACAAATTTGTTTCTCATAGTTTTCGAAGCTAGGAGTCCAAGGTCAAGATGTTGACAGGTTTGGTTTCTTCTAGGATCTTTTTCCTTAGCTTGCAAATGGTCAGCTTCTTCTTGTATCTTCTGTGCACAAGTGCCCCTAGCATCTCTGTGTCCATATTTCTTCTTATAAGGGCACGAGTCAGACTGTTTTTTTTGGACAAGTAATTTAACTTACTTTATTACTCTTCTTTAAAGGTGACATATATCTTTAAATACAGTTGCGTTCTGAAGTAATGGGGGTTAGGACTTTGACATATGAACTTTGGAGGAGTACAAAACTGCCCATAACAGGTCTGATCTGCAGATAGATTTTGGACTCTTTGACTGTAAGTGATCATTTAGCATAACAATAGATGAGAACATCGAGGAGAGGAACAGTGTAAAAAGTATATTTAGTTTGCAGGACTGACCTGGAAAATGTTTCTAAGCAAGAAAATGATACACTAGTCTGAGTGGCACAGCAAATTGGAAGACTTCTAAGTCAAGATGCAATATTACCAGTAGTATTCTAAGCTTGAGAGGACAACATACCCCCAGAAATCCTTAACAATTTTTAACATATCTCTATTTTTATAGAGATTAGACTTATCTTTTGAACCAGATTCCATTAGGAGTGAACTTTTACCTTCACCTTTTATTACTGTTGCTGTTATTACATATGGTCATGTATGCTAGACTGGTTACTATGGAAAAAGGGTGATTCCCAGGAGCTTTAGTGCCAGGTGAGATCTAAAAGGTTTCTCCCAGCTATTGTCAGTGCAGCAGACTTCACAATTCATGGAAGCCACCAGCGAAAAGACTGCCTCTGGCAGTTGTTATTTTTATATTCTACAACCAGAGAATCTGAGAGTTTGGGAAATCCTTCAAGTTTTTCTTGCTCTTTTTCAGGTTGGAGATGACAGTCCTAGACAGCCTCTTTGCATCTCCTTACTTACAGAGAAGCCTAATAAATGAGATATGGAGTCAAATAGCTTCTGTTTTTCTACAGCCAGAGCTGTAGATATTGTGGAAACAATATTTTGCCATATTCACAATTTTCTCTTCTAGCTTTATGAATTTATCTAAATCCTATGGTGATAATATGCTAGCATATTAGAAAAAAATTCAGTGCTATTTTAAATGCCAAATAATTGTAAGCTCTATATTTCTGTTTGAGTGACCTTAGAAAAAGATATAGATGAAAATCAAGAGATTTATTTATCCTTTATACAGAATTCTACTCTTGGATAATTCATATTAATTAGACCTCAGTTTTATACATGTGAGACAAGGAGGCTAGAGCATTATTATTGTTTTATTCTAGGAAATAAAGAAAGATGAGCAACTCTGTTTATTAAACCCCATTTTCATGGTTCTGCTAAGATCTATTTTGAATGTCTTAATATTTTACACTTATCAGGGCTTCCCTAAAAGGAAAGGGCTTTACCAATCCATTTTTTTATACACTGAACTAGAAAGAATGGACTGTTAAAGTTCTTCCCTGAAAAGAACAGTTTAGAAACAAGATAATCTAAAAAACACTCTAAAAAGAGCTGATGCAGTTTTGCAACGGGTCTTAGATAATAAAAAAATGCCAATGTAGTGAAAGATAAAAATGAAATGATTCGGTAGCTCTATCATCATAAATATCAAGGAGCACTGTGATTTTAATGTTGCTGAAATTGGCACTAGGACATTATTGATTTTCTGTATCATCTAATGGTTTCCTGCAAATATCTTTTATAAGAGTGCATTATATGTCTTCTTAATAATCTTTTCTCGAGTCATATACTATCAAAAGCTGGAGAGTACTACTCATTCAGCAGTAAGTTAAGCTCATCAAGCATATTTCTATTAAAATTTTATTATGCTTGAACTAATATCTGAAAAGTGATACAATGTAATTTTACTATTCAAACGACCACCTTATCTTATGTTAAGAAACATTTAAAAAATCAAAACGCTTTCTTAAAGAATTATTATAATTTATTAGAATTTTATTTTTTTTTTGGCATTTTTAATGTGGGGAAATTATTTTAAAAGCTTATTGTTACAAAGACTTTCTGTTCCTAGGCACGCCCGCCTCTTTCCTTTTCCCCAGTGCTTTTCACTTGGGCAAAAAAGATATTCTCAGAGCATGACCTATGTGAAATGTGTGTTAATTTTGTTCAATTCCAAGCTACTTTACATCTTGACATAGAAGAATTACTGCATCACACAGTGTTAGATAGAAGATAGAAGATAATTACTGAACTTTATGTTACCACTGATGTGTGAAATTTTTCAAGGAAGAAAATCCATTCATTTTGATAACATAAGCACACTGGTTAAATGTACAACTTTGTCCCATGAAAAATTTATTCTTAACACATTTTTTTCCTCTAAGCCATTATTTGAGAGTGCTTCAGTGAATTTTGATTTTAATTTTGGGATATGAGACACATATATTTTGATGTCTATATCCTTCCTCTGGTCACTCAGGCATAGACTTTTTAGTTACTGAGTTATTTAAAGGCACATTCTTTCTGCTTCTATTTGGGGCTGTCAGTACACAATGAGTTCACTTTGGTATTACGTGTAATCTTTACCTTCTAACACCTGAGAAAAGGATTTGTGTTGCTGTGAGGGATAGAAGCTGAGGTCAAAGTGGAGGGACGTGTCTGGCTCAGCTGTCTCTTCATCCCCTTTTTACTTTTTTCTCTTTTTCCCAAAGTTCAATAAAAAGATGAGTTTGAGCATATTCATATCTGCTGAATAGATGCATAAATTGGATTACTAAGAGAAGGTTAGATGTATTGATTTGAAGAACTCTAATATTTTTAGGTAAAATGAGAATCAAGAGGTATTTCTTTTCCCCTCCAAGTTTTCTTATGACTACTCTTAGAAACCGAATATGGGCCTGGAGGAACATTAGCCTCACCCAGTTTGGTATTTTTTAGATTCTTATTACTTACATTCATTAATCTGACCCAGTATGCTGCTTCTTAGATTTTTATATACACACAGATTAGCTTTTATGTTTTTCTTTCTCATATTGCTTTAACTAGTAGCCACATTAGATTTTCCTTTCTTAATTTAAATTGAGAAATCAAAGCCTACACTCCCTGCTATAGTAAGAGCCTTGTTTTATAAGGGGGAAAAAGAGGCTAAGCATGTAATTAGTCTGCACTCTATGTCCAAGCAGTAGATTGTTGACTAACGTCAGTTTGTGATATATTTTCTCCTTACGAAGTGTTCTGCAGGACTTGCATAGTCCTCTTTCTCTATTTCTTTGTCTCTTCCTCCCTCTCCTCCCACTCATTCCTCAGTAGTTGTCTCTGCCTCTGAGTAGCTAAAAAGAATGCATTAAAAAATTGAAACCTATTGAATAAATTTGGCTCTAAAATTTCTTGATTGTAAATATCCTAAGTATTGATTTCTGTCCCCTTGAATTACCTAGAGAACTACAAATATAAATACATGACAAGTAAAAAGAGAGAGATTGAAATATTACTCTATGATGGAGTTGGTTTTTGGATGGAGTGAAGGGACCTAGTGGTTAAGAGTTAGGCTGACTGTGCTAACTTAATTTAGCATACTTTGGCTTGGGTCCAGATGGTACATATTTGGGATGTTTCTGCAAGAGCTTACACATATCTCACATGGGAAATGGGGACATTCTTGCTTGCTCATATGCTAATTTGTCCTTGAGTAAAACTCCGATCTGAAATTCCTAATGGTGACCTAAGGTATTATTTACATTTTGTGGCCTGGTTTTATCAGAATTACACGATTCTATTATGCACTAGACTGTACATTGTTAAAGTAAAATAAATGCATCTGTTAGTAGGAATTCAAAACTAACCAATTTCATTTCTCAGTCTTATGTTGTAAGAATTCATCTTTTCTTCTTGCTAATTGTGATCTTTCTTCTGTTCATTCCTGATTTTCAATGCCATGGATCACAATGCTTTTTACATCTTAAATGTTACCACCACTCCATTCATCCCCCCAAACTGATATATTTAGAATTATGTTTAACAGTTTACTAAATTGATTCAATATTAAAAATATTTGATGAGATATTACTGGACTGACATTATGTACTCACATGTGAATACTTGACAAACCTACTTGACCTTTGAAAATCAAATCCTTTCAAGTTTCTGAGAGACTTGTACCCAATAATAATTTTCTTAATAATTCTGTCTTCCCCTCCAGTATTATTCTCCGGTTAATATAAAATTTTATTTGCATAATCAAACACTTAATATTTAGTCTATTCGGTCATTTGCAAAAATATGGACCACATATGAAATATCTTTAACTATTAATGGAGCAATTGTAGATTTATACTTGATTGAGAGTGCATGATCATGGATGATTTTCCCATTTGTTTTTGAATAATTGTGCTTGTAAAATAAAAGACACAACCACAAAAAGATCCAATTTAGTTTGATCATTGAAGAACTATTTGAAGAACAAGAGATGGGTTGTGTGAGTCAATTATCATAAAGAGAATGGAAAGTAAATGACTCCAGTGATTTCTTTTAGATTAGTAAAAGCAGCACACACACACACAAAATCTCCCAATTCCTCTTCTTTTTCTCCTTAACTAATTTTATGTTGATTTTATTGCTAGAAAATCCACAGGCATACACAATACTTTTTCTCTACATTCTGAAGGAATAAAAGCTGTTGACGATAATTTGGAAGAAAATAAAAGACTTGAATCTATTTTTGTGCTATATAGGCCTGCAAGTCAGTAAGATAAAACTAGTTAATAAAGAATTAACTAAATTTTAAGATAATAAAAAGTACATTGATATATTTAGTAAAGTTGTATGTGTTAAAGAAATTGCATTTAGATCTTGCCTAGGAGGAAGGTGGATCTGTCACATTCAACTTAAATTTCTGGTATGTTTTTAAAATTTAGAACCACAGAAAGACATAAATGTTTATCAATTCATCAATCGACCAACTTATAAAATCAGATTGCTTTAGCAACTACTCAATAGTTTGTTTCATTATGATGAAACACAGAAGCTGTTTCATTTAATTCCATTATCTCCTTAAATACCCACTTGTTTACACTATAACCTCAGTGGAGAAAAGTAATTAGGTTTATGAGCTGGAGTGCCACTCCTATCCACACAAAACTCAACATTTGTGGAAATAAAAAGCATTTTGAATCCCTAGGTTTTAAAATCTGGCTAACTGAAACATGGCTTCATGGATCTTGTAAAATAAAAAGTAATAATCTAGAACACAGTTTAATTAAATATGAAATTCAATATCTCTAAAGGTAGATATCCTTGTATGTTTTCATAGGAGGAGATCTGGGACTGAATTAGTGAATATTCTGCTACTATTTGATTTGAAAGTTATATAGAGTTTACCCACCTCGAAATATCTCTCCTGCAGTTCCCCAGCTTAAAATAATCACTAGATTACTAATGTGGTAGCTAAAGCATCAAGAAAGTCATAGATGAAACTTAGAATCAAAGCTTTTGGGCTAGAAGAAAACCAGGGATTCGTGAATTCTATTTTCTCGCCAACATAATTGTCTTTGGCACAAGATAATTGCATTTCACTTGAAAACCTACAATGACAAGAAACTTACTATCGCAAAATATGAGTAGCTCTATTTTTGGTCAGTGTTAATTAAATAGTTATTATCTGTTAAACATTGAACCTAAATATGCATTTCTTGTAGCTTATATCTTTCTTTTTCTCATTTTCCTTCTTTTCTTCTTCCCCTCTTTCTTCCTTCTCTCCCTTTTTAATTAAATTTATTAGGATAACATTGGTTAATAAAATTATATAGGTTTCAAGTGAACAGTTCAATAATATATTACATGTATATTGTGTTGTGTTCACCACCCAAAGTCAGATCTCCTTCCTTCACCATTTTTGAACTTCTTTCCCTTATCTACCTCCTCACCTCCCTTCGTTTCCTCTGATAACCATTTAACTGTTGTCTCTAGCTATGAGTTTTGTTTGTCTGTCTTGTTTGCTGCTTTCAGTTTTATATCCTGGATATGAGTGAAATCATATGGTTCACTTAGCATCATTATCTCAAGATCCATCCACATTGTCTCAAATGGCAGTAATGGCAGTATTTCATTTTTTCTTAAAGCTGGGTAATATTCCATTGTATATATGTATCACATCTTTATCCAATCATCTATCGAAGGGCACTTTAGTTATCTCCAAGTCTTGGTCACTGTGAATAATGCTGCAATAAACAATAGGGTTCATATATCTTTATGGATAAATATTTTCAATTTGGGGGGTAGATACCCAGAAGAAGGAGTGCTAAGTCATATAGTAATTCTATTCTTAATGTTTTCAGGACTCTCTATACTGTTTTCAATAGTGGCTATACCAATTTACATTCCCACCAGTAGTGTATGAGGGTTCCTTTTTCCCACAACCTCTCCAACACTTGTTATTACTTGTCTTGTTGATAATAGCCATTCATTCTTACAGGTGTAAGGTGCTATCTCATGTGATTTTGATTTATATTTTCCTAATAGCTAGTGAAATTGAGCATCTTTTCATAAATCTGTTTGCTGTTTATATGTCTTCTCAGAAGAAGTGTCTGTTCAGATCCTCTGATCATTTTTTAATTGGATTCTTTGTTTTTTGTTGATGAGTTGTATGAGTTCGTTATTTATTTTGAATATTAGCGTGCTAAGCAGTGTCAGGCCTAGTTAATTTTTTTCTTTTCTTTCCTTCTATTCAATAAGTTATTATAGGCATTCTACCCTGAGTATAGAAGTATATTAAGTTCAAAATACAAAAATACAAATTTATATCAGTCTGGTGAAGATTTAAAGTATATGTATACTAACTATATCAAAGGTGTTGATGGCTGGTGTATACAGTATTTTGATTAAGGTAGGAGAATAAATAGGTCGGTATGCTGGATAAACAAAAGTCGTTATTTTTACAAAGTCATTACTAGGGTAAGAAGGTTGAAGAATGAACCAATAAACCAACAAAAAACTAAAACGCTAATGCAACAATACAAATCTCCTAAAATTATATACCTAGGATCCATAGTGTGTGTGTGTGTACACATGTACACAAGTTTGCATGTGTATCCTGGCATGCAGGTGACTATATTGGAAAGAGGTTTAGTATTGAAACTATACTAGGTCTTCAGAGGTCATGGAGACATTAACTTACATGCCTAGACTTCTGTTCTTTTATGCAAATACTCTAGAACTGTAACTGGATCACTGAGTACAAATGCTGTAAAATGCTTTGGAAGTTTTAATTGTAGTAGATAATTACAAGGAAACTAATTGCTGACTTTTGAAAGATAGGGAAGAAGCTGTGTCTAAAGGTTAAATGGTGTTGCAAAGTCTGTATTTTCACTGCAACCTCATTCATAGTCACATTAGTTTGAAAGTTTTTCTACAATATAGTATTGAGAAACACATGCAATGTACAGAGAAATAAACATGTACTTATAATCATATATAAGTATGTAACCATTTTTATGAATGTAGAGAAAAATGAGAAAATGTATAGATAGGTTAGTATTGGTTAACTCAGGGAGATGAACTGGAGAATGGTGGGGATAAATAATTAATGATTTCTTTATGCATAGTATTTTTATTATTATGTTTATCTGCTTTGTTCTTATAACTTAAAAATTTGGTAAATTTAAAAAGTAAAAGTTTTAAAAAATTTTGCAATTCTTAAAGTTTTATTTATCATAGGTTTACAAAATCATAAAATTGGAGGACTGTTATGGAATTGTCATCTTTTTAATTGTCCCTTTGTTTCATAAAATTAAAAAAAAAACATTTAAAGATCATGAAGTAAGGATGTCATAAAATCACTTTATGAAAAATCACATTGTCATTTTGCTCTGTTTTTGACTGGTAAAATTGGATCATAAACTAATCTTATTTGTAACCTCACCTTTTTGTTAATATACGTGGATTGGCAGTGGGTTGCAGTAGTAGGAAAAGTAATATGTGATTATTCTTCTAAGCAAGTACTTAGAAAGTGCTCCCAGAAATTAGAAGCAGAAAAAATTAAATCACTTATAACATATCATGCACCATAATGCTACAAATTTATCCTTCTAGGTCATATTATACATCAGATATCAATCATTCTAGAGGAATCTGATCTCTCACAGGGTGAAGTCAGACCAAGGTGGTTTGGAGAGCTTCGTAGGATTCCTGATTTTCAGTAAACTAGTTTTATTTATAAACCCAGTTAGTCACCATTATAAACAAACAAAGTTGGGCCATCTGCTGAAACTTCATTTTAGCCTGAAAACATTCAGATGAATCAGTGTACTGGCAGTTATGGCAAGTTAAAAGTCTTTGGTCATCAAATATTTGACAGGTGTCTAACTTTTTGTGGTAAACACACAATGTGATAGGTATACGACAAACTGTTATACATTAGAAACTTATTTGATTTTCTTAATCAATGTCACCCCAATAATTTCAAATAAAAACTACATTATCAAAAAAAAAAGTTTCTGGAATCCATGGAAGAATATAAACAGGTGTCAAAGAGCAGGATTGGGCCCAAGTATTTATTGTAACCTTACCTTCTGGTTTCAAGTCTCTTTATGTTTTTCTTTTTTAGTGGATGATTTGGTGCATGAGTACATTTTATTTAGATAACTGAGTTATTTGGAGTAAGAAAAGTTAAGAAAATTTGAAGGATAATTTCATCTTCATTTAGGAACAAAATAAATGAAGAATAAATATTTCCATTTGATATGTAAGATTAGTTTGCCTCTCCTTACACGTTATAAATATAAAAGAAATTTTTTTTATATATTTTTGCAAAGTATGGCTATTACGGGGCAAGCACTAGAAAAAGCCACTGTGTAGAACTGTGTTATGAAGCAAGAAATATAATCTTATCCTTGAAGCATTGTTTATTTGAGAGATATGCTAGGATGGAGATATGGCTTAGTTATACAGAACTTTCTCATATCGAAATGAATTGTCATAATTAGAAATTACTGACTAAAGGTGCCACTATCCTAAATTCTTGGAGGTATTTAGTAGAAGACTATAATGCTTATCCAATTAACTTTTATAAAATATATATGAAGTTTCTATTAATTCTCCCTATGGAAAGACAAAGTACTACCATAACATTGGTCTAAGCATTAAGTCCAATCACAAAACAGGTTGTCTTTAAGAGATTCTTCATCATATAATCTCATTTTCTCAGGTATCGTCCAATATAGTGATTTGAAGTACTAGTAACCAAAAGCTTGCATGGATCTCATAGGCCTGCTGTCCTCTTTTCTTCTTTTATTGCCCTGTGTACCCCACTTTATACCTCAGGAGCTTGTGTACATGAGTACCATTACTACAGCACCTTGGAATATTTTGTGTCTAAAAACAGAATAGTTCAACTGCTTTTTGACTGCAAACTTTTAGACAAATAAAGGTTTTTGTTTCAGCTTCTAGACGCAATACAGATGACCCATTTTGGGGATTAAGGGAGTCAATTTTCTCTGTTCCACCACCTTCCCTCAAAAAACAAACAAACAAACAAACAAACAAACATTATTATTAGGTTCAGATATTTTGAGTTGACTTACCTTCATAAACTATATCAAAGTTAAAAAGCCTCACCTAAATATCGTTTGAGAAAGTTTCCCATTTAAAGAGGCTTTAAAGAAAATTACCCTTAATACTTCTTTTATCCCTCTTAGTTTCTAAGAAAAAGGCTATATAATAACTCCTTTTTAAATGCTGGGAGGAAAAATGCTATATGATATATGTAAATGTATTTTTAAATAAATATATTAATAAATCAAATCCAAAAACACTGTATTCTTTAATTGAAACTATGGAGCTCATCACAACACAAAGTATTTTTCCTAAAAAATCTTTAATGACTGTACTAATACCATTGATATTTTTGTATGCAAGCGAGCCTCAGTTCACATTATAACGATATGTTTCACATTGGCGTATAATGGTTTTTCAAGGCCATGCTGGCAGTCCTATCTTAATCAATAATAATGGTACAGTTTTTGTATTTATAACAAATTAAGGTTAAACAAACAACATAAAAGTTATTTCTATTGAAACCCAAACAATAGAAAGAATAGGTCAAAATGTATAGGGGAAGGAAATGTTCTGTTCTTAATTAAAGATTCCTTTTAACATTTACTTTTGTTTTATTTAAGGAAAAGACATTTTTTTTTTCTTGATTAGGATGCTTTCTTCACATGACCAGTTATTGTTTCCCTTTGGAAATTTTAAAAAAGGAAGTATGCATTTTAGTCAGAAAACTGAATGTACCTTGGTCACTGCTTTTAATTGCAAGGACTTCGGAACCGATGAGAACCAAAACCTGCTTTTCTCTTGAAAACCAGTTAGCAAGTTAAAAAGAAAAAAAAAAAATTAGTAGAAGCTAAATAACATAATTAGAGGTACCAGTATGCCATACCCACTGGAGGTATATTTTCTCCCAATAACAAGTTATGTTCCTTGTAACATGTCAACTCTGACCACCCACAATATTTTCACCCACATGAAACATACAGAATCTCTGGAGCAGAGGGGCGGAGCAGTGTGTGGTTGTGATAATGTTTCCGACTGATCTCTGAGCAACTAGAAAATCGAAAGGTAATTTTTCTTGCTATATTTGTTTTGCTAAAGTTAGTTTTCTGTTTAAATATAAATGATTCATTAGTTTGATGCATAAGGACAGATGCAAATTTACTTATTATTGTCTCCTTATGGTGTACAATCAGCACTACAGCATCTTAATCAAAGAAAAATTTCACTATTGCAATTTAAACATATGAGGCAACACTGCACTGGCTAGTCATTTTTTCACCATAGTATATAAAGAATTTAAATATGTCACATAATTCTATATACAACTACTTCTTTGAAGGCAGTGCCTTTGATATTATTAGCATGTTTGTTGGATCAAAGTCTCTGGTCATGGAGACCACATAGTTGTGTCATCTATAGTAGTAATTATGACTCAGAGTCAAGATTGGTTATAGTTTTAAAGAAAAAGCAGGCCTCTATCAGCTCTATTGTAGGGTATGTGGTAGCTCAGATCCACGCATCCTAGAGATGCAGCCCAAAGACATGTCAGCTGTGTACCTCTGCACAGATGAAGGCATGGCAGAGTCAGAGGGAAAAACTCTAAAGTCTCTCGAGTTTGAATGATCTCTCTTCGCCCTCTTCCCTCCATTCGTGGCATATTTACTTATTTTTCCTTTCTGCCATCTACTTTCGAATTTTAGGCACTCAAGGCTTTCCTGTTTTATAATTCTTAATCCTAGTAAAAATTACTGCTATAGACTGAATGTTTATGTCTCCCCAGAATCCATATGCTGAAACTTAATACCCAATGCGATGGTATTTGAAGTGGAGCCTGAAGAAGGTGATTAGGCCGTAACGATAGAAACTTCATGACTAATGCCATTATAAAAGAGACCCAAGAAAGTCTATGGCCAGGCCACCCTGAAAATGTCCGATCCCATCTGATCTCAGAAGCTAAGCAGGGTCAGGCCTGGTTAGTACTTGGATGGAAGACCACCTAGGAAGACCAGTGTTAGGGGGAAATTTTTCAAATGGCCAACTTCTATTTGCTTGTTTAATGTTTAACCAGAGTGTAGTTCTAGGAGATATTCTGTGCAAAGAAATGCTAATGTTAAGGGTGTAGTTATCCCGTGCCAAGATGCGATAATGGCTAACTTTTGCTTCTATAAACCTGCTTGCTTGTTTAATGTAATTGTAGGCTTTATAAGCTACCTCCTCTTAAAGCTCAGGGCTGATTTTCTAGTGGGGAGAGTCAGTCACTGCCCGGCTAATAAAGGCTCATAATTAATCTCAATTGGCTCTGTAGGTCTTAGATTTGAGTGCGCCATAACACCAGGTGCTGTAGGTGTGAAAAATAAAAAGTAAGGGATTGTAAACTGACAAGGTCCTTGCAATCTGTGAGGTCAACCAAAGGTTGCTTTGCCTAAAAACAAACATACAAACAAACGAACTAATAAATAAATAAAAGAGACCCAAGAGAGCTCCCTGGCCCCTTCTGCCATGTGAAGACACAGGAAAAAAATGGTCATCTATGAACCAGGAAGGAACTCTCACCAGATACTGAATCTGCTGGTGCCTTGATCTTGAACCTCTCAATTTCTAGAACTGTAAGAAATAAATTTCTGTTGTTTATAAGCTGCCTAGTTTGTCGTATTTTTATTATAGTAGCCTGAAAGGACTAAGACATTACTCATTCCATCAGTTATACATTGAGGATTATTTCATACAAAGTCAGAAAGTTTCCAATCCCTGTATATGCTTTACCTCTCGTTCTAGTGTTTAAGTTTGAAGGAAGGGTTCAGCTTTGTTCATCTTTGTATTTTTCCAATATTCAGCACATTCTTATGGCTATTGACCCACCCCACAATGCCTATTATGTGCTCCACAACTGTGGAATGAATGTGTGTGTGAGGAGCATACCTTCAGTTAAAGCATTTTTATGACTTGTAACATAGTATTTTAATGTAAAGCAGTAGGACTATAATACTGGAAACAAAGTAAACACCAGTCTGCTGCATTGGGGCTAGAACCCTGGCTGTTCGTAGGTAAAGAATCAGGACCTTTTTCTTTTAAGGTTTGAATGTTGGAGTGTATCATGGTGCCGCTGACGTACATAACGACTTAATTTTCACATAATATCTGGAAAAACAAAAAAGGTTGAAAATAAACTCCCTCAAACTGGTCAAATGATGGTAGGATAATAATAATAATAAAAAAAACTGATTTGGTTATTTATAATAATGCTAATTTCAATCACATATGTGATGAATTATCATTTATGCCTAAACCCTATGTTGCCCAGCACATATTATGTGCAGCATAAGTATTTGTCAGATTAAATTTGTTTGATTAAAACAATGAAGTTACTCATCTGGTTTCCTGTTCTAGAGATCATTCTGCATAGCGGTCTTCATTTAAATCATAAAAGGATGCATATACAGGAAATGTTCTAGATATTGAGGATATAGCAGGAACAAAATAGGCTAAAATTCTCACTTGTTTGGAGCTAACAACTATCACTACTGATACCTCTTCTTGAACAAAATTTTTCTATTGTCTGAAATATCAAGAATCCATGTGTAGTTTTCTTTAGAGAGGTTGATTAGGTGTATTGATCAAATTCTGATGGAAATATGGATTAGGTATTAGATTAACCAGTGCCCAGGCCAGTTAGCTTCTCTTAGTTCCACATCAAGCTTAAAGCATAAATACTAGCAAAATCCATCAAAATGTGTTTTATGAGTCAAGAGTAAACCCAAGTAATGGAAACTGTCATAAATCTATCCACTACTGAAAATCAGCCGCATGCCTAAAAACACATGCCCAAAGAACATAAATTAAAAGTAAAATCTTCCTGCTTACCAGGAGCCAACTGTAAACTCAAATGAGGGCTAATAATAACAGAGAAAATTTGATATACGTGTTTATTAATGCCTGTTTTCACATCAGTTATGGGTGAAATCATCTGTTTTTAATAACAAATGTTCAAATTACTCTTTACTTTTTTTTGACAGTTGACTACCCAGTTTTTTTTTTTTTTTTTTAAATAGCCTCCGTATGTTAGAGATAAACAATCTTTCCAGAATTAGCAGTAATAATGCATGGTAGTGAACTCTATTTCTATGAATATCTGGTCCAGTAAAAATATCTCCTCTTGTCACCTATTATAGCTGTTTATTTATCTTTCATGACAAACTCCCAGAAAACAACGTCCCCCCTCCCCTTTTGTGCAAGCTCTGGTAAAGAGCTATTTCCTGCTGCTTTTTTTGGCAAAAAGTTTTCTTGAGATGTGAGTTTGCTGCATTTGAATGTGTGGCCCAGAGGCCTCGTACAGTCTCAGCTGGATAGGTCCTTTGCAAAGGGAAATAGCTAACATATTACATTTTATGATGAGGCTGCCAGATTGTTGTTCCCCTACATACACCTCCTAGACATTCTGTGCCAGGGACTCCCTAGGGTGAAGGAAAGAGATAAATGAGGTGTTAAGGAGAATAATAATTTTGCACAAGGTGAAAGGATAAAGGAAAAGTGAAAAACATTCTTGCTTAGCCACAAGATAAATCATATTAATTAGTCTGCGAATGACACAACTCCACAAGTGGAAATCAAATTTATGAAAAGAAAACCATAAAATGGATACACCTCATAGATAAATATCACTTGAATGCTACACTTCACGGCTTTTCCACATTGTATAGAATTACTTCATTATTCATGACCTTATTAAAACACATTGTAGATACACTTGAATATGAATTCTAAATACTTAATCTCAGTATGCTCTGTGTATTTAAAAATACAATGAAAGATTCATTTGTACCATTTCAGATTTAGACATTTGCTTTACATTGACAAATTATGAAAGAAAATAGTTTTCTATGGTTCATTTGGTTAAATTTCTATGACTCAAGTCTAGTCCACAGTAATGTGAAGAGACAATGATGTGCATAATCTAAAAAGCAGGAACATGCATTTGTCTCTGGAATATATCCTTAACTGTTTTCTTCATGTTCATTTTTTTCTGAATTTGGTTTGGCTTAGACTACTAATAAAATTTGTATGTACATATATACCCCCCAACTGATGGCCAGGAAAGCCAGACCGGCCATAAAGAGAGATACATGGTAGTGAGGAACTACATTTAGTTGAGTATATGATATAGAAGATCTGTAAGATTTGACAGAATATTAAAAGTCCTTCCTCTTTGTTAAAGTACTTCTGTAAAAGCAAAAAACTAAATATAATTTTAAACAGATGGAAAACCAGGAAAGTCTGTGGTTTGAGTATGTACAATCAAGACAGAACCTTTCTTCATTAATTTTGTTCTATTTAATTAGATTGATTAGGTATATAAACCAAGATATATAGAGAGATAATCTCAAATATGATTATAGGTAAATGATAAGGCTTATGTTTTAGGCTTCATGTAATTAGGATGTGAATAATTATTCATACTAAAAAGGCAAATTTTTCCTTCATTTTTTCTTTCTTCCAACCTTCCATCAGTTTTTTTTTTTTTAATATTATGGTAAAAGAGATAACATAACATTTACCCTCTTACTTGTTTTGAAGTGTACAGTTCAGTAGCGTTCTCTACTTGATTTTTAAAGGTGCTTTAACGAACATCTGAGAGAAAGCTAGGAAGTCATGAATAATCTAGAACCTAGTATTAAATCGACTTTATGTATATTTTTCTAGAAATTCTTGAGCAAAGAGTTAAATGGAAAGCTCAATGCCTTTTAAGATATGTGTTTTGCTATTAACATATTCCTTTTAAATATATAAACAATTTTTCAACAGAGTCACGTTTCTTTAAGATGTGCCTATATCAGCATTGTTTCTCTTGTATGATGAAAGAAGTAATGACTACAGTATAATAATTATCCATTTTTTTCTAAAGAATAATTAAGAATGCAACTCCAAAGAAGTAATGGTGTGTAAATTACTGCTGCTGTCCCAAGGATCTAGTAGCTCACACATTTTTCTTTTCAAAAGGTTTTTCTTTGATTATTATGCCTCATTTATGCTATCAAATATAAGATTCATCTCCCTCCCCCCTTTTTTTTACAGCTGACATTGCTTATTTCAAAGTAATTGAAGTTTGTTGACTTCCTGGGAGAAAAAGCAATTTAAAGAATTTAAAAAAATATTCTGCCTCTAGAAAAAATTCATACATTCCTCTACATATGTATAATAATGAATTAACATGTATAACTTGTGAGCAGAAAAACTTTCCACCAGAACAATTATTATAAATAATAATAATAATTATAATAATTATATTGGGGAGACATTCCCCATTTTAGATATTTCTTTTGTTAAATTGTTTAATGCATTTTTGAATAAGCAATACATACACATAATATTATCTTCGAAAAGGATAAAGTATATTTATATCCATATATCTTTATCTTTCTGCACTAATGAGTATGCTACAGGCACAATTGTACACTTTGCTGTTTTACTTTACGATATATCAGTATATATTGTGCTCTCTCCTTTTTAACCACTGCATATTATTCCATTTAATATAACTGAATATACATTAAATACCATATCTGAAAATTATCTAATAATTCAATAACCCAGTCCTCTACTGTGTTGAACATTTATGTGGTTTCTAATCTTTTGCTGCTGTAATCGCTACAATAAATACTTTTATACAAATGTTATTTCGCAAATGTCTAACATGTCTGCAGGACACATTTTTAAAATTAGTATTGCTGAGTTAAAGATTCTTTGAATTATAAGTTATGATTGATATTTCCAAATCATTCTCCATATAAATTGCACCATTTAACATGTCAACCAACAATGAACATAAGTGTGTACTACTCCACATATTCATAAATAGAATGTTTTATGTTAAAAGTAGTATGCCTCTAGTCAAATACCTGGTTAATTAATTATGAATATATATTTTGCATTCTATACAAATATATATTTTTATTCATTGAAAATATCAAACATTCTGCATTCTTGGAGTCATCCTACAGTTTGAAGGAACAATCAAGCACAGTTTGTTATTAAAACTGAAGAACCATAGGAGAGATTTCAACTACCACTACCTTCTCTGTAATAAAACAACATAACTTTACAGAAAAATGCATTAAAATAATTGCTAATGATAAGCATTATATGAGCACTAACTATAAGGAGTACTGTAAAAAATGCTCAGAATTAGACATGGCCCAAGTACATTTAAGCCACCATATAAAATTTTGTTGAGAGACTGTACACAAAAACATACCTATTAAGGTCTACTACTTGTTAACTTTCTCCAAGTGAAATTAACGAGTCCCTCTTCCATATACCCATATTGCTTTATTTATATTGCACCCCTTCTCACTGTGGACTGTGTTTATTTATTGGCCTCTCAGCAACTTTTCTGGACTGTAAACCCTTGAGCTCAAGAACTTGAGTTTTCATGTACCCCCAGAGGCTGTTCATGGTGACATATCCTCCATCTTTCCTAAAAGCATGGCGGTTGTGATTTAATTCTTTGAAGGTACTATCCTCATACCTCTAACCAGCCACAGAGAGCTGGGTTCAAGGACAGTCAGAGCAGTCAGGCAGCCTGGAACTGGTATAGTGAAAGCAAAGATTATGCCCTGAAAGTTGATATGATGTTTAATTGAGGCAAATTATAACCACAGGCCTTTAAATTCAAATATGTTCAATCAATGGATAGAGTCACTGTACACAAGGGTAGGGCTAAAAATAGAAAAGACGTTAAATCATACTAGAAGTCAAGTTCAAGACCTAGTAGTATAGAGATTACTACAAGATGCTATAGATGAAATAAATCCTCTCAACCTAACATCACTTCCAGTGAACACTCTGCCATTTAGGCTGTTTCTTAAAACTCTTTGTGTATCAGAGAAATAGACCTGAAAGTTTGAGGAAAAAAAAAATGGCTCTTTGATTTGTCTTTCCATAAGATCAAATAAACTTGAAAAAATAAACCCAAGAAGGAAGACTCAAATACCAAAGTGAGGCTTGTATTATTGTTAACAGAAAATGCACTTTTCTTATTGTTGTCTTTCAAAAGGAATATGATTTACAGTAATTCAGTATTGAATTCCTTAGCTGATAAGAAAACAAAACTATTTGATTCTGTCCCTCACTGATAGGATATCTGTAATTTCCCTTGCATTTTGCTTTAAATAGCTTCTTCATTTTGAAACTTAGCTATTGCTCCCTCACTCCTCCCAAATGGAAGCAATGTGGCTATTTATATAATCTTGAAGTGGGAAAGGTCTTTCACTGCATGCTGATAGGGGCAGAAATCAGAAAGAGGGTTGATGAAAGATCTGACTACATATAAAACAAATGTAGATATGAGAGTTGAGACAGAAAAAATCACAATAAATAAAATTGAAGGACAAATATCTAATTGTAAGTGTCACAATCAGCAAAATCACCAATAGAGGAATTATTTTTTTAAAAGATGTTTTAAAAATGATCCCTTCTCAGAGTGAAACAAGTCTGAGCTGTTAGGAAAAGGGATAAGAGGACCTATATACTGGAATAAGAAAACAAAGCAGGGGTCAGAGATCGAGAATGGAGATCAAGAATGCCAAGGCCACAGTGTGACTACTGTCAGGGTGAACGCTTTTCAAGTTTCTTTTCATTGCTCATTCAGAAAAAGAAAGTAACTTACTGGGCTGTGTTAAATATGTCACATTTCGTTGCGGGAAGAAACTCCTGGGTCAGATTTTCATAGGGAAAGGTCTGGATTACAAAATAATTCCAGCAGATCTGTTTAATTTCCTAGTGGCACATTTTCATCTTTCTAAAGTAAAGTGATTTCCTTGCCCAGATATGCACAAAAGATAACAAAGCTGCATCCCAGTGGTGGGTGCCTACAAGATGATTATCTATTGTCTCACCTCATTAAATGTGAGGGCTTCCAGTTCTTTCTAAAAGAGAGGAAAAGTGAAACTTTGCTAAGTGTCCACTAAGTTCATGGCTTTACACAAATAAATGTTAAGATATCTGGCCACTGAACATAAAAGTCTATTTTAGCATGAGGTCAGCTAACAGGTAGACTATAGCAATGGAGCCAAGGGCCACAGTTCTGTTCAATCTCTTTAGTTAGTTATAAGGACTGGAATTCCTTCTGAACTAATATTCGTTTTATTAAATTACTTTCCTGAGTCATTTAACAACATATGACAAATGCCCTCCTAAATGTAGATCATTGCAGTTAGCACAGAGAAAGAAGACAGGCATATACAGGACATCTACGAAGTTTACGGAGAGGCAGAATAACTTCATGGGAGAAAAACAAACTAGCAACACATAAAAGAGAATATAGAGTTCTTATCATGATTCAGATACTGTTCACAACTGTCAGTACAAATGTGACCAGAGTCTGATTCTAGCCTATACGTTTATTTTTAATTTTTTTTTCTTTCTTAATAGCTTTTTAAAAAATAGTTTCAATTATATTTGGCATACAATCATATAGACAGGACCAAATCCCAGCCAGCAATCACAACTGTGAGGGTTTAGAAGAATTATCAACAAAAGTTATCTTTGGTCTAGGATATATTAGCAGAAGAAATAAATATTACACACACACACAAAATTTCTGTAGAAGTCCTTACTCTTAAGGAAAAGTGTTCTTAATTAATTCCTAAGGATAGGACCTGGCTTCTGCCAATAATGAGCATTTACTAGTAAACAGAACCTACAGCCATCATGGCATTATTATGTGAATTTTCATAATATGCACGTCCCTATTGTTGTGGAAAGACAAATGTTTTCTGCCCACAGGAACATCTAATTTAGTAGATAAAACTGGATGCTGTCATCTTGACCAGAAATAAAGTTTTTGCTAATGATTTCTTTGCTTTGATAAATTTTATACTAACATTATAAAATAATATAAAAATTAAATACGGTGATTTCCCAGCATTTTGTTCTTGCCTAGAGTTTTGGAAATGGATTTTTAAATCATTTATCTTAACAGTTTCCTTGGTAAAGTTAATAGGTCTATCACTTAGAGTATCTACCTTTATAGAATCATCAGATTTTATTTGGTAATATAACCTGGCTGGAATCTCTGGGCATCAGAAATGAAACTCAGTTCTAATATCTGACTAATACATTTTCCAGTAGAGCTGAAAACAGGAATGTTCCTGAAAGGAATGACTTTTTCATATACTACATAATGGTCATGTGACACTCTCAACATATTCTCTTTCACCATATATATACTATTCTGAAATTCCTGTCCTAACCTTTAACTGTTACCTTAAATTTTCAAAAGGGATTGGTTGTATCTCTACAAAGATTTCATTCAGTTTCTAAAGAACTAGATATAAGGAAGTTAATCTTTAAATATATATCACTTTAAAAAAATATGCTTTTGCCATTTGCCAAAGTTAATTTTGAGATGATTTTAGTGAACTAGTATGAGGAAATAAGCCTAAATTATTTATATTTTTCCTACTATATGCCTTGAAAATAGCTAATAATAATAACACAAAAACTAACCATATATAAAATAAAATAATTTATTTATTTTAAATATTCCTTGAATTTATCTCATTAAAAATGAATATTCCATGTAAACATTCTCTATTTTTGAGAGTAGGTAGTAATTATTTTTGTTTCACTCACAGTTGAAATATTTAAAAATTTTCCATAAGACATTCTTGTACAATTAATTATTTTGTAGTGTGTATATATAATATAAAACAGGAAGTATATCTACAATCAATTTTCGAAAAAGGTTATTGTGATCCCTATTTGTCAGTCTTCCAAACATGACAGATCTTTACAAGGACTTTGAATTCTAATGTGTTGAAATAATTTCCTCAAATTCTGAAACAGTGTGAGCCATTTATTTTCCTAAAACCCCTCATAGACATTGAAGGGGAAACACTGTATAATTTAAGATATAAATATCTATTATTTTGATTAAATCATACACACCTGTAGCAACAAGAATTGCTTTTACAATTGAGTAATATATATTTTTAAGTTAATGGTTTTGAGAAATTTATAGAAGTTTTAATACTGTAAGATAAAGTTAATTTCACAAATTAGAATATTTCTCACTCTATGTTGACATTCAGAAATTGCACCCTATTATATGGAGCCTACTTTTACATTTTATTCTTGTTATGATAATGTAACTAACAAGATTAAAATTTTAAAAAATTCAGTTATAGTTGAAAAACAATATTATATTAGTTTCAGATGTACAATACAGTGATCAGACATTTATGTAACTTATGAAGTGTTACCCAATATATCTAGTACCCATCTGACACCATACATAGTTATTACAATATTATTGACTATATTTCTTAGGCTATACTTGAATCCCCCTATTTTGTAACTAACAATTTGTACTTCTTAATTCCTTCCCCTCTTTTACCTATCGCAAACTCCCTTCCATCTGGCAACCCTCAAAATGTTCTCTGTATCTATGAGTTTGTTTTGATTATTTTGTTCCTTAGATTCCACATGTAAATGAAATTATATGGAATTTGTCTTTCTCTGCCTGACTTACTCCACTCAATACAACATCTTCTAGGTCCGTCCATGTTGTTGCAGATGGCAATTTCATTCATTCATTCATTCATTCATTCATTCATTATATGTCTCAGTGCTGTTCCATCGTATATACGTACTACTTCTTTATCCATTTACTCATTAATAGACACCCAAGTGACCTCTATATTTTGGCTATTGTAAATAATGCTGCAATGAATATGTGAATGCACGTGTCCCTTCAAAGTAGTATTTTGAGTTTCTTTGGATAAATACCCAGAAGTGTGATTATTGGGTCTCTCTTTATCTCTTGTTATGGACTTAGTTTTAAAAAATCTATTTTGTCTGGTATAAGTATTGCTACTCCATCTTTTTTGGTCCGTTTCCATTTTCATGAAATACCTTTTTCCATCTCTTTACTTTCAGTCTGTGTGTCTTGATCTGAAGTGAATATTTTGCAAACAGCATATGTAAGGGTCTTGTTTTCTTATCCATTCAGCCACCCTATCTTTTGATAGGGACATTTATTTTTTTTCATTGGAAGTAATGGTTGATATGAAATTATTGCTATTTTATTATTCAAATTTTGCTATATATATATTTTTTTTCTTAAAGAAGTCCCTCACATATTTCCTGTAATACTGGCTTGGTGATGATGAACTCCTTTAGCTTTTATTGTCTGGAGAACTCTTCATTGCTCCTTCTATTCTAAATGACAGCTTTGCTGGGTAGAATTATCTTGGTTGAATGTTTCACCCCAGTCTCTTCCGGCTTGCAGTTTCTGTTGAGAAATCAGCTGACAATCTTACGGGAACTCCCTTGTAGGTACTAGCTGCTTTTCTCTCGCTGCTTCTAAGATTGTCTCCTTGTCATTAACTTTTGGCATTTTAATTATGATGTGGATCTTAGTATGGTCCTCTTTAGGTTCATCTTCTTTGGGACTCTCGGAACTTCCTGGGTTTATATGTCTAATTCCTTCACCAGGTTAGGGAAATTTTCAGTCATTATTTCTTGAAAGAGGTTTTCAATTTCTTGTTCTTTCTCTTCTCCTGCTGGTGTCCCTATGATGCAAATGTTGGTACACTTGAGATTGTCCCATAGGCCCCTTAAATGAGCCTCACTTTTTGGATTCTTTATTCTTGTTGCAGTTCTGATTGGGTGTTTTCTACTCCCTTATCTTTTAAATTGCTGATTCAATCATCTGCTTCATCCAATCTACTGTTAATTCCTCCGAAGGTAGTCTTCATTTCAGTTATTGTATTCTTCATTTGTGTTCTTTTTATGTTTTCTGTCTCTACTTTTATGTTTTCTGTCTCTTTGTTAAAGTTCTCACTGAGTTGATTTTCTCTTCCTCTAAATTCATCGGGCATCCTTATAACCAGTGTTTTGAACTCTTGATTTGGTAGATTGCTCGTCTTCATTTGGTTTAGTTCTTTTTCCAAAACTTCATTTTCTTCTTTCATTTATGACATGTTTTTTTGACTCCCCATTTTGGCTGCCTTTCTGTATTTATTTCTGTGTATTAGATATGGTTCCTAACTCTTCCTTTCTTAGAGTGGAATTATGTAGTAGGAGTCTTTCTAGTCACCTGAGCTGAGTGTCCAAGGTTTGTCCCTTGGGCACCCAGGAGTTGTTTGTGCCCTCCTGTTGTAGTTGAGGCTTACTTGCTGTTTGCCCGTCAATGGGAGAGACTGACCTACAGGCTAACTGGTTGTGAGGATTGGCTGATAAGGAGCAGGATTCACTTTAACAGGGCTCTGATGCCTGTCCAGTCAGCCCTTTTGGTGTGTCCATCTCAGATACAGGCCTAAGTAGTACTACAACTCTGGTCAAAGCTGGCCACTAGGCATGCTAGCCCAAAGGCCTCCTGGGAGGAGCCCACAGGCCAAGTTCAGCCACAGCCTATGAACTGTTTGCCTGGGGCTACCTGGCAAGAGTCACCAGGCAATTCACAGATGGTTTCCACCTGTGCTGGGCTTAGAATTGCCTCAAGAGACCAAGCATGAACTGAGTCCAGCTGTCTCTAGTGCTGGGTTTGGAGCTGCTCTGCAAGAAGTAGGGGGCACGCCGAGGCCAGATACTGCTTGTTTGGGGTTTGTGAACCTTTTAGATATATGTGTATATATATATATATATATATGTATATATATCTGTGTGTATATATACATACATATATAAATATACATACGTATATACACATACATATATAAATATACACATACGCATATATATATTACATATATATATGTAATACTGAATGGCTTTAGAAGATAGCGCATTATTTGGTAAAATAGTCCAACATACACAGCTCTGCCTGAATTTGTTGTTCATTTAATTAGCAACATTTTTTTTCCATACCTATGTGTGCAAAACCTGGTACAGTTGCACCTGGAAGAATTTTTGTGACAGATTTTATGCAATGACATGCTCTGGAAGCTGAAGAGTGCGACACAATGGAAGTTATTATTGTGACAGTTAATTTTTATTCAAAAAATTCTGATATATATTATAGAAAAAATTATGTGATTTCGATATCACAAAATACAATTAAACTCCTAATTATTTTGTTTTCCAGATGAGTAATCTTGGCAAATCACTTAACCTTACTGTGATCCAGTTTTTTAATCTACAGTGACTGCTTCATAGAAAGATTATTAGATTTAAATAGACAATGTATGTGAAAATGTTTCGTGAATTCTGAGGTAGTTTATAAATGTTCACTATTATAATAAACGGAGGTTTCTGCCTTAAAGAAGTAGAACATCTAACAGAGAAGAAAAAAAATTTGTTAAACTATACTCAAACATCTAGATTGCTCTTAAAGTATTTAATGAAAACCATGTAGCATATTTCACATAATTAAAAAATAAGTATATAAAAGGTGTTTCATAAAATATAAGAATATATTTTCTATAAATATAAATATATAAATATATTTTATACATATAATAACATTTTTATACAATACATCAGTGGTGCCCAACCTTTTAGGACCAGGGACCAATGCTCCTATGATAATTTAATGCCTGATGTATGAGGGGGAGCTGAGAGGGCGATGCCGGTGCTGGGAAGTGGCTGCAAATACAGATGAAGCTTTGCTCCCTCGCCCACCACTCGCCTACTGCTGTGCAGCCAGGTTTCTAACAGGCCACGGGCCGGTACTGCTCTGAGACCTGGGGGTTGCAGACTCCTACAATATAACATATATATTTTTATCGTATAAAATGACAGATCTGGATACAGATTTCTATTTCATGACAAAATCAATATCTTTGATTCTAGGATGTATTTGTGATATAATAAAGGATAGAAAAAACTGGCAAAGTCATAAGGATGTTGAAAAAATGAAACACTTTACAAAGACACTATCAACAGCAAATATCCAGAAGTACTTCAATTAGATTCTGATTCTGTAATATCTTTGTTATGTGCATAAACTTAAACTAGGTATCAAACTCCAGCAACCATAAGGATGAGGAAGTTCTAAGAGCCTTCATCTCATCAGGGAATGAGAATGGCTGGCTTCATGTTAGGTAAATATAAGAATGCTTCCCTCCCTCCCTCCCTCCCAAGAAATAAGACCTATCCAGTCATTCATTAAGGAAGGAGAGGAGAGAATAGGTCTTGTTTTTTAGGGGGGAGGGGGGAGTTTTTCTTGTCTGTGTTATTCTTCTTTTTCTTTTTTTGGAAGGAAGGACATTCGAAGGATCTTCCTTCCTACTTCCTTCCTTCCTTTCTTTTTCTTCCTTTCTTTCTTTTTTCTTTCTTTCTTATCCTCCTCTCTCTCTCCCCCTCCCTATCTTTCTCTGTTTCTGTTTCGGTCTCTCTCTCTACCCCTTCTTTCCATTCTTTCCATTCTTTTTATTATTATTATTATTTTGTTTTATCTTTATGCTTCGTAGTACAGAACACTGGTTATTCTTTCCAGGAAATTTTTACACTAATTAGACTTTTAAGATCAAATGTAAAAAAAAAAAAAATTTTCTCAGAAAAGTTTTAATAATATTCTCACTTTAAAATGAATGTCTAGTTCAGAATTGTAATAATGACATTAATAGTGTCTTATTTCATTTTATGTCACTGCATGGATATTAAGTAGTGACACTCTTTGAAGTTTAATCCATAAGCCCACAGCATTGAGAGGGGGTGCATTTCTCTTGGGGTGATCAGGCAGAAGTCCAATTAAAGTCAGTGGGAGTCAGGTGCCCAGAGGAAATGAGAGGCAAATCCTTGGAGAAAATGTCCATTATCACTGTGATTTACACAAGGTCACAGATTATTGTGGTCTCTAAAAGCAGGTAGTAGGGGGAAAACTTGGCTGGAAAGCTTGCCTGCTGGTCTCCAGAGAATTTGGAGAGGGCACAGGGCCTTTTGGATTAGCCTTTCCGGAAAGACTATCTCATTTCATTTTTCCCATGTGTTCTTTCTGGGTTACAAGATGAACTGAATGAGCGGATACCAGATCTACACAGAGTCTAGGTAATTGGATCTGCTGGGTTAACCAAACAGCTTGCCTAAAGGAAGCCCTAAGGACTTCAATCAGATTCCATTTTAATTCTCTGGATAATTAGATAGCCTCCATTTGTTGTAGAAATTTCATTCCTCCGCTATCTTTTTTCCTTGTCTATACTCTTTAATCCTCCTGTGAGACATGTGTTCCATGTAACAAAAAATGAAAATCACATCACCAACCTGGTCTTCAGCTTAATCTCTCTCCAATGTCTGAACAATATCTTTCAGAGCAAGATGTCAAATGAAAGATTTACACTATGAGCTATTAGTAATAACTAAATTCACAAAACAACTAACATAAAACTTTTCTTCTTGTAACACATTACTGAAGAATTTTCATTATAACTTTAACCCATTCTCTATGGAAATATACATTTTTCCAAATATAAATCATTTAAACATATAGAACTAGGTAATGCCAATAAACAGATTTACAATGCATCTTATGTTTATGATACATTTTTATGCAACACAACCATTTAATGAAAGGGTTCAAAAAGCCTATTGACATTTCCTTTTCTTCTTACCATATATTTCTTAAGCTCAAATATAATATTCACATTAACATCAAACACACGTAAAATATGAAATTGTTGGAGAGGAATGATGACATATTTTAGTACTTTGATGGTGGTGCCAATGTTTCATTTAGGATATTTATATGTGTCATCTAAAAAGGACAATAAATTTCAGTGAAGGCTCAATATATTACAAGACTTTTCATCAAAACACTCTACAAGGTAGGCTAAAATCACAGAGTGAAGGAAGAAATATTGCTGAATAATCAATCTTTGAAAGCATTCAACGTTATTAAAAAGCTACATTTAAAATATCCATAAGTCTAAAATATGAATGTTTTGGAAGTGCTGCGATACACGTGTGTGGATAGGAGATCTATATGGAACATTTGCCTTTCTATTTTTCGGTATTATTAGGCAAACAAAATATAAATATAATACAAAGGGATCTTAGCGATACTAATGCTTCAATACAAACTCCAGCCCTGGAAGTAGAAAAATCTCTTTGTGCGAAGTGTTAGTTTCCAGAGACTGCACTTGCTAACCGGCACGGAATAATTCCTCACAAGGCCTAACACATAACCAAACAAAGCAGGCAAACTTGCTTTAAGGATGGATGAGTTGGATTAGATACACACATTACTCTTACCTGCTACTGATGACTGGAAAGAAGTTTGCTTATGTTTCCTGTATCTTGAGTTTGCATTGACTTTTGTCTAATATTTCAGCATGATAGACAACTATTGACATGAATCTATAAAAAAAAACTATGCTCATGCTGTTGTAAATGATCGATAGTAATGGGAACAATGGAGGAAACACAGGTTTTTTCCCAGGCGAAAGAATTGTACTGCTCCCTCCTACAGCTGCGAGGACCACATTTTAAAGTGGAAGGACTGAGACCCACAGTTGTGCCCCTCAAATCTTTGGAAGGAATAATTATATTCACTATAAAATATCAGCTTTACTGTTCTTAAGCTTTGTTCTCTGGTACTTAAAAATCTATTATATTGAAAGTAGTAGTTCCCTAAGATCCCACAGTAAAAGAAGATCTCCAGACTATGTTTTCTTCCAGAGTTATTATTTTTCACTTGCATTTCCTCTATAAGTAAAGTCAGAAAAATTGATAAAATTTTCTAACTTCATTGCCAAGAAGGAGATCTCTTCTCCAGATCAATGCCATTGGCGCTGTTTTGGTATCTCCTTCTCCAGGTTATATTCAGTAATACCAAGGTGTGTGTGTGTGTGTGTGTGTGTGTGTGTGTGTGTGCGCGCGCGCGCGCGCGCGCGCGAGCGCGCAGGTATGCACACATGCTAGCATTTGAAGTTCTCTCGGGTATAAATGATGCACCAAAGGGAAACCATTCTATAAAATTTATTCTGGGAAAATGAGTTTAAAAATATTCTCAGCAGAATGCCACTGAAGAGGAACCTGGCAAAATGACAATATGTATATTTTGGTTTTTTACTTTTATTAGCTTCTCTCTCCCATACTCCCCCTCACCTCTCTCCACCTCTCCAGTTGTGTGTATGATTAAATAATCTACACACCTTTAACACTTTTAATGGCCTCTTTTATTTCTATACAAGCTCAAAGAATGCATGTAGCACCTGTTGGGTACAAATACTCTTGATTTTCTGAGAGAATTTTCCATTTGGATGTATGGAGAGCTATATAAGCCTCCTCGATATGAACATACTGTTTATAAATAGGACCTATTATTCTTAAAATCTTAGGGTGAAAATTATTTGTCATCACACTGAGAACTATACACATATCATCTTTACCTTTCTCTTAAGGGGCACTGTCATATTCTGACCAAAGGATTTTTCTAGGATCCACATGAAATTTAACCCTTGAGATAAGAGACTTGAAAACTAGTAAAGTAAATATCTAATTATTAGCTGGGTAGAGAATCTAAATCATTCCCCAAATGTCAGGGAAACATCTCCTTTTGTAAGTTAATTTTCTATTGCCTTTATTATGGATTCGGTGCATGAAGTGCTTAATTGAAGGTTATGATACTGAATACATCTATACCTCAGTCTGCTTGTGGCTCAGTGTGTCTTACAGATCTCACTCTCTGGAAGCTCAGATAGAATGCTCATCACAAAGAGTCCACACTGGAGATATTTTACAACTCTTCCTAACTTTGTTTCAGACAATAAAATGTGAAAGATAAAAACATCTTGTGGGCCTTTAGGAAAGAATGCCTTTACCAGCCCATATCTAAGAAATGCTGATGGAAGACCCTCATCCTAAATTTACCTGTCAAACTTTTTGCTCTGACCTTGACTTTACTGCAGCCACTTTATTTCTTCTCTACCACTTAAGCCAAAATAATCTAACATCTCAATTTTAATGTGTTTAATGTCTTTTCTGGTTTGTCTTTACTACTTCCTATATCAGCTGTTTGTGTTTTTGAAGAATGGTTATCTTCTAGTGTCTGCTTCCTAATACTTTATTTTAGCTTTGAGGCAGACATTCCATTGGGTTTTCATTTTCGAATTCTTAGCATAAGCCACCATGAGCTAATCCCTTCAAACTAGATCCTAGAACTCTGCGATGGCTATCACAACTATCCATAAGGATTAAAACACTTCAAGCCCTTCAAGCATCCCAACTTTGACAGCACAAACGCACCATAGATGGGTTATTTTTTCACCTATACAGTGATTAAATCAAGTTGACTTACTTATCCACATACAGAATAGGCACTGTAACTGCTAGAGAAATAGTGGCCTTAGATTAATGTTGTTACCTGAAATGGATAGAAATGAAATCTTCACCTTGTTCATATAATATTAGTAATGTTCCAGTAAAGAATTACATTAGTCCTTACTGTCAAGTGGTCAAATCTGAGATAATTGGGAAGTGCAAAATTTTTAAAGAAAAAATTTGAATAAAAATGGTATATGCCTTACTGTTAAAGTGTACAGATGAAACTTACTGGATTTTGTTAACCAATGTTATCCTAAAAAAATAATAAAATAAATAAATTTTTTAAAAATGGTACTTTTCAATCCATTATCTATTTTGAGTCTGGTTACAAACTTGTGCCTTAGCAACACAGGTATTGTTATCATTCACATATTTCAGGCTCAAAGAAGTAAGAAGCAGAGGAGAAATTTGATCTTCAGACTTAATACCTGAACTCTTTTTATTACCCTTACCAATTTCTTATCTAATTCTACTCTTTTTTAGATGTTTTTAAGAAACACACACACACACAGAGACACACACAAACAACTGGATTCCAGGTTATGGAGACTCAATTCAGAAACTCATGAGACTCATCAAAATTTAGCAAACATTATGTGTTTTGAATGTAATTTAACTGTAAATTAAATCTAGTTGCTCACTTAGTCTGGACTGTATGATCCTCAAGGGTAGACTCCACTTCACACTCACCTTTGGCTCAAAGAGTAACACAAAGTCCTGGCATAGGGCAAGTTCACAATGAATGTCTACTGAGTGAAGTTACGCGATGGGCCTCAAGTCTGGCTGAATTGCATTTTCTCTTCAGCTAGTTTCCATAATGGAGTCATAAATGTAGAATTAAGTATAAGTTTTCCTTCTTATAATTTTGCAAGACCTTAACTATAGACTGGTTGTCGATTTGTCACAGGATGTATAGGCACAGTGTAAACGAGCTAAGGAGCTATGATATTACTAGTTGGACTGTAGAGGAGTAAGCTGTTAATTAAATAATCTGCATAATGTTTATTCCTTGGTATGTTTTTTCAGGCTAAATGTTCTTAGTAGTTTACTTCACAGAAAGCTATTCAATGCATCCTTATATGCCATCAAGACATTTTGCTTAGACTCATCTAGTTATATTATTATGTATGCAAAGCTTCAAATATGTAGAAGCTCAATCTCTTCATAGTGAAAAAAAGTACAGCTTCATTTGGTAAGAAGGAGAATATTGGCAAAGACAGCAAAAAATTCTAGTTAATCACAAATTTTAACCACTATCTAGTTGACATGTGCCTGCTGTGCTAATTGTTTCATTACTTAATTATGCAACAAATAATAGCATTCACAAGAAACATAGCCCATGAAGCATTATTAAAATATAAAGAAACATGCCCTAGACTCTTTAGTGCAAACATAAAGATTTCGTAATGAGGAAGAGTGCTTATTATATAATAGTACTGAGAATTTTGCAGCTAGCTTGAGTCTTTCCTTTTATTAAAATCCTATAATGTTTTTATATACCATGACTTCTGCTGTCTGTAGTTATAATCTCAGATCTTGCCCTGACTCCAACCCAACAAAGTAAGATTTTTTAAGGCATTATTATATATCCCTTCACTAACAGATAATCTTTGATCACTGGGTATTTGTTAAATAAAAGAATAAATGAGTAAGTGAATAAATTGGATAATAAATAAACCTATGAACCAAGAGAAAAGCTATGGAATGAGAGGTGAGGCCCAGATACATTTTACTTAGACACAAGATAGTAGCTTCTGGAATAGGAATGCCACATATGTGTTTAGAGCCTAGCAATAGTGCCCTTGATTCAGGGATTGCTTTTTAAATAAATATATTTATCTCCGGGCAAGCAAATGAATAATGTCATTTGAAGTCATCCTATTTCATTACTTTAAATGTTTTAAAAAATTTTTTCAGAATTATTCTTGGAGAGTTTAAGACTCATTCAAGAAATTCAGTTTCATTATTTTTCTTCTTTTTTCCCCTTAAACTCAAAAACAGTATTTTGTCCCTGTGATCAGCCTCATCATATGTAGCTCTTAACTGTGGATGGCTTAAAAATTCAAAGGTACTCTTGAAGGTCAAATATTTGTCATTGTCAAATGCTTTCCAAAGAAAGTTTTTATCACTCTGAATGTAATTATTTTTAAGAAAGATCCTCGAGTATCATAAAAGATGGGAACATTCCTGGAACAAATATTTGTGTCCTAGGGTGTCTTCTCTGAAGGAGGCAAAAAACAATCATCTGATTGTATGATCTCGGTTGTATTTTCAATCTTTCACATTTTAGCAAACAATCTGACTCCTTCCCTTATATATACCAATATGTGTGTTTTTCTTACAAGGTTCTCAGAATTTCCTGGGTCTCAGGATGGAGAAAAAGAAATAAGGCACTGTCCCTGTTCTCAAACTTTATATAAAACACTAATCTACTTGTGGGAGTAGCATCCATACCCCATGCTTAGTCCTTTGAATCGATCTCAAGATATAAGATTGATTCCTATTCCAGCCAACTGAAAAGTTAGTATTATTATTTTATTCATTCATTTACCTGTGACATCAGATAGTTTTTGAATATTCATGTATTTATTTATGACTTGCTCTAGACTCCAGGGCTATAAATGTGAACAAGATAGACAAGCTTATAAAATAATAATAATAAAAAAATGTATCGTGACTATTTTCAGAAGGAAAATAAAAGGTATTCGATTTTCACTAGCATGAGGATTTAACATGATTCAAGGGATTGGGAAAAGCCCTGGTCAGGAAATAATGTCAATGTGTAGATTTTTAGGCTCAACAGGTATCATCCGAGATGTGGCTGAGATGTAAGGAAAAGGTGGCATGACATAGATATTCAGCAATTCCAAAATTGCTGATGTCTAGCCCTCTAGGTGCAGAAGTAGCCCTAGGTGAGGAGGGATTTGAGGTGGGGGAATGTTGGTCAGGCAGAGTCATAGCTTTGAACATTACCTGAAAGTCTGTAGGAAAACTATTATAGGTTTTTAGACAGGGAGGTAACATGGTCACTTGTATAATTTTAAAGCTTTACTTTCGCTGCAAAGTGGAGAACGGAAATGAGGTGGGAAAGAAAAAAATGTGAAAGATCTCTTAGGAATTACTGCTTCGGGTGAGAAATGATGGTAACAGGACTTATTTCGAGAAATGGATGGCTCTGAGAGCTCACTGGGGTACACTTAACAGACTTGGCGATAGACGGGATGTGAACACAAGTATAACACCCAGGGCCCTGGGTCGAGTGTGGAGGATATGTGGCATCAATTCCTGTAAAGGATCATGGTGGGTGATATTAGCTAGTACTTAGAAAGTTGACTTTTCCTTGATAATCATAGCTTTCATGGATTTAATAAAATTTGTTTTTCTTCTACTGAAATCATTTGAATATACTTGTCAGATACTCAGATTTGAAAGCCTTGCTATCCTGTCCAAATTAAAACTTGATGTATTCTCTAAACAACATGAAGTTGAGATAAATTGTAGCTTATAAGTTTACTTAAACATAATGCAAACATTGCCATTTTGTAAAAAGAGACTAAGCTTCCTCACTTATATACCATGTGATAAATCAGAGTGGCAAAGTGGTTGAGAATGTGGGCTATGGAGTTGAATTATTTGGATTCCCATCTTGGGCCTATAGCTTGGAAATAATTTTGATAAAGCATCTTAACTTTCTTAACTCCAGTTTCTTCATCTGTAAAATGGAAAATAATAATACTCACGAGTTTCTCTGGGATAATTAAATGAGGTAAGCCCAATAAACATGTGCTTACTTAAGTTTGGCTCATAACTATCTGGATAGGCCAGCATCCTCTAGGACACAGCATGTCTTTTTCTTCTAAATAATTATTATTATTTCTTGACCTCCATTAAATGCCACAATGAGACTTGGTTTCTCTCTCTATTATAGATTCAAGTTGTGCCTCAATTTGGTGGTCCATAATTGAAAAGTGATTTTCTCTGCATTGATAAGAGCTTCCTTAAATAAACTAATCTCTCTGGACCCACCTTCCAAGTTTGTCTAAATGGGAACTTTATAACTAATAGTACTGTCCCCTTTTAAATAGCCCTAGTGAGAAAGCGACCAATTATAAGGGCAACAGTGAACAAATTGGCAATTAATTTAAAATGAAAGACAGATATCCTCAGCCCTACCTCCTCTCAAGTTCTCTTTTCTCTGAGAAAGAAAAGAGACATTTTTCTTAATACTTGAAATGGCAATAAGTTGAGGTTTTATTTACGTAATTTAAAATGGAGGAGCAAGCCGGTAACTGTGTTGTTACCAATGGGATTATTTTTTCTTGTAGCTTGACTAACACTGTAAGAATTACTCTAGGTTTTAAAGTCTCTCCTTATGACAAATTGGAGAGTTACCCTAATTCCAGTGAAAGTGAGTCCTGGTAAGTCCTGGGAGATTCCTGCTGTCTTCTAACAATTCGCCTCTACGTAGCCTATCAGGTAGATGTCTGACATGGAGTCCTAAGTTCAAAGGCTGCCTCTAAAGGAGGCAGAGTAGGATATTGATCCTATATTAATCACAGTTTGTGTGATCTATGGCATGCTACTTTACCTTTCCACGCCCATTTCCTCATCTGTGAGATGGTAAATAACACCTTGTGATCTCGTAAGGTTATAATGGGTTAATTTATATAGCGAATATTATATATTAGGCAATAAATAAATCATGATTAAAAAGTCAAATGAATAAAATAAAACAAACATAGTATGGAAAATTTTAGTCAAATATATATTTTTTTCTCATCTTATAATGAAAAGGAAAAAACATCATATGTCAGTAGCAAAAGATATATTCATAATACTCCTCTCACTCTTCAAATTGTTCCAGAGAGAGACATTTTCTTGTTCTGTACATTGTGTATTTCACCTCTCTAAAAAAAGCAGTAACTGTAATTTACAGGTTATTGTCTCCGGCTTTAAAAATTCATTTCTTTTAACTACTTTCAATTTCTTAGATGCAAGGTATATGTATATGCAAGACAGAATTATTTATTTTCTGGAAGTATGCCCTTGTTTCCCACTGTTTAGCATGTGTGCATATATACTGCTGAAATTACATCCTAATGATAGCAAATTGCAGAATTATGAGATATTCTGTAACATCTTTTTTTTAGAAGTAGAAAATTGGGAGACTTTAATAGCAGATGCTGCATTATGAATACAATTTACTGAAATTTCTCTTCTCTAATCATATAGAAACCATATTATGTCCCAGAGAGGTTATAAAAATATATAGAAATCCACTTATCCTTCAAGAAAATTGAAGTCTTAGTTAGAGTAATGACAAGAACCTGAAATCGAATTGGGAGACCTGATATCATGAATTGAGACAGTGTCCTAATAATTTCATTTTGAGAAGCCACAACATACTGAATATATGAATAAAATGAGGACAGTGCTTACCACATAACGTATCTATCATTTTAATCTTTCTGTTATTCCTTAGTAAGAATTTTTCAAAATAGAATTTGTACATTTGTATAATAAAGAATCTACAATCCCCATTTCTAGGTTAAATGAAAATGAACTATTCATACTTGATGCTTTTATAATGAACCGATAAATAAATTATGCACAAATACTTTTCCATATTTTCTATTTATAGATATAAAAGCCAGTCTATGCAATGTAATATGTAGACAAAACAATTGTTATTCCTTTATTATATCTAGAACGCTAACTCCATAAAAGTTAATTATGCTGTTTTAGAAAAACAGTGCATCAAGTAGACTATGCAATTTTATTTTCTGCCAGAGCAAACCTCTATTGCTAATTTTTCTGTGTATCCTCCTAAAAAGTGAAGAATACTCATATAAAAGCTTGCTTTTTTAATGTGGTCATTTACATTTGCATTTTTTAAGCTTTTGCAAAATAATGACTTTCAGTAACTTTAGATACTAGTTTTGATTTTAAAAATAACTAGGCCTCAAATGGAATTGTGACTATCTGAATGCCGGGTTACTTCATATAGTCATGTTTTCAATTTTAGATAAATATAGCAGCATCTCAGCAAAAAGAGTTGGATAAATAATGACTCAGTAAGTAAAGATTATAAGATTATATTTAAACTTGAAAAAACAGTATTTTATTACACTCTATGCTTTAGTGCCATCTGAATAACAACAACAGAAAAGGATCAAAATATTATCTTGATCAAATTTTCAGACATTTCTCAAAATAGGTGTTCATTTCCTTTTATATCAACAGCTTTGGAAGCAGTTGTTAGAAATACATCTAATCTCTTTTAAAATGCAGACCCTTAAGTCTGATGTGATCATTAAACCAAAGATTTCTAATTTAAAGATTTAGTTAGCAAATGTAGTTAGCACTATTCACATAACATTAGCAGACACATACACCTAATCTCAATTTCTTCCTTAAAATATTGTTGTAGTCTGCTTCTGGTAAGAATAATTTCATACTAACAAAATGACTAATAAAAATGCAAATCTTTAACTTAGATATTTTAAAACTCATGTGATTTATCTTTAAAAAACCATATTCTGAAAAGTATATGACTCACTAGCCTTTAAGAGAGATACTAAAATTCACATTCTTCCAGCATTTTGGAAATTCTCTAATAATATAAGCAATAAAAAGACATTTTATCAGTGCTTTGTGGATATTTTTATTTACTACGTTTTCCTAATAGTTTATTTATAAAACTATTTATAATATGTTGTTATAGGATAAAATGATCTGAGCTTTTGATTTAACAATTTATCTACTATTTATGTCTGAAGGCATGGACTTGGTTGAATCATAGCTTGATATTTCTAAACTAGAGGAATGGAAATTGACACCTAAAATTTTGGATAGTTTGGGAAAAAAATCTTTTTGCATATTAAAGAAATGGAACAAGTTTGACTCTTCAAATCACTGTCTATGCACTAATATTCTATCTTACATATCTTTTTTTAAAGATGCTACAGCGCCTTGATCATTTCCAAAATGTTAATGATTTTGTATCGGATAAGAGCCACTTCCCAGTGTATTGGGGTCAATCATGCATGGATCTGCCACATCATTATGGTAGTGACTTGCTGATTGCCTACTTGAACATGCTTCAGTGCTGAGCATGGCAAAACAACTGGTTACTGTGTCTTGAGAACTTTCCTCTTAATGAGAGAAATGTCAAGATCACGTGCTCATCTTTTTCTTCCTTAAATGTCAGTCTTGGGACTCCCATTGGTGCACACACTCCTAGGTCTTTAATTATGATATCTATACTGACGACTCCTAAATTTATAACACCAGCCACAATATCTCCCTTGAACTTCAGATTGGTGTTTCCAATGACATAATTAACATTTCCATTTAGATGCTCAATTGATATCTCAAACTTCATATGTTTAAAACCAAACTTAATTTCCATTCATCTATTTCAGCTCAGCACCAATATTCTAGTTGTTCAGACTAGAAACTTTAGAATCATCCCATATTACCCCTTTCTCACAAATACCACAGTCTCTAATAGCCTCCAAACATATCCAGAATCTTGTCAAGATGTCAGAGTCAGCTACCTTCTCAATGTAAGCTGTTACAGCTGTCACCTGTACTATTGCATTAGTCTTCTAATTAACTCATAGCTTGCATCTTGACCCCTTATACTTTGTTCATCATTCAGCAGGTAGAGCAATTCATTTATATTTAAAATATGGTTGTAGAATAATCCCACTTTTATAAACTATCTACCAAACCTTCCATCTGTATGTATAGAGTTCTCTGGATTAAGTTTACAAATAATAATAATGGTTATATCTGAATTGTAATTTTTAACTTTTCCTTTGCACGTTTTTGCATTGACTTTAAATCTTATAACAAGCAATATCATTTTTAAAAAAATAAAAAATATTTCTTTCAAAAAATCTGTATGTCTGGTTAGTTAATTTCCACCTCACTCAAGGTAAAACCAAAAGTTCTATGCGTGGCTTATAAAGTCAATATCAGTTCCTTTGTGTCCTTTCCCCCAACTCCAGTTCATCCTGTTCCCCTTGTTTACCCTGGACCAACCACCTGAGCCTTCTTTCTGACACTGAAATAGGCTAAGTAGTTTCTTGTCTCAGGGCCTGAGCTTATTTCTTCCGCTTTGAAAATTCTTTTTGCAGATACATGCATGGTTCGTTCTTTTGTTTATTTAAACCATTCTGAATGACACCTTATCAGAAAGCTCTTCCTTGAGCTCCTGTATCAGTTGCTCCTTTACCCTGCTCATTTTTTAAACAGCTTCATTATATTATTTTTCACATATAGTCTTCATCTTCCGACTAGAATATGAGTCCCTGAGTTCTAGGACTTTGTTTTTTGCACCGTAGTTTCATCAGCACATAAGAACAGTGCCTGGCACAATGTAGAAACACAATAACAATTTATTGAATTAATTCATAAAAAGTTGCATGAAGTGACGGTGTGGAGAATGTAGTAAATATATATTTAATTATGTAAGTTTCCAAGGATGCTATCCATTCACGTAATGACAGGAACTGGGCAGTTGGGTTTAAGGAATATACTTTTTCTATAGGCATTAGAATTCCTAAGACTATAAGGGAAATATTTATTTTTCCCCGTTAGGCACACCGTTAGTTCTGATTTTATTAATGCATTCTTATTTAGGACAGATATGCCAAGAGGAAAGAAATTCTTAGTCTCTTCGATTGCAGATCAGTAGGTATAGCTCATCTCATGTCCTCGCTTATTTACCTGGAGAAATAATCATTAAAGAATTAAAATGATCTCAAAGGAGATTTTCTGTAAGGACAGTCACAGTTGGTTGGCCATATCATAGCTAACATTGCCTCAGTGTATGGTAATGTACGTATTTCCTTGATCCTCGAACTCTGGAATATCTTTGCCTACTTGGTGTTTGATGCAGTGACTCTAAGAGAACCTGCGCTCCACTTCTAAGGTGACTACGGTGTTCAGAAAAAAGCCTGATTGTTTGGTTTGCAGATTTGTTTCACTCCACACCTTTAGCTTTCTCATCATCATTCTCAGTTCATAAAAGGAGACAATCAAAACCTCTGTCTTAATTATTTGAGGGTCTTTGTTTACTTCTTTATAGTGTATTAGTGTCTTATAATCTAGTTTTTCTCTTTTCTATATCCTCCTTGTACATTTGTTGCCATCAGAACCAAGGCTCTAGAAATAGCTATTATTGTGTCTACAAATAAATGGACGGGCTCATCAATTTATAATAAATTAATAGAGGATTTTAATATTACATAGAAAGTATTATACATGCATTTGCACAGTGACTGTAAGCATGAGAATATTTGATTAAACTATTTGGGCCAGTGCCATACTCTTCTCATCTTAAACTGTAGTATAGACCAAAACATATCACTTCAACTAGATAGAAGGCATTTAAATTTCGCTGCTAGGACATTGACAAGTGAATCAAATTAAGGAACAATTCTTTCAGAGTTGAAATAATCTATAATGAATAACATGTAATAGAAAATTTCTTTTTCAAAATAGGTACTTATTTGAAAAATTGACACAAACCAATATTATAAATCATACGGCAACCTTTTAAATCAAAAACCTCTTTGCAGCAATAAATAAACATTTATAATTTACCCATTTTTAAATAACCATGTTGAAAGTTGGATGTTATTATAGGTTCATTTGCCTTTTCTTTCAACTAGATGAAAAGCCCCTGAAAGGTGGGATATGTCTTTCTTCTCTGTGTTGCCGTGACCAGCACAAAGTTGGACACATTGTGGATGTTTAATAAGGGTTTGTGGAAACAGTGAATTCGATTTCCAGTTCTTGCTGTGGTAAGTGCTTACCTGAAGTTATATTAGAATATAATAGCCATGTGGTGTATGATGAAAATCATACCGTAAACAAATAGGAGTCAATGTTGACCAATTCCAGATAAAATATTAGACAAATTCAGAGACTGAGAGAGTGTAGTGAATATCACAGCACTGGGGAACTTAAGGATCATGAGAAAACAAGCACGAGGTTTTCTTTAGAAATTTTTTTTGTAGGTATATATTTCTCTAGGGTACTGCATTGTTCAAAGTGTATTTACTATGAGCTTCATTTGAACTTCTCAACAACATTCAGTTGCATAGGGCAGAAACCATAATTTCCCTTTTAAAAATAGGAAGGTAATCTTACAAATAGAAAGGCAATGATTTGCTGAAGGTTACACATTCAATCACCTTTTGAATCTGGAATACAATTGCATATTGACATGCAATGCAGTCTATTGTAACATTTACTTTTAATTAAATTTCAGCATTCCAGAAGAGATTGGACTGATTTAGATATCTACCATTTTTTTTTGTTGTTGTTACTAGTAGTGGAATCAAATAGTGTTGATTGACAATGGCACTTATACTACAACCACCTATCCATGTGCTCTATGTAAGACTCATTAATCAAGAATATTGTGGTTAGTGCCACCAAATTATGATAACTTTTAACTCACATTTCATTATATATATATGTGTATGTGTGTATGTATGTATGTATGTATGTGTGTGTATATATATATACACACATACACATACACACATGCTAATACACGCAAAGATAATTGGCATTTACTTTTAAGAATATTTGTTACACCTCAAAAAAATTGTATGATACTTGAAAAAAAGAGGCTACACGTTTTCTTTTATGTATGCTCCACTGTAGTGCTTAATAATAAAGTGGGTTTTCAATAAATTTTTTATAATATACTGAGAACGGTAACTTAATCTTATTAGAGCCAAGTTTTGTATGTAGAAACAAAAATAAATATGCAAATTTACACTCTATTTATTTCTGATGCAGTAAAATAGAAAATGCAAGAAAAGTAAATGATTAAATATTAATGCAGAACACATTTTTATTAGTGATATTAAGTTTAGAACAAATGTTATAAGAAGTATAAACATTGTTAGAACAAATAGGTTCTGTTTTAGATTGCAAAATGTCACAAAATTTAGAGTGTCCCATTGTCTTTTTATATATCTTTACCTACATATTTAAAATTGCATTCTCCCGAAGCAGTTTCATAGTTAGCTTAAAACTTCTCTTTTTTGATTTGCGAAGTTAAGATAAAATATTGAGGATTTATCATAATCATTGATAGTAAACAGTAAAACTGAAATAATCAATGAAACCAGAAATTTTCAAGTTTCTTACATTTGTTCTTTTTTCTCTGTTACATTCACAATTCCCTCAGTTTTCTCATAAGAAATTTAGTCTCACGAATTTTTCAGTCAGATTTCACAATTCACATAGCTTAGGTATGCTTCTGAATATGGCTTATTCCAAAAATATTTAAATTTCTTCTTGATTTCTATTGAGTTTTCCACAAGTAAAATGAATTTTTCTCCCTCATATATAGTATGAATTAATGAACCCTTATTCTTGGACTTTTCTATTTGAATTAAGTGAATTACTGTATCTCAGATTAGAAAAGCTGGGGTCGGGGAGGAAAAGAAATCAACTGAAATATTGATGTTGTATATGAAACGCTAGAAAATAAGTATGAAACCTATAATTAAGTTCTAAAATATTTTCTTATTTTACATTTAAATTCAAGTTAAAATTATGTGATAGTAGATAATATTTTTGCAAAGCTTAGAGAAAAACTCAGAGATGTGAAAATTGGAATGGAGACTGTGTGCGATGCCTTTAATGAGATCATTACATTTTTCTGTTAATGGTCATTGCCTTGCTTTGCTATTTTACTATGTTTTTAATTTTTTTCTGCCAATTACTTACTCTGCTTCATTGGTTCTAAGGGATGCAATACACTAAATCACTTGATCTTAGACACCACTTATGAGGGCTACTCCAGTTAATTTTATGGCAGCTATATACTATGGTTAGATGTTAATATCATACAATATGGGCCAAGTCTCATTCTATTTCCTCCTTGGAAATGAATCACATAATAGGCAAAATTGCAATTAGATCTTTTGAGGTATGCATTATTGAGTGATTTTCTCAGCTGGGAACTCCATAAATTTGATCAAAACTTGTGTCGATTCTTTTGTGATATAATCAAAACCTTTTTTTCAAAAACATGGATGTTCATTCTATCACTATGTTATTAAACAATATCATATTCAATTTTCATATAAGATAGCTAATTGGGTTACTTCCCCCCATGGGTTATTAATAATTTCATACAATATTATTAAATATGAGAAAATAATGATAATATGTGTTAAATATGAGTCTCAATAGAATGCAGTAAATTATTTTTGTTGTTTTTCTTTCTGGTGTAAAAATTGCTGAAGATCTCAAAAGTCTGGAGATGATCAATTTAGAAAAACTGTATATTAATTGTGTTCTATTGGTAGAAGAATTTGTGAAACAAATTTATCTTGAAACCAAAATGTACTTCTGTCTAATTGCTTTCAGGCTTAGTTATAATGTGTATTAACATAGCAAAGGGAACAATATGTAAGAATGTCTTATATTTGATGTCATTTTAAATCCTGGAAGCTTAATTATATATACAGTTAAAAGCTAAAGTGAAGAGCATATTGAACCTCTCATCTTTCATTTTTTCTTTACCATCAACCATTTACACACCCCCACCCAGAATAACTTTCCTAAAAACACAATAATCACTTCGAGGATTGCTCAAAAGCTATGTCTGTTCATTGATTGTTAGACAAATAATTGCATCAATCAACATTTTACAACTTATTTTTAACCTAACCTAAATCTTATGCTTTGGGCAGACTGGCCGTAGTCATCCCTGAACATTCCTTGTGCTTTGCTCCCTCCACAATTTGGTTCATGTTCTTCTAACAGGCCTAGAATTGCTTACCCTCCACTTTGACCATTCACATTTTTGTAATTCTTCGGGACCTGGGTTAATTCTCACCTGCTCCATAAAGTTATCTGTAGCTCCTTCCTCTGACCATCTTAAAAAATAATTTTTTTCAATCATGTGTTTTTATGTTATCTTTTTAATTTGAGAAATATTACTGAATATTTCTTCCATATGCAAAGCAACGTGTACCCAGAAGTAACCAGAAACACTGTTGAAAATGCAGAATATCAGAGTCACACCTAAACCTACTGAGACAGAATTGAATCTTCATGATAATTAATAAGATCCCTAGGTGATTAAAGGTGGTGGAGCACTGTTCTGAAAAATATAAGTATGAGAAAATCATAATCCTTGCCCTGGTACAGTTCACTGGGTAATATCAGAACATTAAATAATCAAGATAGAATGAAAGTAAGGATATGACAAAAGCATAAATAAAGTTTTCAGAGCAAGAGGATATTAAAGAGAGAAGAGATCACAATCAAATGTAATTGCAATTATTAATTCCATGAAGTACCGTTAAAAATAATAAATACTTATTTACAGATTCTAGTGTATGTACTTGGTCTAGCGCTTGGCTTTAACAGGACCTGTTTCTAATAACAATGATCATGTTATGTAGTTATTAGCATTCTCATTTCACATATTAGTTAAAAAAAAAAAGATTCAAGTGGTTATATATTAGCCAGCTATTGTCCTGGTTAGGATTTAAATCTATGTCTATTTTCTCTGTTCTTTCACTTTTTTGACACTTTTCTTGCTGAAACTTATGATTTATATCATTAATCTATTACTTTTTCCATTGAATATGTGTTATTTCTGTCAAACTTGATTGTGAAGACTTTTAAATCTTCAATTTTATGCTTCTTTAATTGTCCTGTAGAACTTAAGGCACTAAATAAATATTTTACTGATATTTGAAAATTAACAATTCTCCAAAGAAGAATTTTTTCAACTTTGATAATATAGGCCATATATTGGTTCGGTTTATCCAAAACTGTCTAGCTACAAAATAAAGGGATGTAAATATGTAGCTATATATAAAAAAGGAGGAGTTATTTTAAAACCCAAGAGCACAAAATAATGACATTATCTTGAGTGTTCTCAGATTCCTCTATTAATTCCTTGACCTGGTGGAAAGTTAGAATATATATCTTATGTGTTTATTTGTTTGTTTACTTATTGGCAGAAGTTATAAGACTGTATGTATAATAGTTCCACATGGATTGTTTTGTAATTAATTAATTAAATTTCCTGATAATCCTTGAGTAAACAAACAATCTTTGGGTAAAAACGTCCATTCACTAGTTCCATAGAACACCCGATTTATCCATTTTGAAGTAGCATTATGCTCCCTCTCTTAAAAAAAGAACCCCATAAATGCAAATATGTTAATCTTCATGCATCTCTCAACTTTGACATTGATATCTTAATAATTCAACCATTCTTCTAAAGAAGTTTAACATATGTTGAGCACTTTTAAAATAAACTCAGACACATTAGTGTTAAGATGTTTAAAATCCAATATGGCAATAAACTATTTGCTTGAGTAGATTACTTATTTTGGACAAGTAGCATTATAACTTGGTCATATCATAATGAATTGATTTTAAAAAAGAGTGAGGAAAAAAGCTAGTTTCATTTTAAAAAAAGAAGACATCCCTTTATTTTTTATATAGTTAAGTACCATTCTTAATAGAAGTATTGGACTTCTGAAACAATGAACAAAAGAGGAAAATACTCTATTTCAGCATTTCTAGATTTTGTGCCTTCATCAGTCAAGGGCAATTGTAAATGGAGATACTGGAATCTTTTCTTCATTTTCTTGTTTTTCTTCTTGTATTAAGCTATGCAGCATGTTTCCTATTTCCTTCTTTTTATTTAGTCTCAGCATGTGTTTTTCTATTATCGACTGTCTACATGTTTTGAATTACTTGTACTTGGTGACAACAAAGTTTACTAATTTCATTTTCTATTAAGAATAATAACCTAACGTTTATTATCATCATTATTTTACAAAAGAAATAACATTTTGCAATAGAGTAGGTCTTTATTGAAAATTATTTTTGAATGAGAGCTCTCTTCACTGTCCATATTGTTTCATTTTACCCCTGTGATAACTAAAATATTTATCACAGACTTCGGAGTATATTGACCTGTATTTGAGTATCCAGGTTAAGCAATACAGACAGGTACATGCTTCATCTTCAGTGGCACTGTAAAAATTGGTACCTCATCCTTCAATGTATTTAGCAGAAGCACAAATGAAAGGTACACGGTAACTTGGAAGAATAAGGGAGAGGCCCAAGGTGACAAGATATCTTAGATGTAAGTTAAAAATCATTTTTTAAAATTTTATCCAAGATAGGTCTGAGTTTGCCTAGGATCTGGACTTTTGCATATCAGGGTTTTACTTGCCCAATATTATCCAACTTATTTAGATCAAGAAATTATGACTTAGCATATCAATTTTCTCTCTTCTTATCAGTGAAGAAAAGTAGCCTAATTCTTAAAATCATGAATTTTTACTAATTTGGACAAGTTGATTTAAAAAATCACTTATTGTTTCTACGAAATTTAAAATCTTTTATATTAGGATGTTTCAGACAAAAAAATCTGGTAGGAAAGAATCTTGATTTTTCTGCATTAAAACCACAAATGATTTTATCATGTTTAGTTTTTCTGGATTTAGCTTTGATCTTCCATTTATTGAAAATATATTAACAAAATATATGAACTGAACTACTACTAGGAGCTATGCTAGAGACACAGCAGTGAGCAAGATCAATGTGATTACTGCTTCAACATTTACTCTGAATCCAAATTATATTCTTTCATGGACTAGACATTATGAATTGTAAATGAGTTAAAATGACTCTGCATGCCTTTTAAGAGTAAGAGAGCTTTTTTTTGCAGTTAGAGTTCTACCAGTTTTTCACATGAGAGAATAATAACAACATTTAAAGGAAATACTCGTACCAATTTTTACATGTTACTTAATGTAATATTACTTTTCATAATAAACAGACCTATTTCTGTACTTATAAAATTATTCTCATTTGAAAATTATCATAATTTGAAGTAATTATCATTTGAAGTAATATAAACAATTCATTTGTAATTAGATTTTTTTTTATTTTTAAGACATTAGAAGGATATTCAGATTGCTAAATATTAGCTTTATGAATAAAGCCACCACTTGAATATATTTACTTGCAAAATAAATCCTTTTCAGCTTTCTCTTTCCCACATGCTACCTTGCATAGGGCAGACATGAACCTTGCTTATGTTTTTCTATTTCACAAATTCATAATTTGATGTTTAGTTTTCTAAAGATCAACACAAGGCAAGAACAGTCATGACAATAAGAAAAATAAAATTAAGGCTTCCTGACTGTGGATTAATACCCTTTAAGGAAGCATATTGTGTGACTATATCCTGGTTGTTTAGTTTCCGTTGCCATTACTACAAATTCTATTTCATGCCTGTAAATTATATTTTCCTTGTTTGCATGCACAAGATACTATTTATTACACCAGTGGATGGTTTTTCGGTTTCTTAAATTCATGCATGTACTAGCTAGCTGCTTCATTGCCACTATTCACATTATATATATATATATATATATATATATATATATATGTATGTATATTCAAGATATCTATCTATCTATCTATCTATCTATCTATCTATCTATCTATCTAGTAAAACATCTTGAACATTTATGTTAAGCTTATTGAAGATGTTTTTCCTCATGAAACACCCATATATCCTTAGTCAGTAGGCCCAGTAATGTTAGAATAAAAAGTTTAGTCATGTTTTCTTTCCTACGATAACTATTTCATTCTTCAGTCATACAACAAACATCTGAGATTAAATACTGACTTCTAATCTCTGAGATTCTTTTGACAAATCTTCCCAAAATCTGTGATATGGGAACAGAAGAATACAGAAAATAATGCTTCATTTATGTGTCTTTTTGCCTGAAATGTAGCAAAATGTTGCTGATTGAAGTTCATTTATACTAAATTAAATTGTAACAGAAAAGGCCTTTCCTAGTTCAGTGTAAATCAATTACTACTTTGATAATTAGATAAAATACATGCTAGGAAGAAAACAATAAAAGCTCATATTTTTCAAAAAATAATTTTATATCTTTTCCCTGTGAAATAATGACAGTCTTAAAAAAATTAAAAATTATATTAACAAGTGATATACTTCTATAATAAATAAGGCATTTATATTCTGGACCCATAAAGTTAATACAACTGTAATTGTTTAGACTCAGTGAGCAACTATCCCTTTTGAAGAAACATTTAAATTAAATTAAATTAATTAGTGCAAATTAATCAAAGAAAATTAAATTAATAATCAGCAATACAGAGAATTTAGATGATGTCTAAATCTACAGACTTTTAGGCTTTTGTGAACACAATCTTCGGCATTTAAAATTCAAGTTAAAAATATCTTGAATGTAAGTATGAAATATGTTTTATAGAAGAGTCACTTGACTCATGTTTTACTCATATTTCAATTCTGATTCCAAGGTAAGAAAGTGGATAAATTGGCTTAAAGCAGTTTCAGTAAAAAAATCTGCAACATATATTCATTACAATTTCATAATATGGCATCATGCTGTAGCACAAAGTGTAGCATAGAATTGGCATTTTAGATATTATCCAGAAGAATACAATTACCAGAAGCATCTTGCTATACCTGTTTCATGTATAATATTCTCCCAGGTAATAGTCTAAGGGCAGTATAATGATGAAACTCTGGAATATAAGTCATCCATGTGAACTGCCTGGAATTTAGATGCATATATCTTGTCTTCTAAACATGACATTTATGATGCTGTGGGGTTAATATGCAATGATAAATGTAATCACTGGCTTTAGTTAATTAATTTTTTTAATGATTAACCCTACAGTGAGCCACATGTTGTGCTTGGATGTTTGAAAAATCAAGCAGACAAGGTGGAACTAAAATCAGAAATGTCTGAGAATCAAGAACACTGGATGGAACTAAGAACAGGAAGGGCTGAGAAACCAATAAGGCATTAAGGTCTGAAGGTTGCTCAAGTGTGACCCATCTTGAGAAATGTAAATTACAGTATAACCTAACACACACACACACACACACACACACACACACACACACACACACATACACACACACCCCAAAGTTTCATGAAACTTTTACATTTATTCTAATTAAGTAAGATGCAAGATTTCACTTCACTAATGAGTCATGATATGTAGCTGGGAAAAATTGTGACTAATTTTAATGATCCGTTCTTAATATGGAATACATGTATAAGTTTAAAGAGCTTATTAAAGCCATGAAATTATTTGAGAAGATGATCCATTTTCTTTAGATTCTCGCATGGATTCATGACATCTCAAAACAATAAAAATGAGATGTATAGAGTTATTTACAGTTAGAGCAACAAATAGTACATATGTATTATTCCGACTTTTAATATGTACTCTCTCATTTAATCCTTACACTAGCCTTTTTAAATTGGTAGAAATCGTATTCGAATTTTTCAGTCATGTAAATTAATGCTCAAGAAGAAAATATTTTTTCCTTAGATTACTTACTTAGTAAGTGGTAAATAGGATTTTAATACAAGCACTTTGACTCCAAATCATTTTTTAAGGCTGTGAAATTCAATAAATTCAACTAACTTCTTTCCTTCCTTCCTTCAAAAAGATTTATTCATGACCTTCTCTGTGCCAAACAGTGAGAATATGGAAGTAAAATTGTCTTGAAACCCTTTATAGTCTAGTGAAGGATAAACAGATGCCAAGGGTGAGGGACATGTCAAAACCACAACAAGAGTCAGCAAAGCAGAAATAGACCCGAGTTGATCAAAACACTAAGGAAACTTCTTCCTTAGATAGTAAGTCTTTTGTAAGCTTCATGATGGAGCAGAGAGAATGCTAGATTTGGCAGGTTCAAAACCTGTAACCTAGGAATCTACCACACTGCATATCCAAAATTCTCAGTATTAGACAAGTACACTGCACATCAGGTCACCTCTGAGGTGCTTGGTTGGGACTAAGGTGCATTTCCTTGAATGTTCACATGTTAACTCCAGGGTTATTATTGGCAGTAATGAGATTCACTACTGGTTGTGGTAACCCATTCAGAAATCTGCAGAGTCACTTTCAATAGATGGTAGCTAACATTGATTATAATTATTAGGATTATGTGGAATATAGGTTAAGAATCTCACAGCAATTGATTATAGATTGTGATTTCAAAGTACTAGGGTTTTAAGAAAATGTTAAATAAGTATGTAGAAATTGAGAGCCTATTGAAAGCTATAACTAGTTTCAATTTTCTGTAATTATTTTTTAAAAATTGTCCTTTCAAGAATTGGGTCAAGATGGCATAGAAGGTAGATGCTATACTCACCTACCCTCACAATCACACCAAAATTATAACAAATCTACAGAACAACTGTCACTGGAAGTTGCCTGAGGTCTGGCTGAACAGAAGTCCTACAACTGAGGACATAGATAAGAGGTTATCTTGAAACTGGTAGGAGGGGCAGAGATGCGAATTGGCCCAGTCCCACAGCTGCATGTGGTGGTTGAGAATTGGGAGGGCTATCTTGGTTGCAGAGCCCATCCCCCATCCCAGAAGAATGAGGGGTCCCGGCCCCACTGGGCTCCCCAGCTTAGGGTCAGTGCCTGAAAGAGAAGTCCCCACATCTTCTGACTGTGAAACCAGTGGAGATTATGATTAAGTGAGTTGGATGGCTGCGGGAATCACAGATGTTCCTGGTTAAGGGCCTGTTTGCAGGCTTACTCACTGACAGACTCACTCCTTCCGTTCTCAGGAGCTGGGATAGCTGCTCAAAGAGTGCCAGGGAAATACAGGGAGGAACTGAGTTGTTAGGTTTTAGGGTAAGGGCTAGAGGGGCAGCTTTCTCCCAGACGGAAGTGCCAGCAGTATCCATTATTCCTTTGTTGAGCCTTCCCCCTCCCAGCATACTGACACAGGTGGCTGCCATATCTGAGGCTCCATCAACCTGGATAACACAAGTCACTCTGGACAGATAATTACCTGAGACCAGACCTCTCCCATCTTGCCAGCCCACCTAAGCTGCCTCCAATGGTTTATTTCATACAAAAGGCCTATCTTAGCTCATGCTGTGGACTTTCCTAAAATCTCTGAAAGGCTCACAAAAAACAAAAAGTAGCATCTGACCTTGACATGCCTCATACCTCTTTATACCTCATACCCAAGTCTGGCACTAGAAGCAGCTGGTCTTGGTTTCTGAATTGGTCTCTCTAGGTACCTATAAGCGAAGCATGGGGGGAAACTGTCTGTAGACTCCTTGGTAACTCTTATGAGTTGGTTTTGGAAATGCTCAGGCTGCGATTGAAGTTTGTCTGCAGCTGGGCTCCTCCTAGGAGGCCTTTGGGCCAGCATGGGCAGTGGCCTGCTTAACTACTGCCAGAGCCAGTTGGCACACCCAAAGGGAAGACTGGGCAGGCACCAGAGCCCTGCAAAAATGAATCCTGCTTCATATGGTCAGGCCCTCACTGGCCAACCCTCACAATCAATCAGCCCAAGGATCAATCTCTTCTATTGATATGCAAACGGATACCAAGGCTAAACTACAATGGGAGAGCACATGTAACCCACACAAGGGAAACACCTTGAGCACCTTGTTCAGGTGACCAAGGAAGACTTTGCCACTGGGCCCCACAGAACTCCTACTGAAACTGGGAAACTTATGAACTCTACTAATACATAGAAAGAAACACAGGGAGGCAGTTGAAATTGAGAGACTAAGAAATATGTCCACATGAAAGATCAGAACAAAGCTCCAGAAAAGGAACTAAACAAAATGGAGACAAGCAATCTTCCAGACACAGAGTTCAAAACACTGGTTCTAAGAATTTTCGATATACTTAGGGGAAGAATAGATGAATTTAACAATGGGATAGAAAACATAAAAATGGAGATGGAAAATATAAAAAGGAACCAGTCAGAAATGAAGAATACAATATCTGAGATGAAGAGTACATTAAAGGGAATCAACAGGTTGGAAGAAGCAAAGGATTGAATCAGTGATTTAGAGGATGGGGTAGTAGAAGACAGCAATAAGAAAAAAGAAACCACCAAAATGAAGATAGTTTAAGGGACCTCTGGGACAGCATTGAGTGTAACAACATTCACATCATAAGGGTACCAGAAGGAGAAGAGAGAGAGCAAGAAATTGAAAACCTATTTGAAGAAATAATGACAGAAAACATCCCTAACTTAATATAGGAAATAGACATACAAGCCCAAGAAGCTCAGAGAATCCCAAACAAGATGAACCCAAAGAGGCCCACACCAAGACACATCCTAATTAAAATGCCAAAGGTTAAAAACAAAGAAAGACTCTCAAAAGCAGCAAGAAAAAAACAATTGATTACCTACAAGGGAGCTCTCATAAGACTGTCAGTTGATTTCTTAAGAGAAACTTTGCAAGCCAGAAAGGATTGGCACAAAATATTCAAAGCGATGAAAGCAAGGACCTACAACCAAGATTACTGAACCCAGCAAAGCTATCATTTAGAATCAAAGGATGAATAAAGAGATTTCCAGACAAGAAAAAGCTAAAGGAGTTTATCACCACCAAGCTATAGAAAATGTTGGAGGGACTTCTTTAAGAAGAAGAAAAAATACGTGTCAAAAATGAATAAAGAGTGGCAATAACTCATATCTATCAAAAATGACTTCAAATGAAAAAAGATTAAAAGCTCCAATTAAAAGACAGGTTGGCTGAATGGATAAGAAAACAAGACCCTTAAATATGCTGCCTACAAGAGACTCATTTCAGATTAAAAGACACACAGAGACTGAAAGTAAAGAGATGGGAAAAGATATCTTATGATGAACCTAGAAGGTATTGTGTGGAGTGGAGTAGTCAGATAGAGAAAGACAAATGCCATATGATTTTATGTACATGCGGAATCTAAAGAATAAAAGAAGAAAATAAAACAGAAACATAGAGTCAGAGAACATATTGAGGGTTACCAAAGAGGAAAGGATTGGGGGGCAGAGGGCAGAGAGAAAGAGGAAGGGATTAAGGAATTTTAATTGGTAGTTACAAAATAATCATGGAGATATAAAACAGAGCATAAGGAATATAGTCAATAATATTCTAATACCTATATATGATGTCAGATAGGTAATACATTTATTGGGGTAATCACTTCATGAGTTTTATAGATGTCTAATCCTTATGTTGTAAACCTGAAACTAATATAATATTGTATGCCAACTATAATTAAAAAATGAAAAATATATTCTTTTAAAAAGTAAAAAAAAAAAAGAATTATCCTTTTATCCAGTTATGAACCAAATGGGAAAATATGTCTAATTGATTTATAGTCCCTTTATAATGTTTGTCTAATTTTGATACTTAATTTATATACCATACTTTGCTTATAAAAAATTTCATTGTTTTTTAAAATTAATTAACCTTTAGTGAAGAAAACATCACTATTTAAAAATATCTTATAAGCTCTGAAAGGCAATTCCATAACAAATTTCCAGAAACATTGTTAATAAAGCTAGCAGATTGCTTGGATATGTATGTTCTGATAATGTTGATAAAATTTCTGCTATAAAATTTCTGAAAACATCACAAAGTAAAGCATTTAACAATAACCAAAGGAAAGAAGAAACTTTCAATATCCATTTAAATGTATTCCTGATGCTTCTATAATGTTCATTTTAGCATAGTTGATACAACTTTAAAAATAGCATCTAAACATCCTAAAAGTCCCCTGGTGACTATTTCTGTTATACCATATAGAGGAATACAGAGAACTGTTTGGGTAGGTTTGAAAGAAGTTCTACCAACTCCAAGATTGGAATGAGATCTCCCAGTCTGCCATTGCATGAGTGATGATGCTTCAGTCATTCTTTGGATATCTCCAGACATCTCAAGATTAATCTTAAATCTGTTCATCTCATTATTTTTCTTTTAGATAAATATATTCAGTTGCTAAAGCCAGAAATCTGGGGTTACTACCTCTTTCTAACCATACAAATCTGAATTATCAGCAATTTATCTATGAAATATAGTTTCAAATCTTCAATTTCTTTTCATGTCTATTTTTATGAGCCTACTTCAGGTCATTACATAAGTCACCTCCTAAACTATTTCCCTTTTCACCTCCTTTCCACGAATTATTTTTTTACAGAGCAGAAAAGGGGTCCTCTGAATAGGTAAATCTAAGCATGGGGCTCCCTTGCAATGATCGCTTCAGTTGCAGTTTATTTCACTTAGAATGAAATCTAAAGTCTTTGTCATACCCTATATGGCCTTGAATGGTTTACTCCTCTCCCTACCTTGCTTTTCTCTCCAAAATCTTGTGAGCTCCAACTGCACGGGTCTTCTATGAGTTCTTCGAACAAGGAATTCTTTTTCCTGTCCCTCTGAATGTGTTCTCCTCTTTGGTTATGTTGAGAGTCCCACTCTTTGCATTAGCTGAAATACCAACTTCTTGAAGAATCTATTCCTGATCATCCCATTCTAAGTATATTCCCCTAAAGTGCCCTCTATTCTATTTGTTTTTTTCTCCAACATTTATTAGATTTTCTTTTTGTCTATCACTCAATGTTAGAAAGTAAAATTCGTGAGGACAAGAGTCATATCAGTCTATTTTTTCATTAGATAACCAAAACACAGAATCTTCCACAAGTTAGATTCTAAAACATTTGTTCAATGAGTATTATTGTTTCTTACCATTATTATTGTATGATTAAATGCCCCTTATTCTGTGCTGTTGCTACCTCCTCACTCTTTTCCTGTTACCTGGTTCATCTTTATTAAACCGACTAGAGCACATTGTCATTTTGTTTTCTGTAAACAATTTATGTTTCCCTAATCTATAAAATAAAGTCAGAGGTACATAGATGAGAGTGACTTTCAAAATCCTCTAAAAATGACCCAGGATTATCTTTGTTATATCATACCTCCTAAACAAGAAAGTACCTCATGTTCCAGCCACATTAATCTACAAAATTAACCTGTGATCCAATATAATAGCCCAGATATTTCTCATCATTAGCCCTTAAAGTGTGTCTACTTCAATTAGTGAAAAACTCAACCTACCTGATTAATATAGAAAGAAAAACCCCAAAGAGAACTCCCTAAACCTTTCAAGTCAATGTAATTCCATTCATTTTAACATGTCATCATTGAACATTCGGTAGCTTCAAGTCGAAGGATTCAATTCTGAGAGAGGGACCATGTTTCTTTAGAAAGGGAGCCCATAGAATCTGATAAAGTTTCAGATTATGCTATGATACTATAATACAAGGAAACCCAAGCCCTGGAGAAAAAAAATAATTTGCTCCATTTTATTTTCTCCTATCTTCTAGTGTAATAGCAGGGCAGTTAAAAGGTGATTTATATAAAACTAAATTCTTGTAACTGCAAGCAGGATTTACAGGAGAAATATACTCAAGGAAACAGCAATAAATGATATGGAGAACATCTTGGCTATTGGGAAGAAACAGCGGCACTTTAGCATCTTGTCACTCTGAGATGGGGTTTCCTCTTTTCAAATAAGGATGCACACAGAAAAGCTATAAGAGTCAGTCATCAGGAAGACAATGGGTAGATTGCCTTGGAAGGAACAGAATTTTTTGTTATTTATTTGTCTTTTAAAAGAGTAACACATATGACCTCTTTACTAAAATGATCTTTCAAGGCGAAGTTAGCAAGCACTTTCTACATAAGACTATCATATAATTAGATGATTTGGCTTTCAGAAACTGAGCCACTCTCAGTGGAATGTGCAAACTACCTGCCAACACAAGCTCTGTTCTTGGAGGCAGGTTCCAGTGGAGAACTACCAATGGCAATGCCATTTTCTATCACTGACAATTGTGTAGAGTCCTTCTGTTTATAAATTTCTGAAGCAAAAGCAAAGGATAACAAATAGGTCCATCAAGCAAAATGGTGTAGGTGAAAGAATAGGAATTCAAGTCAGGATTATAAATCCTCACATGATTACTGCAGCTATCTAGATGTGTGAATTTGATTTAAAAAATCTCACTCAAGTTTCAGGACCTCTGTTTCTTCATTTTTACTTGAAGTCTCACTTAGACGATCTTATGTTTCTGCTTATTCTGAATTCTGTGAGTTGATGATGAATGCATTGAAATTGTTAGTGTGTATTGTTTGAAAAGAAAACGTCATAGTATAGGGCCGTCAGCCTCGTACTTATTAAACTTTTCCAGTACGTTTTCTCCTAGGCAGAGATTGGTAAATTTCTTTGAAGTTTCTTGTTTTTTCTTAAGAATTATGCAAATTTATTTTACTTCATAAGGTATCTTTGTTCATTTCAATACAAAGGGATGAATATAATTACTTAACATTAGGAAAAATGTCAATATAAAAAACATTAGTACCGTACTTATCCTGTGATATTAACTATCTCCTGGCACACATCAGGTTAGTAAATGCAGTTTCAATCCAATGTTCAGCACATTTTAATTGGATTTAGCTGGAAACATACAAACATAAGTGGGAAAGAAACAAATGTGTCTGGAAATAGGGCGGTAGGAGGTGATATCTGGAAGATTGTTGGCAAAGGAATTGAATGAAGTAGCAGAGTTCTACAACTGCAAATAACACTAGATGTAGAGGATTTTTAGCTCTATAGACTATTGCGGATGAAGGGGTGTTGAGATTCAAATAAAGCAAAGCTCAAAATGATTCTCTCTTGGAGCACTTTGTGCCAACTGTTTAAGCCAACAAGCTTTGAGTACAATATTTTAAAATTATTCCAACAAGGGTTAAATGCTTTACTAGAGATTTGTTTATCTAAAAAGCATTTTATATACAAATAATTTTTAGACTTCACAACAATTTGAGTATACATTTCATAGTTTAAATTGACTGGGATATGAAATGTGAAATTTATCCTTGGTTAATATTTTTGTAGGGAAGTAGAAACTACCTTTCAGGAATCTTAACAATCAAGAAAATATAGAAAAGACTGTAATTCCATTCCTAAAAATCACAAAGGGCCTTGTAAGGAAAATAAAGGACCAGACTCCTTAGCTGGAATTTCTCCCTTACACTGAGGATAAATTACACCATGGTATAATTCAGGGAACAATTCAAGAAATAGAAATAAATTCATTCTGGAGGAGAAAAAGAAACAAATGCTGAATCATAACTATCTTTAATTTGTAAATGGTTGTAATTTTTTTCTTGAGGTTTTAATTATCTAGCTATCTGCAGGCAGGAGTTAGAACAAATGACCTTTTTAAAAAGTTTCTGCAATATACTGTTTTTCTTTTTCACTTAAAAATACTTTTATTTAATTTTTCAGTTACAGTTGACATCAAATATTATTTTATACTGGTTTCTGGTGTAGTATGCTGGATTTTTTTTTTTAAATCACTGTGTAATAGCTGGCAGACATCCCTTAAACTCTGATTATCCCAGGAAAAAAAAAGAGAATTAAAAATTAAGCTAAACATCCAGTTTTCTACTGGTCAAAGTACTAAATACCTCTACCAACTTCAGGTTTCATTTTTGCACTCTTCTTAGATTCATATGCACACTATTCAGTAATGAGCAGATTATTCAAAATTTATTTTATTTCACAATTTGAATGTATAAAATGGTTTGCGAAACAAGGTCTGGGAATAACATGCAACCTTTTCCCAATTAACCAATGGAAATCCAATTATTTTAACATCTTTCTTCAAATGCCTAAAGGAGTAACTAAATGAGAACCATGTAATTATAGTACTCCCAAGTTTCTCAAGTTTTTTATAGATTAAAAAATTATAAAAGCTACTAACTAGAAACAATTAAATATACAACAAGAAGGGCCTCATTCTTTTAGAAACTAACCTCTACAACTGAAATGCATGTTTCTCGAGACTTGCCAGTGAAGTGTGGATGCCTTGGATCTTAGTGTGTGCATACAGTAAACAGTTTAGGTATTCAATGCAACATTATAAGAAGGATAAAACTTAATTATTGAAAAATTATGTGAAAAAGTTCGTAAAACTATTATGTATGCCTCACATGAAATGCAGTAAAACAGATGTGGCTGTTTCATCTTTCAACATATTTCTTCATAATTTATTTAGTACCTTAGCATCACACTTTGTGTGTTATTTCCTTCACTGGTGAATGATTCATAATTACTTTATTTAATGAGAAACACTACTTTACACAAGAAGAGTGTTTTGAGGAGACATAGCTATGGAAGCAAAGTTCAACATTAGCTCTTTATTTCATGAACTACAAGTTTAAGCGTTTGGGCAGAGGGGATTTGAAAGATGCCTTATGGTGTTTTTCTCAGATACATTTGCTTGTTCAAATTCAGCCTGAGTTGTTTACAAACACTTTGTATACAAATCCAGGGAAAAATTAGCAACAATGTGATAGCTCTCTATCTGCTCATTAGTAGTAAACAATTCACAAAAGCCACATTTTGAGTAGAGAGAGCTATTGGCTTAACTATGGGATGAGCTGGGAAAGCTGCAAGAACCAAGTCTCAGTGTTCATTTTTGGTAAGGGACACTTTGGAGTTTGGAGAAGTCGATTGCTTGTGCTGAAACACACTTTTTTTTGGTAAGAAAAAAATTCTACAGAGCTGTGACAGCAGAGACAACCTGTGTAGCCTAAACACACTAGGCCAAAGGTTTCTTCCTGTGAAACATCTTTTTCGAACCTCTGTTAGTGATTTTCTCAAGGAAGTACAGCAAGAGCCCTGTGATGATTCAAGCATTCTGTAACCTTTGATGATATTTTAAATATCATTAAAAGGAAGGCTTGAAAGGTCATTTTGTTAGGAGACTCATCTTGGAATTAAGTCTGTTTTTCACTTTATTGTGGAGAACAGAAAATAAAATCTTTTTATACTGATATCTCTCTGCATCTTTATCCATTTGTTCCTTTCTAATCTCAGCAATTCAATCATGGTTTTCTGGACACAGATTAGAATTTTAAAAACAATTCTCTCCATTGTCCCTTTTATACACTTTACTTCCAAATCCAACCAAATAACTATCACAAAACCCACTCATATCCTTTCAGCAGAAGTTCATCTTTACTTCTGAAAATATGGGGCACCAAATTACAAATCTTCCACATCTGGAAAAAAGGAAATCTATGGACTTCTGCAAATTATTTTGAAAGGTTGTGTTCTCTTACTTCAGCTTTCTTTAAGATTCTACTTCTTGACATAAAGTTTTGAATTTATAACAAAACTGCAGCTTCACATTTTGAAAAAGCACGATATGATAGGATGGCAAGTGATGTGTGTAATGGTTAAATACTATCTGCAAACTGGAGTTTATTAAATAACAAAGCATACAAAGCATAGAGTAACCCAGAAATTAGTCTTCAGGGCAGTTGTGGCTATCACTAACTTTCATTTAATGGTTCAATACTTCGAGAGGGTTGTTGTGGGCTGTAGAACATGGCGTTTAATAAGCAAATGTCCTCCCTTAATAAAAGAAGTAAAACTTAAATCATTTGTGATTTTTTGGAGGAATAGCAAGATGGGTATTTTCAGAACTGATATGAGAATAGCTTTTGATAGATGTGAGGTTGGAGCTGTTCTAAGAACAACTAAGTGGGTGAGAGAATAAAAGGGCAAGCTGGTTAATAATCCTGAAAATACACATTTATCTACATAATCAAGCAATAACAACAAGGTGAGCAGATGAGAGGCATGCTGTTAATGTTCCCCTTAAGTGTGAAGACATGCATTTTTTAAAAAGAGAGAATGTAGCTTCTTTAAAAATGATATAACCTTGGAATGACTACACGAAGCAAGAAAAGTAATTAGTTTCCTCATGAATAGTGATTGGATAGTATATCTATTCTGTGATTATTTCAGGGCAGGTGATTGATTTGTTTCCACTGGGCCTTGCCTCTCCAGCAGACCAGATATACAGACATCTCTTGAAATCCTGTTGGAAATTAAAAATGTCAGGCCAGGCCCCACCTCAAAGGGGAATCAGACTCTGCATTTTATTGAGATTTTCAGTGATTCGTGTGCATGTGAGAGTGGGACAAACATGAGTCCAGGAGATCCTTATTTCTCCTTCATTTTGGGATGGAAGTGGTTAAAACCAGTTACCCTGCATAAAACACTTGGCTCCAGCACTGTGAAATTTTCTGTTACTGAGGTGGAATCTGGCTTCTTATTCTTAAAGTGTTTTAAAGATGGTTCCATAATCCTCAGGGATCCCAAGAAGTGCAGCCGATTCACCTAAGAGGTGCTGTAGAGGCCTGCCTCACCTACTTTCATCATCTTTTCTGTTCTTTTAAAATAAGGGAGATATAGTTAGACATCCTCTGTAGACACCATACCTGCCACTGAGTATTTGGGTTTTGTAAGGAGAAAATATAACATGCTTGAGAGTATTCAGCCCATAGTAGGCACTCAAATAGATATGTATTATGAGATGGTTACTATATTATTTCCAAATTATTGCAAAACAACAGTGTATATTTAAAAATTCATTATTTCTGTTTATATGCACAGAGTGTGGACTTTATAAGTCCAGGGTAGATGACTTTCATACTGGTTTTCATTTATAGTTAAAGGGTGCATAGAAACAGGGCAGCCTTATGAATGTGCAACCTGTGCTTAGAATAGCCCTACACTTAATTTAAAGCTCAGCTATGACTGTCTCGAAATTTAAAAATAGTTTTTGTCAGAGGTCCTGCATTTTCATTTTGAAAATTATGTAGCTGGCCCTGTGTGAAAGAGATCTAGAGGCAAGCAGAGCCAGCTTCTTAAACTCCAACCGGGAATCGTGTCCTTAAGTTCTCTCGCTGCACTTTAGATGGGAACATTCTTCAGAAATGGCTTCATACTGCAAAATCACAAGTGTCTGCAAGTTTCAAAATTTATAAAACTCAAACACAAACATGTTTTTGCATGGCAATTATAGAAAAATAGTGGGCAATATCAAGATATCCACACTATGCACGTTAGCCTTCCCCGGTGTTGATTTGATCACATTAATGGATCCGTTTCTGGCAAAGTGTCAGTAACTCTGACTGCCGAGAAACATTTAATAAGTTCTCAAGGATACTGAAAATAGTGTGAACAGTTATGTCAGGGCCAACAGAGTGCTGTGGAACCCTCCCTTCATCAATGAACTAAAAATGTTGGCTAACAGTTTTAGTCAACCTATGCTCTAAGGTATTACAGGGGAAATGCTGCAAGCTTTTTTTTTTTTTTTTTAATACTATCATAGTCTCCCTCAGCTTAATAGGCTAAGGACATTATCAGAATCCTCAAGACAGTGATTCAGTAGCTGCTGTAGTATTGCATTCTTAACTGTGCAAGAAAAAAATCTAGAGTATTATGAACTACTTTGCACTATCAGCATGGTATTTTAAAAGATGATTAATTTGCTGAAAACCAATGTCATATCTTACCCTAAGTACAGAAAAATCTCACTAACAGCAGCCAGAATTCCTTTGCATGACAGACGAGTGAGCCGTACAAACCCGACTCCTTAGAGGGCACACCGCCTAACTGGTCAGCTGCCTTTTTTAATGAAAGTTATTTAATCATGAAAGCCAGCCTGGCCTTTGGAATTCTGGTAGATTGTGCTACCAGCCATTAGTCTAAACTGTGAAGGAATTTGTCAACATTAGGTGTTTTGAAGAGTTGGTAGCAATATTTAAATTTACCCACTAAAGACTAGCTTTCCTGATGCTGTGGTTGAGTGAATAAAATATTGGAAATCATGTAAGAATAGAAGATCAAGGGAAGCCCGAACAACTGAAGTGAGAATACAGAGAAAAACAAAGAATAAGAACTATGAAGACTATACAAAATTCAGCACTGGACTTCCAGAAACAAAATACTCAAGACAAATCAACCTAGTGGGCTAGAAACAGAGGTACTACAAGTTAGACTAAAATAAATAAATAAATAAAATTAAAAAAAGAAAAAAAGAAAAAAAAAAGAAACAGAGAAAGGTGCCATAACCAGAGACGCTGTTAATAGAATATGTGGCAACATCATTAAGAAACTTTTTATATACTTGCAAATGAAAGAAATGCCTGAATAATTAATCTCTGTTTGGCTAGTTTTCTGTTGCCTGGGACTTTCAGTTGTACTAATATATGTAATATCAGATTATTTGTTCTAAAACTATTGAAAAGCAAGTATATAAAAAATAAGTCATAAAATCATCAAGAGGCTGGTGGCTCCATGCCATCTTCATGCTGCCCTTCTATGTTTTTCTGAATTTTAATTTATAATTTTCCATCTTTGTATGCTGTTTTTGTCTTAATGCAGGACTATATTTGATCATAGTGCATCCTTCAGTTAGATTTATCAAATATTTATAGACATATGAAGATTAATTTTTCTGGAGTATAGGTCTAATCAAGTAATCTTCAACAGCTCTGTGTCTCCTACAGGGGAAAAAAAAAAAAAGACACATTCTTTACACACATTGTATGCAGTCCTTGTTCTGGGCTTAAACTTCATTTGACTTTTTCTGTCACTTCTCTCTTTCATATACTCTAAGCTATAGTCAAATAGACCTACTTCGCATTTCTCGATCAGGACTCGTGCCATTGGCTCCTGTTTTCTTTGTCTGAAATGCTCTTCCTCCATCATGCGCAATTCAGTCCTACCCATGCTATGTTCAAAACAAACATCATGGCCTCTGTGTAAACTCTCCTACTTATTCTACAAAGAGAGAACAGTACTCCACCTTTTTTATTTTTCGAAATCCAATTATCTGTATCCTTCCTTTTTTAGTATTTATTGTGTTTGACTTATATTTTAGTTACATATGTGTTTTATTTATCACGTTGAGAATAATCTGTATTTATTGTGTGTCCACTAAAAAGTCTATCACCAGTGCCTTAAGCACAGAAGTCATTGAATAAAACATTTGAAGGAATCCATATAATGAATAAATATTTACCTAGGATAAAAGGATAAAAAGAGATAAATAGTAATATGATTTAAGAGAGATTGGATACAACTAGAAAATAAAATTGAGAATCTGCAGTTTTCTTACCCTACAAATGTTTTAAATTGAACATTCAGAAATATTTGATACCATCCTTAGTTGCATTAATCGAGTGATGTCAGTGGGGATGGCAAAGTAGGATCTCTGGAAATTGCACCTACATTAAAGCAGCAACAACTCTGATGAAAAATGTCAAAATATACTTTTTCAGAAGTCTGGAAATTAACCAGAGGCTTGCAACATTCTGTGGATTGTTTATTTAAAAATTGGCTGAACATCCATTATAAAGTGAGCTTTGTCATGTTTTAGATCTCTATTCTCATTCTGTTCTTCCTAGTACTATCATAGTCCTTAAAACCAACAGCCCTGGGACCACATTAAAAGTAGCCATCTGAAAGGAATGCAGTGTTAGTTTAACATTTGAAAATCAATCACTGTAATAAATGATATCAATAAATAAGGGATAAAAGTACATGATTATTTTAAGGTGCAAAAAACATTAGATAAAATCTAATGTTCTTTCATGAGAAAATCACCTAGCAAACTAGGAATAAAAAGGAACTAGCTCAATCCAATAAAGAAATTCTATGAAAAACCTACAGCTAACATTGCTCTTAATGGTGAAATTAAGATCAGGAAAATAATATTTTACTGGAGTTCCTTGTCAGGGCTATTAGGCAAGAAAAAGAAATAAAAGGCAGCTAGATTAGAAAGGAAGGTGTAAATCTACTTGTAGACGCATGTTCCTGTATACAAAAAACCCTAAAGGAATACACACACACACACACACACATACACACACACACACACACACTATTAGAGCCAATGAGCTAGTTCTGCATGATTGCAAGAAACAAGATTAATATGCAAAAATCAATTGTATTTTTATACACTATTAATAAACAATCAAACACAAAATTGAAAACAATTCCATTTATCATAGCTTCAAAAAAGAATAAATTTAATAGAAGAAGTTCAAGCTTTGTGTACTAAAAACTCTAAAACATCATAGAAAGAAATGAAACACCAAAGTGAATGGAAAGAGCTTTGGTTTTGATGGTTAAAGGGGCAATATTCCTTAAATTGATCTAAAGATTCCACACAATCACTGTCAAAATCCCAGCTGGCTGCATTGCAGAAATTGAGAAGCTGTCTTAAAATTCACATGAAAATTAAAGAAATCTAGGGTAGTCAAAACAATCTTGACAATGAAGAACAAAGTTGTAGGACTCATACTTTCTGATTTCAAAGCTTATTACAAATCTTCACTAATCAAGACAGTTATGGTACTGGCATAAAAACAGACATACAAATAAAATAGAATTAAGAATCTAGAATAAACTCTCATATTTATAGTCTATTTATTTTGCACAAGAATGCCATTGCAATTCTACTGGAATAGAATAGTCTTTGCAATGAGTAGTGGGACAGCTGGATATTAATATGCAGCAGAAAAATGAAGTTGGATCCTTCTGTACACCAAATACAAAAATTAACTCAATGTGGATCAAATTCTAAATGCAAAAGTTAAAACTTAAACTAACAGAAAAAAATATAGGTATAAATCTTCATTATCTTAAATTAAGCAATGTTTTCTCAGAACACCAAAAGCAGAGGCTACAAAAGAAAAAAATAGATAAATTAATTTTATCAAAATTAAAAATGTTTTGTTTCAAAGAACACTAACAAGAAAGAGAAAAGACAGCCCATGGAATGGGAGAAAATATTTGTAAACCACATATCTGATAAGGAATTTGTATCTAGAATATATAAAGAACCCTTACGATGCGATGATATAGAGATAACTCAATTAAAAATGGGCAAAAGATTTGAACAGACATTTCTCCTAAGAAGATACACAAATGGCTAATAAGTATGTAAAAAGATGCTCAATATTGTTAAGCAAAGGAAAATGAAAATCAGTGTCTCTTTGTATCTACTAGGATGGCTATAATAAAAAAATATAAATAATATGTGTTGGTGTGGATCTGTGAAATTGAAACCCTTACACATTTCTAGTAGAGATCTAAATGTTGCAGCCAGTTTAAAAAAGTAATATGGAAGTAGCTCAAAAAGTTTAACACTGAGTTACCATATGACACATAATTTCTACTAATTATAGTCCCAAAAGAGCTAAAAAGATATGTTCATGCAAAATCTTATACATGAATGTTACTAGCAGAATTAATAATAAATCCTCAAAAGTGGAAACCAATGTTTATTGATTGATGAATAGATATAATAAATATATAATAAATATATCTATATATATAATTATATCTATATATAAGATATGTACATCTATATATAATATACATGTATATATACATAAATATAGTACATTTTCTTATATATTCATCTTATATATATTTATATAAATATATATAAGATGAATATATAAGAAAATGTACTATATTTATGTATATATACATGTATATTATTCAGTCCTAAAACTGAATGATATATGAATATATGATGTAATATGAATGAACCTTGAAAATATTATGCTTGGTAAAAGATGCTGGATACAAGAGGCCATACATGGTATAACTCCACCTGCATGAAATGTACAGAATAAGCAAATGCATAGAGAAAGAAAGTAGAGTACTGACTGCCAGGATATTGTGGGAGGGGAGAGTGGGAGTGACTGCTAATGGGTATAGGATTTCTTTTTGGATGATGAAGATGTTCTGGATCTAGATTGTGGTCACAGTTGTGCAACTGTTCCAGACATTGCCAAGGTCATATGGGTGTGAAAATTTCCCCACTGAGAACCACTGATGTTGATCTATGTGTACTGATCTCAAAAATATATTTTTAAATAATTATAATAATAATAATAAAAATGTAGAACAAATTGCACAGATTGTTTGCAGTTTAAGAGAGAAACAAATTTCAAATGGATAGGGTAGAAATAATCTGAAAAATAATTTTCTCCTGTGAATAATAGGTAGTAATATTTTATCTACATCAAAAGTATGCTAGAAATTACATTTATGAATGTTTTTTTTATAATTGTTAGATGAAAGATGATGCACCATAAAAAAGGTAGTTTTCTTGTTACATTATGTACTTAAGACAGTGCTGAAAAATATTCAATCTACTTTCCATGATTAAAGCATAATTATATAAATAAAAATAAATCAAACTTTTGCATATTCGAGACAAGAGAATACAAAGAGCACCTGTTTCTACTTTAATTGTCAGAGAGAACACTGAATCTAAATTGGATTCTCTACAGAAAGAGACACCACCTTAGTTTAAAAATACCAAGGGAAAATGGCAATAAAAGGTAAAATATCCTTATTAAGGCTCACTTAACAAGAATATTAGTAGAGAATGATAGTAATCACTAATACAGAATAATAACACTTATATAATACTTACAGAATAATAGTAATCATTTACATTTTAGAATTAATTAAATGTGTCTGGCTTTGCACTGCTTATTTTAAATTATGTTTAATTACATGGAACTGTTTCAACTTTACAGCTAAGAAAACTGAGGTTTAAGTAGATTCAGGACATATAGGCAACAAGTGGTGAGACAGGGTCCCAAATTCAAGTTTATTTAATGGTTAAGCCCATGTGTTACGTCAACTTCTCATATATCTTCAAAAAGTCTTAAATCTTATGAATCAGAATAGAACAAAGAATGTGACTTGTACTACATTTCTTATTACATAGAGTGGAATTTTCAATGCCATCTTTGCCAGTAGAAGTAAAAATCACTATTGTGAGTATCTAGTAAATATGTTTTCATGTGACAGAGACCAGAGATACTTTCAAAACAGGAATTTGAGGTGGGTCTCGAGGAGGTCAAGATATGATGGTTGTCTCTACCCAAAGAATCAGGCTAGGAGATCAAAGCTGGAAATGCTTAATTGCTTGGTGTGAGGCCAAGATTTGAACCTACGTCTATCTCATTGCTGACCTCTTGGTCATTCTACAGCACCACACTGCTTCACACAACCCTGCAATGCAGATGAAACGTATCAAACACAGGGCTTGGCACCAGCCCCAACCTCCAACTGTGTACCCAGAGGATGGGTATAGAACTCAGGAGCACACTCGCCCTCTGCTCAGAAAGCTGAAAGCCTGACTTCTGAAAATGATCCCTCAGGGGCTCGGACACCCTGCGGTCCACTTGGGATACTGAAGAAGCTGTTCCTCAAAAGGAGCACCCACTGTGTATTATACCCAGGGTGGTGAGCTATATAAAAGGTGCTTCCACATTTATTATTGTATTTGAACTCCAAAACTACCCATTAAATAGTAATCCAGATTCTATTATGATTTAATTTTATAAATGAAGAGATGGAGATTCAGAGAATTTAAGTAACTTCTAGTAGGTCACGTGTCAATGAGTGGAAAAACTCAAGTAGGTCTTTTAATCCCATAAGTAGTGTTTTTTCTATTTCACCAGGCTCCATATGTAGACCACATAATTTTTTTCTCTATTAAAACATTTCTGTGCAAGTTAACAATAATTGAATCTCTCACATAATTTGTACTGAGTCCCTTCCCATCTTTCTCTCAGGTGTAGAAAGGAACATTTCAATAGACTTCTGAGGACAATATTTGCTTTCGCAAACTGTTTCTGAATCTGAGTCTTTATTTCTATCTGCTCTACTTTATTTCCAGAATTCTTTTAAAATGTTTCCATAGAAACTATTGAAGAAGATAATGATGAGCTATGTAATATTCTCAATGGATGTCTTTCTGAATTTTGTGTATTCATTCCTCAAGAGATTTGAGATTTTTTTTTTTTGATATGAGATATATTTCTGAAGAGGATTCTCTTTATATGTCTCCTGAATGTTTTAGGTTATAAACTCATACTCTGTAATTTTGATGAAATATTCCAAACACTGTGAAATATTCATGTTTTATTATTGTAGCTTAAGTGAGGGTGCCCTCATTTATTTTACCTGCATTAACTTCTCTCTGCTCAGCATCTCCACAACTTTCCAATGCTGAGGTGGGTCATGGAATACTGGAAACCACATAGCTCTGTCTAGCCATAGTGGATAAATTATTGTAGAAAGCCCATGCAGCTGGAGTGAGATGACAAAGAAGAAAAGAAATAAAAAAAATGTACACTAAAGCTCAGTGGTGTACTTGAAGGAAAAGAAAAAAGGTGACAGACAGATTAATCTCAACACTGGGAATTTTGTCACATTTAGATGATCACTGAGGTCCAACATTTTCCATAGTAATACATTTAATACCCATGAATTCTCTAAAATGAGGAAATTTGATAAATGTAGAGAATGTTAAAATTTTCCCTTATAGCTATTTACATGACTTTATTATTTACATCTGTACCATAAAAGGCTTGAAGTAAAGGCCGTAATTCTGTCAATAGGTAAGAAGCTCCACAGCTTTTGTTCAGTGCACAGGAAAGAGCAATAACTAATGCTGTCTGCTGCTGCATGTCCTAAATTATATGCTCTTATCTTCACTGGACAGTTTTATATTTTAGGATTTCCCTTATCCACCCCTTTAAGCTGATCGAATTGCAAAAATCACTGAATGGAACTCTATATTGGCCTCACACGTGAGCTGGTGGACCTATAAATTAGCTAAGTGAGAAGAGGGTTATATATTCCAAGGGATACTATAGCTCATTGTTGGTGAGAAGTTTTAATACTTTTAGTAATGGACTATTACAAGGACTTCTTGTGAGAAAAGGTAGAAAATAATTAATTGATAAGGGTGGTTTATAGTACTAAAGAGCTGTTGTAATGTGAATCTTTTGAATCCTATGTTACGAGTTCAATACGCTGTATGCTAGACAACATAATATGGAGTTAGATTTCTTTAGCTGTCACCTGCATTTCCTGCAGAGAAGTAAATCCTAAACAGAAAGGCTAAATCTTCTTTCTCTGTCCACAGATTAACTCTGTGTTAAAAATAGCCAACTTCTGCAACAACTACCTACATGGTAGAGTTAGCTGTGTCTTGGAAACCACTTTACCTAACACTAAAACACTTGTTTATGCCATCCTATTTTGAATGTTTTTTCTTTCCTTCTCCCACCTATGAGATTTATTTCAAATGTCATCTCCTCTAAACAGACTTCTCTAGTAAGTCTGGTCATTGGATCCTCTGTGTTCTCTCCATATTTTTTAAAAGGGTTCTACCACTGCAGTGTCTGGCATGTAAGTACATACTGTGTGGCAAGCATTTTTTTTTTTTTAACACAAAGGCCACTAATATGTATAAATACAAATGTAGTCTGTACTCTGAAGAAATTTATAATATTCTAACTACTATTTATGCATCTGATTCACTTAATAGAATAGCATATAAAATCCAAGAAGACAGTTTCATTTATCTCTGCATTCGCAGCACCTGACACAAGGATTTACACAGAAAAAAAAAAATGCTTCAGGTGCTTATTGATTGGATATATTGCGCTAAAAGCACACATCTCATTTATCAGACAAAAGGCGAATCTTAAAAAAAAAAATACACAAATACAAAAACTTAAATAAAATTTAACCAAAATTAGAGAATTATATATAATAGAATATTTTCATTTTTTCAGTAAAAATAATATGTGACTTATTGATTCATTCCGTTGTTCAATTTACAAGTATTCATTGAGATAATACATAAAGCACGTTAAGATATTTTCCTACTTCTGCACATTATACTAAATTTTTAAAATCACATGAAGTTATTTAGAATTAGAAACAAAGGAAATTTGCAATCGTTTTTCCCAGATCTCTAATAAGTGATAGTAAATGATGTCTTTATATAAGCAATGATGTTCATCTGGTTATTAGACACATCATTGCTTGTCTTCTCTATTTTGAAAAATCAATTTACAATTTACTTTCACAGTCTACTGGTTTTCTTTTTAATTAACTCTTATTAGATTATCTGAAATTAAAAGCTGATGAAATTTGAGGCACATTTGGAAATGCCGACATTCTTCGACATCTAATACTTTGCCCATAGAAGTTAGATTTCGATAAAACTCATTGCAACGAGATATATTTGAATATTACACATTCAATAAAACTCTAACAGTCAATGGGACTATATTTAATTTTAGTATTCTAAATTTTAAGCCTGAAAGAGTAGAAGTAAATTATTAAAAATAATATTTTGATAATTTCTTTAGGATTTATTGAGACAAAAAGTTTTTTGGTATCTGTCTGCTCAGTATAGATATAAGAGTGGAGAGGAACTGGACATTTAGAAGTCTGATTCCTTCGCATGATATGCAATGTGTAAACTCCTGGAAAGAGGGTGTACCTTCTGACGTGAAGCTTTAATGTCGTGATTATCCAATATGGATGCTTCCAAATTTCTCTAAGAGAAGAAATCATTTTGAATAAACTAAAGAAAATAAATGAAAAACATATGATAATTTCAATATATGTTGGAAAAAAATTGAAAAATTCACATCCACCCATGACAAGAACTCTCAGAATGTAGAAACAGAAGGTAATTTACTCAGGCTAAGGAAAGTGTATCTAGAGAACACCTTGACATAGAACCGAACATTTTTGTGAAAGGTTAAATCCTTTTCCCCTCTAATCAGAATCAAAGCAAGTATGTCTGCTCTTACAATTCCTGTTCATTATTTTACTGAAGGCCAATGCAATGAAGCAAGAAAAAAAAAAAAAAAAGAATATAGATCAGAAACCAAGAAATAAAATCATCTCTACTCACAGAGATATGATTGTCTACGTATATAATGTCAACAAATTAGATGCAAAATCAACATACAAAAATTAATTTCATTTTTATAGATTAGCAACTGGAAATTGAAAAAATACCATTTAAAATAGCACCAAAACCATGAAATACATAAGTGTAAGTCCAGCAAAATGTGCAAGATTTGTATGCTAATTACCACAAAACACTGACAAAAGAAATTAAAGGGGATCTAAATAAATAAAATATACCGAGGAAGAGTCAATACTATTAAAATGTCAGTTCTCCTCAAAGCTTGTCTAGAGATTCAGTGTGATTCCAGTACAAATTTTAGAATTTTTTTTTTGTAGAAATGAATAAGTTCATATCAAAATTTATGTGGAGATGTAAAGTATTCAGAATAGCCAAAAATAATTTTGAAGAAGAGCAAAGTTAGAGGACTCATTGTCTGATTTTAAGACCTGCTATGAAGCTACACAGTAAACAAGATAGTGTGGCATTGGCAAAAGATAGACAAATCAATGGAACCAAAGAGTGAGTTTAGAAATACATTCACATATATATGGTCAGTTGATTTTCTATAAAGATATGTAGGCAATATAATGGAAAAATGGTAATTTTCTGATCAAATGGTGCTAGAAAAATAGGACATTTACATTGAAAAATCATCAATCCATACTTAACATTATATACAAAAATTAAGTCAAATGAATTAGAAATCTAAATGTAAAATGAAAAACAATCAAACTTGTAAAAAACAGAAAAAATCTTCATAACCTTATAAAATTAAACTCTAAAAGTGTGACAATTAATGAAATGAAGACTTACATAAATTTGTGTACATAAAAATCAATAACTTCTTTTTAAAAGACACTGTTAAGAAAATGAAAAGGCAAACAACAGTCTGGGAGAAAATATTTGTAAGAAAAATACACTATAAAGAGCTTATATCCAGCCTATACAAACTTTCGATTCTCAATAAAAAAAATGCATTACCCAATTAAAAAAAAAATGATACAAAGTTCTGAACATCTATTGGACTAAAATAAAAAAACAAAACAAAACATTAAAATGGAAACAATTCTTATATCTAATAAAACCTGTCAATACCAAGTACTGACAAAGCAGAGAAACAACTGAACACCCACCTATAGCTTGTGAGCATGCAAAACATGCAACCTCTTTGGAAAACAGTTTGTCAGATTCTTAACTTAAAAATGCCACTGGCAAATGACCTAGCAATTCCACATAAAGAGCTACATAAACCATATTTTTCCCTGTACGAAATAATTTAACCATAAAACAGAGACCGTCCACAACAGTGCATTAAATTTATTGAGCAGTAAGGTATTTATGCTATTCAAAAGTAAAATAACTGCCTTTTAGGGCTAGAGTTAATATTCCCACAAATGTTCCTGGTTTTTTTTTATAATAAAAAACAATAATATTAAACTTTAAGTCAAAAAAGACAGATCACCTTTTCTCAGTAGAATAACTTAATTCAGGTAGTTACTGAAGAATAAAAAAATGTCAATAAATAAAGCCTTTCACTGCAGAACTGGAAGTGCTAGTGGTTCGGGGTTGATGTACTCTAGAGGAAAATTTGCATATTTTTCAGGGGAAGCTAAGTACTTTTGTGGAGGCAGTTTTTAGGCAATTTTTAGTATCTGTAAACAAATCTCCCACACAACGCTCAGACAGTCCTCTTGACTTAAAAGAGTCCCCTAGGAACAGGGGCTGACTCTTCCTTACCTAAATCACAGCTTCTGGAACTTAGCTCAGGTGGTCTTCTAAGAAAACAAGGCAACTCACGAACAAAACAAGACTGATCAGACGTTGGAATTCGTAAAATTTAAAAGCATTTATAATTCCCAAATAATATTCTTTAGCATGAAAATCGAAAAAAATAAAGAATGCTTGCATCTGAGGATACTCTCCCAGGATTTTCAGGATGGAAGTTGTTCAGGTCATCTGTTTCTCAAAAGATGGTTTCCAGGTCTAATTCATTGTGTAGTGAGAACTGTGCCTTTCAGGTCTAGGAAGCGCTGTACACCCTAAGGCTGTGAGGCCTTAGTAAGGAATGCACTCCAACTGGTGACAGTTTATCATTAAGAAAAACTGAACAACATATGCGTCCTTCCATACATGATAGCTAGCATTTTTCTCAGCTGATTTTCCAGCCCATTTCTATTTCTATTAGCTGATTAGAAATCTTATTGCATCTTTGAAATCTTCCATTTAAAATAAATGTCAAAAGGTAAAACTATTTTTTCTCCCCACAAATCTCTCTTGATTCTATATATCTATTTTTGTTAAGGATATATTATTTTTCTCTTCATTTGGGCTAATCCTTGATCTTTGACTCCTCCCTGTCTCTTACCAATACCCTTCCTTGCCTCCTCTATATCCAATAAGGGATCAAACGTTCTCATTTCTCTCTCTCAAGCATCTCTTGTTGAATTCTTTTCCAGTTCCACCACCACCACCACCATTCTAGCTTAGATCCTTCTCATTTTTCATGTGGATTTTTTGTAATAACCTAACTGATCTCTTATTTCAGTCTCTCCTTCACTTTCTAACCTGGGAAGAAATATAGAATAGTGATTGAGCATAAGAGTGCCAGAAATAGACTGCCCAAGTCTGAACTTCAGTCTGGGATCAGCTACTTAGTTTCTTTAAGTCTCAGTTTTCTGAGTTTCTATGAGGTTGACATATAGTCCTTAGTACAGGGCCTACCTCATAAAATTACTAGACATGTGTTAACTATGATAGTTTTTTTGTTCTTTTTTAAAATTTTTTTTAAATTAATTTATTTATTTTAATTAGTTTCAAGTCTACAGTACATTGGTTGGACATTTATATAGTTTGTATTAACTGTGATAATATACCTCCCTTGCAGGTCTCAACACAATGTAGCAAAATCACATGATCATGATTTTATCCTTCCATGTAAACCATGGGCTTCTTTAGAGTAGAGGCTGGATCTTACTGTTTTTTGTTTTTTTTGTTTTTGATTATGGAGAAACTGCATAAAAACTAACACACAGTGAAATAGCAGACAAATGTAAGATCTGTGTTAACAGGAGTTTATACTTTTATTCGTTTACTCAGAGATCCAACTGTATCTCAGTTCCTCACCTCCCTGCTTCCCTTCATTCCTTCCTTGAGATTATATTATTTAAGTGACTTCCATATGCTGGGTGCTTTATCTTTTCAAGAACTCAATGTAATTTTAGGAAAGCTTACTTGATCATTTTAAATTTCAATTATTTTTACACTCTGGTCTTTCAAAATAGAATTAAAAATATCATTGACATGGTTTCAACTTAACCATCTCTAAGATCCGATGTATTCTTTGACATATTGGCAATGACAGAACAATTTCTTTAAGAGGGATTTTTTAAAGTACCAATTTCCATTATGGGTTTTAGTGGGGATTGAAGTGGGACTGTTACCCTTGAGATACAGGGGACTTAGGCAACATCTCTCCATAGAGGAACATTGTGTGTTCCTGACACACCAACCTTCAGTTTGTTATTTAATGTTTAAGGACTTCTTTAACTGTCTCTGTATGTTTGGAACAATGAAGTAGGTCTTCTACCACAGGAAGAAAAGGGCTATGATATAAACTGAGATTTCCAAATGCCAATTTGTATACTAGACTTGTGCTATCAGCCTCAGAATGAATTTAACAACTATTTTTTGTATCTTTACTATATGCCTTTCTTGTGGGGAACTTGTTCAACATACAGATTTCATGAGCTCTACTCCTAGAGTTTCATATTACATTGGTCAGGGGTGAGATCCCCAAATCTATTTTAGAAGGGTTTACCAGATGATCCTGATGTTCAATGGGCCCCCTGGGAACATACCATTATGTATTAGAGTTCCAAAAGCTCTGCATTTTAAATTAGGTTAGGAGAAGTAGAAGATGCCCATGTGTCACAGAGGAGAGTGCCAAGGCTGGTGATTTAGTGGAGGCTGGTGTCTGTGTGGACAGTTATCCAGAAGCAGCAGCCAATAGTGGTCAAGGGAGGATTAGAGTAGAGGGATGGCACAGCTCTGATGATACATGAGAAAATATTCCCCTTTTCTCCCTGAGGAATACCTGAGTTGAGAGTCAAGACTGCGGGCAGAAGGCTTAATTTCCTTCTAAACAAGTGGGCAAGGGATTAGAGAACCAACATCTGGTTTCTATGGTGTCACATTTGTACTATGGGTGTGGGTAATTGTTTGGTTACACCTTATTTATGTCTGGATTTATATATATATCTAAATATATATTTCACTGTCTTTCCATTTTGGGATTCAGTAAATCTTTTGTTACAAAACACCATTAATAAAGCCTGTGGTAGGAAGATCTCTTGCTGCCAAAATCGTTTGGATAAGTTTTTCTTACCTGGCTACTGGTGAGCATATTTGTTTCTAGGACGCGTCTTTCTTATCACAATCACTTGGCCTTGTCTTAATAACAGTGGGAAGTGACAGGGAGTTTATATTTGAAAGGATTCCATGACATTCTCCTCCAGTATATAAAAGGACAATGCCTATGGACCTCATTGGGCAGAGAAATTTACTTAGCTCTTTGCTTGTGCATTTTGAAGTTAATTCTGTTCAGAGAATCAATCAGGAGTTTTTTCTACTCTAATACAAGTATTCTCTAGGAACAACAAAGAGAAATTAGCGTGTGATTGGATCTGCTCTCACGTCCTGCATCTTATTTTGGCTCTAGTGTCAGCTCTGGGAAGGAGTATTTGATAGGTAGGAGCTTTTCTTTCATTCCATCTTAGTGTTTAGCTAAACTAAACTAGGTTTTCACAGAATCTTTCAGGACCAAATTTTGTCAGCACTGTTTTTGCTGTGTTTGAGATGGCTATTTTCTATGAACACTTCAACAAAAACTGTTTTCTTGTAATATTTGATATTTCTAGGGATGTATTGACAATAGATAACTCTTTACTCTCCCAGAAAATATGAGTATTAAGAATGTTCATCGGGATCATGTTGTAATCCCACTAGAAATTTTCTTCTCTTTTTAAAGCTCTTAAATATCTCCATAAAATATATTTTGTAAGAAATGAATACTAGTGAAGAAATTTTGAGTGGCACTACCAGCACTCTAATGAAGGCATCTCAATTTTCTTCGGATCAAATGAACTTATGTTTATTAGCCTTCAACATACTAATATTTCCTAGCCTTTCAATTTGTAGAATTGTTTCCAGCTCGATTGAGTGAGCAACAAAGAGACTGAGTAAAGGCTATGGGATGCATACTGAGGCCCGATGTTACCAACATGTTGTTTTGATTTTATAAGAAACTCTGTCCACTTCTTCTAAAATCATATATGTAATTAAAACTATAAGAAAGCATTCCACTGCATTTGCTTCTTTATGTAAGAGGGAGAGCACAGCTCTATTGTTTCAGGATCACGTTTTGTCAGCACTGTTGTGTCCAGCTGGATTGTGTTTGGTGATTGAACACACCTGACAGACATTCATGACAGCAGATGCCTCAGTAAATCTCCTCAACTGCACCCACTGCTGTTAAACTAAAATTAGGTGACCAGGGTACTTTGAACAGCGATTTTTAAATTAATTTTTTTTCATTAAATTTTAACCAGTGCCTAGAAACTTATTAATGATTGCTTTTAAAATCTTGTCAGCCACCAGTTGCTATTATATGAAACCACTTACAGTTAGCGTATATATTTTAGTTTGAGAGGGTTTCATTTTGTAATGCATACTAACTGTAAGGCAAAGGAATTACATGTTAATGACAATGGCTAAGGTTTATTAAACTTCACACACAGTGGCAAATATTGCACTAAGGGTTTTACCAGTATTATCTGATTTATTCCTCTCAGTAAGTTGTGAGAAGATTGAGGGACAGACAGGCTCAGAAACTTGCCCGAGATCATATAACTAATAGGTGATGAAGGCCGACTAAATAACAGACTGAATAAATTTATATTGCTTGAGAGCTCTTTAACCACAGGTTAAAATTATAAGGTTGAGAGTGCTTATGATTCTCTATTAAGCAAGGAAGCTGGGTAGATCTACTTCAAATTATGGGTTATGTCAATACTTTGTATTTCTACAGTGTTTTTCACAGCACTTTCCACTGTATTATTTTATTTATCTTATCACAATCTTGTGAGGTGTACAGGTGTAGTGATATTGTCTTCTACTGCGAAGAGAATAAACTCTTGCCTAAAGCTGCAGAGCCTGGATTAGAATCTAACCCCATGAGTTGGGCAATTTCCATTGAACCATATGGTCTCCCTTTGTAGGCCAATCCATTCTTTCCTAACTATAATATTCAGTGGAAAATAATTCAGAATAAAACCAGCTAATAAAGAGTGTACTTTAATACTGCTACATGTTTTTAACCTAAAATCCCCAAATATCACATAAACGTTTTCCAAATCTGTAACTGTTTTATTTATAATTATAACTATATGGGTGGGAAGTTGAGGCATAACATTACTGAAAGACATTAAATATGGGTGGTGTATATACTAAAGAAAAGGCTATTCGTGTTTTACTTTTTCAAAGAAAATGTGTGAGAAATCTAAGCGAAGCAGTAACATGTTAGGAAAATACTTAATCCATAATAAATTTAACATGGAAAATCTACATGTGATTTGCAGTATAAATTTTCTAGTAGCACTAGAAAACTATTTTCCTGTCTATGAGATAAATGCAGATAGCTTTTCAGAATTTTTCATGACATTGAGGCATAAGTTAAATTTACCTTATCAAGTTCTCATAACAAGACTATTATAGAAGGCTATCGTAAAGGTTATTCTAGACAATGATCTACACAGAAAATGCCATTAAAACTAGATGACAATGATAGAAAGCCAAAATTTAATTCAGTAAAATATCTATGAAAGACTAAACCACTACAGTGCACATATATAATTTTCTGAGGGTCTGGATCAATTTAAGAGTAAAATTAAAATATACAAAATATCTCACAAAAATATAGCTTTGGAGCCATATATCATTTTGAAAATCAGATGACAGCTGTGATAGGAACCTCCTTCCAACATTGCAAACAGAAAATTACAGTTGTACATATTTAATGAAAAAAAAAATCGATGTAGAACTACTGAAGATCTAGCAACAGTCTAAATTACCAGAAGCCCAGTCCTCACCTTCGAATTCTTCCTATACATGAATGGATAGTGTTAATGCCCTGTTAACATTTGCCACAACGAGGCTTTTGGTAAAGATTAACATGAAAGATTTGAAGACTGAAATCACTGCCAAGAACCTGTATTTTTTTTTGGTGAGTGATCAAAGGGAGATGCAATCCTCTGTAAAGAGAATAAAGTTAAAAGCCTTTATGAAGGAACAAGATGAACACACTTTAGACGTCTCTCTGACCAGAAATGTATAAAATTGCAACGAGAGTAACAAAATAATTGAGTGCTTCGGTGTTCCCACTCAGGTTTCCACTCAACTCTATCAAGTTAGTACTGTCATTATCCTCATTTTACAGGGAAATTAATGGAGGAACAACGAAGGTGAGTAGTAACTTGCCCAAGGTCCAACTCCAGACATGACGCCTGAATTAACAGAACTCATTAGGAAAGGTTTCAGTTCTCCACTTAAAAAAAATTGTGGTGTTTATTTTTCCTATAAAAGAAATTATTTAAAAATAAGTTAAATGCATAAAAGGCAAACTTTTGTATCACAATGGATGTTAAAATAAAAAAGTAACAGTCATAAAATTCACTTTACTGCCTGCTGCTTGCCCTGGCATTTGAGGATTTTAGGCTCAGTGAGCTGGAAACCAGTTCAATAGAAACTCTGTCTGTTCCCTTGCAAATGCTTTCATTTATCGTATATGGTTGTCAAATATTATCATTCCTATCATTTATAAAAAAACTCTGCAGCCTTACCTCCCCGAATAGTCTACCAAATTATTCAATACACTTATGTATATTATATACATTAAATATATAATTGGTGTGAGTGGAAATAATTAAATTTTAAAGTCTAAAAATCTATTTCATGTTCATCATTCATCTCAAATATTTATTTCATACCATGAATTTATCATAGTATACAGTCTAGTAGACACTCATAATCTATTATCCATTATTTATGTTAACTTAAACTCTAATCTTAGAAAGAAAAAAATATTCTTTAGCTTTGCATGACAGTTCACCTTTGTGAAAACAAACATTACGTATGTATTTGAGTTAGCTCCTCTTTTAGGGTTAAATAGTACTTGTCAGCTTTGACCTGTGTCCGGTGTCCTCAGTAGAGTGCTTTTTGGCTGGCTTAGAAAAGGTGTTTACTGATCAATATGTTATTTCCTTGCTTTATGAAAAAAAACATTTTATTTTGGTTTTTCAAACTTAGCCCGAGAAATAATGCTCTGAGACCACCACAACATTGCTATATGAAGCATTATTGAGTAAAATACTGCCAGGCAGGCAGGTGCATAAGTATGTCCCAAGCCTAAAAAAATTAGATAAGGAAAATTTAAAAATATACATTAGGCGATGGAATAAAGTTAATTCAGCTCTCTTCCTGTTCCTGTCTATTTTATCATTCCACTCTCTACCCCCTTTTAACATTTTCATTGTAATTGGTGAGGGAATGTAGTTTTCTTCACGAGCTTGTGTTCCCTTAGCCCACAGATGTCAGGAAGAGGTGGGAGTGAATGCAGCTGTGAAACAGGATCAAGTTCCATCCCCCCGATAAACAGTGCTGTGATCTGCTTTCCATATGTAGCTTTCTATGAGATTCAATTTTAAGAAGATAAACCCAAACTAAGCGGTCTCTAAACTTCTGATCCTAGATTATGTTTTTAGAGACACACTCAGAAAAAATATGCTCATCATTGTTTCTACAAGGACCCTGGGTACAAATCTTGAGACATCTTAGAATTAATTTAGTCCCTGAAAGCCATAGCTCCTAGTGGTAGAATCCAGTCTCTTGCCATATTGGGTTTCATCCAGACCACTTCAGTCTTAACATACTTGATAGTGACCAGCAGTCTTGCATGTGTGTATGTACATATATATATATATTATAGTCATCTCCCTCTATTTTTATTCCTAGCTGCAATAAAAATTAATGATCACTGCATATGCCCTTCAAAGCGATATAATTCATTCGTAACGTTTTAACTCTGATATTTAGGATCACAAAATATGTTACAAAATATGTTAAGCACTTTTAAATTACATGCTATACACCTGTTAGAATATAATGAAATAATACGAAAAGCACTTCAAGTTAGAAATGCCACTATTCTTCACTTTACTTAGGTAAAATCTCATTAAATTTAATTTGAATTTTTATTATAGAAGTACCATAGAATCATGTCCTAAAAATTATAACTGTACAAACATTTGCCTGAGGAAAGGAGAACATGTGTTAAAAAAGATAGTTTTGTTATTTACTGGGCAAAGAGGATGCCTTTCTCTGACTGATATTTTAGTACTAATGAATGAACACAAGCACATTGTTAAATTACATGCAAAATTGCCTTGACTTCTAGACCTGTGTCTCGACTATAGGAGCCACAATATCTATAAGATGTGCCTGTAGATTAGCATCTGTGAGAGCTATGGAATTATGTTTTTTCCATTATTTGAAACACATACACAAAAATAAAGTGACAAGAATAAATGCAACAGCACACAGTGGGGGCTGTATTATGGACAACATGCGTTATTATAAAGACGGTGTAATACTTCATAAAAATGGGACATTGTGAAGATAGAAGCTCTTATAAAACTGAAAGCCGTTTTTCATCATATGGAAAGAACAGAATGACTGATGTTACAAAAAATCCTGAAAAAGAAAGGTTATCTCATCTCTGATTCACATAATTTTTTTCCTCCCCAAAGGATAGATATGTCTGTTAGGAAATGAATTCACCTGGAAAAAAAATCCTGTAAGTCATTAGGATACACATTCCCCTGTCACTGATAACCATATGAATAAACTATTGTTACTCATTGTGGAACACATCAAGAAGAATAGTATATTGCTGCCTTGAGGCTAGAATTTTGAAAAATTATGATACTTTTCAAAAAATCAGTATGCCTTGCGTCTACTTGGCTAGTTTAGAAATGAAATTTGGGAAAGATTTCTATTTCCAGTTTTTCCTTTCTGAATCTCTGACTTAATATATTTCTCCACTAAATTTGGTGCATTTAAAAAATATATATTTGTGGCCTGAATTAGAGGTCTTGGAAGCTCTAAGCAAAAACATACTATAGTCATTACTAGTATTTAAGAAAACGTTTGACTAAAATTGCAAAATAGGATACCAGCATCCTGTTTGCCTTTGTAGAAAATGTTTACAGAACTCAGGCATCAAGTGTATTTAATTTATAAAGTTAAAATAGTGGATGTGTTAAAAATATATATGTATTCAAAGAGTGTCTCCTTCTCTCCTTAAAAGAAAAAAAAAAAGAAAACTAAAAATCCATGTTTGGATTCGAGGTAGAAATTTAAAGTTAATTTAATGATGTGGTATAACATTGGATTTATTCCAAAACCAAAGAAAGCATCTATATTTAGTTACTCTAAGGGCTTTTTAGGAAGTTGTGATTGATTCTTTAATGAAAACAAAGTGTTATTTCACTGTGAAAAAGATCTTGAAGAGATTTGAAAAGTAAGGGTAGTCCTAGCCTAAATGAAACCATTCAAGCAGGGCTATGAATGCACTGTTGGCAGAGATTTATAGCATCTACTTAAAATGCTACCCTGGTAGGAAATGAGAAGAAAAAGAAGAAAGAAAAATCCTCTGAAAGTCAGGAAACTATTGGGAAAGCAGTGAAAATCTTAAAAAATAAAATACTGCAAATCACTAATATCTTCAGCTATTTTACAGCCTACAACATGCACAACAGAATTCTACGGCTTAGAAAAAGAATTAATTGCTTAAAAGTCACAGAACATTCTTTATTTATGCCTGACAATTTCTGATACAAGTTCAATTTATAGCAATTTTTATAAAAACACCATATCTAACATGTTTAATTGTAAATACAGATTTTGGTGAATGTTAAGTGTAACCAAAGATGTCTTTTGTCCTTTGACAAGAAAAAAGACCAAATATTAATACTAATACCAATAATAATAATAATAATGATGATGATGATGATGATGATGAGAATTTCAGTAGATAGAAAAAATGAGAATGGAAATAAATAAATGAGGCCCAAGATTACTACTTTAACTTTAGAATATATATGTGTGATTTTCATAGGAGGAAGGTGCAGTGTCATTGTTTTATAATTATCTAGCTTTTATTGCATGCATACACACACGTGTATGCTTATAGCCACTGTATGCTTTTCATTGTATGATACCTAAGTCTCCTATAAATATGATCCTATAACACTTACATTAGGGGAAAAAACTCATACAGACATCAAGGAGAGTAGCTTTTGGCATTTTTCTTGAGAAAGAAGTATGAGAGTGAGCTCAGAATTTATAGATGGAACTGGATGGAGCCATATGACTATTAAAGGATCAATCTTAAAAAGCTACCAGTTCAATTCCATGAAACCTAGGGAATTTTCTCATTAATGTAGACTAAATGAACAGCCAGTGATGGCTCGTAAACACCAGGAAAGATCATCTAATTTTCTAGGGATGAACATTTAAGGGATTATGATTCATTACCGAGGCTATCAAATATCACTTTTGGTGTAAGTCCCTGGTTCGAACAGCTGGGCACTGAGATGTTTCACTGACCACGTTTGTCTTTAGTCTCCTGACCTGGCTTCTTGATTCTTTGCTCCTCTTATTGCAATTCATTTTTACCAATTTGTACAGATGGCACCTGACCTCTACTTGTCTCTCACTGTCCTTTCTTCCATTTGTGCCTAGTGCATGTGATCTCTTACCTCCTTAATATTTGGTGGAAAATAATCCTCTTCCAGGCTACTTAAATTTCATCCCCTGGCTTCCTCTGCAAAGTCCTAGCACAATATATTTCTTTGCGTTTGTTCCTCTATTTACTCTGTCTGCTCAAGTCATGCCTGCCAAGTGAGCAAAATTACAAACTTCTCCTTTTCCATATGTTTTAAGAATTTCAAACTGGATCACATTAAACCCCTTTGTTGACTGTGATGATGTTCCTTATTTCCATTTGTTCTCCCTTTCTCTGCCTATGTTCTTCCATCCATATTTCCTTGTGAGTTCTAAGGGACAAGCTACATCTTCACTGAGGTGAATTTTATATTACTCTTAATATTTCCCAGCATGCTTTTTTTCCCAGTACACACACACACACACACACACACACCCCACACACAAACACACACACACATATATATGTAAATATATATATGTATGTGTGTGTGTATACATATACATATATGTATATATGTATATATACATCATTTACCTGCACTTCATGTGCACAAAAAGCAAGCATAAATAATATCACTACTATACTTAGTCATTCTCAAGAAGAGGAAACACACTATGTATGCATCAGAACTCCAAGGTACATATTAAGTTTGAAAAAGCCCTGCCTAACCCAGATCTCATGCTGCCATCCTAAAGAGGTGAAAAAAGTCACTGTTCTAATTCACACAAATACACCAAAAAAATGTTGTCATTCTATCCTTCCCTTATTTTTCTACCAATGCATAGTTTTTTTCCTTTCAATACTGATCACGAAAAATAATAGGTATTATTTTTTAACAAGCATAATGCAATTACACATTTTCAGTTTATTTTTCCTATTAACCAATATTTTATCTTTTACCCAAACGGTTCGTGTGCATGCGTGTGTACGTGTATGCAAGTATGTACACACACGGTCTGGAGAATGTCATTTACAGAGGCATGGAAGGAAGTGGGCCCATGTGTTTAAGATTCCCAGTATGGATTAGGATTTCTGAGAGTCACATTATATTTCTGTGAGAGTTTGCAGGGGAATTGGGGTGAGTCTTTCCGACAAGAGAATGTTCTGCAGGCAGCTAATTCCTACCTGGCCCCTTTATATTACTCCCAATGTTCTTGTTTCAAATACTAACATGTTCAATTTTTTTTTCCACCGAGAGTTTAGAATGGCATTGAACACAAAATCTATCTTAGCTGAGTGAATGCTTTTCTTCTTACTGTTAAAAGAGTCCGTTTGGAAAATTACAACATGAGTCACCTAAGAAAAAACAGCAGGGATACCAGCAAGAAAACTTTAAAATGTGCTGAAAGAGCCACCTGCATATGAGACTAAAAATGATCAGTAAAAGCCATGACTGAACACAATCGATAAATGACCCAGGTCTAGAGATAGTCTTGGGAAATGGATCTGCATGGAATGCTAAACTGATGATACACAAGGGCAGCATATGTGCTGGGAGGTAATTCAAAATGTAACTTATGCCCCCAAAGAGGATAGAAAGCTTATTTGTATTATTAAAGCATGTGTTCCATATGTCTCTGTCAATTGTGCATTCCAGATATTTACCTCAGTTTTGTGAGAATTTCTCAAGGGAATAAAAATTGATATGATTAACGCCCTCTGAAATTCCACTGGATGTATTAGCTACTTCCTTTTCTTTACTGAGATGACAATGTTAAACCAAGTGACCTCCCCGATGTCCTGTGTCTTCCCAGCTGAATCTTTCAGACATCAGGCTGGATGGGTAGTTAAATTTTTGTATGGTTCTTTTTTGTCCTCAAAGCTTACAGTCTTTCTAAAATTTCTTGTTTCAACAAGATTATTTTTTACTTAAATTTCTTTAACTGTATATATGTACATGTATATATGTGCATATGTATGTATATATGTTGGTATGTGCATATGTGTGTGTGTGTGTGTGTGTGTGTGTATGAGAGAGAGAGAGAGAGAGAGAGAGAGAGAGAGAGAGAGAGAGAGAGAGAGAGAGAGACGTGAAAACCAGATAGCACGAGAGACAAGAGATTAAAGGTAAAGCTAGGAAAACTGTAGGAAGCCATTTTGAAAGTTCCGCGGGTTATATAACGGCTGAAAGTAAGTGAGCCTGGAAAGAAAAGAAAAGAAAAGCTATAAGGACTAAAATACGCAGCAAGTTAGGATTGGGGCCAATAGTTGACCAAAAAACAGAGAGATATTTTCAGGGGAAATTTACTTATTTATGTAATTGTATATACTTTTATATTTATACTTTTATTATTTTTAAAATATTTGCCAAAGCACTGACTTTAATTCTTAGGAGCTTGAGGGTGGATGAAATCGATGAGGATGAATGTGTAAAGAAAGAAATTGAAGGCAAAGATCAACATCTTACAAGGTGAGAAGCAGAGGAGGAGTCAGTGTGCTTAGAAGAGACAGAGTCTTGCATTGTGACAGAATCTAAGGGGTGGGAGCAGCATGGAGTGACTAATAATAGAAAATGCACCAGAAAGGTGAAGGAAAACACAGACTGACTTGAGCAGATGATCATTTGTGTCCTTAAACATTATCATTATAGGATGAGGACAGAAGCTTACCTGAAGAGTTTTAGAACGAGGAGGGTGAACATGTCATCAAAAACAAACAAACAAAAAAACAAAACTGAAAAGCTACCTTAATAGAAAAGTTAGATTTTCTAGAAATAATAGAAAATTGAAGAGGCAGTAGTAGAAGAGTCACGTGATTTTTAAAAAAAAATCATGATGGAGAAGCGTTTGGATCTTTGAGGGACAGTGAGTGATAAGGTATTAGCATTGCTGTAGTACTGGGGATAGGAGAGGCCATGGACCAACGTTCTGAAAAATCCAGTGACAAAAGGTGGAGAGTAATTACACTGCATTTTCAAGATGAAGGGTGATATATATTATCCTTAAATATTAAGGAGATCAAGGGCTATTTTTTTTTCTTTTTCTTAACACTTTGATAAATTGTTAAAATCTATCAATTTTGGATTCCAGGCAAATAGCCTCATGCTTGTTCATCTTGCCTACTCTCTATTCGAGCAGAATACTAAAGCTACAAGCCACATTTTTCTCCTGTGAAAAATGTAGGTGGAGGATTGCTTCTCTCCACACAGAGAGGAACTGAATTGTTGCTATTTCTGCTCCTTATTGTTCTGTTTTGTTCGTCTCTTTTATAATCTAATTAGATTTCCATCAGGATCCATATTTCACTCTTTAGTAAGAATTAAGACATTTTAAGGTAGAATTGGATAAGAACTTTCTGTCCTAGGTTTTTTAATTCAATTCATACACTTTTATGTAGTACCTACTGCATGCAAGGCATTGTCTGTGTGGACCACCTATAATATACAAACTTTGACAGACTTAGAAATTAGATGATTTCTATAGGTAAGTGAGAAACAAACTATAAACTTGGTTTAGAAGGAGGAACATTAAACTGACTCTAAAAACAACCTATTGACACTTCACACTTAGCAAGTTTGTTCTGAACAGTACAAATAAGCTTTGAAAACTTGCCTCATGAGTATCTCTAATTACATCTTCTAATCACACATTAGTATTCACCTCATTTGAGTTCTCTGAAGTTTTAGTTTCAAATTCCATTTTTTGCAGACTTATAGTATATATTTCACTATAGGTTATGTCAAATAATTTTGGAAATAGGTATCATATATAAATTCTTGAAGTTGAAATAGAACGTGGAAATTATTTAGTCCTGTCTCCTGCTGAATTTAGGTATCTGTACACAAAGGTCATCTGCCCTTTCTTCGAGTACTTTCAGGGCTGGAGAGCTCACTGCCTTTCAATGATGATCATTGTGTAATAAAAAGCAAGCAACATTCACTAAAGTTATGGAAGTTATTTTCAGATTCCGGTTGCATATTGCAAATCAGAGAGTGTAAGAAATTAAAGTAGTTTGTAAGACATAAAAATGGCTTCTTATTCAAAAGAAGGCCATGTTTTCTATTAATAGAACACAAGTTTTAGAAAAGGTGAATTGTAAATATGTTCAAGAATCAAAAGAAAACATTAGACATTTGGAACAGAGGCAGGTGTTTATAAACAACAAGAGACTGTTTGAATAATTATCACTTTGGGGATGCAGTGCCCTAATTCTGATGAGTGGGTTCTGTTGGTTCTCAAGTTTCAGGTTGCTTTGCTGATTGTTTGCTTCAGGGAGCAGAAGGAGGAAGAGGCAAAGAAAGAGGGAGGGGAGGAAAGGGAGAAGAGGAGGAGGGACAGTTAACCAGCTTTCTGTATCATCTCACTCTATTATTCTTTCTCTCTAGGTTTGCTTTGCCTCATTGGGAAGGGTTACACTCTACTGACATGCAAACCCTTATGGAAATAGTACAACTGGTTAAAACCTACGAGAAATGTGGTGGAGACAATGGAATTTTTGTGTGAAATAAAAATTATGTTATTTGTGGGCATGGTGATATAATCAAGTGAACACTGGGGTATCTAAGATAGTCCTCAACCACACACTTTTCAGTATCGAAGATGGAGTCAGGGTGTTCAGCCTCAGCAACTAAAGGCATTCTCAAATTTGCTGGTGTATCCCACATCTAGGTACCCTCCACCATTCTCTCAATGTTTAACTTTTTTTTGGCTCTAGCATACTTATCACAGAGAAAAATTGCCCAGTTTTATACTATGCTCTTTCTATAGTTTATTTCTGGTTTATTATGGTTAAAGTAAAAGCTCTTTATTTAACTTGAAGTAAAAATATCTATTAAAGTGCTCAGTTCAGAGTGCATAGTTTTCATTTTAATTCATTCTAGGGGTAGTTTTCATTTTATAAAAACAAATGTAGATTTTGTAAACTTAATTTCTCAAGTGGTATATATTCTTCACCTGTTGAGGATAGAAAATAATTACAAAGCAGTTACTAACAGCAGGCTTGCGGGGCAACCATAAGTGATAAGACCTGATGTGCTAGATTACCACTTTTTATGGCAATATAAAATGAGTCGAATTTTAATTTGGTGTTTCATTGTTTTGCAAGATAATTAAAAAAAATTGTTTTTAGGCAAGGTAACCCTTGGTTGACCTCACAGATTGCAAGGACCTTGTCGGCCTACAGTCTCTTATTTTTTTAAAATTTTTTTTACACCTATAGCACCTGGTCTTCCTAGGTGATCTCCCAAGAATTAACTAGGCCCGACCCTGCTTAGCTTCTGAGATCAGACAGGATTGGGCTTGTTCAGGGTAGCATGGCCATAGTCTATAAGATAAATTTTTAAATGAATAAAAACTGACATGAATTTTTTTTTCTTAAAAATATTGTGTGTGTGTGTGTGTTTAAAGGATCTGGGAAAACATTAGTTAACTTAGCATTGCTCAGCATGGGCTGAAGTAGCAGGTAGGTATGTCTTCATTCTCACCCCTATGGTCATGAGAAAGTCACTTAACAGAATGGTAGAGATGATGTATGTTCCAGGAAAGACAAATTTCATAATTGGCACATTTATAATGTTATGAATAAAAAATTTGTATAAATCAAATGGGGAAAAATGATCTTCCGGCTATGCTATTATTGTTCTCTTCTGTCTTCTTGGGTTTATCATTTAGCTATTCTTAAAGTATAAAATTAATTATTTAAAATCACCCACCATTAAAGTGAAAAATCTTTATTGCATGTGTTTTTATATATCTTTATAAATACATTGGGACCTAGATCCTTTTTTCTTTTTTAAGTAGTAAGTCATTATTCAATAAGCACATCAGTCTATATCAGGCTGTAATCATCTATGGATTCTTCTCAGTTTTTACCACTGGTCTAAGAATGAAGGAAATTATTTATTGGGAGAATGAAGAAAATAGGTTTAGAAGTAAGTCTTTCATTCACTTATACGATTGAAAAACAAAAACAAAATACTTCATTTTAGAAAGAGCATGCTGTCTGGGACTTATTCATTTGTTGCTAGAATAAATTGAAATTGTAAAAAGAATTCTTTGAAAACCAGCTTAGCAATATCAATAAAGAACTCCAAAAACTTTCACACTCTTTGAACTTCCAATCCCATAAAATCAAGCCCAAAGGAATAACTAGAAGTAATCAAAGTTACTCCTCATAACATTATTTACGAATACAAAAACACTGGAAGCAAACTAAATATTTACCTGTAAGGCAAGAGCTAAATAAAATTGTAAGATAGGACACTGTGCAGTAATTAAAATATTATATTTTAAAGTTACATGGTATTGAAAAATATTTTTGTTACAATGTTAAAGAAGAAAGAAATCCTAAAAATAACTCATTGCCGATGGTAGTATTACTTGTGATATTTATTGATTTATTCAATTTTTTCTCTTTATCCAACTGTACCTCCATGAACATTATTACACACACACACACACACACACACACACACACACACACACACAATATAGCTAACTCATTCAAAAATGACTGAAAAAATTTACCAAAATATTGGTAGGTGAGACAAGTGTCATATTATATTAGTTTCAGGTGCACAATACAGTGATTAGACACTTATATAACTTATGAAGTTATAATCCTGATCAATCCAATAGCCATCAGTCACCATTCATAGTTATCAAAATACTGCTGACTGTATTTCCTATGCTATACTCTACATCCCATGACTCTTTTGTAACTATCAATTTGTACCTCTTAATCTCCTCCCCTCTTCGCCCATCCCCTTAAAACACCCCCCAATCTGGCAGCCATCAAAATGCTCTCCATATCTATGAGCTTTTTTCTGTTTTGTTTGTTCATTTTTCCTTTTCTCTACATTGCACATACAAACGAAATCATATGACATTTTCTTTCTCTGTCTAACTTATCCCACTGAGCACAAGGTCCATCTATGTTATTGCATATGGCGAGATTTCATTCTTTTTTTAATGGCTGAGTAATATTCCATTGTTCATATGTAGTTGTCCCTTCCTTTTCCATTCATTCATTTATAGACATCCAGTTTGCTTTTATATCTTAGCTATTGTAAATAATATTGCAATGAACATATGAATACACAAGTCCCTTCAAAGTTGTGTTTTTGGGTTTCTTCAAATAAATACCCAGAAGTGGAATGGCTGGGTCCTTCTTTGTCTTTGGTTATAACCTTCGTTTTAAAGTTTATTTTGTCTTGTATAAGTATTATTACCCTAGCTTTTCTTTTTTTTTTGTTTCCATTTTCATGAAACATCTTTTTTTCTTCCCTTTATGTTCAGTGTGTGCCTTTCTATCTAAAGTAAGTTTCAAATAGGGAGCACATTCAAGGAAGGGTTTGTTTTCTTGTCCATTTGGCCACCCTATATATTCCATTGGAGCATTAACCCAATTACATTTAAAGTAATTATTGAAAGATATGTAGTTATTGGTATTTTATTATTCATATTATTACTATTTTTTCTTCTTCTTAAAGAAGTCCCTTCAATATTTCCTATAATACTGGTTTGGTGGTGATGAATTTCTTTAGATTTTTCTTGTCTGAAAAGTTCTTTATTGTCCTTCCGATTCTAAATGATAGCTTTTCTGGGTAGAGTGATCTTGGTTGTAGGTCCTAACTTTTCATCACTTTGACTATTTCATGCCAATCTCTTCTGGTTGAGAAATCACCTGATAGTCTTATGGGAGCTCCCTTGTAGGTAAATGCTTTTATCTTGCCATTCTTAAGATTCTCTCTTTGCCTTTAACCTTTGGCATTTCAATTATGATGTGTCTTGGTGTGGGCCTTCTTGGGTTCATCTTGTTTTGGACTCTCTGTGTTGCCTGGGCTTGTATGTCCTGGCACTGGAATCTGATTTGGGGAGCTGGATGTGTGGCTGAGACACTTTTGCTACTCTGGAGGGACCTCTACAGCTGATGCATGACCAGCCTATTCTTCTTCTCTGCCCCTCTTAACAATCTTGTCGTGGCTTCTCCTGTACGTCTTAAGTTGTAGGACTTTTGTTCAGCTAGATTTCAGGTGATTCTCAGTAATGACAATTCTTTAGTTTAGTTATAATTTTAATGTGGTCATGAGAGGATGCAAGTACAGCATTTACCTACTCCACCATTTTGACTGGAATTCCCTTTAAATAACTTTTCTTATTTTCCACAATGAACATATGCTTTCACAATCAGCTATGTTATAAAGTTGTAAGAGAATGAAGATATAAAACTTTGTATAAACCATGATCCCAGTTTCTTAGTAGAGCATCATATATGTTTATATATAAAGAAAAAAAATCACTAAGATGTGAAAAAGATAAAGTGCACCATCTAGGACTTGTTAAGAACTTTAGCCATGACTTTGTCAAACTTATTTATTTTAGAGATAAGAATGCTGAGGCAAGAAGTGGAAACAGATTCTTTCAAGGGCATGTAAGTTAGAAGTGCATTTGCATGCATAGTGATTCCAGAGTCACCAGCACGCTTCTGATTCAACCAAACATGGCGTCAAATTCAGGGCTCAATACAAACATATTTTGATTTGTAAGTCCCTAAAATCTGGGTACCATATAGCCAAGGGTACATATTTTAGGTAGCTAAAATCAATTGTAAAGAGACTCTGTATAAGTATTTATTTGTTTCTTTAATATAGCTTTCCGTAAGAGTGAAAATAGAATTCATCTCATAGTAAGGGTCAGCTTTATTTGAGTAAGGAAATTTTGAACCATTCAAAGAAAACAGCCACAGAAAATCATCACATAGAGTTCCCCCAAAGATCAAACCACTTATAATTTATTTTTTGAAGTTGCCAAAGCTGCTTTACAGATGGGGGTTGGGGTTGGGGTGGGGAGAGAGAGAGAGTCAGTCTTAGAGCAGCAGTTATCTGTGGCTGCACATTCGAATCACCTGAGAAGCAACAAAAACTCCAATGCCTAGACTGCACCCCAGTCCAATACGAATGATACTTGAGAATAGGACTAAGGAGTTGGGATGTGGTATATTTTTAATACTCTCAAGGTGATTTCAAAGTATTGTCAATTTAGTGAACCACCGGTCTAGAAGTTTTTGATAATTTATCTTACATCTTTGATATCTCATCTTTTGTTGCAATCGCCTTTTACTAAATGTTCAGGTTCTCCCTCTTTAAAATTTTTGAGTCTTTCATCAAATATTATAGCTAAAAACATTATTGAGCACATTTATTGCTACTACTTGTTCCTTCTTAAGTATTGTCATTGATATTTTCAATCATTTTTTATTTTTATTTTCACATATGATATGTGAAACATGGCTGTTGACAAGTATTTTTGTTCATATGAATGGTCACAAGACACTTGAGTTCAAGCTACCTTGGTCCGTTTACTTAGAATTAACTCCTTTTAAAGGCAATTAAAAAGGAATCCTTCATCTTTAAAACTGAATACATTTAACTGCATTATAAACAACTGTCAACTATCACATTCTAGATTAAATTCTGTGGTGAATATAAGTAGTATATGAAAAAATCAGGAATCTTAAACTTTGGTATTTTCTAGGATTTGCTTAAATTTGTTCTATTTTTTCCCCATTTTAGAGGAATCTTTAACTTAGTCTGTTTAAGTGCCTAGTAACAGCACAGGGATAAAAGCACAGAGATTTAAGTGTTAAAATAATATACAAGTATTTTTACTGCATGAATTTAAGTTGTTTAAAGATGATAATGTATACAGAAATGTGAAGATAAGATTTGTCACAGGATTTTAATTGTCGTTACTTTATTTAATTTCAGAATAATTTCTTGATCCTTAATTTATCAAAGTGGACTATTATAGAACTGGTATTTTGCTCAATGTTTGGTAACTCATTTGACTGCTTACTAAAGATATGGTGTTGTGACTGTATCTAGTATGCTAAGGGCTCTTTCTTTTTCTGGCAGATGTTGGTTTCTTGCATTTACAAAACTCTCAAACTGATAGCACGGAACAGCTTATTTTAATGAATGAAACCTCCCTTCTAAACGCTAACTGAAAATGCATTTTCTAATCCCTTCCCCTTCATTTATTATGAAAAAAGTTTTTAGGTGCCCTGAATTGCTAGAAGAAGCAGCTCAAGTTAGGTGAGCAGAGAACAGTAATTGTCAAATAAACTTAAGGCAGAAAAATGCAAGTGGAAGAACATTGTTTCAAGAAAAGTCCTCACTTTGGTCTTCAGTGCTTTGGGAACTTCAAATGGTTATGCATGGAAATTTGTCATTTCCTGCATTTCTAGTAGACTTTCAACATTTTAGTCAAACAAAAGTGTTGAGGACAATACTTGCTGCTAGTTTCTAATGTGCATTTTACAAATGCATCAGAAGTCTGATTAATAATGTGTAATATAAAACAAAAAACTGAAAGAAAGCAAAGCTTTACAACATGAGCGACATAGTCATTCTTCTCATATGTGTAAATTTAAATGTTGCGGGAGATTAAGTACTCAAGTTTTGCTGCTTTGGCAGATAGAATTTAAAGAACTATAATTAAAAAGAAAATACTATAATAGTTCAGGGACTTATTTTATTTTAAGGGACTTAAAATCTAAAAAAAAATTTTTACAAACTAACAAATTGCTTCTCATCAAAACCAAGAAATAGTTCATGTTAAACATGTAAATGTTAGGTAGATGATAATGATCTTTTAAAAAAAGAAAAAAAAAACATGTGTTCGTGTTTGTGTGGTAGTGTGAGCATATGTGTATGCATTTGTGCATGTAATTATTAATCTATGCCTCCTTAGTTCTCATTTCAAACTATTTTATTAAACTTGTTATATAGATTATGTTCACACTTTCCCAAATTGCTAAAATGTAACAAATCATCACAATATGTCACATTAAGTATGGCAATGTGTTGCCTGATGTATGCATAAGACATTTATATAAATAATGAACCATATACAAACTATATACATAGAAACCATAAACCTCTGCTTTGGTTTTTTGCAAACAATGAAAGTACAGAATGAATTGCCTTTGAAATCTATTCTCTAGTCCAATATCTGAACCTATATACCTACATATTTACTACTTTCATATTAATGTAGGAAACTATTTTTTGAACAGATGGTCTTTGAGCATTGTTTAAGCAATCAAATTAAGTATTTTAATTTACTTGAAAAAAAAAAAAAAAAACAGATGTTGCTCTGATGGGAAAAGTCAAGCTATAGCTCCATCCTCAGCTTCTGTCAAAGCCTCTATGCTGAGTTGAAATCATTATTTTCATTTAACTAATCTACACGCAAGAAGGTAAAGTAGATAAACACCACCAATAAGCAATTTGTCATGAAGACAAAGTTGGGAACATCCATTTAGGAGCTAAGTACTTCTGTTCCCTACTGTTCCTCTTTGTGTCACTATTCCCTAGTTTTACCACTCTAATCAGGGTTTGAGAGTGAAGAGTAAGAGTAAAATGACATCAGAGAAAACAAAGAGAAAAAACTATTCTAGGTGAAAAAATGCAACCAGCAAATCCGCACAGTCATGTTTGGAGTACAAATATCTGACTTTGAGGAAGACTAGTAGCGGAACATATTGTTGGCAAATCCTCGTTTATTTTTAATCATATAATTGGTTTTATTTAGCCAGATGTTTAGGTGATACATATTGTGGGAGACGGTTCATTGGGAAAGAGTTATGCAGCTTTTAAAGGAAAGACAGATGAACATGCAGGGGTAATGTAAGGCGTAGTTTCTTGCCATGAGGCTTTATGTAAAATAAAAACCTAAATCTAAATTGTTTCCTGCCCATTTTTCAAGGATAGAGCGAGAGAGGCATGTAAAGCTATCCCATCCTCAGTCGAAGAACTGATTGCAAGAGCCAGGCTGCTTTACCTTGTGGTGAAGCTGTTAAGAGGGGTGCAAGTGTGGGTGCTGAGGGAGTGAGAGTGGCTATCGTCACAGACATTGGAAGGAGAGAGATGTTGTGAAGGTCCTTAGAATTGACAAAGTTGCTACAGCAGTACTTTGCGTCACAGTGGCACTTTTATTTTTCAAACCTTTTTTAACATTACTGTCACAAGACATATTTAAGGAATATCAACTGTTTGTAACACTTTGGATATTAGCCAGAAAGGAAAAGTTACACATAGTTTTGAGAACAGGACTGGTGTTGTTACATTAGTGAAGGAAATATGCTTGGTAATTGGAATTTTAAGAAATCTGAAGATGATACTAACACTGTGAAGAAATATTATAAATAAAGGAATGGTCAGATCCTTAATTGAGAATCATTTATAATGAGAAAAGTAGTAAGTTATCTATACACGGATATGGAAGAGCATATCATGAGATTTAGTAAAAATTGGTATTGAGAGAACAATGAGAAAAATGCAAAGATCACACTAAGATTATTTGCAATAGAATAATTAAAAGAGGAAAGTCAAATATCACTAGAATTCAATTGCTAATTTACAAACATCTAATTTCCTTATGCAGATATTTTGAAATTATGTTCTAACAAACAAATTAGGTATAAAATGCTAAGAGGTAGAAGAAAATCAATTAAAACAAGTATTTACACAATGAGGGAGACAGACACGTCTCCAAATATCCTTAATATATTGCCTAACAGAGACAGTGCTTGGAGTGTTTTAGTTATCTTTTTTAAACCATCATTAGCATTTGTCAAATAAAAATCAATCCTCATCTGAAAGGTCCCCTGTCTCCATTACAGCTCAATCAAGCTGTCAGTCCTGTGGCTCTGTGCAGGCTGCTATCAAATCAACCTCAACTGTCCTCTCGCTTTGAATATCAATTGATAAACTGGAGTTTATGAAATCATCTTAGAGAGATATTATACTGTGTTTTACAGGAAAGATAATTTATACTAAAATAATTATTTTTCTATTCTCCAAACTAGATTTTCCTTAAGTAACATCTTCTAGGTATATAGTTGGCAAATGGAAATTTTCTCTTATGGGCGTATTTTGTATTTGTTGATGCAAAGTCAGTTTTATTTATTTATTTATTTATTTAGCTTGACGTGATTTTTTTAAAGTGGTGATTATATTTCTCTTTAGTGATGCAGGAGCAGTGTGTGAGGAGGTACAGCAGGGGAAGTAGCAGACGACTGGTAAACATGCAGAAGACTAAAGCCTTCTTTGAGTTCTTAATTTTGAGATGTACTAATAATAACGTCCTTCAAAGTAAAATAAATAATTTTGGATATTAAGTTTTATTTATAAATAAGAGGATGCAATCAAGAAATAATTAAATAATTTTCAGAGGGGCGACAATTCACAATTAGAATGTATAATGTTAGGAAAACGGCACTGGAGGATATTTTGCTTCTCTTATTAATTGAGGAAGCAGGTGAATCAGGGAATCAATTCTGGAATTAGAGCATCCACTAATTAGTAAAGATTCTTTGGTAATACTGTGGTTAAGGAAGACGTTAACCAGAACATATAGTGTGGTCACCTTAGGAATATATTGATATAGAAAGAATGAGCCTAGCATGAGTTGATTGAAAAAATAAATTACTAATTTATGCAAACATCCTCCTGGATCAAATTGAAATCAGAACTATGGACTAGAGTTAATATTTTATTTTTTTACTCTATTTCTTCTGTTAGCATACCCTTTCCACTCTGGTATTAGTGAGAAAGAATGACTGGAGTGAAAGATTCATTCGCTCCTATAGCCAAAGGTATTGAGTATTTATTGCGAAAGTGCCAGGAAAAACAAAAAAAAAATTAAAAAAAACAAACAGACATACCTTATCTTTATAGAGTAGATAAATAATCAATTTCAAAATTCTTAATAATTCATAATGATCCCCATCATATTTACCATAGCAAGTTTATACAGAACTTACTAAATTAACTAATTTTATCCACATGACAATCCTAAGAGGTGCTCTTACTACCTCAATTTTATTGATAAAGGTTTGGAAAATACAAAGAGTTTTAGTACCTTGCCGAAGGTAACAAAACAAAGAAAGTTATAGAAACCAGGCAACCTGGCCCAGAATCTATGCGATAATCTACTTCTCAACATTAATTCTAGGTGTTCTAATCGTGATCGTGCATTGTACTTTAAAGCAGTATTTCCACAATTAGAACATTTGCCACATATCTTAAGGAACTCTTTTGGAAGTCCTAGGGTTTGATTTTGATGATAATTTGCCCTAAAGTAGGATAACTAAATGTGTTTTGAAAAGAAGTACAATCAATCCCTTAATTTCTCCTTCATTTATAGTTTGAATTATTTGAAGTTCAATAAGACTTTTTTTTTTTTGATTAGTCTTTTATCCTAATAGTGGAGATGCACATTTGACCAGGGGTAAACAGGAATCTGATCATTCTTATTAGAAACTCAGTAGTTTTAAAGTCAAATGATTTTTAATTCATTACAAAATACTTATGGAGGTTTAGGCCTGAGATTTTTAACTTTAATAAAGAGCAGTCTTCATGTAACCCCACTGAATTTTCTACAGTAATCCTCAGGGTTAGGAAAAGGGTTTATTTGCTGCCTGCATCAAAGACGTTAAACTTAGTTCCTCCACTCACGCTGAGAAAAATCTTCTGTAAATGGTCCCAGATATTTTTGCAGTGCTTTAAATTGGAAAATGATGTATGTCAACCATTTTTCTTGTGGGTCTATTACCAAGAACCTACATGGGGAAGTGCTAAATTAATCCTTTATGCAGATATTGGTTAAATTCACAAGCACTACATGCATCATTAAAGTAATATATACATAACTGGAAAGTTGAAAGAAATGAATGTGTACTAGCTTTGATGCCACAAATTGTGATCTTATCTACAAATATTCAATTTTGTTCCCTAAACAGTGCTTTCTTTACTGACATTATGGCCTGTATGATGGCGATGTGCAAGATTTAAAATCTGTAACCAGTTTTGCAGGCAGAAATATAAATCTTAATGAAAATGTTATACTGCATAATTATCATGTCAGGAAGCAACTATAAGTCATATTTTATGCTGGAAGAAGAAGAAAAACATTTACTTATTTTAGATATTTGTGTTTCTCTGAAAAATATTTGCATATAAAGATAAGTGACTATAGAGTTTGTGGGATGCCCTCACCTTGGTAGCTGAAATTCTGAAAGTGCTCTACCATATTGCTCTTTGAAATAGAGATCTGTAGCTCAAGCTCTGTAAGTGTACCTAAAAGAAAATCAACTTCTGAGTTACAAATTGCCGAAAATTAATTTTTCCTCAGATCCTGGGCTATTTTTCAGATGACAGATACATGGATTTCAAAACAGTAAGTACACTCGAGGTAGTCATTTGTATCAAGTGGAAGAAGTGATATAATAAACATAAACTGAATGCCATTTCTGTTGAGATTTTGGATTACTAGGGAATTATATTAAGTACATATAATTATACATGGCTGTTCACGGATCGGGTAGCTAGAGCAGAATATGATTATATTTATTAAAGAGTTTTTACAGAGGAGAAGGTTCATGTTCTAGGCAAAAGCATAGCAATCATTGCGATTGCGGAGAAGATAATAAAAGTGTTAGTTCCAGAGGTCTTTGAATGTGGGAGCAAGAGCATGATGATTCTTTTACATGATATTTTTCCCTTGGAGAAATAAGTTCAGATGAAAACTAATTTCCTACTTCTAAAAATGCAAAATAGGTTTATATACAAACAAAATGTTTGAAGTTTTTCAATGCACTCATTAGTAAAGTATAATCGCATATCTCATAAATGAGCCAGAAACTAAGCCCATTGCTAAAAGTTTAGTACGAATGCCAATATATTTAAATGTATGTGTATAAAATTCTCTATGAAAATCACGTGTGTAGAAAGATAAATAACTTAAACATTATGAAAGAGCAATGTCTTAACAACAGTATAAACAAAAGAAATATGAGAATGGAATTTAGAAACCACAATTTTATATAAAAACCCTGTTATTCTGATTTGTGGCACTTCTCTTGGCCTCAGTGAGACTTACAGCAATAGAAATCCTTGCTAAAGAAGTGATACAAATATTTTAAAAAGTGTATTAATATCTAAACTATTTTACCTCAAAATTTAGAACCGTAAGGAAAACAATGTCTGTTTTCCCTTATAAATTCTTCTCTTTACCCCAATCCATGATGCTTTCTGCTATATCAGAGTGGAAGAAAACAAATGTCTAAGTAGCATCTTCAACATACACATGTCAGGAAGAGAAAAACAAAATTATAAGCCCCCGAACAAGCACATCTTTTTTTTTTAGTCCCAGAAGTTTCCAGGGACTCTATATGTGACAGCCATCAGCTATCCCCTGTGGACAGCTAGATGGTGTGCGAGCCTTCAATATCAAGTACCTTAATTTTGCTTTAATGAACAGGATGACCAGGACGCTCAGGAATTAAAGAATAATTGTGTAATCCTTGTGCTAGATCACTGGAAAATTGACTAATCGTTCTCACCTTGAAACTTCAGAAAGTTAAAATATTCGTCAACAATGTAGACTTTGATTTCCTAGGGAGAACAGAAGCAGAGTCTTGCAAATTTCTTCTCAGGTATTCTGCAAGGATATACAGTGTATTTTATTTTTTATCATTAAAAGAAAAAACACTGTAGGAAGAGAATCCCAAGCCTCTTTAATGGTGACTTAACAGACATGTACTTCATTTGAAAAATCATGGAATCGCAGGAACCTTCATTCTTGTCCAGAGAACAGTCTGTCACTTCACACTCATGCAGAATAATTCTTACAAACAGAATTTCTTAAAACAAGTGTGTTAGGATTTCGTGGATCCTAAATGGGCTTTTCAGAGAAAAGTTGTCAATACAACCATATTATGAGTTGATTATTTTATCCATTGGATGAATATCCAATATGGCTTTGCCATCATTCCCTTTACTGGTCATGCAAACTGAGAGGCTGTTACAGTCCTAGACACTTTTACTAAGTCTTAGTCCCTCTCTTTTCTGTGATGGATAGATGGTAATATATAAGTTATATAATACAATGATGTTTTAGAAAATATCCCATATTTCCCCATCCCATTTAGATTAGCAACCATTGTCAAATGTAAAAAAAAAAAAATGTTCTTATAAATTAAAATCATTTCACGTGTAGGAAAATATACTGTTCAATCTGAAAAACATTTTAAAGAGTACTAAGTACAATCTCCTCGCCCAGATATGGACCTCATGATATGACCCTAGACAATGGAGGTGCTTTGTCTAGGGTCACAGAGGTAGTAGTAAAGCAGATTTCCTCATGTCCAGTGGGCTTTACACTCCATTTTCTAATATGATGCCAGTAATAGGATAATGGTTCCATGAAAACAGTGTTATCTTTGTCTAGTCTGTGGGCACCTATTCATAAAATATATAGAACTTTACTTAAAATGTAAGAGAAATACATTATTTATATTATTTGAACTTAAATTAAGCATAAGTGAGTACAAAATTTGAAAATGAGAATCTCACCATATTACAAGCATCTAAAAATGTTACTCTACATGAATAGGCATGTTTGGCAATATATTACATATGATTAAAAAATGCAAGGTCTTTTGTAAGAAAATGAAAATGAAGATGGGTACGTTTTTTAGATTGGATTCTAAAGGATGAACTGACTTAAACCCATATCAAAATCATTTGAGGTTCTCATTAAAATGCAAATTCCTCAGCCCTGAACCAGAGCACTGAATCAGAATTTCTAACAGTGAGAACATTAATAATATATTTTATTATAAATCTTAAGTAATAATTAGGCATAGAAAAATTGAAATTCAGATGTTCAAGGCTTATACAACTACATAAGGATTATTAGAGGCAATTCTTGACAGTTTTCATGTTTTATAAAAAATACATCTATTCCATTGCTTTCATATATGTTTTCTTTGAGTGCATATAAAATCTCCTAAATTAAGAACTTCAACCTACAAGTAAATCTATGGAGAAAACTCCAAAGAGTTAAATTAATTCCAATGATTTTAAGGTTAGGTCTAATTCTATTACACTCTATCAAGAACTATATTGCAGAACTATATGTATTTATATCCTTGTTGAGTAATGCCTCTATTACTCAAACAGCTCTAACTCATGGAAGCAAACTCTTAGTAACCGGTCATTAATTCATAGGCTACTATTGTGGTTGTCTCCAATGAATCCTTTAACTGATGGACTATCAAAATGTGGTTGGGAGAGCCCAGGTCTGCAATATGGAATTCTTTTCCAGAAGAATATAAGGTGCCATCTCAAGTTGCTCATAAAAGCAGCCGTATTCATGGCATAGCATCAATTTTATAAGGAATCATTAACAAGAAGAAAAATTACAACAATATAGCATACATATATATTTGCCCTATTATTATTAATGGGTTCTAGCTTAATTATCCCTTTTTGTTCTTTTCAGTAATACTATGTGTTTAGGTATGAAAAAACAGAGGCTCGAGAAAAAGTTATTTTCTAAATGTGTTTATATATTATGTATAGAAATGAGGTATTTTTCCATTCATTTATTCATTTTTTTTTCCTGCTAGGATACAACTAATAGTAAAGAAGTAGCTTCTACATTTCTATTTAAGTAGCTTCAAATAGAAGCCCCATTATATAAATAGGCAATTTCAATATAGTTTTAGAAATGTTCAAATTGGATAAGTACAGGCTACAAGGGGGGCATATAAAAGATACATAAATCAGCTTTGGAGCATTTCGAGGGGAGTAAACACCTATGTGGTCACCTAAATGGATAAATTAACAAGTCAGAGTTAACCAGGTAAAGAAATGGCAAAGATGGAGTTAGGATATTTCAGGCAGAGAAACAATTTCTGCAAAGACTTGGAGGTAGGAATGTGCCTAGAGTATTTGAAACACTGCAGGAAATTCAGTTTGGCCTGTGCATAGAAATGGAGGAAAATTTGAATCAGATCATTAAGGACCTTCTGCAACATGTTCAGTTACTTGGACTTCAATATGTTGGTGATCGCAAGATACTGACTATTATCACTTTTACATTTTAAAATGATCCCTAATGGTGTGGAAAATGAATTAGAAAGGAATAGAATTGCAGGAAGTATGACCAGTTTCAAGACTTAAAAAATGAAGTCTAGGAAGAGACAGTGGAGCTGCAGATGATAGATAGGATCAACATATAAAAAGGGAGTAGAATAGAAAAGACTTAGTGATTGATGTGGGTGATGGGAAAATAAAGAGTATGGAAAGGTATCTCACATGCTAGGCAATTAAGCGAAGAGTGGTACAATCTGAGACAGGAAATATAGGAGGAAAGGCTTTAATGGTAAGAGAAAAGTCCTTCACGACTTCAATGTTTTTCTTCTGAATTATTTTTGAATAATAATACAACCATGTGCATGCCTATTCCTCCTAATAGTAGAAAGCAGGGAGAGTTCAGTTATATTTTCTAAGGGTATTCTACCCGTAACACGTTATAGCATTCTTCAACCAGCTCTTGAGAGAGCTCACGGAACTAAACAGGCACTTTTTAAATTTTTTTCTTTATAACATCATGTGAATCCTTACCGAATTTTCAACTTTAAGAGACATTCTTGTTTCTTATAAAAAAGAATGCTGTAATCTATTCTTTCATTACAAGGGAAAATAATTATATTGAGCTTTCCTCTACCAGATATGTCAGAATTCTATTTTAGAAGAAACACTTGTAACACTTGTAGCATTAGAATCTCTAATTATGATAAACAATAAATGGCTTGATCAGGGTCTAAGATAAACCATGAGCATAAAAACTTAATGTTACCTGATATTTCAAATTCAAATTTGTCTGTATTGTAGACAGGCTGAAGGTTTGTCTTGAACATAATTATAGCTTCCTACTACCTTTCACAAAGACACTTTATCTCATAGAATCTATGAATGGCATGTAGTATCTTTCATTATCTGCTATTAACTTGACATATTTACTTTTTTTCAGCAAATCATTTCTAATTGTGTCCACATTTGCTCCTTATTGATCTTTAGAGTCAAGTGCAGTGCCTGGTGTTATATACATTTACTAAAATATATCTGAATTTTTATCTTATGGAATTAAACAGAGTTTGCAACATCTTTTTTAATGTCTCAAATGAGGGCAGAAATGATTCTTTAAGATATTATTTTATTTTCGATGCAATTAATAGCCTGTCATTTCAAAATGAGAGATGAAATTAAGCCTCTTTTTACATAAAAATTAGGATGTGATATCCAAGAAAGCATCTTTCTGCTTCCCCCAACCTGGACTCTGCCTCTACTTCACAATAGAGTTTCTTCAACAAGGAGTCCACCTCATCACTAATTCGTGACCATCTCAGATTCATGTTTCCACATACCACACAATGGCTTTTTCACTTCGCCACTTGAATAACCTCCTTTTTATCAGTTTCAGTGGACACGTTTTTGTCTTTCAATTCCTTGACTTTTCTTTAAAGCTGACACTGTGAAACATGCTATCATCATCCTTTACCAAGTTCTCATATTTTATTCTTTTTCGTTTCTGACTTTTTCACCTCAATCAATTTTACTGGTTTATTTTCTGCTATATTTCCCTAAATGTGGGTGTTTGCACTTCAGAGAACCTTGCTTGTCACTCAGTATACTCTCTCTGAGCAAACTTGGCTACCCCCATATTTTCAACTGCTACCTTTGTGCTGATAACTTCCAAAGAGGTGTCTGTAGCCCCGACCAATGTGGAAAAACGCTTGACTCCATAACAGATCCCCAAGTCTGTCCAAATACAGAAATTGCCCATCTTTCTCCATTCTTCATAAACCTATTTGCACTTCTTCACATCTGATTTACTTTAGAAATATTTCTATTTGCTTAGGCACTCAAGCCATCAGAACTACTCTATAGAAGCCAGACAGTTTAGCATTTAAGAATGTGGACTCTATAGCTGAACTACACAGGTTCATACACTGTGGCTATGGGAAAGTACTTCAACTTTTCTGGGCCTTAGTTTCTTCATCTGTAAAATAAAAATGAGAATAGTTATACTTCATAGGGATGGTTTGAAGAGTAATTTTCATACATGCTTAGAAATAGTATATGTAAGTTATCATTAATATTTACCCTCTCTCCCTTCTCTTGCATGCCTTGAATCCAATCTTTTGATTTAATTAATTGTGTCTCCTACTCACTTGTTCTTTCGTTCATCTTCACCTGTACTGCCATCCTTGACAACAAGGACACAGTGGCATTTACCTCTTTATTTGCAGTGCCCAATGCATTGTAGGCTCACAGTCACTGTTAAATAAAAACTAAATTAATGTCTAAATATTTCAAAATCTGGCTGTGAAAATGGACTCCAAAATTCTTTTTTGGCAATCATTGGACTATTTCTATATTCTCTTAAGGTAATTATTTAGAAAGATTGATCATTCAGACACAAACATATTGGTGTATTTGCTAAACAGTCTTACCGTTTGTAAAGCTGCTGTGACATAGCATTACTAATGGCCAACTTACGGGCAAATCAGCATTTAGTGTCACAATTGAACATTTTGCTGTCTGCTATTTTTGTAGTATCAGGGAAGTCACATACAGCTTCTGTGAGTTCCATTTTCTTCTCTAAAATTAGTAAGTGAGGAGGTTCTCTTATATCGACTGCCTAAAGGGGGCGCTGTAAGAAGCAACTACCTCTCTTCTCAGCCATCAGCTCAGTAGCTGCGAAGCAGCAACCAACCATGCGTGAGTGCTTCTCCACCCGCGTTGGCCGGGCTGATGTTCAGACTGGTCATGCCTGCTGGGAGCTCTACTGCCTTGAACATGGCATCCAGCCTGATGGCCAGATGCCGAGTGACAGCAATACCATCGTGGGTGTGTGTGTGTTGGGGGCGGGGAGGGGGGGAGGAGATGACTCCTTCAACACCTTCTTCAGTGAGACAGGCGCTGGCAAGCATGTGCCCATGGCAGTGTTTGTAGACCTGGAACCCATGGCCATTGATGAAGTTTGCACTGGCATCTATGACATCCATCATAGAAACCTCAATCTTGAGCGCCCTACATATACTAACATGAATAGATCGATAGGTCAAATTGTATCCTCCCTCACTGCATCCCTGAGATGTGATGGAGCCCTGAATGTTGATCTGACAGAATTCCAGACCAACCTGGTGTCCCATCCCTGCATCCACTTCCCTCTCGCTACATGCGCCCCTGTCATCTCTGCTGCGAAAAAGCCTACCATGAACAGCTTTCCGTAGCAGAGATCACCAGCGCGTGCTTGAGCCAGCCAACCAGATGGTGAAATGTGACCCTCGCCCCGGTAAATACATGGCTCACTGCCTGTCGTAGCATAGGTTACGTGGTTCCCAAAGATATCGATGTTCCCATTGCCACCACCAAGACCAAATGCAGCATCCGGTTTTGCGGCCTGGTGTCCCACTGGCTTCAAAGTTTGCGTTTATTACCAGCCTCTCACTGCGGTGCCTGGTGGAGACCCGGCCAAAGTACGACGAGCTGTGTGCGTGCTGAGCACACCACAGCTGTTGCTTGCCTGGACCTCAAGTTTGACCGGATGTATGCCAAGTGTGCCTTCATTCACTGGTACATAGCGGAGAGCACGGCAGAAGGAGTTTTCTGAGGCCCATGAGGACATGACTGCCCTTGAGAAGGATCATGAGGAGGTTGATGTGGATTCTACTGAAGTCAAGAAGGTGAGGAAGAAGGAAAAGAATACTAAAGTTAAAATGTCACAAAGGCGCTGCTTTTACAGAGAAACTTACTCTGTTTTAAACAGAATAAGTTGAAAAGTTGTGATCTAATCAGTTAATTTGTATGTGGAAGTATATACTCTCTTTTACAATTACCGGCCTATGCTTTAAACCACGATGCTTTGTTACAGACCCAACCTGCCCATTTCTCTGATGGGTTTGAATAAAGTATTCCTTTTCTTAAATGAAATAAAATAAAATGAAATAAGTAAATAAGACTAGAATTATCACAATGATCCTTTTTAACATTTACGATTTCAATAGATTTGAGCAATTATTCAATGCTCAATATATGAGACACTGAAAGAAACAAATACATCATGTAAAAAATTTCAGTCAGGGATTTATTAAACTAATGCCCTTGATTTCTCAGTTTGTTGCTTAGCTCAATGAGAGGCTGGTAGACAGTATTTTCTAAAGGACTTTTTTTTTTTTTTTTAATTTAAATCTGCAAAATTTCCCCTGTCTTAGCATTCATTTGCATCTCTTTCAAAGACCAAACTTCAAAAAAGTATGAAAGATTTTAGCGTAAGCTGGTTACACATTAAAGTTTTGACCTAGAGCCCAGAAAGGGCTCTATAGAAAATGAATCCCTATCATTTAAGAAGATATTGGCTTTTAAAAATTACCAGTTCCAATATTTTATTGTTACTTTTTCCCTGATTACTTGATTGAAGGTTTTTAAAAAGGCATATTATTTTAAATCAAATTTGATTCATCATTCCACTTCAAGCAGAAAGTCTTTTAAATACAGTCTTTTAAAACTACTGAATACCTAAAATTTCTTCTGCTAACTAATTTATGGCAAGCTTTTTTGTATAATAAAAAATGGACTGCAAAAATGATTTCTGGGACCTGGGGGAAAAGATTTTCTTTTACAATGTTTATATCAATATTTATGAGTCAGCTGTATTAATGCTAAATTTTAACTGAGAATTTCCCAACAACTTTGGCCCACATGCACCATGTGCTTAAATTATTATTTTGTCAAAGACAGTCAGTCATATTACGATTTTGGTAGAGAAATAGGAAAGTCATTCCAGTTCTATCAGTCTATAGAAAGTCGTTTTGAATGCAACATTAAATCATTTATTTTACGTTAATGTTATCCTTCATCTGAGAACTTGTACTCCGAAGGACTGGTTTTTCACAATACATCCTTTGGAGATCAGAGTTACTATTTATTAAGGCCTTGATTAACCTACTAACGGGTATCATTAGAAAATTAATTCACAAACACATATTTTGTTGCAGAAGATTAACATATTGAGTTCCCCAAAAAATTGCAATTAGCTAAGGCCAAATGCTAGTGTATGACAGATCAGCGTATTGTAGACTAGATTGCAGGGCATGTGCCAAAGCACAAGCTATCTCACAGCAATAATTGTTCAATGGAGTCTCAGTTTCAAACATTCTGTCCCACTTTCTCCTAAGTATGCTTTTTTGTTCCTATCAGACCATTTGCTTAATTTTTTTCATTTAGAAAATGTTGCTACAACTATATACAAAACAATAAAATGATAGCTAGTAGTATGGTTACCACGAATTTAAAAATGTTTAAAAAAAACATATAATTTTGCTAATGGTAGCACTATGACTATCATTTCACCAAAGAATAACATTTTGAACTTAAAGCTAATCATATGCTCATAAAAGGTGACTCAACTGAGAGACTTATTAATATTCACTTTTTTAATTTTTTCTTTTAAATCAGTATTTAGGTTCACATGTTACTAATGCAAAAAGAAAAGGTTTACTCTGTGAACTCTGGCTATATCCTTTATCAATCATTTATCTATTCAGATAATTTAAAAAGCAGATGGTCTTGGAATGATGTTTTGAACTACCTACCTCCTTTTATATTATTGTGCCCTTCTGGATATAATGATTTCCTAGATATTTGCATTTGCCGCTCACCAGAGTATGTTTAATCTGTATAGACAAAGGGAGTAGATATTTCGAGGGAATAGGCATTATAAAAAAAAAAAAAGGAATTTAAGCCCTCAATTATACTGCAAATAAAGAACAAGTGCATCAGCTCATCACTTGAAAAGCTCAGGGAACAGCTGACTCAATCTGTTTCACCATAGGACATACACCATTATTTTCAATGAAAGAATCATTCAAGTGAAGATATTATAAGAAACAGTAGCTAATTAGTTGTTCAGATATATCCTAGACATCCCATTTAGTTCTTCCTAGAATCCCAAAGTTATGCACAGATAGATGACATTAATTTAAACCTGAGCTGAAAATAAAGTGTTAATGTCCCCCTTCATTTCTGGGGGTGAAGAGTTAGGGTGAGGATGTGTCTATGTTTAAAAAGAATAAGTTTTGAGAGCTGTTAATGTCACTAAGTATGCTATAATTTAAGGGTGTGATGGTTGTTCTCCAAATTTGTTATCCCAGTACCTATGATTGCAACACCTCTCCTTTTGTGATTCATCAGAGCCATTTATAATCCCTCGCTTGCACAGTTTTCTAGTTATTTTTATTATTTAAGCCTGGAATGAAATCTTATCTTATAAAAATCAAATCATAATGTTCTAGAGGTGTACCATTTTGTTGAGTTCCAAATTATATGAAAACATAATTAAACATGTCATGAAAATCTATAGATAATTTTCTAAAGGTCTCTGAATATTTTGTAGAGCTATGAAAAATATTAATAATAAAGGAATCAAGGGGAAAACTTAGTAAAAATTTAAAAGGCTTATAATTTTAATTTTATCATCCAGGTCACAAGATGTTAGCCAATTAGAGCAGTTGTGAATTTTCGAATCTTATATATATTCAGAGTTTAGTACTCGAAAACCACAAAACAAGAATTTTTCTCTTTTAATTGAGCATTATTTTTTAGATGTCTCTACAACTGCCACATAAACTAGGATTAGGTGTGAATGAGGCATAAATTATGAAATTTAAAGCAAAAGATTTTTAGTGAGCACTTATTAAATGTTAATAATTGTTAGTTGAAATATAGCTTAGGCTATAGGTGGAGGGATAAGCAAATTAATTAAAATATGGATGTACCTTCGTAAGAAAGCTGTATGTTATTAGTTGAGTGAATAGGTTAGTAGTCATCAACAACAAAATGTCAAAACGGCAAAAATGCAGATGTTAAAGGGGTTAGGCGACACTCCTTAGAGAAAATGGACTTCGTACTGGAAGAGGAAAATGGGATATTTCAAGTGAGACCAGCAGCATGATTAAAAGCATGGAAGAGAATCTGAGATATACTTAAACAAATTATTTAATACCTTAATTTTATATATGATTTAAAAGATATCTATATATACATATATATTAAAAATGACAAAATATTTTGGGAAGCATTTCTCATTGATAGGAGCAAGCAATATGTTGTCATACGTAGGAAAAATGAAACACTAGCAGCCAGCCTGCAGGATTCAGAAATAAAATCTTGGATTACAAACTTGAAGATTTGGAAACTTTAATAGATTAACACAGTTGTTGATTTAACAATATGCCCGGTAACACTTGTAAAATGTCAGTGAATAACACTGAATAATCTCCAGCTGGGATGAAGGTAATAGCTCTCTACCCAAGGTAACTCTGATCTCTGTGATGTTAATATGTCACAAAGTCCTTAGAGTGATTTATATTTCATGTCTATTATGCAGGTCAATCTGTTTTATTAATATTGCAAGTCTAGGTTGTTTGAGACCACATTTTTTTTTTTTTTTAGGTAATACTGTTTATGCACTTGTGTAATAAATCTTCTCTTCCAAATCTGTATTTTAGTAGCAAATCCTCATTCTGCATCTCAATAAAGTCATAGTGAATAAAACACTAGCCACATCTCTGATGAGATCCTAAAAGAACCTTCCAGGAAAAGCTTTGAAATAGCGATAAAACAAGACAAAACAAAACAAAACAAAACCAGCAGATTCTTGGCTAGTGATCTGTCTATTCTAAGGGGAGAGCCTTAGATGCTGAAACAGTGTCCACACCTCCAGACCTTTCTCTGTGCCTGAGCAGACTTCTCGTGTGTCCCTTGAGGAGAGGCCTCCCTGGGTTCTGCTCTCATCTCCTTTCCAATAACACGTGCAGGATAGCTGAGTCACCTGATCTAGTTGAAATTGGAGGCTCTCTGTTTGTGTACTCTGAGGCAGTTAGGCCAGCAGTTGATTTAAAGATTATTCTCTATGAAGAAGCTTCCTTCTCTGGCTCACCAGAGAAGTTACTCATTTTAGTGTTCTTTATACTCTCTTTAGAGGTGCTGAGGGATGGGACAACGACAAATAGTATTCGAAGTTTCTTTCTTTCTTTCTTCTTTTTTTTTTTTTTTGGTTGCTATTTTTTGCTTAGTATAAATCTCTTTGATAATATTACAAAAGAGTTTATATAAATAATCAGTATTCAACTGTACCTCACTTGTCAATTTAAGTTTACCCTTCATGAAAGAATTGCTGAAGTGCCTATAATCTCTAATATTGTTCTCAGTTTTAAAATCCCCCTCATTTGATAATTTTAAGTTATGATTCATTATTACAAACAATATAATATTTTAATGCATTCTTTGAATTTTTTCCATAGTGAAAAATATCTATGAATTTTGTTTATTGGTATACTATTTAACAACTCTGCACTGTGCTAAAGCCAGCAAATTTATGGCAGATATGTTTGTATTCACAGATATTGAACATCTGAATTGGAAACTTTATCTGACTTAAATGTTCCCTGAAATAACTGTCATTATCTTCACATTTGATTTACATTGTACACCTATTTAAATGTCTTTAAACTACATTTCTTTGGAACCACACCAAATATTAATCTCTAAAGTTGTATTAAATTAAATCTTGAACAGTGAGATCTTGTAGAGTTCAGTGTATTGAATTTGCAAGAAGTAGATCTGACAAATTTGATTTTCATGGAGAAGACTTTGCCAATCATTATTACTTTCTACTAAGAAAACACAAAGCAAGCAGAAAAAAAATTGTCTATGTTTTTCCTCAAAATAGAAAATGATGGTCAATATTGTGAATTATTCACTATTACCCTCACCCCAAACCAAAATCCTCCCCTAGATCCCAGTTCGTAAAAATCACTATAGGGGTAAAGGATGGAATCACAAGCCACTAGGGGTCAGCAGATACCAGGAATGTGTGGCATCATTGTCCTTGTGAGGGACTCAGAAGATCAAGGACATGCATGCAGATCTCTGGGTGGATGTACAGCAATGTTGCTCCCTGGCACATACTTAGATTTACATTCAGAATATAGTGCAAGTAGAGTACCACATAGCTAAATGCGGAATCAATTAGGACTTTATAGATTCTTAGTGTTTCATTCTTAGATCTATTGAGTATGTAAATGAATGGATGGAACAAGGAGGCGAGAAACTGAGATAGTCAAGAAACTGCAACAAAGGATAGGTGGAGCCTGTGAAGGAAGAAGGAGCAGTGAGCTGGGTTTCATTCTGGCTAACTCCAAAGATCCAGAAGACCTTCTCTAATACAGGGGTTCTAAATGTGTTGTCCCAGGACCAGAAGCACCAGCATCTCCTGGAAATGTTAGAAATGTAAATTCTTGGGGTCACCCTAGAATTACTAAACCAGAAACTCTGGGATAGATGCCAGCAATCGGTGTTTAATAAGCCTTCTGGGTAATGTTTGAGAACCATGGCTCTGATAGTTGAGGTGATGTTTAAACTGGCCAAAAGTAGCAGGAATACCATATTGTATTTACTCTAAAAGATTTAATTGAGTTAATTCTCTGAACTGCATTGTGAGTGATTTGACTCTAAGGTTCTAAGCTACTCTTTATATTTGGTGTGTACCTGAGGCCAAAACCGATCTTTGTATTCTTTTCCAGCTCAGCAGGAAAGTAGGCTAACCCTGCTGGGAGTAATAATAAAACCCTAGTAATTCCCATGTGAAGTATATTAAACTTAAAGGCCCATAAAGATGTGAGCTGCTTATCAAGGCCAAAAGCTCACAGGATGAGATGATCCCAGAAGACCTTCAGCTTTTGCCTAAGGAATCTGCATAATAAACTTTTTCTTGAGGGAGAGAAGGAAAATTAGCAATGCTCACGATGGGAGCCCCAACTCACACCAGTCTCTGAACCATGTGCCCGGAGTGTAAGATGCTGGAACACCCTTTCTTCTGTACTTAATTTGAGCCCATCTCTTTAAAATCTCACTTCAGTCAGTAAATTCTATGAGAATCATTTTCCTTTGCTGAGTGATCTAATCTTTGTGCTCTCAGGATGGCCTAAAATCATCCCCGAAAGACGCAGGCTGTTTCTCTATTTAGAGATGGATTGAGATGATGATTTATCAACCTCATCAGCAGCTGTGGCAGCAGAAACAGCATATTGAATACCCAGTGTACAGACTGTATCGTAGATATGGGAGCCACAAAGTTGAGGGACTCACTATCTAGCTGTAAAAACAAAATAATGCTTAAAGAAAAAAAAAATACATTCAAAGGTGTTCAAAGGAGTGATAAATGGTAGGAATAGGTAGTACGAACTTGTAAAAGTATGAATTTTAGAAATCTTCTTTCATAATTAGTTACTCCATCACAGCCAGTAAATAAACACACTGCCCATTCTCTTAATTTGATAAAAAATAGCTTTTGTAGATTCTTTTGGTGCAATGTAATTGATAAAATATTTTTTCTTTGAATATAAATTATAGTTTTTTAATTAAGTTTATTGGAGTGACATTGGTTAATAACATATGTTTTACGTGGACAGTTCCATAATACGTCATCTGTATCTTGCATTGTGTGTGTTCACCACAAATTAACACACTTGGCTCTCACTATAATTCACATATACAGGATTATAAGAAAACATTCCACTCCAGGATTTGCATATCTTTGCAAGAAACGTTTATTTCCCTTGAGGGTAGCCATTTACTACAGTTTATTTTCTTAGAGTCTATTTTCCATTTGTTCCTATGTTCCGTGTCAAACCCGGCTGTTAAAATCCCTGAAGAAGGTAGAAGAGAAATACATTGCAACCAGTATTAGCATTCTGTCCCTGGTTATATGATATCCTCAGGAAGTGCTATCACTCCAGGGGATACTTGAGGGCAAGGTTTTTTATCTCATCCACCTTCAATTCTTCAAAATCTGAGCACAGCAAATGCCCAGTACATAATAAACATTCAATGAATATTAGATGAATGAATGACTGGATACTTATTATAGGCTAAGGCTATATCATACACTGCTATCCTTTTTAGAGTAGACACAGTTCAATAGGAAGAAAAGAGTACCTTTAAAAATTTTAGAACTCTCATGGTTTAGCTAATAAGGAATCATGTGGCTTTTATAGCAGCATTGTGGCAAATTTTTAAAGTGTGAAAACTAACTTACAAGGAAACAAATGGAATAGTATGTCTTCCTGTGCCCTGAGAAAATCTGTTGAGTTCTATCCCATGAAAAACCCTGACTCACAGTTATGATGTTATCACCAGACAAAAATGCAATTTCTGGTTTTCTCTACACACCTTGCATGATTCAACTTATATCTCCAAAACCTAGTACAGTGATTGGCACAAGGAAGGTACACAATAAGTATTGATCAACAAATGGACAAATATATATGAACAAATAAAAGAAATGGGAGAGATGTAGCCATACGCTGTTGAGTATTTCATTATTAGGGATTCTTATGGATCTGCTTTTAATAAGTAGAAATGCTTTATAATTGTGTAGTACTTTATTTCAGTACAATGTTTTTATATGCGTATGAATACTGGAAATAATTTTTCTTCAATTGTTCAAATATTTACAAGTTTTCCCTTTCTTTCCTAGAATCTCTCTCTTGAAAACAGTATAAAGAGGAAATTTATTAGTATCCTGAAAGTTTATTAAAAATCTTGAATGACTAGAAGAAGAAATTTATGAGCTTTTCATTGTACTTGAATGTTGATTGTTCATCTTCAATTCTCTACAATACATAATTGCAACTTCTCTTTAATCTTTACTCCTTTTTCTTTGTGAGCTTCAAACATAACACAATACCCTTCTCAGAGCTGGTCCAGTGCTGATTGTAACACCTTGATTTAATCTTTTAAAATGATGTATTTCCTTTTGAGAAGAGCTATTTCAAGGTTGCTTTTCCAACTCCATTCATGTATTTGACTGGGAAAGTCCATATGAGAGTAACTTATTACTTTGCCTCTTTCTTAAGCATCGGTTCTCTTGAAAACTGATAGGAAGATTCTACAAACATAAAGGCAAACTGTTCTTACTCTAGAGACAGGGAGTTATGAAGACATGTTTTTATCATAAAATTGCTCCCTGGAGACCTTGAAGAACATGTGTGAATACAAACAGCAAGAGCTTCCTGTGGTTGACTACAAAGTGCTTGGTTGCAAAACCGTTTTCTGTTTCTTAACATAAAACATTAAGAACAAGTAGCATTCAGAAAATCTGCAGCTACATCAGAGATCTGACCACACACCACAGTGAGATCTGACTAGTTGAATACAACTAATTCTGTATCTTCAGTTTGACCATGTCTTGTGGATCTCCCTCTTTTAAACAAAATATGAATGGAGCGATGGGCGCAATATAACCATTTTATGCTGATCGCTGGGGTAAGAGATAATATTCTCTGGTGAATTGCTGATGTGTCATTGAATCTCGTATCATCTCATCTTTTTCCATTTGTAAAGTGGGAAAAATGATCCTATTCACTGCATGCCTCACTAAACCATCTTGATAATATACTTCGCTTTTGTGGGTATTTAAACTTTAAAAAAAGAAGAAAAAATTAATTCCTTTTTTAATACCAACCTCAGAAGGCAATAGAACAAGCAGAACCAGAGAAAGCTGGTTATGGGTGCTGTGCAAACCTAAAATCCCTCTGTGGAGGTGGCTTCTACCTCCAGCTATGTGTGAGATTGGCTCTACGCTCAGGGGAGACTGCTAAATTATCCATGTTTTGATCTATTCTTCTCCACTATCCTTTATTATCTTTATGCCCTTTATTATGATTGTTTTTGATATGGCTACCTCTATTTCATTTTGCCAATACTACAGGAAAAAAAAAAAACGGCAGTACAACAAATGATGTGACACTTAAGATAGTTGAGGTTAAGAAAAGAATTTTCTGAAAGAAAGCATTTCCCCAAAAAGCATCCAGAGAAGATAATATTTTTCACTACTTCATGGAGGATTTGTTCAGGTATCTCCCACTAATGATAATGGGAGCTAATCGGTGAGAGAAAAAACACCTTATAACACATTATGTTTAAAACTCAGCATGAACCAAAAAACAGCTATTTTACTCTGTTAGCAGGATGGATGCTTTTAGAGTAAAGGGAAAACCTGCTGTTGAGTTCACAATCCCTCTAGGTATAAAGGAAAGAAATTATTTTAAATGTTATTTGTATCTGTAACCCACTATAGTGCCCCAGCTATAATTTGCAGCAACATGTCAGTAAAGTAATAACAGATACACTAAAACGGTGTTAATCAACACGCAAACACCAAGTGTGCAAAGACGGAAGCCTCAGCAGGTGTTTGCTATTATGCTTAGAGAAAATGACTCTCCACCTCGGCTTTCTCCTACTTCCTCTTCTCGTTTAACTTTTCTACACATTTCACATGTCCTCAATAGAAAATGGCTAATTTCTATAAATGATGACTGATCTATAGAACAGAAGGGGATGTTTTATTACATCGGGTATCAGGATCAAGGTCCCCTTTAAAGTGACATGCTTTCTAAATTGCAACATTGCTCAATTATAATACAGTTTGAATGAGCCTTCCTTTTGGAATCTCCATGTCTAAAGCTAATGTGCTGTTTTTGCTTCCATTTAAAGAGGATCAGCCCTTGTTTCCTCGGCTTTTGACATCTTAATGGATGTGGGGGTCAGTTTTCCCTGAGATACCAACCTTGTTAAAATTTAATTCCTATAACTGAGTGTCTCTTTTGAATCCAAAGCCTAGTAAAAGGATGGCATCTAAATGCTACAACCAAATAGAAATGGTCATTGAAAAAATGTTGCCATGGGGTCAATGAGCTAGATGCTTCCTTTTCCCCCATTTGTTCACTCCTCCTAGGTGTGTCCCTTGCTTTTCCTCCTGCCTGGTGCTCAGCATTTCCTCTGACAGCCTTTCTGGTCCAGCCCTTTCTTCAGTCTTCATCAGCAACACACATAGCCATGGAAGTGGTCACTGGTAAGAGTCCCCTTTTTCTTCCCCTGATTCATTGAAACATAACTTTTGCAGCAGTCCACCTTCACCAGATTCTGGTAAAATGAGCCTCACACTTCCTGAGGGAAAGCCATAAGAGCTCCCCATTCTTTCATTTCTTTTTAATTAATTCATTCAATAAATATTTAATGAGCATGTACTGCTAAAGTATTTTTGTAGAACTTTCCTTTCCCACTTAGAGCTTTATGGAGGCAAAACTTCCCTTGTTTGATCTAGAAAAAATCGGTCTCTGAGGAATACTAGCTGAACAAAAGAAGAAAGGCAGGCTGGACAGGAAGCCATTGCGGGGAAGGCAAGGCTTTCAGATTCTCCTAACTCTCCCCACATAGAAACTGATAACACCGTTTTAAACTAAGGAAGAATCCTGCTCTCCTCCCTAATTGTAGAAGAAGAAAAAGGCAATAGTTTCAGCAGTCAGAAATAAGATTATCTATCTCCTCCTTCAATTCCTTCTCCTCTACCCAACTTTGATTTGGGTCATTTCATTCTGACATAAAATAAAGCAGACAATGAAAGTCACAAACAAGGCAGACTTCCACATAAGTGAGAGCTTGGCTCTTCTGAGTGAGCCTCCAGACTCCTCCTGTGGTTCCTAAGGTGGGTCTTGATTGCCTAGGTAAACACATGCTATGTGGAAAATTCCATCACCCACTTCTGTGCAGTTCTCTAGATCACCCCGTTGCTCATTAGAGAAACATTTTTCTTCTTCATAAAACTGAGGGAACTAGAAAACACCTTAAATGTCATATAGTCAGAAGAGCTGTTTCAATAAAGATATGTGTAAACTGAGTCCCTAGGTCTCCTGGTCATTGTCATACGACTTGTTTGTGACAGAGTCTGAGGCCAGAGCTCTCTCTGAAACACTTCTGCCTCTCTCCATTCTGGAAAGGGCTGTATCTAAAAATCCCTAAGACATATAAAGGTGAACCAAGCTGACTGTCTCACATTCCTAATAAATTACTCAAGTCTCAAGTCAGTATTAATATAGCATCAATCATGCGATGACATTCTATACCACTGACGATATAAAGAACATTCAAGAAGCACCTATTAGTCTTTTTTTGCACTTAAAATTAAACATAAAGGAGCAGCAGAATTCTTAGTTGCCTAGAGTTATTTTAAGTAAAATACTTTTTAAGATGAGTGAATAATTTATCCACATCCTTGGGCTGACTTTGAAATCCATATCACCCCTAGATGTACTGGACCCTTTAATAGCAACAAAGAAAGAAAGAGCTGAGGTAACTGAGAGTTCTAATAGCTTCTACGGCACTGCAACAAGTATGTCCCCGAGTCCCTGCTTGTCATTTTTTCAGAGCCATAGGGGAAGTGAAAAGTCTTCTGCAGTAAGAACTGAAAAGAAAATGGAGGCTCAGGAACAAAATGACCCACAAAACCCCAACTTTCCCAGAAAATGAAATTAGAGGCAGAAGTTGTTCAGATAGTATTAGAGTAGCATGGAGAATGATTTCAGTTACCAAGGTCTTATTGAAATTCATGATGCAAACCAAGGGGTTTTGGCCAGGTAACTCTGAGGCTGGCTAAATTTGATTAATTCATAATTTTTCTCTCTGTCCTTGACCTGTTAAGGCTCATTTTAATTTAACAGAACACAGACTTAATAAGTAACTATCAAGCATTTGGATGGATTTCTCGTAACTCCATGTATATTATACACTTTATTTTCAATTAATCGTTTTGATTAGCACCAGTATTTGTAGTTTATAATCACTAAAGAACACTGATTATGACTGTTATCATTTCTGATTTTGATAACAGAATTTAGATTTCATAGGAAGAATTAGAGGATAAAAGAATTAGATGGATATTATTTTATATTGACTGAAAATCCACATTAAAGTATAAATAATTTTTAAAGGCATAATATTTGTATTGAAGATTACATTGTAGATAGCGTGAAATATATATTATACCAGATACTTATGTATAGAATGGATAACTTCTTTTATCTGCTAAATGTAACTAAAATCTGTACTGTGTATTGAATGTAGACAATTCCATATAGACAATTATCTTTTGAATATTCAATGAACTATTTCTTGTCCAAGAGTTTATCAACTCACTGTCCACCTCACAGTTTGGATACTGTCAAGGAGGACTTGTGGGAAGAAATGTTTTCCAGGAGGCAGAAGAACTTAAAAGAAAAGGACCTGAAGTTACAGTCAGAAGAACCTGGTGGCTTTCACACTTAGTAGTCATGTGATTTGGGGAAAATCACTTACATATTTTGAGTTTAGATTTCTAATTTCAAAAACAGAAATAGGTAAAACTTCCATCTCTCAATTCATAGGGTTATTAAGACGTCCGTGTAAAATAATCGATATGAATCACTCTAAAATTTTCATGTAGTATGATTACTCTCTCATTGCTAAGTAGATCCCTTCTCTGAAATTCAAAGAAAGAGGGATGTTCCTATTCTATCTCCTTCTTCCCAACTCATATATATTGTTACACTGATAAGGCTAGACCTGTGCTCAATAAACAAGTATTGAGACACACTAATAAATTTTATTTTCAAAATAGAGATCATAAACTTCCTGAATTTTGGGTCCTGTTGGCAGGAAGATAGAAGTTAGATGATTGACATTTGATATTTATCATTTTTAAAATTTGGGGAAGAAAATTAAACATTTACATGTATCATAATAAGCTATGTTATTTTATAAAATATTTCATATTTTAGTTTTGCGTGTTTTTTATTAAAATTTCTTGAGAGAGCTCTCCTTGTACATTATAAGTTTTTTCCCTTGATTAAGCATATTTCTTGGTATATGGTCAGCTCAGAGTCAAGAAGCTAGTCCTGGATTCTGAAATCAATGACCTTTGAGTTCTAAGGACTTACTAGTCCTTAGAACTTGCAAGAAAGATTTATTTCAAATTTGATTTTTTTTTTTTTGGTGAGGATAACAACAATTGCTGAAAGAGAGGATAAAACATATTCTTCATTCATTTTAAGACTAACAGTTTTTTTCCTGTGACTCTTAGTAGTTTTTTAAATCTGCTTCAATACCAATAACTTCTCTTTCTCAAAATCGTGCTTGCTAAACCCTAAATTTCATTCCCTAGTATATCAATCCTATGCTGGCTGACCTGTAATCTTCAAACCAGAGGTGCAAAGAGACTCCACACGACTTATGTCTGAAACTTTGATCAATAAAAAAATAAAACAAAGAGTTCCTGTTTATAAGTCTAATTTATCATAGGAATATTTTCTGATTCTACTTAAGAACTTTTACCTCTAACTTGGAAACTAGTTTTACTGAAAGATTAAAGCTTTGCAGAATCACGAAAGGAAGTTTTATTTATGTAATTTACATCATGAAAATCTCCAGATATTTAAATCTCCTTTCTGTTATCTGTGTAACACCTATAAAATACAGTTTAATACTCAAATGTTCAAATAATTCTACATCAATTGAGGCTCTCCAGTCTTTTCTAGGAGATCCAGTTTAATTTCAATGAGGGTAGATTACAAAGATGAATATCTGCCTTGTTGTTCAATTGCACTGTCTCATTCTCAGTGCCTACTGCGGTGGTAGGCACATAGAAATGCAGAGACTGATGGGTGAGAAGTAGAAGTAATTTCTGCGCATAATGACAGCATGAATCAAATTACTTTTGCAAGACAGTTTTCCTTTCAGACACATGCCTAGGATTAGAATCTAAATATTTAGTTTCCACCTATGGCAGTATTTGATTGGATTTATATGAGAGGAAAAAAGGGAAGGAGTTTATATAAATATCTTAAGATCTCTAAAGTACTTTTCAGAACCAGGAAGAAACTACTAGTATTGAATATTCTCAGGCGCTTTCTCTAAGTAGGAGTTATCTCCACTTTTTAATATTCAAACTTGCTCTTATTTCCAAGGTAACTTCGCAAATTCTCAGCAGACTTAGACCCAGCAGCTCTTATCATCTCTTATCACTTGACTTCCCAAGAAAACCAAGTGATTTTGCACTTCAACTTTGTTTAATAAATTAGCTTTTTCAGTCACCGATGATTTAGAAATGAGCAAAAGTCATTGAGAATGAGTTTGTGGTAATGTGGAATTATTATCAAGGGCAGACATAAAGGAGAGCAAAATTTGTCCTGAGAATTTGATCCTGGCATTGTTGAATTGATGTTTCAGGTAGAGCCATGATTCATAGAGTTTTTTTAAAGGATCAACCAATTGTAAAGCCAAGGTCAAGAGTATACTGTTAACTTTAGGTCGATTCTAATCTTTTATGAAAATATTTCCAGAACCTGTGGTTACATACTAATTATTAATTTATGAATGGTTACAATTTTAAAAATATTTGCTTAGATAAGTTTTAATTTAGAATAAAACAAATGAGATATTCTAATAATAATACTACTTTTTACATTCCATTGTTGAAAAAAATTAAATCACACATCTAAATTAAATTACATTCTTGATCACAATCGTGTGTAAGATAAGGTTGTGTCTATTACATAATGGAATCCAAGCACAAACCATACTTTAGAATTTCTGCTAATCCTCCTAGCTGTAGCTTTCCTGATTTCCTGTTTCCTACTGCTCATAGCGTATTATAATTTGCTTTAACAAAGAACATTATCCCTTTTAAGAAATTTATATTTCACAGTATGCTCCTGCTTCATTCAAAATTTATTTTTTTTGAGGGTAGCCAGTTCGGAGAGGAATAAACATTTCCATATGCATTTTAATATTTTTTACTTATCAAAACCCACAATTCGAACTAGTCATGTAAGTAGAGAGCAGTCACTAATATCTGCTTTCTTGAGAATCATGTGATCATCACTTCCTTGTCCATTCTCTGTTAAGTTTTTCAGATTAGTCAGTTCAAGTGGTAGTCTATCATAACTATACATATAACCAAAATGCTCATAAAGGTAACACTTTTTTCAGGAGATATAATTGCCTAAGATGCAGGTTCTTATCAGAAATGGATGAGTCAGTTGTGTTCAATATCTATTATTCAGAAGGCAGGTTAGCTAAGAAAAAAACTTATGGCCTTTTTGCAAATTAGATGTTTAGATGGCAATGAAACCTTGGCTTAAAAAGAAAGATAAAATAACAGGGACAGATAGACTTTTTTTTTTGAGAATCAGTAGGGGCTTTAAATAAAGGATATATCCTGTATACAAGACAACTATATTTGTTTTTTAGAGCTCATAGATTTAGATAAAATTTCTACCACCATAAGACAGTGTTACATAGTGGGGAGAAAACATTAAAAAATTCTAATCTAACCACCTCATTCAAATTCGTGTTAAAATAGTAGTATTTTAACTATGTAAGCAACTGAACAAGCTGCTTCACCTAACAGACCTCATTTTTAACCTCATTTTTTCTCATTTGTGAAGTGGAAATGTGAAAAAGAATTCTAGAATTTAAGGGTTTGCACATATAACAAGAGGACAACTGGATAAGACAGAGAAAGGCTCGCTCTATGAGAGAGAGAGAGAGAGAGAGAGAGAGAGAGAGAGAGAGAATCTTTTTCTAGATTAAAAAATATAAAAACTGCCTTTGTCAAGAGCAAGTAGGGGCAAATGACCCGGTTAACAGGAATAATTCTTGCCTTGCTGGGCTGTTATAACAGTTGGAATTATTTATTACATTGCTTGACACATAGAAAGTGAACAATAAATAGCAGCCATTTGCTGCATCCTAATGCAAAGAGTTGTTACAATAGACACCATTTCAATATTAGTCATTCTTCCCAAGCCATGAGCTCAGGCTTCCAAATTATATCAGATGCTATCCATGGATTACTAGAAAAGGTAAAGATGTTTCTACTATTATTTAGGAACAGAAGTATCTCACTGGCTCTTGGAGTCATCAGACAGGGACAGGAAACATTTCTTAAAAAACAACAACAAACAGAAACATGCTGAAGTGAACTGAATAATTCATAGAGCAATGGTTAGGGCATTTTGGTTAAAACAGCATTAGCATCAGGTCTCATTCACTTAATACTGTCGCTGGGCTAGACATTAGAACATTTATCATGGTAATTCTATTATTTTTCTTACAGTTATGCAGAACCAATACATTAGAAATCCTGTGGTATTGGAGAGGAATAAAATGAGTCAATTTCTTTTAAAATGGCTTTGTGTTAATAATACAACATGATAATTAGGCCAGTGAACAGTGTCAAGTGTTGTGACTGGTTCTCACAAAGTCAGTTATAAAACTGATTTTAAAACACTTAAAAGGTGTTGACACTTGGAAATGAAATAAAATTACCCGCTGTATGGTAAGTGCTTACTGCAGTGAATTTGAATCTAATCCAATATACTGAAATGATTGTTTGATGACTGGAACTGACACTGTCTTTGATTTCTTTATTGCCTTTCAAACTGGAGAGGTGAGTCCTCACGATCTGAGATTTCAGCTCCTACTTCTATTTCTAGCTCCATTAGTTCACCAAGTTGTAGTAAGCAAATATTCAACCCATGTTTCTGGTAGCAAAGTATTTAAAAATATCTAATAGGTCACAGAAACATCTTATTAAACCCATAAATGATTAATATGGCATATATGTTTCAGGTAAACATTCAGAACATTATAATGATCCATTCCTCCATCATAAAGAAAGATGCTGACTAGAAAATCCAATGTGACATTGGTTATAAAATACTTGCAAATAAATTCCTCTGGATGTCTGTGAATTTATTATCAAATATACATATGTTCACATAATTTTGAACAACAATGGCATAATATGGTCCATTTCTCTTTCTTCCTGGCCAGAAGAACTATCATACCATGTTTATGAAAACCACTAAGGCCAAGATCCTCCTCCTGCTCTCAGTTCATCTGCTGTCGCTAAGCTTGGGGCCAAAGACAGTTTGGAAAGTGAGTGAACTTATGGGCTATTGTGGTGGACACCAACTGTAAGGCCTTAATGTGCTCAGAGCATGCAAGCCTCCTGCATGAGGTCAGAAAATCCTCCTCCACACTAAAGATTCTAGAATTTTGGACTTGTAAACTCTCCAGTTTTTCCCATTTCATGAGGTCTTATTATAGCTACTTTTAGTGTGGGTAGATGACGCATTCCACACCCTGGTCTAAATGGGAAAACAGTCCCACCTTCTCCGTCATCTGAATAAATATACTCAATCAGAACACCTCTGTTTTATAAAGTTTTCCCAGTGGTGGTTCTGATGATCATCCAGGCTGAGAATAGTGGCTCTATTCTATAGCAGTGGTACTCAAAGGAGCTAGAGTTTCTTTTTCCCCATTCAAGTTGAGATAAGGACAGGAATTGAGAGTACAGGTTTAAAAATTTAATAGCATTTCAATGAGTACTTTTGTATCTAATAATAGTTACCATTTTATATGTCTTTGTCTACTTTGCTACTACTTTTTTTCACTACGTTTTAAAAAAAGTATTCGGGGGTGTAAAACTATAATAGTGTATAAGCTGGGGTAGAGAAAGGATAAATTAACAATACTGTTCTAAGTTCTACCATCCTGAATTATTGTTAAAATAATTTCCAGAGAACTGAGGAAAGGTTACAAAGGTATAGTCAAGTCAGTTTGAAACTATCAGTTCATCAGCTTAACAATTTTTGCTCTTATAAAATGTTTTTCAGCTATATGGACAGAAACTAACCAATTCAGGCATTGGTCAATGCAAGCTGTTATCATTTCTTTTCTTTTTTTAAAAAAATGAAACCGTCGATCCCATTCAAGGAAATCACTTGAGAATGTCAACATATTAATGAATTTGATTATTATTTTACTTGACTAATCTATTATAGTGGTTGAAAGTTGTCTATGTAAACACGACATTCCTCCTAGGAGGCAGCTTTCTTGGGAAATTTAATAATTTCTTTTGTAGCCAACATGCTTAAGAAGTAAGTGAAATTTGAGTATTATTCTATATATGGATATTTATCTAAGCTTTAGTCATCATCTAAATGTCTGAGACTCTAATTAAGAAAAGTTGTAATATCACTCCTAAATTTTGACATGTTTTAAAAACACAGTCAAAGCTAGTATATCAACAAGGTATGACAAAAAGTTCCTATATATGGGTCTCCCCAACCAGCTGGAGAATATTTAAATTAAGCAACTATATTAGAACAAGACACTTAAAGCCTATGTGAAAAATACATAATAAATTCATAGAATCTATCAAGCCCTATATCCTTATATAAAAATAAGAAAATTTATAGAGATAACCTTAAAGAGATTTTGACAATTTTGTATCATAAAGTAAGCTTAAATAGCATTTTACCTGTCATATAACACCTATTGCTAAAAAACTTTACAAATATACCTTATTTCATTTTATTCCCCAGCTACTTCATTTTCTAATTCCTATTCTATCAGGTTTACCATGGTGGAGGCTTGCCCTTCTTGTAGAAGAAAATTTTCTTGAAGAAAGTAGTAATCCCACCTTTCCTTATTTTTAGCCCTTCCTCCTTATCTTTGGAGTACCACACATCACTGAGTTGTGACATTAAGACATCAGAGTTCACAGGCATGCTCCCCTGTTCTAGATATTATCTCACATTAATACTTAACAGCCAAAGGTTTTTTCTGTTTCCATCAGTGAGCTCCCGTATGGGTGATGCTTGAGTCATACCCTCAGAAATGATACGGGTGCAGCTGGTCAGCACTTCTGAGACTTTCTTTTCCAATCTTTCTCCCATGGCTTGGCTGCCCTGTGTCACTGTGTCCTGGCAGGCTCAGAGGGAGTAAGTACCCTCCTTTTCTGTGAAATGCATCGCAGACATGAATGTCCCTGCTAGGAATCAGCAAAGTGATCATAAGCCCCCAAGCTCTCTTCAGAGGTGACTTTGGTTCCATGAGTTTGGAGGCTTTCACTAACCAAATTCAGGTGGCTACTATCCATATCCCTGAACCTCCAAAGTAAACATACAAATTAACAGACTGTTCATGAGAAAGTATAAAGATATGTGTATCTATAAGATCTGTCAATTGATAATATATTTATTGGACTTTTTGGTAATAATCTCCCTTTCTAGTCATTGCCTATAAAATATATTTTGTAGGAGTTTATCTACCTATAGTGTATATAATGAATATTGTTTTTTTATTAATACTTATTAATATTATTACATATTATTACATATTAATAGTAATATTAATACATATTTCTTATAATTAATATATTATATAAAATTATGTTTTATTAATACATATTAATATTATTAATATGTATTAATATTAATACATATTTCTTATAATTAATATATTATATATACATATTTCTTATAATTAATATATTATATAAAATTGTGTTTTATTAATATATATTAATATTAATACATATTTCTTATAATTAATATATTATATAAGATTTTTATCTAAAAATTAGTTTAAAAAACTAGCTTAACTAGTAGCCATATTTCTAGCATAAAACTAAATAGAATAACAAAATTAGTGGGCTGTATTTTCTTTAATTATCTTCGAAATGTGCCACACACACACACACACACACACACACACACACACACACTGAAGTAATTCAGAATTCTAGACCATACTGAAGGGTCTTCTGGGGATCATGGACTATCTCCAGCTGGATCCTTTTATACTGCTGTGGATAGCACACATTTATTTCCTATTATCACCCACAAATGACACAGCCCAATTTTAGAATAGTTGTCCCATTTGTCAAAAACATTAATATTAACATATTCTGTTGGAAATTGTGAGAACTAGAGATTAAAATATCTTATGAAAATCTAAACATTGGGAAACTAATTGTAAATACTACTTTGTGAGAAGTATATTAGAGCAGTAGGAGTCAGGTTTCCAGTATCTGTTTGCAATTAGGTATGTAGTCTCAGGTTTCCTAGTTTCTTCCTTTGAAGAATGAAAATTTGTAGCAAGTGAACTCTGTTACCTTCCAGCTTCAAAATAAACTTTACTCTAAGTAAATATGATGTAGCTTCATCTAAATGTTACACAAAACACTTATTAAATAAGGATTGGTAAGATAGTGTATCAATTGTTATTTTTTCAAAGAAACTAGCAACTGTAATGGAACAGTAGAGAGGAAAATAATATTAAACAATTTATGACTGAAAGCGTACAATTCCACAGAAGTAAACTTGCATTGTTGAACTATGCATGTCAGATGAGAAAAGCACATAGAATGTGTATATATTGTTATTTGTGGAAGGGAATAACAATAGGAGTAAGTCATGCTTTAACTATAGCAGAATGAAGACATCTAAAGGATATAGAACAGTTCATAATTCTGCAGATTACAATAATAGTAAGGTTTTATTGACATTCATCTACTTTCCCTCTTATTTATCGAGACATGTATGTCAACTGTATTTGTAGCATTACAACTCTTTACAACCAAAGACTATACATAAAACAATATTGCTAGTGTGATAGAATAACTTTCTGGAACACCTGCTTCTTTAACCAACACATGTTTCTTTTAAAGAATATTATATATCAAAGATAAAAAATTATTTCTTTTATCACTCCACTTGATGTGGCATGTACAGTATTTCCTATAAATATTATTTTATCGTAGACAGTCCAAGAGACATTTTTAAATTTAAATAACCTATTTTATAATAAATTTAGATTCACAGAAAAATTGCAAAGACAGCATAAAGAGTTCCTATTTACCCCTCACCCAGTTTCGACTACTGTTAACATATTATGTTACCATAGTAGATTGTCACCATTAAGAAACCAGCATGGTACCTCGCTGTTAACTAAAGTCCATATTTTGTTCAGATTTAATTGAATCTTCCCTAATGTCTATTTCTGTTCTAAGATTCCATCCAGGATACCATATGGCATTTAGTCACCAGGTATCCTTAGTCTCCTCTAGACAGGGGCAGTTTCTCACATTTTCCTTGTTTAGATGACCTTCACAGTTTTGAGGATTATTAATTGGGTATTTTGTAGAATGTCCCCCAATTTGAGTTTGTCTGTTGTTTTTCTTCAGGTTAGACTGAAGTTAGAGTTTTGGGGAGGAAGACCACAGAGATAAAATGCCATTCTTATCACACATATAATGGCACATGCTATTATTGATGACGTTAACCTTGATCACATGGATAAATAAGTGTTTTTCAGCTTTCTCCAATGTACACTTATTCCTCACTCCTACTATACTCTACTCTCAGAAAGCAAATTACCAAACAGCCTACACTCAAGGGCTGAGCATTATGCTTCACTTCCTTGAGTGGAGAGTGTCTATGTAAATTATTTGAACATTTTGTATATAGGAAATTCATACAAGACACATTTTCTAGAGTATGGTGGAATGTTGTCATATAAAACAAAGATGTTTTTCAAAATCCTTAATCTGTGGATGACTTTATGCAATAGGGATTTGGAAAATTCTACTTGGTCTTACCATTTCATTTTTATGATTGTGACTACTTGGTTTTCTTTAAACTAGTCAAAGAAGACCATTGCTTATTCTGCACCAGTTATTATTTAATTAAGGTCACATTATATAATTGACATTCAAGATATTAATTCCCCTTAATTCTGTGGTAGCTAAAGTACCACAAAGAAAGATCTGTGGAAACATTTATATGTCAAGATGGAGGGGAAGGAGACCAATGGACAGATCTGTACAAAAAGAAGTGAGAGTGGGAGGTTGTAGATCCAGTTGTCCAATTAATATGACCTATGCTACTTTCCACACAACCAATATAATTCCTTATTTATCTGAGATTAAATATATACTGTCTTGGTTTAATAGAAGTTGTGTTCAAACATTAGTAATGGATTTCTGGTAGTTCATGTACATGTTATCATTATTAAAAGCAATATCAAAATTTGTTAAGAATTTTTGTAGGTAGAGCTCTGAGCTAAGTGCAGTTATTTTTACTGTTTCTTTAATCATATCCCTCATATTTAGGGAATATAATTACTAAAATAAAAACTATGCCAGAAATCTTATGTCAAGAGAGAGATGAACAGTACAGAAAATGCTATGAGAATCTATGGAGAGAACAATCTCCAAAGGTTATAATGGTCTCAAAGACATCATGGAGGAAATAAAATATGAGCTGGACCTTACGGCATCACAAGTTTGGCTGATGAGAATGTGTACAGTACCTAAAAGTCAGAAGGTAGACCTCCTTGGTCGGAACAATTTTCATGTAATAAGGAAGTCAGAAAAATGATTGAGAAGTTGGTGCGTGGAGTAGACTTTCAAAGCCTTTGAAATCAAGGTGACATAATTTAAAAATGGGTTGAGACTAAAGGTTTTAATGATGGGCTGTGGTTTATTTAAATAATGTATTGACATTAACTTTTTTTGATCTTAAAAATAAAGAACACTTATAAAAACATACGACAAAGAGAAGTAAAAAGAAGAGAATAAAATCATTTGTCAACTTTCCATCTGAGAACTACTATAAACATCTACTTTTATTCTCAGGGGTGTGAATGAGTGTGTGTGTGTGTGTGTGTGTGTGTGTGTGTGTGTGTGTTTACATATGCATTTATTCTTAAGATATTATTATAACTATATAGTAGTTCATCCTATGTCTTCATTTTATACTGCCCTGTGGATGTTTTCTTCTGTCATTACTATTATTCATAATTATTTTAGAGTTATTTTGTCTACTTTTTCATGTTTTTCTTATTATTTTATGCTTCTTTTCTGCATTGTTCACCCACTAGTGTTTAATAATTTTGCTTCTTTTGTTTTTGTGATGATATGAAAAAAGTTACAATCTTTTTATTTCGGCTAGTGGGTACTTTCATTTTTTGTTGTTAATCCTGACTTTCTCAAATTTTATGTCACAACTAACTTTGTGAGTTTGTTTTTTAAAGAACAGTATTTTAGAACACAGATTTTATAACAATTTCAATGATATATCATCAATTTTATTAGGGTATTAAAAATATCCTAAAATCACTTAAACTTAGGTTTAACTGATTTTAAAGTTTATTGCTTATATTTTAAACTAATACTTGCTTAGATGTGAACTAATTGAATTTGTTTCTCTGTAGTGATAATTTTAAAGGATGGTGACACAGATTGTATCTTTTAGTTTAAAAGAAATACTGATGTATTAAAATTATAAAGAAAATTTCAGAAGATAACTAACATTGTTATAATCACTGCATAGATTTAGCAAGAATCAACATTTTATTTGATTTGTTTCTGGTTTTTAAAAATAAATTTAGAAAATATGACTTAATCCCCACATCTCATACAGTAAGAGTTGTGTTTGTTGTGCCCATTGGACAGCCAAGCAGAATTCAGAGGAAAATTTGCAGCTTGAGACCTGAGAGTTTGTGCAATATTTAAAGCCATAACACCAGATAAGATTATTTAGAGGATAATCTAAATAATCTTATCTGGTGTTATGGCTTTAAATATTGTAATATATGTAAAAGAGAAACTTGGTCCAAAATTAGATAACTGCAGAACTCCAGCATTTCTTGGAAAAAGAAAGATGAACCAAGAAATGAGACTAAAGGAGTAACTAGTCAAATAGAACGAAAACCAGGAAGTCTTTTGTAAAGGATGGAGTAATTAACTGTGTCAAAAGGAACTATCAAATGAAATGGAGCCTGAGAATTGATCATTGCAGTAACATTGATATTACTTGTGACCTAGAAAAAAAGAACTTTCAGGAGAGTAGGCTTGAAAGCCTGATTGTAAAAATATCAAGAGAGATATTTTTACAATAAAAAATATTTTGAGGAGTTTTTCTATAAAGGTAGCAGCTGGAGAGAGATATTTTATCAAGGGAGTATTCCAGAAAGCTTGTATGCTGAGGATAATGATCAATCAGTACAGGAGAAAGATGCAATTACAAGAGCAAGGACTATGGATGCATGAAGAGGGGTGAGATGTAGTTTAAACAGCTGGATTTCAATATCATCAAGGATAGTTCATCCATTGAGAAATGAGTTAAAAAAAATATGAGTAAAGGTAAAGGCAGGTTGGTAGATTTAGTGGTAGAAGAATTAGAAAGTCATTACCTGACTGCTTTTTTAAAAAGGGACATAAAAATCAAGGTATTCAGCTGAAAAAGTTAGAATGGAGGAGGAGATATTGATGTTTAAAGAGAGAAGATATCAAATAGTTATTTCAGAGTGTGGGAGCATGAAGTGACTACAGAAGTACGGTAAAATTTCTAGGCAGTGCTGAGACATAAATCTGTGGCCATAAATTTAACATCAGTCAGGACAGCTGTTGATTTTCTCTAACCATTAGCTGCTCAGATGTAGGCTGGTAGGAGGAGAGCTGGATTTTTAACCAAAGCTGGAGTTTGACAGGTGAATTTGATAAGGAAAAACAGGCAATGAACATAAAGGAGTATGCAAAGGAGTAATAATTATGATGATGAATCATGAAATCTAAGCTATGTAAAAGCACAGTGAGTAAGGTTATGTGGGACAAGGGGTGGTAAAAAAAGAGACGTGTCAATGAATTGCAGGTACTTATGAGATTGAATAACGGTTAAAATTGAGCCAGTAGAGGAAGTGAGGTGGAGAAGTAATAGGTAGTGGCCAAACAGTGAAACACTAAAAATTGAGATTTTAGAGATGTTGCCTATAATGATCGATATTGACCAGGTCTAGGGAGACTCAGGGAAAGGGTGCATAAGGTGGGGTGGAAGATAAGCTCCTTAGAAGAGATGACTAAGGATCTCAGTATGAGGTGGAAGACCTTCATGGACTCACCAAGAATGATGAAAGAGTAGAATAGGTTGTGGGTCCCAGGCCTGGCCGGTCCCAGGTTTGGCTGTGATTCAGGCTCACGGCTAGGAATAGAACCCCGGATTTAGAATGTTACATTAGTATGGTAAGGCGCCTGCGCCCAGCTCACGTAAGCATGATTCAGTTTCTTGTATCACGCATGTGTGGCAGCATGCACTCTTGTATTCTGATCTAGGTGGAGCCCACGCACTCCCCTAGAGCAGCAGAAGAAGTGCAGCAGAAGTGCACTCCCTGCAATAAAGTTGGTGCCTGTGTTTCAGTCTCACGACTGAAATCTTCCCTTCTCGATCAGCTTGGTGCTGACATAGGAGTTAAGTTTTCGATAACTGATGTTTTGGGGAGTGAGTACAATGCTACTTAGCTACTACGAAGAAGGGTGGTGAATGTAATCATCAGAAACCACATGCTTTGAATAATCTGTTTCAGAAGAAAAAGAAATTGGTTTCTCATAAAGGTTAAAGTTACCGAGGAAGTATGATGTGTGTATTTAGTTCTAATTAGTTCTTAGAGGAACGTGAATAGCTTCTTTTTTGATGCTGGTCTTTGGCATTTTGTAGTGGTTAATGCAGTAGTGCTGGTTGTACTGGAAGTGCTGCCATGAACTGAGTTCAGCCTGAGACAGGCAGCTCATTAAACTGAGTTCCAACTTGACTTAAGCAATTGAAATCCTCTACAGAAGAAAATGATAGCATTTATTAAAACTGACTATAACATAATCCCAATGGTTGGATGTCTCTTCTCACATTTGAGGGACAGCAGTCTATTTATTTAGGAATGATATTTTTGCTGCTAGTTTGAATTGCGTTTTGAAATTTTACTGACACAGTTGAAATTTAGCCAAGGTAATAGAGCATTTCAAATTCAACTATAAGAAAAGCAGCTGGAGGGCTGCCATGAAAAGCTTTCTAGAAGAGAGGAATAGGACGAAGGTGAAATAGTCCAAGTATATTTGAAATCCTGGCAACCTTTTCATTTCTATAATTCAGATACTTATTTTCATTGCTGAATAAGCCGCTGGAAGAACATCTTTCTCACTTAGACTCAAACTTAGACACTGTCTAATATCAAACATTAATGCAATTGGCATTGTGGGAATCTAATAGTGGCAGGAAAGAAAGGAGGCAGACAGCATGTCCTGGACTTAGTTTTAAAATGAGCCAAGGCCAGTGGGCTCCCAGGTAAGCATTCACTGCACACCACCTCCACTAAAGTTCCTTTATTCCAAAAGCTACCAAAACCAAGAAAGAAACATATTAAGTAAGACATTTGTCCAAATATTGTTTTTAGAAGATCATCAACTCATAAAATCTACCTTTCCTGCACTGCATCCTGTATTAGTTGCTTATAGAAAAAAATCATAGAAAGTAGTTTGTTACAGAAGTTTGCAAACATTTTAATCACTTTTGAGGTCTTCTAAATCCAACAGGTTTATTTTCTCATGTACTTCAAAAGTCAATGCATTGAAATTAAGAGACAGTATTGCTGAGAATAGTAGTCAAATTGGAACAGGGGTTATCATTACGTATTACTAGAAAAGTTGACTTAATATAGAGTTAAAAAAGTTTTGTAATACTGTAGCCATGGTTGCATAGAAGATATGATTATTGCAGGGGAGTTGTATTATCCCTGTGTTTCATTTATTTATTGTAGATTATCTCAGTAAGGTTAGTCAATTTCTGTTCCATGTCCTGGAAGATGTTGGTTAGTCTGAGTATATTAAGAAGGAGAGAGTTAAAAAAAATATTGACCTATCTCAATTTAGTTTACTTTAAAATTACATATACCTTACATGACCATAAATGAACATTTTGTCCAGATTGTATATGATCAGATTGATTAAAGAACCTCAAACTAGAATAGCTTATTGCTAAGTGGCCTGAGAAAATATCTTTTTTTTTTTTTTATAATGAATCACTTTAAAAACTCTTCTACATATGTAACAAGTTTTCTATTCAAATCTAATTTCTAAATCATTCCCCACAGCTAGAAAAAACTAAAACTTTAATTTTATATTACAATCGAGAGTCTAAACTCTATGACTGCTGTCGTTTTTAAGGAAGCTTTCCTGATCCAATTTAAGGAGCACTGTTGTATAAACTACTGTGAAAATCATTCCTCCTTCCCTGAGGGTCCTAAAGTGTTGAAACAATGTTTGTCTTTGTAGCAGAAAAGTAATAAAATCACAGAGAAAATGTAAGTATATCTGAATTGTTGTAATACATTATTGTGTAACATAAGAACAAAAACCACAGCTATATTTAAAAAATGCATTTATTTTATCACTTTCCACAATTAGGTCACAGCAACTCTTTGTGATAAAAACAGATGGATAAATATCTCTGCTGTACAAACTTCTTTACTCTTTAGTGTCCATTACTTACTCTAGTCACACAGACATATATATGTTCATCATTTAATAAAATAATTAATATTTTCTTATATTTCTTGTGAGAGTGGCCATTAATATAAAGAGAGATTAGTCATTGTCATGATCTTTAATTAACTAAGGGTTCAGTGTGGAAGAAAATTATATACATATATTTCTAAAACAACACAGAGTACAATAAATGTGTAAGTAAAGAACAATGGGAACACAAAGAATGAAGTAAATTGGACCAGAATGGAGATCAATTAATGTTTGAAGGGCAGGTGCATCTCTAAACTAGTCCTAAAAGATGCATAGAGACTTTTAAAATTTTTATAGCTTGTATTGATTATAAATACAGTAGCTACTAGTTCAAGATGGCTGATTTAATATCGTTCCTCTCAAAATCTCTGAAGCGCTAGAAGAAATATAAAAATAAGTCTATAGAAGACTGTTATGGTTTATCTCTATTATATTCGCAATTTCTTCCTAATTTCTACTAGGGTGGGAAAGATAGGTCTATAACAAAACAAACTGTGAAGGGTTTCTAGAAAATATCACATAGTTGGGAACAAATTGAGTATAAAGTCCATCAGAGTTATGGAACCTGCAACTCCACACAGGAAAAAGATGTGACTCCCAACAAAACTGAATTTCCTTCAAGAAATATCAATAATCAAAGTTCAGAGTCTGGAGGAGGGTGCGTTAGGGGGGTTGGCAGAGGAAAAGAAAAAGGACCATGAGCTTTTTTCTCCATTATTAATTAAAATTTGTTGGAATATTAAACTAAACTAGTACATAGGAAACCTCATTGCACACTAATAAATTCTGATTATTAAAAATCTAAACTTAAAAGAGTAACCAATAAATTTATTATGGAATTATAGGAAAATTATGTGTAATCTTGGGATCCAAAAATAACAAAATCATTCACTAAAACAGGAGATTAAGAGGGCTTCTGGTCAAACTGGTGGAGTAGGTAAGTGCTGTGCTCGCCTCCTCCCATGACCACATCAAAATTACAACTAAACTGCAAAACAACTATCACTGAGAATCACCTGCAGTCTAGCTGAACAGAAGCCCTATAACTAAGGATACACAGAAGAGGCCACCTCAAGACTGGTAGGAAGGATGGAGATGTGGAACTGGTTAGACCCACATCTGCATGTGGCAGTTAAAAATTTGGTATATCTTGGCTGTGCAGGTCCTGTATGAGAACCGAGGGGTCCCAGACCAACACCAGGCTCCCCAGCCTAGGGTTCCAGTGCCAGGAAGAGAAGTTCTCAAAACTTCTAGCTTTGATAACCAGTGAAGATTGTGGCTAAGTGAGACAAAGGGCAGCTGGAATCCCAGGCATTTCTCTTAAAGGACCAACACACAGAATTACTCACTGATAGACTTAGTTGCTCTGAACTCCAATGACATGTAGGGAGGAACTGGATTGTCTGGCATCAGGGCGAGGGCTCTTGGGGCAGGTTACTCCCAGACAGAATGCTGGAAGAAGCCTTAGTTCTTTTGTTTAGCTCTCCTTTCAGCCAGCTTTCACACATAGGCAGGCACCATATCCGAATCTTCATCAGCCTGGCTAACACTGTTTGCCCTGCCCTGGTGATTCCCTGAAATCCTGCGCCACCCAACTTGCCAGCCCACTCAAGCCAATTCTAGTGGCTTTTCCATACAAATGGGCTGTCTTGGCTCATGCTGGGCTCATGCTGTGAATTTTCCTAAAATCTCTGAATGGTTCACAAACCCGAGCAAGCAGCATTTGATCAAAGTGTGCCCCATACTTTTTGCTTAGCTTCTCCCAGTCACCTTTAAGCTCAGTACAAATGCCCATCATCCATAAATAACTTTGTAGCTCATAGCAAGTGACCCTGAGCAGGGCACAGGCAGCGGCTGAACTTGACCTGCAACTGAACTCCTCCCAAGAGGATCTAGAACTAACACACCTGGTGGCCAGATGTTGACTACACCAGAATACCACCCAACCACCACCACAAATGACATACTCAAAGGGCAGACTGGACAGGCACCAAAGTCCTGCTAAAGCAATTCTTATTCTGTAGGGTTAGTACCTGCACAACAGCTCCTCGCTGTACTCACAACCAGTCCTCACAATCAACCTGAAGGTCAATTCTTCCCATTGGTGAGCAAACAGTAACCAAGACTCAACTATGACAGGAGAGCACAAACATCCACATAAGAAACACATCTGGAACACTCAGCTTTACCTAATTCATAGAAACAAACATAGGAAGGCAGCCAAAATGTGGAGACAAAGATACATGTTCCTAATGAAAGAACTGAAGAAAGCTCCAGGAAAATAAGTAAACCAATAGAGACCAGTGATCTACAGGATGCAGAGGTCAAAACACTGGTTATAAGGATGCTCAATGATCTCAATAAGAACTTCAACAAAGAGATAGGAAACATAAAAATGGAGCTAGAAAACATAAAAAAGAACCAGTCAGAAATGAAGAATAACTAAAATGAAGAAAACATCAGAGAGAATCAAAAGTAGTTAGATGAAGCAGAGGATCGAATTATGATTTATAGTAGGAAATATCCAATCAGGGAAGCAGCAAGAAAAAAGAATCCAAAAAAAATGAGGATAGTTTAAGAGATCTCTGGGACATCAATTCATATCATAGAGGTACTGGGATAAGAGAGATAGAAAGAAATTTGAAGCCCATTTGAACAAATAATGACAGAAAACTTTCCTAACCTGGTGAAGGAAGTAGACATACAAGTCCAAGAAGCACAGAGTCCCAAACAAGAACCCAGAGAAACCCACACAAAGACATGTCATAATTAAAATGCCAAAGGTTAAAGACGAAGAGAGAATCTTAAAAGCAGCAAGAGAAAACCAGTTAGTTACCTATAAGGGGGCTCCCAGAAGACAGTCAGCTGATTTCTCCACAGAAATTTTGCAGGCCAGAAGGGACTGGAATAAAATATTCAAATTGATGAAAAGCAAAAACTTAAACAATCAAGATTACTCTACCTAGCAAAGCTATCGTTTAGAATCAAAGAATAGGTAAAAAGCTGACGGAAATTATCACTACCAAACCAGTATTATAAGATGTTAAAGAAATTCCTTTTAAAAGAAAGGAAAAAAGGATTGAAAATATGAATAATAAAATGACAATAACTACATATCTATCAACAATTACTTTAAATGTAAATGAACCAAGTGCTCCAATCAAAAGATGTAAGGTGGCTGAATGAACAAGAAAACAAGATCCTTACATATGCTGCCTACGAGAGACTCACTTCAGACAGAAAGACATACACAGACTGAAAATGAAGGAATACAAAAAGATATTTCATGAATGGAAACAAAAAGCTACATAAGTAGCAATATTTATATAGACAAAATAGACTTTAAAACAAAGACTATAGCAAGAGAGAAAGAAGTATCAAGTGATTCCACTTGTAGGTATTTATCCAAAGAAATCCTAAACACTATTTGAAGGGACATGTGCATCCATATGTTCACTGCAGTATTATTTACAATAGCCAGTGTGCAGAGGCAACCTGAGTGATCATCAATGGTTGAATGAATATAGAAGAAATGGTACCTATATACAATGGAATATTACTCAGCCATAAGAGAATGAAATCTTTCCATTTAAAACTACATGGACAGACCTAGAAGGTGTTGTGCTGAGTGGAGTAAGTCAGACAGAGAAAGACAAATGTCATATGATTCCACTTACATATGGAATCTAAAGAATAAGATAAATAACAACAACAATGACAACAACAAATACAGAAACAACCTCAAAGGAGGATGGGTGAAGGAAGAGGGGATTAAAAGGTACAAATTGGTAGTTAGAAAATAGTCATGGGGATGTAGAGTATAGCATAGGACATATAGTCAGTAATATTGTGATAACTAGGTATGGTCTCATTAGGGTGGTTATTTCATGGGTTGTATAAATGTCTGATCATTGTATTGTACACATTAAACTAATATTGTATATCACCTGTAATTGAAAAATAAACAATATTAAGAACAAAAAAATGAAAACAAGCAAAAATCGGTGGTTCAATAAAGTATGGTATATGCATTCTAGGCAATTCAATGTAACTTTTATAAGAATATGATATTATATTATTTAATAAAAAACATCAGAATAATATGTATCATGGAGAATACATATATGGTAGCATAGAATATGTATATATTCTCTCTATGCATACATTAACAGACAAATTTTTTAGAAGAATAGATAATAAACTGTAAATAGCGATTATCTGACAGCACGGAATTAAAAAGTGGTTGGGAAGAGGGAAGAAGCAGTGAAAAACATTACACTTGTATATTTGCTATGTTTAAAATGTACATGCATGTAATTATTTATATATTTAGTAATGGCAATTTAAAAATACATAGTTATTTTAGAAAAGTTGAAAAAAATACATAAATGTATAAAGAAGCAATGGAAACGATCCAAACTCCCACAATCATAACTGAAAAGCAGGATCTGCATAGGTTAAAATGGGTGAAAAACATTTTGGTCAAGAAAACCTGAAGTACTTAGGGGAAACAAAAATTTCCTAAGTTTCACCTTTCTATGGGCATTTCCTATCAATGATGTGTTAAATTCGCTTATCACTTACTGTGAAGCTTTCCAGGCCATTCCATATATAGGATGAATGAATGCATGCCTAACAACCTCATTAGAGATGTGTACGGAAAAGTCAAAAGTCAGGAGTCCTCAGGTGTTTGGTAGTTTTAGGAATACTTTTGAGCTGAATCCAACTAACATGCGAGAAGTTATAAAAATATGACCTTTGAAATGTTTTATTGATTTCCAGGAACGAGGCCCCTAATGACCACTATTCTTCGCTTGCAACATGTTTTATAGATGTTTTTATTAAAGTTGATTTAATTTCCCTCAGTTCACGTGTGCTTGCTAATTGAATCATTTCCCTCAATTCCCAGAAGACTATAAAAAAGAGAATTTATTATATGCTGTGTAACATACATTAGGATAAATATATTGATGTAACTCTTCAGCCAGAACATTGTGCATATCTGATTAAGCGTCATCATAATTACTCAATGAATCTGATGTACTTCATTTCATTATCACGAGCTATATTGGTTACAAACGTTAAAATGATCCATTGTTGTTTTTATTGAATTAAAGTCAAATATTTGATGTCTTCTCAGGTATAAGAAAGACACATTACCTTCTCAAAATCGATTCTAGACAGTTATTTGGGGGTTCAGATAATTGTCTTTCTGACAAAGAAGGAAATGTCAATAGAAATTGAAAGGCTGAAAAAAAAATCAAAGTTCTCTATATTGGGAAAAAGTATGTCCACCATGAATATCATGACATTTAAAAAATAAGTTAAACAATTCTAAATTTAGATGAGCATTTTCTATAATAGATAATTATTAAAAGTTGATATTTATGGATTAAATTAAAACTCCTCCTCCCCCCCCCACAATAGTTTAATTTCTGAGGCAGCTCTTTTATTGGCTTATTGGATAATTGATATTTAAAGAAATAAGAAAAATTAACAAATTATCAGGCCCCTTTTGTTAAGTTTCTCAAATGAATTCAATCTGTATTCTTTGGGAGTGAATGAGGTACTGAACAGTATATTTGGAGTCCTTTGTTAGTTACAAGCAGAACAAAAGAAGGTAAGAAACTTCCTTAAGAATTTTATTGTAAGGTAAAGTTTACATCCTTACATTTTTCTCTTCAAGTATAATTTTCCTTCTGTATATGAGGAGACAACTTCAGGATAGTTTAAAGGAATTATTGTCCCCCAAAGCCACATAAATTTCATAGCTGGGATTCATCCTAAACCTTTTAATTTAAGATCCATTTCTCTTACTTCTAAATTCTGTCATTTTTCTGAAATGTGCAATCAATACAGATTAGGTAAAATCTGAATTGAACCAGGATCAGAAAATAATGTCTGGTGAATTGTATGTAAAAATTCATCAAGTAGAATGAAAGATCACACTCATATGTCAGCATGGCAAGAAGCATGACCTGATGAGAACGTATTGGGTCAAGATAACAGGAAAATGACTTTTGTTTTTCTGTGGAGAAGACTTTAGAGACTGGAAAATTCAAAGATTATAGGGGGAGTTATTATTCAGGGAGAAGAAAAGATGAAGAAGACGAAGCAAACATGCTTGGCCAGACTGGGTATTAGAATAACACAGCAAATACAATGAAGCGACGATGAAGTTATTAATATGGGAAGGTTGAAATTATTTCTAAAGGAGAATTCAGACAGGGTCGTTTGCATAGAAACCAGTGTGAGAAATATCACTTTGGCCTTGTCAGGGTAGTGGGGGTCAACTGGGCATTTACACTAGACTTTCTTTTTTTCACTCATTAATTTAGCAAATAATTACTGAATGATTAAATGGTGTTTGTGTACATTGAGTAAAAGATTGTATAATGTTAATGTTGGAGGATTATATGAAGATTGTAGAGAGGTCTGTGGGTCAATTCAAACTTTGCAAAGGCGTGAATTCACTAAGTCTGTAGCCATCTGGGGAAAAGACTAGGATTTTCTGCCAGATACTTATTTCACCCTCAGAACTGTAAGTGGGAATTTTGAATTTATTTCACTTACGCCAGCTTCTCTTATGCTGATTTAAGACTATACAGTCATAGTATTCTGAACACAAGTTAGTGCCCAGTAATAAAATAAGAACAATCCCAGAAAGTAAAGTAAGAATTCCAAAACTAAATAAAGTTCTGGAGACTCAAGAGGGATAAGTCCCATGCCTTGGTATATATTCTGACTTGGGCTCAGAATCTAAAACTCTCAATTTCCATTCTGAAGCTTTAAACTTTAAAACTTCTTCACTAAATCATAGTTTATAGATGTAATTAAAAAAATGTTTTTTGAGTGGTTCACAACTTGAATTTGTACCAAATAGCAAACAAGTTTGGGGGAAGAATCACAAACTCTGGGAATTTATTTTATCCTATCCAAAATTAACAGTAATACCAACGGTATCTAACACGATAGAAGCTGGTTAACCTAAAACATAGTTTAAGGTAAATTATAATAATAGCTCATTAATTTAGAATGACTAAAGAAGGGAATCAGGAATAAATAAAGACTGTTAAGTATTTTAAAAGGAATAAGATTTCCAAGTCACACTTAGAGTGTGAAGTCCTCAGAGGTGAGGTATAGTATTCATGAACTTTGCTATCCTAATGCTGAATATACTCCCAAGAAAGTATGAATTTATAAAAAATTGGAAACTAAAAACCTTATCAATTATCCCTTATGATAATTTGGTATCCTAAGCTAGCTCACTCAAGTGATTTGTTGGCAAGGAAGCATCACTGGTGAGTATTTTAAGTTTCATAGAATATGCATCAGCATATCGACTAGTCTTAATATTATCTGAATAATTAAGAACTAAACTAAAATTGTCAAAATAAATGAAGAGATGAAATGTCCATGAATTTTATTATATTTGTTCACATACTAAGTAACTTGCAAAACTCAGCAATAATCTCCCTGTCATCAGTATGAATTAACAAAGCTCTACTGTAATAGCAGCTACGATGGTAATTATGTAAAAACAAAATTACATTTCTAAACAAATGAAGGTTGTATTCATATTTAGTACTGCCTGAAGACTAAATGTCAAAGAAATAGCATTTAAGGATATATTTTAAAAGTAATGTAATGGTTACACAATTTATTTTACTATTATATTACTATTTCTATCTCTCAGCTCCTACTATCTTGTTATTCTTAGTACATTTCATTAGCTCTCTTTGGCTTTGGCCTTCTTAGGACATTAGCTTACTCTCTAAGTTTTTAAATTAAAAATATTAATTTTCAAAAATTTTCTCATGAAATATCTATAATTTTCATATTTCATGCTTTTTTTGGTTCAACAACTTTTTTTGGCATATGAAGAATAGCAATATTTCCAATTCTAATTGAGATAGCAATATTTCCAATTCTAATTGGGATGTCTCAAAATGTTAAGTTGGTATACTCTGGCTTATAATTATTTTTCTGTAAAGATCATGTCAGCTTATAAAAAAATTATATAAACCCCAAGTTGTTTCTCCATGTAAGAATACAAAAACATACAAAGACTACTATATACTCAAAAAAAAAAAAACACAGTAGTATTTGAAACATTTATTTACTTAATAAAATGATAATTTGTTCTGAAATGTCTGGAAATCTGTTTCATCATTAAAGGCACACAGAGAATTTTGTCTTCATGGATTTTTGCATAATACTCTTTCACGGTGAGAAACCAAACACAATTAGAATAGAGTGGTAATGTTTAAGAACATAGCTCTCAGTAACTGACGTTAGTACTTGAACATGGAGAGTAGGAACAGTACAACCATGATATGATTTACCACACCTAAAGTGTGATAAGGTAAATTTAAAGGACAGATGGTGACCTTCTACAAGTATTTCATTGCTTATCTTTTAACTATTAACTACTATTGGTGAGTTATAAAAGGCATACACTGGTCACTTCCAAGATATAAAATTCAAAGCCAGGTTTGGTCCCATGTAATTTTATGTCTTAGCTCTATGTTCACAGCAGAATGTAATTTGCAGGTCCAGTTTGGATTATAATTAATTTTTAAAAATAATTCCAAATACCACAGTTACACAATTAATTATATACCTATAATAAACCAAAAACTCTTTTTGGGGAAAAGAAATGAAGATGATTAAAACCTGCACACAGCCCTGCGGGGCTGAGAGTAAAGTGCAGTAGACAGACATGGGAATAATTATAACAATATATTGAGAACCACGGTCGATAGGGTAATTCAGCTTTGCCCTGAGAGCTGAAGAAAGGATTAGGGAGAACTGCCACTTCAGCTGAGTCTTCTGCAGGGATTTAGACATGAAAGAGATTATCACACCTCAGGGGCACTGCAAATAATGTAGCATGACTATAGCTCAGTGTGGGTACAGAGCATGAAGGAGAATAAGGCTGGAAATCAAGGCAATGGTCAAATCATGAACAGTGCCGTGTAAGAATAGTGACCATGCATCATCCCTGTTTGTCCAGAACAATAATGCCCATTGTTACAAAAGTAATTAGTAACATTGCCTCCTTTCACTCAAAAAGGTGAGCTAATGCTAGGTCCACCCTATACTTATAACCTGTGATAAAGATTTGGCTGTTGTCCTGTATGAAGCAGGAATGACAATTGTAAATTCTCTAAAGAGTCAGAGACAAATAAATCATAGCATTGAACTTTTAGAATTGAGAGACTAATGGAAGAGATTGAGCATGTACACAATCACTGTAATAGGACATGGGAAGTACTTTGTTTCATAGGAGAACTGTGGTAGTTCTGAGCAAGTCATTCCCTCCCCCTGGATGAATGAGGGAAGGCTTTATTTGAGATCTGGCATTTGAGATGACCTTGAATGAGAGCTATGGGTTGGACCTACATTCTCTTTTCTACCCAGTAGTCCAAATGGCTCAAATTTACATATGGGAATAATTCACTAATCTGCTTGGTTACTTGCTGTAAACACTAAAAATATAGTTTGATATTAGAAAGCACACAATAAATTGGTATTTTTAAAGATTTTAAAAATTGAAAATAAAGGTTCAAGAAAACCTTAGAGCTACAGTTTACACCACAGCATTCTTGACTAAACAGTCAGATTTGTGAAATTCATACAAACACAAATCATTTTCTGTGTCAAGACATAGAATACAGCTGTGTGGGCAGTGGAAATAAATTAGCATAAATAATTAGGTTTATGATCCTACCAACCTAGCTAAGGAAGAGGTGAAAAAACAGAGGACAGCAAACCTTCTGAACTGTGTATCTGTTGTAAGATTTATAAGTGTTTTTGTTATCCCCTTTGAGTTGTCTCTACCAATAAATTATTATTATTTTTTAATAATCCAGTCTGATGTAATAATTTGAGACAATGTTCCAGGTTTATTTGGTGGTTTGTAGCACCGTGACTCTAAGCCTTCTCAGGATAGGACTATTTGGCTTCCTTCAGCTTTACATGTGGTCCTATGTTTTAAATCTATTAACTCACATAGCCCTCATTTGAAAGGCATTTCTTGGTGCTACCAAATTTGATGAATCGGAGACTCTTACCCTACTCATCTGCATGGTTCACCTGCATAGGCTCTGGGTTTTCTATCTCTGGTTGCTTTAATTTAGGCACAATCTAGTGAAAAATACTGAGTTCAGAATAAGAATCTAAAAAGACATGCATTTCTAAATAATGAAGGCAAGAAAGATTACTGAAACTTGAGAGAACAAAATAACTCCCTTTATTATTTAATGTTTCCATAAAACAACCCCTTTACAGAGATTTGCTTTATTATTCATTAAACCAAAACTAAATTTACCAGATTTTAAAGGCACAGAACCTGAGGCTTGCTGTGATGAGATTTGACTAATAGTACAAAGTAGCAATATTGAAGTGGGGATTTAGAGCATCAAGAACCTGAATATTCATGACTTTTACTTATCCTTTCTGGTCTATCAGGGATGATTCTTAGTATTACTATTATAACATGCTGAATAATCACTTTTTCTAGGATTTGTAGCAGCATTTGAAAGTAAATGACACACAAGGCAATCCTAACAAAGCACTCTAAGTGACTCACTTATAAAAGTAAGGAGAGGATGTGAAGAGAAGCCTTGTTTGCTCCTCTTTTTCCTTTGAATGCCACTTTACATATATTATTTCACTGAACTTTCAATATCTCTATCATGGAGTAGGTAACTAAGATAAATCCCTGAGCAAAAGCCTGACGAGATAATGTGATTCACTCAGGGTTCTGCATTAAGTCTTTGGATGAGAAGTCAGTCTTTGTGCATTCTGTTCCAATACTGTGCCCTATGATCAACTGGGTAGATTCACATGGATTTTTGAAAGGTGCATACACAAGACCTTTTCTAAAAAGCCCAAACAAGAGCTCACACAGAGGACCACAGCAAAAAATAGTTTCATTTCCTAACAACAACCTGAGGACATGAAGGGTAAATAAATGGAGCTATAGAAGAGAGCGATGAAAAACAGTGGCAGGGAACACCATAAATGGAGGCCCAGAACCAAAACTAAAAGAATAAAAGCCGAGACTAGGACGGGCAAGTTGCTACTTTGTATGTAAAGTGTAAGTAATTTTACACTTTCATAGACTAATAGAGGAGAATGTCACTCTGAGAGGTCATTGGGTGCAATACTTGCCTTTAGGAAACTAAACAGCTGATAATATAGGATAGAGGGATGTCAAAACTCTCATTTTTTATAAAAATAGGACTTTCTTCCAATTTATCTAATAATTTATTCTGCTATGTTCCACTACAGCACTCAAGTATATTTTATGTAGCCCGTACGTGTATATATGTATACATGTATATATATATACACAAACTATATACACATAAAAAAACCCTAGATAGATAGATAGATAGATGATAGATAGATAGATAGATAGATAGATAGATAGATAGATAGATAGATAGATGAATGATAGATGGATGTTGTATTTACAAAACATTTTTAATGTTTTAATGACTTTCACACCTTTTTTTTCATCTGAATCTTGTAAGCCCTATGAGATAAGGGAGGCATATCTTTTGCTCAATTTAAAGACTAGGAAATAAATGATCTGAAATGTTAACTGAATATATATATTTAAGAATTCAGTACTATCTATTCCTTTACTGAATGTGACTTAATACCTAAACTTAAATATTTTTAATATTTAATAATATTTTCAATATTTTCAAAATTTAATGCAAACAATGCATTACATTTTAAAAGTACACAGAGGAAAAAACATTCTACAAATTTAAGATTATCTGATCATGCTACTACAATAAGCCTGTTAACAGGTAAAAGAGCCTTGCTCAATTGATTTAGTGATTTTTCCCTTGATTTTATAATATAGAGTTACAAGTGAAAATTAAAGGAAACATTTGGAATTTAACTCTAGAAATGATTTCTTTGAAATTGGCCATCATAATATTGTATTCTGAGGGCAAAGCTGTTAGGTTTCATGCTTCCTAGAAACCAAAAATTGTACATTTTGGGTGAAGTTATTTTAAATTAGAATATATTTATTCTTTACTACATTTATAATATTCTTATATTAAAGTGCTAAGTCTGTAAGTTTTGCATTCATGTGCAATGATATGATATTCAAAGAGCCTAATTGGTAGAAAATCACTATCACATAATGACCCTCTTTCCACAGTGTTTTGTATAGACTACATTCCCAAGTCAGTCTACCTTGAATCCAAGCTTGACCCTGTGACTACTTCCTATCGATAGACTATGTACAGATTACTTACTTAGTTATGCCTTCTTTATTCTTTTTTCCCTTTAGCTACCTGAATGCAAAGAAGTATAGTAGAACCAAAAGATGGATGGAACCTGGGTTCCTGAATCACTATGTGGAAGAAAGCCATTTACCTTGACTGTGAGTTAAATAAACTTCTATAATATTCATCTATTTTAAATTTGGGAATTATTGTAATAACATGTAGGTTTACCTTAACTAATATACACATTCAAGCTTTTTCTTTTGCTTTTTTAAAAAGATGCCCTGGATTCTATATTTTCATCTTTTTTTCTCATTTACTAGCAACATATTGCCAATAAAAAATTAAACATATCGTTGGTTTGACTGATTCTTTGACTAAAATAATAAAATATTTTTAGCTTCATGTCTGTCACATAATTTAGTTACTATCACATTTCTTCATTCAGATCTATCCATCTGTGTCTATTATATGTTGTCTACACATTTTTAGAAGCATCCTTGAGCACATATACTATGTTGCTTTTCCTTACTTCTTTTTCTTTTATTTCACTCATTCATGTTTATTTCCTCTAACCTTCTCAAAGTCACAAATTCTCTTCATCTCTCCATTCCATTCAGGAAATATATATATGGAGAGTTCTTTTTCTCTTATACTGCACAGAAGGCAATGAATATCAGCATATCAAATTAAAAGTTATGTGATAATGACTATATATTGTTTGGAAAAGGCCAATTATCTCCAAAGAGAAGTTATAAAGTACTTTTGCTCAGTAAATTTTTCACAGTTCATGGTTTACAGCTAGCTAAATCCAGAAAATCTCAAAACTTAATTTTTTTGCCATTTTGAAAGGGCCCCACCTCTTTTGGTTATATTCACATTAACCAATATGTAACATTTTATATAAAATCAGAATACTAATATTACTTTATATGAGCAAAACTAATAAATGAATAAGCATATATTCACATTTTTCATAGCCATCACATTTTCTTCCTGTAAACCTAATCACTTCAAAGGCCAACTCAGAATCAAAAGGTTTATTGGAAAAAAACATGAAGTAACAACTTGTTGACTCAAATACTTAATGGATTTGACTATGGTAGACTAATGGACTTGTTTATGGGATAATGCTAATCTTGCCAATGAATTCCATTGACACCTTTATTTTCCATTTGTACTAGGAATTTGATCTTTACTTGGAGGTGCTTTTGTTTTTATGTGTAACCTATAGTATAACTTTCAATCATTCACTCTTTTATTCACTCATTCAAAAATATTTATTGAGTACCTATTATATTTCACTGTGCTTAGAACAGAGACAGACCTTGTTCTTCTAGGGTTTGCAACATGTTAATGGAGACAGGCAATCAAATAATCACAAAAATGGAAGTATAACTACAAACTTATTAAATAAGTGCTTAAAAGAATGAGTATTACCTAGTACATATACAACACAAATAGATTCTCAACTATAATAAATGTGTTGGAGTCGATACCTGAAGGATAACTGGGCATTAATACTAAAACAGATCAAGAGGTTGTGTAGAAAGAATGGCATGAGCAAAGGCATGCCATATTTGGGACACTGACTGAAAGACAAAGAAGCTGAAGAGAAGAGGGTGAGAATGTGAGAGACTGAAAAGCAGCTAGAAAGTCTAGTGAGGGTAAGCCATGCTCAGCCAACTGTTAGCAAAGTTAGAATTTTACCTTTTAACCCCAGCACTAGGGAGAGCTATCAGTAGGCTTAAGGAGGGTGACATGGATAGATCTCTTACTAAAATCCATCATTCTGAAAGCAGTGAGATATGAGAGAGAGAGATTGATGGAAGACAGGGTGACTGCTACTATAGTCCAGATGAGAACTAAAACAGACTGAACCAGGATTCGTGTAGATGGGCTATAGTGATTGCTATGAGCACAATATCAAGGGTTTTTGCCCTTATTTTCCAGTGTTTTTATATATATATATATATATTTATTGTAACGCCCATTCCTGCCTAAGCTCAGATTCCATCAAGCTACTAAATTATGTGAGAAGAAAGACTATAATCAGACTCATGGGGTTTAAGAAATACGCATGTGATTCAGATATGTATTTTAAATGCATTTCAATAAAATCATACAAATTATATAACCATAAATTGGTTGAAAATACAAACAAAAGAGCTATAACCACAATTCCATTATTCAAAAGAACAAATAATCATTTTATGTATTCTCTTCCTTTTCAAATATTAAAATTTAAAAATAATTATAATCCTAATAATGTGGATTTTTGTATATTTTCACTTAAAATAATAATTTTATGAGTTGTTATATACTCAGTTGTTATATACTACCTTTAATACAGAAGCTTTATATTTTATTGAGTATGTACCCCAGAATTTGGGTAATCATTTCCCTATTGTATAGTTCACTTTAACATTTTTGTTAAATGACACTGTAATGAATACCCTTATGCATAACTTTTTCATACTTATAAGTAATTCATTAAAATAAATTCTTAGAATTAAGATTATTGAAATGACAATGCCATTCAGTGAATATCACATCTTTTGCTAACTTATATTATGCATAAAAGGCATACAAAGCCATTTAAACAGGGACTTTTCCACCCATGTCATAATTATTTTTATTATTATATTATATGGCAATTGTTACTTATTCATTATAAAAAACTATTGTTAATATAGTCATTGTGAAAATGTTCTCACTAAATTAATGAGAACCACCATTACTTTTGAAAAATATTTTCACCATGCAAATATTATGATCTTAAATAATTATGATAATTTGTAATTTATATTCATGGCTTACCTGATAAAATCATTATATGTCTTAACATTAACTTTGATTGCATAAATATTACATTAACTTCAATCATATAAGAATTTTAGAAACTATTTTAAATAAATATGAAAGTAATGAATCGGATTTGAATGTAAAAACACCAACTATGTAAGAATAGATTTTATTATTTTTTTGGTTTTATTTTGTCTGATGGCTCTGTTAATGAAATAACACTTTTCTTATGAAAGACAACTGTGGAAAAAATATATGCTTCTATTGTTGCCATAACAAATTACCAGCAAGTTAATAGCTTAAAATGACATAAATTTATTATCCTAGTTATTTAGAATAGAAGTCCAAGTGAAGTCCATTGTTTTCTCCTGGTCTCATGAAACTGAAATCTACGTATCAGTTGGCCAAGGTTCTTATGTAGAATTAGGAGGCATAAATTCTGGAGAATAACCTATTTCCAGGCTCATCCTTATTATTGACAGAATTCAATTCCTTGTTGTATGGCTGTGGTCCCTCTTTTCTTATTGGCCATCAGCCAAGAGCCCTCTCAGCTTCTTAAGGCCACCTGTATTCCTTGTTAACTTGCCCCCTCTATTTTCAAATTAGCATGTCCAGTCCTCCTTAGGCTTCAAATCTCTCAGAATTTCTCTTCTGTAGCATCTCTTCTTCCAGCCAGAGAAAGTTCCCTCTCTGTTTTTAAAATCTCGTGTTACTAAATTGGACTTACGTGGTTAATTCATGATAATATCCATAATCTAGTGACATCTGTGAGTCTCTTTGCCATGTAAAAAAAACATACCTATGTCCCAGGGATTAGAGTATGGACATCTTTGAGAGCCATCATCCAGCTTATGGCAAAGTGCTATCATATTGAAACAAATTATTGCTTCAATTCTTCTTTATTTATTAATTTAGCTCAGTTCCATATTTCTTACCTATGTAAAAGATGTAATGAAATCTAGATTCACAATAACAACATTGTGAACTTTATTCTAGCAGATGCTTTAGTGTACTGATGAGTTATAGGGAAGATCTACTCCATTCGCATGAAGTTAAGATCTGTGATAATTTTCTAGATGACTCTAAGGGAAAACTGTGAGAACTTGGTGACTTAATATTTATCTTCTGTTTGATACCTAGTTATTTGCTTCATTTAATTTTTAGGTTATTTTGTTTACCTTAATGTCTAAAGTTAAGTGTTTATAAATGTTTTTATAATAAAAATTATTGTTACTCGACACTAGGTTGTCATTCAAATTTCTTTTGCTAGCAAAGAATCCTTAGATGAAGAGAATAGTATAGATTTGCTAGCATCATTGCCTCAGCTCCACCTCAGATCATCAGGAATTAAATTCTCATAGAAGCACTGGTCCCTGGTGCCAATATGGTTGAGGACAGCTGGTCTAGGAGATGCGAGGAACAAAATGCAAGCTTGAATATCCTAAGACCTATAGCTCATATTCATGTAAAATTTAAAAATATATATATTATTTAATCACTACCTTGAGATTTAAAGGAGAGTAATATGATATTAAAAATTGATCACAAAATGCAAGAGATTTATATTTAAATGCACTTCTATAATAAATATCTTTATATTATTCATATGTATAAATATGTAGTAAAGACAGATAAGAAATGCTTAAACTTGACAATAGTGTATTCATAGTAGCTCCCCCTCCCTCCGTTATTGGCTTCCTATTTTTTACAATATGCAAAACCAATTTAAGAGATGGATATTAGTCTCCTTATTTTGTACATTAACAGATTTAGACAAATGAAATAATTCATCTAAGGTCACATAGCTAGTAAGTGAAGGAGATTATATTTTAACCCAAATCCTGTGCTTTTTTCCCCCTATTATGTTGCATTGCTTCTTTTAGAAAATCAGATACTAAATAGTGATTTTGCTGACACTTTGCAGCTTTCTGATATTAATTATAACTTGAACTTCAGCTATGGATAGTATTCATGAATAACGGTTACAAAAATAGTTATAGAAGATGCAATTCTGACTCAAAAATTGTACTGAAAAAAACATTTTCCTTAATTTTTTCAAAGGGATATTGAGTATATCTTTAACAAAGTCTAACTCCCATCAGTTTTAACTATGATTGTGCCTCGGGCAATACAGATCAATTCACAGAAAAATCATTCCTTGTAAAATTGTGTGCAAAACCAATTTTGATAAATAGAATTGCTTTTTAAATATGCAATGGGGTTACTTTAATAAAAGTAATCGTGTGGTCAATAATTTCTAAAATGAATAATCAATTCCTATTTTACCATTGTTTTATAGATTAGAACCTGACATGCTATACATAAAATTGTTTCAGGGGAACAAATGGTTTCCTTTGGAGTGAATGAAATTTTGACAAGTTATAATGCTTATTTTACACTTCTTAGAACAACCTCAGAACCTTTAGAGTTTTATGTAGAAATTTATACAACATTTCTTTAGGGCCTTGTCCAAAATAGTTGTTATAGAAAGACCTCTTGTAAAATGTTCCTACCCATTAAAATTCTTCCTGAAGCTCTGAAGTGTTATCAGGTAAGGGCATACATGTTTTAAGTTTACATATGTGTATTTTGAATATGCAGATATATATTTATGGGTCAACAGCAGAGTTTCCATCTTCTGTCAAGGTAAATACAGACTACTTATTTAATGGAGTTTAGCTGACTCACCCTCATGAGCTCAACTTATATTACTTGGAGAGTCAGGCAGTGTATGTATACACAGATTTGTGTCAGTAAATCATTTCTGGATGTGGGTAGTATGAAGATATTCATTTTTAAAATATTAGTTTCATGCATAGAACATAGTTATAAGACACTTATATACTTTATAGAGTGATCCCCCTGATAACTCTAGTACCCATCTGACATACATAGTATTACAATATTATTGACTATATCCTTTATGCTGTACTTTACACCCCTGTGACTATTTTTACGACTGGCAATTTGTACTTCTTAATCTTGAACATTTGCTTCTCCCCAGCCTTCCTTCGTGCTCTAGCCTACATAACCCCTGCTTTCAGTTGGCTGGGCTTCGGAATACCATCAGGGTCTCTTTCTGATATTCTGCTCTTGCTTTCCCTTAGGCGAATAAGGAGAAGAGGAAAGGCTACATTGAAAATCAATAAATCTTTTGAGAAATTGAAGCAATATTTGCATAATTACATAGACTACTACAAGATTAATTTTAAAAAGAACATGTTCTTGTGTGTATTTGTTTAGTTACATGTATCATCATAAGCATACTCAATAAAATCCTAGAAAAATTTGACATGTCAAGTAAAAGAAAAACTAATTTTCTAATCTTTTATAATAAAACATTCAGTACTTATAATTGAAAAGGAAAGGGAAATTGAATTTATATACTCATTTATTGAATAATATTAATTAAATTTTGGAAGATCAAAGTACGAATCCTATCCAGATATTATTCTCAAGGATCTTAGAGACTGATAGAAGATAAAATAGTACAGAATGCTACATTAGAAGGAAGAAAATGCTAAGTATCTGAAAGAGATATAATTAAAATGCTAAGGTGCTAGTTATTAAGTTATTAGCTCTCAGTGTTAAATCCACCCTTCTAAGCTATTTTGTGATTCTGGAGCTCTCTTCTCCTGTGCCAGCTGGCTCCCTGTTGGTTATTTTATTTTTATTTTTTTATTCCCAACAAAAGAAAAATGGTCAAAGGAGGAATCAGAGAGATGCCACTTAACTATTTTGCTTCCAGCTTCTATCTACATTATCCCAGCAATTGACTTTTCACCTTCAAAGCACCAGCTAGTTCCATATTCCACTCTTGAACTCTGAGGCAGATACAAGCCCCAACCAGCTGGGTTGCCTTATTCTCAGAATTCCAAGTCCAAATTCTGTGTTTGTGTGTTGGGGAGAGAGTGAGGGCAAAGTGACCCCTTCTGAGTTCCTGAAGCAGCACGGGCAGCAGAACATACCTAGTCTTAAAGGTATAGGTCCCGGTCCCACGGGGTCCTTGTTCCTGAGCTTCTACACTTTTAAAATCCCAACCTCTTTCTTCTGTTCTCCCAGCCCTAGGGATGATATCTCCTTTCCTTGATTACTGTGTCTCCATAACTTCAGAGTTCGCCACTCCTTTTTGTCCTCCAATATTTGTTTAAACAAATTATTAATTAAATTCTTTCTGGTAAAACCACTAGCATGGATTATTTTATCTCATTGAATTCTGACTGATAATGATAAAACTCAGAGAAAGTGATATACACTTGATGATGCAAAGATCAGGGAAGGCTTCACAAGATACATGCATTTCCACTGGGCCATGAAAGATAACTTTGATGTGACATGAGATTGAAGGTCAAAAAATAAAAGAGGAAGAGGAGGAGATAGGAAAGCAGGAGCATGTACAGGGAAGATGAACAGGTCAACTGAGCTGGAGGAAGCGTGACAGGAAGGGAGAAATCAACTCAGAACTACTTGTCTTTTTCGGTGTACAAAAAACACAAAGTACAAGTTGGAAGCCTTTTAAACTTATGACATCATTTAATGAGAGAACAATAGGTTTTAGAAAAATGACACAAAAAAGCATGCATTTTAAAGAGTGAATTCTGACTTCAAAACTCATGGAAGCACACATTCACTATCTAATTTGTTACAATAAAGATAAGCTAATTTATAATAAGTTAAAAAATCAAACTTTATGTGATAAGTACTGAAAGTTCCTACTTAAATATTTATATTAGATAGGAATATAAATTATAATTGATCAAATGTAATATTTGATTTAACCTATAAAAACTAAGTATAGTTTTTATGGATTAAAACTAGATGTAGTTTTTATGGGCATGGTGTGACATCTATTTCTGGAGTGCTTATAACATGGGCGTTTGCAATTTATATACTGTCATTGGGGAAATCCAACCATGACTTCTGCTTCACAATTGATTTCATGTTCTTTTGACATTTTTTCGTATTTTTGACAGTTACAAAGCATTCTTTGCCTTCTGGGTTTTTGGTGTGGACAGGTAAGAATATGAGCATGTCATCAGTCATGGGAAAAACCTTCAACCATACCAGTTTTTTAATGTGAAAATCAGATTTAACTTAATATTATTTATATTTGCAATATCTTTTCCAGAAACTTATGAATATACTGTAGATTAAAAAATAATCATTATATCAATAGTCCTTCCAGCATATGCCTCACTGACCTCAATGGAAGCAATATGTGAGCATCCATGGGCAGAGTCTGGGTCATTACTATTAAAGAACTCACATTTAAATGCTCATTAGTGGGTTTAAATTGTTGATAATAATACATTAAATGATAGTCTATGTGTTTTGCTAGAGTAGTGGCTTGGTTTAAATGAAATTGTCTCCAAAACAATTCTTGAAATATATAAATTTCAACTTACAAAGCCTTTGGATTGATATTTTAAATCACTTTATTGGTTTCTTAAAATTTCCACATTAAATGTGAATTTCATCTTAATGACACATTTTTCTATACTTACACATACAAACAGATAAACCAAAATAGATAATTAGGAAAGAAAACGAACACTCAAGTATTATAATTATTTAAAATAGAACAAGGATTATTTAGATCTTTATAATCATCTACTTAACTTGTATCCATCTAATCCAAGGCAATTAGTTAATTCCATTCACTTAATGAACCTGGAGGGTCACTTCATTGAAATAAATCAGTCCAATAATTTGTTTTTAAAATTAGAGTAACTGAGTCTATAAAAATGTTAAATTTCTTTAATTTCACATAGATAAAAACTAAATCTGTATCATGAGGTGGCAAAAAGAATTTAATAACTAAATAAGTTAATCAAAAACTTTTTTTTTTTTGCAGTGTGTGAGAAGAAATACAGTGATATAGTGTCACTATTGATTGCCTGTACTGTTTGGTGTCCAAGTCTTTTATGGTTAAAACCTTATGAATGTGAATTTCTAAAATCATGCTTAGAATTTGTGTGCATGCTCATCTGAATATTGTGAGCTGCTCAGGGTAAAACATTAAGATACAAAAAATGGGTTTCCCTAGGATATTGCTTCATTCATTCACTTTAAAGAAACTTCAAAGACATCTCAAAACCATAATTCTTAGTTGGTTTAGTCTCTATTTTTCCTGACTTCATAAAAAAGAGAAAAAACCTCTCTAATTTGTTATAATTGATCCTAACATGCATGTATCATCTATAAATAACCTCATCAACATTCAGAAAGAATTACCTAAATGAACCTGTCTACATATTGCTCCTTATAATGAGTCCTCACAAGACTAATGACTTATTAGTGCCATGGGCAATAAATGATTAATTAGTTGATTCTAAAGCAAATTGTTAAGAGTATAATTGCTGCCTTTTCCTAATTTCTGAAGGTTATAAGAAGTTAATGTATTGCTAATGTACCATGATAGATTCAATAAGTTTTATTTATTTAAAAATTTTTTAAGTTTGAAAAATTGACCATTATATATATTAAATTTAATTAAATATTTATATTTAATGTTTAATATCTAATATTTACCACAAAATAAACAACTATACATATTCACAAATATTCCTTGCTTACTATTCTATCAGTTCCATATTTTTATCTCTATTTTCTTTATTTTTCATTGATGTCTTTGGCTATATTCAATGTAGATAAAAATTTTTTAATTGCGTTGTGTTTACTGAAATGTATGACTATTTGTTCTGTTGAAGATTGGTTTTCTGCTTTGAAAGTGAATTGAATCATAGGATTGTTGATCTTCTTAAACATAATCAACTCTCCATTATTCAACGTCAATGAATGGAGGCTTTGGTGAGAATAAATAATACTAATTGGTAATTCACATATCTGGGTTAGGGCAAAGGCAATTTATCTCAGAGTGCTCCAATCATGTGAATAAAGAGGAAGTATAACTGGAGAAATTATATTTGTGCCAGGTTTGGGAAGTGATGAGGAGGAGGTGCTTTTATTATATAACAAAAATGGGCTGGACTAGGGTCCTATTGTTACGGGCATAAATGCTTTTAGTGATGAACAGCTGTATTATTAGCCTGACATCTCCATATAAGATTAACTTAATATTTTCTATATATTTTCTCCTCACCAAAATCTGCAAGACAGGTGTTATTATCCCCACATTACAGTTGAAAACACAATCTCAAAAAGGTCAAAAAAATTCACACCTCGTCCCTATAATAAACAAAAAAAAATAACTATCGGAATTTAAAATCATATATCTCTGAAAATGAGAAAGTAACAATTTATTTTATGCAAATCATATACAAATCATTTTTCGGATTTATGAGTCACCAAGGAAGAAAAAAAATATTGAAGAAGTATATTCTGCTACACACTACATATGTTAACACTTTCTTTCATTCATTATAGATTCATTTCATTTCATTCACTCATAGGTTCATTCATTCATTTATTCATTCAACACTATCTATTGAATATTCTATGATACACTGAGTGCTAGAGATATCCAGTAAACAAAACTAGTCTCTGATCTCAAGAAGATCACATACTTGGGGGACAAGACAAATAAAAATCAAATAAACTATTAAGGTATAATGATTTCACATTAATTTTAGGTATAATAAATCTTTTTGAGAAAAACAAAACCTAGTAACAAGGGTTTTGTGCATAGGGTGAAGGAAGATTTGGGGAAAGTATCCTTGAGAAGATATATGAAGAAAGTGAAAATGAGCCATAAAACTCTCCAGGTGAAAAACTGCTCAGGGAGAGGAGATATGCCCTGAATTGGAGTGTTCTTGGCACGTTCAAGAAATAGTAAGGACACTAGGGTGGCCAGTAAAGAGTGTGCGAGGGAGTCACTAGTTAGAAAGAGAAGAATGTGTGTGTGTGCCCGTGTGATGAGAAAGTACTGAATCATGTGAGGCCTTAAAGAGCATCTTAGGATTTGAGTGTTTTTCTGAAAATGGGAAGCCATTTTAAGGTGCGAGTAGAGGAGCGATTTAGGTTTTCAAAGACTCACTGGCTGCTGTGTAAAGAACTTACATAGGGGACAGATGCTGAAATAGGGAAATTCGATTGGTATGACTAACTTTCTCATTTGCGAAGGTATGGCAAGCATCTTAAAACATTCTAAGTATCAATATTTTCAGAGCTATAGTTGTCAACTAATTTTAAATGTCGAAAGAATTTAATGATTATTTAGGTATAGAATTTTTGAAATTCATGGAAGTTCACTAAAAAATATGATGTCAAATAGACCCCTCAACCTTATAAGTCTTTGGGAAACTGGCATTTAATTAAATTACACACATTTATTAATAAATGCATTGAAATGAGTGCTTTAAGGACTTCTGGCCAAGGTTGGGCTTGAATTTAGGTCTTTAAAATTCTCCAAACAATACTTTCCTCAATATTTTTATGCACTGAAAAGGTTCTGGAAGGCAGTGATTGATGAGAATTTGGAATCAGGCTATCTGGGTCCAACACTTGGTTCCAGAACTTAATAGTTGGCAATGTTGTGCAAGTGAATTAAAATTTCAGGTCTCAGTTTCTTCTTCTCTAAACTTAACAACAATGCCAACCTCAAACAGTTTGTTGAACATGAACTTTAACGCATATAGAGTACTTAGAACATCACGTGCTATCTATGACAGCTAGAACATGCTGTACTTCATATGCTGCCATCGACCTACTTCACAAACGAGAGGCCTTTCAGGTTAGGATCAATTCAAGGCCTTTTAGCTTGAACATTAGTGCTAGTGATGCAAGCATTACAGAATTTTTGTCATATAAGAAAGCATAAATGTTAAACCTCAAATACTAAAGCTCAAAAATAATAGGAGAGAAAAGGACGGCTTCCCGTAGGGTCTTATGACTAAGTGGTCCTATGTAGAAGACAGTATTTTCACCACAAAAGCTATCTCACAGCTCTTACTATTTGGAAAGTGTTCTGTTCGAAGAAAAAACCAAGCTTATCCTATATAGTGTGAAAACATTTAGTTCTAGGTATTGTATACCTTATTGAAATAATTGTGGGAATTATTTTCTTAATTAGAGGTAAAATCCATTTTAAACACATGGTCATAGCTGGCAAATAATTTTGCAACTGGATTATTCATGTTGCTTTGAAATAAACAACAAAACTAATCCCATTGCAGCAACTTATTAATATGTTGCAGCACACCTGCCATTCCATGCACAAATATAATAAATGTCAGCAACCAACATCAAAAAAATTTAAATTCCATTTGACTGTTAACAAACCATCAGCCTCCTCTAGCATGTGGTAAAGAGTTGGATATTTGTGAAGCTCATAAATTGAAGCGATAATTAGAACTTTGAATAAGAGATTATATTTGAATATTTATCCCTGGAAAACAAAATATTTTGAGGTATTTTTTTAAATATACTTTTCATTTTAGAACCATTTTAAGTTTACAGAAAAATTGCAAAGAGTGTAAGGAATTTGCTTATGTCTTGTGCTCAATTTTTCCTATTATTAACATCTTACATTAATGTGAAATATTTGTTATAATTAATAAAGCCATATTGATATGTTATTATTAATAAAAGCCCATGATTTATTCAGACTTCCTTAGTTTTTACTTAATTTAGTTTTTTTGTTCCAGATTCCTATTTAAGATACCACATTATATTTAGTCATCATTTCTCCTTAGACGTCTCTTGGCTGCGACAGTTACTATAATATTTTTGCAATATAAATATTATTACAAGTAAAATAAAAATTTTAATCGATACATTCCTTATGCTGATTTGAAAACTTCTTGGCAGAAACATCTCTTTGATGTTTTGACAGTTCATATCATATGCATATTCACAAATACTTGTTTCTATTATTTTATCGGTGTCTAGTATTTTATCAGCATCCAATATTTTATCTAATATTTATTCAGTGCCAGTCTCTGGAAACAGTGCGGCTAAGGGCAAAGCGCAACCTGTTAAGTCTTTTCTTTAAAAGGGACTATCACAGGAAAAAATAACTGCTGTCCTGAAAGTGTGTATTTGGAGAAGGGTCAGAGTGGAATCATCTATTTTGCTTGGTGACAACTTGGTGGATGCCACGAAGTAGCCAGAATAGATATTCTTGTGGCAGAACAGGCTTCCTTTAGTTCAGAATAATGATTTCACATATTGTTGTGATTAATTTTTAAGTAATTTAGAGACTTTAGAGAACAATCAAAATAAGCATTTTGAAACTTAACGCATTCATGGTTTTTCAGATTGATTTTTACTTTGGCCTCCTTTTATTGATTTCTTTATTTTCAATTTAGAATTTATTGAGGTAAAATTGACATATAATAATATCTTACTTCTAGGTGTACAAAATAATGATTCAATATTTGTATGATCACCACCATAAGTCTAGTTAACATCTGTAACCTTGGTTTCCTTTTAGGCTGTTAGATAAAGATTACTTAAGTAATCATTTCTGAAGATATAATTTAATTTTTAAAACATCACTTTTCTTTCATTCTACTTTACTGTGAATAAGTAGTATGTTGGAGCCAGAAGGCTGAATGAATAGAAGAATTATATCGACAACTACTTTCTTGAAACCATCTTTCTAACAACCTTCTTTGAGCATAAAACCTTCAAAATCTATCAGGTCATTTTGAATGTCATGAAAAATATTAGTTATTATTTAGAAATTCAGATAATATTATATACTTATTTCTGATTGGAAATCTCAGATCTCCAAGTAATGGAAATATACTACGATTGATTTAGAAAAAGAAAAGCTTTCTAATAAAATGTAAAATTGTGGCTATTAGCCAAGGAAATGATATTTGTAATAGAAAAAGCAATTTTTTTAATTGTAAAAAAAATAATTTTTATTTGTCCTAATAACTATTGAGAAGTAAATTTTTTAAAAGAGGAGGAAGACAACTAATTCTGGTTATAATTTTTTAATAAAAAACTAATTAAAATCTTGTAAATGTGCATAGTGGCCAATAAGCAAACAAAACTTTGAATTTCATTACAATGATCAAAGTAGCAATACTGATTTTTAACACCATTTAACAACACTAAAGAGAACAAGCTTATCATTAAATTAAGACAATATAGCTTCAAAATAAAACTTCAAATATTTGATATCTACCCCCCAATGAGCTTATATTTATGAAATGTTACCCTGAAAATCAATTTAAACATTATATAATGCTGAGATATTATGTTAAAAATGTCTTTTTATATGTTATTTAAGTGTAATTAGTTTGGAATACAAGTTAAAAAAATCTAAAAACCTACAGTGCCTTAAGTAAAATAAGAATATATTTCTGGGGAAAGTGATTCAGGTGGACAAAATGGATGAAAGAGGTCAAGAAATACAAACTTTCAGTCATAAAATAAATAATGCATGGGTATGTAATATACAAACAAGTAAGTACTAAGGATGTAAGGTTAATCATGAGTATGGTTAACACTATTGTTATGATGAGTGGGAACGTCGTTAAGAGTTCTCATTACACAAATAAATTTTTTTACTTTTCTTTTTATTGTATCTATATGAGATGATCGATGTTAACTAAACCTTATTGTGGTGATCATTTCACAATATATGTAAATCAAACTATTATGCTGTATATCTTAAACTTAAACAGTGATGTATGTCAATTATTTCTCAATAAAACTGGAAGAAAAATGTATTTCTTTTTCTCCAGAAAGTCCATGTAAGAGGTGTAGGGCTAATTGGAGCCCCATGAGATAAGAAATCCAGAATTATTCTATCCTGAAATTCCATAAGATGTAAGCTCCACTTCTCAACGTCATCTCATATTTCAAGATAACTTGAAATACTTGTGTTAGTCATCAGATATGCTTTCCCACCAACAGAGGTAGAAAAATGGACATGACTCTACCTAAAAGAGAAATTTCTTATAAATTGCACATTCAAGACTTCTGCTTGCATCTCATTGGCCAGACTTTCATCTCTTGGGCACACCTAACTTCAGGAAGGCTCAAAGATGTAGTCTTTATTCCACGTGATCATATGTCCAACTAAAAATTAGTTCTGTGTTAGTAATGAAGAAGGAGAGGACAGATGTTGAGGATAACTAGAAGTTTCTGCCACATATGTTAGTAGAGAAAAAGTAACAGAATTCTCTATTCTCCACAAATTTGGTAAATAATTATAAATCTTCATAAAAAGATCTGTTAAAGATCCAACGTCTCCATCCTGTTACCCTTTTCAAGTCCTTGATTTTGAAGAACAAGACTAATAGCAACATTATTCACGGTGGCCAGGACATGGAAGCAACTAAAGTGTCCTATGATAGATGATTGGAAAAAGAAGCTGTGGTACATATATATAATGGAATGTTACTTATCCATAAGAAGAAGTGAAATACTGCCATTTGCAACAACATGTATGGACCTCGAGACAATCATGCTAAGCAAAATGAGCCAGACTGAAAAAGTTGAAAATCACATGATATCACTTATATGTAGGATATAAACCTAAAACAACAAATGAACAGGACAAACAAACAGAGACTTACAGACATGAACAATAGACTAGTGGTTACCAGTGAGTAGAAGGGAGGAGAAGGGGGCAGGTAGTCGGTAAAGAGGGTCAAATATGTGGTGACAGAAAGAAATCTAACCATGAGAAGTAAACACACAATGTAAAAAAAAAATACACACACACACACACACATATATGCCTTACTGTTAAAGTATATAGATGAAACTTATTGGATTTCGTTAACCAATGTCATCATAAAAAAATAAAATAAAAATAAAAATGAAGAACAAGACTAAAAATCTATTTTCCTAAAATGTTTAACATAATTTATTAAAAGATGAAGAAAAAGGTCCATGATGATGTATATTCTTAATAATGTCAAATAACCAGTTTGAATAAATGTTTAACTGAACCAATTAAGTCAACTGGTTAATAATTTATTATTAAAAACAATGCCTATATATATATATAATATATATAATGAATATATAAATGCATAGATACAGCCTCTGGATTTAATCAGGGATTCATTTCATCTTTATTTGTTTGTGAGATTCCTCAGAAAATAAATTAATAAAATGATGATTATTATGGTTTCTACAACAATTAAAGTTTTATGCAAACAGTGTAGATATAAAAATTAAAAAAGGATTTAACTGATAAATTTTATTGTGGAAAACTTGTTCTACAGGTAGTTTATCTATAACTAAGAAACCTCTCTATTCTGCAAATTATTATATTTGTATTTGTTATTAACTGTAGATTCTATATTTAAGGCTTGGATTCTAATAAATGAATTAAGGAATTGTTAAATTTATTTCTTTCATTAAAATCATTTTACAGTTTTAAATATTTTCCAGATTATTGAATTAATCAGTACATTTAGTTAAACGTGTTTCATAGGCTAAAATAGAAATAAATTTTTGTACATTTGAATAGTCTTATGAAGTACGGTCTCTAAAAACCTTTTCTATTATCTTTCACTGAGATTCTGTACTCTATATATAATCTTTGCTGTATGCTCTTTCAAATTCTTTTTGGCAAGAGCTAGAGAAGAAATGCACAAAGCCATGAAAATATCTAATCTGTATGCAATCTATGGCCATAGAACAAAGACAGGCTAATTGGTCCATAAGTGGAATCTATGATCTTGGCATCATTTAGTATGCTGCTCTAATCCAATTAACCAGATACTGCCCTTGTCTAAATGCTGCTCAAGGGCATTAATCATATTTATTTTTGTGCACCCAGCATCTAGCACATTTCTTGGCACATGAATTGAGCTCAATATTTAGTAAATAAAACTAGAATCCCACACTATTAGTTTTTAAAAATATCTATTTTCTTTGTGTATTTTTTCTTACGTCTAAAGTTTAAGGAAACAAATTTTTAAAAAACAACAGAATTTTGAAAGAGAGGTGAAATCGCCATTTTTCCTTTTGAAGGTTTCAAATAAACAATTGGTTTAAATTATTGGAAGCAAATTTAATGTAGCAATGACTTTTTAAATTCTTTTAGTAATATCAAAGAATAAAAACAATTTAAATTATTTATTTACTTTTCTTGATAAAAAATAGATTTTAATGTCAAATGAGTGAGATTTTTTTTGGTTGTTTGTTTTTAATCATAGAGGTTCAAACTAGGAGTAGATGTTATTAGGCCAAGCAGCGCCTAGATATTGAATAGTGGGTAAAATTAGATAGGAGTAAGTAGGCCATTCCTTATAAGCCCTACTGTTCTCAGTACTTTTTTTTTTCTCATTTATCTGTTGTATATCCAGAGTCCAGAATTCTTATCACTATACTAAAAATTCATATACCATTCTAACATCTCTCTGGGTTTAGGCAGCGCCAGTGAATAGCTGCCAATGCTGGAAAGTTTGTAAGCTGGCAGAGATCCAGGGACAAGAGATTTTATTGAAACTTAGATTTTTGATTGACATGATATAATTTGATTTTAGAAAAAGCAAAAACATGTTTTTTTGTTGTTGTTTTATGACAAATATGCAGTTTCTCTATATTTTCCTAAATTTTACTATACAAGAATATTGCTTTGGCATAACACTAAAATCAAAACTGATCTAGGTTTTTAGAATTGTATTCGCAGCTGAATACGTTACTTCAGCAAACACGAGTTGTGTTTCTCTGCCTTATTTTGTTTCTTTTGCTCTCTGCCCTGAAATTTGTTTCTGAATCTTTAAGATAGATGTCGAGAAGGAGAGAGAAGACATGTCTTACTTCAAAGGGGTGCATAGTGTTCTTATCTTCAGCCAGCTCGTGCTATTCTTTGACATATTTTTTTCATGTTTTAAAAACAAAATAATAATCACAAATAAGGTTTAATGTTGTTATTCAATCGTAGCTAGCAGAGCAGTTGTTTTATATTTCGTGAGAATGAATTTATGAGTTTAAGTACAGCCTGACCATTTTTACTATTTTTAAATTGGGTAAAGTGTTATCTGAAAAAATATTAACCAGAATTTGGGTCCTTTATTTTAAAAATCTAAAGTGTTCTGTGTCTTGTAAAGGGACAATATTCTTAGTGTGTTATCCTATATCCAGATGCTAACAGTATTTACCCACCTACTCACCTGCTAAAAAAGAGTATATCAATATTCATAAGTGATCCAGAATTTTACCAGCAGAAGCAGCATTATCAAAGCCTTAGCACAGGTACAAGAAGTGCAGCGTGCACTGTAATGATATTTAGAAATTAGACCTTTGGCTGAACTCAAACCTTAGTAATATTTTGCAGAGGTTTCTATAATTTATAGAACCACCCCCTAATCCCTAATTCAAACATGTATACCAATATTTTTCTAATTTTAATGACAATTGTATCACATGGTCTTTAGTATGGCAGACTGCCTAGAAACTGTTTCAGTAAATTACACACTAAGATGATCTACTCTTTGGATTGTCTCCAGAACAAAGACTATGATGTATAATTAAAACCAACTAACAATTAACTGCTGTCAAATATAACATGAGAGACAAGCATTGTAAATTTAGTTATTTATAATAAGAAGCGACATAAAGGCTTTTTTCAATGAATGATAAAAATAGACCCATATTCTGGAGGTTATAATTTTAAGGTTTATGTAAAATAATAATGAAACAATAGAAAACTAACATGTTCCACTTCATCATATTGAGGTAATTTTGTTAGTATAATAAGGAACTGTCTAAGAACTCAAACATTATTCTATTTATTGCATGTTTTGAACTAAAGAATTATTTTAAGAGAGATAGTAATATTACTTTGGCATCATTATTAGTTATATAAGTGAGGGTGTTGAATGAGCCCAAATTATGTTTTTGTGCACTATCATATTTGTGCATACCAAAAGAGTTACTTAATTACTTAGATGTAGCTTTTATATTTAACACCCACTTAAGAATTGGATCTTGAAGATCTGAACTAACAAGTTTCTTTCATTATTTATTCTTACATAACCTAGGGGAAAGACACAGGGAAGCAGCTATCTAATTATGACTATTTTAGAAAGATAGAAGAAAGGAGCAAAAGATTTTTCAGTGCTTTTTATATAAGAATGCCGAGGCAGATTGGCTGTGAAGCTAATAAAGTTTCAAAGCCCTTTGCCTGCAAGGGTCTCTTCCAAGGTCCTGAACTTAATTTTATATTAATTATCTTATATTCTCTTTCTATTGTTTAACATAGCTTCCTCTCCACCACCATTCTCAAATTCTTCAGGCTTCATACAAAATGGGCCCAGTGGTGTACAGAAACATCTGGATGTCTTTTTTGTTGAGTTGAGAACTTCGGAATTGAGAAGAAACTAAATAGAGAATCCTGAAGAATTATGAGCAGAACTATGGGCAAGTTTTCATCATCTGCAACAGTAAATAAAGGAGAGAAACAAAAAACAGAATGCAGAAAGATGAAGGAAAGAGGGGGAGGAAAGTTGTAGGAATGAAAAGGTATGAGGGAGAAAGGTAGAAGAGAGATCAGAAAGTCTTTGAGTCTTCAAGTGGCTGAAAAGAATACACTCACATCTCACACGCATCTTGGCCACAGTTTTTAGCTGTGTCTCTCACCTTAGAAATGAATTTGTAATCTTAAATTAAAACATAAACTGCAATGTTAGCATGAATTCTTGTTACTTTTAATCTGGACATGCCTTTTAATTTTTATTTTTATTTCATACAAAAGTATGAATTGGAGAAAAATCACTCGACATGTGTTCAACATGTGAACTTCCTCTTCCTCCTCCCTCTTTTTCTCTTAGAATTTGATCCACTTTAAGATGCTTGCAAAAGAACTGCTAAGTGGTTAAAGTGCAGTAGATTGTGTTTACTTTAACAAGATGTTAAGATGGATTTCAGCCTGGACCCTAAGGCAGGAGCTGGCAAATAAGAATAGCTTAGCAACTGGTAGCAGATAAATAAGAATACCTTCTACCCTGCAGAATTTCAAAACAGCTAAATATAAACTGAAAAACCAGTTTTGCCTCACCTACTTCAAGCATATATCATGGTTGGGACAGTAGATATGAAACACGAGATTCGCAGAGCAGATTTCCTGGAGAGAATAGTGCTGTGAGCCGCTCCTTTTCCACCATGGAGGAAGAGAGGCTGCTCCCACTTTACCACAGGTCAGGAAAGACAGCATTTAGTGGGACCACTTGGAAAAATTTTGCATATGTCCTTGTACTTTGGAGATGCAAAGAACCAGAGCTCAACTTCTACTGAAGAAACCTCACAGGAAAGACGCTCGCTAACTGTTTTGGTGCTGGTCTGAAAGAGAGTGTGATTGCTATGTTGGAATTAGCTTTAATTCCTTGTGTTTTGTTGTTGTTGTTGTTGTTATTTGTTTGTTCTAAGAAAAGGAATAGCGTCTTTTTTGATAGGGCCACCTGAATGGGCAATGCGACCAAAGCTGTAAGTGAATGGGTGAATTCCTAGTTGCTACTGACGCAGTAAACAAACAATTAGAATAGAGAAATTTTCATCCAGACTGAAGAGATTTTAGGGGACAGACTTCAGTTAAGTAGCCTATGAGAGAGCTTAAAAATCTGTTACGCTCAGGGAAGGCAAAGCCATCTGACCAGTCACGAATTCTTCTACCTCTGCTCTCTGCTTGCTCTTCTCCATCCTTCTGCAACTCTGGTGAGATCAAAACTCTCGGTTCACAAGATAGTGGGAGGAGTGAAAACTTGGGATAGGAGAAGGAGATAATAAAGGTAATATTCCAAATTCTCTAAGCCAGTAGCCAGCCTTTAGTGGGTCCTGCTTGAAAGGTGAAAAAAATTTATCCTTACATCAATAATTTATCCTGTTATATGTAACAAAATGCCACATGAGACTGCATTTGCTAATAAAAGAAGGTACCAATCATGGGCTTTCAATTCTTGGTTGGAGACCCCCACCCCCAACACACACACACATTGACTCAATTTTGAAAGGGCGGTAGGGATAAACATAAAGATGCTTTCTGATTACATCACATTTCTGATTACATTATTCAAAGCACTGCTTACAAAGACTTTATAGTTTTTACAGTTCGTTTTTCTGTGAATATGTTTCTGCTTAATCGATTCAATGAAACACTTTTAAAGTACATGTTCCTGAAAATTTTTAACTTTGTCAAACCATTTTCCTTCTAGTCACCCAAAGTAAATACTTAATGGAAAATTAAAGTATGAAAGTGATGATTTTCAAAAATCTGAAACACCTAGTAGAATACATCAAGCCACAGATCTCATGGAGCAAGAGCTGGAATTCTCTAAACAAAGCGGAGACGTCAGCACAGGCTAAGTGAGTTTCTTATATTTGTATGTCTATGTATGCCTGCAATTCCAAGACTACAAATATATCAGAGAATACATTGAGTTTAGAAGCTAAATAATTAAAGTAGGTTTTGATTTTAAATATATTCTTCACCTTTTCAAATAATTCTAAGGGTATTCTTTTTTCAAAATCATAAATGTATATTTTTTTCAAAGGCTATGCTCTGAAAGGTCAGAGGGCATTTATTTAAGTGCCACTTGTTTCTACTGCATTGGCAAATGTTCAGGTTTTTAGGCTAGGCAAGGAAGAAATATGATAATTAAGTGCACTGCTCAAGAACCTGAATCACAATTCATTTCTTTTCTGTATGCAGTTATTCTCTCCTACAATGTACAAATCCTTAAGGGACCTGTCATATAAATATTTCTAAAGATCAGTCAATACCTGCAGCATTGCTATCCATCATTGCTGAACAAGTCCTGTTTTATACAGTAATCACATAAATCGAGTTACAAGGGATTATAATTCTTTAAGACACACCTCTTGGTCCTTGGCAAGGTTATTACTGCTGTAATGTCTGTTCCCCAAGATGGCATATGTCAAAGTATAAAGACTTGTACAACTAAGAAACAAAGAACATGGACTAACAGATTCTGGAATAAATAATCTTCCTTAAAAAATATTCAAAACAGCTTTAGGGTTTAAGCTAACATTTAATGAGTTCTTATGCAATCTAGTGAATACGGTGTTGCATTCCTTCACACAGAACAAATTCTAGCCAGAAGTCAAATATAAGATTTAACCATTATTTTGGTACAATAGAATGAAAGTGAATCAAAAGTCATATTATTTATTCACATGCTTGGTGTTATAGGTAGAATATTCTCAGTAATGACATTTAAACTCATATTCATCATAACTTGTAGATGAATATGTTTTAGAAAAGCAACGTTTACCTGTGAAATGAGACAGAATTTCAAGTTATATAACTTCATAAAATTTTCTTTCCTTTGGAACGTTGCTTAACTCAGAGTTTCGGTTTTATTTTACTGTTGTTATTGTTTGTTGGGTTCTTTGCATTGTTCAGTTTTTTTTTTTTTGTATTGAATTACCCCAGGATATTTAAAGATTTTTTTTTAAACACCTTGTCCAAAGAGTGTGTTCTGAAAGAATTTCAAAGTAGTACGAGCACCTGGGAACTTCTAACACTGAAAATTGTGATGCTTGTCACAAATTTTGCAAGAATGCTTCAATAGGTCTTAACATCAATCGGATGGCCTCAGAAAACACATTTTATTTTGCTACCTGATAGAAGAAAATAATAGGCACTATTAAAATAGTTATGGAAATGCGAAGTGCTTATGGGACAAGAACGCTGACTTATGTTCAAGATGATTGGTGAAGATAACCTGTAAAATAGAGGCTGTGCCTAGCCCTTCCTGCCAAGGTTTGGTCAGCCACAGAATAATCGAGTTGCTTCCCATCTTTAGAGTGTACTGTTAGTCCAAATAAAACCTTCTTAATTTACACCAAAAATACAGGTTAGAGACCTTCTCAGATCTTTAAAAGCAATATGTAATTTAGTAAAAAAATGATAAGGAAACAGAGCAAATCAACATCTTGGAACTAAAAAAGCTCACATACAAAACAGAATTTTAGAAAATACCAGTATAATCCAGTATTTATTTAAGCGTCACTTTCTTTTGCTTCCACAACTATTGTAATTTTTGAACATTCACTATGTGCTTGGTACCCGTGCTACATGGTGGCTGTGGTACAAAATGAATTTATCAGATAGTGATTTGATGCTCAAGATATGAGTCATATAATAGGAGAGAGAAGATGAAATCTGAGTACTGTAACAAAAAAGCATGTGTTGTATGACGGATCAGATAAGTACATGTAGAAGGCGGGCACAAGAGGTAGGCATGGCTTCTGGACAAGAGCAGCATAAAGTATTCTCATGATAGTGTGTAAGCTGGATCTAGAAAACTAAGTAGGTTTTGCTCTAAGAGAAAGGTATATGATGGGGACAAGATATGGGCAGAGAGAACTGGAGATGGACGTGCTAGATAATGAGAACATACAATTAAAAGCTCCATAGTACATATCAGAATTTCTGCAATGAAAATTATTACTTGAAAATGGTTTTAAGTTCCTGAAAAATAAAGGCCGTACCTGCCTTAATATGCTTTGTACTGCTCTCAAATACAAGATACAGAATCAGAAATAAAATGTCTTTTTGCTACTAATGATGAAAATAAGAAAATGTAATTTTCTCCTTTATTTTGGAACTTTATAAAATAATAATAAGATAATACAAATTATTTATTATTATTTTTTATTCAATTATAATTTATTTACAGTAAAATACATGACTATATTTTGAATGCTCATTAATTTCCATAAGCCTGTCAGAGCTGGCTTTGTAAAATTCCCCTTATCAAAGAATCCATTTAAATATGGCTCAGTATATAATGAGATTTTCTTCCTTTTGCTTCAGCTAAATATTTAGCAGTATAGAAATCTGACAGGTTCAGCAATTAGAATACAATTTATGATACAAAGCTCATGTGGATGAACTGCTTCTTGCCCATAATTCTAAATGTAAGTCAAATCACAGATTTCTTATGCTAGTCCCAAAGAAAAACTTTTCTATGATTCGAATAGTATATTAATAATTACATCTTCAAATAACCATGCTGGACATAATATCTCTTGCAATTCATTTTTCCTCTTTAAAAGTGATTTAAAAAACAGAAAAACTTTATACACTGGTCAGCCTAAGCCTCATGGACAACATTTATTTCCCGTGGGCGCACACTAACATGCTTGGGTTTCCACAGTGCCTTTTAAAACACTATTCTCATTAAGTTAATTAAATGCTTTTCTAATAGCCCCTGGGAGCTACTGTGTCTTATACTCTGCTCATCTCACATGAAAGTGGTACCTGATACTTACAAAATGTAGGTAAATGAATATCTCTTCAAAGTGAGAGATAAGGACCAGTATGGCAAATTGCAAAAAATTATTAATACTATGTTGCTTCTTTTATTCTTGTTTCATTAATTTATAAGTGTAAATACTTCCATTTTAATATGTACTATTCTGTGACAGAGGCTGCTAAGCATCCTTTAATGTCCATGCTCCTCTTCTTCCAACACAGCAAATCCCATCTTACCTGAGCACATGTATTCCTGTGATTTAAAACTACTTTCCAGTTTCTTTTGTGTTAAGTGTGCCTGGGTCCTTGAGGACTTTGTAGGGTAGAGCCACATTTGCCTCAAGAAGGAAATGTAAATCTCAATCATTTAAAAATCTATTAACATAATCCTAATTTAAATAAACATGTGGACCTAATCTTATGCAATACGATTTGTTAACTCTTATCTTTTTAAGCATACTGAAGCCTCAACTCTTTCAGAAAATTTTCCAAGACTGAGCAAATATCGGGGAGGTGACCTTATGAATAAAAGTTCCAACTGTGGCCATACTGACCCTCCAAAGTGTCCTTAAGAGCAAGATGACCTCTTAAAATTTATGTCACATGAAAGTGACATTGGGAGCTTGCTGGAAATTAATAATAATGCAATTAAAGAGCTCTTGATAGAATTAGATGTTTTTATGTGCTTATTTTTAGTTCTACTTATTAGCAGTATTCTTTATTTTCACTTCATATTTCAGTCTAGTTAACCAAGAGATGATTAATCAGCATTTTTGCATACTACATATAACGTTTAGCAGAGAAAAGATATTATTATAGTCTCAGATATATGGCAGTTCTTGTAAATTATCCTTATCTTTAAAAGGACCTAGACAAATCTAATTCCATTGTCATCATCATTAAGTCAGATTAATAGCATTTTATAGGGTAGGGTAATGTATTTTATTTAGGTCAACAAGGGATTACACTGAGTAGCACAAGGTAGGTAAACGAATTACCCATAATTCCAACTCTTGGAGAGGTTAACATCCTATAGGGAAGATTAGATAAAAATACTTATAACACAAACCAGGGTATGATAACTGCTAGAAAGTACAACACAGATTTGGAGGAGAAACATCACAACCGATGACCAGGGATTAGGAAAGCTTCAAGAAGCGGGTAGCAGTAACACACTGTGCAACAGTTAGTCAATTTAGAATATGTGGCCTTCTCATTTGACCTCAACTCAGGCCACGGATAACACATGCAGAGCAACGAGAAGTTCAAATCTATCAAGGAAGTCTAAGTAAGACTTGAGATCCAAGTCCTCCAATGTCAGAGTGTTTCGTGGCAGCTTGTTTGAGGAGAATGATGTAGGTTTACAGGGCAGTTTTTCCCAAGGAAACCCTGAACCAGAGCAGATCCTGTTTCCTCTTATTAAACCACTGCTTCTAACATCCATTGGGTCTTGTTTCTTTATTTCCACAACCTTTGAAAATGACTCATCTTACTTTTATTAGTTCTGAAGCTACCTGTATATACTGACCTGTTCTTTTTTGATTTTGCCTGTTTCTTGTGTTAATTCAACCTCCTTCTAGCATTTTCCTGGCTATGTCACAGGCCTGCTTCCTGTCCCTGGTATGTTGTCTGTTAAACAACAATATGGTAGATGAATATTTTACTTCTTCAAAACCTAGGAAATTCTTATCTTTCTTGCTGCCTTAAAGACAGAGTTACTGTTCTGTGACCTTGCTTTTCAGGTAGACAGCAGCCCTAAAGTGGGTGCTGTGGAGCATGGGTCGAATATTTTGAACTGTTTTCTTTACCTTTCCTTCTAGTAATGCAACTCTCAATCCTGACCTTGGCCTGAATAAGTGAATGGAGTTTCTATGAGTGACATTTAGTCGATAAGATTCAAAAAAGGAATTCTCAACTGAGGATTTACCATGACAAATCTAAAATTATAACTTTCTATGTTTTCTTTTCCTTCCTGGGGATAGGAAAAAGTTAATGCCATTAAAATGCACTAGGTTGATCAACCATTATGCTAATGAAGATCTGCATAGTTCTGGGTCAGTGACATTACAGCCCCAACTTTCCTGATTGAAAGGGACACAGTGACCTGGGCAAATTGGTTTGACAGGCTTGTTTCTTATCTCATAATGATAAAGTAGGTCTCATCCAAAAGCTGGATTATATTAAATTGAGTTAAAAAAAAATGTTGCCATTCTATCTTGCTTTAAAATATCCAAGAGTGGGCTGCTAATGTCGTCAGTTTTTTAATGGAATGTTTAATCTCATTAATTTTTAAAACATCACTGTGTTTAAAACAACCTACATTATCTACTGCTTGTTAGAATAGGCTTAAATGTTAGCTTTTATAAAATGTAAACACAAAAGGTTTCCAAGTTCATACACTAAAAAGACAAAATAAATAAATAAAAGTAATATGTTTCAAACATTTGATTATATTTCCAAAGCATCTACTTATTTCGGCAACTTTATTACTACTAATGCACATGATTCCAGGGGAGTAGAAAGAAGCTGAATTTAAATAACTACTTGTGGCAACACAGCAACAATTATATACTCCATGGCTATTTATGTCCTCTGGTGATCAACTAGCAGTGGGAGGTAAAACTGATAGCACACTGGTACAATCATAATTATGGGTCAAACTTCAACAAGCTTGTTTAAATGGTTCCATTAGGTCCTACTTGAAATACTGATTTACATATATTTGGACTATTTTCAGACATGTTATTCACTCTAACATACAGTGATATAATAATTTCCTGTAAGAATGCATTAGTTTAGAGCACTAAAAAATAAAATAGTGTGCCATGCATACAAATTTCTGTTGCATTTAAATTGTATCAGAATACACCCCCAACTACATTTTAGCAGATTAACATATCATTTGGATTCCACAGTAAAGCTATTTAATAGAGAATCTGAATATTTTTAGAATTATTTAAATAGACTTTTCTTTGGAGCACTAATGTATTTTTAAGGTAAATAAAAATTGTCCATAAGACATGAGATTTTGTCCTGTACATCTAATTTTTATTATCTTTTATGTTAGTCTGACCTAAATATAGCTTTCCAGGAGATTTCTCTCTTCACTACCACTGCAACTCCTCTGTAATGCTTTGTAAATATTGCTCTTTTAAAGACATGTTTTCTTGTGAAATAAATATATTGATTAAACTGCTTTCTTTAAACATTAGGTCATAATAGGGGAAAAAAACATATGTAATGCATACTAAACTATACAGCATGACAAAATGTACACCTTAAAATTCATCAATTAACTTAATATCTAAACATTACTGCTACTCGAAACTACTTAATGGCTTCTTCTAGAAGCCATCTTCCATCATCCTTGCCAAATTAAACAGCTATGCTAAGATTTGTTTTCCAAAAATTTTATTGATTTAAAATATATTTTTATTTCATATCTATTTCCCTAAACAGTATGTTGTTTAGTTTCACTGATTTTTAAACTTTCTAAAATAACACTGTTGTATACAAAGTCAAATGACACTTTTTGCTCGTTTATATTTTTACTATTTGATGATTCATTCCTGTTGAATGCAATCACCTGTAGGTCAGTAATTTTTACTGCCTATTTAATCCATTGTATAAATATATCATGATTTAATTCCCAATTGGATATTTGAGATGTTTCCAGTTTAATGATATTGTGGACAATACTTCTATGAAAACTTTGGATCAGATCTCCTGATACAAATATGCAAGTTTCAAAAGTGGTGTTATACATTTCTATACCCATGTTCAATATATGAGTTTGAATTATTTCATACCTTCACTAACACTTAGCTTTGTTAAAATTCTTAATTTTTGCAGATATAGTGAGTGTCAAATGCTATCCTGTTAAGGAATCTTTAATTTGTACTCTCTTAGAATAGATAATATTGAGTCTCTCTACATGTCTCTGGTATTTTTGTGTGCTTTTCTGTGAGGAAAAAAAAAATGCCTAATGATGTACTTTGTCACATTTCTTTTTTGGTTATTTGCTTTTTTCTTTTATATTTGCAAAAATTATTTATAAAATTGTATATTGTTTCTTCAGATGTCTGTTTCCAACCTAAATCCTTTGAGGGAAAAACAGTACTTCTCTGATTGTTACACTCCCAACGATCAGCATTGTGATTCAATTCTAGAGTTCTCTCTTTTTCAGATAGCATGTTTCTTTTGCTACAATTTCTTCTTAAATAATTTTAAAAATGGGAAAATATTAATCATGTTTTACACGATGCTTACAGGATGATAAACTAGGAAAAGATTAGAAGTGAACGGATGTTCCAGGAAATGTCTGTCTGTATGTATATATATGTATATGTGTGTGTGTGTATGTGTATGTGTGTGTGTGTGTATACCCACACACTCATATATGTATGTGCATGTATATATATATATATATATATATGTATATATAAGATAAGCTATATATTATGTATGTTATATATTATATATATAATAATGGTTCAGTAGAAAGATTATATCAAATTTTGGTGTGCTACGCACCTGCTTGTCTATAAAGTGACTTCAAGAAATCTACCTACCTTAAGACTTTCTTTTTAAATCACACATTGTTATAATTTTATGTTACTACAGAGAATAAATAATTTTCTGAGTGCATGTGTGTCTTACTTTATATTAGATTTTCATTCTACAAGAATAAATAGAAATGGGAATTGAAGTATTCTAAGATCCAGAGAAATAAATAACTTTTTATTTGATTGATGGCCACGAAATAGTGTGGTCAGGAAAATACTGATATCAGCTTATGTAAGGCATATGGAAGACTTTTTTTTTCCACATGAAAATATAAAATTGTAACTGCTATTTTGCACAGCACTATTAATGAAAAGTTTTATTACACATGATTTAAATGACCAAAGATTTAAATTAAAATTCCTACTGTTACATTAAGTTTCTTACCAATATAGATATTTTATTAAAACATAAACTATAATTGCTGGGTTGGAATCATTTACATTAATTAAATAATTGCACTTGTCACATAAATAGGTAGTAGCACTTTCAAACATTCTCTACTTGCTTCTAAAATTTCAAATACATAAATTGAGAATGAAAACAAAAATAAAAATGAAGAGAACAGGATTCTGGGAATTCTTTAGAAAAGAAATGTTAATATGCTTATAGTACTTAAAATAAATCCCCACATACTTTGCCAAGATTTGATATTATTCCTCTACCTTTAACACTTATAGACATGACTATTTCCTGTGAATCTCTGCATAGTACTTGCTCTGGTATGTACTAGGAATCCAGACTATTATTCCAACGTGCCTTGGGTGAGTCTTTTTACCATAATTCCATGAAACATGAAAAAAGGTTATGTTTAATTACAAATGATAGGCTACCAACTTATCAAAACAACCTATTAAGCTATCTCTTCAAAAGGAAGATAAACCTTTTTATAATACTAGAAAATCTTTTTTTATGATACTAGAATGTCTGCAATCATGCATCTGCACTCCAGATTGTCTTGCACTCCTTTGATATTTCAGTGAAACGTATGGATTCCTTTTCTGAAAAGAGTTCTAAAATGCATAAAATGCATGCATGGGATTACAACAAAAACTAGTAATGCTTAAGTTCAGTTATAAATTTATTAAAAATTAAAATCATAATATGTTTTGTAATCAACAGATAATATAAAATAATGTATAGGATTGGGTCTAATAATTACCTAGATCACCAGTGTTGAGTTCTTGTATCTTATATATAGGTGTGGTCTATTAGGTAGGTACTTTGTCCCACCATTCTCTGAACCACAGTATAACTTCAGCAATGAAAGGACAGATTTATTTGCTTTAGCAAGAGTTTTATGCCAGATGGTGATGACTAATGCTGAATATGGAGAGGAATATTATTTCCTGAGCTATTCATATTTTTCTTTTTGTAAATAATTCCTTCATCCAATCACTCCAAATCCCTCTGTGGCTATTTAGGCCTTTTGCAATCTCCTAGGGAGTGCTTAAGGTACAGACTAGAGCCACATGGGTATAGCATAAAAATCACTCCACACCTGAGACTTGAGGTGATTTGACTTGTGGTTTGCATTCTGAGTGTCTTCACTGTATATGTGCCATGCACTCCTTCAGTATTTTGGTGAAATGCATGGATTCCTTTTCCGAAAAGAGTTCTAAATGCATAAAATACATGTATAGGATTACAACAAAAAGGAGTAATGTTGAAATTCAGTTATAAATTTATTAAAAATTAAAATCACAATACGCTTTATTATCAACAGATCATATAAAATAATATATAGAATTGGGTCTATAAACCACCTAGATCACAAAGTAATGATGAGTTTAACTCTCTAAAGAGGGCAACTAATATCATACAATATGATACGATCATATAGTAGTATAGCGATATGACTGTTTGTTACTTTTATTCATAACTCAGAGAAATGCTAAACATCAACAGTAATTGGGGGGAAATGAAATTGTACTTTCCACTCAAGTTTACAGACACTAGAATATTACTGAAATCTCTGATTCTTGTGTGTAATATGCTCATGGCCAGGATGCCCTCTGCCTAGGGGAGCTGTGGAGACAAAACATTCTGTTATCACTCCCAGGGTTCAGGCTTCCAGGTCACCCTAACAAACCCAGAGATTTAGGGTAATTTCATAAGGATGCTTCTTTGTTTACAGAGTGACAAGGTGTATTGCCTCGTTCTTCATTTTCTTTTTGCCCTTGGGGCTTGACTCATCTAGTAGTAAGTGCTAGGTTGAGTTACCACTTAAAATGTTTTCAGATATCCTCTCTGTATTTCTGCCAAAATTATCACAGCACCACATAATATGAATTTAGATAATCTTTACTAATTTCTTAAATTTATATGATCTAAAATATTTAAACCTTATATACTCCTTCTATATCCCTTTGGGATGGGACATGAAGCCTAGTGCTTTCTTTAACTTCATGAAATACCACCACTTCAAAATTAACATAACTTTTAATAAAAATATGATTGAGTGAATAAGAACAACTGAAATGTAAGCATTCTCATCTATATTGGAGTCACTATAAATGCAACATGGAAAAACAACTTTACAGAATATGCTTCTTTCAGCCTTGCGGACAGTATAATCATCATGGACAGAAGAAGAAGAACTTTATAATGGATGTGGAATTTCTGTGAATGTTATTATTTAGAACATATTATGATGATTGTTTTATTTCAGTTGAAGATTTATTTCTTAAGTTGCATAACCGCATGAATTGCATAAATACCTATCTTTCAGAAGGAAAAAGTCACTAATCAAATTGAATATAACTCTATTAAATTTACTATTTTTAAATATATTTTTATTTCTCAATTATAGTTGGCATACAATATTATATTAGTTTCAGGAGTACAATACAGTGATTAGACATTTATATAATTTACCAAGTGATCACCCCGATAAACCTAGTACCCATCTGACACCATAGTTAGTACACTATTATTGACTATATTCCTTTACATCCCCATGACTGTTTTGTAACTACCAATTTATAATTCTTAATCCCTTCCCCCCTCCCTTTTTTTTTAACCAACCCTCCCATTACCCTCATGTCTGATAAGCCTCAAAATGTCCTTCTCAGATACAGCCCTGGGTGGCGCTCCAACTCTGGGAGTGCCAGTTCAAAGACCTCCTGAGATGGGCCCGGCTCCAGGCCAAGTTCAATCACAGCTTGTGCACAACCTGGAGTCACCTGGCAAGAGTCAACAGGCAATCTACAGATAGCTGCCACCTGTGGTGCGCTGAGAGGTGCCTCGAGAGGCCAAGCCAGGAACCAAGGCTGGCTGCTGCTAGTGCCAGGCTTGTGGCTGCTCAGCAAGAAGTATAGGGCATACCAAAGCCAGGTGCTGCTTGGTTAGGTTTTGTGAACCTTTGAGAAATTTTAGAAAAGTCCACAGTATGAGCAAAGACAGGCCACTTGTATAGAAACAAAACAAAACAAAACACTGGAGTTGGCTTGGGTGGGCCTGCAAGTTGGGAGGGGCAGGGTCTCAAGGAATCAACCAGGTATGGCGACCTGTGTTAGCTAGGTTTATGAAGCTCAGATATGGCAGCTTCCTGCATCTGCAGGCCAGGAATGGGAAGGGCTCAACCAAAAACAGCAACAACAACAACAATGCTCTCTGCTGGCACTTCTTTTCAGGAGAAAGCCACCCCTCTACCCCTCACCCTAAAGCCAGACCACTCAGTTCCCCTCGGTACATCCCTGACACTCATGGAGAAACTGTCCCCATGCTGGAGCTCAAAGCAAGTGAGTCCATCACCAATTAAGTCCATGTCCAGGCCCTTTAAGAGGAATGCCTGGGACTCCAGCAGTCCTCCATCTCACTCAGTCTCAATCTCCACTGGTTTTCACAGTCAGAAGTAATGGGGATTTCTCTTCCTGGCACTGGAACCCTGGGCTGGGGAGCCCAGTGTGGGGCTGGGACCCCTGACTCCTCCAGGGGACCTCCGTAGCCAAGATAATCCTCCTAATTCTTAATTGCCACACATGGTTGTGGGACTAGCCCATTTTGTGTCTCTGCCCCTCCTATCAGTCACAAGGTGGCCTCTTCTGTATGTCCCTAGTTGTAGGACTTCTGTTGAGTCAGACCTCAGGTGACTCCCAATGATGGCTATTCTGTAGTTTAGTTGTAAGTATGATGTGGTCATGAGAGGAGTCAAACACAGTGTTTACCTACTTGGTCAAGACTATCATGACCAGAAGTCTATTAAATTTATTAATCTCTAATTTGTAGACTGTATATGTATATTACACAAATTGTATGAACACATATATACATAATTTATACCCATATCTGATTCATTCACATATAAATTGAAGAGAATTAATTTATAATAGAGTTATAATAATAACAGAATGATCTATAGGTATGTAGGTCATTTATATTATGTATGAATTAATTCTTATTTATCTTAAATGTTTTAGATATGGTGCATAGTTACACAAATATAAACTATTCGAAGTGGGAATATAGAATGATTTTGTCCTACATTTATGTACGTAATATTAATATACATATATTAACATATATGCAGAAAAATGAATTTATTTCTAGCAAAATGGTAATTTTAATCAGGATACTTGTTAACATTCAGCTGTAATTGTCAATTTAGCCTAATGATCTAACATTCTATACTTAACAAATGGTAGGGGAAAATTGGACATATTATTTAAAGTAACTTATGGAATATATGTTTATTTTTTAAAAGACTAGAAAATATACTTTGTATTTAGCATGCTAGACACCTAAAATAAGTCATAATTTATTATGTTATTTTCCTATATTACTTCCATTTAAAAGTCATAAAGTTTTCAAAATTTGTTTTTTTTTTTGCAAATACAGATAAATGGGCCAAAAAGACAATTCATAAAAGGGAGTACAAAGGTAGTAAATAAACATGAAATAAGTTAAATAAAAGAAAGATGGTAACAACAATTTTATTTTACATTAGCAAATTTTTTGTTTTAAATAATTTAATCTTTTATAAAAATTTAAAGAATAAAATGTACTCAATCTTTCTACAAAGTAAAGCCACTAATACTACTTTCTTGGCCCCCCTTTTAATTGCATATCTTTTGTATGGATGTCTCAAAATGAATAACTAATTTTAAATCTATTTTTTTCTTGTTATGTAAAATTTTCAAATCCTTCCCATTTTATCTGAAAAAAGTCTTAGCTGAGGTGAAGTCTAGATAGTCAAGGGAAGATGTGGTTTCAGTGTTTCATAACCTTGCCCTTCCAAGAATATTTGGCGTAGAAATGGTGATGCTTCCCAAATATAATGTCTTTCCACACCACCCAGTGGAAGGAGAGGGCTTGGGGAGACCACACATGGCCATCTCAGTTGAATTTCTTGTCTAGGGTCTGTGAAATTCAATTACAATGGAGAGAGCTGTTGACTTCTTTTTCTTTTTCTTATTCTATATCATCTCTTCCACTTTCTTAATTTTTCCTGATATTTAGTTTTTTAAATAGTTGTTTATTTTATCTTGGACTTTGGTGATCACAGCAGAGTGATTTAGCTCAGTTTCTGATATTGAGAACAATATTTCTGATATCGCTTGATCTCTCTTAATGAACATTTCTTATTTATATTGAGCTGTAGATCTATTTGGTGAGAAAGCCAAACCTGTTGCAATATAATTTATAGAATATAAATGCCAGATGTTGGTGGGAGCCAGGCTGGATCACTAGAGTGCTCATGCACCGTGCTTTTCACATTGCCTTCCAGTAGCTCAGCATATTGATTTTACAATTTATGGCTTTCAAATCTATTTGCAGCCTTGATCCTTTTATAGTTCCAATTCACTTATGTCAGTCAAGAACACTGGAATTGTTCCGTGGCAGCACGTTTCCTTTGTAGCTCTGATTTTTTAATAGTTCAATTCATTCAAATTGGTATTGAAAGTTAAAATTGATTTTCCTTTTTTAATGTCTAGCATTTCCGAATTCTCATATATACATATATATGCGTGTGTATATAGATATATGTTTAAAAGGATATGTGTGTGTGTGTGTGTGTGTGTGTGTGTGTGTGTGTAAAATGTTTAAAAGGACAGCATTGGTAGGTAGCAGCATTTTACAAATTGCCCTTGCATTGTCTCAATTACTGTAACTGATTCAGATAATTTTGTGTTACTCAAACCAAAAAAAAAAAAAAAAAAAAAAAAACAAGAAGAGAGAAGAGAGAGAATAAATGAGGCAAACAAAGATGACTGGAATTTCCCACCATTCAGCATGGGCATTTTTATTAATTCTCTTTGTTTTTATTTTGATGCTCTACCTTCATCTAGAGTCCATGAATCTACATGTAAGCTTTCTAATTTGACCTTTTTTGTAAAGAAAACTTCTGGACCTTTCTTTGTACTGTGATTGGCTGGCTAACTCCTCCCTATCTGAACTTTCTATCTGCCTGGCCTTATACTTACACCTTCTGAGGAATTTGGTACCTGCAGTTCCTGAGTGTGTCTAATGAGCTGCAGCATAAATCACCTTACATCCTCTTGGCTTCTGCCTCTTGCAGGCTCAGAGTTCATGGTTTTCTGGTCTTCTAGGTCATATACCCCTATTCTGTTCACTCTCGGGCTTCTAAAATTTCAATGATATTTCTATTCATCATTTCTCCTCCCATTCTCTTTCATTTCTCCCCCATGTTTTATTCTTTTCAATTTATTATAACCTATGCAGGCCCTCAGGATGGAGTAGAGCTAAACATATATCTATACTAATATCAAACATATCTGGTATCAATTTGCAAAAGATTTTCCCCCCAGAAATATGTATATCTCAAAGTTTGTGTTTATAACATTCAAATATATAGATATAGTTTTCATCATCATATAGCTTATATTTAAAGTCAGCTATCACAAATTATTAAGATAAACATGCATCAAAAATATATTTATTCTTAGGGGAAGAAATTCTAATAATTCAGATATGTTCATTCATTCATTTATGCATTAAAAATATTTACTGAAATTCATTATATATATTAGGTGTTGTAATACAGCAATGAACACCAGGCAAGGTCCCTCCTCTCATGTAGCTTACTTTTTTGAGAAGGAAGATAGAAAATACAAAAACAAATAAACATATACACTGTAGTAACAAATGTCTGGAAGAATAATAAAATATCGTAAAGGGTCTGCAAAGTCACTATTTTAGAAAAAAATGATAACAGTAGTCTCCTTCATGAGGTGACAATTGTCATAAATTCATAAATTTTCTTTTATATTCCCTGTTTCATTTAAAAAAAAAATTTTAGGGTCTTTAGAGTCTTGTTTTTTTTTTTGTTTTTTGTTTTTTTTTGTCCATAGGGAATCCAGTATGAAATGCCTGGAGGTCATTTTTTTGTCTGAGCGAATCAAGGACTCTATTCTCTTTTTTGTGTTTTGTGTTTATGGTCATATGCCATTGTCCAGGTTCCTGGGCAGGCACTGCATTTCCATTCTACACTTTGATATTTCATGTTGCCATGGAGTCAACTCCTTTTTGGCATTATATGAGGAGGCAATGGAGAATTTCTTACTCTAGCATAATTAACTCTGGGCATTTTAAGATTTGGTGTTTGTATGAGTTTTATACGTTGAAGAAATAATGTCCTGAACACAAATGAGGCAGATGATAATAAATACTCAAAGGGAATTAGATTCATAGCAGTCACATTAGTGTATCATTTATCCGTACCTGCCTTGCCCTCATTTACTATCTCCAAGGCAGCATGTCTTCTCATGTCTAAAGCTCATTTCTCCTGCTCTTTACTGAGGCTTTCCTGTCCTCTAGGACCTTGATCCTTATGAATCTCTTTTGATTTTTTTTAATCTTCACATTTTCGACTAGTTTTTTTCCCCCCAGCTATCATATACTCAAATTGTAAAAAACAAAGCAAAACAATAACAACAAAATAATCTTTGGGTTCTTCTTCCCTCTCAGGTGTCTGCTTGTACCCATTTTTCCTCTCTTATCAGATTTTTGGAACAATATTCTATACTTAGTGTGTCTAATTCTTTATCTTATATGTATTTATCAATCCAACATCATCAGTATTTCCTTTTACTAGTTGACTGAAATTTCTTTCTTCAAAGTCATCAGTACCTTTCTAACCTTCAGCTCTTGAATCCCTGCCCTATGGAATGTGCCTGCAACATTTTTTCTGTTATTTCTTTCTTCCACTGTTTCTACCATTGGTTACTTTGACACCGAATGCCCCAAATTTCCTTCCTCTCGCTTGGAGGAATCCTCTCTTTTATAATTACTACATTCTTAATTTCCCTCCTTCTCTAAATGCAGATATTTTCAATAATCTTTCACCAATCTTATTTTGTAGATTTCTATTTCCCTTTTTAGCTAATTTCAGATACCTTCTACTGTTTTACCTATCGCTCCCATGAAAATAACTCACAAGCAATATGTCTAGCTCTGACCTTTTAAAAAGCTGAAGGATCCAGATTCACATTCCAGTTGCCTGTTGAGTTTTTATTTCCTCCTAGTTGTCATTCTGACATCTTAAACACAAGATGTGCAAATTCTAAATCATCATGTTTCCTCTTCTTATGCTTCTCTCCTCAACAATACTCTTGTTGAAAGCCACACACCTTTCAAGACATGATACAAATGCTATGTTCTTCTTAAAGTCTTGGATGGTGTCAATAGAAACTAGTCGAAGTTTGTTTAAAAGTCAATCCTTAAATAAATATAAAAGCTTTATGTCAAAAAACTCTACAGCCCAGTGGCTAAGAACCTATGCTTTCAAGTCAGGTAGCCCTGGGTTTGAATCTCACCTATACCTCTCAGAATCTTAGTGAACTTTCTCAAACCACTTAACCTTGCCAACCCTTGGTTTTCCTACAGTGTAAATGAAGATAATAACAGAACCTAATTTATAGGGTCATGAGTAATAACTGACACAATCAATTATAAGCAATGTATCACTGTTCTCAGAACATAAATAATATATGTTAGCAATGTTTATTATTAAAAATAAAACAAAATTCTTTAAGAGTGTAGTATATCATCCCAAATGGCAATTTGAGTTGGAGTCATCATGTCTACCTTTAGAGTAGCAATGAAAAAATAAACAGAAAGATGTCCTTTCTCTCTTTAAAGAAAATCTTGGAAGTTGCCTAACGTGTTTTCAAAATACAGATGCACAGGAGTCTGTGTCCTTTAGTTGGGTGAATGGCCACTCTGAATAAGATAAGGAGAAAGAAGAATGGATTTGCAGGTAGGCAATTAAGCTTCCCTGCTCCAAGTAGTATGGTAGTTTCAAGTTCAGCAAGTTTAAACAATCAGACTTAATTATATCAGCTGTATACCTTCATGTGATTATCTGGTAATCACTTCTCGGAGAAAAGCATTTATAGATAAGTTTCTAGAAAATGTGAGAAATATGATGACTCTGATTTTGAGGCTCTATAGAGTCACATTTAGAACTAATTTGAGTAGTGTATAGACTGCAAGTTTAGATGCTATGGAATGGAAAATGTATGTGACTTGAAAAAAAATCAATTTGGATCATAAAAGTAAGAATAAAACATTTTTGGCTTACAGGTTTCTAATAGCTCATAACACTATGTTTTAGGCATCTATAAAATGACACAAAAAGTTTATTTGAATAACCAGCAAGAACTCAAGACACATTTTCTTCAAACAATTCTAAAGTTAGAAATGTTAGTATTGAGGTGAGAAAATTAAATATAATTTCATATATGATAAATACCTGCATATGATCAATTTATAAATTTTAATGGTCAATTTAAAGGATATCTTGAAAAAACTTTACTATGAAAAACCATGAGACATAGAAATGTAGAGAAAAATAAAGCAAATCCCTATAAAATCATCAGATTCAAGTTTTCATGATTTTGCCCATTTGCTTTAAATACCCTCTCCAATTTTTGTTTTTGTTTTTTTTTAAAAAACAAATCCCTATATCATGTCATTTTACCAAAACTATATCTTTTAAAAAATAGTATTTAATTAATAACTGACAAACAGTGCATCTCTACCATGTGTCTTCTGGAGGTTTGGCAACATATGTTAAAAGATCTTAAATAATGTCTTTATCAAAAAAGAAGAATACTTTGCATTTACAAATGCTTTGTAATCTCTATTATGTAGCTTTTCCTATATTGCAATTATTCACAGATCTTAGTGTTATAATACCTTTCTACAATATGGTGAGAGCAGAAAATTTAGCATATGAACAGATCTAATTACAATCAACATTAAATTTACCAATTTATCACCAATAAAAGATGATCTATATGAGCAAAAAATAATCTATTCTAGGATATGGTAGTTTTGTCAGTTTAAAGTCCTTTTTATGAATTCTTGCTAAATAAATGCAAAACTTTAAGCTTTGGGCTCACTATCTCATCCCTGCCTTATAATAATGGTTTATATATCCCTTCTGTATTTAAGTTGTCCGATTCTTTCTCCTTTTATGAGTATTTATACAAATCAGATAGAAAGTTTGTGCTGAAAATTACCACAATAAAAGTTTTGGAAATCCATGGAAAAACAGCAAAATGGAATTCCTCTTCCATAGAAGTAAGTACTTTTGAAAATCATGATATATATATTGAGGTTCATTATAGGTTCCTTTTAAGGAGTAAAAGTCCTCTGTAATTAAACACATTTCTTCAAGTTATTTTATAACTCTATATGCTTATAATTCCTTTTTGCCTTTCTAGTTCACAGACTCACTAAAAGTAAAAATTGTTTCATAATCAAACTAAAGAATATGCTATTATATTTCCATGAGTTGATAAAATAAAGATTTGAATATATGATAATATACCTCTTTTTAAAATGTTAGGTTAATTTCATTATATGAAAAAGTTGAAATTTTATTAAAACCCAGTATAATTTTCACCTTAACCTTGTTGTTACAAATATGTATGATCAACATCCTAATCCTAAATACACATGTTGGTGAAATTTGAGTGAAGGTAACAACGATCTACTAAATCGTAATTAAAATTGAAATATTACTTTAACTCTGAGTATGTTGCTGTATTTTAAATTTTTATCACTGGAGTTCCAGTAACAAAATGAAAATAGACAGGAATCTGAAGCCTAAGTGTATACTTTTTCTGATAAACAAATGCCTATATAGCTTTGCATTAAAGGGACATATTTTAAGCTTCTTAGGGAAAAAGTTATAATGTTATGCTTTTCCTTTGTTTCTCATTGATGAAATTGTATGCATAAAGCCTCATAACACATCTGCAACACTACAACCTTGAAATTTAACTTGATATCACCTGTAGTCAAGTGTGAATCATGAATTTCAATACATTTGTTTCAATCATTCCCTATAGCAAAGATGCAGAAAATACTTATTTCCCTGGTTAGTATCACATTCAAATGAATTTTATCATTTGAACAAAGGAGAAGACTCTAAGGTACTATCCTTCCTATAAAAATGCATAATGAGGGGGAAATATTAATGGTTTGATACATTATTAAATTAGAGAAGATCAAGTTTCCTTCTATTTCAGTTGGATATAAATATAAAATCTCCACTATGATTATTTTCCTGGCTTGTCTAAGAAAGAGATAAAGGTCCTGTCTCTTGAATCTGATAGAAAACATTATGGCCAAAGGCTAGTACAAGAAATTGTTATTGAGTTAAAAATGTGTATTGTTAGTAGGGCTTTTTTTTTCCCCAACTCAGTCATTTTCTTACAGCTATAATTATATTATTCAAAATATTTATGCAAATCTTTACCCAGATCAACAGAGATTTATTTTTCTAAGTTCTTTATTTTTCACACTAATCAGGAAAAGAAATCTTTTTTCATGATGAATTATCTAAGTTGAGGTAAATTAATTTCCATATTTTCCATGGGCCTCTTGCATAAAGTAAAAATATAGACAGTAGCAGAACTTGGTTCCAGTAATATCCCTACAGTAAAGTGAAAATGTTACTTCACTACTAAGTTTTTTTTATTTTTATTTTTATTTTTGCTTAAAGTCTGCAGAACTTATTGATATCAATGGGGTAGCTACTATGATTAAATGATAACTTATGGGTGATATAAGGTCAATTCCGTTGTGTGACATAAGTGAAAATTTATGGGTGATAAAACTACAATTTAAAAGTGTCATATACAATGTGACAATACCATATCTTTTATATTTGCAGCATGCTTTAATTAGTGCAAATATTTTAGGACATATTTCTCAGTTGAGCAATGCTAAGAGTTAGCATAGAGATAATAGATATAATTGACTTTATAAAGTCTTTTTCTTGTTTAATTTTGCTTCAAATTCTTCATAAATTAAGGAATGATGAATGTTTAGAAGAACTTGATGATGATGATGATTCATATACAAGGAATAGAATCCACTCAGTATTTTGAGAGATAAATTGAGAGGTTTGTGACTAGACATTTGAAAAATAAAGCAACACACAATTTGTGTGTCTTGTAGTAATTATAGATAGTCGCATTGATCTCACCTTATAAGAATGGAGTCCATAAAGGGAACATCTAACAACTGTTGCTGAATTAGGTAGTTGGCCCTATATTATTCTAGTTTACTCAACTCCAAATAAATGCCTCACTAATTTGGTCAGCATGCTTGACTGTACTGCCTTACCCAGATCAACTGCCTTAGTTGATAATTCTGTGCAACTTTCTCTTATTCTGACTCTTAAAATTAAATTTTAGTGCCACTGTTTGGAATGCCACTAACCTACTTAGTACATAGTAAGCACATGGTAAATTAGATAGCTTATAAGAAGGGAGTAGTAGTGTGAGCACTTATAATCATATTCAAGCTATTATGTTATTGTTCTCTTACATATTTACATCTTCGCATTTATATACTGATGTTAGGCCAGAGAGAGAAATATACTGGTGTTATGAGACAATCTAACCACTTCTCACAAATGTCCTGTGGTGATGGCTACCCAACTTACCACGAAAATCATGAGATGAGGCCAGCCCTGTTGATTGGCATTCGGAAAGCTTAAAAGCTGTGTGAAAGCTTAGAGTCCATTGTGATCCTCAAACATAGCAACTATACACATGGTTTTGATATTTCTTTCTATTCCTTTTATTGATTATAATTTCTTATTTCTATTTTATTAACGTGTTATCCTTTAACGATAAGTTAGCATAAACTTCTTTTGAAAAGAGAATATAATGAATTTGTATATTAAAAGGAGTAAGAATGAAATTAGTGAGATTATCTATAAAAGCATGATTTCCAACTTACCACGCCTCCCTTCCCACACAGACACACATGCACACACACTAAATAGAACAAGAACAACAATTTAATATGAATAAGGGCAGGTCAAGTTTAAAGTATCAATTTACTTAGAAGCTTCACCATATGAATAGAACAGAATGGTCTGGTTAGCTCTACATTCTCTAGTTTGTTTATTTAAATAAATGATAAGCATTCAATTAATTGACATATATTTTAAAGTACCGTTCTAGGCCAACCACTGTAATAGACACTGAACTACGATAGTTAAGAAAACAGACAAGAATCTGGTTTTAGGAATTTATACTCTAGTGATTGCTACAATTTCTTGCTTTGTGCCAAGCACTGTTAAAGTTCATTTCTGTGTTTTAAGCCTCACAGTAACTTAATCAGAAACTATTAACAAGATAAGAAAACTGAGGTATTAAAAGGTTAAGTGCATCTCTTGTGGTCATGCAACTAGGAAATGGTGGTGCTGGAATTTGAGGGGTGTTAATTTACCTCCAGGTTTTGTGCACACAACCACTTACATAGTTGGGACTTCATGCAAGCTTAAAAAAGTTAACATTTATAAAGTAACTGTTGTCTTAAACTGATACCTTCCTTTCTAATGGAACTAAAAAATATTTTTTAAGGGTTGGTTATGATGATAAGGATTCACCTTTGAAATCTGTTGCATTGTCCATCCTCCGGTGTATGATTTGAGGGGCCAAGATTTATTTAGTAGGAACTTGACCATGTTTTTTCTCTTCTGTCTTTAATTTTGACTAATTTAACCAAACTGGTCAGATTTGTGCTAAGGTTAGCATTCAGTGTTACACAATTTACATATGAACACATTAAATTTTCTGTTGCTTATTGAAATGCTGTATGACCATATGATCACTGTAAACGTGAGGAAGAGAAGGGCAAAGGACACTCCCTGCATTCATTCTAGTCCTCGCTCCACCATGATCTGTTAGTCGACATTGGATCCAGCCATTTATGCTCTGTGAACCTCAACTTCCGCTGCTAAAACAGAGAACTTACTATCAACCTTCCTCCACACCTGCAGTACTGGTATGAGAATCTGATATGAAAAATGTAAGTAAAAAGGCTTTTGACATTTTCAAAAACACCAGTGCAATCATAAGGTTCACACAGCTTTCCCACGTAATCATGATTTCCTCCGTCCCTGGTTGCAGCTGAACCTGGGCATTGCCTATCTTAAAATTTTAAGGATAGGGATAAGGCATTTTGCTGACTGTAGCATTATGCAAGATCATTACCAAGATCCTTATTGAAGGGAGGAGGAAGTGAAATGACAAAGAGAAGCACCCATGCATAGCAGGCACTGAACAAATGTTAGTTAACTTTCTTTATCTTTCCCCCTGTTACATACACACTGGAATATATTCCTATGTATTTATGAACTTTAAAAACCAAAGTAAGAAAATAGAGAAAAATGTCATTACTTCTTGCTTCTTAAGGACATAATGTTTGGAAACTTGTAATCCCTCACTTTTTCTTTTGCCTTTCTGAACATAAGACTTTTCTAAATAAAAATATCTAAAAAGAATTAGCATTTCTTATAGCAATAATTCTCATAGAATGAAATGCACAATGCTCACTTTTGATATCAAAGGAGTACCTTAAGGAGTGAAAGTCCTTGAAGGGAACAGATGACCAAGGTGATGCTTGGCAAAGACAAGAAAGAAAATATGTAGAGAAGCAAGTGACATTGATATCCTCTACTCTCCTTCCCGGGAGAAACTAGATAAAGACCATCTGTGCAGAGGTCGGGGAGATGATGGTAGGGGGCCTTGGATGGCTGAGGGCAGCAGAAAGGGCAAAGAGCTCTTGCTTTTACTTTTCATTAAGGTCTCTGAAAGTAAACCACCACTTAGCTGACCCCACGTACACTTGGAAGAGCAGAATGGTCAGGCTCTGGGAGACCTGAGTTCCTATGTAACACCCATAGCACCTCAAAAGCTGTTGCTAAAGACTTTGCAGGAGAAGGACATCACAGAAAAGAGTCAAGTGGGTGGGTGGCTTTGTAGAAAGGACTATGCATTGTTCAAGCTGGGCTGATAAGAAAATGCAGCAAGACCACAGCGAAGTGACAACTGAGATGTCAGCTAGGACACAGGCAAGGTGCACTATTAAGACACATCTCAAGGTACGTGACTACAGATTTCAGTCAAGAATGACCACAGGACAAGCAGCCATTGGCTGATAAAGAACACAACCTTGAAGTCCAAAGGACCTGAGGACACCTCCCAGGGATCCTGACTCTCCTCTCAAGCATGGTCACAAAACTACTTCCCTCCAATATACCCGGTGACTAGCTTAGGGAGGGAAAAGAGTAAAGGGGGAAATTACTAAGGGATGGAGCATTTTCATCCATAAAAGTCGGCCATTCCTCCACACTTAGAATTATTGAATTTTAAAAACTCTTGATTAGATTAAAAGTTGTTTATTTTCTCATTAACCAGTGCATAGAGTATGCATGAACGAGGCCAGGTTAACTATAGGCATAATGATGAAACTACATTACCTCTAAGCAAGAGTTGGTGTTTGAGTGGCATTTACTATCTTGAAATAAGAATCATAGGGGTTGGAGGAAGAAGTATTAGGTGGGCTGATCAGAAGAGGCCCTTTTGAAGAGATGGCACTGGAGCAGCTGGAAAGACTCAGCTAAATGATCATGGGGACAGTCTTCCAGTCAGAGAAAGTGCAGAGCTCCTGAGTCATGACACTTGACCTGGATGCTTTCCTATAATGATGCTTTTTGTTGCTTTCACCAGACACATTATTTTCTGTGAGTGTGGCCTTGAGCACCGAGGTTAAATCTTTTAAATTAAGCATAATGCATTTCACTCTGGATCACATTTCATCAGAGGCCAGCATAATCCCAAGCTCCACACCTAGCTCTCACATGTACATTGAACCGTGATGTCTCCCATCCCTGAGCTTTGGTGTTCCCTCTATTGTCTACATTTTCACAGATGAATTAAATGTTGGGTTTGTTTCTGAGTCCTCATTTATTAACTGTTCATGTTTCTTTGTCATGCTTTATCATCTCCTTGTGGATTTCAGTCTCACACTGATTCTAAGGTCTACGACAAGAGCTTTTCCCAAATGTCTTCCTTAGTGCTGTTTGTCTTCACAAACTGAACAATTATTGACAGTTACGAATCTCTCATTCACAGCATTCTGCATCCTGGTGACTACTACTCAGAGGCTAGTTCACTGAGTCAAGTTATGGCTGTTTCCAGAGCTTGGACTTTTCACAGGACTCCAGTTTTCCTCCACAAAGTTAAAAAAAGAAACAACCAATCGACCAAAAAGCCTTGAACAACCTAGATGTATGTGATGTATGTGTATTTCAAGACTCACAACAACCTTATGAGAAAAAAATATATATATTATTACCACTATTTTATGAGAACTCAAGGCTTGATAAAATTGCCTATAATCACAAGCCGATGACAGCGATTTACTCCTACACAAGAGTATTCTACAATCCGTGAACCTTCCACTGTGGCACATGGAATTTTACTGCAGGTACTCTCTTCTCACATATTTCTTGTCCTGCCATTCACTCATTTCTGAGTTCGCACGTGGCATGTTCCTTTTAGCAAGAACCACAACCCCTAGCCACTCAGTAATAATACAATCTTAGGTAAATCGCATCAATTCCTAAATCTTGCTTTCCTTATTTCTAAAATGGGGATAATAATAATAGTAATAGTTATAGTGAGAGTTAATTAAGGTAATACTTGACATAAAATAGTGTTTATTCTTATAGTCTAATTGTTGTTTTGTTATTGGCCACATGTTTTTTGAGGATTTACCATTCCTGATCCCCCCAGCTTTCTAAAGGCAGGTGATTCTTTTCCCTACATTTGCTTTACTAAATATTACTATATAATTACAGCTATCTTCAAAACTTAGCATTCCTCAAGATTAAAAAGCTACTGCAAATATTTTTGATGTTTACTGATATTTGTAATAGGGTAGAATTCAGTATCCTGTCAAATGGGGCTAATTTTCAATGGAATAATGTTATCTTGTCATCATCAGTCTCCTCATGACACAGGCACTGAGTTCAGTGATTCTGAGGTGATAGTATATTAGAATCTTAGAGAGATTAAGTAGCTTGACTATGAGCGAAGTGGACAGATAGTGACAGTAAAGATCTCAAATTTCTGGCCAATCATTATTAAAATGCTACTCAAGTCAAAAAATATATCAAATGTAAGTGATTCCAGATCTCTTGTGTCAATATTTCATGCACATATTTTTTAATAATAGTTTTTTTAAATTTTTCAATTACAGTTGACATATATTTGTTTCAGATATAAAACATAGTTATTAGACATTTATAAAACTTACGAAGTGGTCACCGCTTTAAATCCAATATCCATTTGACACCATACAGAGTTATTACGATATTACTGACTATATTCCCTATGCTATACTTTACATCCCCATGACTATTTTGTAACTACCAATTTGTACCTCTTAATCTTCACCCTCCCTTCACCCATCCCCTTCCTCCCATCCGGCAACCATCAAAATACTCTCTGTATCTATGAGTGTGTTTCTGTTTTGTTTGTTTGTTTATGCTATTCTCCAGATGCCACGTATGAGCAAAATCCTATAACAATTGTCTTTATCTGTCTGACTTACCCCATTCAACACAATATCCTCTAGGTCTATTGATGTTATTGCAAATGGTGAGATTTCATTCTTTTTTTATGGCTGTATATTATTTCATTGTGCATGTGTGTGTGTGCACGTGTGTGTGTGTGGGTGTGTAATATATACATACACACACACATTAGTTCTTTATCCGTTAATAGACACCAAGGTTGCATCCATATCTTGGCTACTGTAGTAAATAATGCTAAAATAAACAGGTGGATTCACATTGTCCCTTCAAAGTAGTATTGGGGTTTCTTCAGATAAATACCCAAAGTGGAATTATTTGGTCCTTCTTTGTCTCTTGTGATAGTTTTTGTTTTCAAGCTTATTTTGTCTGGTATAAGTATTGCTACTGCAGCTTTCTGTTTTATTTTGTTTCAGTTTTCATGAAACATATTTTTCCATTTCTTTACTATTAGTCTGTGTGAGTCTCTTGTAGGCAGCATGTGTAAGGGTCTTGTTTTCTTATCCATTCAGCCACCCTTTGTCTTTTGATTAGAGGAAGTAATCCATTTATATTTAAAATGATTGTTGATAGATATATGCATATATATGTCTTTTCTTTCCTTAAAAAAGTCCCTTTAACATTTCTATTACTGGCGTTTGGTGATAAACTCTTTGAACTTTTCCTTGTCTGGGAAGATCTTTATCTGTCCTTCAATTCTAAATGGTAGCTTTGCGAGGTGGAGTAATCTTGGTTGTAGTCCCTTACTTTTTATCACTTTGAGTATTTCGTGTCAATCCCTTCTTGCCTGCAAAGTTTCTGTTGAGAAATCAGCTGACAGTCTTCTGGGAGCACCCTTGTAGGTAACTAACTACTTTTCTCTTGCTGCTTTTAAGATTCTCTAAAGAGAGACGTCTTTAACTTTTGGCATTTTAATTATGATGCCTGGGTGTGGGCCTTTTTGAGTTTATCTTCTTTGGGACTCTGCTTTTCCTGGGCTTATATGTCTCTTTCTTTCAACAGATTAGGGAAGTTTTCAGTCATTATTTCTTCACATAAGTTTTCAATCCCTTGCTCTCTCTCTTCTCCTTCTGGTACCACTTTGATATGAATGTTGTTACTCTTGATGTCCTAGAGGCCCCTTAAAGTATCTTAGTTTTTTTGCGATTTATTTTTTCTTGTTGCTGTTCTGATGGGATGTTTTCTGCTATCTTATGTTCCAAATCATAATTCAATCCTCTGCTTCATCTAATCTACTTTTGATTGCCTCTAATGTATTCATTATTTCAGTTATTGTATTCTTCAATTCTGACCGGTTTTTATGTTTTCTATCTCTATTTTTAGGTTTCCTATCTCTTTGTTGAAGTTCTCATTGAGATTACTGAGCATCCAAAGTTTTGAACTCTGCATCTGGTATGTTGCTTTTTCTTTAGTTCCTTTTCTAGAATTTTTTTTTGTTCTTTCATGTGAAACATGTTTCTTTGTCTCCCCTTTTTGGCTGCCTTCCTGAGTTTGTTTCCATCTATTAGGTAGAGCTGCTACCTGTCCTGGCCTTTGTAGAATGGCCTTATATAGTAGGAGCTCTGTGGGGCCCAGTGGCATAGTCTCTCTGGTCATCTGAACCAGGTGTTCCAGGTGTGTCCCTCATGTAGGTTGTGTGTGCCTTCCTGTTGTAGCTGAGCCTTGTTTGCTGTTGGTACATTAATGGAAGGGATCGCCCCTCAAGCTGACTGTTGGTGAGGACCGGCTTTGACTACTGTGTAGAAGAGCTGTCGTGTAAGGGATAACCCTGTGGAGTAGGATTCACCTTAACAGGGCTGTTGTGTCTACTCAATCTGCTCTTCAGGTGTGTCTTTTGTGGAGATGGCTGGGTGGTGCTCTTGTGTGGTTTGAAGTTGGCCACTGAGTATGTTGGTTCTGGAACCTCTTGGGAGGGGCTCTGGTGCAGGCCAAGGTCAGCTGCTGCCTGTGCCCTGCCAATGGCCACTAGACATGAGCTACAAAGTGATCTACAGATGATTTCCACTTACGCTAGGTTTGGAGGTGCCTTTGAGAAGCTAAGCTTCAAACTGAGGCAGGCTGCCACTAGTTTCAAGCTAGGGGCTGCTTAGCAAGAGGTATGGTGTACAATGAGGCCAGATGCTGCTTATTTGCATTTTGTGAGCCTTCAAGCTATTGTAAGAAAGTTCACAGCAAGAGCCAAGACAAGCCATTTGTATGGAATAAATCACTGGAGGCAGCTTGGGTGGGCCTGCAAGTTGGGAGAGGCAGAGTCTCAGGCAATTACCAAGCAACCTGTGTTAACCAAGTTGATGGAGACTCAGATATGGTGGCCACTTGTATTTGTACACTGAGGGGGAGGAGAGCTTAACAGAGGAGCAATGGATGCTGCCAGCACTTTGGTCCAATAGAAAGCCACCCCTCTAGCTCTCATCCTGAAGCCAGACAATTCAGTGTCTCCCCATATGTCCCCGGCACTCTCTGAGCAGCTGTCCCAGCACTAGAGCTCAGAGTGAGTGAGTCCATCAGTCAGGCACGGGCCCTTTATGAGTAATTCCAGCCACCCTCTATCTCGCTCAGCCACAAGCTCTGCACTGGAACCCGGGGCTGAGGAGCCCAGTGTGAGGCTGGAAGTCCTCACCCCTCAGGAGGAATTCTGGCAGCCAATATATCCCTTCAGTTTTTAAAGGCCACATATGGATGTGGGACCAGCCAGTCTCCACCTCTCCTAACAGTCTTGGTGTAACTTCTTTTGTATGTTCTTAGTTGTAGAGCTTCTGTTCAGCTAGACTTCAGGTAATTCTCAATGACAGTTGCAATTTAAATGTGGTCATGGGAGGAGATGAGCACATGTTTACCTACTCCATCATCTTGACCAGAAGTCATGCAAAAATTTTCTATTTAGAGATAATTTGGAGTTAATTTTTAAAAGAAATCTTTTCCTCATATTACACATTTGATGAAATGTCTAAACCCAATCATGATAAACATAAGTTGCTATTATTTGTCCATCTGCCACAATGAATTATCTTTATTTTGAGAATATAGAATATGAAAAATTAATAATATCTTCAATTTGAGGATAGGTGGGCAAAAAAGAAAACATCTTTACAGTTAATTCTACTACTAATAAAGAATAAATGTAGTCTTTCCTATTATATTAATACATAGAAGCTTGCTCAAAAATTTCCTTATACCTTCTTTACATGTTATATAACAGTTCATAGTTATAACGTGTTATAATAGTTAAATATGGTTTACATATAATTTTGATATGACAGCTGAATACATGGAATTTCCACCAGCATATTAAACAACTCCAGTGTTCTTCATATCAATTAATTGATGGTCCACTTATAATTACTAGCGGTTTTAATATTATACATACGCAAACACATTTTTCCTTTTTCTTATTAAGAAATGGGATGTATAAGGGGAATTATTAAGCTCTATTACAATTTCACACACTAGCTTAACTGTGGGACATTATGAAGAACAGTAATTCAATCCATAATGAAAACCAGATAGATTTTACCTATATTATATATCATATACATAATGTCATATAATATTGCATGTATAATATTATAACAAATGTATTGAGTTTCCACAGCATCTATCCCTCTTTATTTTCCACTGTCTACTATGATAGTTCCCATTCTATGCCTTTTCAAAACCAGTTATTAATTCTTATAGAATCATAAACTCTAAGTTTTAGAATTGAAGTAAAGGTCCCCCAGTTCCTTCTATTTCTGTTTACCATTTTCTCTGAAAGCAAAAACAAACAAGAACAAAAATACATCCTTTAGTTAAAAAGTTTATGGGAATTGGATTAGAAAGTGTGTGAGGTCGAATCTATGAAAGGAAGACTACCTTTTACATGATTAAATTTAAAAAATGTTATTATAGTTTTAGGTCTAAGACATAAAATATCTTAATCTTAAAAAAGAGGCTGACGTTAGCTTACTTAGAGAAGAGATAAATAGATAGGGCACCTGCAATGCACTTAGTAAAAGTGCTTGATAGTAGAGTGGAAAATAAAGTGGGAGCCCGCAGGGCTAAATTTCCCTGACTATGGACATTGCCATTTAGCAAAAATTTAACAGTGCACAACTCATTTACAAATGAAGAAAAATTATCCTTTTGTTTTGAGTACTTTGTTTTGAGTAGGCATAGCTGGTAGGAGTAGTAATGAAATAGTGCTATGCAAGGTTTGAGCTTTATTAATTTGTTATAGCATGAATGTTTCTTAGGAAGAGAGGCACTGTGTATACTAATCATACATACAACTATGGGAGAAATCTTAACCTTGTTAGTATTAAAAGGAAAACTATTTTAGAAATCATGTCAGCCGAGGAATCTATGTTCAATATTAAGTTAGAAAAAAAGATGAAATTTTACTCTACCTCCTCACAATGAGAGATAAATTACCAACCATCATCTGAAATCTCAAAGTAATGCTCAACCAATATTTTAATCTGTATAATGAATCAGCATGCCAAGTGCAACATTTTTACATTACTAATAGTACTTAAAAGTTCAGTGTTCTTAGTTTTTACTTTTTCTTTCTTTGTGAACCAGAAGACAGATTTTCACCTCTTATTTGAGTAATAGTATGCCTAGTAGCATGCTATTTGTTTGGTAGTTTTTGATTGAGCAGACTTATATCAAATTTGTAATTATTTCAACCAGAAAAACACTCACAATTGGTCTAAGAGAAAAGATAGGAAAAATTTGTGCTGATCCATATTTCACCCCAGTTCATGGCCACAGTCCAAGGCTGCTAATTTGGTTTTGGACTCTGTCATATTCCACTGAATCTTCCTGGGGAAATATCCTATGCATCTGGCAAATGAAAAAGACAGAAACGGAACTGGGACTTAAGCTACTACTGAAATAGAGCATTGAGTAATGATGATTTCTCTAACAATATTAGTGTGGTTAGACTCTCCCATATCCTTTTGTTAAAGTTTTCTGGTACTGGGGAGCTAAGAATGAACACACTGGACATATTAATGCTAAAAAGCTATGCATCCACTAAAGACATTTAAAATTCCAAAATGAAATTATATGTAGCACTTCACTGTGAACAGAATCTAAATATGCCACTCATGGATGAAATCATAAATTCTATTTTACTTTCAAATACACATCTTTATAAAATTATATTCAGCTAATAACTAAACCTATCCTATTACAGAGGTATGACAAAGATGAAGTGCAGAGCTTCACAAATGAGAGGATCCAATTCATCTATGTTTTGTGAATTACTCATGCTTGACATTTGCGGAATTTATACCAATAAAATGCATAATGGATCAAAAGTTAGTAAGTTTTCAAATTAATTTTCAAATAGAGGGACATGAGAGGCAGTGCACGCGCGCGTGTGTGTGTGTGTGTGTGTGTGTGTACACCATATTCATAAAGATCTTTCTAGAATTTGCTATTATCATCTGAGGACCATGTTTCCTAAATAAGTTCTAATATGGATACAAGTGGGAAGTGGGATTTCACGGTCAGCAGTAGCCCTGCTTTCAGTCAGGGATCAATGAAGAAAAAGCCTGAAGCTCGGCCTATATCCTGTGCAATCTCATTATGACAGGTTTCTAGGAAATCAATCTGTCTGCTGTTTATTGCACATTTCTCAGATCACATTGAAATTCAGCCCTAGAGTTCAACTCTTGTTCCACAGAAAAGAGCGACAGTAGAACCAATTCAATGTTAAAGAATACATAAATATGTAAATAAAACCATGGCATATAGATAAGCTTGTTGTTGCTATGGCCTCTTAAATATCTATAAATGTTTACAATGTTCTAAAAATATCTTATGAAAATTAAGTTTCTAAATAGAGTTCATTTGAAATTTTTCCAAAAGGAATGTTATAAGTATAAATTTGGGGGTTATCATGCAAATTATCAGAAGAAAAAACCATTACTACAGTTCTCTCTGGGGGATGCCACAGACCTGTATCATGGACAAGGTAGTAACATAAAGAAGTACGTTCCTTACGACAGTGTTCAGACAAAGCCATCCTCATTTCCCTATCTGCTTCACGGGATATTATGTTATAGTAGAGGGACTCCATTGTTTATTTACTTTAAAGCTACAAATAAAGTACTAATTCTCTTTCTTTTATTCATTTACCTGTGAAATGAGAGTATAAGAGAGGATTAAGTATTTAGTTAATATCTACAAGGGATTTAAATGGGAAAACAAAGAGAAAAGTCCTAATAGATGAATGCTGTTTTCTGCACTTATATGGAATTGAAATTATTCACATCCCAGTTACTAAACCAGCTGCATGCATTCTCCCAGGGACCAATTAGATTACAGCACACTTTTTCTTTAACAGAGGCCTGAAGCTTCCAGAGCCTACCTTGATGAATGTAAGTTTGTATATATGCATAACTGTAATTTATCAACACTAATGTTAACAGTGAACTTTGTAAGTGGCCATTAAAAATTCTCAGTAAGGCCTGATTTTTCATTGCACAAATACTACAGAAGTACCTTTATAAATTTATATTCCAGATGGTAATACCATCTGGGAGCTAACTTTCATTGTCTAATGGTTTCTAGCTACATCTACATGTATTAGGCATCAACACCCACTTCTGGCTACAATCGTTTTCCTTCCTGAGTCAGTGCTTAGTAGAATGTGTTGTGTATAGCTTATTATGAAACTGGTCTCAGATGACAAAAAATATAAAGAGACTGGAAATTTCATATGGCTAAAAATGGAATGCACAGCAATAAAGTGACCTCCATTGACCATTTTTAGACAAGAGATCAGTAGCGTTTGTGCCTCACACATTTGCATGAAATGTATATCCTAAGCAGGTTGAGTGTGCCACTCTGTTCCTCTGAGAATGTAGACTTGCCAGATGGTTCGGATGAAACTTTATTTTCTTGAGAGGCTGTGTTTAAAGAACACCTGATGGCCTCCAAATTTACCAGAAATTAAATTGCTAGATTATCTAGTAGGTTGATAAAAACGAGAATAAAATGGAGTCAACAGTAACTACCACAGAAAATTACTGTTAGGGTCACTGATCCTATTCTAGTTCAGTCTTGAGAATGAAAGAACTGAGGAGATCACTTTGTTCCATATATCATGACCAAAGTTTGACATATTTTCAGGCAAAATATCTACCAGATGTAATTCTTCCTCCTCAATCCCAAGTATCTAGTTTACATAATTCTTATATTGTCATAGCTTTCCTTTTACCATACAGTGGTAGGCTTAATAACAGTCCCCCAAAGGTGTTCACACTTTAATCTCTGAAACACCTTAATTATTATCTTACATAGCAAAAGGGAGTTTGTAGATGTGATAAAGTTAAAGATGTTGAGATGGGGGGATTACCCGGGATTATTCATGTGGGCCCATCGTAATCACAAAGGTTCTTCTAAGATGGAGTCAAAGTCATAAGAGGAGATGGGATGATGAAAGCAGAAGTTGGAATGATGTAAAGATGGACAAGGGACCATAAGCCAGGGGTTACTGTAGACAGACTCTAGAAACTGGAAAAGATGAGGGAATAGATTCTCTACGAGAGCCTCCAGAAGAAATGCATCACTGCCAGGCATCTTGATATTAGCCCCTTAAGACTCACTTTGGACTTCTAACCTCTGTAAATGTAAGAAAGTAAAATCATGTTGTTTTAAGCACTAAGTTTGGGCTAATTTATTATTACAACAGCAATAGGAAATTAATGCATATAACTTTAGTGTCTATGGACTCAAGCACTGTTTTCACAGATTTTTAAATTATTTTACTACAGGAATAATCTGTAGAGATGCACAGTTTGTTACAGAGGAAGAGTAAAGGGAACATTGCTAGAGCAACAATCTTGAGAAGGTGAAATGGCTACAATCTAGGACACAAGTTTGTTCTGGAGAACACATCATTCTTTAACTGATGTTGTAACACTCATTTTCCTCTAAGCCAAGCTTCTTAACAGAGTAATATCTGCCTATATTTTCTGCTTTCTTTACTTTTACACCAGCAAGCCTTATTACCTGTTGATACACAAACAATGGTCGAATCTTGATTTTAGCCAGTTCAATCTCCAAACCTCGGATGATTAGGTTTAACTGACTGCTGGACACCTCCACTTCTTTGTTTAAAAAACTCCAAACTGAACATACACAAACTGAGCTCATTCATTATCACTGAAGCTTATTCTTACTCCTGCATTTGCTATTTTCTTTCCCTCTACATTCTTCAAGTCTTGGATATTTTGTTTCTCTTTGTGGTCCACTCATTGTACCCATCCACTTACCTGGCAAATATGCCTATGCTTTCTTCCTGGAAACTTCTGATACATATGGCGGATAACAACTCAATCAAATGTCCTTCCTCTGTACTCATTTTTATGGTCCTATAGTATTTCCTTCTGATACATCAATCACACAATTGGCCACATATAATTATCACTTAGCCACATAGAAATTAAAGTCTATATAATTACAAAATATTTCCTCATAAGAATCTAAGATGGAGATCACTTGCCTGTTTTTATACAATATTGGGCTTTCCCAGCTTCCGTCCCAATATGATCTAAACTGTAGTACCCCATTACTCTATTCTTTCTCTTCAAAATGCTAGGGTTCAGCCTTAGCTTGATAAAAAAAAAAGACTTCCCTAAATATAGTGTGCAGGATTCTAAAATTGTCTCCATGGTGCTTGTCCCTTGGTGTTACTCCAGTGGTAATCAAGATTACTAACCAGTAATTTTAAAATAAAGATGATCTGAGTTGGTTTAATCTAATCATGTGGCACTATAAAACCAATGAGTTTTCCCTGGCTGGTAGCAGAAGGAAAAGTCTGAGGCGTTTGAAGCATGAGAGTTTCACGTGCCATTGCTGGCCTCAAAGACAGACAGGGCCCCTTGAGAAAGAAGGTGGGTGGTTTCTAGGAGCAGAAAGTGGCCCCCTGGCACACAGCCAGCAGGGAAACTACATAGCCAGAAAGAACTGCATTCTGCCAACAACTTGAATGGGTTCGGAAGCAGGTTCTTACCCAGAGTTTCTACGTAAGAGCTGAATTTTGCTTACCTCTTGATTATAGTCTTGTGAGACCCAGAATACAAAATCCAGTCAAATCTATTTGAACTTCTGACCTAGAGAACTGTGAATAATAAACGCTTGTTGATTTAAGCTGCTAATTGTGTGGTTATTTGCTAGCAGTGATAAAAAAAAAAAAAAAAACCCTAATATACTAGAAAAGCTCCAACTCTCCCTCCACCTCAGCGAATGAATCACTCCTTTCTCTATACTGAAATCTCAATAGCTATTAAGATTTTTACATAATCTGCTTCCTCAACCAATAGCTTTTAAGGCCCCTAAAGGTAAGCATTTTGCATTATTTGCATAATACCTAAGAAATAAACAAATGGGATTTTAAAAATTCATGAACAAAAATTAGTCATTCTATTGGTCTGGCTTTCTGGAAACGAACACTTTTTAACCTTGACCAGTCACATCAAACTATCCATGAAGCTTGCAAGCATGGACTCAACCAGAGGCAGGACCCCTGACAAGCCAATTTGCTATAGCAATATATTCTAAATGACAGCTAAGGGTAAACTGGGCAGTACTGTGACATGTTATGGAGTGGTTTGGATCATACTCTTCTTTAAAGAAAAAGGCTCAAATACAAGAGAAAGAAATGAGAAACATGCGCCTTATTCTATGCATTCAATCAGAGTGTTCTACTACAAAATATATACCTCAATTGTTATCCTTTGAGAATGGGTTGGCATTATTTCCTGTACACAAAGACTTCCTCAAGTCTTGGGTATTTTGGAACTGAGGGTTGGAACTCACCTGTATGGTAAAAAGTTCAACCCATGACCAGCAATTTTCTCTAGGAGAAATATAATCAGCAATGTCACCTTCAATTCTGATAAACCAAGATATAAGTGGTAAAAGATGTGGCAATCAAAGATGACTACTTTGTTTCATTCTGCAAATCAAACACTGTAGCTGCTGGTAAATTCAACCTATAATTTTCAACCCGAGAGTAAAGAGAGAAGACTGACAGCTGACTGTTTGTGTTTTGACTATACACCCTAGTCACTTTAAATAACGTGTCTCTCATTTAGAATAGATCGTATCAAAATGTGAAAGAACCACAGAGAGTGACCTAAATATATAGACTAATTCTACTTAACACAATGTATTACTTTCAATACTTTGCAATACAAAGTAATTTGCAAAATAAAAATAAAAGCTTAATGCTCATTTATATGCCTATTATTTGACTTCATAGATCACAAATGTGATATATGAAAAATAAAACTTCTTAAAATAACTTTAAAGAGACCACTTTAAGTTAAAAATAGTAGCAGTTCCATTTACTTTGAGAGATTTAATTATTACATTCTTCCAGAATACGTCGTTAAAATTGAAAAAAAAAAAAAACCCATATTTTGTTTGTCTTTAAAGATATAATATATGGGCCAAAGTTTAAAATTAAGTCATGACTTAATTATCTCAGCCTATGTAGGAGAAAGATCACATTTAAAAAGTGGATACTAGAACACACTAGTCAGTTATATACTACATTCACCAGTCTCCATAGGACTTCACAAGCATCCTTATAACCACTGTTTTGAACTCCGTAACTGGTAGGCTGTTGTCTCAATTTTGTTTAGTTCTTTTTCTGGAGTACTGTTCTGTTCTTTCATTTGGGATATGTTTCTTTGTCTACCCATTTTTGCTGCCTCTCTGTGTTTGTTTTTATATATTATGCAGGGCTGCTAAATCTCCTGGTCTTAGTAGAGTGGCTTTATGTAGTAAGTGTGCTTGAGGCCCAATGGCACAGTCTTCCCTGGTCTCCTGATCTGGGTGCTGCGGGTATGTCCTTTGTGTGAGTTGTGTGTGCCCTCCTGTTGTAGTTGAGCCTTGGTTGTATTCATGTCAGTGGAAAAGACTGACCTTTGGGCTGATTGGTTGCGACGAATGGCCAGTGGAGTCTGACCCTACAGAGTAAGATTCACTTTATCAGGATTCTGGTGCCTGTCCAGTCTTCCCTTTAGGTATTTTTTTTTTTCTCAGATGCCACTTTTGGTCATGCTGAAGCTGGCCACTGGGCATTCTGGCCCAGGGTGTCCTTAAAGAGGCCCTATCTCAGGCCGAGTTTCGCTGCAGCCTGTGACCTTCCCAGGGCCACCTGGAACGAGCCACAAAGCAATCTGCAGATGGCTGCCACATGCACTGAGCTCAGAGGTGCCTTGAGAGGCCAAACCATGAACCAAGGCCAGCTGTCGCTAGTGCCAGACTTGAGGATGCTCAGCAAGAGGTATGAAGCCCAATGAGGTCAGACGCTGCTTGTTTGGGTTTTGCCACCTTTGAAAGATTTTAGGAAAGTCCAAAGCCTGAACCAAGATAGCTCATTTGTATGGGAAAATCACTGGAAGTGGCTTGGGTGGGCCCGCAAGTTGGGAGGGGCAGAGTTTCAGGGAATCACCTAGGCAGGCCAAACAGTGTTAGCCAGGTTGATGGAGACTCAGATATGGTGGCCACCTGTGTTTGCACCAGGAGGGTGGAGGGCTCAATATAGAAACAATGGGTTCTTTCAGCACTTCTGTCTGGAAGACAGCTGCCCCTCAGGCCCTTGCTCTGAATCCAGACAACTCAGTTCCTTTCCATATGTTGCTGGCACTTTTTGAGCAGCCACCTCAGCACTGGGGCTCAGAGTGAGTTAGTCCCTCAGTGAGTAAGTCTGTGTGCAGGACTTTAAGAGTAATTCCAGCCACCCTCTCTCTCAACAACAATGTCAGCTGATTTTCACAGCCAGAAGTTGTGGAGACTTCTCTTCCCAGTACTGGAAACCTGGGCTGGGGAGTCTGGTGTGGGGCCGGGACCCCTTACTCCTTAAAGGGGACCTCCACAGCCAAGATATCCCTCCTGATTTTTAATTGTTGCAGGCTGGTGTAGAACCAGCCCATTTCAAGTCTATGCCCCATTACCAGCTCTCTGTATGTCCTTAGTTGCAGGGCTTCTGTTCAGCCAGACTTTAGGCAATTCTCAATAATGGTTGTTCTGTAGTTTAGTTGTAATTTTGATGTGGATGTGAGAGGAGGCAAGCATAGCATTTACCTACCCTGTGATCTTGACTGGAGATCTCTAGTTGTTATATTCTTGTTTTATCTCTTTTCATGGCAAGGGGATGAATGTTGTATGCTAAAATAGGGATTATTATATATAGATTATTATTTCAGCCAACCAGAGAAAGGGCTCAAAGCAAAGAGTTTTTACTATGCTATTTTCTATAATGGTATATTTTTAAAACATTTTAGGGATTTATATTCTGATAAGTATTATTCTATTAAAAGAGCATTGTTAGAAATAGTAATATTTCTCCCTGGCCAGAAACCCATTACTGTTATGGACTTCACTGTCTGTACTTAGTTATCTTCAAATTTATTCTTAACAAGAAAAAGCTGAATGAATCTCGGAATCCAGACTTTATGCGAAAGAGTAGAATGGAGAGTATTTGTGTTAGACTTTCTTCTTTTAAAAAGATGATATTCTTTGTATTTATTTTCTCAGGATTAATAACCTTTTTTATAGGATTTCACTTCAGATTCAAAATTTTATGTATGTATTGAAGGCCTTAACTCTTTAGACTAGTGCATACAAAAACAAAACAAAACAAAACAAAAACCCGAACCACACCCGTCCCCCCAAAAAAGCCAATTTTTTTTTCTTGGAATTTTCTGGACAGTACATTTTGATTGTGCTAAGGAAACAACATTAATAAATTGATTCGTAGAGAGACAAATCAGTACTAAGTAAATACTGAAAATTTGTTAGCGCCTTCTTATATATTCCATAGCATTGTGAGGATTTAATCTTATAATTTTATTTCTCACATCTCGTATCCTGAATTTCTTAATCTCCATTAAGATTGATAAAAATGATTGCCTTTTGGTTATTTTTTAAAAGAATGCATGTAAGGATCCAACTTTCTTAGGTATATTATACAATTTTTTGAATTTACTAAGCATACCTGCTGATTTGCTAGATCTGCAATGAAAAACTACCAGCACAAGACAAGTACAGGAGTGGGAAGATTACGATTTTAGAAAGGTGACAAAAGCAAAATTCAATGAGGGCAGAAATCTGTTTTTCAAACCAAAATACTGTTCCATATTGCAAAAATAACACAATTTCCATTAATCTACATATGTATTTATAGTCTTCTTTGAAACAGCATTCTGTACCTCTTAGAAAACTCTTGACAGTTAGTAGAAATCTCTGTCAATTATATAATTTCAAATAGCAGCTCAAATATTTAGCAACCTCCTCAAATCTCTAAAACCATACACATGGTGAAAGAATAACATGAATGAAAAGGAAACAAAAATACAGTCAGAGCCATGTTGGTTTGAAGAGAGAGCATTGATGTAAGCATCTGTGAGTCTTAAAAATAAAATAGGAAAGGGAGCAAAATATCTAAAATATCAGTTGTATCCAGCTGGTTGAAGATGTAAAGTGATGGAAGAAATGTTTGTGTTTTTTTTTTAATAATGTGAGAAAAACGTTAAATTATAATTTGTTCTAGCAAAGCTAGTGAAAAGATGCCTGCCCTTATGGATATTTTCCACAAATAGAACAGAATCAGAGTGGCCTCAGCAGTAGCTGACAAGCCACCAAGACTAATTAGCTGCTATCCTGTCAATAGGTACAAATCATTGTAGGAGCTGGGGGCTGCAATAGGAAGTTCTTGAAGCTAGGGTGCCTGGGGCAGAAGGTGCTAATGACACCACAGCCAAACCCAAGGAGGCCTTCAGGCTGCGCATTGTCTCCTGTGAATTTTGGCATCCAGGAACAGGGAAGGTGCTGGGCGACAACAGAACAAAAGTCACACATTAAGTTTAACAAAGCGTGAAGTAGAAGCAAGAAACACATTTTCCCATTTCTCCAAGTAATACATCAAAGCGGAAAAAAATGGAGCTCGCTTTACTATCTGGGAAGGTATTAGTTTTTTTTCTAATAGTCTATAAGAAAAAAGACCTACATGTCTTGGTGGAATTTGTTAAGAAGAGAACCAAGCCTCTTCAAGCTTGTTGACATCTATGGGGTTCTCTATGTTTAAACTGAAAGAAAGTGGTCAGAGGCCGACTAAACCCTCGAATTAGTGTGATCGACTCTAGTTTGTAGTTATCCTATAAAATATAATTAATGTCAGTATATAAATGCCCTGATAACATCCACAGGCTGTTTTTAGCTTGTTTTGTAACTTACCTTCCTTTACGTGTTCAAAATGTAGTTGTTTTTGTGGTTAATATTCTAGATCCTCATTTTTAAAATGTTAAAACAAAAAACGTCTTGAGGATGAAACAAATTCTTTTAAGTTTTTTAGTATCTTAAACATGACTTTAGGGGCTAAGAATAACTCTAAAATGATGAGAGAAGACACACGACGCAGCATGAAAAGATATTTGCAATCGCAATGAAGAAAAGCAGAAAAGGAACCGTTTCTGGAGTCAGGCTGACATGAATTTGGATATGAGGTTTCTACTAGACAGATGACTTCAGGCACTTTGCCTATTTTTGTCCAATTTGAGTTTTTTAAACTGTAATATGGAATAATAATTTAGAGCTCTAATAATGTTGTTTGAATTAAATTACATTACAGCTTCGAAAGCTCCTAAAGAGAGCCTGGTCTATAGTATTCATTTAATAAAATTCTCTACAGGGAGCCTCACTAAGTCTACACAGAGATAATAATGTTATGCTTAGTTATGGAGGAAGTGCTGGCCTAGGACACAGGAAAGGAATTTCCCTCCTCCCCAGTTCGAGCAAGGGAAACATTCCCTTCTAATTGGGAGCATTTATGTTTCTGCCTAGATTAAATTCTATGATGAGAATCATTAGCAGGGAGAAGCAAAAGGAAGGAAGCATTGAAAAAGAAACAAGTAGAAGATGAAGTCTCAGTTTGTTAATTGTGCCTTTTCCTTGTTCTTTTCTCTTTGATATTTGGAGGACAAGATAAGTTTCTTGTCTTGATGCTGGCCTTTACCGGGGGGAGAAGGAGGATTTCTGGACTGTGAGTTCACAGAAGTGAAGATGAACATATGATATTCAAATAATAGATTCTGAAATTAAATTACTAGGAAAATAAATTCTGATGCACGAGGAGAAAAAGTAAGGCGGAAAGAGAAAACTATGTGTTTTTATACTTCAATTGGGGTTTTTAGTCAATCATTTATTTGATAAAATTTTATTTGGTGTTTATGCCAGGAACTTACTGTTTTGGGCACTGTGAACAGAACACTAACTACAGAGACAAAAATTCTTGCTAATTTAATAATTACATTCTAGAGAAGGAGGAATAAAAACAATGCATAAAATAAACAAATGATATAAAACACTACACAGTGGTAACTACTATGGAAAAGTATAAATCAAAAAATAGAGATGGGGAGTGCCATGATGGATGGAGGAGCAGCCACTGAAATTTCTTTTAATCTAATTTAATTTAATTTAATAATTTATTTTTGGTGACATTGGTTAATGAAATCAGTAAGTTTCAGGTGTACAATTTAACAGTAAGGCATATATATCTATATCTATATCTATATCTATATCTATATCGACATTTATATAGATATAGATATAGATATAGATATAGATATAGATATAGATATAGATATAGATATAGATAGATATATCTATGTCTATAATCTATCTCGCATTGTGTGTTCCCCTCCCATAGTTAGATTTCTTTCTATCACCACATATTTGACCCCTTTTACTCCATCTACGTCCCTTCTCCTTCCTCCCCCCTACCCTCTGCTAACCACTAGTCCATTGTCCATGTCCATGAGTCTGTTTGTCTTGTTCGTTTGTTGCTTTTAGGTTTATATCCCACATATAAGTGATATTATGTGGTTTTCAACTTTTTCCATCTGGCTTATTTTGCTTAGCATGATTATCTCAAGGTCCATCCATGTTGTCGCAAATGGCAGTATTTCATCTCTTCTTATGGCTGAGTAATATTCCACTGTATATATGTACCACAGCTTCTTTATCTAATTATCTATCATAGCACATTTCAGTTGCTTCCATGTCCTGACCACCAATAATGCATAAAATAAACAATGATATAAAACAATAGACAGTGAATAATGCTGCTATGAACATCAGTGTGCAAATATCTTTTCTGATATGAGTTTTCAAATCTCTGGGGTAAATACCCAGTACAGGGATTGCTGGATCATATGGTAGATCAAGTCTTAATTTTTTGAGAAACCTCCATACTATTTTCCATGGTGGCTATACCAATTTGCAGCCCCACTAGCAGTGAATGAGGATTCCTTTTTCTCTGCATCCTTTCCAACATTTGTAATTACTTGTCCTGTTAATTAGTGCTATCTAACAAGATATAAGATGGTATCTCATTGTGGTTTTGATTTGCATTTCCCTAATAGCTATCTATGATGAGCATCTTTTCATATGTTTGTTGTCCATTTGTATGTCTTTTTGGAAGAAGTATCTGTTCAGGTTCTCTGTCTATTTTTTTATTAGATCATTTGTTTTTTTGAATATTAGGCCCTTATCAGAGGCAATACTTGCAAATATATTTTTCCATTCAGATGGTTGTCTCTTTACCTTGGTGACTTTTGTTTTGTTTTGTTTTGTTTTGGTTTTGTGAAATTTTAAATAGGATGTTCAAAGAAGGGCTCACTAAGAAGGTGTAGTTAAATAAAGACTAAAGCAGGTGAAGAAATATGCTATTCAAATAATTTATGAGAGAACATTCTAAGCAGAGAGAACAAAGGTCAAGCAGCCTTGACAAGAACACCCTTCCTGTGCAAGGAGAATAGCTAGAATGCAAATGTAATCAGGGTGCAAAGAGTGAGGGAGGAAGTGGCCAGGGCAGTGGTAGTAGAGGTGATAGGCCATGTCTTGTATAACTTTGTAGGCCTCTCTAAACATTTAGGCTTTTTCTTCTGGGAGAGATTGAGAGCCACTAGAAGGACATGCTCTGATTTCCATTTTAATTGGTTTATATTGGCTGCTTTGTTTTACAAAGGCAGTAGGAGTTAGGAAATGATAGTAATAAAATAATTAATAATGATATTCTGGATACAAACTGAAGGAAGGTTCAACAGGGTTTGCAGGTGGATCAGATATAAGTTATGAGAGAAAGAGAAGAGTCAAAGACGAAAATACAAAAATTATGTACATATGAAGAATGCTCAATAACTGAACAGTTTTCAAATAATTCTGGTATGTATTTCATCCTCTCCGTCTGAGGTGCTTGTTTTATGCTCCCATACCTCCTATCACATCGGACCGAAATTTTCCATTTAACCATCACCCTAACTAGACTATGTTCCTCTTGAAAACAAGAAATGTGGATTATTCATTTTAATTTTATCAGGGCTGCTACTGGAACTGACACACACTATATGCAGTTATGGTGGATGTAGAATCATAAACACTTTTTTTTTCACCGGGACCATCTAGTGTCTGAATGCATTTCTGGGTTGCGGGGGCTCTCCTCTCTCATCCAATGAGTGATATCGAAGACTGTCTGACTTACAGAAGTAAAAGTGTTAAAATTTGCTTCCTAGTCTCCCTTGTGTCTTGATCCCAGACTTATTATCTTATGTTCTCCTTTCAGAGACACCCACAAAGAACATAGCCTGGAGAGTTAGTAAACAAATATAGAGGTTACTTAACATTTCTTCTCTTATTTGTCCTTTCTTTATTAGATCATTTCTAAGGTATGTGTTGGGGTATAATTCTTGGCTGCTTAGGTCTGTGCTTGGTTTTCTAAACTTCTCAATTATTCTGTGAATTACCCAATATCCTTTCATGACCTCCCTTTCTGCTTGAATAAACCACACTTAGCTTTGTTACTTTAAATAAAGAACCCTCACCAATGTAGTGCTTAATAAATAATCACTTAATAAAGGAATGAATATTATAGCTTACCTTTAAAATGCATATACATTACCCTGAAATGGAATAGAGGGTTAGGGGCTTGCAATCTCCATTTCTGTATTCCTATTAGTCACTGCAAAATATTGAGGGATATACTGAAGGGAAAGAACAAAGGTCAAATGGTATTTGATAGGAAGCAGATAAGAGGTAATGGGAATAGTTTCTGATTTGGGGGTCATTAGCAATTTGAGAAACTGATAAATAGTATGGGCTCTTTCCATATGAAATTGCACATAAGCAAAAGTGGAGACTTTTTAAAATGAAATTTTAATGAGATCGAATGCTTTGGCATCTTCTCTTTTTGATAAAATGTTATACAGTTTTCACTAACACATTCTAAAAGGTAAAATACTAGACTAAGTCTATTTTTTCTGGGCTCCTTTCCACATGTTATTTACATGACTGTATTCTCAATTCTGTAGCTCAAATGGTAATCAGTTTCATAGTAATGAAATTGCAACTACTTATTGTGATATTCCCAGAGAGAAAGTCAGGAAAACAGAAATAAATAATTGAATTTCTCTAGATATTACATTGGCATAAAGAAATTAATATTATAAAAACCCAAAGATAAGCACAAATGAATTAAAGTGTGAAGTGCTACATCAATGCTAAATAAGTAATAGCAGCTAAAGAATAGATTTTGAGAGTTGTACAGGTTATTAAAGATCATCCAAACTAATGCCATTATTTCATAGCGATGAGTTTCAGGTAAATTGTCTAATGTCACTCATCTAGTCATTACTTACAGAGGAATATCCTTTCACTAGATAAGTCATTTTAAAACAGAAAACATCATGTTATTCTTTGTTCAAATAAAATTTTATAGCCAAATTATAATCTAATGTGAATTAGACAAAAACAGTATTAAATGGGAAGGCTTTGAGGGGCCTGCCAATATTCTCTATGAGGAGCATGATTTGAATACTCTTCACTCTATCACCTCTGTCTTTTGGTATTAATATGCAATAAAAGATCAAAACAATTGCCTATATGTGTGCAGGCCCGGCCCCATGCTAAGTGCTTTTAGACACTTTATCTCATGCAATCTTTTCATCAAGCGTATGCAATGAGTACTAATGATTAACCTCATTTTACTCATGAAGAAATCAAGTAGAGCTGCTAAATAACTTGCACAAGAAAATAAAGTGACAGAGCCATAACTTGAACCCAGAGCTATTTGACACCAAAGGCTTTGCTCTAAGGCACTATGCTCAAAAGTCCTTTAATTTGTAAATGTTACGTAGTTTAATAGGTTTGATTGGTCTGTTCTACATTAACATTTTTATTACCTCTCGTGGTCTGTAAACTGAGCTCTTAAATAAGAGGAAAATGATCAAATTAAAAAATATTTTACCAGTAAAAACTTTTATTGATTTCTGCTACGGTTCGGATAATCACAGACATAAATAAATGCCGTCCAACAATTCACAAACCAGGAAGAGCACTAATGATGACTTGATTTCCCAGTACACGCAGGCTTAGTCTGTGAAGTGCTGTTCAGAAAATTCTTCTCAGCTACTGAGATTTCTAAAACTTTCAGTGACATCTAAGCATAGTAAATCAATTGTGATCTCTCTCTTTAGAATGGAGAATAGATTTGATCTCTTAGTGTCAATGCAAATTGATTGGTAGTGATTGGGCATGGAAGGAGAGGTGATATCACTCAAGCCATGTGTTTACCTATAATGTATAAACTTTCTTATTTCACCCATCTTGCTTTACCAGTCTAAAGCAGAACTGTAATCAATACTTAGTAACAGGAGTTCATTAATCTATAAGTTGAAGGTATTTGGAATAATTGATATGATAAATGTGTAGTACATAGTATAGTACTTGGCATATAATAATATATTCAATAAATGATACCTATTATTATTTAATTATTTTAATTGGATAAGAAACATCTAAATAAGCTACAAAATTTTATTCATATAACAAAAGTATCTGTCATTCAACTTCCCCACTTCACCCACAGGGAATATTTCTAAATATATATACATATTCTTGAGAATTGAAGCTACCCAGGATTTAGTGATTGATTGGACATTAAGGTAAACCAAGTTGTTGATGTTTTCCACCTGTAGATTCCAGCTCATTGTGAGCAGACACAGGACCATCTAGATATAGTCCTGGCTTTGTTATTGTTACATGCAGCAATGGAAAGCTCAGGCCTCTTGCCTCAAACCTCAAATGGACCATTACAGTAGAAAAGTTCTGCTTGAGCCACAGACAAATGGGAAGCAAAGGGGACGAGCAATGTTTCGCTTGAGGAAGAGGCAACAGACAGAAGAGAAGAGGGAGTAAGAGAAGAGAAGGAAGGAAAGTGAGAATTACAGAAATTCATAGATGTCAGGTTCCTCAATCCCACCAACAGGTAAATCACCTCACTCCCTAGTCAGGGAAGGCTGTGTAGGAGAGATACCAGAAACTTTCACATTAATATCTTTTTTTCCTGGACAGTGGATCAGAAATCTCATTCCCTTTATTAAAATATGAGAGGAAGGAAATGTGCTGTGTCCTAAACAAGACCCACAGCTTATTATTTTAGATGTTTTTATACTTACCTTGATTCAATTATGTTTTCTTTATCTCTTTTCCTAGCACTTCTAAATCAGATCATGTGGCATGAACTTCAGAATGCCACACTGCAGGTGAATACAGAGTTCCAGTTTGTGCACACGCATAGGTGGTTAGTGCCCTTCCCACATAAATCCACAAAAGAATCCTCTCCACTGTCTTTGTGGGCTAGTCCCCTTTCTGCTCCTGATTTTCTCTTTCCTTCTCCATATCCTATCCCTACACCTCCATTGCTCACACTCCCACAGTCCAACCCGTCCCCCAACCCTGCCATGCAATTCAAACCAGCAAACATTATTTAATCCCTATTATGTACTTCGGTGGAGAATGGGTAATGTCTTTACTTGAATCAAATACAGGTATTTAAATAACATGTATCATAGAATCTTCTCAGGACATTATATGATGCCTCACCACAAGAATCTTTTAAAAGCTTCATATGAGAGAGAGAGAGAGTGATTGCAGTTATATATCTAAATCTCTGAATTTTGATCACTGGCTTTATTGACAGAAGGCTGAAACTAAAACTTTGTCATTCCAGATTCAGATTTAAAATGCGCTTAGCGAGCTGTACTCTCACATACTTAGACATCACAGATAGTCAGTCACTGCAGGTAAACTATAAAGTGAATGGTAGGCTTAACTAAGGAGTTTTTCCTGTTTTTCATTTGTTTGTTTGTTTCCTTCATTTACAATCTCTCTAAGGGACGATTTTCTTATCTTAATGGTTCAGAAATTATGCATTTGCTTCTACTTTAATGTTAATAAATCTATCTTCACATTCCAATTCACCACAATAAAATTAAACTCTTAGCTTTAAATAAAGATGTATTTTCAAATATTAAAAGTGTTTAGCTCCTAGTGAAATAATGTTTTGTAACAACAAACAAAATTAAAACAAACTGGGAACATATTAGCCTTTCTTTTACGGACTCTGAAATATTCTTAAGTGGTGGTTAATTCTTATCTTCAATTTGATCAAGGAAATGCCAGTAAGGCGATGTGAACAAGTATGGTATTGTCTGAAGACAAAATTTTTTAAAAGGAGGAAAGATTTATGTTTCCTCATGCATGACTGTTTGTTTAGGTGAGAGGGGGCTAGTGAAGTCTGTATGAAAGATACTGACTTATTAATATAAGTTTAAGTTCAATTTAGATATAAAGAAGAGAGCAAAACTGAAATATGCTTTTATTTGTCTAACAATAATTATAATGTGGCCAAATAAATCAAATGGATCCACATTTTAAAAATTAAATTTTTCTTCATCAAATTTGCTCATGCAATTTAGAACACCCATAAAGAGCAAAAATTCATGAATCAAGGTGCTAGGTGATCTAATATAATAATTAGTAAAAACTAAACTTAAAAAAGTAGAATTGTATTTACTTCATGTCTGGCCATATAAGACTATATGTAGATAGTCTTATAAATGTAATCATACCCATATAAAAACCTAAAAGAATTTAAGATGCTTATAAATATCTAAATGGAAATATAATTTTGTTGATTGAGATAAGTAAAATGTTTTATTTATGACAAAATCTAAGGGCTGAAGCTTAGAAATTTATATTTTCATCTGTTAGGAGGTTTCGAAATGCAGATAACAATATCCAATGAAAAGTAGCTTAAGCAATAAAGATTATTATTCTCACAGTACAAAACACTCATAAGAAAGGAGGTACAGGGTCCAGAAGCTTATAAATATACATCCTCTGAGTAGTTTCTTCTGTAATTCTCTTGACCTTCTTTTCAGTTGCAAGATGGCTACAGACTCTCAAAGCATTGCATACTCACACATCAATATCTAAAATTAGGGAAAAAACTGGGCCTCTTTTAACACATCTATTTTTTTTTTTTTTTTTGCCAGAGTAGAAAATTAAAGACCCAGAAGACATTTCTTCTAATCCCGTTGGCCAGAACTAGGTTATGTATCTGTCTTTGCCTTCAGAGAGACCAGGCAAATAATTAGCATGCAGATGGCTCTCAGAAAGGAAGTATGTGGCAGAGGCTATATTTAGGCAATATTGCCAGTGGTATCATATGGTAGTAACAAGTATGGGCTTTGGGGCTAAACTTCCTAGGTTTAAAGACTAGATCATCCACTTCTAACCTGTGTGATCTTGAGCAATTACTGAGCTTCTTGGAATTTTAATTTCCTCATTTATATTAAGTAGTGATAAAATAGTGTCTCTTTCAATTAATGTGAGCTATTACTTATTTTAAAATATTTGGTTACAACTTATACAATAAAACATTGTATTGTTTGCCTCTGCATTAAAACTTTGAATTTCTTGAAGTGTTTCTTCAGAGATAAAGTTACACTAACTTTTAGAAATGCAAAATATGTTAGAATGCCAAGTAAAATTATATTAATTCAGTCTTAATGGTCTCTGTAATTAATTAATAACTGTATTAGACTCATAGTAAACTCCAAGGTCTTTGCTGTGCTATCCCCCATCCCTCGAAACAATAGAAACTAAATACAGGGCCTACAGACTTACTCTCCAGTTGGACTCTGAGTATAAAGAAAATATGTACTCATTTAGTGTCCTTGAATTAGAAGCTAGAATCCTGCTCCAACTCCCCAACCTCACATGTTAACATGTGTGTGTTTTATATATACATGAATACACACATATATGTATTATATGTATTTATGAGTGTGTGTATATATATAATATACAACATGCAATATTGCAGATCTTCCTTTAATGTTAGAACAATACACTCCAACATTGAAATGAAAAGAATAATTCAAGTAGAGAGGTGAACTTGGCACATACAAAGAAATTCTAGTGTGCGTGTTGGTAGTTACCATTTCATAATTATTTGTTGAGGGCTAAGTATGAAATGTTACCAAAGAAGTATCAAATTCAAGAAGTACCAAACTCTGACCTTAAGGTGTGTATGATCTAGTTGAAGAGTCAAATTTAACACTCGACTAAATCAATGTAATGGCAAAAATCTATTGCACTGAATCTGGTTGTGAAAAGTTTGAGGAGGTAGAGATCAGGGTGGAAGAGAAGCACTGAGTAGGAATCAGGAGTTGATGGAGATCAAACTGTTCCTCAGATGGAAAGGACAAAAGATCAAAGGGCCTGGGGAATGGTTAGGGATGGTCAGGTGCATTGTCTGAATGAGAAAAGTAGAAATGAAGTAGATTTTCTTTACAGAAATATTAATTAATTAAGGTAATATTTATTGAAGATAAAAGATAAAGAATCTAGTTAAGAAATGGCTCTTGTGCTGCAGGTAACAATATCCAATGAAAAGTAGCTTAAGCAATAAAGATTATTATTCTCACAGTACGAGACACCTAGAAAGGGCCCATTCTTGGTTATGTATTGATATTTATAAATCAAGTCCTCAAAGTAATTATATAACATACCGATATCCTTTTTCCTAATGTGCAACAAAATAGAAAAACCATATTTTGAAACAGCATAATAGTAAATCTAATGTGAGAATTAGTTTATCTTGTTTCTTTTAATAGAATATCTACTATATTTATAATAAGATGATAATGTACATTAAATATATATTCACCATGTGCTAAGCACTCTTAAAAATGCTTTAAATTTATTAATTTATTTTATGTTTACTACAGTCTTATGGGGAAGGAATTCTAGTACCTTCAGTTAATCCTTAAGACCTAACAATGTTGTGTAACTCACCTAAGATTATTACAGCTGCTGATCAACTAGAAGAGCCAGGGTGTGAACAGTCTGGTTCCAGAGACTGTCCCTTTAATCACTATATATATAGTTCATCCTGAAATATTAGAAGAACACAAATAAAATAATATTGTTCTTCAGTAATGGCTTTCCTCATTCGTTTACTAAAATTTATTTTTAAAGTTTCATATTTCTACTAAGATGTTACAAAAGAATGACTGTGATTTGTATCCAAATTCTTATTTTCAAAGTGAATATATACGAAAGAACATTGCAGTTTTGCCTTTATTTGGTGCTATCAAGGATAACAGAACCAAATTTATTGTAAATACATGTAAAGAAATATGTTCAACATCAATGCTCTAGTCATTCAGCCTGACATTTCTTTGCGAGGTGGGCAGAAAATTAAATTGCCTCAAATTAGAGGAAAAAATCACACACCATGAAAAGTAACATGTTGAGGTCATGCTTCCACTGAATTATGTGTGAATTTTAGCATATGAATTTCATTGATGGTAATGGGAATTATGAAATTGCCCTTCTTAATGTGCTCTGAATCATTACCCCTTATCATCCGCACAATATTAAACTTTTCCTGGCATTTTCTGTTGGTTTTATAGTATGACATTGCTGTTATGTATTTGTTTGAAAAGAGGAATAACTTCATTAGTTTCTTTTGTTTTATTTTTTTAAGCTGTTCTTACCCAGCCACTCCGACCCCGGAGGAATATTTTGATATTCTAGATCATGATTCCTTTGAACTGTTCTGAGTCTTAAAAAAGCACTTAAAATTGGAATAACATTAGTCATTTTTTTCAGCGTCCAGATTTTTACACGAAACATTTTTTGAGGCCTATTTGAGACGCTAGCACAATCTGTTGGGCTCCTTAGGAAAAAAGAAGATAAATAAGATGTCTTGACTTTAATGAACTACTAGTCAGGTACAGGGTCAGAAATGAAAATGTCAAGTCTAGGCAATAACTATGTCAATACATTGCCTTTATGAAAATTAGTAAGAGGTGCTTTGTACCTAAGATAAAAGCTGCTGAGGTTCAAGGTCTAACAAGATTAGAGGGCTTAGATTTCACCTCTAACTTGCTCTCTGGTGGGAGGAAGATGATAGAGGTAAGGAGTGAGCTTCAATACCATTCGTGATAAGCAAGGAAGCACAATGTTAAGTGGAAATCATGCATATAAAGCAAGTAACGAGGCTGTCTGGCATGCGGCAGACACTCCATAAATACGAATTGCCTTGGGAGAATTCAGGTGGAAGGAGAAATGTCTTTGAACTAGGGATCAAGGTAATTTCAGCATAATTTCATCGTGATTAAGTCATCATGACTTAGGCTATGAAGATATGAGGGAGGGACACTGCAGGCCCAGGAAGCAGCATGAACAGGGAAGGAAGGCACAAAGACAAGTGAAGTTCAAGAGAGAGAACAGATCTCTAAGGGAAGTAAAGCACCTCATTGAGAGTTTGTAGATGGGCGGGGATTTTGGTTCTCACAATGACAATGCTGTTGGCATTTACTGTGCTGAAGCCAAGGAGACTAATGAATCTATAGTCAGTGCCACACATAAAATACTGCCCTCCAAAAATGCCAAACGCACTCCAACTGAGGAAAAAAAAACTGCAGGATATAGCTTATGAAAAGCAGTGAAAAATGAAGCTGGAAAAGTGGGCACCAATGTCACCCTCGACATCAAATGCCATGCAAATAAGTGCCTTAATTGATAGACAATGGAGAGTCTGAAAATTCTGGATTGAGGAGTGGTATGATCAGCCTTTTAAAGTATTGAGAATAAAGAATATTAATGATTCAACAGGGTAAATTTGGCATTCATTGGCAAGGTGACAGAATTCGGGGAAACCCTGCAGTGGGGAGTCCAGTCGGGAAGAGTTTATGTGAAGCGAGAAGGAACAGGAGGGTAATGACGGCTCTGTCAGATTCCCCACGGAAAGAGGCTGAGTCCCCAATATCTTGCTCATATTCTTTTCCCCTGAAAGATAGCTCTTTTTTTTCCTCCCTTAGAGATCATTAACCAGTGAAATTTCAAGTTTTTCTGAGGGCTTAGAACCTGAAAAGGGGAGGAAAATCCTATATAATCTTTCTCAAAACCAGAATTTCTTCTACCCCACTCTTCAGTCTGTCACAATAACATGGCCTTAAGGGAGATAGTGGGAAAGCAAGTGTCAGAAATGCAATTTCAGCAGCATACCTCACCCTGATTAGCTGCGAAAAAGCAAGCAAGGTTGCTGCTGCTCTGGGGCTACACACCTGAGGTTGTCCGTCAAAAATGACACTGCTCCAGTTCATGACTAAGAGTCACTGGCCCAGAAATACTTGGAAGTGATAGAGTGAATCACACACACTTCCTCCCTGCCTCTGTCTCTCTCTCTGTCTCAATCTCTCTCTCTCTCTCTCTCTCTCTCTCTCTCTCTCTCTCTCTCTCTCTCTCCCCGCCCCCATCCATACACCTACATGCACATTCTTGCATACTTTCTTTCCTAGACTAAAATAAAGCAATGTGGCCAATTAATGACATTTATAGAACTTGTATTTCTTCTTTTAATTAAATTTATGTTTAGCTAAAAATTCAATAGCTTAAAATTGTTTCTTCTTAAGTTTACTGTAAAGCTGGAAATGATGGTCAACTATACTGGCCAGCTCTGTGCAAAGAGCACTGATGGCTATGAAGAACGTGCTGTTAGAACGAGTCACAAAGTCATTTTGTCTTCTTGAAAATGTTCTTATATGACTTCTTAGATTAGCGTCTATAAAAATAATTTTATGTGTTATGTTAAACACACCAGCAATTAATTGCTCTCCAACTATGTAAATCATGATGTTCAATAGATTAATTATATGTTGCTTCAAAAAAGATTTGCTATTTTCTTTCTTGGTTCTGCAGACTTTTAGGTTCCCAATTATTTTTACACATCGTTTTGTATTTTATGAAATTCTAAAATAACTCTATTTACTATTTTCCTTCTCACTTAAAGAAAGCTTATTTTACACCAAGAGCTGCAAACTCAAATCCACAAACTTAAGGTAACAGGTGGCAGAAGGGGCTATAGTAAACTAGACAGAGCACGCCTGACTGAAGGTGTTCACATTCACCACGCTGGACACACACAGCACATGTGCTGGCTGCCTTGGACCCACGGACTGCCCGCTTGAGATCCCAGACCATAGTCCTTCCTTCGATTCTTTAACTGTAAAAGGTGGGGAGTGAGGTTCCACTTAGCACATTCCATAGGAGGATTCTCTTTGTTGGTTATAGGTACTGTCCTCTGATGCTGGAACTTCTGAACTTCCTCTGGAGACTCTACAAAAGAGTTTGGTGATGCCATTTCTGGTTCAATAGAAAGGAAGTATATGCGTGCGTGCGTGTGTGTGTGTGTGTGTGTGTGTGTGTGCGTGCGTGTGTGTTTACCAAGAATCAGGGCTTATTCTTGATTCTGAATGGGCCTCCCTGGCTATCAGTTAACCAAAGAGAAAAGATAAGAAGTGGAGACTAGGGAGACCTTTCTTGGGTATCAGTGGGCTGCCAACTTGCTGGCAGTTTACTCAAACCCACAAAAATAGCCAAGGTGCTAGAAAGAAGTTTACAGCCATGGGCAGAGTATGGTAACCACAAATCTTGAGCACACACATTATTTTCTGATAAGCTTATCCCTGAAGCACAATATTTCCCTAATTAATTTTAGTTTCATACATAGCCATTTGTTAAACTCACTCAGAAATTAGTTGTTGGCTAAACATGTGTAGGAAAATCTTCTACGGGTTAGTTACATGTTATATAAAAGAGAATTTTCTATGGACCATTTTCTCTGGGTTACCTATTAGATGTTAACTTATTTTAACAAGTAATTTATTATTTTATAGACTATTGTAAACTATTATATTTATTCTTTACATAAAGAAAAAGTAAACGAAGCCTACCCTGCCATTCATTCTCACTATTAAAAGTAATCTCTGACTTTGATAAATGAGCCTCAAAACAAAAAAGCTACTTCCTGAATAATAAAATTAATAGAATTGTGCCTATTTGTTGTTACAACAAATAAAGGAAATATCTATTAAAGTCCTACTCTCTGCCACATACTCATATATCTTTCACAAATTTCATACTTATTTAATTCTCCTAACAACTTTCAGGCCTATTTTATTCATACAAGTGAACAAACTGGTAACTGAGAAGTTATATAACTTGGACAGTTTCACACATCTAGAAGGAAAAGTGTCAGGATTCAAATACAGGTCCCTCCAGTTCTACAAAACATTGTTCGATTTCAAAATATCTGCAAAATTCTCCTTTCCCTCATTACCTATTTTTTCCTTTCCAAAGCCAGGCAATTGGTTTGATTTACTTTGTCTTCCATGAAATTGTTAGGTGTAATGTAATAGGAGGCTCTGTAGCATTACAGCAGGTCCTCGAATAACATTTCTTTCAATGTTGTTTCATTATAACATTGATGAGAAAAAAATGTTTTTGATTCCCAGCCAGGACCGCTGTCTTTGTGGAGTTTGCACATTCTCCCCACATCCACCTGGGTTTTCTTCTGGTGCTCTAGTTCCTTCCACATCTCAAAGATGTGCACATAAGGTGAACGGCATGTCTATAAGGTCCAGATGGAGGGAGTATGGGTGTGTTTGTGTGTGAATGTGCCCTGTGATAGAAGGGTGTCCTGTCCAGGGCTGGCCCCCACCTTGTGCCCTGAGCTATTGAGTCTCTGGCCTCCATGACCTGAACTGGAAAAAGGGGGTTGACAAAGAATTATCTTCCTGTTTTTATTAATCTTTCTTAAATGTGTGTATAGCTCACATTTACTTCAATGTTTAATATTAGAAGCATTTTGGGTCTTCACTTAGAAATTTGGTGATATTTTTGAGACCAGGAATATGCCATAGGAATTCAATTCTTGTTTATATTAATTAGCCTATAGTAAACTTGGTTTTGTTATATGTCATTTAGCTTAAAGTCGCAGTTTCCAAGAACCTATCAACAACATTAAGTGAGGACATAATGTATTTTATTTCACAAGCCATCAGTGTGGGTACTGGAAGCTTAATCAATAGCAAGAAGGTTCTGACTACTGCTCAATAAACTGAGGGATAACTACAGGTGAAAAAATAATACCTATCAAATTTGAGCATTTTTGGTTGTATACTTATTGAAAAACAGCTCTTGATATTAAAGAGATTTGTTTTGCAATGATAGAGTCATTAGAGATATCTACAGAGAAGAGCAATTCTGGAAAGATGTGAACCAGGAATATATAAAAGCTCACCAAGATCACTGAGACCTTGGGCATCAAAACTATTTGTGGGCTCATTTCAGAGGGAAGCATATGTAAGCACAATTCAGTGTGTCAGAGGTTCAAATAGGGTGCCAGTTCTACAAAATAGCTCTGGAAGTGCTTCTTTAGGTCGAATCTGAATGAAAATAAATGAGATATAGAAGTTCTAAGTAAACTACTCTCCTTTTAAAACAATTTTTCTCGAGAATCTTATTATCTGCTTTGAATCCCTTAGACAATTTCTGTGCACTAAAGTGAATTAAAAAACTTACAAATATCTAAAGAAAACCTTTCTAGATAAAGAAAATGAAATAAATTCTCACGTTTTTGAAAATTGTTCATCATCTCTCATCTGTAAACACTGGCCATCTGTTTTAATTTTGTCAACAGCCTCATCCGAAAGTCAAAGATTAATTCGTATTTTATTCCTGTTACTCCTTCCTTCCTAGAATATGAATATAAAATATAATATTTGTTTTCAACAATTCTTTAAGGAGGGCTAACTAAGAACATATAGCTAGCTTGAGAATTTCTTTTTTATACTGGGTTCTAATTAATATAATTCTATACTAAAATAAAGGCATGAGGAACCCTAGAATTGAATTATAATTCAATATGGCTTATTTTATGATATATCAAATGGAATTTCTTATTATCTAACACTCAGTACATCCACAGGAGACTGAAAAATAATGTTTCATAATGTTTAAGGCATCACTATAAAATCCTCTGTGTTTTCTGAATCTTCAAAGATTAAATTATATTTGGTTTGCATTATGAATGTCATTCATGGCCGTCTAGCTTCTGGTTTGAGTAGAGATTCTAAGAGGTAAGTAAAAACACCCTGACATGCAGGCATACGCTTCTTTTTGGCAAGGCAGCATGCACCAGAGAACATGGAGGAGGCTACTTGAGAAACTAAGTACATTCAAATCTCATTACCAAGTTTGTATTTCCTCTAAAAATTTATAGTATAGGAAATACCTGATGAATCCATGATGACAGTAAATATTTATAGTATAATTTGAAGAGAGAGGTTATGGGAAATATAGGTGCATATATAAACTAAGATGATAAATTCTGAAGAAGAGGCCTTGTCAGTTCAGTTTACTGCTGTACCCAGGCCTACCACCATGACTGACACAGAATGAGGATTCAGATAATATTTAATATTTAGTTATTATGAATAAATGATTGAACTGAAGCTTGGGAATGGAAATTCAAGTATTTCTCAGAATTTTGGATCAATGAATCTACTTTTGTAGAGCCAAGATATCTCTGTGTTTGAAACTCAATTATTCCTCCTAACAGTATTATTTTGATTAAATATTTCAAAACAAATAAAATACTGGTAAAGATCTTTGACTAAAAAAAAATTCATTTTAAATCCTATTCTAATGGGTAGGCTCTAGATCCTGAAAAAAACTATTTCAATTATTTTCTTGAACATGTAACCTGTAACACATATTTAAGCAAAGTGTACTCTAAATACCCCTAAAAGGCAATTCAAAATTAGACCTCTTTCAAAATATAATGTCTGCATTCTTAATAAAGTAGAGGTTGATGCTCACAGCCAAATATTCATACATGGAGCAAAGGAGCATCTGGCCTGGTTATTCCACTACTGATCATCTTGAACTAAAATGTAATCATGTATAAGAAGGTTAATAATATCTGTAAATCATGTACGTTTACGTTATGGAAAAAGGCTGTTTAAAACAATACACTGTAGTTTATAATTTTGATAACTCTAAAATAATGAATTAAAAATAAACAAAAATGAGCTATGAATCAGGCTGAATGTACACAATAAAATCTGATTTTTAATGCCACAAGAATCAGACACAAGAAGGCAGATAGCTATCATGGCAGACCTATTCTCACAATGTACTTTTTAATCTATGACTCTATGATTTCAAATCATTTCAGATTTAACTGGACTGCAGGAATTCTTTTAATGCATCTTATGTGGTTTTATCACTATTATGATTATGAAGTAGCCGGGACAAAAACAAAAAAGGACCAAAACTGGTCTTAGTGACTATCAAGTTCTTTCCTGAAGTTATAAATTTCTAAATATCCATCTGTACCAATCTGTCTATCTATCCATCCAGTAAAAATATTCTACACATGATTATTGTCTTTATCTTTGGCAAACATTAGTCAAATTGATCAATATCATATAATTCAATTTAAGGCTGAATAAAGTGAACATGTTATTGTCGACTGATAGGATTCACAAAGTATCCTACTGGTGAGTATAAGCTGATCCAGGAGAGCACCAAGAAATTGTTCCATCACTATGGTCAACTCCTGATGATATCTAGATTGAATTTTTCTCAATTACTGCTATATCTACATTGTGAAATTCTGGGTACTAAATTAAGCACTTGATCACATGCTGCTGCCACACATCCAAAATTGTTTCCTGGATAAATGAGGCTGCCTATAGATACTTTTGATTGATGGTGGGCTGGTCCTTTATAAAGTCTCATCAGTTTCATAATTACTTGCCAAGCATGATAGCTGCTCATCTGGTTTCCAAAGCATATACCTAGCTTCCTGTGAGCAAAATAAAAACCAGACCTTCCAGACATTCATTATGTGGACCAATCCAGAATCTCTACTCTTCAACTTCTAATTTTTCAAGGCAATTTCTAATTCTTCAAGGGAGCATTATCTAAGAGGCATGTATTACTAAAAGCACTCCACTACTTATTACTGGATAAAGTTGGATCACATTTGTTTAGCCATTCGGAATTTAACTACACAGTGCTGCATTTTAGTTTGTCTGCCATGGTTACTACAAGGAGAAAAAGTTACAAATCTGGAAATATATATGCTTCATTATTTAGTATCTGATATTTAAATATGTGAAATAAATATATCTACATTATTCACTATGTTATATAAATACATAATATAGGTTTAACTAATTTTATCTGATTTCTTGAAAATTATCTCTAGGAGGTTAGTATATTATTATAATAGCAATATAATTTATGTTCTTAGTATTATTTTTACCTTCTGCCCCTTCCCCTCATCCAAATAGCTAGAATGTTCCATGCTCATTATATCAAGTAGTAACCACTACATTAGAAATAAAAATAATAATAATAAGATTGAGCTACTAAATTTTGAGTTTCAAAATCCAAAATATTCGGAAGAATGCAGAGTGAGTATAAGAAGTTGTTCTTCCCATCTCAGCTCCATTTTCAGAGCAAAATTCCATAGGCTAGGAAGAGAAAGAAAATGAGAGGCAAAAAAAAAAAAAAAAAAAGTCTAGATGTTTGTGATATTGTGATATCACTGAGAAAGGATGTTTGTTTTACTGATGCCCACAAAACAAGCCCCAGTGTTGGGAAAGAATGACAATAACTTCAGATAAATTGGGGCTCTCTAAAAGCAAGATTTGACTAGGCATGTAAGCTAAGAACAGCTCACAGAGTTTTCCTTGGCCTAGATGGGTACAGGAGAAGCAAAATTTTCCAGTGAAACATGCACAGAGAGTCAGCAGGCTTAATGTGTCCTTGAAGGACAGGGAGGCTGCAGTGGCGACCTGCAAGGACCAGTGACCATAGACCAGACTGAAAGGAGAAAGTCTCAGTGGGTGCCAGCAGGGATAGCTGATGACACTGAGGGCCAGATGGCCCCCCACCTGGCACTTTGTAGACACAGTCCTGGAGGAGAATTGGTTAGGGCTAATTGAGATTGAGTTTCTGCCACTTGATGGGAACTGAGGCCAGAATACAAATTAAGTTCAGCTAGAGAAAAATATGGAAAACTGTTTTTTGTGTACTTAAATACCTGAGCTTATGCACTGAGATCTCGCTCTACTGCAAGTGTATGAATGACATATAGGACAACTCTTATTAATCAAATATTGCATTCTAATTGCTGCATTTACATAATATACCTAATTATTTTATTTACCTACTACTCTCTATTTCCTAACTAAACTACCATATCATAATTATTTTATTTATGCATTACTCTTCATTTCTTAATCATAGTACATATTAAAATCTACTATGAGATTATTTGTCTACTTTATCCTCTATATTCTTTCTACATTTTTTCTTTATACTTTTCTTAAGCTTGTCAAAAATGATGGTCAATTTTTACTAAAAACAATGTCTTCTTTTTTGTATGATAACAACAATAGTTTATCAATCTCAAAAATATAATAGAGTTTTACGATCTTCCCTTTTCTTACTGTTTGTGTGTCTCTTTTGGTTTCAAGTACTGGAATTCTCAAGTTTGTAGTCACACTGCAATTGATTACGGTCAGCATTTCAGTCTTCACACTCTACTCTTGGACCAATTATCTAATATTTTCATCTGATTAGACAAAGTATTTCATGGCTGCAAATTCTAAATTTTGGGCATTAATTTTCCTTAATATAGTGCACAGCGCCTTTACAGTGCTGAGAAAATACATCTATTGCCCAAATATTCAAGCAAATAGACATATGCCCCTGGAAAGGGAAATGGGGAAGGGGAGCGAGGATGGGCTCCACTGAGGCTACCTATACATGTAGGAAGTACAGTTCAACTTAGTGATTTAGATACCTTTTGAATTCTGCTGTTTTATTTTATTAGCATCGGTATTAATATCACATCTAAGTTTGATTGGTTCTAAATTCTATGAAGGTATAATTATTTTTAATTAGGTTTTTCATTTGTTGTAACTGTAATTACATTGTGCTTTATACTATTTCCTGTAAAAATGAGGCAATTTCCTTACTGTGTATCTGGTTACTTTTAAATTTTAAGAAACACTGGTTTCTAAAATATAATGTAAAACTAGAAGCAATGGGAGGGTAGACTAAAAAAATTTTACATTCTTCATATGAATTTTAATATTTGAAATATAAATCATTGATGTTTTCCTACTACAAGATTAGATGTGAAGAGTTTTCTACCATGCAAATATGTCATATATTTTTAAAAAGTCTGCCAGTCCTGTGAGTCTTGAATAGAAGACAATGTGTCCTCTAACATCTACTAATGGACAACGATCACAAACTAGTGCAGGTGGCAAATGCTATTTCAGGGTAATAGCTCACACCTGGAAAGGTCTATTTTTTCTCTAAGATCTTTTTACACAGGAGTGAAAATAAATGAATTAGGTCAAAGTATCACATTGGAACCCATGAGCTTTGAGAGTCTCTCAGTTGTTTCTTCACAAGAGACCACTGTCCAAAGGCAAACAAAGAATAAACTATGACCAGAATAGGAGTTCTTAATTTAACCCCTTTTCCTTTTAGTGTAGCTATCACTGGGTCCCACTGCACCTGAATTCATGCACTGTTCACAGTGGGGGGAAATGGTCTGGACAGATGAGGAACATGCAAGAAAGGAAAGAGAAACAATACCAATATGCTGTTTTCTAGAACCATAGCTCTAACCCAAGTTTTCTAGAACCTCTGCTCAGACTCAAGTACTAGGAAGTCCTGCTTGGGGATCCAGTGTTCACAGCCAGGGGTCAGGAGCTCAATCCTTCAGCTGCCCTAGGCATATATGGACACACTGACAGCACTCAAAGAAATGAAATTCCAAGCATAGACATACATGCTTTTGTTCTTTTGAGAATTTCTCCCTCAGCACAAAAGGGGAAGAAAAAGTTAAATAGCAAAACCAATAAGAATTTGCCGTTTTTCCTCTGGTGGCTCCCTTCTTGCAGTTTAGTTAAACTCTCCCAGGAATCTTGGCCTCAAACTGCCATTAGAATAGGAATTCTGAAGAAAAATTTGAATTTTATATAACACAGGTGGGGGAGGGCAGAGCTTCCTCATCTTTTATATGGGGATATGATATTCTCTGTGTTAACAATGACTCATCACTGCATTCACACTCAATAAGGGGGTACCACCACTGGCAGGGGGTTACAGACACCTCTGAGAACTGGGGAGAGGAGCATGTATAGTTTCAGAAGCATCCAGATGATAGTGTTAATATCCTCTTCTTGCCCTTCTCAAACCCCAGGCCTGATATCTCTGAAAAGTCACCACCCATGCTGTGCGATGGAAGCCTGGAAGAATAGTTGGGGAGCGGCAGGAGATGGAGGTAGAAAGACAGGCAGGATTCACATTGTGAAAAGCCATGGGAGTCAGATTAGGGGATTTGGCCTTGAAGTTGATGGGGAACCATGAAGGGTTTTAAAGGAGTGCAGACATATTGAATTTAGACTTAGGATAACAGGTCTGACGGTAATGTAGTGAACAAACTGACAAAAAAGGGGACCGTAGGGAAAACAATATAATTGCAAACACATCTGAAAACATGCTATTCTGGGTAATCTTTATAGAGGCATTAATACATCAGGATATCCCCTAAGAGGAGCTATCAGGATGGGTGAAGTAATGAAAATATTTTCATCTAAAAAATGCTTGAAAGAATCAGTGATATTTACACTGGAGGACAAAATATTAAAGGAACAGGTAATGAATGACTGTCTTCAAATACTTGAATGTATGTTTATCATAGTGAAAATATGAGTTTTGGTTGATTCGAAAGACCTGTCTAGGATGAATGAACATGTATTGTCTTCTATTCAAATATAGATTCATTGTGAGGCCAGGTATTTTTGAAATTAAAACTGATCAGGGATTTATGCTGTTGTTTCAAGTACTAAGCCTCTTACTATGGTATATATCTCAGCTGCTAAGAATAGTTGTGAATTGAAGACTGTGCTTAAGTGTGAGTGTGTATGGGGGATACGGGGAGAGAAAGAGAGAGATGGTTAAAGTGAACGATCTTTGATGTCTGTCAACAGACATAATTCAAGTACAGCACCAGGTAATGTCAAAGTACAAGTCTTAGTATTTTTTAGTAAATGTGCAACTTAGGGTTATGGCCAAGAAACATAATAATGAGACTAAGTAACTCAGAAGCCTTCTTTCCCCCAAAGCCTCTGGACAACTCTCCTTTGTCATCTAAGATGAGGACTAAAAGATGACCTATTCCTTTAATGGTGAAAAGGGAGAGAAGAAAGTAAAAGAAAGCTATTGAATTTTGGGAAGGAATTTAAAAATAATACATAAGAAAAGTAGCAGTTGAAGTGCTTGAGAAGGTCAATTTACTTACTCCCCATAAGCCATGCAGAAACATGATCTAGCCTGGCAATAAGGCCACAATTAATGTGCTTCCAGTACATCTATGAAAAGAATAATACTACTTCAATAAATGTTGCTGTCTAGAATCAGAGAATGGACTTTGTAGCACACTTAAGTCATGGTGAGTCTATGTTAAATAACAATGGGATAATTTGAGTAAAGTTAAGTTACAGAGAAAAGACGGTGACAGCGTCAGAATGGAAAATTTCTACGGTATGAAAGTAGCTAGAATGCACAACGGTGGTAGCTGCAAATTAAACAGGCACTGGGGTCACCATGAAGGCAGAATTCATGTGCTTATTTCAATCATTTCATTATTCTATGTCACATTCTTGAGTGTATTAATTCCTCAGAAAATAGTTGTTGATTGAATAAATGTTGAGAAACATTGTCTTGGGAAAATATCACGTCTATGGCTTTGGCAGTGCTATATAAGTTTTGTGTGTGTGTGTGTGTGATCCTATATATTCATTCTTAATATCCCTTTACTAAGTGGCAAAAAGTTCTGTATGATGAGAGTGGGTAGAACAAGATGCATTTCTAGTAATTGAGTTGGAGGGGGTGAACCAAGAAATGACTGTTTATTACTGCATTTTCCACTTCATTATATGCTCAGTTTGCACCTGTTATATAAATATAAACATAGCAGAAATGAGCATAAGAAAGAGAAGAAAAATATACAAATATGCAACATGAAAAGAAACCTAATTATGCACACCTTTGAAAAATAACAGGGTGAGAGAAAGGATTCTGGTTTCACTATAAAAATGGAATCAATGTGTTCCCACTTTTAGTAAACTCTGCCTTGAGATATTTTTTTTTTCAAGCCAAATCTATGATAGCAGCAGATATTAACTGTGGAAATAAACTAGCAAAATGCATGTCACACTAAAGCACAAATATAGTTAACTCTCTTTCAAAGCTGTGGAGAAAAAAATGTCCTTCACTAATTTATATTAAGGGGTAGATTAAAGTTGACTTCATATCTATTGTCAAGTAAGTAGAATATTTATCTTAATTTCATTTACTTTTATGTCTCCTCTTATTTTCCCTAGTAGCTAGGTTCAGATTTCTTTGTAGACTCTGCTTGTGAAGTGGAAGATAAGGTCAAATCCATCTGTAAGAAGGCACTGTTTATTAAACAGGGCATCTATTTCAGGAGACAGTGCAAGAGACTGTTGTATAGCTCCAGATCAAATGTATCTTTCTTCTTATGGAATCTATTCTTGGCTTCCAGAGCTGGGCTTATGACCATTAATAGAAATGAATGTGACCAGAATATCCCATCATTTCAATTTGTTGTGACCGATTTGCATGGTAGTGCTAATATCACCATGCTAATTAGTTATTGCAAATTATATCTGACAAACCATTAGATAACATATTCACTCTTTCCACAGAGGTCTTATGCTGGACCAAATTATTTACATACTTTATCTCACGTAGTCTCTGTTCAGTTCTGTCAAGCAGTAAGTACCATCTCAATTTGGAGATGATAACCTTAGAGATATTCTTAATGTGCATGGAATTACCAACCCAATAGAGACAGAGTAGGGACTTGAATCCTGAGGATCTGATTCCGAAGCTCCACCAACTTGAAAGTCAAGCCGATATCAAAATAAGTATCAACTCTGTCATTGATACTAATACAAGCTGTAACGGTCTGTCACTGGCACAATTATAGCCAGGATTTAGGGGAAATGAAGAGTAATTAAGCATTTGCTGAGTAGCCTCTACAATAAGCCACCTTATTAATATTTTTATCAAGTGCAAAGAACTAGGGTAAGTGTCTTATAGTTAAACTTAATGCCAAACAAGTAAGTCTGTCTTAAAAGGTTATGAGGATTTATATATTTAAAATTATTACATCTCATTTTGTTCAAGTTGGGTTAAAATGCTCAGATAGAAAATAAACAGTAAAACTACTAAATGAAGTGGTTTGGCTTTGATAGAAAGCCAATTTTAAAATGCCAGCAGTGTGTACCAGGACAGGAAGGGTTAGTAAACAAGGCAATAAAATATATCATTTTGTTATAAAAGCCAGTAATGCCGCATGAGTATAATGGGTTCTTCCAGAGAGAAAAACACTTCCTGCCTGTCAAGGCTGGTAAAGGAAGATGAGCTTGTCCAGTTTCAATTGTGTCCCATATTAAATGGGGCAGATTTGTGTTCAGACCATATGGAGATTCAGTAAGCAGCTTTATGCAACAAAAAGTACCAAACAAACAAACAAATCATCACGCACCATTTTTGCCGTGATCCATGAACCTGATCTTTAAGAAGGTAGTATGCGCTTACTTTTGGAGTTAAGCTGAAAGTTTGGCATGATGATTTATTTCTGACATCTCCAAAGAACGGTCTCCCCCAATTGTTACATGAAATCTAATGTAAACAGAAACACTTTGAGACAATATTGAGATGATGAGTAAATTATATTCACCTGCAACCCCTCCAATGTATGGTTCTAGGTTAAAAGAAGGGCACATGCTACTTTTGAGGCATAATTTCATAACACAAGAAGGGAAGTAAATGAGTGCCCTTCTGGTCTAGGGGAATTAGTTCAGGGCAGAGAAGTAGTCAAATCAGAGGTCAGATACCCCATTTGGGGTCAAAACAGTAAGGTGGTAAAAATGACCAGATGAGTTTGGAAAATTCCCACCGCAGAGGGCTTGCTTCTTTCTTCTCAAAATATAGCCCACACTGTTTTTGCAAGCTACAGAGATGGGAACCTTATTCAGCAGGGCAGTGAAGCTACATGGCAGCAGTTTAGAAATGTCCGAGGGAAGTATCAAACCAGAATGAGGGCTGGGACAGACTGCCTTGCAATGTGCTCCCTTGCAAACATGGAGCATCCTACACAGAAAACGGCAGCAATGTGAACTTATTTTGATAGTCTATCTTGACTCCAAAATAAAAGAAATTCCCCAAATCTTGAGGTCCCTAAGGGTGTAGGGATAAAGGCTAGACTGAGGGCCAGAGGGCTGCAGTGGCGCTCCTGGTGAGGGGAGTAACCACGTAGCTGAGGCTACATGCCTGATGGAAGAGTCTGAGCCTCGGGTTTGGCAGCAGCTGTGGAAGAAGAGGTGGATTCCAGAGAACCAGGTGGGAGAGATGAGACATCACGGTTATCTCCCATGGATACTGTCAGCATTCGGGGTTGCTAGCACAGAGCACACAAGAACCAAAGCAGGGTCAAAAATGCCTCAGCAGTTACCAATGCCAGATGCCCACAGTAAAGGGCATCCCATACCACATGACCCATTATACCACATCATGGTGGGATCAGCATAAACCTAGAAGACAGACCACGGATAATGGATCCTTCTCCAATCCCATAAGAATAACTTCATTGACGAAGGAGGAAAAATATAGAAAAACAGTTCTGCATGGAATTTAGGATTTGAACTGATTGCTTATTTTCTGGACTGTTTTGAAACATTTCAAAGAACAACTAAGATTTTAAATAAAAGTTTGAAAATCCTATATTCATTTTCTACCAGCCAGAATGGGAAGGCTCATGAAGATATTTAGATCATTTGTAGAATCTAAATTCATAAAGAAGGTACAGATTTTGGCACGCCTGCATTAGAGTATGCAAAATTTCAACCATGCTACATATGTCAGACCCAGATAAGGGGATCCACCCCTTCACTTTTTTTTCCCCACATTTAGCATTTTGTGAACTTAGTAATTTTCCTAAAGATTTTGTAAGGAAGATGCACTAAACAGCCTTCTGCCATTCTGCCACGCTCCTGGATCTCTATACTGGATTTGCCAGAAGCTATGTTTCTGATACATGACCATCCCTCATCCCCACTCACAGTGCACAGGTCTCTGAGAAATGACCTCGAGCCCACCAGCTCCCACCACTTTTCCTCCGGGAAACAGTTGTGTTGAGCGAGCTGCTATCTAGACTGTGGATGAAGGGGTTCTATTTTGTTATTTAGACTGTAATTAGAATAGCCTCGCAATTCAAGGCTTCATGCCTCAGTAAAAGAGGGAGCAGCCTGATATTTGTATGGCTATGACTAAAAATAAGAATGATGTATAAATAGAGACCTAGGAGGAAGCAAGATTGAGTGATTCATGCCAGATTCTCATCAGATAGTGTTTGCTAATGGTGAGCTCTAAACCTGGCTAAAACTTAACAATCACCATGGGTCTTTGGAAAAATATTCCTGGTCTCATCATAAAGAGGCTGATCCAATGACATGGCAAAATTTTTAAAACATGTTAACACTGCTTTTCTTACAAAGTAGCATTTTGATGAACATGCCCAGGTCTTTACTATTCAAAATACAAACCTGTTTCAGCAAGGTTGTCACGTGTGTAGGTCACTTGACTGGAAATGTTGAAGTGTCCTGGCCACAGATTAGGGTTTGTCCTGTAACTTTTTTCTCTAGGTAAACTGTCTCACTTTTCTGAGCTACAGCTGCATCGTCCCTAGGATACAGGTAACAATCTACAGTTAGAATTACTATGACTACAGTGATAACAGTGCTCAATTCACATAGAAAGGACAGTGACATTGTTGCTGTTGATGGCTGAGCATCACCTCTCAGCCACAGCTGACATTAACTAAAGTGGCAGTTATTTGAATTGCATTTTTAAGGATTAGAAAATCTAACAATGTCAAGTATAATCTCATAACTTAAAATGTACTTTGGAGACATGTTCATTATTGTTACTGGCACATTTCATTTTTGATAGGGTCAAATACAAGTCACATTATTAGTAATAATTGTTACAATCATTATTGTAACAATTATAATAACCATTATTGTTCTAGCAATAGTGCTCAGCATTCCAATTTGTCCTCTTATAAATTTCTGCTGTCTCACATAGTTCACGCATGATTTTATGTATGTTAAATGATACAGTAAGTGCTTGATTCCTATGTTAATAGTCTTCAGAGTTATATATTTGCTTGCAATCATCTTGAAGATGTTGTTCTCCTCCTCTGGTCTTTATAGTTTTTCTTTAATTTGAATTCATTTTTTTCCCCTCTCACCTATACTCAGATAATGAAAATTTATCTGGCCTCCTTAATCATCAAGAGACATGATGACAAGATTATGGATTTTGCTTCACTGTCTACTTGCAGGTTGATCAGACCTTTTTTTAGATACCTCTCTCTCTCTCTCCCTCCAGATGGATATGCACCTCTTCCACTGAAATTGCCCTTGACTATTAAGCATGCACTGTCTCTCTGTTGTACTGAGATATGACTGTCTCCCAAATAGTTATCTGAAGCCAAACTTATAAAGTACCTGGGGGACTTTCCAGAGGCACCACCACCAAACACTTCCATTCCCTTTCCCCTCCTGTCAAGATCTAGTTTCATTAATTCCACAAACAACTGTGGAGCACCTCCAACCTGTCAGGCGATGTATCAAGTCTCTTCTACTGCAGGAGGCAGTGCATTTCTGTTTATAAATTCTTTGTTACTATAGTTTTTAATATCTGAATAGATGTTAAAATAAAATGGGTATAATGTCTACTTATAAAAATATCTTTCTTGCAGTGCAGTATTAATCATTATTAATATTAGAGTAATTAATTTATATTAGGCACCAATTAAAGGATTTACACGGATTGTCTGTAGTTCTCATAACAACACTAATGTAGATCTCTTTTCTTACCATTTCTTAAAAAATAAACTCAGATTTAGAGAGAAAGAAATTCCTTAAGATCAAATAGCAAGAACCTGGCAAAGCCAGAATTCAAATTTGAAGAACTATACTTTTAACCATTATGCAAAAGTGATGGCTCTTCCGTTTTTGATTCTCTGGCCAGGGTCCCCCTAGCAAGGCTCAGGGACTGGGAATAAAAATAGTATCTTTCTACATTTTTATTTCAAGCAGTGAGGGATACTGGGAGTAAAATTTATTTAGGCCAGCCATATTTATTTTTCCTAACCCAGTTCCAAAAGTCTAATGATAAACAGAAATAATTCTTAGATTCTGACCATAGGTTGTGACCATCAGCTTTGTTTTGGGTTTGAATTTTTTCTGAGTTCTTATAGGAAGGGACATATTGGGCTACTAGCTTACCAGATATTAACATATATGTGTATGTATATATATATATATATACACACACACGTATATATGTGTGTATGTACATGCACACATGTGTACACATACCATACACATGTACATATATGCCTACATGCATGTATGTGTGTATAGATAGATTTATATATATATTTTTCATCAGCTTCGTGAGATTAAGAGAGGTCTCATATTGGATGCTGCTGCTTAGTAAATTGGATTAAATGGAGATTCCTTTTTATGTGCAAAGGCTTGTAACATGTTGTCAGGACAAATGGCATAGTCTAAATATAAAGCTTAAACATGCTTAAAATTTAACAGAAATGACTTATAGATAAAGGGCTGTCTTTTCTTTGACTAATCATTTTAATGTTATTTCCAAAGAAATGCAGAAGCCACGGGAAATTCATCAGCAGCCCCTTCAGCCACACAAAGCAGATGGGGAATGTAAAGCTCTGAGTGATGCAGAAGGATAAAGTTGTCCCTCCTTAGTAGTAGAGCTTTTATTTCAGGATAGACAGTGATACAGGTTTAAAAATGACTTGTGGCTGATGTATATATAGGAAGTACAATATGTTCCAATTTGACAACAGGAACAGCACTTTTTTAGAAGAAAATATAATACAGGGATTCACTCACTCAATTACATGTTTTTTTAAAGGCAGAGGGATTCAGTGGTACAGTGATGAATTATTTCACCAACAGAGGATTTGAGGAAGGCCAATATGACTAAATATGCAGCAGAGAACAAGTGTCGATTTAGCCAAGCAAGTGATTTATCTCATGATTTCTTTTTCACTGAATTTCTTGCCTTCTTGATTAAATTAATGCCTTATTTTTAGCAATGGTTAGGATATTAAAGCAATGGATTTCTTTGCTGGAACAATTAAGTGAAGAAACTTGATGAGGGGCCAAATGGCATTCTCAGAGTTGAGTTTCAGATACTCTGAGCTGGTTTTCTTTTCTTTTTCTTTTTTTTAACCTCAATGCCACTCTTCGTTTAACTGGTAGAGTGGCAAGCTAGGGTCAAGCACCTAGTCAGTGATTCTCAAGTTGGCCAAATATGAGTATTACCTGGAACTAACCAAAATACCCATGTCAGAGCCCCATCCTGGACCAATTTCATTAGGATCTCTGTGTGGGGGCATCTGAGGAATGGGTATTTTTGAAAGCCATGCGTCTTCCTGTCCAGGGTGACTCTAATGAGCAGGTTGGATTGAGATCCATTGGGGTGTTGGATACGTCTTAATTCTAGCTCTAGGTAGACATTGGTTGCTGAAAGAAGTCTGTTCTTGAGCTACATTTTAATCACAAGATAATTTCTCCTTAACATTTTTGCTTCTCAAAAAGGTTGAGAAAATAATAAAATATGCTTGTTAAACTTACCAAGCACTTCATTTTGTGAAATTATGTTAATTAATGTATGAGTCCCTTTCTTCATTATCACAATGAGGCTATAACCTTCCGAAAGGCATCTTGTTTATATCTAGATAAATGCTTGCTGAGATCTTGGCATTAAGATGATAAAGTTAAGCTTCTACCTTCTCTTAATAGGATTTAGAAAGAAATGGAGAGATTAATATCACAGCTGAGGTAGAAAGTAGAATTGACCTTTCTGCATTAAATGAAGGACAATCTGAAAAAGTTGTTCTATCTTAAAACAAGTAAAATATTTCACAATTTTTTCTTGGATCAACTTTTACCAAGTGTTTGGTGCTTTCTTTTAAGTGAATATTTTATCATATTTCTGAAATGTATAAAAGACCACTGAAAGAACTTTAGAATGCCCATTGTTAAACCTACACAGCAGGGCCTCGGTACCTGGTTCAAAGAAATTAAGTTTATATCCACTATAAGCTAGATCTTTTTTTCTCTTTGAACTTTGAATTCTGTGTTGTGCTGGTCCCACTGACACTGTAAATTAAAGGATAAAATGGTGACTTTCCACTTTGCTTTCTATAATGATGTATTCTTAGCTGAGCTTAGGTGAGAAATTTGAATGTTTCAGAAAACCAGATTGCTTTCTTTCTTGCCTGAGGGACCAAACTGGCATAACACAGGATCGTATATCATTCCAAAAAAATTTATACTTGCTTACAGTATTAGATTTTGTTTTAGCCTTTTATTTCTTCTCAACAGATTTTTCACAGCCACAATACTGGAGGCTGTTTCTGAAAACTGCTAATTTTTAAAAATAGACCAGTCAACCAAATTAGCAGGATGACTGAGGGAGAACTTTATTAGGGAGTGAACAGCCGTAAGGTCTCAATAAATCTTTTCAGTCATCTGAAAAAATGAAAAGTTTGGAGGGATAGGGGGATGGGACATGATTAGCTAAGATTTATTCTAACAACCAAGCAAAGTAAATGCATGATTTTGTATAAGTCCCTTTGAAATTTTATTTCCATGGACTAAACTTTTTCTTACCCAAGGGGCTCAATTATTTTCTGTGATAACCTGGATTTAGGAACTACATGTCCTATCTATAGGGGGGGGGTATTTATTTTAAAATACTAATTTGGTTCACCCCAATCTTTCCCTCATTGGCATGCTTCTAGATACCTAGATACCTGTATTATTTATACACACACACACACACACACACACACACACACACACACACACATAATCTCAGTATATTTTATTTAAAATGTTTTCCCTACTAGTCTGAGTCCCTCCAGTGTACTATTTACATCTCCCTTTGTGCCTGGCAATATATGATAGGTACTTGAAAAGCATTCATTCAATTGAAATAAGGGCTTCATTATTTTTTAAAAATATAGTTTTGCTTATTTTTTTTAAATGTGGATGCCTTCTCTCACAGATTATGAGACTTTTAAGAGCATGGACTGGGCTGGTATATAGTAGGTGCTCAGTATATGTTTGTTGAATTGAACTGATTGTTTCTCATGAATTTGCATCATTACTTCACAATACATACTTAGTAGTTTAACCAGTATTTATGGAAAACATTTTATAGGATACTGTGAAAGTTAAATATAGGAGATTAATCTCAAGAAAGACTTCTATAGAGATATATTTGAGCCAAGATCATAAAAATGAGTAGGCAAGGGTGGTGGCCGGGGAAATATGCATGGAGGTGGGCGGTTACAGGCAAGGAAGTATATAGCAGGTTGGCACATTAAAGAAACTGATAAAAGCCAGTGTTGCTGAAGCACAAAGTGGAGGACAAGGGTTTTAAACAAAAAATATTAATAACAATATTTGCCTTTGAAACTCTTTATGACTGGCTTATGAAAAAATCATAGAGAGCTCTAAGAGAAGAGGTGGCCAGGCCAAATAGGATATTATTGAAGCACTCCAGGTAAGAGAAGATGGTGGCTGGTACGTGGGTATGATAATGGTGATGATGTTGAGAGATGATGTGACTCAAACATATTTAAAGGCTAAATCAGCAAGGCTTGCAAATGGATTGGTTAATGGTAAAAGAAACAGAAGCACTTCAGAATGATTCCTAAGCGTCTGTCTTTGTAAAGAGGTGAGTGGTTTTTCCTTCCACTAAGGAATGAAACATAGAGAAAGGCAGGGGTACAGAATTGTGTAACTTTGGACATATTGATTTTGCTGTGCTTCTAAATATCTAAATGGTGCTATCTAGAAGACAACTGATATATACCTCTGGAGGTCAGGGGAGGACTAAACTGCAAAAATAAACAGAGTCATTGCCATGAATGACTAATTTTGAGCTAAAGCCACTCACTGGTTTAACTGGCCTGGGATTGAATATAGAATGAAAAGGGAAGGGAAAGCCTTAGACTGAGCCTGCAAGGTCCCAGAATTAAAGAAGAAGAAGAAGAAGAAGAGACTGGGTAAAGAAAGAACGTTGAGAAGATGGGTACAGAGAGGGAAGAAGAAAACAAAAATTATGCTGGTGTATAGGGGAAAAAAAAAAAGTGTTGCAAGAAAGAAAGTATGGTCAGCTATGCAGAAGCCCAGAAAGTTTGATTGCACTTAATAACACGCTGGGATAAGGAGTGGATGACGCAGATGGGGGTGGGGTAGATAGTAAGACTTTGAGAAAAGCTATCGAAAAGCTCCCTCTGTTGACTTCTCTGTCTCCCATATCAATTTGAAAACCTTTCTAAGTAAGAGAGTTTTATGTTTTTTTCTTTTTTCTTTTTTTTGTTGTTGTTTATGTTAAGTCATCTAGAGGGAATTAACTAATAGAAATGTTGGTGTTTTGTTGAGAACAGAACAGGCTTGACATAATCTTTTAAGAAGGGTGGAAGAGGCAACACATAGCAGGATTACATGGCAATGACAGTTCAGTCAAGGTTAATAAATATCCACTAATTATAGAGGCAATAGTTTGACATGCATTGTTATTGTATCTAGCTGAGCCTGAGTTACAAGATGCCGGTCAGATAAGCCAGATAGTTGGCTTCATCAGGAGTTGACAATTTTCATGATCAGAAAGTGAAAGCCAAGTCAGACAAGGGAATTTGGGGTAGTGATGTGAACTTACTGACGTGATGATCTATGAACTTTAAGCTGACTAAGGAAGGAAATGAAGACAGAAGTGTGGGAGCGCTAAAGGGTAAGAAGAGGCCTATGAGAGTGAAATGAAAGCGCCAGCTGTCATGGATGGGGTGGAAGAATTATCATATGGGGGACTTCCACGGTCAAGCTGATGAATGAAGAACGGTCAGTGATAGTGGCACCAAGGAAGTAGAGGTGACAATAAAGTGGAAAATAATCATATGGGAGGTACTTCAACAGTTAAAGTTTACTTTCAAACTAGGATGCTTAAATTAGTGGAGGCAATACTGTTTGGGGGGATAAGTATGGAGCAATGGATGTGAGACTAATTGCCTGAAGTGTAGTACAAAAATTTATGGGAGATGAGGAGGTCGAAATGAGACACCAGGCTCTAGAATCTTAAGGGTCATTCACATGATCCTGCACCAACAATCACGGCAGGAGTTGGACTGCAGAAGAAAACTTAAATAAGTGCACTCTATAAATCTTAATTAAATGTCACACAACAGAAAAATAGTAAAATGAGAGGTGATGGTAATTGGAAAATTGCTATTATTTTTTGGTTGTTGGCTGAAAACTTCGTGGAATAATTTCAAATAGCTTTTGGCCTAGGTTAAAGTAGAATAATCTATTTAAACTATTTAAAAATATAATATCTTAAGTTTTCTGCCTCTGAGACCATATTTTCTACATAAATTAACTACAAGAGTGAGTCTTTGTTATTGTTATCTTTAAAGCATGGTACAATTAGATCATTCTCAATATGAAATGAAAACTATCAATAATAATGAAGGATAAATAAGTTTTCTAAATAGAGGTTTTTGTTCTGTATTGTCTATTTCTTTGCCAGCAGAAGAAAATTTATAACCTCATCATCAGATTTAGCACAGAAGGAAAAAATTAAACTTTGGTCTAATAAATTAACTTACTGTACATATTCTGGGGAAAAAAGCTTTAGGAAATACCTGAAACATAATAAATCAGTTTAAGGAATAAAACAGTAGTATATATCATCATGTGAAAAAAAAATCCTGGAAACGTTGATTTATCTAAGATTTCCACAAGAAAAAAAAAATCCCTATCTAGCCAATGTTAATCACCTAACAGGAAGCATATATTTAAAATTTTTCAGAAAGGAAGTGTCAACTAACAGCGAGTAACATGAATTTCTCTTTTCCTATCAACTCAAAGAACTTGTTTTAGCATATTATAAATGGTAGTACGATGCTGCTTCAGAATTTTAAGGATAACTTACATGAAAAGGAATCAAATTGCTACTAAAATATAATTTAAATATGTTGTACTGAATAGTTTGAGATTATACTTTCTCTAGATATATATGTGTGTATATGTATATGTATGTATGTCTGTATATACATATTTTAAATAATTGAATAATTATGGATATTATATATCCAAGAAATGTCAAAATTAACCACACATATTTTCTAATAATATGTCAATGTACACATATCTGGGCTAATTAACCCAAGAAATTATGGTTTACTTCTATTTTTAGTTATTTTTCTGGTGAAAAAATAATCTAAATAAAATATTAATGTTTGATGCTATAGATTGCTTAACTACAGTCTTCTGTAATTCTTGAAAATTTTATTTTACTCAAAAAATTCTTTATAATTTTGTTCACTTGTTCATGGATAGTTCAGAGGATTTTCATTGATTAGCTACTATCTTCACGTCAGTGTTGTAAACATTGAATATTTCTTTAAATACCCTTCTTCTTAAATAAACATTCTTCATAATTATAGTACTGGGAAGATAGGGCCAGTAGTCACAATTCATACCTTACTCATATCATATCAAAATTCTACTGCAGGCGATTTCATACATTTTATTGGCTAGGTTTCAACAGAACTAGCCCAAAGCAGGGAATATCTGTTTAACTTGAATGCAAAACACATGACAGTGTTTTGGAGTACTGGCAGAGCTTCTGCAGGAGTTGTGCATTTCAAAGGGCTGATGTTTTAGTGTGGCCTGAGGAATCTTGAAATGGAAACATTAGAAGGTTGGGCTAAAATTCCAGAATGATATTCTATCAGAAAGCAAATCTGATGGACTTTGCTGAGATTAACAGTTTCCAAACATGTGTGTAGAGAGCATTTTGGAATATATTTCGAACACTTATGTGAATGCGTTGTCACAGAAAAAGCTAGCAACACAAAAGGCTTTCTGACCAAAAAAGGTGGGAAGCTCAGGTATAGAGCACCACAATTACTTCCAGGCTTAGAAGAGAACGAGAGGCACTGTAAAGGAAACTATATAGGATACCAGGGGGAGTGGTGCAGTGCGTATACTATATATAAAATTTTTAAATGAATTAACAAAAGAAGAAAGAATCAAAGTGAATCCAAATAAAAAAGTAAAATCTTGAGAACAGATTAAGTGCCAACCCAATGAAGTGTGTGAGTTTCGTAAGCTGTCTCTGCAATACGTGACAAAAAAATGGCACACCAAGACTTTGGAAGCACAAGAGCAAAACTGAGAATAACTCAACCAGGAGACAAACATTACTGATTTCCAAGAGAGAGATCTGAGTGTTAAAATTAAGCTCGTGCCAATTCAGTAATTCAGGATTTAATTTTTATTTATTTGTGTGATTTAAACGTATAACTTCTTGGTGACTCTGTTAAAAATTTAGCCATAAAGAGATTAAATTATTGTAAAGGAACCTCTCTTCATATGCCTCATGATTGAGCAACCCTAATAAAGCATTATTTTAAAGATATTTTGGACCAGCTGGAACATAAATAAAAAATGAAGTGTAGTGTAATATCGCTAGAAGTAAAAATATACTCATCCAGGTTTACAAACTGACCTTATGGCCGCACAGTGGTACCTAGGCAGGAATAAATATGTTCATGCACAGACCTCTGGAAAGAAGCAATTAGATAACAAGTTGTGAGGGAACGGGTACAACCGAGAGAGATAGGACCCACAACTTCAAGTACAGATACATCATTTCCTACTTACTATCTCTATAATATTGAGAAAGACACTATATTTCCAATCCTCAATTTCTTCATCCATAAGATAATAAGTAATATAGGCTATACATTATATGATACTTGAAAATTTGAAGTAAAAACAAATGTTAGTTGCTATTTTCTTGCTAGTGTATTTTCATATACTTTCTATGTATCTTGGTGCTCTTTCCTTTTCCTGCAGGATCTTTTCTTAGTGTAGTTTCCCTTCCCTCCACCACACATACACTTAGTCACACCCAAAGAACGTTTCTATATCTATTCTGCTCCCTAGTGAATAAGAACACCAGTCAGTCTCTCTCTCTCTCTCTCTCTCTCTCTCTCTCTCTCTCTGTGTGTGTGTGTGTGTGTGTGTGTGTGTAAGCAGGGGGGTATTGGTCACGACTAACTCATGAAGGAATGAAGAAGTTTAAGTTTGAGATGAACAATGATAGGGTAGATAACAATTTCTACTATAGCATTTGGATAATGCTAGTCTTGATCCCTTTCTGTTGTGTAGCCTTCATTTTTTTAGACTACATCCTTGGAGATCCTTCTGTCTTTTCCATATGGTCTGTGTGTATGTTCTCATCATCTCCCATGTCTTTATTTATATGTTGTTGTAGCATGATGGTGACTTGCAGATCATATCTTTCTCCTGGGTTCCAGATACATAAGCTTGCATATCTTCCAGATAGATCCCTCTGTATGTATCATTGGGACCTCAAACCCAAAGCCACCACAGTTCAATTCATCTTCCTGCACTATTTCTATTCTTCACCCTATTTTATTCTTCTTTTGTTCTCTAATTTGATTAGTGATATTTTTTTCACTGTCTCCCAAGCTACAAACTCAAAATTCATTCTCGACTCTCCTCTCCTTCATATCCATTCGCTCATCAAGAATTTAAGATTATATTCCTTAAATTTTTTGAAATAGACTTTGTAAAAATCCATTTCTGTTGCCACTGCCTTAGTTCAGGCCCTCACTTTTATACATGAATGATTACAGGAGTCTTGACTTGTTACCAGGATAACCTTTCAAAACTATAAGCCTGAATATAGCAGTCTTCTTCCTATAAGCGTTTCTTGCTTCTGCCTCACCCAACAGTCAAGAACCTGCACAATCAAGTGAAAACTCTTCAGTGTCACTCTGGCCTCATCTTTCACCTCCTCATATAGTACTCTTCTATAATATCAAATTATTTAAATTTCTAGAGTACCTGAAGATGTTTCACATTTCTGTACCTCTTCCTGGAAAGCCTTTGCCCCTACACGTCCCTCTTTGCCTTTCAATCATGGACTTTACATCCCTTCTCCTAAAGGTAGCTTGGATGTCACAGCTCTGTTATGCTTTTACTCATTATAGACCAAATACTGTTAAAATGCTTTATGTACATTTTCATTTAATCTTTATAGTAATTATCCAAAATTGGTATTATTTTTTCCATTTACAGATGAAAAAACTGAGCCACAGAAAAGGCAAGTACTTTTTTCCAAGGACACACGGTAATGGTATGAGGATTCAAAGCCTAGTGGTTTCAATGCAAAATCCATGTGGGTAAATGCTACAGTATGTCTGTCTTTCCCTTTGCATACTCTTATTATTGCATTTATTAAGTGATATTACACTATTCTTTTGGTTTGTTTATGACTACACTTTGAGCTCCCTGAAGATTGTCTATTTTTAATTCATCTCTACATTCTTACTCTTTAATATAGTTTTGTCAACACAGTAGAGTTGAATAAACTAAATTCGTCAAACATTTTTTACCTTCCTGTTCAACAATGATCGACTCTGATGTTTCCTAAATTTTTCCCCATGCACACCTATGGTGGATGTTCCACAGGAATACAATCTCACAATCAAACCTGTCTGAGGATTCATTTAGCCTGTATCTTCCTCTTGTAGTTTTGCCTACACGTTAATATATTAAGGGCTCTATGAGGAATTCCTTTAAGAAAACTTTCCTTTTTTTTTTCAAATTGAGAACTCCCCAAATATATTAAACTTCTGAATGTTATTCCTGTCTTCACCTGACCCTCAGGAGTAGCTATCATGCCTGGTAAACTTTTGGAAGCTCCGGAGACTGAACTCTGGGAGATACTGCCTTTAATGGTAAAGTCAAAAATTGCTTGGCCAGACATTGAAAAGCCATTCTACACTGACTCTAAGTGAATTCTCTAGTCTTTCTGCTCCATTCAGATAGCCTTCATATATCCACACTCACTCTTTTCCAGAAAAAATAATTTTACTTCCTCATTTCTCTACCTTAGCTCTGAGCATTTCCTGAGCCAGGATGACTCTCCTGACCCTGGCTTTGTTAATGTGTAGCTCACCTCTTCAGCAATTATTGCTTTAGCTGTTAATTTTGTTGTTAATCATGTACTACTATGTCACATATTTCTCTTATTGGCTAGAAAGGTTATTTAAATCTTTATCATGCATGTTTTACTTTTCAACAGATTTCTTAAACTCTTTGACCTACACCTGAGTTCCCTCCCTGCCCGTGCAGTGCGGCACACAGGGCAGGCACATCATAAATGGCTGATCTGTTACTGCTCAGAAACCAGCAGGAGGGATTTCCTGAAATCATAAGCTTTTATTTTAATGCAGTGAAAGAGAATTTCAAGATGAGGAATTTACATATTATATGTTGTACAAACTAGGTTGAGTTTGAGATTCCTAGAAGAAATAATGCATATCTTAAAGATATCACTTCGAATTTTATTTCAAATAATTATCCTTTGACAGGGAAAAAAGAACTGTATTCAAGAAGTAAAAGCAAACTTCATCCATTATGATTAACCACGAATGTATCATAGTTACTTTACAGGTATCTTATACTTCTACAGTTCCACTGGGGAAAAAACAGGTTATATAAAAATATTTTGTCTGTGATTAGAATTGAATTCTAAAGTAGCACCTTGCTACCTCTTCCCTAAGACAAATGTACTTACTAGAAAGCACATAACTGAGAAATGAAAGCTACAAACAAATGCGTTTTCCTTTGTTTTTATCACTAACCAATACTTACCATACCATGACAGAAACCAATAAACGCTCAATACAATTCGTAGTCTCACTAGCATATGGATTTCCCCAGGAGCTTCCCTGATGTCTAAACCACTACCTTAAGACATATTGAATACTCCTACCTCCATTCCACTTTTAATATCTGTCATGATTCTGCCTTTAGAAAGACAAGTTAGTCATATGATGACAAGTAGTTCAGTAACTACCTGACAAATCAGATGGTTTTTTTTTTTTTAAATCTGTTCTCTTCATTTGATTTTGAGGTGACATTTATTGTTATAAATTTGGCAGATATAACCTTATAATGATGTGCATGTGAATGATATGTTTTAGTGCTTATTTACTCATTTCAACTTGAAATATTTATGTATATACACATGGAAATGTGTTATTTATTTAATCTCACATAAAAACTATGCTGTACTTTTGGCAAGTCATCAGAATAAGATGCCATCTTTTAGTAAGATGTATTTTCCATCTCTCCTGCTTGTTTTTAAGGCTTGGCTGTGTCAGTATCCATCCACACCACTCAGTACACCTGGATCTGCCCAACTGTCAGTCACTCTTGAAAACTGTCAGAAGACATTGGGGACTGACAGCGACAGGCTTTGGAAAGGCTGGCTTGACTAGCACATGGTAAATGTTAACTTTAAAACTTAAAATAACAAATAATATACTGGACTTATTTTAACACAATCTCTATTACTTACTTTGGCTTTTAAAATACTAAAGCTATACTAAATATTTTTTATTTCTGGTCCTTTTGGAAAATGTGGATCCTGTGCTTTCTCAAGATAATTTATGAGATTTGAAAGGAGGTATTTAAATCACAAATCCAGCAGCTTTTCTCCATCATACTATTAACTGCAAATAAACAACATCCAAGTTTTGTTTAATTCATCCCTAAAGGTGTTTTCTATAAATATAAATCCACTTGCATATAGTTACAGTACTATCACGTCTCTACATTAATAGAATAAGTCCCTAAATTTATCTGCAATGCCTATCACTATGTATGGGATTTGTTATTTGCTCCATAAATGTTTGTGAAAGAGAAGGAAGGAATGAAGAAAAAAAGAGAGAGGGCAAGTCAAGAGAAGAAATATTCATAAAGGGCCTCGAAAAAAATCAATGCTAATAAAAAAGGATCCCGGAACTGATTTCCTACATCACACATGTCAATAACAAATCTAAGAGAGGTTAAGAGTAATAGGAATTATTACTGGCAGAGCTGAATTTAGAACCCCAGCCTGAATCACAGGCTTTTGCTCCTGTAGGTTGCTGCCTCCCTAGGTTATAAGAATTGACAGGGAACAAGTATTTCTTTCCACTTAATGTATTAGCATAATTTTTCTCCCACAAAGTCTGTGAATTTTTCTCATTTTCCTTGCTGTACATTACTTCTTCATCTTTAAAACGTGTTTAGAAAATTCAAAAAGCTATAAACAGTTTTTTTTTTAATGAAGATGTGGTGGCATTAAGTGATGTCACAAATGTAGAAATTTTTAGCATCTGCTGTATTCTTCAAGAATTGTTGTAAAGGTTAGAAAAATGACATGTACTAATAAGACCCATGGCACTAATGAGAGGGTCTGTTGCCATATAGTATCTTAAAATCCTCCCTACAGTTCATTACTATGCCATGTTGATCATGTCATTTTTAGTAAATTCAGGAGTGACTCATTCCTGGCTGACAGGTAAGTGCAGATACTGTTACGTTACCTTAAGCTCTGTCAGTGAACTTATCAGAAAATAAAACAGACCTTCTTTATTAGGAAAACATAAATGTCCAAACTTTCTAGTGTTTTTATCTTAGTATTTTGAAATTTTCTGTACACCCTTTGTTAAAATATTATTTTTCAAGCATGGTCTGAACCAGCATGCTTTAGAGGAAGGAAAAAAAAATCATCTTTGTAGCTTCACAAAAATGTTACATTATCTTTTTTTTTTTAAGCCTGGAAATAGGTTTTTCTTTTTTTGCTTTAGTTTTAACGATGTGCAAAAAACCTTAAAGATTCTTTTAAAAGATCGTGATATTTTTTATTTATTTGTTACATGCAGAAGAAAAATTAAATTTATGTTTTCCTAAGCAGAAAATGTTTGTATCTGGACAAAACTGCTTCTATAATGTATCTTTGATCAATAAAGTTTGCACTATGAATGTTGATTTATAATTATATAAATGTGTGTCCTTCCCAAAGGTGATATGTTCTTATTTTGTTATTTTTATAAAATTAAAATTCTACTTGTGAAATGTTTGCAATCATAATCTTACATTTAAAAAAAAAACCCTAAAAATTAAATTTCTGTGTTGGGGATCAGGTGATTTGGGCAAATATCTGAACCTATCTGTGGCTGTCATCTCAGGGCATCTTCTTCCCTGGCAGGAAGAAGTGTCCTCCACACACCCATAGTCACATATTCTCTCTTCGAGGAATTTGGAAATGGGATTAAGACACTATAGTTTACTTAGGGTTAATCTCTGGAAAGGAGTTTGTAAACTCTTGGGAACTTTGATTCAGCCATCTTACTTTGTGGACAGTGCATGAGAGAAATCCAATTAGGAGAAAGAATCAGGGAAATGTAGAAAAGACAGAGATGAAAGAAGGATGCACACCATTCCCTGAGGTCCTGACCATACCTTTCCCTGACATCTCAACCACTTTTCAATTCCTATGTGCAAACCCAAGTCCATTCATTCTTCATGTCTTGATTTTCTCAGACAATTTACATTTGATAAAAGTTACTCAATTTTGGTTTGGCTTTGCATCGCTTTTCTAGATAAGCTCTGTCAAGCTGATTTCTGTTACTTGTAAATAAAATCTTAATGGGTACCTGTGTCTCAGTTATTGGTGGTGATATCTGTGTTTACAAGTGCAAATGAGAATGAGTATAAATTAGGTTTTTTTGTTTTGTTTTGTTTTTGTTTTTAAATAAATTTGACTGCCAGAAATGAGGTTTTAGTAGAATAAGACATACTACAGATTAACAGGACATGAAAACCATTGGTATTGACCAGGCTGTGCCCATCAGGGAAGATGCCTCCAAAAGTCAATGGATAAAATCTAGCAGAGTAGAATATTCAATCATTAAGGTTCCACAAATAATTGGCTCATGGGAAGAGAGGGAGATATTCTGTAATGTCATTATAGCGAACCTAACATGATGACAGAGATATAGGGAAAATACAAATTAAATTTTGGACTGTCCCTGAGGTAATTTGTATCTATAAATACGGGTACTTTGACAGGGGCTGCTAAAATTGAGTAGATTATAAAGTAGAGTCTTAGTCGTGGAAAAAATTAAGTGTTCCAATACTGTTACCCAGTGGTTCTCAAGCAGAGGTGATTTTGTCCCATGAGGACGTTTGGCAGTATCTGAAAACCTTGTTGGTTGTTACAACTGGAGTAGGGGTTTGTTAGTGACATCTAGTGGACAGAGGTCATGGATACTCCCAAAGACTCTGAACTGCAAGGAACAGCCCCCCACAATAAAGAATTATCTGGCCCAAATGTTGGTAGTGCTAAAGTTGAGAAACATTGCTTAACCAGTAAATAAGATCAATGGACTCTTTAGATACTTCATAGTGAGTCTCTTAACTCCAAATTTAGAGTCCTTATGGTTCTCATCTATTTAATTATTTTAAATTAATTTCAGATAATTAATATGGGTTGTGGAGAGGGAGCCAAGGTCCACTCCCTAACTGGCAGTCTGTCACTGGAGTTATTTTTATATATTATTTTTCTTATCATATATCTACCCTGAATATATAGCACCCAACATAATTGTATCTCAGTAACTCAGATGCTGGTCAGTACTGTGGTTCTTGAAGGCTTTAAGCAATTCCATCATGACGCTCTAAACCGAAATACAGAATAAGCCTATATTCTGATTCAATAGGGCTGAATCACAGGGTGATTCATCAACCCTGTCTCTGCGCTGGGCCTCAGAGAGGTTAGCTATTTATATTATCCAAAGGTTCTGAAAGTGCAGTTTCAGAGAAGTACCCTTCCACACACTTACCCCAAAATGGGGATTCAGCAACGCTGTTTGACTTACTTTCCATGAAACCACATAAGAATGCTCCTATTTTTGAGTCCAATAAACATTGTTTTAGTTTCCTATTGCTGCTGCAACAAACTACCAAAACTCAGTGGCTTTAATCAACACAGATTTATTCTCTTACATTTCTGGAAGTCAGAAATCTAACATGGGTCTCATTGAGTTGCATTTCTTCCCAGGGCTCTAAGGGAGAAATTGTTTTCTTTCATTGTCCCTCTTTTAGAGGCTTCTTTTATTCCTTGGGCAATGACCCCTCTTCTATCATCAAAACCAGCAATGACCAGTTGAGTCTTTCTCAGGAAACCATCTCTGTGTCTGACTCTTCTGCCTCTCTCTACACCTGTGTGCAGAGCCTTGGTCCAAAAGGATAATATAGATAATCTCTTGATTTTAAGGTCAGCTCTTTGCCATGTAACATAACACGGTCATAGATTCTGGTGATTATGATGTTGCCATCTTTTGCGGGGGAGGGAGGAACAATTATTCTTTGTACATACTCAGTAAAAACTATTTTACAAATAAGTAGATAAGGCCTATATAGCTGTATTATTCACAAAATCGAGCTTTGGCCTTTGAAATGAAATAATTCTATTAGACATTTAAACGAAGATAGTAAGCAAATATAGTGAGGATTTAGAAGAGTATCATGAACTTTGTACAATATTCATTTTCTAATATTCTTCCTTCTGGAATTTTCACAAAACAAATGAAGTTATAATTTAGGAATAAAGGAATTTCAGAACATTACATTATTAAATAGTTATTAATTTTATTGTTAACATAAGATTAAGTATGTGACTTCTAATTTTATTAACATTTTGATATGTCACAAAAATCCTTCCCACACTCCAGCTCTCCATCCCTAAAAATGCAATTGTCAATCAAAAACGTTAACAGGTAAAAATAATCCTCCTTCCTACATTGGGAACAAAATCAAAGCAAAGCAAGTAGAGGAGGGGTGAAAACTGCAATGTTGTAAGCTATCCTTTATATTGGTGACGAGGGACTTTGAGATAATGTTTCTGAGATACCAAGAAATTCAGGATCACCGATATCAATAATAATAATAATAAAATGGATAGTTTTCTACATCTTGAAATTACTCCTTGGAAGAAGTATGCTTTAGCCTGTGACCCACTTATTAAATTAGTAGTAATTTAGTAAAAAGGGCACAGAAAGTCACCTAACTTCTTCACACATCTTTAGGAGAAAAAATAAAAATAACATAAAAGTAGTTCGATAATGCCTTTTTTTTTCCCAGGAAACCAAGGGATTTCCAACATATCCATTCTATATTGACGATTCCATTAAGAGAATGTCATAGACACTGATGCACATAATGATGCCTCTGAATAAAAACATACTCTACTTATACTTTTTAATAAGTCAAGGGAATAAGCAGTGCATTTAAAAATGCTTATGTCCTAAAAAAACAATAATTAGGAATAAAGTGAACATTTTTAAGCCTTAAAAGAGTTTTCCTATATCTACAATATCCCAGTTATTCTAGAAAACAAACATCAAAAAGAAGGAAGCAAGTCCTCTCTGAGGTATAAAAGTTCATAAATTTAAATAATTTAAAAATATAGAATAGGAGATGCTACATGTTGTAAATAATTGTCAGCTGAGTTGTATAAAAAATTATGGATATAATATGTGCATCACTGAAAATAAGTGCCATACAGCTTAGCTTATCTATCTCTATCTCTATCTCTATCTCTATCTCTATCTCTATCTCTATCTCTATCTCTATCTCTATCTCTATCTATCTCTATCTCTGTCTCTATCATCTCTATCTCTATCTATCTCCTCTATCCCTATCTCTGTATCTATACCCATTCCTTTACCTATACCTATACCTATACCTATACCTATACCTACACCTACATCATCTATCCTGGTGTGACCAAATGCAATTTGAGGTCTTGGAAGGCTGAGAACATGTCTACATTTTTATATCACATACAATGTCCAACAGTTACTTGATCTTAATAAGCAATATTGTTTTTTGTTTACTGCATCCTACAGTACTGAATATTAACATTATCACATATAATAAACTGATTAACTGACAAAGAGCTCTAATACAAAAATTTTTAACTGCAAATTCACTGTTAGTAAGTTAGGTATATTCTATATTTCAAGCTATGCTTCCCAACTTTATGTATCATGCTGGTTAAATTAAGCACACTTGGCCCAGAGGAATGGGTACTGGTTCCATACCTCAATTCATAAGAAGATTTTAAAAAACACTTCATTAAGATTATAACTCTAAGCTTGTTGCCTAATAATTTAAAATATGTAAATTATGTACGTAAACTATACAAAAAGATAACCCATATAATTTTTTAATCGCAAGTGCATTTTAAGTCCCTGGAAATATTAAAAATAAAAAAAAAATAAAAGAAAATATGCTAGAATTATTTATCAAGGTTTCCCTTTTAAGCAACAAAATGAATCATCGTTAGAGGTAATGAAAAATTTCACTCTCAGGTACAGTAACATGTGACTAATAGCCTTAAAATAGCAACCAGCTTTGCAATAACCAAAGAAAGAAACTACTGCATTAATCCACATAATGAAACTGACTTGATGTTGCCTTCTCCAACATCTCTCATATCTTAAGAAAAAAAATCCACTATACTCTGTTTCGATGAAGAATAAATATTTATTTTAAAAAAAATATCAGGAAGTAGAAATTAAACATTTATGGTTCCCAAAACCTGGAGTGCATTTGGTGGCTACGATCACCATGCTGTGCTCGCTGTTCCTTGCTTTCTGTGTTCTAGTCAGCATCCGTTGTGTGGGGAAGGGAAGCACATGGGAAGCTTCCTTAATTTAGTTCCTTTCATCTGAAGATTTCGAAACCTTTGCTGATGGCTATTCTTTACAGCTGCTGAATAAATGGGAGCACTGAGCCAATAGGAGGCTATAACCATTCTATAAATGAATTACGAAGCCATAGAATCTTGTTAAAACAAGTAAGGATATAAATGTCTTAGATATCTTGCTCCATTCTGAACCCACCTTCTCTTTTTTAAAATCAACTTTCTCTGCTTTGTACCCTTTTTCCTACATCCTTAGGTTAATGATGAGCTTGCTTACTTGTTGAGGTACATGCATGGAGTCAAATTTTTTTTTTTTTTTTGAAATGTAGGCCAGCTGCTGTACTACTTATGTGAGTATGCACAAATAGGAGAGTAGAGTGTGTATGACATTATGACATGCAATCTGAATGTGCTTTAGGGTAAAAATTATACAGAGGGAAAAGAAAGAAAGAAAAATAAGTCTTTACACTGAAAACTGATGGAAAAGGAAGTAGAAGAAATTACTATTATGGTTAGAGGGTTAGGGTATCTAAAAACATACTAAAGAGACTGATGAGGAGAGGAGGGGAGTACAAGAGGCAGAAATGTGGCTAAAAAAGGGGAAAGGGACTATGGCTCTTTATTAACACAGTACATCCTTTTCATTAGTGAAATATCTCTGAAGACTTTTCAAAGTCATGACTCCCACACCTGGTCAGTCACCTGAATCACCTGAAGATTGCAGGTAAATAGATTCCTATTGTGTGTTCCTTGGAGATACCAATTTATTAGATTTGGCTTAGAGTCTAGGAACCTGAACAATATTTTTAAAAGATTCTGTGGTGAGTCTGGTATAAATGCTTGAAGTAATCTAACTTTCGACCATGGTTGTCACCTAAGAGGCATATCCAGCTAGGAACAACACATAATTTGCTAGCTTGTATCCACTAACACTGAGAAAGACAACTTAAAATAGGAACAGAGAAAAAATGGGTCTGTCCAGCTATCAAAAGTCACATCAGACTGCTTTATGTTGTCAATATGCCTGCATTGTCTGTGTCTTGAGATGCTGTTCTGTTATCTGGCCTAGATTTTGCTCCCTGCTATTTTCTTGGTTTGAACTACTGGAGATGACCCCAATGCATCCCAGTTGGAACACTGGGCTTTATCTGGATCTTTGGGTTGTCCTGTAGTTTGCCCACATTGCCAACTTTGTCCTTAGCTTTATCTTCTATTTATACTGACCTTGGATTCTAACAGGCACAGAATGGGAGAAAGTTCCAGCCAAAGCTTTCACCAGTGTGCCTGCAGAATCACTTCAGGTTTTCTCTCATGGTACCTTTAGTCCACTCCTTCTGACCCTCTCAATTCAGATTCAGTAAAAAATGGCCCAAAGATTTTGCTAAGGTTTACCTGAATCAAGATTTCTTAATCACTTTAATGATATTCTATCAATGGTTTTTAAAGAGTGATCTTTGTTCCTGAAGCAGAAACACTGGTGTCTTGGTTAAGATGCACCTTCCCAGGCTGCATAACCTATCGAATTAGAATCTATGTGTGCATTTATGAGTTAGGAATCTGCATTTTAAACTAAGTTCTGAAGGTAATTTTCACATACCTTAAAGTTTGAAAATCATTGGGAAACACCAATTCTTTAATTAATTAAATAATTATTTACTTCATTAATTGATCCCATAAACAACAATTTATTGCCTTTTATGTGCCAAATACTTGGATAGGCTCTAGGAGTATAAAAATTGTTTGAAAAATGTTAAGGATGGTTTGAAGTGAGCATACAGCATTCCAGTAGAGAAGACAGATAAGTCAATAGATGATTAAATTGAGCATGACAGGTGCTATGATAAAGGGTTTCTTTATGAAGCGTTGCCCCATTCAGTTCTGGTGATTCTAGAAAGCTGTCGATAGCTGTGTGCTTTCATAATACCAATTCGCCTTATTGGAATGCTAGTTGTTTGTTGCTTAATTTATACGTTATTTTATTTTTAATGTTTCTTTTGATTTTTCCCATGAGCCTACAGTGTTATTTCTTATTGTATAACCCTTTACAATTAGATATTTTAAAATGGAATAATTGTTGATACAGAAAATTGTTACGCTCAGATGAAACTTAAAAAAATTAAACCAGAAGAACCACATTAAGACAACCAAAATCCTTTGACTTCTATTTTTGCTGCTACTCAGTGAAGTGCTATATAATGTTTTGAAGTAATGTTTTGCATTATTGGTATTTCATAGACACAGCCTTACTGAAATTTTAATTTATATACGCAACTAAGAAAAAATAACCTATTGGCAAAACATATATAGAAATTATGAGAAGAATAACATTATGAAAACCAATTATCTTTCAACTAAATACATTATTTGTGTCTAAGTTTTTCCGGATGTGTAAGTTACATGAAGTTTTTGCAATTATTGGGATATTTAAACATAATACTTATAACACTATATTAAGATTTAAGGTTTATATAATGAAACATAAATAACATCTAATACTTATTTTTTAAAGAGTAAAGGTAAAACCCACATTTTTTTAAATACAAGAAGCCCATGGTCATTCACTCGAATGATACACTTTTTTTCTCTAATGTAGTGTAAGCATCATGAATATACTATAGACTCCATCCACAGAGTACACTATGTTGTCAAGAAGACAACATGGTGTGACAAATAATGTAATTACCATGGAATCAAATAAGCTATTAAAATATCAAATATTATATTAAATATTAGGTTAAATTTAAAGCATTAAAATATTTTGTCTCTAACTATTTAGTATGTATGGCAGCCAACACTGAAGAAAATACAAGGATAATAAAAATCATTATAATTTAAGTTAAAATAAGGTAGATTTCAGAAGGAAGTACAAGCGAAAAGAGGGTAAGATTGACCTTAGATGGAGTGATGAATAATGGCTTCATGGAGGGCAGAGAATAGAGCAAAGCCTTAGAATTGCCTTGCATTAAATGTAATGATAATAACAATGTTCATTACTTCTATCAGTTACTGAGTGCCTTCTATTGACCAGCCACTCTACTAAGTGCTGGGCTAATCAGTTCCTATTTTGAGGTAGATATAACCCTTCCATTTCATAAATGAAGAAATTGCAGTTAAGAGAGGTTAAGTAATTTTCCCCAAGGTCACACAGCATAATTGCAGGGCTAGGATGCCAAACCAGTTATCTCTAACTTAAACCCATATATGTTCTGCCATACTGCCATCCACTCCTGCCCTGAAGACTGGATTAAACACAAACAAAGTGTGTGAAAATAAAAGAGTATTCATACAGATCAGTGGTCTTCAGCTATTTGCTGTTAGTATCTACTTAAAGAACCTGACATAAAGCCTGGCATCTCTAAAAAAGTGCCATAAAAACCTCAGCCTTTTAGTTTATCCATGAATCTAAGACAAGAATCTAATAAAAACTATGGATTCTTATATCTTCAAATTATTGTCTATAAATTCAGGGCATTCACCAGCCCTGTCAGACCTCTGGAATGCCTTTAGCTCAAGACTGGGGTCCTAGCATGGGATGGTTCACTAGAGCACAGGGAGTTAATGGGAAAAGAGCTTATTCTGCAAAAGGGTTTCTTTGCAACCTCAGGTTTTTGCTCTCCTCCCTCCTTTTCAACCAGTGCATCCTGTGGGCACCATCATCTAGGTTCTTTCTCTCCACTGCCACCACCACTGAAACATGGACTCTATCATGTGGTCTGTTCTAACAGTTTTCTCATTGCTTTCTTGCCAACAGTTTCTTTTCCACTCTGGTCCATTTTCTACACTGCCATAAGTATTTTTCTTACATAAAGTGTGTCACTGCCTTATTTAAAAACCTTCTTTTCTCATTTTTTACACTAATTACTGAACTTCTTGGGAAGGTATGAGCCATTCCACATTCCACAAGGTTGTCCTGAATCAACCTCTTTTTCGTAAAACAAAACAAAACAAAATGAAATGTTCACTATCTACATTGTATATATTTGCATTTATTTTCTCTTTTATTCCTTTACCTTTCAATAAACTACTACTCATACTTCTAAACCTAGCTCAAATATTATCTCCTGTGCAAAGTCTTCACCAAGTTCCCCACTCATTCTCATACATAACACTTTGTTCAGGAATCTCTTGCAGCCACATTTTACAGAAATGGAATTTTTTATGTAAATATATTCTGTAGAGGCGTAAGGCTGAAGTCACAGCTCATCGATCTTTGTATCCCAGTCATCCAGCACAGTGCCTGGAATATAGCAGGTGTTCAGTAAATAATTTTTTTTTTTCAAAAGTGAATGAATGAATGATTGATCAAACATAGAAAAGAAGTTTCATATTATTTCCAGAATGATCTGCAATGTATATGTTCTTGCAATTTGTTTTTTAAAAATTTATTAATGTTCCTTTTCAATGATCACTTCTACCAGGTCATTGTAGCTATTTTGTTATTAAAAACATATTTAATATAACATTATAATTTGTATACATATATGTATATGTATTATATGCATATATGTCTACACACACACACACACACACACACACACACACACACACACATTTATCCCAGTACTTACTGGTACACATTCAGAAAATGAACAACTTTACAACCAGCTGGTTGAGATATAATTACTTAAAACATATTTGGCAGGCAAAAGAACAAAATATATATATATCTCTCTTTCTCTCTCTCAAAATATTTCAAAACTGTTTAAACTCTTAGAAGTATGAATTCAGTTTTTATAAATTTTCTCATGGTAAATACTTTTATTTAAATATTAACTCTACTATGTTTACTACAACAACATTTTAAACGGGGAAAGACTTATGATATCTGAAATTTCTAACTGGCGTGATAACAAAAGAATATTTAATCATATGGGGAAATGTTAATTATATATATATATTATATATTAAGTGAACAATGAGTTACAAAACAGTATAAACACTAGGAATGGCAGACACAACTAATATATACATTTTAAAAGTCTAGGAAGACATTTAAAAGGAGATAATACTAGAAAATAAATTATAAAAATAAAAGGAAAAGAAAGAAATCTTAAGAATTTAAAATGTATCTAAGAGTTAAAAATGATAAAGGTTAGATATCATTCATATGTTTGATAATAAAATCAATTTCAGATCACTTAAAGTTGATGTTATGTTGCAGGTATCTATAGAAGTAAAAGCATTAAGATTTCTATTACATAAAAAAGGTCTTAGAAATCCAGTCATGCTTCACATTTTCCCTGAATTCAGATGAATAATTTAATAAAAGAAAAAAATGAAGTGTAAAAAAAAAACATTTTATTCTCTCCTATACATCATATTTCAAGGTCAAAATATACCTAACACTTTATAAATGGAGGCAGTATGAGAGAACATTCAGGAATCTCCACAATGTGTAATAAGCATTGGGAAGATGTAAAAGTGGCCCCCATGCTTGCCAAAATATGTTTCTCTACATGTTGCAAAGCAAATCATATATCTTCAAATATAATATATTTTAAATTGGTTATTATTTTCCCAAGCACTGGGTACAAAATTATGTGTGTATAAAACTTTAATAAAAATGTCTCATATGTTATAAAGTGATTATAAATGTATGATAATGTTGATTTTATGAGAGCCCCTCCCTAGCTTTAAATTATTAATAAAAATACAATCGTACCATTTCATTCATTCATTATTTATTCAGTCAGTAACCTCTAGATAAAGGCCTCACATGTGTCAATATGATGCTAAACTCACTAGTGACCAAGGTGTTTTTACTGCCCTTATGAATCCCAAATTTGAGCTGGTAAGCCACAACTAAGAAAATAACCACATGTATTTGCAAGATATTACAGAAATTTATGGAGGTATGAGGGGAAAGGGTTAGAGGATTGAAATGACTTGGACTTGAAAGTTCGATTTAGGCTGAGTTCAAGGAGAAGAAAACCAGTATTTCAAAAGAGCAGCAAAAGTAGAGGCATCGGAGGTGTGAAGGTGGTTTTGGATGGTAAGAGTAAACAATCCTTATCATCTGGTTATGTATTTATCCTAAGAACTACAGGAGATGACACTCATAAAGAAAAATGGGCAAAAGTAAACAGAATACACACTGATGAATTTTCATTTCATTTCAATAATGAAAAGCCACAGAATGTTTTTATTTGTTATTTGTTTATGTGCTTATGTGGTGGGTAGTTGGGCTGGTAGGCAGGCTGGCTGGCTGGTTGGCTGACTGGTTGCTGATTTTAGCAGAGAAGTAAAACAATCAGAAATTTGGAAGGATCACCAAGAGCAATGAAGAAAAACTGACTAAAACTATTATGAAAATCACTATGAACATCAATTAATACTTAATGTTTTTGTTTGTTTTGTCTGCTAAGAATATAGTGAGGACTTTGGAAGTCTTAGAAATTGCCACAATCACCTGAAAAGGCCATTAAGATATTCTCTATATGACACCTTTTTCTGACAGTAAATTCCCCTTTTGTAAACAAATGTTTTCAAATGAATTTAGTAATAATACAGCTGCCTCAAATATTGAAATTGGTTCTCATTTTATGATTAATAATGTTTCTCCAGCTTAAAAGTATTTATATAAAGGATCAACTCTTTTTTTTAAATTTCTATTTCTGTACTTCTACTTCTCTACAAATCACCTTGGTTTAGTTTGTTTGTTTATATCAAATAAATAACAACCAAAAAATAAGTGAAATCTATAGGGTATTTTATACTTACTTAAAACACTCAAAAATACAAATTACCAAGATATTATCATTCTTTCAGTAAATCAATCTAACAGAAATATTAAAAATACAACATGAATATACATCTTATTGCCATTCATTGGACTTATGGCTTTAGTCATCAAATAAATAGATCAACTAAAGATGTGACTTAGCTGTTAATTAACACATTTTAAAGATATTGAGGATCATTGTTAAAGTTAGCAAAATGTAGAAACTACTTAAAATACAATTATAAGTTGAGAGCTTTAACATTCAGAACTTTGGAAGGACTATAATAAAGTATCTTGTAGTTATGGTCAAAAGACCTTAAATATATAACTGGAAAAAGGGTAAGAGCACCAACTACTGACCAAATAAATGAAGAATCTGTTCAAAATATGTAGTTGTACCTTACAGGGACTATAATAATATCTTTGGATATATTTTGCCCTTCACTAAAATAGTATTTCTACCTAGGTGGATAAATTTAATGAGTAGACTTCAAATTAAACTTGTATGTTGCCAATATTAGCTGTAAAAAATGGGCACTCTGGTATTAGATGGTCTTAATCTCATTATAGTGCAGAGTTAAGGTAATACTTCATTATTTTTTTCTATGGAGAATGAAATGCGTATATAAATATAGGGGTCTTCATTCTTAGGAACTAGTAAATATACTGAAAAAAAAATCAGATAAGCAATTCAGGAACAACTCAGGAAGATTAACTTATAATTGGAAACAATTAAATGTTGATAAGTTGGCTTTCCAAAGCCTAGGGGGACATGTTAAATACTGATGAAATAATACAGTAAAATGATTTAGCAAGACAAGTCATTCAGTAAAATAAGAACAACAAAAGCCCACTAGGGTCTGGTCTGTTGTATAATATTGTCATGATGTCTTGTGGTATATCAGGCATGAACTTGGAGGGTTCTTACTTTTGCCATTGAGTCTCCCTATGACCAATAAGGTCATATCTGTTAAACATATAGAAATTATTTAGAGTGTTATATTAGAATGAACACACACACACACACACACACACACACACACACACTCAATTAAACAGAATATTGAACATGTATCTTCTAATTGAGTTGGCTTTAAGTCACGCAATTTTCTGATGTTAATAGGCAGTCACAAATAACAATCAATCTATCAAGTTAAAAATACAAACCCAGTGAAAAATATAAATTTAAGTCAGTTGGCTAATATTCTGTTGAAAAAGAAATCATAAAGTCATATCATTAATGTTAAAATATAACTATTATACCCAGTCCAAGAGAGTAAATCATTTGGAGTTGTTCCAAGTTAAGTCAGCAAGGTGCCATGGACATTTAACATAAAATATGCTTCTTGACCCAGAGGATATGAATCAGGATACCATTAGCTGAGGCACACCAGTTGATTCCGTAAAGCTCTACACAAAGTCTCACGTGATGTCCTCAACAATTAGGAGGAAAACCAATTTATCTTATGATTAATTTGACCAACACAGAATGTACATTTGGGTTAAAGAGCGAATATTGGGTTTGACACTGCCCAACTTAGCTATCTACAAGGATCAAATTAAGCAAGTAATTGCCAGCATGTGGTTATTTCTGACTGTGCATTTATACCCATTATACTAACTTTATTTGGAAGTTCAGCTATTACATGTTTGTAATCTATTTATCTCAATATATGGCTGAACTTCTGGGATTTGCTCTGTAAGAAATTCTAAGTGAATATAAAAGGTAGCCCCAAGTAAAATAGGCAGTTTACTTACATGGAGAATACAAAATCCAAGTGACTCCGGTAAGGGAGGAAAAAATGCAACTTCTGTGTCATTAAAAAATTGCTTATTCAATATTCCAAAGCAATGTTAATGTTCCTCCCTTGTAAATGAAAAAAGAAGTCAAAGAACTGGAACCATTTACCAGTTAACAATTGTTTACATTGAGTTACATTGAGTTTGAAATTAAACATTAGACTAGTTACTGAAAACTGCCCTGAATATGTTTACTATGTATGATGTAATCCTGTAACTAACGAATTTGGTATATAATCTTTTAGAGTTATCTACATTGAAGATTTTTAAAAAATATAAACAGAGTCATAATTCTAGAGAAATAACATCATTCACCTCTACCGAAAGTGAAACTGAAAATCTTCGGGAATAAACTTCTGCATAGCTAAACATCTAGCATGTAAAGGTTTGGGTAGTTTTCCCAAGTAAGAGAGTTTAAATAACAGAGAATCTAAACTCAACATCATTAATTTGAATGGCACAGAGTAGAATGTTTCCTACCAAACAGCCAAAGAAGAACCTATCAGTTTTCGACAAAGTTAAAAGAAACTCCTTTTCTTCTCACTCAGCCAAAGGCAGTTAAAAGCAACATTAACATTAAAACATGAATGACTATTAATTTGATTTAGATGGGTTAAGTAGTGGTTTGGCAGTAGGGAGATCAAATAGATAGTCACTACATGTCCCTTCCGTTTCTGATTATTTTTTCCTAATAGAAATTCATTACAGCATATATTTAGAGTTATTATTTATGTCCTAAAGAATACAGTATGTTACTGTTATGTTAATTTATTACATTTCCCTCTCTTATGAAGTCATGTTTTTTGAAGTAGTTTAAAAATTTCTTTCAAACATTTCTTCATTTTGAAGTCTATAGTGATTAGAGAATTTTATATCATTGAATTACCAGACACTAAAATTGCAGAAAATTTCCCAGAATAAATTTCAAAAGTTAAAAATAGAAAGTGATAGGCCTTATTTGCATGTTACTTAATGGCTTTATCAGGGGATATTTCAATGAGGCACTGAGAAAACCATTACATGAAACTATCTCTAAGTAACCTAAGTACCCAAAACAAGGTAATCTGTCTGAAATTTCTAAATCTTAAATCCTTATACATATCTGTAATCAAATATCACCTATGAAGTTTAAATAAACTATAGTTTACTAAGGATACACTGATATATGATAAGGAGAGAAGAAAGTACATAGAACATTGCAAACAACATGAAAAAAATTTGAACAGTACATATGTGCATCTCACCTGCTAAAGAGAAATGAGAAGTGAATGAGTTTCTAGATGATAAAAAATTCTCCCTTGAAAGGTATCTAAGATAAAAAATTGAAGGTAAAAAAAAATTTTTGAATGATTTTTCAGTGCTAACTAAATAGAAGAAACTAATATTAATGGTACTCTCTCTGAGCCTGGTGCTGTGCTAGGCTGTTAGTATATTTAACATCTGATTTATTTCTTCCAAAAAGTCTGACAGTTACACAATATGTGGACTAAGGTTCACAGATATAAACTGTTTTGCAAGGTCACATAGTTAGTAAGTGCCATTAGTTGGGAAATAAATTCAAGCCTATTAATTCAGAAAGTCAGGGTATTTTGAACCTGTCTAAAAAATAAGAGAAATTGAGGCTATCAAATTTTACCTTGTTAATTATCATTTTTCATACTGAGTGTCAAACATTACTATTACAGTGTTTGGAGAAAAAAAGTGAAAGAATGTCATTTAACATGATAAATGATATTTATTTTAAATATATATTTTTATCGCTAGATTCTATAGCACAGGGAAATCTGGTAAATGGTTTAAGCTTAATACAGTATCCTTAAATTCTATGATATTAGTATTTGTCAATGTCCACATCTTGAATACAGTAGTTATGTTAGATGAAAACAATCAGTTCTGTGCTTATGAACTAACTGCTTGTCACACAAACAGTTCAGGTGCAAGAATGGTGTTTGTGACAATTCTGGCCAAGAAATTCTAGAAGAGCAAAAGAATCCCTCCACCAAAGAAACCAGTCTGAAACTCATTAACATGTATGTTTACATAAAATAGCATGGAGAACAAGCTAGTAAATGTAAGGACAAAATTACCCCTAACATTCAAATAATAAATCTGGAAACTATTAATAGATCTGAATTTGAAGATTAAGGTTTTTAATTTTTATACGAAAAGAATATGCTCTTAAAGATTTCCTCTTTTAAAACATTGTTGGCCATAACCAAGTTTTGGTATTTTACATGTTGGATATTGGATATCTGGATGCATTTGGATGAATAAGGAAGAAAGGGAAACATCTTTCACTGCTAATCCATATAAATTTTAAATCTGAATTATCCAAGGGATGATGAATGATATGCAGATTTCATACATATCTATTATTGAATAAGTAAAAAATTACGAATTAAATCATATTATTTATTGATAAGCAAAATGAAGAAAACTAAAAATCAGGATTATCTCTTTGAGATATTTAATAGTGTATCTTAAATGTAAATATAGTATATAATATTTGAGGGAAGGTATATAGCATAGAGATTACATTGAATCCCATCCAGTTACATTTTGCAAGAACCGTGTGAACTTAGTTTAGTTATATAAGCTCTCAAAACCTCAGTTTATTTATCTGTATAACAGGAATAATAACTGTATCTCTCTCACTATGAGGATTAAATTATATAAAATACGCAAGTGCTGACCACATTCACACACCATAAAACTGACATATGGGAAGTTCCCCATATGTGATAGAAATCACCATCATCGTGATTAGGGAGGATGTCATTTTTGAACTCTGACTGTGTCTTATATATTTTAATTTCCATTAGCAGCTAGTTCAACATCTTATATTTATAAAATCAAGTAAAAGAAAGTAAAACAAGTCTAGGGCCATGCCACCCTGAATATGCCTGATTTCGTACGATCTCAAAAGCTAAGCAAGGTCGGGCCTGGTTAGTACTTGGATGGGAGACCACCTATGAATATCAGGGGGCGGGGTGGGGGAGGGTACACACACACACACACACACACACACACACACACACAGAGAAAGTATTTGGTTTGAGAAATTACTGCTTGTTTTTCTCTCATTAGTTAATGTAACCTTAAATATTCTAATAGAAAGTAATCCTATCCATCTATTTATCTGATAAGGTCCATGAATATAATAAATCTATGATGATATATAAAGTTCAAACCAGCTTTCTCTCCTTAATAGCTGACCAAGGGAATTTCTCATAATTCCACTTCTGGAATTGAAACTTGAGAAACGCCAGGGTTGTAATTAAGGTCTTTAAAAGAACTCTATATAAAGGTTTCAACAACCCAAGATGGGCTTGAGTTGTTTCTATATTGCATAAATATATTTAAATCTATGTTAAATACTCCTTATGCTTATGTCATAAACCTAAAATAACTAAAATGTTATAATTTAAATACAACAAAACTGTAAAACCAGTAAAAATCAGGTTAACATTCTGAATTAAATTACTAAGTTAAATTAATGTAAAAATTATTTTAAAATAAAAGAATTTTTACCAACTGGTAATGTAAATTGCTAAATTATGGACCTTTTGATTTCAGAAGCTCATCTTATTGCATGTAATGCTCCTATCACTTTTCCTACTGGACAATGTAATATCTTCATTCTGCCGTGTGAATTAAAGTCATCTGGCCTCTGTTTAATAAAAATGCATTATTTATGTACTGTCTACTTCTATTCCTTTCTCAGTAGCCCTAAACAATTAAATAAAACAACAGTGTACCAAAATATTTATACATACAAATTATAAAGGGAGAAGTAAAATCTAGATATGCAACAAGAGGCTTATATTAATTCATTTTATGCTATCAGCAAAAAGATATCACTCATTCCAAAACAAAATTATTGTGGAAAATACACACGTCTCTGGGAGTATGCCCATGGAAGCGTATATGAGTACCTTGGCTCTAGTCTATCTCGACTGGTTTCTATGGCAGAACTTTCACCGGGGTGTGATTCTTGCTCTCAGTTAGCTCCAATAGATTTAAATCTTTCCAACTATCCTTTTATTTATTTCCAAACTTTCTGGTTTGGGGCTTTAACTCTGCTTCCCTTTTGCCCTCTCCCTAAAACTCCAAATAGGTTTCACCCACACCTCTATTGCATATCCCCTCTTACCCCAGCCTGTGTAAGAGCATCACCTCTGACTTGCTGCGACGAGGAGATTTGGGCATACATTCATTCAGCATATACTTATTGGGCATCTGCTTTGTACAACAGCCCATGTTTGCACTGTGGAGAGGGAAATGGATTATGCAGATAGTGCTGGGCCAAAACATCTCCTACTAAACTCTCATTTGCATCAGCAGGTACATTTCACTGAATATAGAGAACTCTACAGAATTAAATTTAAAAGTTGACATTTATTCAATTATATAAAAATACTTTCCTAGGGTCGGGGGTTAATTTATCACTAAAATCTTTTCTACATCACAAATAATTTAAAATGGATATCGGATGTTTAAACTTTTTTTTTGCCCCAGAAATAATGAGTAAACACTCAAACTATAACCCATTAAATAAAAGAAATTAAATATATCAGTACTTTAAAGATATAAATTCATTTATAATAATCTACTTCTATGGAAAATAGGTTAACAGCCAGCCAACACATACATATAGAATTTTAGCCTAAAATTCTTGTATACTTTCTTTAAATATATAAATATACATTGATGACTGATATTCAACCAAGGGACTATAAAATTTTCATGAATAATATCAATAACATTTTCTAAAATAGTAATCTATTATCAACAGAATCCTACTAAGAATGGATACAGCATGGACTCAGAAGAGGTTTATTTTTGGACCATAAAATTAAAACATACATAACTTTCACTAGCTTCTGAAAAGTATATCTTCATCTGTTTAAAAAAAAAAGTTACCAGAGAATATCATTTAGTCCAAACCTCTGGTGATCAGGATTTCCCTCTCTGGCATTCACAAAAGGATATTTTGAAGGATTATTTTCCTAATCAATTTATAAACTACAATTTGGATTTCATGCTGCTTTCTTAATAGTTTCCACAAGCGAAGAAACAGGGGTATAACTACATGGAGTACCATGTGCTTAGAAATTTAAGGCAAAAGTCCCTATTTTGGTTTATGGGATGATATATAGGCAAAAATGCAGCCACTCAAATGCAACATGATTAAAAGTAAATACTCTTCACTAAATTATTTATTGGAAAATAAAACAATTGTAATTTTTTGCTATTTTTGGTTATTTTTGAGTCATTATCTTTATTTCCTTTAATAGGCAAAATAAAGTTACATAAACTTTGACTTATACCAAAATATTCTGATAATAATTTGTAAATTCTCATAAATAACATGGCATATTAAAATTCCATATATTCAAGAATCTTACATTCTATTGGGAGAAGAGAGAGGATAAACAAGATAACAAATAAAGCACAGAGCATGTTAGACATAATAAGTGCCCAGAAGAAAAATAAAGCAAGTGCTGATGGTCGTGATGATTTAGTTTGATCGGCCTCACTGGGAAAATTGCATCGAACAAAGAACTAAAGTTGGCGAAGACAGAAACACCCTTTAATTATTATCATACTTTGATTGTAGATACTTACTAAAATGTTAAGCTGAATATAAATCCTCAATATTTTCTCCTCAATCTCTTTCAAAAAGATTTCTGGAAGCTAGCTTTAATTTAAAGAATGTTAAGACAATAAAGAGGGGCAAAGGATCATCAAATGTTTCATACAATGTTGGAATTTGTGAAACTGTCAGCATTTGTCAATTGAATACAAATATAAATAGTTTTTATTTTTAGGTTAAGAAAACTAAAACAAGAAGACAGGATTCTATAAAAATTTCTGAATTCCTAAATATATATATATAAAAAGTCTTAATTTTAACTCTTGGATTTTTAAGAACCATTGTTAATTGATGACCAAAGAACATTTGAACCGTATTTCATCTTTGTATTGGGGCCCTTTGCATAAACCTGTTCAGGGCCACATCCTATGGTTCTCAACCAATTCTGAAATACTTGTTGACTTCCAAGGTAACCTGTGTTCTGAAAAGCCATTGAGAAGAGAGAGGCAATGAGGTGGCAAACAGCCAAGGAGAAAGGTATTGGCAAGAGAAACTCTTAACCTTATGATGTATCAATTACCCATGATCAAATAAAACAGACCTCACAAATGGATGTGGAATAAACATAAAAAGAATTTCTATTCTTGGGAAACATTTCCATATCCTGAATATTCTAGTGTCTTCTTCCAAGTTGAAATCAGAGTGCAGCGACTCCTGAGATAAACAATGTACTAATGCTTCTGACTTTGTCTGTGTTCCCATCAAACCTACATTTTAATGGCTGTATTGCCTGACAGACTCCTGAGGCTAGACAGAAAAGGTGAGACTTGCAATGACTTCTTAGGATCAATACAAAGAAGTGTCAAACTAAAAATAATGTGTGCTTGGTCTTAGAATACAAAGAAGGCTGGATGGAATCGGTATCATCAGGTGGTCACTGCACTCATTTCCAGTTGAGACTGAAAATAACCACACTGGAATGAAAATAGTTCAACGCAGAATGAGTGGAAACCAGTGCACAAGCCAACTGAGCTATAATTGTAAAGAAAAGGAGAAACATATGAAAATACTCAAAGATGACAGATAAAACTGTGGATACCAAAAACATTTTTCTTTCCTCAAAACCTTTAATGTTGTTTTTGGCTAGGAATGGTTCATAGTTCAGCTATTTCTAGAACATTAATGAAAACACCATATCCTTTGGAAGTGTGTGTGTGTGTGTGTGTGTGTGTGTGTGTGTGTGTGTGTGTTTGTTTGTTGCTGCATAAGTTATTGCCTTTGATAGCTGTTTCTTACTGACTTAAGATTTTGGAAGAACTGAGTTATCTTTTTCCTGTGCTAAATTAGAAGGTAAATTGCTGCTTTTCAGCATTCAACTATTTGCTAATCCTCCTTATGTTGGGGGTAAATATGATCGGTGATGACTTGAATGTTTCAAAAGTTGGAAAATTCATCCATTCAACCAACATTTACTAATCAGCTACTTTTTTTCTTTTTTTTGCCAGGCACTGAGCTAGGCATGGGATATTAGCAATACATAGGAGATCTCGCACTCCAGAAACTCATGATTACAAAATGGTAGGATCTGTGTTTTAAGTGAAGTTGTATATGAGTGACTTACAAGGTATGGAAGACTCATTTTATTTTTCTTCTATAAGAATTGAGTTTGGGCTAGGCTTAAGACCCCCTTGCTTAAGATTACATTACCAGCCTTTGCAGCTCGGTATGGCCATATGATTAAGTTCTGACCAGGTGAATGTGAGTGGTAGTGTTATGAGCCAGTTCTAAATTTTGCTCTCAAAATGGCTGAGAGTGTTTTTTTTTCAAGCAAAGATTCACTTTGCCTGTTACCTATGTCCTGTCTAATATCTTCCAGGTAGTAAAATCAAAGACCTAAAAAACTGTGTGTGCCCGTGTCAAAGCCATCCAGTGAATATAGTTTATAAAGGTATGATGTTTCAAGTTGTATGTAATATGTTACATTATGATGACAGTAGTCTCACAAAAATCTGTTTTAAAATTATAGAACATATTATTCAGGCATTGGAGTTTTGGCTGTATGCTGAAAGTATGCGCCATGGAGGGAGGGAGAGAGTTTCTGCCGGAGGGCCTAGTAGTAACTAATACTGTAACACTATTTAACTATTAAGTTTGTGGACATTCTTTTGCTTTATGTTTGTCTTTTCCTCTTTTTGTTGTTTAGAAAAGTTATTAATGGATACATAACAAAGACTGAATGCAATATATACACATTTTGTTACATTTTGCCATATGTATTTTAATCAGGTTGGTAATGAAGACATATTTTGTCTCACTAATGCAGCCTTACTTGCACGTAAACAAGCATATGACAAAGACGATTCAGAGTATAATATGAAAGGTGAGGTGTATTTTGCCTTCTTAATAATTAAATTTTATTTAATACTGCCAGAGAATGTCCTGTCAATTGAGCTTTGTATTCTTTGTTCTCCTGAGTTGAGATATATAGATATAACATGATACACATACCTGTATGTTTGTGTTCGTGCACATGCACGCACACATATTTGCAAATATGTTTTTTGTACAGATGTATATATCAAATGTGGATTCAAATATTACTTGTCTGTTTTGTATATTCAGTAATGTTTTACTAAAGTCAAGTCTTGCCATTCATTCTGGCATCATATGCCAATAGGTGGGTGATTTTTGACAAAACTTTAAAACATATTGGTTCTAAACTTGATGAGTGCACTATGTGGTCTCATATTTGTAAAACCTCCAATAATTTAAACAATCCCTATTTCCTAACCAAAAAGAAGAAAGGTTCATTTTAATAGTATTCACAGTGTCTAGTGTTTATTCTCCTTAATTAAGTAAACTGTTTAAATAAATGTGCTGAAAAGACAATAAGACAGTGAAGAATAAATGGAAGCATAAGCAATCTTTAAAGCCTGGATTCTGTTGGCTGAGACAGAAGTAGACAAGACAGAAAGAAAATCTGGCCAGAAAAAAATAGGAGAAAGGAAAAGAATGAAGAGTAGTAGCTTAAATAACGTGTTAAGAATCCAAGGCAAAATCATTTTTTTGAAAGAATGGTATGATATTATTTGAAATTAATTCCAGAACTAATCTATAACATCTGAACCTTTGAACTTACTTATAAGTATTTTCTTTAAGAGAAACAATAAAGTCGCATGAATGCCTTAGAATCATGTGGGTCGCCGGTCAGTGATGTAAAGTTAGATGTGACTTGTGGTCTGAAGGGCAACGTCATTCAAGATGATAGGAATGGTGTGACTGGCAAACTCATCGACTGAGTGACAATGAATGTGAATTTTTAAACTCTGAATAGGAGAAAAGAAGAAAGATTATGGGTAACATGTACTGGTTATCAAAACCAAAATATATTCTTTGAGAACCCAGAAAAAATGATCTAAAACATAAAGAGTAATCCTTGAAATTTCTTCATAGGATTTTGTTGTTGTTGTTAAGTACTCCCAAAGTCTTCACAATACTATAATATAATTCAATTCGACTATTACTCTGCAGAAGCTACTTTTTAGCTATATTAAAATTAGGATGAGAAAAATATACTCATGGAAAGATACTTATATTAATCTTTCTATGTCAGTGCTGACCATTAACTCAGAGTAACAAAAGGCAAAACATTATCTGAATAATCACCAAGTCATTATGTTTGTATTTGAATTCTAATAATAATAAACAGTAGTCCGTTTGAGACAAAAAAAAAAGGTATTATAATTATTCTACAATGAATAGAATGCTTTCCTATGTTTGCACTCTTCCAACAGCTTAATAATTTTGCCATATTCTTGTTTCTAGCATAAAAATCTATGCTACACAAAATTTTCATCTTTTTGCCCTTAAATGCCTTAATCAATATTTGACTAATTATGATCTTGGTTTCAATATTCAGTCTTTAGGCAATGAAAAGATTATGTGGGGAGAGAGGGAAATTGGTGATTTTTAGATTCTAAAAGCATTTTCTTACATTTCTGAATTAAAAAAGAAAGAAAAAAATCATTTTCTCCTAGTTAGAATATGCTTTATGATTAGCTACATATTCTTAAAACTCTTCAAGAAAAAATAAAAATGTGTTCAGTGTGACAAAAGTTGATTGGATTCTAGATAGAACTATAAAGTCAAATAAGTAAATCATGGAAAACTATCAACTATGCAAACTTTTATCTTTATAAAACAAGAAAATTACATATTTGACTTTTAAATTTTATCATTTGAATAGTTTTCTGTTAAACCTAATAAGAAATTACTAGTTACGTCCTTTCTCTTAATTAATTTTATAGTCATATTTATATATAAATTGTTTTTATATACCTAAAAATACTTTTTATCAGAAATAAAATTTCAATCAAATCAAACCTTATAATTAATTACACATTACAGAAACCATTTACTTATAATTTTGGCATATTTTATTTTTTCATCATTTTTATTTTTATCTAATAATTGGGAGTATTTTACCTCTGAGGAGAATCTAATCTTGCTCAGTTTTATCTAGAATTAGAAACAACATTTCTACTATTCTATTATTCTATCCCATTAACTTACTACTTATTCTTCAATGTCACACTAAAAAAGGCCTTCATTCACTGCTCCCATTATATCAAATTAGAAAGATAATAATTTGGTATAATGTAGCCACAAACAACTCTTCCATGTCTTATTTTCATCGTGTATCATGTTATTATCAATAAAACTTGAATCACTTCTTTTAAGCAAAAAATAATTTCAGTACTTTTCATGAAATAAGAATTGTATTATGTGTAGTATTTTGTTACTTAGTTTTCTTAGCAACATATTCTGAGAATTTCTTATATCCTTAAATTTTCTGTAACACCTTTAAATCTTTAGTGTATCTGACAATTCCTTATGAAACAATTTTGTGAACATAAAATAATTTATTTTAATTAACTTGTTGGTAAGTTGTCAGTGTTCTTGAAGTAAATACATCTAAAACAATTTTTAATAACATATAGATATGTATACTGAATTTCTGCAAACCTGGTTATATATATAGGACAGACTGCTGTCTCAGTTTGGATTTAGGGAAAGGAGTTATATCTATTTTGCTTTGTCAATTTTCCACATATTGTGGCCATGATTTGTCCCTAAAGTAGTCAGGGACAACTTTAGGGACAAATATATATTTTCCTTACAAAATAATTAATGTGATATCATAGTAAATTCATAGCTCATAAAATTTGCTCATAGCAAAATTATAAAAAGGAGTAAAACGTATTAAATATTATTCATCTAATAATGAGTTAAGTGTGAAAACTCTTTCAATTCCTACATGTTGTCTTTGTTTTGTTCATTTGTTTGTTTGTTTGTTTGTCATTACTGCTTAGGAATGTGTGCTGTATCAGAACCTACTGCAAGTCTCCAGTTGCCAGGCTCCATTCAGTTCATCACCCACGCACTCCCTGACCTAGAGACCCTACTCACTTCAGAACAAATACAGTCCTTTCATAAACAGGAAGAGGGAAGACACAGATGAATGAAAAAAAAAAACAGTGCCATCCTACAACACACAGATAAGGCACACAAACTCAGTCCTTATTAGTTCTGTTTCAAGATCCATTAATGACATTGGAAAAGCAATTCTAGCAAGGTTTTATAATAGTCTCATATAAAATATTTGTGACTGTCAATGTTCTTGTCTTTGTGCAGTAGGTATTTCTAAGAGTTATCTATAGTCTGACCTGACATGATGTTTGCCATATTTTTGTTTTCTTATAAATTCATATTTTCATATATTAGATAATTTATTACCGTTATTATGTAAGTAATATGTCTTTCAGACAAAAGATATGGCAGGATAGTGTAGGTTATGTTGTGGAAACAAACCCCGAGGTTCAGTATCATATCATAACATCCCATAATTAGTATCGGTGAGAAATTTAGAAATTTACATTTCATTGACACAAAGGATGTTTAGTGCCTGTAACACTCCAGGGTGGCTCCTGCACATGTGATTAACCAATGATCCAAGTCATCTCAACTTTGTGCCTTCGACATGTGGACACAAGCCTTTCAGTTTGTCACAGCAGGGAAGAGGGAAAGGCATTTCCCTGCTCTTGTCCAGATGTCAAACATTTTTCCCAGTCACATTTCCCTGGGAAGAATGTTATGTTGTCTGACATTCAGATTGTCTACTTTCATCTGTACTCAACAAGAAGAAATAAGAAACAAATCGTTTAGAAGGATTTCCAGGCCACAGAGAAAAAAAAGAGTTGCGTGTGCAGAGAATTTAAAAATGACTTGAGAGGCAAATTTGAAATTCCACTGGAAGTCACCTACGGATGATGATTTATATTTTATTTTATTGAAATAAACAACATTTAACATGTCATTTTTCAAAGCAGTATAGCCAACTGGCAGGGAATCTAGGGTGACGAAACTCAAGCTGAAATTGATCAGCTGTGAACTTAAAACACGACACATTATCAAACTTTTCTGTGCCACCATTCCATCAACCAAATAATAGTAATAATAATAATTCAGTAATAATTACTATTTCCCTGACATATGCTGTTACATATGGATAAAGGACTTCTTTCATGGCTGCATACCAATAACCAAAATATTATCAGTGGTATTTTCAAACTCGACTACCTTACCAAGATTAAGAAATTCCATGGTTTATAGAAAATACACTGTCTTACTTTTCCTGAGCTATGCTATATGTCAGAATCACTTTATTCTATTCTTAAGAAAGAGTTAACCTTGAAGAAAAAAACACATTAAACAGTTCTTATATTAAAAACGTGCATGGATAGAGATCTCTCTGCTTTTAAATAACTATTAAAATTTCCTGGCCACTTATTTCAATTTTATTGTATTTTCAGTTACAAATGAGTTCTCCTCTTAAACATGCATATAAATTTCCAGAATAGATTAAAGTAGGAGACATGAGCCATTTGCTCCTGAGAAAAGTAATATTACAACTAAGATTTTATCGCCCTCTTAGTGCCTAGAATAGTTCCAGTATATGAGATTCCATATTTTTTAAAAGGTAAGTGTTTTAAACAAAAAAAACAAATTATTTAGGGAAATTTCTGTATCTCTTGCTGCATTTTTGAGATACTGGCATTTTTGAGATGTTTCTTAACAATGATCTCTTAGGGTTATGCTGAAAACAGAAATTATCCCTAAAGATTTATATGGCTAGGTAATTCAGTTAAAAAAAAGAAAAAGAAAAAATAAAACATTTTTGTGAACCTGCTTTGTGAATAATTTTGTTCTAATCATAATACCTATTTTTTCAAATATCTTATAAAACTAACAAAAGACTTTTATATAATTATTATATTGTATTCAGTTAAATTAATATATTCACTTAAAAACCTACATATTACATGTCACTAGAGAAAATACAGCAGCCAGTAAAGGAATTTTTAGCTAATTCCTAATTCCCACAAAACATCCCATGAGAAAAAACTTCCACTGCAGTCACTGTTAGTTTGATGAAAGGGCATCTGCAAACTTGGTGATCGCTAGTCTACAGATTGTATTACAAATGTCTGTCAAAATTTGTACCTATTGAAAGAAAGCAATGTTTTTGATGTATTTCTTTACCCTTAATAAATCATCTTTTAATCTCTCAAAATGTTAATCATGGTATGTGGTAACCATAAGTTAAATTTTAAATATTGTATATATGAATACTTTTAAAATCATATTTTAAATTTAAAAGTATATAAATACATGTATATACTATATATTTCTTTATTTTAAATAAAAATAAGGAAAAGGTAAGTTATTATTTTTAGTTACCTTAAATGTTAGGCTTAGGTATTTTCTATATTCATTCATTCAATGAGTCGTTATCTAGTAGTTTCCCGTGCATCATTGCCTTTTCTCTAAAAGTAGATAGTCTAGTTAAGAAAGGATAAACAAACAAAAAGCTATGAAACTGATAATTTTATGGCTTTAATGGAAATCACATTACATATGCAGTGTGAGCATATAAAGAGGGCCACCTAAGCTGGCTGACTACATCATAGAATGTATTATCGAGGACATCATACCTTTTGAGAAAAAATTGAAAGAACGAACAGAGGTTTTCTAAGTGGATAGATTGGGTAAGAAGAGCATTCCGGACAGAAGGGACAGCATATGCAAAGGCATGAAAGCATAAAAGAATACCCTAAGTTTCTAGAACATATGTCATTTAAAACAATAGTACAAAATAAATATACTGCCTTACAGTAAAAATAAGACTTAGTTTAAGAATCGAAGTGGCAAGCTTAAATATAAACTTATGTTTGTCTGACTTCTTAAGCTGCTGCATTGGCACTATGTTTCCTTTTTGTATTGGGAGGAGAATGACATATAAAATTGGTATTTTTAAAAATTCTGTGATATATAGGAAAACTACTAACATACTATTGACTAACTCTGGAAAATGAAATACAATGTGTTAAAAAAAAGCTATTCATGGGATGAGATAATCAAATTTTAATAATCGTAGCAAAACCCTATGGCTATGAAAACTTGAGCCCACTACATTTCTAGTTGTTCTCTTTCTCTAGATGTATTTTTCATGATTAAATTAAAGAATTAAACTATAATATTCAGAGACACATGCTTCCCTTATATATGGTTCGCTTTTAAAATTAAATATATGCCCTATATATCTCTGATCCTTCTAAAAATTCTCAGAAGACAAAGTTAACTTTTATGAAAGTTATGTGACCTGTCTAAAAATCATACCACTGGTATATGACTGACCCGGAATTTGAACCTAACTTTTCAGATTTCAATTTCAGCACTTTATTCAATAGCACATTTAAATAAAACCTCTAATTCTAGTTTGAAAACATCCTAACTTCAACTGGAGTCAAAACATTATGAGATGTTGTGTGAAAAAAAGACACACACTAAAAAGCCCATTTCCTATGTAACAGAAAAAACTTGAGCTATAGATACCGGCAATATAATACTAGAACATCTGGGGAAAAAAAAAAAAAAAAACATTAAAAAAATCGGTGAGTCATCTAAATGCTTTAAAAGAGATAATAAACATGTAAAAATTTGAAAAGAAAAAACTTGGTATGGATGAATTTTTAATCCTGTCATTTTAGATTTCAGTTGAGATAAAACTGATTAAGCCTAAAGTTTTTCATGATTCTCGAAAGGTAGAATTAACTAATAAATTGAAATGAAAAGAGTCGATGGGCAGTGGCTAAAACTCAATATCGTCATTCAGTTCAATAATTCAGAGGATGAGTTCAGGTCTAGGAATTTTGATAGTGTACACATATATAATATATCTTATTTTATATTTACATTCATCATAGATTTTATTTATGTTTTATATTTAAATATATGTTTATAGTTTATTTTTCTATAAAGATAAATGAAAATCTTTTTAAATTAACAATAAGAGGATATCAATTACTATTAAATAAACATATTTGAAGTTTTTAATAACTTACTCTTTTACTAAGGCAAAGATAACCTGAAATTAGTTCCTCAAAAGTTGCCAGAAGACTCTTGCAAGGATCGCCTATTTGTGAGTTTTTGCCTCACAGTATAAGTAGGACCTCCCCTCACTCAACAGCCAGAGCCCTTCTTCTAACTGGAATTTTTCTAAAATTTAACAGAATTTCAAGAAGAGAGAGCAGAATACAGATAAAAAGTCACTGGGAATTTCTGTTTGATACTTTTTAAAAAGCAGTTTGTTGTTCGGGAGACAAGAAAGGCAATCAAATGTGAATATACTTCTAAGTGCATCAAGGGCGTGGTACTGAATGTGTCTGGTTGGGATTAAATGATTAAAAAACAAACTGTTTTGAGCCAAATATACAACTCATATTTCAATAAGAAATTTTTGCTATGATGACTAATTTTTTTCATAGGATTATTTTTCCCTTAAAGTTTTTCATATCTTATTTTGAGTAAATGAATATGACTTGTTTCTTTTTGTAGGTCATGCTAGCCTTAATTGGGGGCAGAAAGGGGTTATTTTATAATGCTGAGAAATAATTTCATGATCATTACAACACCCACACAAACAGATTTAATTCATTTATAAACTTGAGCTTCGTCAGGAAAACGCTATGTTAACTGGCTTTTCAAATGCCAGTGAATGGTTCATTAGCTTTAACTGTAATATTATGATGACAATTCATGTAATAGAATGAAGAACCATATCCTTTTATCTATATAAAAATAATTCAGTCTCTGATGAATTTAGGATTTCTGACAGTTCAGTTATCAAGCCCTGGTATAAATTCATGTAGCATATTGAAAAAGCATATCTCCATTGTTATGGTACATTTAAACTGACAAGGAATGAAACTGAACGATTCTTTGATCTAAAAAGACTTTGTATGGTATGTAATAAGCATTGTGCCATGCAGCATTTACATATGAGACTGAAAAGAATTTAAATTTCTAAGTATTTTCTGATTAGAAGTGGCATACACAGAAGTCCTCAGTTAATAACTTAATAAGCTATTATTTTTAATAGTGTTTTGTGAAGAAGAATATAGCTATTTTATTTATTTCTTCAAAAATGTATGTTCCGTGGGAAACAGACAATATCTACATAAACCATAAATACCACAACAAAGAGACCTTGGAGATTTTAATTCAGAAGTAAAATACTCATTAAACAGTAACGACAAAATTTTTTTAAAAAAGCAAGACCACGTATTGTGCACATAATGGGTTCCTGGCACTATGTCAACCATAGGGCACGAGGCATGTGACTTATAAAAAAAACTCTAGAGATGATTATAAGGCAGAGATATGATAAGTTCCTTTACCAGGAAGGGCCAAGGGCTTCATAAACACTGATGAGAGTTATTATTCTGATAAGTAGATGACAATTGGGGGAGCTCATCAGAACAAATATTATCAGACGTATATCTTAAAGGACTACTGAAATATTGTGCAGGGGAAGATGCATACTCAGGCAGAAGAAATACAATGTATAAAGATACAGAAATGCCAAAGGGCAAAGTGTGTTTGGGAAAAGTGCCTTAGCAATTCAGAACATGTCATATAGTCTCCAAGGCTGAAAGAAAAAGTAGGGCCATATGACAAGAAAGGATTTGAATTACCCATTAAACATTCTAAATTTTATCTGAAAAGTAACATGTGGTTAAAGAAAGTATCCTAATTAAGATCAAAGTATATATTAAGAAGCTTAACTTGTCGGTTTTGGGAGACAAAACTGAAGTAGGACAAGTCATAGAGAGACCTATATAGAGGAATCGCAATAATTCAACTAAGACATATCTTAAAATGGTCATAGAATATATAATTAATTAACTTTAGCTCAAATCTATACCCCTCCCCCACAACTTGATTGTAGAAGAATGTCAACCGATTAAGAATTGTAAAACACTCATTTAAAATATGACTTCTTTGATTGATCACAAATATATAACTTTGAGTTCCCTTTAAAATTTTGTTTAAACATTTGTTACTTGAGTATTTACTAAGAAGTAACCATTGTAGTATAGTAAAAATGAACAAATATAAAGGTTAAACAATTATATGATACCCATGTAGGTACATGCCAAAAATTACATTTAATCAAAATATAGATAATGTAATTCCAAGCTAAAAAAGATAAATTTCTCTTTAGGATAGATAAAATAAGGTAAAACCTTTTGGGAAAAGGCAATTTTAGTCAACTTATTAAAATACTTTCAACAAAATTATGCTACTTATAAAATCGACTTTTTAAAACACAAACAAGCTAGTAGTACAATAAAATATTTCAATTGTTTATATTTCTGGGTTTATTAACTAGTCAGAAAATATAAAATTATAGAATATGAAATTACTGTCTATATTTAATTTTAATGTGATTTCAACTCTTTCTGAAACAATATCAGAATGGGGATAGAAAAACTTCAGAGTCGTTTAATTTGAATAACACTGCCTTAATTCTTCAGTAGTGGTTTAGAAAACTCATCAGCAAATTTCCTGTGGTATTCTTCTGAACTCAAACTTGATACTGAAGGGAAGCAGAATTTGCCACCCATATATATATATATATATATATATATATATATATATATATATAATTGTCATAATAATTATCTTGAGCTGACTATTAAGAAACGGCAGACAAAGGAGAAGAAGCTCTGAAAATAGAGTAGAAATTACACTTCTGTAAGAGACATTTATATTTATAAGGAACATTCTCCATTTGCAAGAGTGTTTTCTCTGTACCAGGAAGAGGAAGATGACTAAAAACTAAAAGCTCTTATCAGTAGAGATGAGAAGGACTTAAATCTGTATAACAACCATATCTTTGTTTACTGTGCTTTGCCTGAAAAACTCTCATAACTGGTTCCAACTCCCTTGTATACCTTCTTTAGTTTTTTAGCTGGAAAAGGTATTTAAGGTGAGAGTTTGGGCCATTTTGGGAGTTACTCAGTTTTTCTGTACAGAGGAGGTACATATGTTATTAAACTTTTATTTGTTTTTCTCCCGTTAATCTGTTTTATTATGGGGTGGCGGGGCAGGGGTTAGGAATGGATTCAGCCAAGAACCTAGAAGGGTAGAGGTAAAATTATTTTCCCTCCTCTATAATTCCCATGCAATTTTAAAAACATTTAAAGAGAAAGCCACACAAACAAGTTTTGTTACTATATAGACTATCGAATTTTGTCTACTACCTAATCTATCCATAGGTCTATATGCTCAAATATGAAGGTATTAGATATTTAAAGCTTGAAGTATTTATATTCATGATCACTTTCTTTTCAGTGTGGAGACAGCTCTTAACCAACTCTTAAAACTATGGAAGATCCCTTCTCACAGCAGCATAGATATACCACAAGAACAATTATGTTCATTATCACTACTTTCAAAAATGAAAAAGCAACTCAAAGCTAAGTCCACTGTAAGAAGGAGGCAAAGAGCTTTTTCGATTTGCATAATGAATCACTTCTTATAAAAGAGTTTTTCTTTCTAAAGTGCTTTCTAAAGTGAGATGATATATGTACACTGGTTATTCTGGATTAAAATGTCCCAGTTAGAAATGAGACCAGGGCCTGCTCTCTAACTAGCAAAAAGATCAGTTTATTGTATTTTTCTTCCTTCTTTATGAGAGAAAATGGAAGAAAATTAATCTTATATTTAAAAAATCTAGTACTAGATCAGAGGAAAGCAAAAATAAAATGAAAAGCTGACAGAAAAGAAATAATCTTTATAAAAATCAAGTAAATTACATCCCAAATTTAATAATTAATTAGACAGAAGGAAGAAAGTAATAGAGCATTGGTACATAATAGGAAAATTCTGATAGTACTCAGGCACAAGTCACTGAAAAGTACCATTTTCCAAAGAATATTCTAGTGCAGTTAAAGGACCCCAGAGGAGAAATGAAACTAAGGTTATCAATATGAAGTAAAACTTGATAAAGAGAATTCAATTGACAGACTTCTAACCTCAATCCAAAAGGTCCAGGTTCATAAAGACTTGTAGTTGAAAGGCTGGTGGCAGCATTTCCATTCTGGAGTCTGAGCAGAGAGCTTTGAGCCTGGAGTTTTTGACAGTGCTAAATTTAGCAGTCCTGTTCCTCTATGGAAAAAGATACCTATTAAAAAAGATGTTTATCGGTAAAACACAAATTTCTATTCATGGTTTTGACCATTTGAGCCAAAGAGTTAGAATTATAATTTCAAAAAAGGAAAATAAATGAGTCGTTATAAAATAGGTCTATGATTTAAGAGTATTTTTCTTTGTAAAAAGTTGAAAGTCATTTGAGATTTTTTTGTGATTTTTTTCTAGATCTACAAAATAAGAGAATCTTAAAACAAAACAAAACGAAGCAAAAAAATTTTGTTCACATATATACCGAAGTAAATTCTTTTGCAAAATAAAACAAAATAAATTCAGATGAAAAAAATTAACCTTCATTCATTGCATAGTAAAATAATAAGAGTAATATTAAATTTAACTGTTCATGAGAAAATTACAGATTTTCCTTTTTCAGATCAATTTAATTTATAGCAATTCTAGATGTGTAAGAGAAATGAAGAGGTGAAGAGGAGCATGAAGAATTAGATTATGTCGAATATCTTGGACACTGGAGAATCTGTAGCAAAATAAGCACCTCAAGAAATAAGCAGGGCAAATTAATTTCATAAAAGTATTGTAAAATTATCCTAAATCTCAAGAACATTTCTACTACACAGCTTGTACCTCATTGCTAAAACATTACCAAAGATATTTTTAGGAGAGAAGAAATCAAACCAAACAAACAAATGAACAAAACCACATGTTCTCTGACATATAAAAGACTTCTCTTTTATGTCATGCAAGAGTACACTCTCTCTGAACAGCCTATGCCTATGGAAGGCCTTTCAGCACACAGTCCTACTCTGGAGAAAGTCCTTCTTCCTGAACCATTCATGAAGATTTTCTACAATGAAGCACAAAGAGCAAATATTAAACTATTAGAATCACCGGTATACCAGTTGCTTTCAGGACAATCTTGATTCAATAAATTAACCTGGCTTTAAGTTGCCATTCATTCATTCATTCCATTTGTTCATTCACTAATTCATTCATTTTGTGAATTGAGACTACTTTCTATTTGCTAAGCACTAGGTGGTAAAGAGAGAAAGTTTATAATACACAGGTCTTGTTTTCAAAGAGATCACATTCTATAGGGGAAATCTGCAAACTGACGTATTAGGATATTGTATATGTCCTAGAATAAAAAGCAGAAAGATACAATATTGATATAATTGGGTTTTTTGTTGTTGTCATCACCATTGTTTTAAATTAGGGCCTACTAATTCTCTTCCTTCATAAGATATATATGGCTAGCTGAAGTTTAGATTACCCACCAATATTTTAGGGCATGGTATTTTTATTTTCCTTCAGAAGAAATGGGTTTCATGAAATCCAATCAGGAAAACTGTCAAAGTTCTTCAAAAGGATTCTCTGCATAAGCACTGGTTTAGATCATGTAAGAGATCTCCCAACCTAAGAAATGCATCAGCTGTTTTAATTTTTGCTTTATTTATAGGCTGGTTTAGCCCTGGAAAATGCTAGCAGATTAGCAGCTGCAAAGATGTAAGGCATGATTAAAATTAAGGTGGTGCCACTGTGGTAGATTGGAGTCTACTCACAATTTCATGTCCACCTCTGTGGGTCCTTTCCCTGTGGGATGTGTGTAGAGCACTGATCTGTGGAGCTCAGTAGTGGTCACATGACTTGCTGTGGCCAATGAAAGGCAGGCAGAGGCAAAGTGTGTCTCCACCAGACAGAAGATTTAAGAGGCAGTCCATGGTTTGGCACATTCTCTTTATCATCATTTATGATACTGACATGCCCCCAGATAAGGGCTGCTCCATCACACTGAGTCCCAGAATAAAGATAGTAAGAAGTGAAGCTGCATCAGGCTCTTGAGACTGGTAACACCAGGGAGAAATAAGTCTTTGTTCAGACGGCATAAACATAATCATTCTCCTTCGGCAGTGTCAACACTTCCCCGCTTTGCTGTCTTTTCCTTGTGATGAAGCAAAAGAAGATTCATTCTAAAATAAAAGATATCCCTTCCTATTCGGGGCTTTTTCTATAAGTAGTCTTTGCTTCAAAAATGAATAGTTCAAGTTATGAGCACACATTCTGTAATGCCAGGACCTGAATCCAACTCTATCCCTTTTTGGCTGTGTGATCTCCCCCCAACCCGCGCCTCGCTATCTCATCTTCTACTACTGCCCCCTTGCTCACTCTACTCCAGGAAAACTGTCTTCTGATCCTTCTTAAACACGCCAGGAAATACTTTTGGTTTAGAGTCTTTGCTCTGGCTCCTTCCTCTGTCATGAATGTTCTTCCTTCAGGCATCAGACTGCTACATTCCTCACCTCATTTACATCTTTGTCCAAATGTTCCCCTCTAAACAAAGCAAACACAGCATCCTTTTTAAAATTGCAACTCTTCTAATTCCCACACACACTTGGCACTCATTATTTTTACTTTTGCTCTTGTCTACAGTTTCTTTTTTTAAAAATTTTACCACAGCACTTATCACCTTTTAACACACTATATAATATGCTTAGAATATGCATTTATTATTAATTTCCTCTACCGTCCATAAAAATGGACGGTAAGTTTCATGAGGGTCAGGTCCTTTGTTTAGTTCACTGATTCCAAGAAACTGGAGTAATGCCTGACACAAAATGGGTGATAAACAAATATTGTCAGCTGAGTGAACCAACAAAAAACTGAGCATGATGTAAAAGTTTCCATTTTTATTAAAAAAAAAACAAAACCTTTATTTAGCAGCTAACTATGCCATCATGGAAAGTTAACTTCTAAGAGATTGTGTCTATTAAAAGAAACAAATACTAACAGGTAAATAAAGCCCAAATGATGAGGTATAGAGACAGAATGAGGATTTCGTATTCATGTAAGATCCTACACATTTGGATTGAAGAAGGTCAATTAATTCACCCTAATAAGGAAATCATGCTCTCAGAAGCCCTGAGACTCTAGCACTGTTTAGATCTGTACTTTAATATTTAATTTCATATATTTCCTGAAGGAAACTTATTAATAATTGCAACTTGTGAAGCATATACTTTAAAAGATTGACCCCTGCAAGCTGTTGTTTTTTGAAGATTAAAATAGTGCCTTTTTTCTTACAAAACAAATCACTAGTATGACATCTTTCTAACTTCACAGAGCTGAAAATAAACTGAGGCAAAATATGAGAGAGAACTAATTAGTCACATGCTTTGCATTTTTTTTTCTTTTGAGGTAATAACAAAGTGGATTGGTACACATTTAGATAACGTGAATTGATTCTAATAAAATATTAATTTGAAATTACTATGCTTTTCAAAATTCCTTTCTACTTTAACCAATTTACCTCATTCCCCCAAAACACTGTCAAAAATCAAACTCTAGCTCATGTACATTTATCAAAGAACCAAGAAAACCAACACCAAACACCACCTCTATGGTAGCAGCTCAACATACTCAGGTGTGTCCAATCAGTAGATTCAGTTAAGTTTGGAAAATGAGCAGCTGAAGATTATCCACGGAAAGCATAATCTTTTAAAGACAATAAATAACAAATCTGATGAAGAGAAATGTTTGAGGAGGAACATAGTGGTTCAATTTCTCCTCAACTCCTTGTTTTAGTTCTATCCTTACTCTTCTATGAGAGACTTCTGTGACTTCATTATAGTTTTCTTCCTTTGTCAATATTTACATTTTTAATGGCAACCAATAGTTATTTCCAAGAGACTTGGCTGATAGCCAAATTTCCTATAAACACAGTCATATTATTAACTAAACTAAAAATGAAAAAAGACAATTAGAAAACTGAATACTTCTAAAAATTAAATGTATAGAGAGCTTATGTATTTTAAGAAAGATTAAATATATAAATTTTATTAATAAAAATGCTGTCAAATATTCTTAAACTTACAATCAGATTTCTATCATCAGGGAAAATTAACTTTTCAGGGAAAAAAGATAATTAGTCATTTCCATGTTTACTAAGAAGTACTTTAAATAGATCTTAAAAATATAAGCCATGGATACATGAATTGGTTTCTTTCAATGTAGTAGTTTGGCTTCCATACAAAAAATACTTAAATTGTCAAGAAATCCCTTAAAACCCAAGAAACTTGTACTAAAAATAAAAACTCTCTATTCTCAACTAGCAATTAGCAGTTTTACCACTAACAATAAAAATTGTCTCTGGATCTGCAAGAAGAATGTGAAGAGTAATATAATAAAATTATTAAAGGTTAAGGAATCCTCGACCTTTACATTCTGGAAATTTCTTTCATTAGAGCTAGCAAGAGGTAAAAGCTAAAGCTAAAATGCTTCGGATCAAATGAACCTTGATGTGGTACTATAATCTGAGATCAATCACGGTGGAAGATGAGCAGTGTGTTCAGACATTTAGATGTGACACTCCTGGTTATGGCTTGCCTGGCTGAATTAGTATCAAATAAAACCACTATCCCAGGCCTTTTTACACTCTGGCAACAAAGATCCCATAGGAACTTAAACCTTTAGAGTAGGTATTTGTTAAGGTTGATGTGGCTCTTCCCTAGTTTCCTTGATAGGGCAATGAAATAGAAAGATTTAGCTATTAACAACTGTGTCCTCATTACAACTTGTTCCTTTTGAAAATGATTATGAAATGGTTACTATTTTCTGAAAATAATTGAAACTACAAGCTGAGTCTGGGGGTCTTCTTCTGAGAATCAAACCCATGTGATTTATTAATTAGAATGACACTTTCAAAATTTTTCACGGGGCTCCCCCACCCCCCACCCTTTTTAAGTGCTTTTAACCACAGAAGTTCTCATTGGGAGGAAGACCCATTTAAATCATCCATAAGGCTTTTTTTTTTTTTTTAATTATGCATGTTTTGCAATTCCCCATATAAGCAATTCCTCCTCAACACTTACTTTAGAAGAATTATTAAAACTTCAGTATTCTAGTGATGAGGTATTGTAATGATGCAAATATCATATGGGAAAAGGAACATCATTCCCAAAATTATCTGCCAGCTCTACCCCCACAGAAGTAGCTATTCAGACCCCCTTTGTCTCTTTTGAAAGGAAGCAGAGTAGCCATCATATTCATGCAGAATGAATAGGACATCCCCAGCTGCCTTGATCCTTTAGGTTCACCTCACAGATCTACTTTTCTTAAAGCCACAGGAAATAATCTTAGTGGAGTGGCATCAGGCACACCTGGGTTTGACTCTAAAATTCTGCTACTTATGTTTGACCTTAAAAATATTCCTTTACTTTCATGAATCCCGGGTTTCTCATCTGTAGCAAATATATGATAACCACCTTGTAAATATACTAAGCCTGCATGAGATAACATATTATAAACACATAGCACTGTGTTTGGTACATAATGTGAATTCAACAGCTATTGACCTGGCTATTCCCTTAGAAATTGTAATAATGTGTTGCACCTGTATACCACATTCTTAATTCTTAAAGTGCTTTCACAAGTACTATCTCATTCACTTAGAAGAAAGAGGAACAAAGGAAGGGAGGAAAGGAAAGAGAGATGGATGAGGTTAACAACTATTATCTCACAATTTAAAGATGAGGAAACATAACCAAAATGTTGGGAATCTACCCAAGGTCACACAGTGATGACAAAGATTCAGATTTTGGAAATAATTTGGCCCAATTCATTCTTGTAACAAATGAATAAACACAAGTTCAGAGGATTTCAAGTGAGAAAGAGCCAACTAGTCTGCTTTTTTCTAGAACAGCTGTCTTCTAACTACGCCCCATTGTTTTCTCTCAAGTTGGGTTTTCCGGGAGAGCCAGGGAGGCAGCTTACAGTGCATCAATGCCACCGAGAGCTTCGGAGAAAAAGATATTTACATATTCTGGAGTAGTCAGGAGCTTCTCCCCAAATCCCAAACCCTGCTTGCTTGCCATTTCCGTACCAGGGCTGTTTTACAGACTCTGAAAACTGAAACAGTGTCTATATAAATAACCCACACACAAACGCCTTTTGTAATTAAACATAACAAAATGGCACTAAGCTCTAAAATAAGACTAAGACAACCAACACAGTTAGGACTTTACCCATGGTGACCTTTTTACATTTATTTTGACATTTTATATATATACAATTTATATTTTTTTACAAATATTATTAACTTTACCAGTACACTAATCATATACTCAGTTGGCCAACTGGATAATCCAGCATGGCTCACACATTTGTCTTCAGTTCCTGAACATCCAGGCTGCACAGTGGGGAGTAGGACTAATCCCTTTTCTTTCCTTGGTCCCACTATTTGTTCCATTTATTCTTTCTGCTTCTGATTCTACAGAGATAAGGACCCCCTCCTTTCCAACCCCGAGGCTGTATCCAGATTGATATACTCCCTGCCTCACTGGAAGACGATTTTAAAAGATAATGTCTTAAAGGCATAAAGTTATCTATGGCTCATGAAAATACTGTGTCTGCTTGTAGTTATTACGTTGTAAATTCTCAGTAGCAAAGTTTAACTTTAGCACGGCAAGTGATCTCTTGGTTTTTGGAAGTCTGGTTTCAGTGCCAAAAAATTACATGAGAATAAAAGGAATATAAAAGATGGAGATGCATTTAATAGATCATCATCACATTGCTTCCCGCCCTCAAAAATTATAAAGGAGTCTAAATAAAAAATGTCTGGACTTGCAGCCTAATGTCCTTTATATACATTAACCTATTTGTGTTTAGTCATCGCAACTCAAAGAGTTCTGATCTTACTTTCTGCAGGACTTATGTGATTCATCACAACGCTGTTTGATAACTGGAATCACCTCTACTTGAATTCACAGTTGCCTAAAATCACATATGAGGAAAGACACATTTGTAAATCCTCTACAAGCTTTCTAAGAGATCGCTTCTTTTGCAATTTCAACATTTAAGTTAATTTTGGAATAATAATTTTCAAATTCTATTATACAATCCTATTTTATCCCTATTTAAATTAGTATGAGGTTCAATATTTTTTCATTTATATTTACATGTTATTTTTAACATACATTATTCTTTACCTAGATATCAATTTTTTTATGCTTACATGAATTTTCATTAATATTATTCACAAAGCTTCTGTTTAGAACATGTGCATCTTGTTTGCAAAATCTCATTCATCTTCTTTTGTAGGTGTATTTTTCATTTCCTTCTTTTCTATAGCCTTAACCATGTACGTCAAAAAGTATGAAGTAATTGCATAATCGAATGCCAATATTTTTCTCATCTCTGCATTCATTCCCCACAGGCCTTAATCAAAAGACAGAATTGTTTGGAGCACTGACTAAACCACTAGCTGTAATAAATGCAAACACATTTCTGCATCTTCTATCTTCTCTGAGTAGAAACTGAAAAGAAGAATGGGAATTCTAGTGGACACATTGATTCTCGTCCTTTGTTATGTCTGGCCTTTCAGTCTTCTTAGCCATCCAGGTCCTGCCTGACCCAGTATGAAACCCGTTGGATCGCTACTGTCTGATACAACACCCTTCCTTCCTATCTCAAAGCATAATACAAAGAGATAAGGAACAGCTGTGAACTTTGTTATATCTTTAAATGCCTCCTTTTATACCTTTGTCTACAATATCAATTGTGTATTCCAGTATATTCTTTGTGTAGTTTATAACTTTTCTATTTTGCTTCTTACAGTATTTGTCCTCCTCCTGTCATATTCTCAGCTTATTCCATCTGTAAGGTGCACCTCCTGGTCTGTGGACGGTTTTGCTTTGAAAGTGGACGTGCTCGCCTCACTGATTTTCTCCAGAGAAATCTAGGTAATAAAAATGCCTCCATTTATTAAACTAGGCTTCCTTCTAGAGAATATTTAGTACAGTTATTGATACCACGTAAGACAATGGGGAGGTCCCCCCAAGAAAACATGGCAAAACAAAACACAAAGCTGATAACAGAATTGATAACAGAGACACACATTGGAAAAATTAGCAACTGAGAAAATAAAACAAGACCTAATAGTAGAAATATAACATCTAAGATGAATTCATCCAGCAAATACTGAGTATGTACAATGTATCAGGCACTGCCTAAGGTGCTTGGGATGCATCAGTGAACAAAACAGTCAACAGTGTAGGATTCAATAATATGGTAGTGCAGAAACCTGAAAGAGGTGACATGGCTAGCCAAGTGGGCAAAGATGATCCAAGTCAAGAGAACCACGAGTATAGAGTGCTCCAGGAATAAGAAAAGCAATAAGAAGGTCAGTGAGGCTGGGGCAGAGTAACCAAGAGGAAGAACTGCAGGAGACATTGGCGGGGCAGAAAGGTAAAAAGATGTCAGAGAATTGTGCCAAGATGAGAGAAAATCATGTAGGGACATGTTGACGATTATAAAGACTTTAGATTTTATTCTGTGTAGAACAGGAAACTATTGCACAGCTCTGAGAAGGAACATGATCGAGCTCAGGTTTTGACAGGATAAGTCTGGCAAGAGTCGGGCAGGAATTCTGACTGAGCTGCTAGTGTAATGATGCAGGTGAGCAATAACAATGGCTTTAACCAATATGGAAACAACGAGAAGTGGTTGCTCTCTGGATGTATTATGAACACAAAGTCACCGATTACATGTAATTTGATAAATTCATTACACACTCTAGGATTTATACCAGAGTCTCGCCAAAAGACAGATCTCTTTCTTCTCCTTTTACTCCTCCCTTTCCTTGTTATTCTCTCTCCCTATCTCCAAAATAATAATTTACAGAGGAAAATCTTCTGCTTGGACCTTCTTGGTTCTGTCCTCTCTTGGTGCAACCTACAGTAGAGTTCAATAGAAAAGCAGAAAATATATTGTGTAATTTCCAAAGATAAAATATATTTTATTGTTAAACAGATTCTGATAGGAAGCCATAATATGTAGCCTATGTCATAGAATTACAGACTTTAGGAACCTTAGGCAGCATCTAAAGCAACCTCTTCCTTTATCCTTGAGAAAGCTGACGCCCAGGGAGGATAAATGAGTTTCAAAGGTCAGTCATCTAGTTATCACAGAGCTGGAACCCAGGGATCCTGAAAGCTATTAGGGTATGTGGCCTCTCAGCTGATTTCTGCTTTTGCTATTATTCATATGCTGCAGCATTTACATTCTATTTACATATTTTTATTTGAATATAATTACATATAAAACTTCTATCAGAGGGTCTTCATTTTCCTGGCCTTGCAAACAAAACTTTTTCTTTTCCTTTCTTTTCTAATTAAATATTTTTTGAAACCTTCAGTTAACCTCAAAATGAATAAGAATATGGACTGTAAAACAGTAAGGAGATAAGTGATTTGCACCAATAAGGTGGCCTGAGATTTACTCCAGAGATAATTTAACTTTTAACTTGTAAAGACATTTTATTGAGTAGAGTTGAGCTATACAAAAACTATGACATTACAAGAGTTTCAAAGAATTATTTATGGAGAGAATGCTGGACTATCACAATTTAGAAAAAAAATTCTTAAGATTTTACACTTTATTTTACTTTATTTTACTATATAGATTTATTTATAATTTCATCCTGGAAAATTTAGGATCATATGAGAACAAATGATAAAATTTTAACCAGGTAGGTAATACTGAACTGCTTTAATTATAATCTTCTATACTATAGTTATACAAAATGGCAGATTATTGGTTTGGTTATTGTTGTTTGTTTCTTTGTTTGTTTTTTTAGCTGTACTTTCTATATTTCCTTCAGGAAATCTGTCATGTTTACTACTAGATTCATAAAGTATTTATCAAGATTTATCAAGGACTGTAAAACCTTCTGTTTAATTCTGACAGTATAGAAATAGCCTAGACTTCTTTAAGATAATTAAATAATATGTTGCATAAAAATCTTTCAATAGAATTAGAACATACTTTGGAACTCCTTTCAACCAGGTTCTCTCATCACATTATTGAGCCAAATAGGGATTAATGATGATTATAGAAAATCAGTACATGAAATTGTTGAAGCTGTGTTTCTAAGCACTTCTGCTTTTGACTTTCTGGTTTTTAATCTTCGATCATGGCTGCCTCCTCCTCATAAAACATGCTTAACGTGCAACTCACTCACCATGTGGTGTTGGTCATTCTCACCCACTGTGAATGCCTCATATCCCAATTCTCTGTTCTCAAATCAATGGCTTTTACAAATTGTCTTTTTAAGCACAGAAAGGTGATTTATTGAAAATTTAATGTAGGCAGATAATCAACTGAGAAATTAACTTATGTTTTATTTCTACGCTGTATTAATTAAGAAAAAGAGAAGGGAGATTGTTACATCTCCGAGAATGCAATAAATTATTTCTAAAGACTGAGCTGTGCTTATACCACGAAGTGGGAAACAGATTTTTTTGTGTGTGTTTCAGAGCTGGAAAAGAGAATTTTTAGGCTAAGATGGGCTAAAAAGCAATTCATTAAATGGTCCTTGGATTCAAGGTTTAGTTCACACATTGTACCACTCGGGTTACACAGTAATTTTCAACCTGCAGAAATAAAGGCTAATGTGACAGTCAAAACAAAGGGCCACTTTTGGAACTATGTAAGTACCACCAAACTTACGTGTAGTCAAACAGACAAGCATGGATTCTTTTGCTACAACAAATGACCAATACGAAAGTCCTACCATATGTGTGTCTACAGGGAAAGAATGAGTATTTGGGCTGAACTTAATTTGAATTAAACAAAGATATATGATATTGCCAGTACAAATGTTTTAAAAGACTCTTACCTGCTACTTACAGATAATAGGCTCATGAATATAACCAAGTAGAAAATCAAAAACAAAAATGATCACATAATTTTTCTTTGATGAAGTAAATTAGGCAAAAAGACATTTCCATTTTTCAAAAGCTGTACATTTACTTAAATGCTTCATTCATTGTTTTCTTGTATCTAAATGTTTAGTTTTGCTTAAACTGAAATGTATGTAATAATGGCATCACGATTTAGAGGTTAGGACAAAATTACATTTCTTTTAAAGAGAGAAATAGACAAAAAAGTTTAATGACACAGAGGGAAAAAATCAAATTTACTCTGTCCCAAATCATCTAAATCAGATGCTTAATTAAAAATTTATTTAGAGCCACTCAGTCTACTTTCAAACTGAATGTCATATAGAGCCAAATAATACTGTCACAATGGTATCATCTTTGTACAGAGTTTAGGTAGATTCTATAAATATATTGCAGCTTTTAAATTTGGTAGTTTTCCAAAGCTTTCAGATTAAAGCTAGAAATATAATATGATGTGATAAGAACATGGCACATGCAATAAGATGAAGGGGAGGTAAAGATGCCTTTGACAAACACTAAGGATCAATTCATGCCTCCTGTGGCTTGCAAGTGTCCATCTCTTTCTAAATATCTGACCTATGCTACAGAATAGCTTCTGCTTTTGTAGTCAATAAAATATTACAATGTACTGTATCTATTGTACAGTCGATGCAATGTAAGAGGTAGCAAACAAAATCCTCTAATTGTGAAGACAAAATTTACTTCCATAAAATATCCAAAGATCTGTGCAAGATAGTATATTACCAAGTACTTTGCTGAATGTAGTTAGGAATTCACTGATTACAACCCTTAGGCGAGACTACCCCTGCAGAAGGTGAACATGAAGATAGCATTTATAAAACAATTAAATTAATAAAGAGGAGTTGAGTATTGCACTTCAGGCAAGATAAATTCAGGAGCATAAGGGTAGATTTAGATACAGGCTCAATGCCTTAAGGATAGTGTAGACATTGTGCTAGTAAAAACCACAGGGTTCGTGCCTGGAAAAAGGATGAGATAATGTAGGATAGACAAAATGAAACCTTACACTGAAGGCACTAAAATGAAAAGTTTGAACTCGATGCAACAGATAAAAGTAATCATTTACCTCATCTACTACCAACTGACCATTACAGCTTTGAATCAATCCAATTTAGATTCATGAGTTAAAACTAAAAACAAAATCCTTGCTAGATTTTGCTTTGGATGAAGGAGGGAAAGCAACATCTCTAACTTCAAGGACTATCCTCATGCCCACTTTGAAAGGATTTTCACAGCCATCACTGTCTGTCCTCAAACACCTTCCTAGCCTACTATACACATCGGTTATACACACCTTGCTAATTCCTACATTAGTATTTACTCTTATGGTTAATTTCCATCATAAGAAATATTCTGTCCCCTGTGTCCAGTTTTTTTCACATTAAACCATTCATCAAGTTCTATTTTATATCTCCTTTTCTCTAGATATGTGTCAGAATCACTTCCATCTAAACTATACTTAACTCTCAATTTTATAAACACCTATACTATTTTTTTTAAAACTCATGGAAGACAATTACCATATTTGCTGCCTATAATACACTTTATTATGTCCTCAAATTCATACGTTCAAGTGTCCCCTCCCCCATGGGACTGTATTTAGAGATAGGGCCTTTTAAAAGGTAATAAAGTTAAATGAGGTCAAAAAGGTGAGGTCCTAATCCATAAGGCCTGTATCCTTATGAGAAGACAAGGAGATACCAGGAGTGTGCCTGCACAGTGGAAAGCCCATGCGGGGAGACAGAAAGAAGGCAGATGTCTGCAAAGCAGGCAAGGAGAGAGGCCTCAGGAGAAACCAGACCTGCACATACTTTATTCTTGGAGTTGGGCCTCCAGAACTATTAAAAAATAAATTTCTGTTAGTTGACGCACCCAGTTCATGCTATCTTGTTATAGTCTATAATATATAGTCTGTATTTACTTGTCTTACCTCCCTTATTTGACTCCGATCCTCTGCAAGGCAGGAAACAAAATTATGAAATTTAAAAAATCTTTTATAATGCTTGAGATATTTTATTGTGACAATATTAGAGGATTAAATTATTGCATACATGAATGAGTGAATTTGAGATTCTTATGGAAGAAAGTATTCATTAGGAAGATTTAAACTACTGCTAGGATACAAGAGTGAAAATAACTTACGATTCCCAGTATAAAATGGAAAACCACATTGTAATGAAAATGATTTTGACTTGGGAGTCATAAAACCCTGTCTTTGAATCCTAGCTCTTACAATTAATAACTATGTAGGTTGGTTTTCAATTTCGACAGTTTTAAAATTGAATAACAACACTTAACTTTCAATATTATTAGGATTAAAAGAAGCTGTTAAGCACTAACTCTAATTTCTGGTGATGCTTAATATATGTTGGCTATATTGACAATTTTACATAGTACAACTAGAAAAAGAATAAATTGGGGAAAGAATAAATCTGAGAAAAAGGGGTAACTGTATTAGGAAAGGTATAAAAGAAGCAGATAAAATACAGAAGACAGAAAAAGACTTTATTAGGGGAAAAGCAGTACTGAAAAGTACAGCTCAGCATAGAACCCTAACTTTTTAAAGACATCTATCCACAGAGTTGCGTAGATTTTTCTGTCAATACTAACTAGCCTGGAAATTATAAGAAAAGAGGAATTACTGGATTCACATGGAGCTTGAGATTAGTCTAGAGAGGTTGGCCCAAAAGAGAATATATAAGGAGAATGAGAGCAATGTTAAATATTAGATCCTTAGTTCACGCTGGATAAGAAGATACGGCAAGCCAAGATGGAGCTGATAGAAGGGAGTACATGGGATTGGAAATTGTAATTTTGTTCCCTGCTTTCACCTTAGTTATTTTTTGATTTTACCAATACTATAGCTTTTCAAAATTCCATACTTGATTTTACCCAAACAGTGAGCCAAACTGGGGTCCTCTACTCTTATCAACTATGTTTTCAAGTAAGTTATGGCCACAGGATTTCAATTTTATGATCATCTTATCTCTTCCCTATTGTCATGATACACTACTATAGGACCTGTAGTCATTCAAAATATTCATCTATGATTTAGAATTCCCTTTACAATGTCTTTAGATTTTATATTTTTGAAGAGCCCAATACATGCCATTATCCTTAAAGTAGCTCTACTCTGAGCAATGTAATTACAGTTTATATGATGTTAAAAGTATACCTAGGGGAAAACACATTATTTCATCCTTTGTAAAAAAATGTTATAATTACATAAACACTAGGGATGGCATTTTGTCTGCTCAGGAAGCATTTAAGATCTCAGTAGTTTTCCATTAGGACATTGCTGATATGGGGTTGGCAAAAAGAATTAGGTGCCCTCCCTCAGTTCAAGGTTAACACATAGGAATCACAAAATTCATATTTCCATTGAGACTTGTTTGTTCTTTCTGATAACTTTTCCTCATTTAAATGAGCTTTGTGATGTCTTAGGAGCTCTTAACTCTAAAATATAATTCTTTAAATATTTCTAAGAATTTAGTGAAAAAAAAATACAATCAATGTTCTCTAAGAATCTAGGTACAAATTAATTTTGTAAACTGGCTCAAGAGGTATTTTAATTTATAAAAAAAATTTCATGGATGATTTAGAAATACTGCCAAGTTCCTCAGAAATGACAAACAATGATAAAAACTGAAGTTGTGGCTTCTACTGCACGAATTTCCTACTAGAAGATTCACATATGCTAGTGAGTTTCAATTAAAAAAAAGCAAGCCAGGGAGAGAGGTTCACTTCTTGGTTGTTTAGAATGGTCTAATTTAAGAAGAATGAGTAAATTCAGCAGGATAACAACTTGATGATTTCTCCATTCCTTCCAAAATTGTGTCTTAACATTATTCATTTGAACATATTTTTGGATACTTATCAAAGCCAAAGAATATTATAGTTTACATAATGAATATCTCATATACAAAATGTTTGTTGTTTACTTTAGAGAATTTCAAATTAAAGTTACTAAAGCAAAATAAATTATCCCTTAAAGCATATTGGCCTATTTGAGTAAGGGTCTCCTCAGTCACAGATTCTTTATGTGTGTGCACCCTATTTATGCAAAAAACATCTTATGAAAGGGCCACAAAATTATCTAAAATAAACCTCAGTGAATCAGGAATGACTGAGCTTTAGATTTCCCTTAGATTTGTGGCTGAAGTCACTTCCAAATCAACAACACAATCTAATTTTTGATTTAAACATTTTTATGAATTATTTTTAAAACAACAGTAATAAGCCCATTACTTTCACATAAATGACATTTTTGTCATTAAAATAATTATATTAATAATTATATATGCTAAAATATGTTAGAAAAGCGGTATTTATTTGTTTCATTTTTACAAATCTCTAGTGATTAGCTTAATAAAAGAGAGGTGGATTCTCATATTTGTGTCTGTATTCAATTTTTTGAGATATGCTCTTTTAGTTGAAATACATGAATACAATTCTGCCTCACAAAGATATATATTTGGGAAAGCGTGCTATGTTATACTAGGATTCTTGGATAACTGTAGGTATTCTTTAATACTATACCAACTCCTGACAAGTGGCAGTTTTTAAAAGAATAGTTGCAAGGTGGAATCTGAAACCATATCAGTGAACTTTCCATATTCTCTTACATTAAATCCATTCCTCTATCATTCACTTTGAATGGATCTTTTAGTCATGAATAATTTTGTAACATCCTGCCTTGGACATTTGTGAAATATTAGTTCCCTGAGTTCTACTCATTTCTCAAATGTTGACACATTTCATTATAAAATGCATATAGAAGAAAAACACATTTTTAGCATCACCACCAACCTTATCAGAAAAGTCTCTAAGTATTAGGAATCTGTAAACTCATAGCAGTGGTTATGACGAGCTCACTTCATTCATTTTTGCAAAAATATCTGTTAAGCACTCAAATCTGAACAGCCATCATTGGCATATCAGAGTTTCCTTCTCCTCCCCCCAAAATTCCTATTGCATTAAAAAAGCGGCTAGTTCAGTCCACCACCTGAAAAAGCGCACAAGTATTTCCTCTTGAGACACAATATTTTGTTTGAAGCAGAAGTGTTCTGTTTCAGCACACAAAATATTTAAATATTGAAAAATCTCAAAGGCTGAAATTTAATAAATTTGATAACTTCCACACTCAGTGAAACTGGCTTTTTATTTTTAAACAGTAAACATTGGTGATGAGGAATATAAAAATTTGATGCCACTTATGCTAAGGCACCTTTATACAGTATTGCTTTTGCAGCATCAGTGCAAATATCAATATAGCGAAAAAGGCAAATACTATCTTAGAACACTATCCACCTAGTTTGACCCCACAGGTTCCCTAAGTTTGTAGAGACCCTTAGGAGTCTGTGAAGCACACTTTGAGCACACCTGCACCAGTTCAGAACCCTTTCTTCAGCTCTAGACTCATGTAATCAACAGTCTACTAGATATGCTAATGGAATCTTAATTGATTATTAGTCATATTTCTTCCATTTCCCTCTGGCTGTTCCGGTTTCATTTCCTATCTCAGACACCATCATTACTCAAGTCATTCAAGTCAGAAACCTAGGAGTAACTTGTAATTTTTCTTTCCCCTTAACCCTTTGTAACTAGTCACTAAATCCAATCTCTTGCATGTATTCATTTTTACCCGACACTATTAAGTTTGTTAGTTTAAGCCTTTAGCACCTCAAAAACTGCCCTGTATCTAGTTTCCATCTCCCACTCTTCGTCTCCTCCTATTCATTCCCTACTCTCCTAATAAAGTTAGGTTTTGAAAAAGCAAATTTAGATTACGCAATATTGAGTGACAGAGACTCTGTGTCACACATACTGACCTTAATTTCTTCTTCTGCCACTTCCAAGCTGAGTGACCCTGTTAAATCACTCCGGTTCTCTGTGTTATATACTGATATTGCCTTTGTAAAAAAAATTAATAAAAGTATTTATCAAATGGTTGCAAAGACAGAATGAGGGAATTCATAGAGTGTTAACACTTTGATATGAAACAAGATAATAAATATTAAGAATTATTATTTTGCCATTCCTTCCTTAAAGTTGTCCTAATTTTATTATAAACATTATCTGACACATCTTTCTCACTCCCAGACAATAGAATATGATCTTCTTAAAGTAAGAAACATTAACTGATCTTCACTTTATGGCCAGAGCATAGCTCAGCATTCAAACATAGTTGATTAAGAATTATCAGTTATATTAGTGAAAGTTAATCAGCAGACTTTTCTCTGAATTATCTATAAATGTAGACTTAGTTTTATTTCTATCTGAATTTTAAATCATATGTCTCAATTATTTAAGATTCTATGTAATTACTAGATGAAAATATTTTATAAACTAAACACATATAAGCTAAATCATATACTAGGATTAACCTAACATTGTTCCCAATCGGCAAAATCCTGAACCATGTTTATTATATTATTTTTATTTTAAAAATACTTTCTCATTTTTCAATTATATTTGGCATACAATATTATCTTAGTTTCAGGTGTACAACACAATGATTAGATATTTATGTAACTTACAAAATGATCACCTGATAAATGCAGCATCCATCTGACACCATAATAACTATCGCCATACCACTTCATATCCCCATGACCATTTTGTAATTACCAATTTATAACTCTCAATCTTCTCCCCCCCTTTATCTATTCCCCAATTCTTCCTCCAATTTGGCAACCATCAAATTGCTCTCTGTATCACATGAGCTTTTTTCTGTTTTGTTTTGCATTTATTTATCTGTTTTCTAGATTCCACATATAAGTAAAACCATATGACATTTGTCTTTCTCTGTATGACTCACTCCACTAAGAACAATACCCTCCAGATCCATCCATGTTGTTGCAGATGGCAAAATTACATTATTTTTTATAGCTTAGTAATATTCTACTGTATATATGTACCGTTTCTTATTTATCCATTCATCCATCGAGAAAAACCCAGGTTACCTCCACATCTTGGCTTTTATAAATAATGCTGCAATGAACATAAGAGCACATAGGTCTTTTAGAATGAATGTTTTGGATTTCTTCTGATAAATATCCAGAGGTAGGATAACTGTCCTTCATTGTCTCTTGTTATATAGCCTTTATTTTAATGCTTATTTTGCCTGGTACAAGTATTGCTACCCCGGATTTTTTTCTGTTTCCATTTTCATGAAATATCTTTTCCATCCCTTTACTTTCAGTCTGTGTGTCTCTTGCAATCTGAAGTGAGTCGTTTGCAGGCAGCATGTGTAAAGATTTTGTTTTCTTAACCATTAAGCCACCCTCTGTCTTCGGATTGGAACACACAATCCACTTACTTTTAAAGTAATTATTGATAGATACATAGTTATCGCCATTTTATTCATATATTTGATTATTTTTTCTTTTATTTAAAGAAGTTCCTCTAACATTTCTTGTAATAGTGATTTGGTGTTAATGAACTCTTTTAGCTTTTTATTGTCTAGGAAGCTCTTTATCTGTCCTCTGATTCTAAATGATGGCTTTGCTAGGTAGAGTAATCTTGGTTGCAGGTTCTTGCTTTTCATCACTGACTATTTTATGCCAATCCCTCTGGCCTGCAAAGTTTCTATTGAGAAATCAGCTGACAGTCTTATGGGATTTCCCTTGTAGGTAACTAACTGCTTTTTTTCTGTTGCTTTTAAGATCCTCTTTGTCTTTAACCTTTGACATTTTAATTATGATGTGTCTGGGTGAGGGCATTTCTGAACTTCCTGGGCTTGCATATCTATTTCCTTCATCAGGTTAGAGAGGTTTTCCATCATTGTTTCTTCCAGTACGTTTTCAATTCCTTGGTCTCTCTCTTCTCCTTTTGTGAATGTTGTTACGCTTGATATTGTCCCAGAGTCCTCTTAAACTAGTCTCATTCCTTTTGGATTCTTTTTTCTTGTTGCTGTTCTGATGGGTGTTTTCTGCTACCTTATCTTCCAAATCTTAATTCAGACCTCTGCTTCATCTAAACTATTGATTCCCTCTAATGTATTCTTTATTTCAATTACTGTATTCTTCATTTATGTCTGGCTCTTTTTTATATTTTTTATATTCATTTTTGTTTCTATCTTTTGTTGAAATTCTCACTGAGCTTGCTGAGCATCCTTATAACCATGTTTTGAACTCTGCATCTAGTAGACTGATTGTCTATTTTGTTTAGTTCTTATTCTGGAGCTTTGTTCTATTCTTTCATTTGGAATATGTCTCTTTGTCTTCGCATTTAGGCTGCTTTCCTCTGTTTGTTTCTTTGCATTAGGTAGAGCTGCTAAGTTTCCTGGTCTTAGTAGAGTGGCCTTATGGAATAGGTATCTTATGGAGTCCAGTGGCACGGTCTCCCTGTTCACCTGAGCTGAATGTTCTGGTGTGTTCCTTGTGTGCGTTATGTGTGCCCTCCTGTCATAGTTGAGCTTTGGTTGTTGTTTGCAAGTCAGTAAAAGGGACTGACCCTCAGGCTGATTCATCATCAGGACTGGTCATGACTACAGTGGAGGAGCTGTTGTGTGGGGGCTCACCCTACAGAGCAGGATTAATTTATTAGGGCTCTGGTGCCTTCCCAGTCTGCCCTTTGGGTGTGTCTTTTGGGGAGGTTGCTAAGTGGTGCTTTGGTGTGGTTTGAGTCTGGTCACCAGGTGTGATGGTTCTGTGGCCTCTTGGGGGGAGATTTGTTGAAGCCCAAGGTCAGCAGCTGCCTGTGCCTGCATGGAGCCACTTGATATGTGCTACAAAGTGATCTAAAGATGGCTGCCATTCATGCTTGGCTTGGAGGTGCCTAGGAGAAGCTAAGCTTTAACTCAAGGCAGACTGCCTTCTAGTACCGAGCTTGGGGATGCTTAGCAAAAGGTATAGGGTAGGTAGAGACCAGATAGTGTTTGTCTGAGGTTTGTAAACTTTTGAGCAATTTCAGGAAAGTCCACAGCAAGAGCCAAGACAAGCCATTTGTATGGAATAAACCACTGGAAGTTGCTGGGGTGAGCATATAAATCAGGAGAGGGGCAGTCTCAGGGAATCACCTAGGTGGAGTGACTTGTGTTATCTAGGTTGATGGAGACTCACATAGAGTGGCCACCTGTGTATGCAGGCTGGCCGTGGTGAGGGCTCAACAAAGGAACAATGGCAGCACTTCTGTCTGGGAGAAAGTTGCCCCTCCAACCCTCGCCCTGAAGCCAGACAATTCAGTTCCTCCCTGTATGTCCCTAGCACCTTTCCTGCTGCTTTCATCACTGGGGACAGTGCTGAAGCTCAAATAACTGAGTCCATTAGTGGGTAAGTTCGTGTGTGAGCCCTTTAAAGGAATGGCTGGCACTTCAGCTGTCCTCCATCTCACGCAAACACAATATTCACTTATTTTGACTGACAGAAGTTTTGGGGACTTCTCTTCTGGCACTGAAACCCTGAACTAGGGATCCTGCTGTGGGGCTGGGACCACTCACTTCTCCAGGGGAACTTCTGTGATTGAGATATCCCTCCCAATTGTTAACTTCCACACATGGGCGTGGGACCATCTGTCCCATGTCTCTGTCCCTCCTATTAGTCTTCTCATGATTTCTTATGTATATCCTTAGTTATAGGACTTCTTTTCAGGTGATTTTCAATGATGGTTGTTCTATAGTTTAGTTGTAATTTTGATGTGGTCATGAAAGGATGAAAGCGCAGCATTTCCTACTTCACCATCTTAATTAAATCATATGTATGATATTCCCAAGCCATTTTAACAACACATTTTTTCTAATGACTCACAAGAGCAAAAGTCTTAACCTACCCATGTGTTGCCTTAATAAAGGATAGGGAGAGTCTATAAAACTCATTAAGTTATATGTAATTTTTATTGTAAATCATGTGATGCTTTTTTTGGAAGACGAATGTCTATTGCTTTCTTCATATTCTCAAAAGAGGTCTGTGACCCAGACAAGGTTAATAACCACTGTTATAGAAGATGGCACAAAACATAGCATCAAGAATTGGCAGGGCCCATGACAGACTAGTGGAGATATATTTTTCAGCATGAATCTTTGGGGAACATGTCAAATCACACAATAAAGGCAACTACCTACCAGGTCTCATTTATCTGCACTTTGAAAATAAATCATATGAAGTTCACCACCCTGAACACAAGGACCTAACCTCCGAACAAGAGCCAATACATAAATCATTAAATCACAGTGCCAATTTTACTGCATGTTTCTTCACAGTGTGCCTTGTGTTTGTTGCGAACATTGCTGGGAGCTTAGAAAGAGCCTGTGTGATCAAGAACTAGGGTTGCATGTGTGTGTGTGTGTGTCTTTGTGTGTGGATTCTAGATTTTTTAGGTGCTCTAATTTAAACAATAAAATTTAAAAATCATATGATATATAATATATGACATATGATACATACTATAAATATACATTACAAAATGACATACATAATATAAAATGTAAGCTATAATATAAAATATAAAATAAAGTTTATACAATGTTAATGCCTAATGCATAATGATGTTTTCTAAAAATGGCTTTTCTACAGTAATAAAATAGTTTGCATATTTAATGTACATAATCCTACAAGAATTTCACAAGAAATATAATTTAATTTAAATCATTACTCTCTATCAATAATTAAAAGCCACTTATATTTCAATAAATACACTTAACTATCTTTACAACAACATTTAATAGGTACATATCAGTTTAAGGCAGATTTTTCTTTGAACTCATTTTTGTCTTGTTACAGTTTATAAGTGGCTTAATGTTTAAATACATACAGTGGGCCTGGGTGCATATTGCTGAAATCAGTATTTGTCAAAATACAACCATGATTAGAACACAATAGGACTTGGTAACTGATTTTACTTGCAGTAAATGTTAAAAGATGTTCTGTTACAAGCTATCATGTGAATAGTTGAAATTTTCTAAGAATCTTAGCTAGAAATAATGTGGACATGCTTTAAGTATTCACACTGATTAAAAATTCCAAGGTTGCCTCTAAATGCACTAATGAAATAATCATCATACTGAAATAATCATTATCAGCTTTTTCACCTTTATTATCTGTTCTTGTCTGCTTCATAAAAATTAGAAAATTAAATGCAAAACCTTTCCATTAGTACTCTGTTAAAGCTGTAAATTTGAAAACAAATCAGAGAATATGAAAGTTAAGATGCTCTTAGTAACATTAACTTGTCCAACACTGATTATATATAATTCCTGAATTGCTGGTTAGTGATCTAAGTGTACACTTTATTATAAGGCATAGGAAATGTAAAGAAATTAATGCTGTTAGGAAAACTCTAACTTTTCATTTTATTGAGTTATGGAGGCTAAAATTTGCAATCCTAACATTGTATTAGCTTGGGATTCTGCAATTTAGTAAAATAAACTGGTTGAGAAAATGAACTATGCTCATTCAATAAAAATAATGCCTGTTTTCTTGAATGAAATACAGCATCTGCATTTAAAGGCATAGATGAAAACTTTAATAATCTAGCAGTTTTTAGAAATACTGATAAAGTTCTTCATAAAATGATATCATATATGCTTGCAAATTCTGTAAAATCTTATTTATATGATGTTATATCAACTTATCAAAATTCCAATCATGAAATAATGTAGACAAATTCATATAATATATAGTATACATTTCAAATATATAATTAAATTACTGTCCATTGCATTTGTAAAGAAACTAATAAAGCACTAGATGGAAGGAATAATAAATAACATTATTTCATTGTTCTTATGATATCTATAATGGACTATAGACTAAAAGGAGTAAAATGAAGGAAAAGAACAACATAAATCATAAATAATAGTAAAATTAAAGCCCCAAGGGGCCAGAATCACTGTACATTTTAATTAACAGTACTTAAACATATCTAGAACAGTATCTGGGCTGTAATAGCTGGTCAAAAACATGTGTTGAATAAATTAACTTGCATGATATCATCAATAATATAGAAGTTCAAAAGCTCCTCTTTGCCAATAATAAAGTTCCCTGAAAAATGTTTAGCAGCAGGGCAAATCCGAGTAACCAGCAGAGTTTCTATATACTCCATGAAAAACAAACACACACAATCAAGTGTATTTGAAATGAAAATCCATCCAAGAGAATGGAGACTAGTGGGATGCACTTCTGGCCATTTTATTCATATTTACCTCACTGACTTAAATAAAAAAGATATGTGCATTCTTTAAAGACATTATTAAAATGTCCACATTCCCTGAGGAAGCATTGTATGTGTGTCTGTGTCAGTGTGTGGGTGTGTGGTAGCTTACACATGGTGATGGTGGTGGTAATGGTCTTATGCTCCTCCCACTACTTCAGATGTCCAACCAATTAGTCACATGGAGAAATCAAGAAAGCATGGTGTGCCTTCCTAAGGTGGATGTGGAAGAACAAAAGTAAATTTCTTCATAGGATTGAGAAATAGGCTATGGCAAGTAGTGTAAATCTCCCTTAAATAGGACACATGGTGAGATGTAAAAGGAATAGAATGATAACCATCCTAGAATATATCAGCTAAAATTATTCTTGAGTACCTATAGCACAAATATATAGATATATACACACACGTTTTTGAGCAGCTATTATAGCTCAGATACTATACATATGCGTGTGCGTGTGTGTGTGCGTGTGTGTGTGTGTGTGTGTGTGTATGAACATGTTCATTCAGATAGTCAACAAATACTTATTGAGTATTTGGTGTATTACTATGGGCTCTCTAGGGAGGATATTTATGTTCACATCTTACTCTGTTGTCAGTGAAATGCTGAAGAGTAAAGCTTGACACCTGCCTTCTAAGCACATTATAATAAAGCACAGGAATTAAGTAGCAACAGTAAAAAAAAAAATACATATAAACTGAGAAATATACAAGCTTATATTTCTAAAAAAAGAGATATAAATAATCCCTAAATGTATCTTTGATAACATCTAAAGTAGTCTCCCGTAAGGTGTAGCAAGATAGGACCTTTTTATTTTAGTCTTTTTTGTCATTTGTTAGAATCTTGGTTCGTTCGAGGAGAATGCATTTACTCACAATGAGGTTGTAAGGTATGTTTTAATCAGGTCTCATGAGGGACAAAGCAAGCTACCCAGTCTGATCTCTGGTCATACCAGAGAAACTGTTTCCTAGCTACCTTGTATGCACAAAAGTTGTTAGAGCTAAACTCTGACTCAGAGAAGAAGATCTGGCCTTTATCAAGGTGTATATTACCTAAAATTTTCAAGGTACGTGTGCGCACACTGTTCGGTTCTAAATTGATAGACTTTTTAACCTTTTAATAACATTCGAACAACAAAACAATCATGAGAAGCTTTAGTAGCTTACTCAGGAATGACTTCTTAAAGTTCCATGAGAGAAGACCTCCAAGGGAGTCGGCATCCCCAAAAACTAAGCCTCTATTAGCTTTCTTAGGGAGATATCTTAGTCTGTTCTGGCTGCTATAACAAAATATCATAGACTAGGTAGCTTAATAAAACAAAAAAAATATTTCTTACAATTCCAAGATTAAGGTATAGGCACATTCAGTGTCTGGTGAGAGCCTGCTTTCTGGTTCACAGATGGCGTCTTATAGCTGAAAATTCATATGGCAGATGGGGTGAATGGCTCTCTGGGGTCTCTTTTTATAAGTGCTCACCTCAGTCAAGACAGAGCCTCCCAAAGGCCCCACCTCCTAATAATATCACCTTGGAAGTTAAGATTTCAACATAGGAATTTGGGGGGAATACAAACATTCAGCCTACAGCAAGAAGGAAAACTGTGGCCAAAATCATCTATAATAACTTTATTCTGTTAAACGGTGGTTTGGGGAAAATCTAAGAGAAATCTTTACCACATTTAAAATCAAAAAGACAGTCTCATAGTATTCAATAATTCCTTATTTATCCTCATCTAGAAAATCTATGTTTCAGCGTTTAATAAACTGAGTTGCCACTCAGCTTGCACATCCACATGCAGGGAGGGCCTGGATGCAGATGTTAAAGAATTGAGTGAAAATGAGGCCTCTTTTATCATGACAGTATATACACAGCCCCAAACCTGTTTTGACTACTTGAGTATTTAAGGGCTGGAGACTCTGTTTATGAGTGTAATAACTATTTATTGAACAGAAAAAAAAAAAAGACGGAAAAATCACAAAAGCAACAGCTCAATGAAAGTCAGTTACCATTTTTGAACTTAAACCCTCTTAGAAATAACTTATTCGAAACAGTGCAAAAATTTGGACTTAATTATTAGGGTAAATGTCACTCATATACTATATCTTCAATAAAAAAAAAACAGCTATTGGACATGGGAGGATAGTAAACGCATTTCATCCAAATTTTTGTTTCATGTTCCTCCATTGGATTACAAGACTAAACAGGTGTGGGGGGGAAGCAATATGAGAAGTAACCTCTCACATCTCACTTTTTTCCAGAGAAGAGCACAACATAGCACTTAGAATGTACTACAAAAATAACAGCTATTAATAATAAGTTTGTTTATCTCAGTCAGTGGACTATCTAAAAGAAGATTCTCTCACATTTTCATCAAGACTGTATGTTAGATTAAATATTAGAGAAACCAAGGCACCAGTATAGTAGGAGCAGTACAGAGAAAGAGAGAAAGAGAGAGAGAGGAAGAAAGAGAGAGACAGAGAGAGAACAGAAAGAGAGAAAAGCAGAAAATTTTAAAGAAACTACTTAATTTTGGGATAAATATATATTTTATCATATTTCCAGAGTTAAAATTTTAGTCCAAGTGTCTTTTTATTTTTACTAGATTTATGGACTTAAAAATCGTAACCTCATTCTTGTCAAGATGAGTATTTTAAAATATAAATAGACATAATTAACAACTAACACTCTCATTTTCTTCCAGGAAAAATATTTTGCTTCCATATTTCATGAATATGAACTACTAGATTTTCTTTGAGCTGATTCAGAGTAAAACATTTTGAGAGACACAATCAACAGAGTGAAAAGGTAATCTAAAGAATGGGAGAAAATATCTGTAAATCATATATCTGGTAAGATGTAGACATCTAGAATATATAGAAAACTAAAATTCAAAACACAAAACAAAACTAATAACCTAAGTAAACAATGGTCAAAATCTTAGAATAGATATTTCTTCAGAGAAGACAGACACATGGCCAGGAAGCATATGAAATAATTATTAGGAAAATGCATATCAAAATTACAATGAGACATCACTCATCCCCATCAGAATGGCTACTATCAGGAAAAAAAACATAAAATAATCAGTGTTGGTAAGAATGTGGAGAAATTGGAACTCTTGTACACTATTGATGGAAAGTGGTACAGCTATTTTAGAAAACAGGATGGTAATTCTCCAAAAAATAAAAAACCAGAATTACCATGTAACCCGGCGATTTCACTTATGGGCACGTATCCAAAAGAATTAAAAGCAGAGGGTCTTGAGGAGATATTTGTGCATTGATGCTTACAGTACCATTATTCACAACAGTTACAATGTGAAAATGTCCTCTGATGGATGAATGGTAAAATAAAAATGTGGTATATACATACAATAGAATACTGCTCACCTTTTTAAAGGAAAGAAATTCTGACACATGCTACAACATAGATGAACCTTGAGGATATTACACTAGGTGAAATAAGCCAATCACAAAAGGAAAATACTGATTCCACTTATATGAGAGATCTAGTGTAGTCAAATTCACAGAAGCAGAAAGTAGAACAGTAGTTACCAGGGGACAGGGCAAGGGGGAAATAGGGAGTTAATGTTTAATGGGTACAGAGTTACAGTTTTGCAAGATAAAAAAGTTCTGGAGATTGGTCATACAACAATATAAATATATTTAACAATACTGAACTAACTGTACACTTAAAAATGGTTAAGATTGTAAATTTAATTTTATATGTATTCTACTGCAATTAAAAAAAATACAGACTTTAGAAAAAAAAGAAGGAGGAGGAGGAGAAGGAGGAGGAGGAGGAGGGGGAAAGAAGGAAGGAAGGAAGGAAGGAAGGAAGGAAGGAAGGAAGGAAGGAAGGAAGGGAGGGAGGGAGGGAGGGAGAGAGAGAGAGAAAGAACGGAAGGAAAGGAAAGGAAAAAGAAAGGAAAGGAAAGGAAAGGAAAGGAAAGGAAAGGAAAGGAAAGGAAAGGAAAGGAAAGGAAAGGAAAGGAAAGGAAAGGAAAGGAAAAAGGAAAGAAAAAAAGAAAACTGAATTGTCTCAGTTCTACTGCTTACGTGGTGGAAAAGTATACTACCAGATGAAAAATGTATGACCGATTATATTCACGTAAGGTCAAAGAGACCAACCAACCACTCATTCTTCATTTTTTGTACTTTTTATCCAACCAGTTCTCCTAAAGTTTAGACACTAAAACCATATTGTGTTCCAAAGAAATTCTCTCACAAATATCTTCATAAAATTATGCATTGTGTGTGTATGTGTTTTAAGATAAAAGAAAGTTCTACTTGTTTCTCTTTTAACCCTTGATCCAGTCATACTTCAAAATCAATTCAACATCTCTTCCCCTGTGAAGTCTGTGCTGACCACTCTTTTTTGGGGCTACCATTATATCTTGCGAGGAACTCATTTATTGCATTTACTGCTCGATTAGATTTATACTTGCTGTGAGCTCCTTATAGGTAAAATGTTTCATATTCATCTACGTGTCCTAAGAACTCAGCAGAGAACAAGGCGACAAATAGAATTTCAGTATTTATTTACATAATGATGTTGAGGCTACTTCTAATAAAATTGCCTTGTTAAATAATTCTGATTCCTCTGAGAAAGTGGAGAGAGCCCACTTGCTCCTTCTTTTTATTAAACAATATCTTATTTTACCAAATAACATAGCATAATTTTATTTTTCTTTTTTGTGTCAAGATGCTAAACACCAAGTCTATCCTAAATAAAAGTTTACACCTAATGTTAATAATCTAGTATAGGCAGTCTGATATTATTACACCACTACTCCATTCTATCTTATCCTTGTGTCTGTGCTATTGTAACATTATCTTGTTATAAACGGCTTCAAGTCTATTTTGGAAGGAAGTGAGATATGATTAAAATATGTAAAATATGCAATATGAGGCTAAATACGAAGATGCTGTTTTAAAACTGTTCTCCTTAGTTTCCTTTCTTTGCCATGAATAATGTCTCCTACATTTTAGCAGAATCCTAAACAGCTGTGCTCTCATTACTGCAATACCTGTTCTTCTACGCTTTATCTTGTCTAGCTCACTTCTGAGTAGGCAGTATAGTCTGCTCTTCATAATTTGTTTTCTAATGTATATCTACTTGTGTGTCATATTAGTTATTATATCTTTCCTTAAATTATGGCTAAATTAAGCTATTTTCAAAGTAATAAGAGAATCTAGTCAAGACTCTTTCTATGGGAGATATGTACACTTTTGTTAGTATAATGAAGACAATAGAAAATATGAGTTCCTTTATAAGAATCTTAAAATACAGAATTTACGAGATGTGTATCTAGATTTAGCTTTAGCATTAATTGTAATTTCTTGGAAAAGTCATTTAACTGCTTAGGACTAGATTATCCCAAAATTTCTTCCCGACTCTAAAAACTTTATGGACCTATCCAGTAATGTCTAAAATGATAGTTGAGGTGCTAAACCCTTGCATGACTAATAAACCTAAATATTCATTTGCATGTGTACATGCACAGATTTACACATTGCTCTCTATAAAAAGAAACTATCCTGAATATCACGTAAAAATAGATCTACATTCAGACCAGTATAAAATAAAAAATTCAAACTATAGAGCTCGGGATTATACTTGGGTTTGCTATAAACCTCTTAATTAAACATATTGTCAATATTATATTCCTTATAATGTAAAGTAACATAGCTGCAAAGATAGCTTCCGAATAATCCAGTTTTCATACTGGTATCCAATACAGATCTTAGTCTGAGCCAATTTATCTGTCTATGAGGATTTCCTATGCATCTTCAGTAATTAAAGCCAATTTCCCCCTAAAGTACTGTTGAAATATATCATAAGTTCATCCCTCCTCTTACTGTCATTTGCTCCCAGAAAAGCATATTCAACAAACCAAATTTCCTGTGTCCTGCCAGGCGTACTTAGGGGTCAATCTCTTCTGCAAAGCATTATCTAGCTATCTAGTACAGTGTAGCTTAAAATAATCTATTTTCTACATTTTTATAGTACAACAGAGTTAATATCTACCTAACTTTTAAGTTAACATCTAGTAATACATCAACTGAAGAATAGACTAGCTAGCTCATTCAGAAGCACGAATTCTCCTCACATTTAGACTGCATTTCCCACCCTCTTTGCATCTACTAGTTCTGGCCAGTGGTATGTAGGCAAATACGACGTTCAACACTCTGAGACCTGATATTTATACTTTTTAAAAACCTTCGTGCAATCTCCTTCTTAGTACTTTTCTACTGGCCACATGCAGATGATTCAACAAGGATTCTAGGGAATGGAATAGGCCACAGGTGCCTTAATAACTGTATGGAATAAAGCTCCAACCTCTGTCCCAATATACAACTTTATATGGTATCCTTGTTTTTCCTGGGTCATTTTTATTTCCCTCATTGATCATAAAATACTGTGAATATATCCCAATGCTTTTTAAAACTGTTTATATAACCGATTATGATTTTAATAACATTTGTTCAATGTGAGCATATTTTTAATAGATAATGCGTGTTGTCTTTAAACTTATTATCATTCAATTATATGCATTCCATTATTCATAAACTATTAAATTTAATTATTGATATAGTATTCAATGATCATGATAATTATACATCCATATACTTTTAAAAAGTAAAAAGTAAAACAAAAATTAACACTTGCTTTAATATTCATTATTTGATCATTGTTCCCAATAGGTGTTATAAGTAATATAAAGCCAGAAATTGAAATTGAAAAAAGAAACTCTCTAAGGGTCTATACACACATTCTCAAGTCACTGAAATTAACACACAATTGGTGTATGAATGAGTTCATGAAACATTTATAAGTAGTGAGAGAAATCAAATTATTTACCTCAGAAGTCTATCTTTGTTATGGTACCCTGTAAATAAGTTCAATATTTGAATCTCTACTATATAGAAGATCTAGCATTAATTGAATGCTTATTCTGTGTCAGGTGCTACTTACCCCTCATGATAACTCTGTGAGGTCTTTATTTTTATCCCCATTGCAGAGACGAATCACTTTAATGAGAACTTAGCTCATAAACAGCAGAATTTTTTTATGCGGCTGTAATTCATACCTATTTTTTTAAACATTTTTTCTCTAATACCAGAATTATCTCTAGATTCTCTCATCTATGTATTTTTCATGACACTTGTGTTTGAAGTGCTTTACTTCTAAATATCAACACATAAGTCAAATCATTATTATTATTTAATGGGTTTCTGTATTATGCTACATATGGATAAAGTTTTAAAAAATCAAATAACAGATTGCCTTTTATCCAAAAGGTCACATTGAAAGATGGCCACTTCAAATGTTATGGTCATTTCTATACTTTTTTTCTTCTCTCTTCCCTGAAAATCCTGGTTCTTAACCTCCTGTCATTAGATTATGTTGCTCATTACCTTTATTGTAGCAGTTAATGAGTTTACAATTAAGCCCTCCATGTTTCTAAACTATTTTAGCTCCTGCCTAACTCACTTTTTCCAACATGACTCTTGATTTCATTATTGACGATTTCAATACACACACACACACACACACACACACATATGAATTTATTTGAAATATGGCCTTCATGTTATCTCAACCAATCAACTTTTTGGTCATTTCTAGATCCATTCATTATAAATAATGCCTATACTTCCATTATCTCTTTCATGTATCCAGTTCTCTGACCATGTTTCCTATCTTTCTAGCTCATTTGCTTTAGTATTTCAACTCTAGCAATCATTTGATCTCACTGAAACTTTCAGTCAATTGAACTCAACTTCCTCTACTAGGCAAAATTGTAATCCTGCTTAAATCGAACTCTCTGCCTCTTGAACATCTGCTCTTGTGCTGCTAAATGTGCATGCAGATGCACACAACTCTGAATGATATTACATTAAATTCAAATTGACCGACTCCAGGGGGCCCCTAAGGTCACCCACAATCATATATTTCACTACTCCATGTACCTTCTACTGTCCTAGAGGACTATATCATACCTTGTCCTTTCTTAAATTTCCAGCACCTCAATCCTAATACTCACTCCTAGTTGATGAGTTTGCTTCTTTCTCCACTAAGAAACTTGAAGCAACTAGAAAGAATCTCCAGAAAATCTCACAGCCACATATATTCACCCATAATATACTCTGCTCTCTCTCTAGTTTTTGGAGATTAAATGATATTTATGCCTTTCTAAAACCTTCCCTGTACACTAAATACAATTTACTATCACACATACAAAAACCACAGAATAGAATTTATTCTTTTCTTTGAATTATTACTTTTTCTTGTGTAGTAGAGATGATCACCACTAGCAAACGTGTTTTCTCCCTCCTTAAAAAAATCCAATGGTCATTTTTCAGTTCTTATCATACTTGACTTAGCAACACCAAGCGTATTGTCCTTGATATAATTTCTTCACTCGGCTTCCATGAAACCACTCCATTTCTATCTTTTTTTGTTGGTTTCTCCTCCTCTTCCAGACCTAAGTCTCAGTCTTTTATCTTCTCCTCTTCTCTCTCTACATTCACTACACTGTGACCTCAATTAGTAAATAACTATTAATAACAACAATATTCTCATGTCACTCAAATTTACATTGCTTGCCCAGACATGTCTCCTGAACTTCACATTCATATATACAACTGCCTATTCACAGATCCATTAAAATATCAAATAGATACCTTCAAACTGACATGTCCAAAGCTAAACTTCTCAGTCTCCTTGCCCCTGACAAACCTATTCCACTGAGAGTCTTTCCATTTTTCATTTAAATGGATGACCAATGCTTTCAGTCACTCAGAAAAACATATTGGCTTCATCCTAGATTTTTTTCCTCCTCTCACATCCATATCTGATTTGTTGGAAATCCTGTTGTTTATCTTAAAATATATCCAGAACTCAATCACTTCTCAAAATTTCCACTGCTACTGACTTGATACCAAGACATCATTATTATCTCAATTAGTACCGTAATCATCTCTTAACTGGTTTTTCTGCTTTCATCTATGAGCAAATTATTTCAACACAACAACCAGAGTGATCCTTATAAAATCTAAGTCTGATCAAGTCTTTCCTTTGCTCTGAACCCTCTGCTAGTTCCTCTGCTCAGAGGAAAATTCAAGACATTATAAGCAACAACAAGGCACAACTAGGACTACAAAGTCAGGCTCCACTTCCTTTCTGATCTAATAGTTCCCCCATCCATTCACCTCCAGCCATCTGACCTCTTTACTATTTAGTAAACACATCAGGTATACTTATGCTTTAACGGCTATACCCTTCTTGGAATGTTGTCCTCCAGATATATGCTTGCTTATTCCCCTGAAGTATATCAGGTCTGCTCAGATGCCACCTTCTCAGTGAGGAACTCTGTCCACCTAATTAAAAAATGCAACCCGATGCCATCCCTTTTTCCTTTGCTCTATGTTTTCAAAAGCACATCACTTTCTGATATCTAAATAATTTGTATGTATCTTCCCCAAATGTAACTCTTAGTGCCTAGAACAGTGCTGGACACAAAATAGATGTTCAGTAAATGTATAAAATGATGATGCATAAGCTTGGTTAAACCCACGCACACACACAACTCTAATCAGAACTGAAAAATTTCCTCAATAATTGAAACATGATGATGACCTACATCTAAAAGGTAATTAATAATTCTGTATATAGGACAATAGACTCAAAATTGTGAAGAACTATAAAGGTTATGTAATCCAACCATGCATGTAATTTAGTTTATATTTCTTTTACATGTTTTCCCATATTAATTTTCTAGTCTATACTTAAATATTGCAGTAATAGGGGACCTTTATGTGGTTTGCAATGAGAAAACTGAAAGCCAAGGTTACCTAAAATTACAAAGCAATTAAGGAGAGTAGCAATGTTAAAATCAGAAACCAGGTCTCTTACCAACTAGAACAGTGACCTGTACCATAATCAACTCTATATAGAAAACCTTTAGTGTATTTAAATACATGTCTACTGAATAAGCCAAATGAGTACTTTAAGTATTGACAATTAAAAATATATTTATACAACTAAAGTCAATTTGAAAACAATATCAAGAGTCTGTATATATAAACTTCAATAAAACTTGAAAAATACTAATTTTAGGATTGAAAATATTTTTAAAATTTTCTCATTATAAGGCATTTGTTGATAAAATAGTATCATCAAGAGATACTAGGCCTAGAAAAAGAATTCACAAAAAGTCTGAGGTAGAAAATTCCACAGGTAACTTCAACATAGCATTATACTGTGCTCTAAGAAACCAGACTCACAAATATAGTGAACAATTTGGTGATGAACAGAGGGGAGGGAGGTTGCGGGGAGGCTGGGATAATGGGATGAAGGGTTAAAGAAGTACAGACTAGTAGTTGATAGCAGGGCATGGGGATGGGGATCACAATAGAGGTAATGCAGTTAGCATTAATATGATGGCTAGGTGGAGAGCCAGGAGAGGGAAGGAGCAATTGGGAGGATAGTTTTTTGAACTATAGAGATGTCTAACCAATGTACTGTATACTTGAAACCAATTTAAATAAATAAATTTAAAAAAAAAGAAACTACCTTCACATCGGAAAGATGAAGACAAAAATGAAAGCAAGAAATAACTGAAAAAAGTCACTGTACTTTCTACTACTAGGTGAGTAGAAAGAACTACTAAAAAGAAACAAGACCCAAACATTATGTTTGAATTGTAAACGTTTTTCATATTTTAATTATGTTTTGGACTTTTGCTCAGTGGTGTAGCACACTATGATACAAACGAATAAAAAAGCAATAAAATTATAAGAGACAATGAAATATTCATAATTAGGGTGCCTAAAGATAACACAGAGATCATGATAACAAAGTGCTCGGTGGTATCATTAAACACTTTGAATTTCTAAAGATCTTCCTATCAGAGCTCTCCTGTGTAGAGATGTTATATTTAATGGATAAAAGGACAATTTTTATTACTGTAGGACTCTGAAATGTAAAACAGCTTGACATTTTTGATTTGCAATGTTGGCCTATCATTTCAAATATACTTTATTCTGTACAGCTCAATAAAAATTTTCAAAACTTCAATGAACACAGTGTCTTATAATCATTTCTCAGAAGGAGTAAGTTCTTGATATTATGTCAGAAAATAGAAAAACTGTGTTTTCAAAACAACAAACACATCTCATTAAAATTTTTGTAAACTGATTCTCATTGAGTACTTTTCCTCCAAAGACTTTCTTGTGCTCTGGTTTAGTAATTATATACACACTTTATATACACGTGTTTGCTTTTATGTACTTTTATACACATACATATTAGTTTCTTGGAAATGCAAGCTATAGAAATATGACTTGAGAATGGAAATGGAATATACTGGTAATCTATTCCAACTTCCTGATTTTACTGATAGAGAAAAAGAAGTGAAAGAAATTGAAAAACTAGCTCATCAACAAAACCCAGGTCACCTCTAAAAGAACACTTTTAGTGCAGTGTTTCTTCTAGTACTCCACGCTGCTTCACCGTATATGCTAAACTGATAAGAGCCTCATTGAAAAGTCTTTGTTAGATCCAGATGTTTTATGTCATATACATATCAGGTTTGGTAATCTTTGCTTGAATAGGAGATTAAAAAATGACTTCAACTTCAATTGCAAGAATTACTACCTGCAGGGAAATTCATTCATAATACCTTGTATGCTTTAAATTACCTATTTGCAAAGGTTAAATAAATAAAACTACAGTTGGATTACTAGTTGAAAAAAATATATATATGGTTGCTCTTGTTTCAAAAATAAACAATATACTATTTTAAATATAGGTCACACCCTGCAGTGTGGTAAGTATGTATATGCATGAGGACATCTGTTATTTTTCTGTTTTCCCTATCATATAAATTCCACAAAGGAAAAAAAAAAAAAAAGCAGGTCAAACCAAATGCTCACTAAATTACTTGTAATGCACAGTCAATCTTCCTATTTCATGTGGGAACTTGGAGTTGGGGTTGTAAACAAATCTTTGCGAGAGAGAAAATAATTTCTTGGACAAGTGTTTGTTTTAATTTTAGTGTTCATGAGAATTACCTAGTGATCCTTTTAAAAATACAGATCCGAGATCCCTTGTCAGTTGTCAGTTCTGCCCCTGTCCTCACTTTGAGATTTTAACAAGCATCTTAGCTTCTACTTCTGCACTGGGTGTATCTGTACACTTAAGGAAAAATTTTTTTCTTATTGTGTCTGGTCTCTATCATTAGTATAACTGATTGTTTCAGAAAAGTACTCAATTCAAGAACTGAAATAACTCTAACTGCCTCTACAGACAGATTTTATTGGCTTGATCAACAGTTAGAATTTAAATGGTCCGTGTAATTATTTACCCATTTATAACATGAATAGTATTACTATTAGCTATATCACTATGCTAATAAACTGCAGGAAATAAAAAAAATAAATTTCTACCATGCATGAAATCTGCCTTCAAAGATAATGTCTTCATAGGGAAGAAGTTAGACATACAAGCACAAGATAGAATGTGTCGAAGGACCTGGAAAGAGCTTAATCTAACATATATACCTGCAGGAAAAAAAAAAAGGCACTTTCATCTTGGATGACAATATGGACAATCTAGGGGAAATCAAGGATAGGAGACAGGAATGGGAAAGCAGGGTGATTATTAACAAAATCATAGTCTCTCAGATTTAGAAATATCTATAGACATTATCTAATTTAGTTACTCATCTTCTCTTTAAATAAATTCTTCTATATTCATGATAAGGGGTTTGATGGTTTCTGGTTGAATACTTATTGTGACAAATGAATAAGATGGGAATTTTTAAAAATATAACTATGTTCATCCCACCCTAAACAATAAAGCAAAATAATAATAATAATAATTAGAATGTATAGTTTTGAGTTTTTACAGTAGGATAAGTTTTTATTTCATGGCAATATTATTTATGATATTGCTTCTCTGTGCTTCCCTAAGTTTGATTAAGTATTTGAGACAAATAGTAAAAAAAAAAAAAAAAAAGATTAAAATAAATGCAGTAATTAAACCATGCTTCTAGTGTAGTAACTTTGGAGAAGTTTTACTATTAAATGGCAATCCCCATGCTACTGCTGCCAGGGAAAGGAATGAAGAAGTAAGTTAAAGAAGAAGAAGAAAAAAAACAGACAAACTATGACTTGTTGTGAAGGTCATTTATATGTCTCCTATCTGGATTACTTCTTGAAACCCAATTCTACCCTCCCAGTCTTCACCTTCTCCGTGGGGGGAGGGCTGTGACTTGACAGGGACTTTGCACAGTCAAGCTAGAGTCTTCAAGGAGTCATTTCCACATCTGGTGCTTGTCACATGCATCTTGGAGAATAGATTCCTAAACAATGACAGTATCCTACTCTGGAGGACAGAGTTGGGGAAAAAAAAAAAAAAAAAAACGAAAAAAGGTAGGTTTTCTTTATTAGCTGCAGCACAGATTAAAATCTTATGCCTAAAGAATTTACATACTAGGGAGACTCATGATATTTTACCATAGTGGGTTCTGATACTAATGAAAGTAAATTGTTTCTACTGTTGACCCCAGTGCCCATCAGAATTTTAAGATGAAATGAGATTACATACTCCCTTGTCCCCAGAGGGCAAGTGATCACAGTGGAAACTTTGCATGCCTTTACACACCAGTTAAGGTGCCTAGAGTCTTAGGACAAACACTAGAATATAGAAAGTATGGTTTTACTGAGTGTCAAGTGGTTTGTTTTAGGCTCTCAGGCGGTCACCTTTACTCCTGACCTTGATTGAAATGTGTCTCCTTCAAGTCAGAAACAATTACCATCTCCCTGGTAAAGATACATAAATTACTGCAGAAACATAGTAGGCCTATCTCTAACAAATGAGAGCGATCAGAAGAATAAGGCAACTAATTTTACAGCTATATGATTAAAATTATTAGAAAATCCAACATTTTGTTGAAGAGACAAAATTAAATGAATTGGCCATGTAACAACACCGAGTGATTTAGTTCTAGCCTTTATAATAGGTAGAGAAAGTATAATCATCTTTGAACATCCATTCAAATATTTCGAAATTTCTATTTTGATGCTTGAATATTCTATTATTTAGGCTAACGTGCCATACTATTTTACCCTGTTTGTTGCTAGTGTGATACGGATTCAAGACCCCTATTTCTTCTTCTAAACTTAGGTTTTCCCATGTTCCTCTTAAAGAACTGTCCATTGTAACAAAACAAAAATAAAAATGCCTTAAAATGTTAAAAAAGATATATTATTTCAAGAACCTAGTTTCTTTCTACTCTTTTACTATAGCAGATAATATTCTGATTATAATTTATTTATATAAAATACAAACAATATTTACATGACATTTTAAAATATTTTTTTTAATTAATAGCAGGTTGTTAAGCTCTAAAGTGTCAAAAGATGTTTTGGAAAGTATTTTGGAAGATGGCCGTCAGAAATTGTCTACAAATGCATAAAATGAAGAATTTTGGTAACGATAATTTATTTTTATTAATGCTAAATGGCTAATTCTACCAAATCTGTTATTAAAGTGTTAATAGAGATAGAATCAGCTAGTTACAAGATCTGTGATAATCAAAATAAAAGATTAATTGTAATATAATCAGTAAAATTTCAAAGAGTCAAAATTTATGCAATCAGTGGATTGTATTCTGGTATCTGTCCATGTTTTATCATCCTTTCTTCTGGTGATCGACAGCAACAATCCACAAGGTGACTGATCTAAGTGTAAAAAGAAACTAAACCTTCATGGGTCAGTGAAGACTCATTCGAACATAATTAGATCAATTAATCTATAGTTATAATAATCTCTATTACAAACACTTTATAGTTTGGGAACAATGCATATTTAATTCTTGCAATAAACCTACAAAGAAGTCAAGAAATGAATTATTAACCTCTTCTTACAGATAACTTAATCTTGTTGAGCCTTAATTTTTTTTTAACACATCAGAACACGGTGATAAGCAAGTGGCTGAAACAGAATCAGGGCCAAGTCTCTGTTCTCCCAGCCCCATGCTCTTCCAATCATCAGACAATACTGTAAGGAATGCCTGTGATGGGGATAAAGTCTTAAAGATATCAAAAACACTGAAAACTGTTCACAACAACTCTGGATATATGTATTGATTTATGTAATTTGAAACGTATATGTAGAGAAATGATTTTGAATGTATTAGGTAAGTTGTCTTTATTATTTTCCCTAATTTCTATTTGCTTAATTGCAACACTGTCTACTTCTCTTTTCACTTATAAAATTATTTTATGTGAACCTTTATATAAAATTGTCAACTACTTAGTCTCTATAAACTAAAGTAGGTCAGTGATTAATTTCATTTTTTTTTTTTTAAAGAAAGAGGTAAGAGAGAAATTTTAAGCAACCAAGTTAACACTGAGCTTTTATAATTTCTCTTTTCTACAACTCTCCATGTGGTCGTCTAGAGCAGATTTCTGTCCCAAGTTTTATGAAAGACTCTTTTAAAAGAAGCTCCAAACTAGGATGCCAGAGTATTAAACATTCAATGAAGCATTTAAGAAAAAGTATGGGATATAAAGGCTTCAATAGCCATTCATTCATACTGGAAACACTAGTTGATTAAATAAAAAACTGACTGCATCTGGGCTTCCTACATTTAACAAAGAACCTTCCAAGAAATGTCAGCCATGTCTACCTACTTTTTCTAACTTGATATAATTAGTCTCCTCAAACCTGTTTCTAAATACATCGTTGCTTTTTAAGCATGAATAAAATGTGTGGTACATGTATTGCCTTGTGTCTCACATTTGGCAAGGCCGAAAAATCAGCTTTCATATGCTGCAATAGAAGCTGATCATTGACTTAAAGTTAAGAACATTTTAAAGATAACTCCACAAGCAGTAATTATTTAATTATTATTTTAATTTGGTGGAAGTAAGGAGCTGCTTCTGATGTTAGTTAACTTGTTTACTTTACATTATACTAATACTGCTGTGGTAGATGTTGGAGATGTGAATTTCAACTTAAATTGAAAAAGGCCAACAGGTGGAGGTGGCGCTGGTATTTAGAGTGTTAAAGGCAACAGAAAGATCAGGTAAGAGAGTCTACAGAAGGCCTTCGCATCATCCATGACCCTACCCACCCCCCCCCCAAAAAAAAATGTGATAATGGGGTGGAGAAATTGAAAATAGAGCAGGAGAATGAGATACAAATGAAATTTTAAGAAGAAATAGAAAAGCAAAAGAGGGAGCTAAGGCTAGAGAGAATGGGATCAATAAAGATATTTTAAAATCTTAGGATATGGTACTTTAATGTACAGCCCAAGTATCTGGGTGATTTTTATTTTGTTTTGTTTTGTTTTATTTTATTTTAGTTTAGTTTAGTTTAGTTGTTTTGTTTTATTTTATTTTATTTTATTTTAAATGTATTGGGGTGACATTGGTTAATAGCGTTACATATGTTCAATAGCATTATGTAAAATAACATATCATCTATACATCATACTGTGTGCTCAGCATCCAAAGTCTAGTCTCCTTTATCACCATATATTCGATCCCTTTACCCACTTCAATGGATGATTAGATAAAAAAGATGTAGTACACATATACAATGAAATATAACTCAATCAAAAGAAAGGATGAAATACTGGTATTTACAACATTTGGATCTTGAGACTATCATGCTAAGCAAAATAAGTAAGGGTGATTTTTAAGAGTCCTTTGAATTCTTCCACTTACTTCAGATCATTTATTGTTTATTACAGTGGCATTTTTCTTTTACTGTGACAAAAATTATAAGCTTATTTCCTACCCTATAATCATTGTTAATTTCTTGTTACTTGTCATGTTATAAAAGCTAAAACATGTCAAAAACTTCTCTGATTATTTCTGTAAACATGGTAAATGCCAGTGAAATCTACCTTTCTAATCCCTCCCTCTCTTCCTTTCCTATTTTTTCTATCTATCTATTTACTTATTATTTGTTTATTTGTTGTTGTAAAGAAAAAGTATTTCTAATATCCCAGGCCAAGGGCAATATACTGTTTAAAACTATCAAGATAAAAGTTTACAACTATTAAAAATATGATAATTTTTTAAAGAAAAAAAGGAAAACAAAAGGCCTTTACCTTGATCCTTTTTAATTACATGTTACAACCAGAAACAATGACTAAATTACAATGAAAATATTAATTTGCTGAAATGTTACTATTTCTAATATTAAAAGTGAGAAAATTCAATTAGACATATGATTAAAATTTAAATCCAGAAAAAAATGTTACTTCTTGAAATGTTTCATGCTATTACAGCTATTAAACTCTAATATAATGTAAAAAGCTAAAACATAGGCAAATAACATTGTTTTATAATCTTTAAAAAATGCTTTATTTTCTTATTATTTTGTCTTCAGATCAGTTCAATATCTGCTCATTCCTCATTTCAATCCCAGTTAGGTTTATATGTGAATCTTACATAGTTAACAACATTGATACTTTGTAATCTATTTTTTAAATCCTTTCTGACGTGTTGAAAGTATTGTGCTTTATTTAGAAACAGTAGCATAAAAAATAATGAAATAGCCAATATCTTCACACATTAATTTCTCTGCACCTGCATGATTGTTCTATCATTTTTCACATTCTAAAATGGAACCCACCCATTATTTCTGATATGAGTACACGACCACACTTTCTTGTGCCTTTTTTTATTTCAGCAGCTTTTGTGTTTAAGTTTGATGAAAAAAAATCTATATTGAGAACAGTAATGTTAGCTAACACTTACTGATTATTTTTAATGTGCCAGCCACTCTTCTAAGCATTTAAAGTAGATGGACTCATTTTGTTCTTACAACATCCATCCAGAGTAGACGATCCTCATTTTACAGAGGAAGAAACTGATACAAGTTTAAGCAACCTGCCTAAGGTTTACATCTCTAATGAATATGAGAAGATGAGGTTTCAACCAGCGCTGTATAGTTCTACAGATTGGGTCAATATACTCCCCTTATATATCTTGTTTTATTTGTAGCAAAACGAAAGAAACTAACAATGAAAAACACTTCTCAGTGGTGAATATTAATGGAGCATTGCATTCTACTTAATCTACAGATGTAAAATAAATAGAAATACATGCTCCTTTAAAAGTCAAGAATAATTAAACAACATGGGTCCTGGACAAATTTGCAGCACAATCCACAAGGATTTTCCACATTTTTCTAATTTCAGAAATTCATTCGACTATTTAAAATTTTTTTAATTGTGTAGACAATAGCAGAGAAAAACTTCCTTCATAGTCTATACACAGTTAGTGGCCAGCATAAGGATAGTTTGAAAGATTTTTATCAAAACACTGCAAATTCAGGAGCTCAAAATAGTTCTTTCATTGTCAAAAAGTACTTGAGAAAGCAGAAGTGTTAGTTCAGAAAAGAGAAAATGACCAGAAAGAAAAAGATATATGTCTTCATTTTATTGGACTAAAATTCTCTATTTCCTACTGGGAAAAGTAAGAATTCTTTCCTTTAAAAGTCATTAAATTTTGAATTTTCATAAAAACAGCATCAGCATAAATTCTTGGGAGACTTAACCCAATTTTCAAATAGCAAGGAAAATTCATATTAAGGTTCTGAATCAGAAAGAAAGTGTGAGTATAAATATATTTTCATTATCTCATAGTTTCATCTCACCACATGATATTATTTATTTCCCTAATAGTAGATCATAGTAGCTGCCCATATAGCTAGATTAAGGGGATTCATAACTGAATTTAAACAGGGCAAATAAGTAACCAATTGAACAGTTTCTAGTGAGATATGTTTATGGCATTTCCCAAATGACTTTAGAGAGATAAAAACATGATGTGTTAAAAAGTTCTGAGAGTTGAGGTTTACATATATTAAAAACACGCTTATTGAAATATCATCTGTTAACTCGTATAATTTACGTGATAAAGAATGTATACTAAAACAAATTTAAATGCATATTTATGCTCTTGATACTTGAGGGTAAATAAAGATTGTAGAATGTGTATGCTTCTTAAACATACGCTCAGAAAGTTATTTTCCTATTTTAAAGCTAAGAACCAAAATGTCACAATAAAAGATAAGGAACTTAGAGATTAGAAATTTACTACATTTCTCAATAATATTTTCTTGCTTTTTTTTAGTGTTGATACACTTTATGTACCAGTTTACTCCCTTACTCATTCATCCATGCATGCATTTATTCATTATTTAAGATAAAATGTCTCCTCTTGAGGCTATAATTCAAAATATCATCTATTCATAGCACAGATTTTAAGCATGCTTACATTGAAAACTGACAATCCTGGTTATATTTCCAACTTTACTATTTACTAGCTATATGATTGTTGGGAAATACTTTATCTCTATAACCACTAGATTCATCACCTACAATTGAGAATAATAATAGTATCAACTCAACAGCGTGATTCTAAAAATTAACTGAGATAATGCATAGTCTAACACAAAGTTAATAAGTAATATCAAATAGTGAGTAAAAAATTAATAAATTTGACTACCTAAGCACTTGGGGTATCTTTTTTAATAACACCTTGTAAGAACTGTCTTGTATTCTATGGAACTAAGAAATAGAAATCACATGAATAAAGACTAAGCTACTGAAAGATGCTACCGCCACGTCCAGTTGGGAAAGCCATAATATTATGTCATGCAATGCAAATAAAATACAAGGGCTGTAGCAGATAGAATAATTGCAAGAGATTTAGTGAAATTAAGATCTACCTCTTGGTAAGTGATTATGTGTTATAGATCTATGTTCAGTGAGATCTGGGACAACACTGGAGCTGTAGATTTAGGGACATAGTTTTGGTGGCATGCTCTCAAACTCAATCAAGGAAGAAAAGATTCAGTGGGAAGCTGATCATGTTATATAATAAATATTTTCATAAAGTTTTATATATAACTCAAATAAAAAATAAATTCCAAACATTTTTAAATGATCTAGAACAGTTTGCTTTTTAAGGTTATGTTTAAAAGTTTCTAAAAGAAGACATCCTTTACATTTAGAGTGATTGTCTCTGTAATGTATTTCTTTCAAAACCTGAGTTTGAGTATTTTCCATTCATTTGTGATTAAAACTGAGTAGATCATTTATAAGAAAGACTATAAAGGTGTCCACCAGCATATGTCTCATATTAGAATTGATTATTTCCTATAATTTTATTAATTCATAAACTGCTTTAGTTGCTGCAATTTGGGATTGATTCTAGCAAACAAAGTTTTGTCTGTAGTCTTGAAACAGAAAATCCTCCCATTTACTGTTTTGGGAGAGTAACTCTTGATACAGGAGGAGAGTAAGATGGAATTTTAAATGTTAACTAGTCTATATAAGAAACATTTTAGATAAATGTGAAGATGAAAATGTTTACAAACATTCTAAATTTAATGATCATTAAGGTTTCCTCCTAGAGTTATGTGTGAAAACTCACGTCGAAACATCTACATCTTAAATGTTTGATGTAACTCCTGTGTAACAAACACCATCTGCAATTTCTAAAGACCTTTTATATTAATATGTTGCCACAGGTTCAAATTCACACCCTTAATTCTAGAATATAAATTGACAGAAAAGTCATAGCCTACATTTTCTTTATCGTTTCTCTTTTGAAGGCTAAACTTAAGTAATTTAATGAGCCTTGTAGATAGCTTATTTTATGGTAATATGGAAGAGATTTATTATCAAGAGTAAGATTTTCAAAACTGAAAAAAAATATCATTTTTTTCTTCCTATCGCTTAACACGATGTCATTAAGTATGTATTGATGTAAGTATTTGATTTTTTTTATCCTACCCTCACTCTCTCAGCTAGATATTAAGGCAAGTGACTACGCTTATTTTGGTCCCCAGCATACATCTATCACGCAATTCAGTACCTGGCATTCATTCATTCATTCATTCATTCATCAATGTTTACTGAATGCCTATTCTGTGTAGGCACAGTTAGTGGTGCAGGGTATAAGGCAGTAATAGATAGACCATGTCACTGCTTTCCTGCACTTTACATTCTTGTGGGCAAGACAAAAGATAAACAAACAGGCTCTCAATACATATTTGTAGAACACATGAAAAAACAAACTAAAAAATATTTTTGGTGTATTATTTTACATCTTCATTATGGTAGAATCTGATTAAAATTATCTGCACAACTTTCTTGAAGAGTTCTTCTAATTCTCCTTTTTGAAGACAAAATAAAATATATTTTCCCAAAAACAGTAGGCTTCCAATTATTCTTGGTTTTACGTCTGTAACTACATGTATGCAAGGATGCTTATGCACATATATACATTTTGTAATTAAACAAGTCACTTAAATAGATTATGAAAATGAACATTCTATATAATTTATTTTCCTTTAGAATTTTCGCACTTTTTTTTGACCAGATGTCATGATCAACATAAAATGTGTCATTTTTCTATTCTACTCTGTCATAAAGTAATAAAACATTTATTAATGAACTATACTAAAAAGGCTACATTCAATTTATCAGAGTGCTCTTCTTAGGAAGCTCAAAGAGTAAGCAATATCTGTGCATAGATGTACTCTGTATCAGTCTTTTCTAATCAAGGAAGTGCATTTTTACTACATAAATAAATAGTCATCTATTTACTCAATATAAATTTTTAAATTTACATACAAATAATATTTTACTAATATATTAACTTAAAATGTGCCAAGAGAGGCTTTCATTTATAAGTTTTTACCTGAGATTAATCACATGTCATTTATCAAACTTGTGTCTTTAAAGAAATCAATTTGTACAATTGAGAAAAAACTTTGAAAACCAGTGTTGCTAATTTCACTGGTAATTGAACTATTATTCTCCTGCTTTTCCTATGATGTCAGCTTTCTTTTCCTACTGTGAGAACTGGGCTCCTTTATCACCAAAAGTTGACACCACATCACAGCACATATCAATGCCACTGAATCAATATTAATCTCCAAAGATCTCACACAAAGCTGACACTGTTATTTCCAAATGGCTGATTCTATTTTTAAATACTAACAGTTTTTCTTCCAGGTTCTTATTTTAATCTACTAATTAAAGCCACTGTACTGATCAATCACTTTGTTTCAGAACTGTTTTAGTTTTTATTACAAATCAGAAATTGACATTTAGAGTAAAGAATTACTTTTAATAATATCTAGAATTTAGTTTAAAATTTTCAGTTTAATAACACTAAATAAAAAGCCAAATATTCATCGATCCAACACCTAAAAGTCATTTATCAGAACAAATGATCTGTTCTCAAAAGACAAAACTATGACATATCCTGCCAATAATAGTACTGAGTTTTACTCAGACATAAAAAATATTAACAACTAACTAGCTGACAAAGAGAGAAGTGCCATCTTTCATTCTTACAATGAGCTAACGACCAGAGAACAGGACAAGGAAATTTCCTAAATGTTAGATGATGGCAGTAGCAAAATTAAAGTAAATATTCCCTTTTTTAAAGGATAAGATTTGTAATAACTAGAAATTATGTTGTTTGCTTTATGAACTGTTTTCTTCACAATACTCTAAACTTTAACGCATGACATACAGGTCAACAACACGTGGCAAAAAGAGCCATGGACAAGGGAAGGGAGTTGGATTGTATCCTAATCTTGTCACTGACTAGACGTGCCACTGCATGTGAGGCATTTAATATCCCTGCGCCTCAGTTTCCTCACTTGCGAAGTAAGGAATCTAGAACAATTGAGTGTTAATTTTCTTTTATGTTTAAAACTTTTAAGCCTATTAAATAAAGGAAGCTTATATTTGACATAAAGAGTGTTATAAACTAGATTATTTTATCTGTCATTGATTTCAATTTTGCCATTTTAAAAGAATTTTCCACTGTAATACTAATTTATTTCATAGTAACAAAATTTTCATAGTAACAAAAATGAACTAATGGCAAAGGGGGAATTTTAGATTGTTTCTCATACAATTTTACAATAAAAACTGGAGGTGGTTTCCAGAAAAGTAATGATTCCTTGCCTAGTTATTATGTTGAAAAATTTAAGAATGATTAAATAAATAACATAACAATTAATCTGACATCACCATCACCATTAACTTCCTCCTCTCATTTCTAGTTCCCTTTTCCAGTAAATCATTACTTTGCAGATATTCCAGATGTTTTATGATAGCTTCTCTTTAGAATCTTATAGAAACTTCATAGAATGGATTAGGTGCCAAAACTTTATAGTGTGGATTAAACAATACTATCAGCCTGCTTATTTTCTTTTTGTTTTATTATCCAAATTGTCTTTTTTCCACTTCTTAATCTATTACCCCATATTTGTGTACTCCTTCAGCTTAAAAAACATTCTTAAAATGTTTCTCGTATTCATTTGTTCAAGCTCAATTTGTCATTTATACTTCTGAAAATATATATCTCACAAAAAGCATATTTGGCATGCCCAAAACGAAAACACAGAACTCCACAGTTGTTTGTGCTGCTGACACATATTTGTTTTGCTTTGTTTTATTTTAATTTTAGTCATTAATTTTTAGATCTATAGCCAGTGTACACTTCATTAATTCTGGTATGTTTTCATTTTTTAAAACACATTTCAGTGACTGCATCTATTTTAACTCATCTTATACATTCTCTTCCATGTTACTAGTAATTACCTTTCGACAGTACTGATAATAATGAAAAAGAAAAAAAGAGAACATGGTTGTTAGAATGGAAGAAATTATTGACTTTTGAAAGAGAAAAATGACTCTAATCTCCTCATTCCTGTTCAGCAGATGTCCTGCTCTCAGTACTCGATAACCATTTTTTATCAGTACAGATAGGCATTCAACTGCCTGAATTTAATGTACTTTCTACAAAAGTTCTGCTTCTTTGGCAGATGCAATTCATGCTTCCCTACAAAATATACACACTCAACATGCACTTTTAGAAGTCACACACAAGCATGTCCACATACACACACAACACGTACATGAATAAAATAGTTTAATAACTCCATCTAGCACTAAAATAACTATGTAGTAATATGTTCAGCATTTCTATTTAGTCCATCCTCATGTGAAAAGAGCCACCTTTTAAAATTTAAAATTGCACGTCCGTATTATTCTCCTGATTAAAATGACTAGCATCTCTCGATGTCCAACAAAAATACTTTAAAACATCAAAAAAAAAAAACCGTATTGTTTCTTATTAAAGCACAACAAATCCTTCACAATCTGACATAGTCTACTTTCCCATTCTACATGACTTTATTCTGTGTGCAGTTGTCCAGCCACCCAGAACCACGTATATTGCCTTCAATATATTTATCATATTTACCATTTAATGCTTATGAATCTTTGAACTTATCCTGCTCTAATAAATTATTAAGCATGGAAGAGAAAATGTGTTGGACATAACTAGAACATTAGTTAGTATATGTGATGAAAGGGACTAAAAAAGAAGTCATAATATGAAATAAAAAAGTGTTGATGCGCATATTCTCTGCGAGGCACAGTGCAATGTACTTTCACACACATAATCTCCATCTCTATCTCAAATATTCTTTAATTTAAAATGTGGACATATTGTTATAGTTCTAATAAAATAAAAGCAAATAATAATCAAATATAAAAAGTGAACAATAAAATTTTCAATACACAAAGCATATCAATATCACAAAAATAAAGACCTTAAATAGTTTAAAATCATTGCTTTTCTAACAAGTAAATGGTCCAAAGATGTACACAGAAAAAAACACAGAGAGAAATACAAGTATGTAATAATTATTTAAATGTGTCTTAATATCACATAAATGCAAATCAATAAATTACCATTTTCCAGTATTACACAGTACTGTAATCATTGCTTCACTTCTTAGTACTTCCTATTAAATTAAAATAATAGAAGACTGGTCTGTAGTCTTTAATCGTACATCCATGTGCCTACCTAGCAAAATATAGAAACATCTTTTGAGTGAATTGACTGATGAATGCATGATACCTGAATGGAAATGATAGCACTTAATGCTAGGAAGGTACTGAGGATTGGGCATTCTTAAACATTTTACTTTGGACATAGATTCTAAGCACAGCCACCTCGGCCCACTGAACACTACTTTTTCCACTCATAAAGTATTTCGTTATAAATGCCAAACTTCTCCACAGATCCTTTAGCCTTAATATATCCAAAAATGAACCTCTTTTTCAACAACTCTGCTGTTCTTGTATTGTCTTGGTCTTCACTTGAGTCTATCCACCAGGTTCGAGACAGAACAAACACCTTCCCTCCTTCCAGGCTCATTTTCTGTCTACTTCTACTTTCTAAATGCATCTCTCTTCGTTTACTGCATCTTCACTCTCATTTTCTTCCATTTAAGCCATTGCAATAAACTCCTAATTGACTTTGCTGCTTCAATTTTAATCCACTTCAATCAATTTTCCAAAGTGCAGCTGCATTGTTACTTCTTAACTTAAAATTCCTCAGTGAGTCCCTGTCTTTGACAGGATGAAGTAAAAGTCCTTTTGTAGAGCAGAGAGGCATTTCCCTAATTTGCCACCTATGTGGCTTCACCCTGGTCACACTATAAACTTCATACACACACTGAACCACACAGACATACAGAATTCTCACACTTCTAGGTTTTGCATCTATTAGTTTTCGGGTGCCCTTTCCAATCCTGAACACCTGACAGTGTCATATTCATTCTACCAGACCAGATGAAAGTGACGTTTCCTCTGTGAATCTTTCCTTAATTCTCTTCTGCAGGTATCATCACCCTTTCCTTTATAATACTCCTACACTGCCATAGAATCCATTATTGCATTTATCTTACTATGTTACATGCTTGTCACCTACTCAATTTTTGTGTATCTCTAGTGCTGCCACATGTTTACAGTTCCAATGTTATTCAATGTTTGTAATTATACAAGTGGTACAAACTGACAAAGCAGCTTGGTGGGGCTGATTGACTCAATGAATTTTAATTTCAATATACCTCTTGTTAAAATTTTTAAAATGATTTTCTTAGTTTTGTATTTGTATAGCTTAAACTAATAAATACACTTTAAAATTTAATGCTTCAATGTTGTGATTTATAAGGAAAAATATATTTAGTCATTCAGATGACCAAATATATATTTCTCATACATATTTGGTCCTCATCCATGATTCTTGGCTCCCTGTTCTCAAAACCCTTGAAATTCCCTAAGTATTGAGAGTTAATAATGATCTTTTTCTTATGTTAATGAGGTGACTTATGGAAAGCACCTAAGGATGACAGCATGTTGCCAGGGGAGCCAACCATGTGTTTAAGAGGGTTGGAACTTTCAGTCCATGGTGAGGAAAAGGCTGGAGGTTGAGTTCAAGAACCAACGATTAGGAATCTTTGGAAACATGGCGGAGTGAGAGACATCCCCAGATCTCTCCCCTTAAAACAAAAATAAGCTAAACATCTAAAACTCAACAAAAATCACCCACTGCACACCAGCACGTCTGAGTGTGGGATCTGCGCATAAGAGTTACCACAGGTCAGAACCCTGGTGGACTGGGAGAAACAAAGAAGCTGCCTCTCATAGCTTCCAGAGCTCCCTGCAGGAGGAGGGGGAAAGGAAAAGGAGTGCAAGTTCTCTGAACAGCCCTGCCTGGGAAAACTGTCAGCTCCCTGTGGCCAGCCAGCAGCAGGGCCCAGTTATCAGGGCAGAAAGCAGAGAAGCAGCTAGCAGAGAAACAACACTTGATTTTTACTGGCTGTGGTTGTAAAACCGAAGCTGAACCACAGCCCCCAACTCCTAAACCAGAGAGGCCTCTCCCTCCATACCCTCCGACACCAAACACCTCAGAGCCCCAGGGGAATCTGAGCAAATGCTCCCAAAACTGTTGCTAACACTGACAGAGACTTAAACTGAGGGTAGCGAGTATGATTAAATATCTATCATAAAATAAAAAGGCATTTTTAAAGCTTTGGATCAATAAACAAAACCCAATTGTATGCTGCCTCCAGGAGATGCATCTCAGTTCCAAAGAAAAATATAGACTCAAAGTGAAAGGGTGGAAAATATTTCAAGTAAATGGCATTCAGAGAAAAGCAGGAGTAGCAGTATTAATATCAGACAAAATAGACTTCAAACGAAAAAAGATAAAGAGAGATACTGAGGGACACTTCATAATGATAAATGGAATCATGCACCAAGAAGACATAGCAGTTATTAATATCTAAGCTTCCAATTAGGGAGCCCCAAAATATGTAAGGCAACTAACAGAACTAAAGAGAGAAAAAGACCAAGACATTATCATAGCAGAGGACCTAAATACCCCACTGCCGAATATGGACAGATCATCCAAACAAAAAATCAATAAGGAAATAGCACTCTTAAATGACACATCAGACTGACTGGACATAATTAACATTTACAGAACCTTCCATCCCCAAACAGCTGCTTATATATCCTTCTCTAGTGCACATGGAACATTCTCAAGGATAAACCACATACTGGGACACAGAGATAGCCTCAACAAATATAAGAGGATTGAAATTATACCAACCATATTCTCTGATCATAATGCTTTGAAACTAGAGATAACTGCAGAAAGAAATCAGAAAGAACCACAAATACATGGAGATTAAACAACATGCTACTGAAGAATAACTAGGACACAGAAGAAGTAAAAAGAGAGATCAGGAGATACAGAGAAACAAATGATAATGATAGCACAGCATATCAAAACTTTTTGGACATGGAATAAGCAGTCAAAAGAGGAAAGTTCATATCATTACAGGCCTATCTCCAAAAAACATGAATGAGTCCAAATAAACAACCTAACATTTCATCTTAAAAAACTAGAAAAGGAAGAACAAATGAAGCCTAAAGTCAGCAGAAAGAAATAAATTATCAAAATTAGAGCAGAAATAAATGAAATTGAAAACCAAAAATGATAGAAAAATAAATGCAACAAAGAGCTGGTTCTTTGATAAGGTTAATAAAATTGACAAACCCCTGGCTAGACTCACTACAGAAAAAAGAGAAAGGACACAAATAAACAAAATCAGGGATGAAAGAGGGGAAATTATGACTAATATAGCAGAAATACAAAGTATCATACAAGAATACTATGAAAAATTACATAACACCAAATTTAATAACCTAGAAGAAATGGACCAGAACTTAGAAAAGAACTAATAGTCAATGATTTAATAAACCATGTAATGGTTGATTAATGAAGCCTCCATACAAACTCATAAAGATGGGGTTCAGAGAGCCTCCAAGTTGGTAAACCCATGGAGAATTGAGACTGGCACACCTGGAGACCACATGGAAGCTCTGCACAATTTCTCCATCCATTGCCTTATGCATTTTTTCCATCTGGAAGTTCTTCAGTTATATCCTTTCAATGTATAATAAACCAGTGATCTAATAAGTAAAATGTTTCCCTGAGTTCTATGAACAGCTATAGCAAATTAATTTAAACCAAGGGGATGGTCGTGGAGACCTCTGATTTACAGTAAGTCGATCAGAAGTACAGGTAACAACCTGAGCTTGCAATGGGCATCTAAAGTGGGACTCAGTCTTGTAGGACTGAGCCCTTAATCTGTGGAATCTGATGCCATCTCAAGGTAAATAGCATCAAAATTCAGTTGAATTGTACAAGACCCAGCTAGCATTCGGAGCATAGCTTGCTTAAGTGTGGGAAAACATCCCCCTCTCCACACATTGGAATTGGTGTCAAGACCTTTTTAATGCCAATTAGCTGAAATCTATACATTAATAAATACTTCGTGGTTTAAAACATAGTATGACACTAGTTAGCATATATCGGTAAAAAATGAAGTATAATATTGATTATATGACTTCTACTACATTAAATGAAGAGCAAAATGTTTATACGGTAAAACTTCATGGAACAAAGAATGTAATGTAATTTTATTAAATATTTTCTCTAGTTTCGTGAAATAGCTAAAGCATTGACTTTACTCCAAAATGATTTTGTTGTTTCAATGACTTAAATCAGGAAGAAGATATAAAACATGGCACATTTCTCGTGAATTAACTATAGTGTTATTTATTGTGACCTACCTTTGAAGCAAAAAAGGAATTTGCTTTCATATTCTGTTCTCCTTCTATTTCATAGCCAATATTTTTAAAAGCTTATCTATCTTATGAAAAATATTTAAATGCTCAGAACTTGTGCTTGATGTTAATACAAAAGTCTATTGTAATATACGAAGTATATGGAACAGAATAGTGAATATAAGGTTTGTGTCCCAGTTTTGTAGATTTTTGTTTGAAAAAAAGTGTAATTTGGTACAGTGTATTATTATTCTACAACTTATCCCTTAAAAACAAAAATAGCTCTGTATGTATTCCCTTGTTACCCCACGGTGATTTTGGAGGAATGCCTGAGATTATATTAGAGCCTCGTAAGAAATATGAACAACACAGAAAAAACAAAGTTAGGGTTCATTCAGGAAGAAAGGCATTAAAATCATCTCTATTAACTAGGTTAATGGAAAGGAATCATGGCTCACAAAACAACACTAAATGCTTTAATGTTTCCATGTAGTAATGAGATGGGGAAGGAGAAGGCTGAAAAATAGTAGGTAAAGGAAATCTAAGGTAATCTGCTGAATAGAGATGAAAACAATAGCATAACATTGTTTCTAAATTATAGGTGAATAATTTAAAATACAATTTTTAAAAATTTTGAAATCTACCATATGTTGACGTAAGGTTAGTCTGTTCAATTTCTAGACTGCCATGAGATATGTAAATGATTTATTTATTTATTTTTCAATGATTGCGGTATTGTCTTAAAAAGCAATACCAATTTGTTGAAAGCCATGTTTTGAATCTGGTATGCTAGCATTGACTATGAATTTTATGTGTTTAGATTCATAAAAGTGTTTCCCTGCTCTTCATGATGTGAGGCCAAAAGGAGAGTCTGGAAGCACTTAAAATGTTACATATATCACTGAAGGAAGAACTTTCTCATCGGCTTTTGTTTGGTTCCCAACCAAGGAGTTATTGCAAGGTATTTCCAAATTCAACGAGCAGTAAGCATTGCCATTAGAGCAAATAGATATGCTACATAAACATATGAGTTGTGTTGATGTTATGATTAAAGCATTATAAAAGTATGAATTCAGAACATGTGTTTGGTCACTATGAATTACCTTAGTCAACAGAGAGTTTGTTGTCTTTCATATGGAATCAGTGAAAGTAACTAATATTATTTCTGAAAAAAATGAAGATCATGATCTACATGTAACAATAAAAACAATTTTTATATTTAATCATCTCTTCACTTTCCTTCCTATGGCATCACTATGTAATTTGTACAGTTACACTTTACTATCTTTAGTCAACTCAACACCTACTCTGAGCTCTTAGGTTCACTCATTTTAATCGTGTTTTCGCTTGTGCGTTCTAATTCTAGGCTGACGCTAATTTTAGATGTGAGAACTTAAGTCAGTCACATTTTCTAGGTCTCAACAATAAATTAGAAAAATTGGACCAAGATTTTCTTGAAAGTTCTTTCCAAATCTAGTATTCCATAATGCTTACACCTCTCATCACAGCCCTCACACCTAAGAGAACATAGTGGCAAATACACAGCGGGTGCTTAATGAATGGTTATTTAATTAATATGGCACAGCTTCACTACTTTATCCATCGAGGCTGACTGCAGGAAGATTGTGTTTCTTAAAAGTTTTTCACAAAACTGATGGCTGGAACATCTCAGAACTCTCTCCAACCGATTGATTTGAAATTGTTGGCTTTATGCTCTTCCTGTAAAACTGAGAGTTTTTACAGCTTTATAGACAACAACGTGTGCATTTAATTATACATGCACAGTAGCAATAACCTCCAAAGACAATTTTGTTTCTGAAGCCTTGTACTATAATCTTAGCCAAATTACGGATTCATATAAATCGAATTAAGGTGAAATTTAAGGGTGAAAACCAATCTGTCTCACCTTGAGTACTCTAAACCTATCTTTAAATATTTGGTATCTTGCAACTTGATAGTCACATTAGGACCAAATATTGTAAATGGCATTCTTAATTAGAGTGAGATGCTCTCACTAAAAGATACATAATTCACACTACGCACAACTAAACACAGAAAGAAAGCATAATGCATTCCTTTTTTAAGAGAAAAATATATCTACAAGTAAGGACACAGAATTGCCATGTGTTAGATAAGTGTGACATATATACATTGTGGTTGAAATATGTTAAAAGTTAATATAATATTAATATGAAAATAATCTAATTTACAATTAATGCATCTTTTTAGACAATTTGATGCCATGTATTGATGGCTTAATTTTTCTTAGAACATTTACCATTCATCATAAGTAGATTGATGTAAAATATTCCTAACCATTTATTTCAGAAATTTGAGATATGTAATATTTCTGTTCAATAAACCATGGAATATGTAAATGATTTACAAAACTAATTTGCAATTAGTATGTCATGATCTAATTTTTTTTTTAATCCTGGATATCAAGCACAATAATTCAGCATAACAAAGAGCTATTCCATTTCTTTACCAAATGAAAAGTTTTACCCATAGGATTTTTTATTTTGATAAGTACACTTAACATGAGATTTACCCTCATAAAACATTTTTAATTTTTAAGTGTACAGTATAGTATTGTTAACTATGGGCACTGTGCTGTAAAGCAGATCACTAGGACTTCTTTATCTTATACAACTGAAACTTTACCGTTTTAAGGTTTGATTAATCCTTCTTCATAGTAACCAGCATAAATAGCCAATATGGCAACACAATTTGAAAACATCTTGTAAAAGGTAAGCCTAAAATTTACATTAATGACTTTGGCTATAGCTTAATAAACTGATTGGAAGAAAAAGAAAATCTTTAAATCTTTACACCAAATTTCACATGTAGAAATTTCATGTAAGTATGATGCTGAATGCTTCAAAAGTCTATGAGGTTATTTCAAAAATAAGTTTTGATTTAAAGGTAAGCTTGTGGTAGTTATAAAAATATTAGGAGAAATTGAAAAGACCTTTTTAAAATAATTGACCTTAGAGCAGCAGTTATAAGAATACAAAAGGCCAACAGACATATGAAAAGATGCTTAACTTCACTAGCAATTATGAAAAAGCAAATCAAAACCACAACAAGATATCACGTCACACTTGTTAGAATGGCTACCATCACAGGACAAGTAATAAATGTTGGAGAAGTTGTGGGGAAAAAAAGAAACCCTCCTACACTGGTGGTGGGAATGTAAATTGATACAACTATGAAAAACAGTATGGAGGTTCATCAAAAAATTAAGAATAGAATTACCATATGATCCAGCAATCCTTCTTCTGGGTATCTGCTCAAAATTTTGAAAAAAAAAAATCTATTCATAAAGATATATGCGCCCCAGTTCACTGCAGCATTATTCACAGTGGCCAAAACATGGAAACAACTGTAGTGCCCTTTGATAAATGATTGGATAAAAAAGAAGTGGTACATATACACAATGGAATATCACTCAGCCATAAGAAAAGATGAAATACTGCCATTTGCAACAACATGGATGGATCTTGAGATTATCATGCTATGCAAAATAACTCAGACAGAAAAAAGTTGAGAACCATATGATTTCACTTATATGTAGGATGTAAAACTGAAAGCAACAAACAAATAAAACAAACAAACAAAAACTCACAGACACAGACAACAGTTTAGTGGTTACCAAAGGAAAAGCAGAAAGGAGGGGAGGTAGATAAGGGCAAAGGGGGTCAAATATAGGTAACAGAAGGAGATTTGACTTTAGGTGGTGAACACACAATGCGATATACATATGACATATTATTGAATTATACACTTGAAACATAATTTTATTAACCAATGTCACACCAATAAATTTAATAAAAAGTAACATTTTCAGAAATGATTCTCTTAATAAATATAAAAAGAGAATATAAAACTGCCTTGCATCATAGAGCTAGCTAGCTAAATAATCCTAGAAGTGAAATCATTTTTCTCTCTCTCAAAGCAAAATTAGGATTGTAATAGGTGTAAAAAAATGGTATGGAAACCAGAAGCATCTGGAGTCCCATCTCTCGTGAGACATATTAAGATAGATGAAAAAAATAATATGGTTTTAACCTTGAAATTTCTAAAACTGGAGATACTTTGTCTTCTTTAATAATGTGTTCTGTATAACTTCATAAGTCTTGGATATATCTAAATTTTTGGAATACAATAATATTTCCAAATTTTCTCCCTTGGAACTACATAAACCAATCATTGATGTTTTTATGCAATTTTTATGCTTTCCTTCCTTGTGTTTCAAATTCCAGATGTCTAGAATTTTGACACACCTACAAACACTGTGCTTTGGTGATGTTACCTGATGATTTAATCTTTGATTTTCAGCAGTTTTCAATGGGTTTATTTCTTAGTCTGATGCTGAACAATCAATAGAACAGCCAGGTTCACCAAGTATAACTGTGACGACAATGGAAGGAGTGACACAAAAATATTAACAAAGCTGTATGAAATCTGCTAGGTTCTTTGGGCTTAAAAAAAGCTAATATAAGCATTAACCATTGTTCATAGGAGCTAGACAAAAAGCAATTGAGAAAAACACAAAGAGTAATTGATTAGAAAAATTGAATGGGCTCATGTCATTGAGCATACATGTATCAGGCATGAAAAAGTAAAAGACTAACAGTCCTAGAGGGTTCGAGTAGGGGCCACATTCTAGAGAGTTCTAGAAAAGACTATGCTGCTATTATTTTCCCCAAATTATTCCAGGAGATGATACTATCAAATTCTGTTTCATGTGCTTCATTTGCACATGGAACACTTTCAGTGATGAATCACCTCAGAATGAGGTGAGCGTCACACATTCTCCTCTGAGAAAAAGTTTGCCAGAAAGTTTGAGTGATGCTGAGATCTATTCACACTCTACTGCAGTTTCTTCTTTTTTGATTATCAAGTACTCTGAAGACTCCTCCAGTTGGCTTTCTTCATCTCACATACTATTGATTTGGCAGCCCTAAATCTTATTAATTTTCCAAGTCTTGTTGAACCCACCTAATTTCTAATTTGTTGAGGAAAGCTTCAGGAATTCACATCAAATATAGCAAAGTTCCAATATTTACTAACCTATCATCTTTCCAGAACTTTATCAGACCTAGCAAACACTACCGCTGAAGTTCCCCTAAGGGAAACACACACACACACACACACACACACACACACACACACACACACACTGCTATGTAAAAATTTTAAGCATGACATTAATTCACATAATCCAATTACTGTAGCTCTGAGAGATCAAAAGTTCATCTATGCTATGGTCACTTCTCAGGAATGAATTTTTAGTTGGCAACCTAGGTAGTCCTGTCCAAATAGTAAAGTAACAACATTTTGAGCTCCGTATCACTTCTTATAACACAAAAAGCCAAAAAATAGATTAAAATAGTTGCCATTTAAAGAAGTGCAATGATGTAGCATCAAGAGAAAACAGACTTATCTCTGTTTTATTTTTTAAACTGTAGCTGTCCCAATAACTTCCCTTTCTCCAAGTAGTTTGATTTTTACTTCTAGAGAAAGGAGTCTTAACACAGAATATTTATCAGCATTGTCTATCTCTGTATTCATTCTTCTTAAATATGTAAGCTCAGATAGTATCTGTGATAATTTCTAAGACTTTTTTTTCTCCCAATTATTTAGGGAGAGGGTATCATGAAATTCATTAGTCACAAGGATCCCCAAAAAAGGAAGTTACTTTGTCTGTTGCTCTTCACCACCATTTGCCATTTTCTCAGTCAGCTACAAATTAGCATAGGCTATTGGTGATAAGAAATGCCACCTGAGAGTAGTAAAAATCTTATAAAAGATAAGAATTGAGTCCTCAGAAAGTCTGGAGGATAAAAAATTAGTTTTGATTGATGAATTTATTTGTTTACCAGTTGAGTAGTACATCACAGAGACAGGAATTGTAAACTTACTGTTATACTTCCCAAATTGTGGAGTCTTACATAACCCACATGTTACTTCTAATAAGAAAACCTAAGAACTATTATTTTGGAAAAAAAATAGGTTTTATTCATTCATTCTTTTAACCACTATTGAAACATAACTTTTAAGCAATCACTAATAAGATCGTTTAATATTGGAAATTTACCAAGAAAATTTTAGTTTAAATCTGTTTATTTACTTAAAATACCTAATAAGGTAATAATTATCTAATTTTAAGGTGAATATAGGAATAGTTTTAAATTTTACCTAATAATTTACCTAACAAGTTAATTTATGTGAATGTCTAATGGAAAAGAAAATTATATTGTGCCAAATATAGTCATTGCCATTTAAAATATCAAAATTATATCATATTACTGGATATTCATGTCTAGAAATATTTCTTTAAGAGTTAAATGCAATGTGTGTGTGTGTGTATATATATATATATATATATATATATATAAAATATGCAAAAGCCATTGATTCAACATAAAGAGCTATAAGATGCCAAAGACCCAGTTTAGTGTATGCACTTTCCTTTGCTTTAAAGATTTGTACACTCTAAAATGTATGCCATCATTGGATCTTAATAATGCTTACTCCTAAGTTGAATTCAGTCACTAAGTCTAAAAATATTAAGTGTTAATAAAACAAGAAACAAAAAACTGTACTCATAAAAAAAAAAAAAAACTATAAGGCACTCGATGTCTCACTGCTCAACCTTGCCTACCTTTGTCACAATGCTTTAGGACCACAAAATTTACCGCACAGTGATCTAGAGGACACTGTCAGAGTTCAAGTAACTCTCACATCTGAGACCTTCAGAAACTATTCCATAAGAGTGGAACAAGAATGTGTCAGACGTATCGTAGATAGTAAATATGTTATTTTCTGTTTAGCAATAGCAAAATTTGTTGTAAGAGTAGACAAATTTGGTATTTCTCCTTCTGAGTCTTTCACTTTGCTGAGGAAAATATAAGTACCATGGGTTTCCATTGTTTCTGGTTTCACTGTGTCATCCTAAAATGAACTTTAAAGGGTTAAACTCCTAGAGGTCCTAAGAAGATTCTCATGCTATGTATGTCCAGGATTTTTCAGATTAAAGCATGATAATTTTTAACTCAAACACTGTTTCCTGTAAATGCATCAACTGTCACAGAAAATTCTGGGTCTGTGCAAACTCTGCTTTTGTGAGTACAAGTCAAGCTTGTATGTATGGTGGGGGAGGAGGAGAAGTGGTAGAAGGCCCTAATGAAATGCTGAGCAAAATTCAATTCTTTCAAGCTTGCATGGATCTGAAGTAAATCATATTAATAGATGTGTTTTCTCTTTTACAAAGCAATTTACAATGGCCTAAGATTCAATCAATTAGTAAATTGATAATTTACTTCAATACATCTTTCAATAATTGTACTTTTCATAACCTCCATAGATCTTGTGAGTGTGTGTATATGTCTGTGTGTGTCCCTTAAAAGTTTCAGTGGTGCTACTGAAGGTATTCAACAAAGAAAGAGCTCTATGGCTTAAGCTTCTAATATAGCAAATGGGTGGATGCAATTTTTACACATGCAACTTTTTTATAATAATAGTTCATTATTTTTTCATATTTAGTGTAAATGTACCTACTTGCATTATATGTAGAGATTATTATGAATTTCAAGTCACGTATGTCTTGGTGAGTGGCCAAATTATGTGCTGGTTTGCTTTGCAATATATACAGGCAACAAAATTGTAATTATTTAGGCATTCTTTATGTGGTTTATAGATCCATTTCTTATCCCAGCCCTGACACATATTTGCTGGATAAATGACCTGTCCAGGCTCTAAAGTCTGTTTCTCTAAGCATAAAATGGGATTTATAATTTCTTCTTTATGCCACTGTGGGACAATCAAAATAAAATACATGAAATGCCAAAGAATTACTAAGTACTAATTCAATTATGCATTTATCTTCCCATTCTGTCTATAAATTACTCATTTTACTAATCAGCCTTTTAAAACATGAGTTAGAGAAAGAGAAGAAGTCCATTATGGTCTTTGCTCTTATTTGTTTGACTTTAAGCAATCAAATAACAACAATAAAAAAATGCATGTGCAAAATAAATAAATGTGTCCCATATTATCCACAATCCGCTTTTACAAAAGTAATTAAAAATAAGAAATAAGTTCACTCAATCTGAATAGTTCTGTTTTCCACCTGCATTTGTTCCTGTTTTTTTCTTCTTTTTCTAATATAGGGCTCTTTTTGAAGTGAGTAGAAGGTCAGACTATGACTTTTGTATTTACACAAAAAAAATAAATAAATGAAAGTGTCCTTATGGAGGTATAAATTGAGTTTTAAATTCCCAGGAATATTATTCGACTTCTCAGACAAAGATGTGTAAACTGTTGGCTTGTGTCTTACAGTATAATATCACAGGATTCTAAAAATATTGCATGTTTCCAAAGAAGGACACCATTTTTAAAATTTACAAAAAATTCCCTGTAGACATTTTGAGCAGAATTTTCTAAAGAACAATAAAGCTTGGGCACTCCGCCAGCCAGGACAAACCTAGAAGTAATTTGGAAGCCACCAACAAAGCAGCCTATGCCATTCAACAAACACCCAGATGCTACCACATCAAGAAGCCTTTCTATCTGCTATCCACATCTTGTAATTACTATTGAAAAAGAAAAACAGAAGAGACAGAAAATGTGGTTTGAATTAAATCAGCTATAGTTATGCGCTCTATATTCAATATTATCACAATGTACTTTGAACTTTTAGTAATATTTCTTTTCACAAGAGAATATTGTAACAATAAATGTTTTCCCTCCCAAAAAATAATAATATAAGCCATCTATGATTTACTTTTCACAAATAAATACAGATATTCTATCTATATATCTATATATAGTTATACAACAGAAATATTGTATCTGTTAGGATAATAGGATAAACAACTGTATCCATTCATTTGATAATTTTCCTAATCAGTAGTAATAAATTTCCATTCAACAAGCATCTTTATTTATGCTTCAATCCAACAACATTCTGCTGAACCAGATAAAAAGACTATGCCCAGTGAAAACGTCATATGATCACAAAGAAAAATGGAAGTGTATAAGTAAGCAGACTATTTTTGGCCACATAGGTGCAGAGTTGGTTAATAAAGTTCCAAATGGATCAACAAACTACCATAAGTAAATTCACTTTTTAAAATTTTTGCAATGTAAAAAGCTCTCAGAATGTCTTTTTTAACTGCCCTGTCATCAGATTAGAAACTTCTAGACCAGGTAATGCCATCAGAACTATATTTGTAAAAATAAGTTTGGAAGGATCTCATTCACAACTAAGCTAGAACTATCACTGAGTTAGATGGAGAACAACACTTAGAAAAATTAGTTAACAGTCTAAGCAAGTCTTTGAGGCTGAATGTACAGATGTTTTTTGTGATAGCCATGAATGTCAATTTTAAATATCCACAACAGAATCAAATACCCCTTGCAAATATCTTCTACTTGATCATTTTCTAGCTGCATGAAACATGGGTAAAAGCATTACCTGTCACTTAATGTACAAAGAATATAAGAAGAGAATCCGTTCAGAATAGTTACTATAATACTGTAGGTGCTCAGTGAATATTGGTCTTTACTATTACTAAAAGGAAGCCATTTATAAACTTTGAACTCATTCCTAAGTGTTCCCCAAATTAAAATGTTCCATTCTGTCACAACTGCCTCTGTAATTAATTAAAATTCCTACTATAATGATAATGGAGAACTCCGGAAAATGTTTAAAATATTTATATTGTCCTGTCTTTTTTTTTATATATATATAACAAAGGTCACTTGAATAATTACCTACAAAACCCTTCAAAAGATCTTTAAAATATGCACTCTTATCAAGAAAACATCAGCCACTTGAGATTTCCATAAAAAATAATGGATACATCAGCAAAAATTCTCAAAGAGCAGTTACGCTAACAAGAGGATGTGGCATGTGTCTATGCTCTACTTATCAGGAACCTGACTAAAAAAGAAAAAAATTATACACACTATGGAAGTGGCAACACAATGAGCTTAAGGTACCCACTAACCAAACAGAATATAAACTACAATATGTATTTTAACTTTCTATAATAGACATTAGCTTTAATCACATTAATCAAGTACAATTATATTTACTAGCAATTTTCTAGTTAATTTTATAGTGGGAAATAAAGACACAGAAACAAAATCAATCCTCTGATTGTGCAATTCTTTTTTTAAACCAGATATTGATGTGAGCTTTTTGGAAATAACAGTTGGCAGGTGTCACTTATCTGTAATAATTTTTTATTTAAAAAAAATATAATAGAGGACAAACTGTTTTTGCTGTTCTTGAAAACTGTAAAGTATATGGGGTGTGCTGTTACCTCAAAGATGACTATAAGTTCTACACAGCTATTTATTTGTTGATATTATAAAAGATGAAATTTTTAAAATTTTAGGTTAACACAAGTGATTTAATTTCAAAAGATCATTTATTCTTTATTTACACATTTTGAAGTTCTTTTCAATCTTAAAATTAATACCGTGTGTTGTTAACGTTAATCCCTCTCTTTTTCTCTCTCCTTCTCCCTGTACTAAATAGAGAAATGTTCCATGTTCTCTGCTCACACAGAAATATAGTACCTAACTGTTCTTCTTGGGAAAATCAGTTGTCACAGAAGTAACAACTGAAATAAGATGTGAAGAAACAGTAGAAATCCTTCCAATATACATCGTTTAAAGAGTGAAAGGCAGAAGGGATAACATGTGTAAAGGCAAATATATATTTTGCAAAGAAATCCCCATGACTGGTGCATAGGCAATGGCGAGTCTTACTTGTATGCCGAAATAAAAAGTTTGGATGTTTGTACTAGAGAGTCATTACTGAATCGTTTTAAGCTAAAGATTGACAAGATTGGAGGTTGAATTTGAGGGGCTTGGGGAATCTGAAGGTGGGAGAGCAGTCAGTAACACCTCCTCACATGCATTGGAGAATACATAAACTAATATTTGCGAAGTACTTGGAACAGTTTGGTACATAATAAGCTATGTAAGAATTAAATAAATAGACAAATACTTTGTGTCATATTTTAACTACTCACTAGAGAAACGCTTTTATTCTTATGAATGTTACATTTTTTTCCCCTCCGGGATGTATTCAGTTATATATAAAATAGTATGTTGACCTTCTGTAAACACTCTTATTTTTAATATCGTTCCTCCCCTCTATTCTCTGTTGCACCAAGCCTTTCTTTCTCTCTACAAAAGTTTTCTGGTTGAATTTCCATGAAGAACACATATCATATCTTTCACCAAGGTCAAGAAAAAGTAGTTGCTTTGATGCACAGCATGAAACACTGGGATGAAGTTCTCACTATAACCTATAAAGACCTTTAACTTATTCTCCACTCATGTCTCCTGAAATCCCAAGTGTTTCCACTTCTCGAGCCTTTATGGTTTTCTGAAGCACACACTGTCTTGTTTTCTGTTGCTGTTCCCTTTGGAAGACACTTAAGTCTTAGCTTATGTAACCTACTGAGTCATATACCACTGTCTACATATTTCCCATCCCTTAAAAAGTTATGATAACCATTCATTTGTTGTCACCTCCTCTCTTATTCTCTTATTCCTTGTAGGTTTATATATTTCAAAATTAATTTGCTCGGTTTAATTATGACTCAGAAAGGAGTAGAGATAAAAGTGTTCCAGTTAATTTATAAACTAGAAACCTTTGTTTTATTCATGTAAGAAAACGAAGTCTCAGAGAAGTTAGGTAATTTTTCATTTACACAGTTGATAATTGCTCACGGATAAAATTACTTCCAGATGTACCTGCCTCTAAAGCCATTTTCTCCTACTCCAAACTTCTCTGAACAATTCAAATATGACTTCTTGATGAGGAAACCAAAATGAGCATATCTAAGACATGTTTCTGTAATCAATAACAATTGCAAACAACACCTAAATCAAATTATATGAACCAATACAATTTGAGATATTTGTTTATAATTTAAAAAAATACAATGCCTATGTCCCTTGAAACCTTAATTCTATTGTTTTATCTTTACATGAGCTTTTGTTCACTTACTGTTAAGAAATAATTGTAAAATCTTGCTAAGCCCTCAAAAGACAAACCGAGAGAGCTCTCGTGCTGTTCCCAAAAAGAATGGTAATGTATCATCTCGGCACGGTACCGCTTGGAACTATTTCAGTAAACAGGATAAAGCTGTTAGACCAGAGGAGCTGGTGCACTCCTATCACCTTTGTAGGAGCCATACAGTGATCACGAGAAGCATGGACATAAAACTACCTTTATAATCATAAAAGATTTTTATATCATTTGAAGCTGGACTATAGATAAGATGTAGACAGTTTTTTTTTCTCTCTCTCTCTCTTTAGAAAAACCCTTCAGCTAGTAGTTTTCCAGGAAGAAATAGAAGTTCTGGGTTTAAGATAGTCACATTTCAGCAACTGCAATGTTAAACTGGCAATTGTTCACATAAACAACTCAAATTTTTTTGTTTACTTTACATGTGCTCATGAAAAAAAAGGCTTGCATCATAAAATTCTAAAACCCACAAGTTTTAGCTCTTCTTCACATCTCAGTGCATTTAATATCCTCTGCCATATTATTTATGACTTCACAGAGAAAGTAGTTATTTCCTATTATCTGTTCAATAAATAAGTAGAGAAATGCAGGCTGCAGAGATACAATTTGTTAATGAAATAGCCCAGAAAATCTTCACGGTGTCTAGTCTCAGAAGCTTGCGCAGCATCTATTAAAGCTTGCTCCCGTTCTAAAGAGTAACTCCAATTTTCACACACTGATACGTTCCACTCAGATAGCCGAAGCATGCCTCCTGAGTAGATTATGCAACATGAGTTATGCATGCTGTGATACAACATGTATCTGACCACACAGGCATGTTTAAACACATTTCTCTACTTGTTCAATTTTTTTTTCTATTACTGGGAAGATTCTCATTTCAGAAATGAGAACGATGTAGAATTTCCAGTTCTTGGAACTTTTCTTAAGAAGTAGAAGAGATATCCACAAAAAGAAAAAAAACTAGTCAAAAACAGACACAAATATAGTGGATAATTTGGTGATGGACAGAGGGAACGGAGGGTGGGGGCTGTGAGAATGGGGTGAAGGGTTAAAGAAGTACAAATTAGTAGTTGATAGTTGGCCACAGGGACGGGGAGCATGGCAAAGGGAACACAGTCAGCATTAATGTAATGGCTAGGTGAAGGGTCAGAGGAGGAAGGGAGCAATTGGGGGGATTGTTTTATGAACTATATAGATGTCTAACCAATGTATTGTATACTTGAAACTAATTAAAATAAATATTTAAAAAAAAATAAGTAGAAGAGAAAGAAATCTTTCTTGTAGTCTTTACACAAATACCATGGTCCTATGAATGTACTACGTTCAAGAGATAATACTATTCTGCTACAAGTTACAAGTAGTAGGTAGGCACATCACTAATCCAAAACATGTATAGTTACCACCTCGTAAACCAACTACAACAAAAATTCTCACATGTTATCTTCTAAAAACACTCGTCTTTTGCTGATAATCTCCCCTGCTGAAATAAGAAACAGGAAAAGATAGTTATAGTAATATAAACTCCTCTTCTTTGCTGTGAAGGTTTTATTTTCCCTGTAATAATGAAGCTACCCAAAGAGAAATATGCCTATTTATTTGATGACATCAGATTTTGATTAAAATCTAGAGGCAGAAAGACACCTGTACCATAAGACATAAAAACTTACTTCTAGTCTTCAACACAGCATTGATTTTCAAAGTGAACCTATGAACAGAAGGACTTTAAACAAAACCTAAGAGTGACCAAACATTTTTTTCTTTTTCCCTATTTAAAGTGCAATTTAATTTCCCTGAAGGATACATATCTTTTGCCAGATTTATAATTTGTATAACAGACTAAGGTGCAAAATTCTGGGGGTATTTAGTACATATGTTTCACTAATACTGATATTGAATATTATTTATGAACTAATAATACTCCCTTGAATTTTTAAAAAATATTCGATAGTACTAATATGTAGTTAGGTAATGTTCAACTCCCTAAAATAATTTTTTAGTCAATTATATAAGAAATGAATATTCACCACATTCATTTTATTTTAATAACAGTAAATATGCATTTCAGTAATTGTGAAAATATGTATTTCTTATCAGCCATTAACATAAAAATTGTTTTGACTAAGAGTTTCATCAAGAGTGGTAATTAATATTTCTGTATAGTTTCTGTCATAGAAATGGCTGGTCACATTTTACCTAACTTATTTTGAAATTCAGCTAGTGATATATTTAATGCTTTTGTATAGAATAACATATATTACAACATATTATTGTATGTTCTTCAGAGAGTCCCCAATTTAGATCATTGACAGTTAAACATAATTAAATTCCCTTAATTCACTTAAGAAGTATTTTTGAAATTGTTTTAAAAATTATTTTCTGTGTACTCTCCTTCAGATATCTAGAAATATTAGGAGCCAGAGCTATTCCAAGACCAAGAATTTCCTGGAACTACTATAATGTGCACTTCTTATCCAGGAGGAAGGATTGTAACTTACATCTTGAAAGTTTGGTCCTCTCAGAGTTAGCACCAGTTTGTCAGGAAAAAATAACATTTACAATACATGACCCTTTTAAACATGTGTGTATACTTCTCTAATTTTAATAGTTGCTACTCATATGATTTGTGATTTAATATTTTTATCACTCTGTGCAATTTAACTTTCTATTCACTTCTATTCATCTGAAGGTTAATCTATGATAACCCAACGGCCTGGAAGCAAAGTGTTAAGCTTCCAATCTAAAAACTGATGTAAGCATTCTCTATCTCTCTGCCTTCTCCTAGATTTATGTATTTTCCTTTTTCTCTTGTCTCTTAGCTGTCCCTCATGATTTTTCATGTCTCACAATATTTTTTAGTTACTGGAGACAAAATATATATATGGGTTGAATGAGAAAGAAAATACGCAGAAAGTGTGCAAGTCAATATTTGAAAAATTGCCTTACCCACTAAAACACCCTCCACAGATACACATGTACACATTGACATGGAGTTTTATAGAGAAGTTTGTTTGTTTGTTTGTTTGTTTGTTTGTTTGTTTTTTAAGAATCTGGCAATTAGTTGATGAAGAACACGGCCTCATAAAATTAGGGGTACATTTTACAAATACATTTGTTTTTTTACAATGGTAGGAAGAAATATAATTAATGAACTTATGTTAAATATTATTTATATAATAGTGTGACAGGAATTTTTTGTATTATTTCAACTTGTTTTGTTTCACTGTCTTTTTAACTTTGCTATTTTATTATTGGATGTTTCCTAAAAACAGGGCACCAGAAAGAGCTCAAATCAATGACTAAACAACTGTTCCGAAATATTAATAATTTTTAACAAAAAAAAAAAGTCATGATTGAGTTGGAGAGAAGAGCATAGCTTACAACCAATAAATAAGAATGAAGGCCGGTCATAAATTATCTGCATATTGTGTCAGGCAACGTCTAAGAGGTGTTTTATGGAGGAGAAGGCATTGAAGATAGACCATAAAGCAACACAGGCTTTCCGGAGCTAAGGGAGGGGCCAAAATTCTTGGTGGAGGAACCAGTCTGGGTCCATTGCATGCCAGCCACTTACCTATGTCATTTCAGCAAACCCTTAAACAACTCTACCCTAAAAGCATTTTTCCATTTATTAAGATTAGTGCCAAACTTAGAAATATTAAGAATCTTGCCAAAGGTTAACAGCCAAGTAAATTTGAATAGTCTTGCAAACTGGATTGCCACCAGTGGTCAGGCCTTTAAAAAGCATTAAAATTCAGAATTTAAGACTCTGCTCACAAAAATCAAAATTAAGTTAGCCATAACAAAGTTTATTACTAAGAGCATTCAATTCCTTTAATTTTACAGGATGCCTCCAGGAAAACCTGAAACAGACAAGCTTGGCTTCACTTAGGGGAGTAGTAGAATTCAAAATCGAGGGAGAAAATATTTTGGAGGATAGAGTGATGAACCCACAGTCTGCAAAGCTACTAAGGCTGTTCAGAAGGAAAATGCAAGTGAAAGTGTGTTTTGAGAAAAACAAACTCGTGGTTGAGTGCAAAGAGATGGAAATAGGAAGCAGAAAAATAGGTAAGGCTTTATCATTGCTTAGGATTTAAGAAAAAAAATCCCTTATTGTCTCTGGGTTGAAGATACGTCACTTTCTTAATTTCCTTTATTGCAGATTGTCTACTTTCTTCACTTTACCTTATATCTAGCCATCTCATGAAGCCTTCAGGGTGAGCTAAAATGTCATAGCGACATAGTAAGGGACACAAGAAAAATAAAAGATAAGAAAAATATGAATTTATATCTGATTTAACTTGGACATATTTTCAACTGAACAATTTGAATCTACAGCCTCATAATTTTCATGCTCTTGAAAAAGACACTTGTAAAATTATTTTCTTGCTACTTTTCAAAGCTCTGGTTCAGAAAATTACCACCCTTTTGATGTGAAGGCTGATGTAACTAATTATAGCTAGGAAGACACAATTTCTTCCTTTAATAATAAAGAAATAGCAATCTTTCACCTAGAATGTAACACAGCGTCTAGATTCGAAGCATGAAAGATTAAATCAGTAAGCTTTGAAATTCTATTATAGTCAGAGAGACAATGTCTCCAAGGACACTGACAATAGCAGGGAGTTTCTTCAAGAGCATTTCCACCTATTAGCAGACAGCAGTGCAATGGAAAGAAGGTGGGCAGAAGGCAAGGAGATATTCACTCCAACTTAGGCTTGTTTAATAATCAGCCGAGTATTTATGGCTAATTAGGCAACTTCTAGTTTAACAATAATTAAAAAAGTCTCTACAACGACCAATTCACAATAGAGGAAAGGAGAAGCACGAAAGGAAGGCCGGTGAGAGAAAGAGGAACACAGAAAGAGAAAGGGAGGAAAAGATGGAGGGGAAAAAAAGGAAGACCGAAAGAGAGACGTGGAAAGAAGATGGTGAGATAGGACAATTTATGTATTAGTGGTTCTTCACTTTTAACTAACATCAAAATAAGCTTAAGGACTTTTGGAACACAGACCGATGGGTCCCACCCCAGCATTTTTGATGCAGACTATCTGTGGGGTTAGGATGTGAGTTCAGCAGTCCTAGAAAGTTCCCAGGTGGTACCAATACTGCTGGTGGAGTGTTACCAAGAGAAAAGCAGATGCAATTCACTTTGCTCTTTACATTATTAAGAAAATTATCTCAATAGCGATCATTCTAGAACCCATTATTCTTCTACATGCTGTATTATTTTGTTTCAAAACACTGAACTTTTTTCTACTTATGCATATGTTAGAGTCATGATTACTTATATTTGTGCTATGATTAGATTTGCTTTATATTTTATTACATATCAGAGGTGCAAAATAAATGACGAAGCAGTGCACATTTATGCTGATGGAGTAGGAACAGATAAAATGGACATTCGCATTTATTGCTGGTGCAAGTATAATTTGGCCTGGCTGTTTTAGAATATCTTTAGGTGCCATGTGAAAATAGCCTTATTAACTCAACAGCTAAAGGTACCATTGCAACCACAATTTGTAACAGTAATTGAGAACTTATTCTGTGCCAGAATTTGGTTAAGTGTTTTACATATGTTATGATATTTAATCCTCCAAAAACCCTAAGAGAGAAAAAAAAAGATTCCACTGTGCTTTTCTTGATCAGATCAATTTTTTACAGTTAATTACTTGTGTAAGCATTAACTTAAAAGAGACACTGACACAAAAGGTGTGTGTATACCGTGTGTGTGCGTGTGTGTGTGTGTGTGTGTGTGTGTAAAGAGAGAAAGAGAATGAGAAGAGAAAGGTATCTTCTCTATTTCACTCATCTAAAGACACTTAGGAGACCAGGGCAGGGACTAAACTTATTTTCTCCTGCTCTGGATGAATATCCATAAAAATAATTCTAAATCTTGTAACGTCCAAAAAGAGGCTGGAGTAGAAAAAGTCATTTTCTTTAATTATGCCTAAATCAAAACTTTGTCCATGGCAGAATACTGAGAAGCAATAAGCAAACTTATTTTTTAAATTTTACTTCAAATGCTAAAAACGACTTATGATGATACATTTAGAAGAAAGCATGTATATTGTATAATACCTTTCCTTAGTTTGCAGGGACAAGTATGTAATGATCTTATCTTTAACCTCTTAAACCTCTTATCCAAAAAAAGAAGTAACAACTCTGTTTGGAAATGCAGTTCTGAACTTCTGTGAGAAAAGATCACCAATTTCCTTGTTTCACAATCAATGGTGGTAAAACTAGCTGTGTTTTTCACAATTATAGGTGAATTTGATCATAGATCTTTGGAAATGAACATTATCAACCAACACCTTCTTCAAAACTATAGTATCTTTCTTCATGAAGTAATTGTCTCATCTCTCCCAGTTGTAATTTGTGAAAATTTTTTTGCCGTTTTCAAGTTTTTTTGAGTTATAATATCCATTTCCCATCTTTTCTTTATAATAAGGGTCTGCTGAACAAAGTAAAATATATTAGAATAGAACCTTGAATTGTATAACATGTAGAACAAGTAACAGAGTTTATTGTAAAGGATGGCAGTGAGGAGATGGAGGTTCTAAAACCTTGTTTTCACTTGTACTCCATCTCTGCCTCTAAATAGCTGTGTGACCTTGTAAAGATCACTCTACTTTTATACATCTTATTTTGCTCATATATAAAATGAGAGCATTAGACTAGGTAACCTCTAAAAATCTACTGAAGCTCTCCAAATTTATGATTCCTTCTGATAAACTGGCTGTGATCCTGGATGGTTATGTTATAAGGCATTCCAGAAAAGATCACAGATAAAGTTCTTAGCTCAGAAATATAGTTAGTGCATGAGTTCTAACAAAAAGACATAGTCTCTGGTAGAAATTAAATTAATAAGCTGTTTTCATATCACTTTTAGATTCAAAAATTTCAAGCATATGTAAAACATTTTAAGACTTTGTTAATAGCATGTTCAATGTATTAATATCACTCAAATATTAATATGTACAATAAATTATAGTATATGCAATAGTCCACTCATACTATTACAGTAATAATGCAGCTAGATAAATTGTTAGAGAACTGGTTTGAACTTTTAGGGAGACTTCACTAGTGAGATTACTGTTGTGAAGGAATAAACTAGGTAAATAGTTCTCTGTATCAAATATATCATGTGTAACTGTATGCTATAGATATAATCTTATAGAGGCATATCAAAATATTAACTTATGTGTAGTTTGTTGTTCTAACTTTAACAAGTAAACTAAAACTATATTTGCAGGTGAAATACATAACATAGAGATACTGAAAATATAAATGTGATCCTAGCAAACATGCACTTTGGTAAAATTAGTCAGCTGGTTACCTGTCTCAGTTCTCTATGTTCTCTTATTTAAGTAAGTTTTATGCGGGTTATGCCAAACATGGTGGCAGGCACATACTTTGGTCGTTTTTGTTAATTAGTTAATTACAGAAAGACACATTATATTTATTCTCTATTTGAATCAGCGTATGCAAAAGCTATTTTTAAATGTATAACTTGAGCAAAATTTTGAGTTAAAAACAAACAAAAGAAAACTTAAATACTATATCCAGGAAAGATAGCATTAGAATAATAAAATTTCAGAGTTTGCCATATTTTATTCCTCTGAAGAAACTGTGCCACCTTGGAATTGAACCCAACGTGGTGGCAATATTCATAGCATTTATTTATAAAGTAAGCAATGCCAGGATTTAATAAATTGGCAGAAATAATTGTAACATTTCATTAAAATTAAAAAACAAGAACAACAAAAGCCTTTAAAGCCTGTTAAAGCTTTTGGATGGCAACGTGCCAAAAAAATAGATCTTAGGTAATGGTGACAAGAGAAATTCAACATTCACCTGATGACTAATTCTACTTTCTTGCTTTACTAAAGAGATAATAATGCAGTGGTTGCAGCATTTTCTGGTTTACTGCTCACAGTGGGTATTTCCATGGTATTGTCTATAAGCGAAAAGAATGGCATGGACATATTTTAAGAATGATTGTATTAATGCTTGCCTCAGAAGATTAACAAAGGATTAAATGAGTTAACTTAAGTAAAATACAACAGCATTTGATCAAAAGTTAATATTAAAGAACTTTTATTTAATATTTGTTATGTGTTTTCATTTGATTATTATGTGTAATTTATCGTGCCAAATGGAGGTATTTTTTCAGATTCGTATTTGACTATCCTGGGGTACGTTGTAAATTTCATGGGCTCTAGGGTATTTTGCTCTTGTGGTCTCCTTCATCCCTTTAAAAATTAAAAATCACTTTTTAAAATGGCATAGGTATAAATATAAATGTTAATATTATATGTTAAATTTTTTTATCAAAAGTTCCTTTTTTTTCTTTTTTTAAAACTAGTTAAACCATTTTTGTGAACCCCCTTAAAGTAAGGCGGACCACAGGCACTGTGTCTACCACACTTAATGTCAAGTTGGCCTTTGACAGCAGACTCTTAATGAACTTGGAGAACATGTGGAAGAATAGTTAAGTTTCTAGATGGTAAAGACTTTCGCTGTAACCATAATTAGTTTGTTTTGTTAAATTTACAAGAATATTTTACAATGCATTTGGGACTCTAAAAATAAAACCAAAGTATATAATTTTATCATATGTTCACCACTGTGTCTTTTTCTGAGTAATATCCACATTCATTGTATATTTTGAAGATAAACAATATGCTTCAGATAATATTGAAATAAAAACACCATATATTAGTATTCTTAAATAGCAATCCAAATGCTCTTAGTTTATCCTCTAAATATGTCTTCCAAATCAGCAATCAGAATGCAAATCTAGTACTCAAATTCTCTTATAAATTTATAATTCATTCTCATGGAAATACCATTTAGTTCTTTCATCCAGTTTTTGTGAGAAGTTCATTGTGAGTTTTGAGTTTTATCACCTGCCCCTTATTTTCTGGATACAACAAAATGGAATTGTAATATCATAAATATCCTACTAAAATGAATTAGTCCATTCTAGTGAAGATGATGTTTTCCACATTGTTCTAAGAGTTTGTCCCTTATCATATCTATCTTATCAGGGCCCGGTCTCATTGTCTCAGTTAATGGGACCAACTCTTTTTACAGTGCTAACTTTGCTACAAGCCAGAGGGCACATATCTTTGACCAGTTCTGCATTTTTATTTGCAGAGCTTTATATATATATCAAAATAGCTATAACATATGCCAAAATAGTAATCTATTTTGAAAATAAGTCAAGAAACTCAATGTAGGTCAGCATTAATCTTCAAAAGGAAATATACATACATCTCCTCTGACAAAAATTCCTGGGACGGCTACCTCCCAGGTATGCCTGGCCATGTTCAGCTCATAAACAAAACGCTCATGCGGAAACTACCAAGAATCTCTTCAAACACATCTAGCATAAAAACTTCGTCCTATTTCCCTTTTTCTTCTCCTTACATCATGGAATGCAGATGTGATATCTAGAGTTCAATAGCCTTTCTGACCATAAGGTAGAAGCCATGTTTGAATTTGGTGCAGAACTTGATATTAGAAGTCTGTGTTTCTCTGATGAAGAAACAGCCAAAACTGCTCTGAAATACTGACTTTATTAATTTGAGAAATAAAGAAATATCTCTCTTTTTTAAACCATGTTTATTTCAGGTTTTATCTCATACACAGTTGAATTAAATTCTAAACTATATAGATGTGGTGTTTTAAATTGAGTGAATATTGTTAAAAAAAAAAAAAAAAAGATAGTGAAAATCTCGGATATCCAGAACTTTCACATGCAAAAGTTGTATCGCACACACACAATGGTGAGAGTGATAGCTCTGAGTCTCACTCCTTATCAAGCTTTTCAAACTCACTGATAGTGACGCATTTATTTATGTTTGTGAATGACATCTGCCTAACTGTGTCTTTAATGGTACAAAGTATTACTAAGAAAACAAGAGGAAACAGGACAAAACAATAACAATGAGTAAGGATAAATGATATATTTCACATTAACCAGCAAATCTGTCAACACTTTCACTCATATTAAGTGATTCATCAAGAGCCAGTAGTCGTATCAGATATAGCTAAGAGCTACACTTTCTAGTAGTAGGGCTCAATTATTTTTACCTTGTGTGAGCAGAATAAAAATGAATCTTAATTCTCTGTGTGGTTTTTCCAAGATTAGACTTTGAGAGAAATATTTCCTAATTTGTCCTAACATATATCGTTTTGAATTCATTAAAGTAGAAACTAAAAGAAATGTTTAAATCGATATCTTCATCTTGAAAAAAAAAACATTTTTAAGACTGGTTTTCAACACTTATTTTTAGAGATTATTAACAGGAACACTGGAAACGTACAGCTGGATAAGGAAGTAGTCTCAATCATCCATCATTGAAAACACATTGAATATTTAAGTTAAAATCATGAACTCATCAATCACTAAATAGCTGGACTAAAAAGCATGTGGCCAGAAAATTTTAGTCAGTAAACTAGTATATCTTATAATTCTGGTTGTTCTCAATGTGAAAATTTATTATTTCTGTTTGCCAAACTACCATAGTACAGTGGCATTGTTGGGGTGCTCTAGTTAAATGTGTTTCCTCTTTGGTGATTGTTCGGTTTTGCCATGAAATTATGTAAGAAGAGGATAGCCCGTGTTGAAGCCAAGCACATGGAATCTGCATGTAGAGACTTTCTTATAACGTGCATGCCCAAGTTAATATCTCAATTATGCATACAGAACTTTACTAGCCACACAATTAAACTGTAGTAACCAAACTGCTCTATCCAACAAGGTAGCTACTAGCCACATGTGACTATTTAAATTTTAAAAAATCAATATTAATTAATATGAAAAATTCAATTCCTCGGTCACTCTAACTACATTCTAAGTAGTCAATAGCCTCATGTGGCTACTATATTGAACAGAATAGATACAGAACATTTCCATTATAATAGAAAGTTCTATTGGACAATGCTGAACTAGATTTTCATGTATCAACATACTTTAAAAGAGCATTAATTTAAAAATGAAAAGTTATGTTTAAAATATTTTTTACTGAATAGAACAAACTTGCAAAATATTTAAAAAGTCCTCAAGGTATTTCAGTTAGAGGCCAGGAGGCTTGAAACTTCCTAAGAAATAATAGCTATTCATAAAACAGCCATAAGTAGAAATGTTTAAAAAATAAAGTTTCTGAAAATAACACTGATATAGAGAAGCTATTTTAAAATAATTTGATTTTTCAAATTAAATTTATTGAGGTGACAACAGTTAATAAAATTACATGGTTTCAAGTGTACAATTCAATATTATGTCATATGTATGTTGCACTGTGTGTTCACCACCCAGTTAAATTTCCTTCCATCGTCATATATTTGACTCTTTTACTCTTATTTACCTCCTCATTCCCTCTTTTCCCTTTGGTAACTACTAAACTGTTTTCTGTGTCTGTCTTTGTCTTGTTCATTTGTTCTTTTCAGTTTTATATCCCACATATAAGTGAAATCATATGGTTCTCAACTTTTTCTGTCTGACTTATTTTGCATAGCATGATAATCTCGAGATCCATCCATGTTGTTGCAAATGACATTATTTCCTTTTTTCTTATGGCTGAGTAATATTCCATTGTATATAAAATAATATGATTTTGAAAAGGTATCATGTAAATACAACATGTCAGAGATCTCAACTAATAAAAAGATCAGTAGAATCATGTCCCGTTATCATATCAAAATTGCAATTCTTAAAAACCCATAGCTTAAAAAATTCTTAGAAAATAATTGCTAACCAAATGAAAGGTTTAGTGTTTGGGTATTCCAATTGTTCATTCTTGGCTCCTTTTACTGATGTCTCATTTGCAGATCTGGCTCTGGTTTCTTTCACCCTAGCCAAGCATTCCAAAAACTATCTCAAATATTTGATTCTTCATTGCTCTAAAAATTAAAAAACTGCTTCTCTTAGTAACTATGTATAGTACAATATTGCATTTAAAGTATTCTTCCAGACTTATGTGATGAGCACACTCAGATAATTACGAAGGCTATAATAATTCATTCTTAGACTATTTTAATATGGACTAAAAGAGGTTGTTTCAAATAAACAATTAGTATTCCCATATGATCATACTACAGGCACATGTTGAATTCTGCTTTTGTAAAAATGAAAGATGATATAAAGCTGATTATTAGCACTAAGTCTTTCTTGGGAGAATTATTTAAAATCTGAAATTCACATTTAAGAGATTAAACTGAAATAGAGATTTACCCTCTCCATGGTCCTAGTAATTAAACTTAATGAGATCCAGCACTTTGAATATGTTTGAAAATTTATGGGACGAAAGTCACAACTAGAAGTCTGATCTCAAACACTTCAGTAGAAGAACATGGTGTTTAAAACAGCGCTTTCCATAACTGGAAGAACTGTCAACCTAAAATTCTACACTTAAATTTCTTGTGTACTGAGCATGAATGCAATCCTGATCCTGCCAAAAAGAGACAGAATGGCGATACATAAACACTCAGCACTGGAAGGCGATATGTCAACCTTTCCAATGTGTGAAAAAATTATTAAATCTTTAATACTATATATTAGAAAAAGACAAATTATTTAGGCTATAGATGAGTATTCAGCATTTACCTCAAAGATTCCCATGAACCCTTGCTGTGACACTCCAGCCCAACTATCTATGACTATTTCCTTGAGGAATAGTTTACAGCAACTCTGAATTACTGAGAGTGCCCCAACCCCAAATGCCAGATTGTACAGGGGTGCTTAATAGCAAGGATTCTGAAGTCAGATTGCCTAGATTTGAATTCCAGCTTCCCTATTATTCCATGTGGAATGATTTTTCCCTCTCTCCATCCTCATTTCTTTGACAGCTCATACTCATCCTTCCTTAAATATTTCATTCAAGACTCACTATTAGCAAGTCTTCCATGAGCCTCCTGGCTAGATCCGGTGTCCTTCTCATGGCTCCCACAATTCTCTGACATAACTTTATGACTGTGCTCTTGTCATTGTAATGTAGAACAATCTCAGTTTGTGTGTGTATGTGTGCTCGCATGTGCACGTGTGTATGTATGTGTGTGTGCATGTGAGACTACACTATGGTATATGCCTTCGAGGCAAAAATTATGCCTCATTAATCTTTGTATCCTTAATATATAGCAAGAGCATGCCCAGAGTAGGCACTTAAATATTTACTGAATAAGTAAAATAATAGAATCTTGATATTTTGTAACAGCTACTTAAAGAGAATATTACAATATTCTTGCATTCAAAGCTGAACTAAACTGATATTTTATTGAGTTTGCTTCCTTGGCATCAATATGAATTCTTAGTGCACATATTGAAGAATCATTATCTCTAAGCCAAGATAATTTCCCTTTATAAATAGAATAGTGCATTTTTTAAATCAAAACCAACACAAAACTCAGCAAAAGAATGTATTAGTGCTCAGCATATTAGAGAAAATTAAGTTAGTTACAAGTCCTGACCTCTAAGAGTTTATAATACAGGAGGCAGAGTACAAGATAAATAAATTAGATACCTTGCAAATGTATTTTTATGTGTGTGTGCATACATATCTAAGGGTTTCTGTAAGATATACATACATACATACATACATACATACATACATATATACATACACACGCACATATAACATGCAAGTATGCAATGTAGAGAAGTTAAATGTACAATAACAGGCCAAAGGGTTTAACTAACAAGCATATTTTCTTTGCAAATCATCATCATATTCATGATTTTCAAAAATTCTTTCATTAGAGAAACAGCTTTTAAACAAGCCCTAATTAATTGTCAGTAAACTCTGAAACCATTCTAAGATTCTTGTTATAATCCATGCTTGTTCTAAATTTTAAGTTAGATGAAAATACCTTTGTAAATATGTATTTTATAATCATATATTTTTATTGTATATGCCACCAGTTATAATAAGAGATAGTGATGTTATAAATGAGAGAAAATGCAATAAATAAAATTACTTCTAGGAAAAAAATACTAAGGTTGTTAAAACTATTGCCTGTCCATCTATCAAGGGTAAGCTTTCATCATTTGCAGACAATATAGTCCACTATTGCTGACATGACACACCAATTAATAAGTCACAACAGAGTTTACAACTAATATATTCAATATAAACTCTATTTCCAAAGTAGTGACACAATCAAGCCTCTTTGTTATAGTAACTGTATATTTTATCCAGTCATGCATTATTTCAAAGATGTTTGGATGATAAATTCAAACAGAAATGTTAAAAAACACCCAACAACGTTTTTCCTTCTGCAATAAAATAAAATAAACAAGGCTCCATGACCTACTCACTTGTTCACTAAACTATTTTAGAACTGCTGTGCTGAGCATTGTGTTTCATCCTGAAGGACTTCAATTAGGAAACTTGCAAATCACAAACCAACACATTCCTAGAATACTCTATTATAATAGTCTTTGTAAATATCCTTCAAGAGCAGAAAATTTAGTTTTGTCATTGCTGGTCCTCACATTCTTTGAACTAAGCCTTTTCTACAGTATTTCTACCTCCAGAAAGATAGATTACATTTCTGCTACTATTTGACAAACAAAATTAATTTGAGTCTACATATTTCTGTGGATAATGTACATGTTTTAGAGACAGAATAAACATCAACTCTTTCTAAGTCACATTTTGTTTACCTGTGACAAAGATAATGCCTATGTTGTAGAATCACATGTAATAAGAAACAGTCTATGTAAAGCAAAGCTGGGTTTAATGCCTGACTCATTAATTGAGAGCTTCTGTCATAATGATGATCATGATCATGATGATAATGATGGAGATGATGATTGCCAAGTCATCCTTTGGAATGAATTTGATCAAATAAAGAGGAACAAAAAAGCTGCATGGGTTGGACTCTTTTCCTCTATTCATCCCAGTTGCCTTAATAGGCTCATTATTGATGATCCTCCTAGAGAGTGAAAGGGAAATCATCAAAAACCGGAATAAACCTCAGTCTCTGGTCAAACAGAACCAGAAGTCCATGGGGGTTGAAACGATTCAATTAAGGTTTCTAATACATTATTTCTTTCTATTCTCCTTCCCCTACTGGATTTTAAATGTTTGGTTGCACTGAATAGATCCTTTTGGGTACATGATCTGGATAAATACTTCAACTGATGAAGATTCCTTTATAGCTTTTCCAGAAGAACATTATCTATTATTGGTTCTGTTTCATTATTATAATACAATTAAATGGACTCATAGAGAAGTTTGAGGCACATAGCTAGGTAACGCTCAAACAAAGCATTTTTATTAGCATATAGAATGAAATTTGACAAGGAAAAAATCAAGTAGAATTTGTTCTTAAGTAGGAAATAGTATAAGGGAAGAGAAGAAAGAAAAAGTTTTATAGCATTTCAAGTAAAAATAAAAGACCCCTTATTTTATCACAAGATCGATACAAGTCATTGTATTTAGGTCCTATTCAGAGATACACAATGTTCGAATCACGATAGATCATGACCTTAATGTACTTTCTTCCAGTCAGATCAACTTCAGAGAATATGAGATCAAGGCAATGGTGGGGAGGTGTCCAGAAACCATGTTACGCGGCAAAGTCTGAATGACTTGGGGAAGTTCAGAGAAAAGCCTAAGGAGGGACATAATAACTCTCTTCAAGTACAGCTCTGGAAAAGATGTGAAAAGAAAAATGTACTCTGTTTAATTTCTAAGACGTAATTTGGATAAATGGGTGACAGAGGAAGGTATACACGTCAGCTCAATTTTTTTTAAACTTGATAAAAATTTGAGTAATGCTGCAAAGAAATGGGCTGCCTTAAATTTTCAATTACAAAGAATATTCAAGAAGCTCAAAAGAAGGCCAAAAAATATATAGAATATATTAGAAATAAAGACTTTCAATTGGTGGACATTTGAACTAGGTGACCTGCTCAAAAATTTTTAGTTTCAAGATTCTATCATTTTAAGAATATAAAGAACTATTATCTGGGGAAGAAAAAAAAAAAAAAACCTTAAATGTCTCTATCTAGGAACATGTAAGAATCATGGAATATGATGGCCTAAACAACCAAGATGAAATCAAAAGGGATTTAGATACCATTGCAAATGAGTGAAAATTAATTAGGACAAAGTGAGCTAAAGAACTAAAATAAATTTGAGAAGTAATATTTAAATTAACTGCTTTCTCATTATAAAAAAAAAATGTGTCTTTCAAAATATAACTAGAACATTTACAGTACTCATTTAATATATTTTAATATAATTATCTCTGAAAAATGTATTTACATTAGACAGAAAATATAATAATCTCAATGTCAATACTGCATTATTTATCAATTTAAGTTGTCTATCATTTGAAACTACAATGAATATAGGCAATCTTAAACTATTTGGAAAAAAGCAAATACTGATTATGATTTACCAACTAAAAGTGAAGAGGAAAACAACGGGCACAAAAATCAGCTCACAAGTCAGCTTGCATGCATCCTAGTCCTTCTTCTCTAGTTACTAGAATGGGCCTAAAAGGAGAAAAGGAGGCACTTACATGAGAAAAACCATGTTCAAATATCCTTGCAATTTCATACGCTCCATGGACTGTAACTTGACTACAAGAATTGATGGGTGACTTTTGTTCTTTCCAACTCAGGCAAACAGTAGCTCATTTCAAAGCATTAAAACATTCCTCACACATTTTATATCACACAAACACAAATATATTTTTAAACTGTATCTAGGCTCTGTAAAGTCAACCAGTTAGAAGAGCCAGGATTTAAAATCTCAGCTCTGCATAGAACTTATTCTCTCATACTTATATTTTTCTTCATAGTGCCAAGTATATTGCCTGGCACATAAGAACAGTTAATAAATAGGGGTAAATGAAATCCGGATGCTATTTACTTGCTGAGTTTGTATACGACTGTGCATTGTTTGCGTGTGTTTCTGGGAATTATATTTGTTAAACACTAGCGTTCTGGTATGTTTAACTGTATGCAACACCTAACGTACACTGATTTCATAGATTATTAATAAATACCAATCTTAAGGTAATCATGAGAGATAGAGAGATGAGTATTACAAAGGGGTAAAGTAACATGTCACGTATCACAGATTATTTGAGAAGCTCAAGTGATAAGACCATAAAACAAGAGTCAAATGTCATCAAATTCAATCTCTATTCCATCTGCTTGCTGGAAGTGTTTCTTCAATTTCACATATAAGAGTTGAATTTTTATGCATTCAGAAAGACATTTTTACTTTACTTTTCCATTTATTCTATGGATATTTATTGATCACTTGAGGGTAAACTCACATTTGAAAAAATACAACTATGAGAACAAATACAACTAATAAGAAGTAAAGGGATTATTATTTGTGTCACAATAAGTACTTTCAAATCCATTCATAGCAGAATTTATTAAGATTCAAAAAGTGACAAGAGATTCCAGATTTTTGTTCAGTCAACATTCAGCAGATACTGCAGTGCCAAATGAATCTATACTCTGTGCCCAGGATATGCTCTGCATTTTTCTGCCGCTGAGACTTCGCTTATGCCAGATAAGAAAACCCTTCTCCATCCCCCACTACGGCAGACATCACTAATTGGTTGTGGCACCCATTACTGGTGACCCTGGACATGCCTGAGAATTCTCCTCATCAGTCACACAGGAAATATTCAAATTCTAATGGAGTTAGCATACAAGAAAAATATATAAATATATTTCCACAGCTTAATATATAAGATACTGAGTAATGTGCTAGCTAAAAAATACTCTGTGTCTAATGATTTTGCATTAGACTTGGAAATATTCTCTATATGGCCATTTCTTATGCTGATTGTCTATAAAAACCAAGGACGTAATATTTCCTGATGACATAAGTCTAGAAATTATTTTCTGAAGCTCAGAAGAATGGATGGATAGATATGTACATCTTTGACCCAATAGCATAGAGATGAGAGAAAAAGCACAGAATGTAGGGGATTTCTTTTGAAAGTTAAGGAAAATGAACCAAGATTTGGAAACTAGTTTTACAGAGGAGTCAATCAGCATATTCAAAAAATGCCAAAACTCTAAAAGTTTATTTCACATATATATATTTTTATGTTATGTTAAGCTGAAGACTTCACATCCGCAGGAACTGTATTTCAGTAAGTAGATAGATATCTGTGAGTCAGAGATGTGTAGATGAGACAGAAGTAGCTAGAAAGTACTGTATTGTGAGTGATATAAGTTCCTAAAATGGGCTGGACCTTTAGCTCTACAGTAAAAGAAAAAGAAAATCTTTATGCAGCATCTATGATCTATAAAGCAATGTTCTAAGCATTGTTATAAAACCTACAGGGGAGATTTCAACTAAAGTCTGAGGTTCTTTGAGGAGAGAACTTTTGTCAGCAGGCACACTGAGGCACCTTAAACACAACAAGGCTGCAGGCAGTGCATTACGGATTCATGACTTTTTTTTCTTATTTGGTTCCTAGGGTTACTACAAATAAACAGACGTACAGGCTTACAAACAAATTAACTTTTTAAAAAGTGTCTAACTCTTCAATAAAACAGTCCTCTAAATAAACTGAAATAAAAGTAAATAAGAATTATAGATGCAATTAAAATATATCTTAGATTGAAAGTTAAAAAGCCGTTTTGTTTTTAATATTCCAAATTTCAACAGCAATCAGAACTTCAAAGCACGGTGTGTATGGTAGCTGACTGATGTTTATATCTGTCCTAAGGTACAGGGAAAGGACAGTTGTTGCTGCTCTTGGCCAGCCCACCGATGGCATCTGCAGGAAGATAAGAGGACTTGTTTATTTTGTGGCTCAAGGCTCAAATCTTTGGTAGAAGCATAAGGTTCTTTTACTGGCATACCGAATCAGGAACATGAGTTTTTTGTTGAATTTTCCCTGATATTCTCCTAGAAGAAATTTGTATCAAAATTCAACATGCATCTCAGAACATGTTCTATTGTTTTCAGTTCCAGAATTTTATTTTAGCTAGAAGAGCTTGCCTGATTTTTTAATGTTCGTTCTAGCTGTTTGAACATAAATATGGTTTTAGTGGAGTGGTCTTAATTTGGTTTCATCTCTTCCATTTTATTAAGTAATTGTTTAGCTTATTTTCTTTTTATCTCTCTCACCAATGGGAATTGAAATGTGGCAGAGAAAGGAGGGGTGGTAGATGTGCAGTATGAAAAAATAGTGCTGCTTACATCTCTGGGGGTGATGCTTGCCACAGAGTAGGGGCCAAATAAATGTAGACTCTCCTGCTCCATTATGACCCAGATTATGTCCTTACACATCTCCCCACCTACCTCCCTCTCCCTCTCTTTCTCACCTTCTCCCTCACATCCCTGTTCAGGAAAAGAGGAATTCCAGAGGGTTTAGGAGGCTCCCTTTCCTATTTATGTAACTTGGAAAAACCCTGTCATCATCTAATCTCATTTCGAACCAAAATTTTAAAATGTCATGTGAGGCCTCCTGATCTTAACACTAAGGGACACTTGAGTTTGCATAAGAGTATATTTATCAGGACTTTATGACTGAATCATAACTTTTGACTATAGTTTTCCTTTTTTCACCCAAAATTCTGTATCCATATCTAATGAGACAGGATCCTCCAAGGCAGGAAGGCAGGAAGAGAATTTCAATTCCTGGCCATATTAATTGGTGATCAACCTTTTACAAGATGGTTCCCTCTGCACTTAGACTTTGTTGAAAAAGCTTTGTGGTTTACTTCATTTTGAACAGACCAATGGTCATGGAAAGCCAATTAAAAATTCAATATTGAATCAGCCATTCACTGGATTTTTACATACAATTTCCCTTATCCTCAGCTATAATCTAAGAATCCACCAATAATTTGTTTTCTATCTTTAGGTCCTCCACAGTTAAAATCTCTAACATATGACTAAAAATTATCCTCTTTGGAAAGTAAATTTTTTCAAATTAAGTTTCTGCTTATAGAGAACAAAACAAAAGAGAGAAAAAGGAGGATTTTACCCAAAGAAAATTTTTGTCTCATGAGATTTAGACTGTGTTCATACATGATGCTGTCTTGCCTCTCATAGGCTCTTCCCTTCTTCTGAGGCTCAGAACTAAGATTCCAAGTTGATTTTCATTATAATCAGCTGGTCAGTTAACTTATTCCTGCACCAAGGAAAGCTCAGCCAACCTATCCCTGACAGTGTTAGGAAATCAGTAACTAAACGGTCCAATTAAAAAATGGGCAGAAGACCTGAAAAGATGCTTCTCCAAAGAGGAAATACGGATGGCTAACAGACATATGAAAAGATGCTCAAGGTTGCTAATCATCAGAGAAATCTAAATTAAAACCACAATGAGATATTGCCTCACACCTCTCAGAATGGCTATCATCAATAAACCAAAAGACAGCAAGTGTTGATGAGGATGCGGAGAAAAGGGAACCCTCATACATTGTTGGTGGGCTTGCAAATTGGTACAGCCACTATAGAAAAAGTATGGAGGTTCCTCAAAAAATTAAAAATGGATATATACCTTTTGACCCAGCAATTGAACTTCTGGGCATTTATCCAAAGAAAACCAAAATAATCATTCATAAAAATGCACTCCAGTATTCATAGCAGCATAATTTATAATAGCCAAGATATGAAAGCAACCTAAATGCCCATGAACAAATGACTGGATAAAGAAATTATGATTCATATATACAATGGAATATTACTCAGCCATTAAAAAAAATGAAATTCTACCATTCGCAACAGCATGGATGAACTTAAAGGTTATTATGCTGCATGGAATAAGTCAGACAGAGAAAGATAAATACCATGTGATTTCACTTATATGTGGTATCTTAGGAACAAATTAATCAAAAACAGACTCACAAATATAGTGGAAAATTTGGTGACAGACAGAGGGGAGGGCGGTCGGGAGGCTAGGAGAATGAAGTGAAGGGTTTAAAGAAGTACGAATTAGTAGTTGATATTGGTTACAGGGATGGGGAGCAGGGCACAGAAAATATAGTTAGCATTAATATGATGGCTAAGTGGAGGGCCAAGGGAGGAAGGGAGCAATTGGGTGGATCGTTTTATGAACATTATAGATGTCTAACCAATGTACTGTATACTTGAAATGAAGTTAAACAAACAAACACTTAATGTATGTATGTATGTATGTATGTATGTATGTATGTATGTATGTATGCATTTTTAAAAGCTTATAGTCCTAAATCTCCCAAAGGAAGTAGTTGTGTCTTTTTTTGTTCCAGATGCTCTCCAGAAACTAGTGCTATTGGTTATTATCTGTGAAACCTTATTCTTTAGCACAGGATAGGATAGGGCTTTTGCAATAAAGCAGCAATTTATCACTTATACTCAAGATTAGTGCATTTCTACCTAAGTTTATATATTCATTCATTAAGTATACTGAAAACTACCACTTTAGATATTTTGTCTAGATCATTATTTTAAATGATTTGTTTTTACCTCCTTTCAAAATTCCAGTTCAAGGTCAATAATATTCCAGGATGTTAACAGTAGAGATAGGCTCAACATATATTCTACAAGATCAATGGTTCTTAAATGTTGATGTAAAAAGTAAAAATGCAGTGGCCACGGTTCCCACCTCCAGAGACTATTTAAATTGTTTGAGGTGACTTCCAAGAATCCGAATTTCAATAAATGTTCTGGGTAATCCTAATTTTGGTGGTCTTCAGTCTACACTAAGAATTTGCTAAACTCTATATATCATTTTTTTAATTCTCTGGAAGTTCTATATTTTGATTAAATCATTTATATTTCCTAAGAAAATGCCTTCATGTTTTTACAATATTATTATGTACTTTGCATTATAGAAATTTATATACTATATGAACAGAATCAAAAATAGTTCTAAATATTTTGTGAAAATATTGGTACAGACAATGTAAATTACATTGGTTAAAAAAAAAAACACCTACTATCATCACCACTATCAACATCATGGACATATCTGTCACCTCCCAAAGTCTCCTCCTGTTCCTTTATCACTTTTTATGCAAGAAAAATATGTACTATATTTAAAATTATTTTAATATCATGTATTTAATAATAATAAGAGCAACCTTTGATATAGTACCTATATAGAAAGTAATATTCTAAGAACTTCACAATTTCTATACTAGTCTTATGAGGCAGGTATTGCTCACCTATTTCTATAGATAGGGAATCTCAAGCAAACAGAGTTTAGGTAACTTAACCAATGCCATCCAGGTAGTATTTAAGCCCAGTCCATCTCTAATTGTTCTCCTTTATATTTAGGATCTTTTTTAATGAATCATCAAGGGATTATTGAAGGATAGAGATCTAATTTTAAATAACATCTGATAAAGATTTTCTATAGAAAAATATGAAGAGAAAAGGCCACAAATGTCACCAGAGAGTCCTCTTTTAACAGTTTTATAGGCTGATGGAAAAAGTACAAAATGAAATATTAAATAATTCTTTCTACCTTCCACATACCCAGACTTCTTAAAAGTATTATCGTCTATCATTCATTCTGTGTCTTCCCAGAAAAATAAAAGAAGATATGCATATATTGACCTATGCACATGTGTATAATACTTATTTACATATCCATATATTTTGCATTGATGTATATGTGTGTTCATGTTTCTTAAAAGCATATTTGAGCATGCATTATACATTCACACATATTTCAGTAGTATCTAAAACAACACGTATAGATCCAGAAACCAGGCATTGAATAATGTGGGAAATAAGAAGGGGACAGGAGTAAAATGAATGTGAATATCTGTAAAGTGATTTCTTAATTAACTCAAAGTTTGGTTGAAAATAGTATATTTTAGAATGAATTGCCAAAATTTTTGACTTGACGGGGGGGTGGGGAGGGAGCTTTCTTTTAATTGTTTTTGAAATAAAATAATCTTACTTGTCATTTAGGTGATTATGAAGGCAGTTGGTTTCTATACATGAATATAATGAAATTCTCTGCAAAATCATTAGGCACTTTACTTATTACTACTCTAGGACCATGCCAATCCTGAATAAAGTGTTTTATTTCCATAAAGAAGAGTTTATAGTCATTTTCTAAATTATTTTTTCTTTTATTAGAATATTTACTGTTATCTTCTAATATTTTGCATCAAATTTATGTTTTTTTAAAATAATTGCCTTTTATCGCAAACATAAAAAAATACTGCAAGATTATCTATGAAGGACTGAAATAATACTCATTTTAACTTCCAAATTAAAAATTTTCTGAAATAAAAGTAATTTCCCCTTGACATTTATTCAGTGATGCATCGCCTTCTGAATGCCCATGAGATACTTTGTAGTTAGTATATTTTTTCTAGACACAGTAACATTCCTATAAACTATACAATATGAATGGAGAATACGTGCTACTTCCTTGGTTATAAATATTTGTAAAATGTTAAATGCAATATTTTATAAAATATTATAAAGTATCAGAAAATTAGTTGAATATCAACACCAATCCTCATTCTTAATTTCACAAAACAGCCAACTAAAGCCTTGTGAGATATTTTCAGATTTGATATGGCTGACCTTGAGTTCAAACACAGAGTCGCAGTTAATTAAATATTTCCATGTATTTAGCTTTGGTTTCTGCAGCAAGATGAAAGAAAATCAGTCTCCATTCAAAATTAACAAAGGATACTAATTATGCGAGTATAATTGTCATTATCAACTTCATGAAATGCAAAGGACAGAGACTACCAGGACTTTTTCCTTTGTGATGGCCCTCGTAAATCCTACCTAGGTTGTTCCATCAGAAATCAAGCCTCTAGATAGAACTATTGGGTAAGATGGAAAATTATCCAAAGGGCAGATGCTTTAATGAAAACAGAATGCTAAAGTGAGATGCCACACTGAATTCCCTTAGATTCAAGAACTATTTTCACAAGTTATTCATCTGGGAAGCACACATAAGGTTTTTCTTTTTTTTTTTTTTTTTGTATTTTTATACTGTTAATTCAATTCTTGTTCTTCTAACCCAAGTTCTCTTCAATTATCCATTCATAATTATACTTTACTCTCCAGCATGGCGACTCTTACCAAAGGACTGCCTCTATACATTTTCATTTATTACATGCTGGCCACACACATGGTTCCAACTTAATTTACGTTGAAAAATGCATATCCTCTTGCAATTTTTACAAATTTCAATACACATAAATCATTTTTCTTTCAAACTTACAAATATAACAAAACACCTGGAGGATATATATGTACCTACTGCAATGTGAGAGAAAAAGGAATGAAAAATTTTTAAATAGAAGCCAAAGCATATGTGATATTCTTGAATACTAATATTAGAATTGATTATTGTAAGTCTGCAAATATTCAAAATAAATAACAATCCCATGATCTCCCCAAAAGCTCCGTATCTACTCAGAACCACCTTCATCTTTTCAGCTAAAATTTGTTTTTTCACTCGAACTAATTTTCTTTTTGTCAGACAGGTAGAATTTAATCATGCATTCTGATAAAATACTTCATTTTGGGGGAACATCTCACGAATAATTGGATATAAATTTTAAGTTAAGTACAACAATCTAACAAAGGATAAGGATATATACATGGTGAAGAAATAATGCTAAAATGGCCATTAAAATTTAAATATTTCAGAACTTGTGCTCATTTTAACAGAAATCATATTGTATCCCTACCATGCTCTGATATTGAATCTTGAATGAAACCAGAAGCCTTTGTCATGGTCTACAACATCCTACATCATCTTGCCTTTCGGATAGCATTTGCTACTAAGGTCCTCTCTCCCTTTGCTTTAATTACAGTGGCCTTAGGTAGAATACACCAAGTCCCTACGTACCTCCAGGTCTTTATACTTCTTTTCTCTCTTCCTCTAAAGCTCTTCATCCGGATAGTCACAGGACTCGCATCAATCCCGTTAGTTAGCCATCAGCTTAAATATTCCCTTTGGAAAGGCTTTGCCTGTCCCCTGTTCAAAGTAATACACCTTTCACCCTGATTTATTTTGCTTGTAGCAGCCACCACTGGAATTATATTACATATTTATGTGTCTATTTCCTGCCTTTCCCACTGGAGTCCATGGTTTGAAGGTCAGGAAGCTGGTGGTTGTTTACTATTATGTTTCATGACAGGTAGTAAGTGATCAACGAAATGTGTTAAATTGAATTGAACTCTGTGAATCACATTTTGATTTCCTGAGATTATATGCTACTAGAAAAAACTTTGGGTTTCTAAAAGCACTATTACTGTTATTCTTAAAAGTGAAGATAGAAGAATCAGGCCCACATAACAGCAAAAAAGACAAGATCTTTTACTTTTAGAACAAAATCTTTCCATTCTATTTGACATTATTTCAACTGTCATCCTACTCTTTCAATGTTATTTTGTCTTTATTAACTTCTGGTAAATTGCTCCCTATTCTCCCCACACTTTTTTAGGATTTGAACCTTCTTTACATAACAGACTTGTCAAAATTTCCACTGCAAAATAAATTGTACCATTCTAAGACATGTATCTATATGTATATTTACATTTTATATACCTGCTTTTTAATTGTTTAGAATGGAAACTTCTTCCTGAGAGAGACTACATTTATATGTCATTTACAGATAATAGTTCCATTTTATTCATAATTGAATAAACCTGGGTAAAGAAAAGACTGCCATTTACTGGGTTAAAGATAGAACATCTTTCTTGTCACAAAGTGTAAGCAAAGCATCTTTTTTGACCCATGGGCTCCTTGCCTGTTCATATTTAGATAGGAAACTGAGCTTGAAAGAGAAGGCATTATATCTCTGTGCTGATTCACTTACATTATAAGATATCTCCATATATTTCCCAAAGGCATCTACACTTTACCTAGCCTTCACCAGAAAGCAAACCGATTAAAAGAAGAGCCTCCAACAGCCATTAATTCTAACTTTTGCAGAAGAATTAGTTATAGATCATAGAGTGGAGAAGTCTCAATGCCCTCCCTAGTTAAAAAAATAAAAAATAAAAAGAGTAGATTGGAGTACATTCAAAGATAAAATGTCAAAATAATAATTTTTTTAAACATTGAACAAAGCAAAAATTAGATGAGTAGATTATTGCTAATATTGAGATGACACTGTTCTCTGGCTGAGGAGCCCTCCGAGGTGTGTACCACGATCTCGCACCACGATCGGCGACACATTAATATAGATTTTTCTACATCTGAGTACCAAACCAGTAGATAAGTCCCAAAAGGTATAGACCCAAACCTCAAAAGCCTTTCAATCTAGTTAGGAAGGCAAGAAGTAAAACCATAAATTATATATAAAATAGCATTTACTAATGTCAAGAGTAATTCCAACTACAGATGATGTAGGCTTAGAAGGTTGAGACGGCTTCATGCAGAAGGTCGATTTTTAAGGCTGGCTCTCAAAGGAGAAAACTGAAGGGCAAAAAATTCCAATGGACTTACTAAAGCAAGGAGCAGTGAATATGTGCACAGAAATGTAGAGATGGTGTTTCATCCCGGGTTTCTTTTTAATACCAGACCATATCCCACACTGTCAAAAATCTAGGTGCTGAAACCGGTGGAAAAAATATGTATATGGTCTCAGAAAACAAAGTAGCACACATGGAGAGTGGAGAAGAACAAGAGTGAATCATTATCACAACTCCGAAGAAAAAATACTTTTTCTGTCACTGTTCCTCTTACCATTTCTGTTCTTTCAATGAGAGAGAAGTTAAGTTGTAGAGTTTTAATGACCCACAGGCCAAATCTTTTTTAGGTAATTTAGCCAAAGTAATTGATTTACTTTATTCTCCATCAGGCCATGTAAAATATTCACCATCAAGTAGTTTGCTACCAAATGACCTAACAGTTCACCAGATGACAACACATGATTGTGTTACATCAACTCGTCACCATCAAGATAAACCCCATTACTGAGTGAATACAGAGTTAGCCGTGCTATTGAGAAACGCGGAGTGAGTCACAGAGAGAAGAACAAGGAAAGAAATTTGTTCTATTAGTAGAATAAAGAATGAATGTATTCCTTTTTTTTAATCCCTGTAGCATCAGTAGTAATCCCTGGATAGTTATTATTGTACGTTCCTAGATAACATTTTAAGGTATTCAAAAAATGAGTAAAAAATAAGAAAAAAAAATTTTTTTAAATCTTGCTGCTATTTAATTGTGTAACTATGACCAATCCATAAAAAATCTTGCATGTATAAAATGTCAGAATTTATATAAATAAGAGCTAAGTTTCTTTCACCAGGAATTCAGAAATTAGGTAATAAAAAATTTGAATTTCATTAACTCATTTTTAAAGATGCGTATAGTTGAGAGGAAAGTTTACACAAATACAAAATACATGACATCAAAATTAAATGAAGTAACTTATACAAATAAGTATAAGACCAAGACAATTTGTAGCCTAAAGGGAACTCTTAAAAAAGAAAAAATGTCATAGACCCACTGAAAATTAGAAAATGGCCTCTTCTCTAGGATACTATGCTGAGAAAACACATATTATCTCTTTCTGACATACCTGTCTGGCAATCGAGTAAATACTTGTAAAAAAATTAAGATGTACACATTTTAAAAATGTATAAATATATACATTTTAAAAATATATATGTCATGTCAAATACTGTCTCTAATTCAAATGATGACTAAAGCAAAATAAAGACACTGAAGGTTTGTTTACCTATAATGCTAAAATAGGAATATATATCATATTTTTCTACATTTCCTTAAAAGCTCATTTTCAACTCCCATCAATTAACGTGCTCCATAAAGAATTTGATCAAAACCCATTGTAATATACCAAAATAAAAGTGAATGTTACTCATAGCATGACTTTTCAACAGAAAGGTAAATTTTGGTGCTTTCCATCTTGTAAAGATGTATTCGATGAACACGTTATAATATTTATGTAACATGCTGGCCAGGGGAAAATAATTACATCCATTTCAGTAATATTTGGGTAAAGCAAAAGTCTCTACATAAATGATTCTGCAAGATATACTACCAATGTTTCCCAAGGTTATGTAGTCAGAATAGTGATGAATAGCAAAAAGATATTTAAAAGTTTATTCTTTTTAATAATGCATATTTTATAACATGTTATATAACATACATATGCTATATAAGATATATAATGCATAACATACTTAATATATTTACTTGTATGTGATATTATACTTATATATTATATAAAATATAACATATAGGACTTATTTTATTCATATATAAGTGTGAATATATATTTATGTATATATAAAATCCACTCCTGTTATGCCATTATAAAAAGGAGAATTTCCCTGATGCATTGTTAGAAAAATTACAATGAAAAACAATTCTGCTTTTTTGTTTTTTTAAATAGAAATTTACCAAACCTATTAAACTTGAAATATTACAGATCCAGTGTCTGAGAGTCTTAGAAACAAACAACTGCATCAAGTTTTTTCTGAGCATAGGTGTAATTCTAACCATATTTGTTTCTGATGAATACACACTGTAAATGAACTATTTGTTTTCCTAGATTTGCTCAGAAATCACAATATGAATTATGCAGTTAAATCATAACGTTTAATTCTAAACATAAACTTAATAAAAGTGCCATTACTAGCTTTCTTTCTCATATTGAAAATTGTATGAAAACAACTTTTTTTGAAAATTGAAGTGGTATGGACCACAGCAATGACACTTCTCAAGTTTTTAAGTTTTATGTCATGAGTAATACGATCTCTTTTTTTAAGAAGGGTCTGAATGGTTAGTAATCATGACCAAGAATGCAGATATTTCCTAAAACAAAAGCTCCTCAAATTATTTAATGTACCACCTGGCACCACATCTCACAAGTCATGAACCTGAGGTACAATGATAAACCGAGGCTGGACCTTGTTAAATACATTTTTACAGCATTGTTTTTGGTTATTGGTGAACATTTGGAAATTTCCTAAATTTGGCAATATTTAAGCACTACCACCTGAACGAATGAGGCCTGGATGCTATCTCTCACAGGTCATTAGGACAAAAGAGGAGTTGCAGGTGCTTTTTCTCCCATAGCAGTTGAAGACAGTAGACATTGCATTATGGAAAAGAGGGAGGCAGAGGAATAAAAGGGTAATTAGGGCCTAATGCTGGTCAATACGTGTACACAGAAAGGATGGAAGGAAGGAACAGAAATGCATGGCCAATCTAAACAGTTTTTAAAAATCTGACATTCTTTCTTTTATTGACTTTTTAAAATTGTGCTTTTGATGTTTCCTACTTTAATAAGAAATGAGTAGTCTTAAAATTGTATTTCAAAGCAAATTAAATATTTACTTCTGTAACAAGCATGGTTAAGATATAGTATAATGATATATTTGAGATTTCAGAGAGCACAGAAATGATTAGATGAATACACAACTGTTCTAAGATAGACTCACTTATTTCTTCAGAACAAAACACCAACTGCATATTACCTAAAATGACCTGAGAGGCAGCAGATAATTCTGCCAGTCCTGAATTACAAAGATCTTGGCCATTTCTTCTCGTAGATAAAGTTTGTGTGAGCTGGAACTTTTGATAACCACTATTTAGGATTCCATTTTCACTTCTATTATCATTAATTGATGAACATTAACTCTGTTAAAAATAACAGCCACGAAAAAAGCTCAGAAAATGTAATGAGAAGTTCTTGGTCATCTACCACACACAGTTTGATATTAGCATCAGCTACTGGCACATTTTCTAGAAAGTTAATACTTTATATTTCAGCTCATGAGTATAAAACTACAGAGTAAAAAATAAATTCAGGCAATGGCTTTTGTTGAATATTTTCTATTCTTAAATAAAGCTGTCGAGTCACAGTGCAACCAAAGATAAGACACTGAAAAAGCAGTAATTTTGAAAGAATCTATTTCTCCAGGAAAATAAAATACATTATAAATATATTTTCATGAGAAACTGAAGACATTTTCCTAAGAAACTGTGCTACTTATAAAGCATATGTTTTGTTAAATGTTCTTAATTTTTTTCCAATAAGTGGATTGAATGCCGATTGCATCAACATATCTACATCTTAAAAAGTATGACTATTATTATCGATCAGGATCATTAATTAGCTTAATTTCTGAAAATAAAACTTTTCAACTTCAGTGAAATTTAAGTCTTAAAAGTAACTCCCATTTTGCTCCCAAGTTCTAAGATAGTGTACATTTAATTTTTCTAATCCACTGACATACAAAACATGTGAGCTAAATCAATTTCATAGATTTTACTCTGATATCATGATTCAGTTTTTTAAAACATTTCAAAAAGTAGATGCTTATAAGGATCTTATTTATATAATAAAATGTCAGTAATGGTTAATATTTCCTCATTTTTTTCTGAAAACAAAAATAAATTTCAAAATAAAATAAAAATTTGAAATTAATTTCAGAAGATAAATTTTAAAATAATACTACTCATCTAGAATAAGACATCTAGTTAGATGAAATTAGCATCTCATCAACAACATTCACTATAATACCTATATTCAATCATGTAGACAGTACATAGCATTAAAATGACTCACTGATACTTCATGAAAAACACTATTGACATCAAATTTAAAAATATATATATCCTTTTCATATTTCTTCCTTTATTTCCTTTTAACACAAAGTCCTCTTTTTTTATATGTATTTCTAATTTGAAGTCCTGATACTGATTTGTACTATCTAATTGTCCTTAATAAAGATTTCAAAGGCCAAAGAGGCAAGGGCTATATATATATATAACTCTCTTAGCACCTATATTGCTAAGGTATTCGGAATCTTCTTCAAAATTTGTCACCACATTACCAACAAGATAAAACAGAAATATAAGCAATATAATATGAATTTTCACTAATTAATTTTTGCAAATGCACCAGATCAAAATCATAAATTATTATATTTTACTTTACCATAATTTCTTACTTAGCCAAAAATTCTTCACATATAAAATATTGCGTTAGTTGGCCAAAAGACAACAGGAGGAATTCTGTTCAACACAAGATGTCTAATATAATTAGGTTGATTTTAACCACATTGTCATTTTAAAAAGGCAATTAAATTAGTCAGAAACACAAAACTTCAAAAGCTGCCTTGGGAATAACTCTTTTAGCCATTACCAAGTCCCTATTGAACTGATTAACTATGCAAGAAAAGCAGCATAAAGCTGAAGAAAGGGCACTATCACTATTTGGCTTATCTAAGAACTCATAAAAGTAAAAGGCTCTAATCATCCTATTTTATTAGAATCTCTAATATGTAGATGCTGTTACTTTTTTGCAGTTTGATTAATATTATTAATCATTTCATACCTTTCCTTTTTCCTATAATCTAAAAAAATCTTAATTCTAGCTAAAATTTATTTTAAAAAAAACATATTAATTAGGAATATGTCCCTTTGCTTACAAAACACCATTACACCCAGATAAAAGAATAAACAAAAGAATTGTGGAAGTAGATTAGACTACACAAAATTCTGTAATGCATCCAGCCCTTGATGACCATCAATCTCACCAGATACTGCTCTACCTTCTACGTGTATTTAATAGGCATCAATTGACCCATTGCCTGATGGGATCTGTAGTTTCTAAGAAAATGTGTGGATGACGGTCCATTTGCTTCTTTTTTTGAAACTATGAACCTAGAGTCTTAAATATATTGCAAATATCATTCCACTGCATTTTGTAAAGTCGATCAGTTTCAGCCCTGATATACTAAAACTGCATAACAGCCATAATGAAAATGCGTATATATGAATATGCACATATGTTACAAAATCCTTTAATAATTACATCTATTGCCTATATTTTGTAATGTAAAAGGAAAAGTAGGGTTCTTAGAGGGAAAAAAAGCATGCCGAAAGTATCTATTCATGTGAAAATAATACTTCAAATATACCGGAAACTTTTCATTTGAATACACTGAAGCACTTTCTAGGCATTTCAGTATATATTGTGCAAATTCATATCTTTATTGGGACACAGATTTTCTTCTTCATTGTCATTTTATTTTTAGGTATTCATACTTATAATGGTCATGATCTTTTCCTATATTCTGGAATTCTAAAATTTCTTTGTTGTCTTTATCACTTTCGGGCATCAGTAAATATTTGCCGGCAATTCCCTAAGTATTTTTTCGATCTCTATATCATACTCATTTCATAGATCAAAAGATTTCTTCAAAACCATTTAGATAATGCTTACCTAAACCCATTTAGGAAAGAGAAAAATTATTTCCTCTATTTGTTTTATAACCTTAATTGGTCCACCAATGATTCCCGCACATCCGACCTCCATCCCATTTCCCTCGATGGCACCTACCCTAGTGTTGTCATAGTGACGATGGTATACCAGAAGGCAGCAGGGATGCTGGTGAACTTGCTGGCCGAAGACCCTTTCTCTGCGTAGAACATAACTGTAGCGAAAATGATGATAGCCATAGTAAGAGAGAAGAGTAAGAAGCCCAATTCTGAGGCACAACTCTTCAGTGTGTACCCCAGGATGCGCAGGCCTTGAGAGTGGCGGGAAAACTTAAAGATCCGGAAGACCCGGAAGACTCGGAGTGTGACAAAGGCTCCACTGACATCCTCATTGTCTGTCATCACTAGCCCAATGTAGTAAGGCAGGATGGCCACCACATCTATGATACTCATGACACTACGCACAAAACGGTAACGACTTGGTGCTGCAGCCAGGCGGAGCAAATACTCAACTGTGAAAATCATGACGCAGGCTGTATCCAAGCAAAAGAAGGCCACTGCATACCGCTCCCCACAGGGCAATTCTTTAATGTGACCTGGACTAGACCCACATGGCACTGTTTCGACCACATTAGCGATGACTGAGACGGCAATGAAGAACCCTGTAACATAGTAGAACACCAGGGCCATTGTGCTGGTGTGGGGGTTCTCAAATGCCCGCCAGACCCTCTGCCGAGCAGTCATGGTTGGCAGCGCGCTCTCTCCTGTAGTGTCAGTATCGGCGTCGTCCTGTAGACGCTCTGCGTTCTCTCGCCTGCGATCCTTGTACTCCTCGTAACAGCAATCGCCGATAATTTCTGGGATGAGGCCAAAGAAGGCCAGTTCTTCATCATAAGCAGAGATACACTCATGGCGAGGATAGTGGAGCTTCCCAGTGCGGTAGAAATTCAGGATATGGCGGAAGATGTCAGGGTCACGGTCAAAAAAATACTGCTGAGTCTCTGGATGGTAGAAAAAGTCCCTCTCAGAACTGCCTAGCAGAGTGTCTGGATATCGTTCCAGCGTGTCCTGCCATGTTTGGAAACGGGTACCACTCACATTCAGCACAATTAGAGCATCTTGAGTCCTTTTTCTTTCCTGCCTTGGGGGAGCTGGCATGGGCCCCGAGGCCACAGGCATCCACCCGATGGCTGCTGCCCTTGCAAAGGGCAGCCATGCCGCTACACCTGCCGCCATGGTTCCTTGAGGTGGAAGCAAGAAGGGCAATCAGGCCTCTACAGTGGGTCAAAGTAGCCACAATCACCCACTTCCTCCCGTCCAATAGTGCAGAGAAACGTGGTCCAGAGGTGTCACTCTTATTCCAAGGGAGGACTCCTGGTGAAGTCACAGTTCTCAGAAGAACAAGTTTTCCTCAAAGACAGGCATTTGGAAAATACTATGTCCTGACACACTCCCAACAGAACCTAACCAAACCTCTTCCAGCAGTTGGAACAGACCACTCTTGGTACAAAGAAGTACACAGGTGACTTCAGATGCAGCAATTTCTTCAAACAGGTGTCTTTGATTTCTCCCCCGACTCAGTCTGGATAGCGTGGGGTCAGTAACGTATCGTGTATTGTAGAGAAAACGAAGGGCCGTCACTCTGGTATTCTTTCGACGAATTAGGGGACCCTCCTTTCACCTTCTCTTTCAGCTCTTTCACACCCTCCCTTTCCAAGTAACCCTTCCCGCCAAAGGAGTCTCAAAAAGGCGACCTGTTGTAGCTTGCCAGATGCGGTCACAGCCGCTGCCCCACGTTTCTTTGGGAGTCCGGTCGCCGCCTCTACCCCTCGGGCCGTATTTGCAGAGATGGAGGTGCTGTGCGGTGGGCACGGTGGGGGGCGTTAATATAGATCCCTCTCCCCCTCGTCTAGAAGCACCCCCTGTTTCTGCAAAAAGCGTTCGCCCAATCGTCCCTTCACTCTCTTTTCAAGTTCAGCTCAGGTGCAGTATGACAGTTACGGAGCCCGGGAGCTGGCAGCCGCCGCGGCGGCGGCGGTAGCAGCATCTGCCTCCGCGCAGAACGCGCTTCGCCCGCGGTACATACCTGGCAAAGTGCGCGCCGGGGCTGAGTTGCATAGAGACTTTCTCTTCGCGGTGCACCCGGAAAGGGAAAACCAGAGAGAGCAGCTCGCGAGCAACCGAATCCGAGGCGCTGAGGGAGCATAAATAAAGCTCAAGCGAGCTCTTTTCCCCCTTCCCCCAATCCTCCGTGCTTCCCTCCTCCTTTTCACCTTCCAAAAGCCAGGCGCAGCCGAGCCGAGCAGCAGCAACAAGTTCAAAAGGTGCGGGGGAGGCGAGAACCGAGGGGACTCTCTCCTGCCAACTTACTGCGCCGCCGCTGTCGCCGGGGCCCGAGCGGCGTGGTGCCGGGCTGCGGAGCGGCGGGGCTGCGGGGCGGCCGGGCGGGCGGCGGCGGCGCGGCGGGGCCGGGGCCGGCGCGGGCAATCGCCAGAGCGCGGAGGCAGGAGGCGCTCGGCAGCGCGGGGACGCGGGGGGGCGGTTCGCTGCTTCCCCGCCAGTGGGTGGTCCTGCATGTCCCCCGGCTTCCCGCGCCGCTCTGCTCGTGCGATCACTAAATAAGGAAAAAATAAATAAATAACCGCGTGCACGCCCCGCCACGCAGGTTATGAAAGGCGTCTCCCGCCTTCCCCTCGGCTTGACCTTTCTTCGCCCCCGCCCCCTCGGGCTCCTCTTGCTCCACCCCAGCCACCCACCAGCCCCGGCGCAAAATGTCACCGAGGGAGATCATCCAGGTGGATCTGCCGGGGAGGAGAGCGAGCCTCGATGAACAAAGGGAAGCTGCACGCGCTCGGCTGCGGTGGCTTGGCGGAGGAGAAGAGGAAGGGGACCGGTGCCCTGCTTCTGCCTCTCTGGGTCCACGTCCAAGGCGAGCGTGGGAAAAGGGAATAACGAGAGGCTGAGAAGGAGGGTGAGCGGAGCGGAACGCGCAGGAATTGGTTCTCTTCTGGGGGCTACTGGGTAGCAAGCCCTGCAAAGCCCCGCAGCTGAATTTTTAAGTGCTTTTCCCTCTTTCTCTTTGTTTTTATTTGTTCAAATCAGATGTTAACACTGCAGGGGTTAATACGTCATCTATTCAACTTGCCGAAAAGTCGGGCAGTTTCCTCAGTCTAGGTCTTGCCACAACTCCTTTCCCATCCTTTGCGAATGACAGGAAGGATTTAGAACCTTTTCCAAATGTCAGCGTCGAGGGGCTTGGATTCTCTGTGAGTGTGCGTTGTGCGTTCCCTCCACTCTCCCCGCCCTACCCCCCTCATTCTCTCTGCGCATCTCTACCCAGATCTAAAATGGTTAAAGTGTTTTAAGGTGTCCTTGTGACGGGTAAGTGATGTGGCGAGAGACTAGGAAATTGTTGCGGTCAACCGTTTTCGTTTTTTATGTACCCCGCCCCCCAGTCATTAGGCATCTTCCTTAAAACAAAACATCCACTTATAACCACTAGATGGCGCGAAGGGCGAGAAGTTAAATCTATCCCTAAGGTTTGGATAGAAAGGTGAAGGATCAGAATGAACCCCGCCAGCAGAGGAGCAGATCACATAAACGTCCTCATATCCCCCACTCCCCACCCACCTTTTTAGTATTTATAGGACATGTACTATGCAGGCTTGAGTCTGCATTTTGATGGACATGGGATGAGAAGTAAAGAGTTTCCTGTTGAAATGCCTTTGAAAATTAAATTTCGGTTACAGAATAACAATACTAATAAAGGCATTTGGAAATAGTGAAGTTTTATCTATATTGATTAAGGAGAGAAGTCTAATTTCTACCTGAAAAAAAAATGCCTTTTAAAGACTTGGTCGACCTGTCCTTGGTTTGTAAATTAAGTGGACAGTGATGTATAGTCTTGAATTGAATTGACTTTCAAGCCCTAGAGATCACAGGCATGATGTGTTAACCTTCAAAATTGGAAATGGAATACCTCAAAGAAGAGATATGAACTAAAAAAAAAATGGACTATAGAGAAAATCACCAGAAGAGGAGAACAAACCTTATAATGTACAAGATTTTCTGTAGAGATGGAAAGATATTTTTTGTTTACTTGTTTACTGGTGTAGAGGTTTAAGGAATCCCATGTTAGTAGTTAATGAAGTTGGAGCTAATACACCATATAAGTTTGGAAACATAGAACTGAAGACTCCTGCTGTTTATCTGTTTGTATTAGTTGAGGTGAAAAATGCTTGCTAACAAATTTGTATAGCCTGCCTACCTGAAAACAAACAAACAAACATGTTAACTGGAAAATAAAAAGGAGGAGACTACTTAACAGTTACTAAAAGAAAATCAACTGCTCTCTAATCCAGACAATAAGCTACCACCATGACAGGCATGTCCAGAGAGTGGGAAGCCATGAGTACTCAATTGATAGCATACTGGCATGTCATCTTGTAGGAATGGGACAAGCAAGCTAAACAGAGCCTTTAAATCTTCCCTTTAGGAAATTGATCACTTACAAATAGAAAGGTAAATGATGAACTTTACAAAAACCTCTAAATAAGCAAGAATATAAAATCTGCTTTTAAGAAGTTTTTATGATCTGTTCTACTTCCACTTTCTATAAGCTTCTGGATATAGTGGAGGGAAAATGTGGGCTTGGAAGTTAAGTGCATCTGGATTCAAATTTTAGCCCCAAAAATTACTCATAGGCTTTGTTTCATTTGGCAAATTACTTATGTTTAGAAATTGTAGATAATAAAACACTTTTTAGGCCTATTGTGAGGATTGAACAGCATAATATTTCTGAACACCAATACAGAACTTGGCACACACAAAGGGTACTCAATACCAATTTCTTTTTACTTTAATACACAGTAGAAACGTGAAAGATCCTTTTATGCAGCTTGAATTTGAAATTCCCACAGATGTTTTTGTATGCTTACTCTTGCCTCTGAGTTCAAAAATTCCCTTGTCCTCTAATATTTTAACTCTTTCACGTTTTGAAAGCTATATGATGAGAATCCAGAAGAACACTCTAGATGCTTCCCTTGCTCTTCCTTCTGGAATTTTATTTTATATACTCTGCTTGGTTGATGGAAAACAAACTCAGCAAAAACAAATTAAATTCAATCACCCTTCTTCTACAACTCTCTACTCCTGTTTTCTCTCCTAATGATTAAAGCCTAAGGAAGAAACCTGGTGGTCATCATAGACCATGTCCTAGTCTTCACTGCTTCTTCCAACAAACACACACTTAGCCAGTGATCCAATAAGTCATGTATATTTCACGTTCATTACCGGTCAGTCTATCCTTATACTGCACTAGAGCGAGTTTTTAAAAACCGTCTTATAATTATAGATTCATGTACAGTTGTGAGAAATAATAGAAATCCCTTAATCCTATCACCTAGTTTCCACCAAAGGTAACATCTTGCATATTACAGTAAGACATCACAACCAGGATACTAACTTTGACACAATCCACCAAACTCATTCAGAATTCATCAATTTTACCTACACTAACTTTTGTGTCTTATATTTAGGTCCGTCCAAGTATATCTCACAAGTAAATTTGTATGACCACTATCACAGTAACCATGTAGAATATTTCCATCACAGGAATCTCCTTTTATAGCCCCATTGTCTCCCTATCTTCCCTTTCTCTATTCCTTGTCAACCACTAATCTGATCTCTTTTATAATTTATCGGTTCAAGAATATTATATAAAAGGAATCATGCAATGTAAGCTTTTGAGATTGGCTTATTTTACTCAGTAGAATTACATTAGGATCCATCCAAGTTGTTGCATGTATCAATAGTCCATTCCTTCTATCGCTGACTAGTACTACACTTTGATTAAGCATTCACCCACTGAAGGACACTTGGATTGGTTCCAGTTTGGAGCTATTATGAATAAAGCTGTTATGAACATTCATGTACAGGTTATTATGTGAATGTAAGTTTTCATTTCTTTGGGGTAAATGCCCAATAGTGCAATTGCTGGATTGTATGTTAAGACTGCTTAGGTTAAGAGAAGCTGCCATAATATTTTCCAAAGTAGCTGTACCCTTTGATGCCCCACCAGTAAAGTATAAGTTATCTGATTTCTCAGCATCCTCATAAAAATTTGGCATTATCACTCTTTTTCGTTTTGGCCATTCTGACACCATACAGCAACATCTCACTGTCATTTTAATGGTCATTTCTCTGATGGCTAATTTCGTTGAACATATTTTTATGTGCATATTTGCCATCTGTATATTCTTCAGCAAAATGTATGTTCCTGGGTTTTTTGCCCATTTTTTAATTGGGTAGTTTGTCTTTTACTGTTGACTTTTGATAGCTCTTTATGTATTGTAAATAATTGACCTTTGTCAGACATGTTGTTTGAAAATATTTTTCCTATTCTGCAGCTTGTCTTTTCACCCTGCTCACAGGATGTTCTCCAAAGCAACAGTTTTTCATTTGGATGATGTCCAACTTATCATTTTTTCCCTTTATCGATTATGCTGTAGGTATCAAATCTAACAACTCTGACTGACCCTATATCCCAAAGATTTTCTCTATTTTTTTCTAAAGATTTTATAATTTTACATTTGAAATTTTAGCTCGTGATTTATTTTCAGTTATCTTTTGTGTAAGGCATTAAGGTTTAGGTCGAGGTCTTCCCCTCCCTTCCCCATGGCTATTCAAGTGCCTCAGCACCATTTGTTGAAAAGCCTACCCTTCCTACATTGAACTGCTTTTCACCCTTGTCAAAAATCAGTTGGGTGTATTTTTTGTCATCTATTTTTAGATTTTCTATTTTGTCCCACTGATATGTGTCTATCCCCTCACTAAAACCACACTTTCCTGGTTACTGTAGCTATATAGTATCTCTTAATATCAAGTAAAATTATTCTTTCCTCCTTATTATTCTTTTTCAAAGTTGATTTAGTTATTCTAGGTCCTTGCCTTTCTATATAAATTTTAGAATAAATTTGTCTGTGCATACAAAAAACCTTGCTAGGATTTTAATAAGTATTGTGTTACACCTATAAATCAATGTGGAGGAATGCATATGTTTACTACGTTGAGTCTTTCAATCCATGAGCACAGTATGTCTTTCCATTTATTTTGCTTTTTATTTCTTCTGTCAGCATTTTGAAATTTTCAGGATACAGATCCTGCACATGTTTTATTAGATTTATATTAAGCATTTCATTTTCTCTGGAGGAATTGTGAAAAGTATTGTGCAATTTTTTAAATTTCAATTTCCATATGTTCATTTTTGGTGTATAGAAATGAAGTTGGTTTCATGTATTAGTCTTGTACCTGTAATCTTGTTTAACTTCCATATTAGTTCATGAGTTTTCTGTATAATCATCTCACCTGAAGAAAAGGTTAGTTTCTTCCTTTGCAATCCGTATGCCTTTTATTTAGAATGTTTTTTAATGCACTTATAATCATGATACTACCCCTTTCAATACTCTTCTATCAGAAATCAGTCTCTAGCAGAGAATATAGAACCTTTCAGGATCTCAGTTCTCTCCACACTTTCAGTTTTATCTCTTGCCATCTTAATATTAGCTTACTCCAGTCTTGCTCAGCTATTTTCAGTTTGCAGAAGTTGGTGTGTTTTATCTTAATTCTGGGTCATGGTTCATGCATCCTTTTATTCACAGCTAAATATTTAGCTCGAGTCCCTTCCTCCAGGAACCGTTGCCTAACTTCAGAATGATGCTGCATTAAGGACTATAATAGCTTGAATGAGATTTTTGTCTTTCCCTCCTTTTCTTAGCCAATAGATTATAACCTCTTTGAGAGAAAGCAGTAATCTTTTATTTCTATATCCTCAGTGTCTACCATTGTACTTGACACATGGTAGAAACACAGTGAATGTTTGTTGAATGACTGAATATTAGATAGCTAATATGCACCTTTTCCCATTATAGATTATTATAGTAACTCTTTAAAAAAAGACTTAAAAGAGCAAGCTGATTTACTACCAAGATGTACAATGGAAAACAAATTACCTTAGAAACCATTTTACCGTTTGCCCAGAGAAATCTTGCTGATAGTGCTTGCGGCTACAGTGTTTACCCCAAGATAACTCATGGGTTACAGTTCTAACCTTATCCCCAAAGTTTGCCATGAAATAGCTCGCCTTTATTATTTTTGCATAGCTCTAGTATATTGATAGTCTTTGGAAACAAGTGACATCATTCTATTTATAGCATTCTGTTTTTAGTAGTTCAATCGCTGAAAATGTCAAACCCTAGAAAACATAGCATTCCTACCAGTGATGTTAAATGAATGCTGGCAACGAGCTGTACTTTTTTTTTTCTCTTCTAAACAGGAAAAGAGTTAAAACAATGAGACAAATGATCCACATTTTGTCTAGCTGTGTACAAATGCTTACTTATAATACATGGTACAATGTACTTATATTAATTACACTGTACTTACACTTGATTCTCAAAGTTGCCTTGTGATGTGGGTCTTATTGTTACATTCATTTTATCTAAAAGGAAACAAAACTCAAGGTCACGAAGGGATTTTCCAGATCGTGTAAATGAATGGCAGATGCTGACTCATTCCCAGGCCTCCTGACCTTAACTCACATTCTTTTGAGGTTTATAAATACACCAATATCTGCAATAGTAAAGTATCTTTGCCAATGTGTTGTTGTTATTAGTGCTGGTGATTAATTTGCATAGACAGGTGCATAGTATCTTACTCATCCCTCATGGCACATCTCTGTAAGGTCTCTGCCAGGGCAAGGAATCAGTCTGTGGTCACGGAGAAGGGGAGCATGGCATCTGTTCATCCCATATTTTAACTAATTATGATAACTGCCCAGTGTGACAAATGATTTTTAAGATCTGGATTATATATTTTACATAAGACAAATTTAGTATATCCAATTATATTCTTAGAACCTCTTCCCAGGCAACTCTCCCTAAGAGTCTATATTAGGTTATTTTATTTTACTTTTATTTATTTTTTTGTTCGGGTATAATTGACATAGAACTTTTTGTTATTTTTAGGTGTACAACATAGTGATTTGATATGTGTATACGTTATCGAATAATCACCACAATAAGTATAGTTAAAAATCCATCACCACACAGTTACAAATTTTTTTCTTGTGACGAGAACTTTTAAGATCTACTGCTCTCTTAGCAACTTTCAAGTATACAATACAATATTATTAATTCTAGTCACCACGCTGTTACATCTCACTACATATTTATCTTATAACTGGAAGTTTGTACCTTTTGGCCACCTTCACTTATTTTCTAATAACCCTGTATTAAGTTGTTTTAGCATTGTATCATCTTTATGAAAGAAAAAAGCCCTAAATTAAGAAAGGAATCAATTAACTTGTAAAATTAGCAAAATCTCTGGCCAATAATTGAAATTACATGCATTTAACCTTGACTGTCTAGTAACTTCAAATTTTTATATGTCAATTTTTTTTCATAAACAACATATTTGTTCATACAGTTAAATATCAAGAAAAAAATCAACATTTTTTACTCCAAAATATTTGATCACAGATTGCAAACATTTCAAAAATCTATGGCTCTGTAGAAAAACGAATGCTATTTTTATTCACTTTCTAGATTCTATATTATTTTGAGTATTTTACTTTATCTAAAGATAATTTTGTTTTGAATTATTTGTTCATCGAAGAGGTACACAAGCTGTATCTCTCTGTTTTTCCTCTTTGTTCCTCAGGGAAATAAAATATGACATACTGGTAAGACACAGGGGACATGAGAAAGTCACAGCATAGGGAGGCTAGTTAAATGCTTTAAACAGACTTGAGATTTCAAATACCTAACAGTATTCCTAGAATATGGTCATCAGGGGAAGGGCAATGACCCTGTATCTTTTTTTGGACCATTTTTAAAAAGATAAGTTGGCAACCTGAGCTTAACATCTTTTTTCCCTTTATTAATACTGTCAAAGTCCTCTTCAAAGTAACTTCCCCGTTTTAAGTTTTAGACCCTGAACTATAAAAAATAGCCCATTTTCAGGGACTTTATTTCTCATATACAGAACTTGAATATATATTTATATAATGAAATAGACTCGACTTTCAAAGTTCCCACAGTGCTTCTCTGAGGCCCATCACTGTCTATGTGACTGGAAGTCTGTAAGGCTAACAAATTTTGTAAATAGATGGATAAAATCTAACCTTTTATCGCAGCTTCAATATTGCTTCATGGGATGGCTGTCATGAAGGAACACAGTGACTGTTGTAATGCAAAAAGTGTATTTTTCTTGTAAAATATGTATGATAGCATGAATGGTGATACACCTGCTGTTCCTATGATATAAGAGAGCAGGAGGCAAATTAAAGGGGAAAACTCATTTTTTGACACATTGTTATTATAAATCACTCACAAGTGCAAGGCACCAAATTGGACATTAGCATAACCCAAGTTATTCAAGGTCTACCTGTCCTCAGGGAACTTGACATCTGGACTTTTAAAAAGAAAGAGGGCATGGAAATCTCTTTTAATCCAAAAGTAACCTTGCTTGTAAATTTTATTTCAGGATATTTTCCCTAAGTGTTTTATTCTGAGAGACAGTTTATTTGTTAGGGATGGAAAAAGAGGGAACATAAGAGGGAACATATAAATATGCTTCTTAGACTCATTATCATATTTATAACTTTGGGATTAATTGCTATGGAATAATTCCAGTGCCATAAACTGAGAATTGTGACTACAAATGAGAAAGAAAGCAGTGAGAGCTCTAAAGAAACAAAAGCCTTATTTTTCTAAAACTGGAGAAAAGTTAATTCTTGCATATGTTAGAAACATTGGCAACGAAGATAAATTACTTCCAAACAGTTTATGGTCACTGAAAATCTTGAAGTCTTATAAGGTTTTCATCATTTAAGAAGCCACGTTTTGTGAGAAAACTGGCAATTAATCTGCTTGTTTACTTTCTTTAAAACTACTTGATATGTACTAGCAAACCACTTTGATACATGAAGTATATTTGCCTCATTATTTCTATACAGAATTATGTAGTTGGCTTTAATAAATCACCCACAATAGTTGAGCGTAAAGAAAGCAGAACAATACAATACTTAAAAATGTTTGGTTAACAGAAGATCCCTGTATTACCTCATTTTTAAAGATTGATATTATGTAAATCTTGTTTTGTTTATAATTTAGCTTGCATTGGATTTTAATTTAAATAAAATTATTTAATAGAAGGTTATTAAACAAGTTTTTACATTGCAGCTGTTTCAGTCCCTCAGGTAAATACTTACTGAGAGAGCTTATTAAAGTTTGTTCTACTTATTTATGTTTAATTTTTTTTCTTTTTCCCTTGTGTAAAACCTTTGAGGGGGCAGAACTCTCACTTGCTTTAAAAAGAATTCTGTACATACAGATTTGGGGAGAGCAACATTGTCAGAACGCTTATGAATAATTGCCTTTGATTATTTTGGTCTTATATGTGTCTGATTTTCAATGTAATTTTTTAAAAATATGAATCGTACTCTGAATAAAGAAATTTGGAAAACTCAGCTTTTCTATCCTAGCAAAAGATTTCATAGTAAGATGGGGGCATAAATAATGTATAAATATTTTTAACATATTCAAAATATTTTATAATGTTAACATTTTAAATATCTAAAATATGAAAAGGGAAGTTGGGACAATGTGCAATGTGAGATGTAGACATTGTAAGGAACCAGGTATTGCTTGCATGGAGAAAGAAATTTCAAAGTTAGAGAAGGAAGGAGTTAAAAAAGATATTTCAACACTAATCCTACTCCCTCAGACTGTATCTATTTCTATAACAGATTTAAAGAAGAAATAACAAATATGCTTTATTTTACTATAGCCACATGCAGGAGAAAGCTAAAAGAAAAGAGGCTGACAGAATAAAAGGCTACTCCAGATAAAGAGATCAATTAAAAAGTCAGTGAAAAATGGACGTAAGACAAGTTATGAGGAAAAAAAAGAACTATATAGCATGTGTGATTATTTTAATGTTAGGCATGGAAGGGTAAGAAAAAAAAAGGTAGGTGACGATGATTGTGAGCCCAATGACAAGAGAATAAGAATAAGAAACAGGATAATAGAAGAAAATCATTTAAGGAAAGAAGATGCTACCTTCCATCACTGGCATGTTGAGATAGGAGTTGCAGTAAGCTTTCTATGGTTCAATGGAAGACCTGAGTTTACCGTTTCAGATCTCATAGAAATTTATTTTTGATATTAAACACTTGAACACTAGTATTCTTTTCTAGACCCCCCAATTTCACCTCTAGTACTCTTAAATGCAATGAATTAATCTTGAAAGGAAGAAAATAAAAGACTTTAAGAATGTATTAGAGATCAAGATAACAAAACATTTCTTTGGCACTTACAATTTACTTGATAACTTTTCTCTCCCTAACAGGAGAATGAATATATTTTAATCAAAATAAGCAGTAAACTATTTGGTTAAAGGCCATAAAAATATTTAAAATTCTCTTGTACTTACATAACAGGACCACAGAGGAAATTTATGTGTGTGTGTGTATCTTATTTAATTTTAAATATAACTTAAATATCTATGTAACTATCTCTGTCTTTGTCTTCTCTCTGTCTCTTTCAGTCTCTGAATCTTAAAAACTATGAATTCACCCTGATACTCCTGACTCAACCTTCTTATCTTCCTTGCCATAGTTATAGTAACTTTTTCTAACAGACTCCTGTTTCTCATTATCCTCTATACATTTACTTATTTTATTGATCCCCCTTTATGCAATCACTCCTTACTGCCTGTCCTCCCCATACTTCGTCTGATATTTTCCGTTGGACACTGCTGCCACTGCCCACCCCTGTGTGGTCACCCTCCTCTCCCTGCCCTAAGATCCCCAATTCTGCCTTGGGCCTCCCCTTATGTGGCTACTCCCTCACCCCTCTAGGCTCTGACTCAATGTACTGGGTCGCCTCCAGTACAACTCATAGGGTTCCAATGCCCCACGCTGGTTCACTCCTCTCCTGTGGAATCTCTCCTTACCCTGTGCAGCTCTGGCACAGCTTTGGGCCACCACGGCTCAGCTTGCTTCCTTTCCACCTCACACAATGACACATACTTTACTCAGCCTTCCCTTGTGATATTAGGAACGAATTGTTCAGGAACAAAAGGTAGTGGGGGAAGGGGATGAACTATATAGACTTTAAAGCTTTATTTAATGAAAAGGGACTTGATGATCCATTATTTAAATTTTAACAAGCTTTTTCTAAGTGCCCACTATTTTCCAAGTTCTATATAAAAATATATCAGAGGTAATATGGGCGAGAAGGCTAACTATACTGGTAATGGCACTCCAAAGCAGGGAAGACTATGATATGTGTGGGCATGGAGGAGCTGCAGAGTCAGCAGCTACCTCTCCAGGAATAGGAGACAGAATCCTCAGGGGATACTTCTTGTGCAGATAAGAGTTACCATAACAGCCCCAAGCGCTTTCTTTAGGAAAGCCAGCTTGAGAGATTGGCCCTTGGTTGTTGGCATCTGGAAATTTGGCCCTCAGTCAAGAGTTACCTGATGAAGTTTCACTGCCTTAACTGTGCAAACACCTTCTTTAATTCAGGGAATCCGAGTGTTAGTACATGCTAAGCAGAGGATTCCTGCATGACCAGCCTGCAGGTAGGCCTCTAACGGCCTTCCCTAACAGAAATGTTGCACAAATTTTGCTGCATTTCCTTACTGAAGGAAAATGACAATTTTATGCCACCTCATGGGATGGAGAGAACAGAAGAAAATTATCATATGGATTCCTCTGGACACTCCCTTTTCCCCATATGATCTAGCCATATATCCTTGCTCCAATGCTGTAATAAATCCTTGTGAGTATGCCGTTATGCTGACTCATGTGAGTCTTTTAGCAAATCTCTGAAGATGGGGACACCCAACGCACTCCTGAACTGATTTTTAAGTTCGCTAAAATAAATTGTGTCTAGCAAAGATGGCATTTGGGCATTTCTTGGCAGAGGATGTAGCATAAACAAAAGCATGGAAGTGGACATCAACACAATGTTGGAGAGATGGGGCGATGCACGACTAATTCATAGTAAGTATAAGGAAAATGGTGTCAGAAAATATAAGCAGAAGGAAGGTCTCAGAAGTTCTACTCAGTATTACTTCTTAATACTTAGGAAGTCTTCAGGATGAAAAATTGGTAAAATTGAGCGATTCAGCAGATATTTGGGGCAGCAAAAGAATGATAGGTTTAATCCCTATTATTCATACTTTAGGCTAAACTTATTTATGCTTTTATTAGTAAATTATTGATAGTCTGGAAAATTATTAGCCAAATAGCTATTTGCAATCTACATTTTCAAGAAAAGAATCATATTAAAGTTCTCTAACTTAATAGTTCCTTGCAATAAGTTATGGTGTATTTTTATCCTATTCATAAATTCTAATAAAAATCAGAAAAGGCAATAAATTTGGCATTCTTTACTCAGTGATATTAGCATTTTGTTTTATATGTTTTGAGATTTCTTTCAGTTTAAGAACAATCATAAGCTTCAAAATATAATATATCTGCAAAACAAAATTTATTACTTGCATTATATGTAATATGAAATACTATGTCAACAAGTTAAAATATAGTCTTTTTAAAATATAGTGTATGTGTGGGTAAGGCTGTTAAACATTTGTCTTTGAAAAACAAAAATCTTTAATTTTTGCTAGACCACCTTGGTAAAAAAAAAACATATCAAAAACAGTCGGTTAAAACTAAATTTATTCATGCTGTGTTTGGTGGTGCTATTTTATTTTGTTTTTTAATTTCAAAAACTTCTCATAAGAGATAATTTCAAAGAGAAACATCACTAACTCTGCAATTTAACATTAACTATTGAGTATTTCTAGTTTGTAAAACACAAATCTTACCTTTTGACAAATCTTAAGGCATGAACTGTATCTAGAAAATTATTTGAATAAAATAAAATACAAAATTTTATTTTAATAAAATTTTATACTACCATAAATGTTTATTTTTGTCTAACAGCATTTCTATAAACAGAATGATGTTTCTAATGTTTTTAAAAATTGGCTTAAAAATATTTACATTATAGAATTTCCTCTGAAATTGAGCCCAATGAGTATAAATGACAATAATTAATTAATATTTTTGCTATTTTCAGAACATATTTGAATATCTTTGCAGGAGGTATTTAAAATTCATCATAGATAAATTTATATTACAGAAACATAAAATGTCTAATAACATCATTCAATGACTTTTTGCTCAATAATTTTTCCCATGCTGATTTTTATGTGCCTCTGCCTATTTAGTTAATGTTCTTCTTTGTCAATCACACTTGGAATGGGCTCTGCATCACAATTTTCATAGTTATGGAATTTTTCCCCAAAGCCTTACGTGTTTCTTAGAGAAAGTATGCTTTGCTTTGCTTCAAGTCAATAAAATGGAAAACACATGGCTAATCTAAATCTTTGGACTGATGGTGTCTGAAGGGACCTTTTCATCTAGGATAAAACATTAAGAAAGACACAACTACCTTGCAACCTATATATAGAAATCAGAAGAATAGTTGCTTTGGGGAAGATAACATTACATATTTTGAATCAACATTACAGGATTATACGATACTCGAAAGAACATTTGAAAATATATTTTTGAGATATTTAAATAAATTCCTATATCTCAGGTATTAGTAAAATATTAAATGAACAAATACAGACAACTACATTGGTATGCAAACAGCAGTACTGTTGAGGGTCAACATAAGTGTGTATACTTGAAATGAAAACTGAATAGAATGTGACATAAAGCTATGTGTCATATTTTGAGATTCTTACAGCTTTCAATATATAAAATTATATTTTGTTCTTATGTATAATAACATTTTCATAAATTTGGGTAACATTCTGACAAATTTCACATTGCAAACATTTTTGATTACATTTTTAAAAAATCTTTATTATCCATGATATACATGTGTGTGTGTGTATATATATATATATATATATATATATATATATATATACATATATTTATTATTATTTAACATGCTGAATAATATGGGCCAAGCCCTGTTGTAAGAATCAGTATTACAGAAGCCAACCAAACAAAACAAGCACTGGAGGTCACATTCTCATTGCAAGGAAATGCTCTCTAATGTAATGCCAGACATACCTCTTATGAATGCTTTATTTACTTTGTTCAGATTACTGTTGCCTTTTAGCAAAGCACCTTAATACTGTGTGGCCTCAAACAACAACAATCATTTTTTTTCTCATAAATATGTAATGATTAGGGCTTGGCAAGGAAGGCTAGTTTCTAAGCCATATGACAAACTCACATGGCAAACAGTTGGTGTTAGTTGTTGGGTGGGGTCTCAGAAAGGACTGAGGGCATGTGGCCTCAGATCCTTTTCATGTAGACCTCTCCATGTGGCCAGCTCTTCCTCACAGTGTGATGGCTGGGTTCCATGGGCAGGCATTCAGAGCAAGAGCTGGACAAAACTATATTTCTTTAGTGACTAACCTCAGTCTCCACATTGTGCCATTTCACTTTATTATTGCCTCTAGACATTCATCCAAGCTCAAGAGGAAGCTACATAGACTACACTCTCTAATGGAGGAGTAGCAAGATTCTAGAAGATCATGTGGAACTAGAAATATTGTTACAGCCATTTATGAAAAGTACAATATTCATAACTATAATGTATAGGAAAATATTACCATATTTCTAAGGTATAAACTATTGTAGCATTTGTGAAATAATAATGACATGTTGAAGACTTGATTTGTTTTAAAAATCTAGGTCTCGTATAAAGCAGCCTTTTTAATGGAGAGGTGCTGTTACAGTAGCATGTAGGGATTCATTGCTCAAAAACTTAATAAATTATGGTACAGTTAGGTGTGAACTTCCATTCTAGTGTTCTAGTCATTGAAGTGATGTTCTTGTTTATACATAGTAAATCTCTATATGACCAATAGTTTGTTCCTAGTAACAATGGTAACTTGACTAAATCAACCTGAATGTCAGATATTGTTATAAAACTCTTCACAATAAAAATATAATAAAATAAATATGAAAGATTATACATAAATATATTTAAAAACAAAAGTCAAATTTTACATTTATAGATGGGATTAAAAGCTATATATTTATGTTTGATATACAAATGTGAGTAAAGATGAATATACACAAAAATAATAGACTCAGGATTCTGTGTTATACCACAGATATCACTTGGCAAGTTTTCATCACTAAGTGATAACGTTATGAAATTAGAGTTGAGTTTGAATCAATTATTTTTCTTTTCAACATACAGCTATCTAGTGTTTATGATAAAAGAAAAAAACTCTGTGTCACAGATTGTTAATGGTAGGGTCCCTATTCTCAAGGATCCTTTAAGATAGTAAAGGTGGCAAAGAAAATAAAAGCTGTTACAGAAGGTATAAGCAATATAAAATGGGAGCAAAGAGGAAGGAGAAACGAATTTGACCTTAGTGGGAAGATGAAGAGAAACATAATGATGTATTAAGATGTGAGTTATCCTAACAAGATGAGTCATTTTTAGATAATGAGATGGAAAGCTTGAATGAGGAAAAAAAATGGCAATTCTCCTCAAAGCAACAGTGTGGCCTCTGGCTGTATGAGGAAGTTTAATTGAGTAGGGTAAAATAGGAATTTGAATTGAAATACTTGCAATGTCTTCTGTGTTGAGTCAATGAAAAGCGTACCAGCTACTTTTGTAAATAAAGGTAAAGTGCTTCTAACAAGGTATAAAGTTACTCTCAAATCTATCCATTCCTTTTCATTTCTTCTATACACTCTCTTCTTCCATTTGGCTTATGACCATATCTTCTATCTGGTTTCCCTGCAATAGTTTCTTTTTCCATCCAGGCAAAGGTCTACAGTACACAGCCATATATTGGAAATGAAAAACTAAAAAAAAAAAAAACAGAACAGAACAAAACAAAACAAAACAAAACAAAAAACAGGTTTACTTCTCTCTACTGAGTTTCTTGAAGGGTTCATCATTATTTGGAGCATAAACTTACATGCACTCTGCAATGGTTCCGTTTCATTTCCTGCAATCTGTACATCTCCTTTTCTCATATTCCCCAAACAACTACCAACACACACACATACAGTAGTATAGTCATGTCAGAATACTTGAAAATATACAGACTTTCTTTTTATGTGTTGCATCTGTATCCTCTGATTGAAATGCTATTTCTCCCTTTCTCTATTTGGCAACTTCTTACTTAGGTATATCCTACTCTTTAAAATATATCTTCAAAACCATAAGTTGCATGCTTCCTCCTCTTTACTCTCATTGAAACTTATACTTATAAAATCATATTTATCATGTTTTAAATTCTGCAAAGGTGTAATGGTATTCAATTTACCTTTGCATCTCACTTGATAGACCCTTAATTTGTACTGTCTTCTGACCCTAAATACAATGTTTTCCCTACTATATTTCACATCACTTCTAGGGAAAAGAAAAACTTGAGAAGCATTTACCAAGTAACTAAACATAATTTAAAATAACCTAAGTTACAAAAAGGTAATAAAACACTATCCTGAAAGAACTTAGATTCTATCCATCATTTTGAAGGCATGTTTATAGGCAAAAATATTGAGAGATTGCAGAATTGATTGAAGGATCCAAGTGACACTATAAAAATAGTTTATCAGTATAAATTTAAAGTGACGATAGCTTGTATATAGATTTCTGCTATATAATTAGCCATATTACATGGACTTGGAATTAAGGATGGTGAATGGTAATGTAGCACTTTTCCAAATTCTCTAGACTGTATGTGCCTCTCCTCAATACTGGTGGTGTTATTCTTATGAATTGAATATTGTTAGTAGATTGCTACTTATAGTCAAGAAACGTGTTTTATGAAAAGAAAATATAATTTGACTTCAAGTCACAAGCTGCAAAGTGTCTAGACTCTACATAGATCTAGTCTATCATCAAGTTCAGTTTATAAAACATGCTCATCATTGAATTTCTATGTTAGGCAAAGTGTTATAATCTTTAGAAGGTTTACATTAAGCTATTGAGCCTGTTTACATGCATAGTCAATAAGGATATCTCCAGCTACATGTGATTTTATATTCATTTAAGCAAAATAAAAAATCTACAGACGATTTACAGCACCCAAAATGGCAATGTTGGAGTTGAGTAATGAATAAATGGGTAGCATACTGTCGTAAATGTAGATTTTCAAAATAAGTGACAAGAAAATCATGATTAGTACTCAATTTACCAAAGGTTTTTGAATTAGATACATAAACAAATACAGTGAATTGTAAGCCGCCCAGTCCAGCGAGGTCACTGTAATGTGCGTATCATTCATCTGGGCATCACAAATAAATTATCTGGATAACATATTAAAGAGTGGAGGCAGCCAGCACCACATGCCATGTGGTTCTCACTTTTATAGGATCAAAAGCTGGATATATTCTGCTTTAGTTCCAAAGTCATTTTCTGGTGGAGTACTAGTAAAACTTGTCTGAGTTTTGACTTTTACAATAAGATGCAAACACTTCTAATAAGAGCAAATATGATAATTAAAAAATATGATGCCTTTAATTAGATGGAAATAAGAAGTAAAAGTTAATGTTTTAAATGGGAAATTGATTAATAACATATGGCCTGTCTAGTCTAGGCTATATCTCCATAGTTACTGCCTCATGATTAACTCCGTATTATTGGACCTAGCAAAGGAGGTAATTTCCGGGAACAGAAAAACGACAAGCCAAACATTTGGAAGTGAGTCAAATATAAACTTATATTTCTGACAGAAGTTCTTTATTAATCTCTATAAATCCCCTTGAAAAATATATGTCAGGTTAGATAGAATATAATCATAGGTGATTTATGGAGTACCAAACATTTCTATTTTCTATAGTATTTAAACAGAATATTCTTATTTGAAATACAGTATAATGAATGAATAGCTTAAGCAGAATATATCTTCTAAATACAAACTTTAATATCAGCAAAGTTATTTCCAGAGCAAATATGACAGCAGGAATGCTAGCACATTTGAGGACACAGATTTTTTTCCTTCACTAAATTTGTGGCTCCCATTTGAGGCATATTGGATCCTTGGTAGAAGGAAGGATTGCTTGAGAATGGGGCTAAGACTCTACATAAGAGTTCATACCACAAAATATAAAAGGATGTGATAAATTTGGAGATTATTGGTTGACTTCACTTAAGATCATATGCAAAAAAAAAAAAAAATCCTGCGAAAACTTTCTCAAATCAAATTAATTCACTTTTATTTACTTACATACAATATTATGTCCCCATTTAAGTGTATATTTTAATGAGTAACCACAATCAAACTGTAGAATACTTGCATCACCTGAAAATGTTCCCTATGTCCTTTCCCAGTCAATTCAATCCCTGTCAATCCCTGCAATCACTGATCTGTATCTCTCACTATAAATTTAGATTTTTCTAGAGTTTTATATAGAAGAAATCATAGGATATATTTTCAATGTCTGAATAAACTTCCTTGGAAATTTTGTTTACAAATTTTTGGGGGACATATATCTTCATTTCTCTTGGGTAAATACCAAGGATAGGAACTGCTAGGTTTTATTATGTATGTGTTTCATTATTTAACAAACTGTCAAAATGTTTTTGCACAGTGGTTACAGAATTTCTATTCCCTTCAGCAAGGAATAAAAGCCCTAGTTGCTCCACAACCTCACCAATAGTTGGCACAGTTGATCTTTACAATGTTAGCTATTTTAATGAGTATGCGCCGTTATTTAATTATGGATTTACTTGCATTTCCCTGATAACGAATGATGTTGAGTATCTTCATGTACATTTTATCCACTTATGTAACTTTGTTTGTGAGTCATTTAAATCTCTTGCCTATTTAATAGTGCATTCTTTACTGATTTTTAAGTTTTAACAGTATTTTTTTAATAAACATCATAAAAATTCAAAGTTTGATACATGTATTGTGACTCTCTTTTCCTGGTCTATGGCTTGCCTTTCCATTATCTTTATAGACTGTTTTGAAGAGTTTAAGTTTGTCATTTTAATGAAGTTCAATTTATCAATTATTTTTAATGTTTATACTTTTTTAAGTCCTAAGAAATTTTTGCCCATCTCAAAGACTTGTAGTTTTTCTCCTACACTTTACATTAAAGTTTAATTATATTAGATTTAGTATTTATATGTGACTCATTTTCAATCAATTTTTATATATGACATGAGATAAAGTCAAAGTTTACTTTCTTCCACAGAAATGTGTAGTTTTTTTTCCCAGGACCATTTATTGAAAATTCTCTTTTTTCCCTATCGAAGTATATTGGTAACTTTTGAAAATTACTTGATCACAAATGTGTGGGTCAACTCTGAATTCTGTGTTCTACAGTACTCACCTACAGCTGTTTCCCCATGACAGTACAATAGTGTTTTGATTACAGTAGTAACTTTATAAGTCTCAAAAGCAGGTAGTCGAAGTTTTTCTACTGTGTTCATATTTTCAAAATTGTTTTGCCTACACCAAGCCTGTTGTACAATACATATAAATTGTAGAGTAATCTTGTTAATTTCCACATTAAAGGACTGTGGAAACTTTGTTGGAATTACAATGAATTTATAGGCCAGTTGGGGATACCTGTAATTTATGAAGAATGAACATGATATAGCTCTTCACTTGTTTAATTCTTTAATTTCTTCCAGTAGTGCTTTTTAATTCGCAGAGTATTTCATGAATTCATACTAAATAACTTTTTGTTTTTTAATGTTTTTGTAAAGTGTTTTTTAAAAAATTTCATTTCCACCTGTTCCTTTCTAGTTTATAGAAACACAAGCAAATCTGTATTGACCATGTATCATGTATCCCTCCCATACCAACAAGTCTAGTAGCTTGTTTGCTTTGTTTACTTATTTATATACTTTTCAATTTTCACATTATTACAGTCTACATTAAAGATGACTTTAATTATTTTCTGATTTGCAAGACTTTTATTTATTTTTCTTACCTTGCTAAAGTGGTTTGGGTCTCTAACACAGTGCTTTATTGAAATGATAAAAATGGAAATTCTTGCCATGTTGCTAATTTAAGAGAAAAAACATCCAGGCTTTAACCCTTATGTATAAAGTTAGCAGTATATTTTTTCTAGATTACTGTTACCAGTAACCTAGGAATTCTTTTTTATTCTCAATATGCTGACTAGTTTTATCATGCATGAATATTGAATTTGTGAAATTACTGTTCTGTATCTTGTGAAATAATATAATTTTTTCTATATACTGACAATATGGCAACATACATTCATTAGTTTGATTTTTGAATATTAAACCAACATGCCATACAAAAATAAACTTGTTCATGATTTTCCTTTTTACATAATGCTGGATTAGATTTGCTAATGTTTTAATAAAGACATGCATATAACCATATAACCATAAAAATGTCTTTAGTATTCTTTTCTTATAGTAACTGGGTCTGTTTTTTTTAATCAAGATAATTTGGGCCTCATAAAATGAGTGTCCTCTTCCTCTGTTTCCTACAAGGGTTATATAAATAGGCAAGGAAATAAATAAACAGATATGTTAAAATAACTTTTCAAGGATTATACACCTAGTAAGGAAATGGCAAAGCTGGATAATAAAACTAGGCAGTCTGGCTCCAGAACTTATACTCTAAATCTCATTCTATACCTCACCTTAAGAGGGTTAGAAATATAATTCCATGGGAGTTCATAAGAGAGACAAGTTGGCTTCTGTGCTAACCTTAAGAATAAAGGTCAAAGCCCAACAGACATAATTATAAAGGAATAGAGGCAGTAGAAATTGTCCATTTGTCATTTTACTGACATGTAACTTTGGAGCTAAAAAGAAACTTAGTTGTTATGTAGTGCAAGTCACTATCAAATTAAGAACATGGGACACAGAAATGATAATTGATTCTAAAAAGATCACGTAGCTAGTTAGAGAGAGGTCTAAAACTTGAACCTAAGTTTCCCGACTTCTGATTCACAGCTCTTTCTGTGAAACCTTCTACTTTGCAACATACTGTACAGATAGTTCTATCATGTCCTATTTGCATGTTTCCATCTTTTCAACATACTAGTCATAATTCTGAGGGTGGAAACTACAGCATATAGAGCATAGCTCTAAGGACAATGATAAATGATATCTATCAGAAAACCAGGGATATTACTTTGTAGCATATGCTTTATTTCCTTTTGATCTAATGCATATGGTACATTATTACATTAATAAATGTAATAAATTTGCAATTATATTTTAATAAGTACATAGTATGAACAACATTCTATCCCATGTGATAGAAATTCAAAGATGAATTGTGAAAAGATAGTTGCTTAAAAATATTATCTTATCTCATTATTTGATGCCTTTGAAATACCCTCTCCCATAATATCCATACTCATTTCAAGTGCTTTCTTCTAAGAGAAAAAAGTTTAAAATTATACTCTTTTTTTCTTCTATCTGCTTTGTCTTTACCTCTATTACAACACTTAGCATACCACATCATGTCCTGCTGTTAAAAGCTTGTCATTCCAGTGAGACTTGAAAGATTGGGAAGTCATGCTCTATTTTTCTTATTTAGATTTGTATTCTTATCCAGGCACAGTCCAACCAAATAGCAACACAATAACTGATATATAGTAGGTACTGAATAAACTAATTGTTGTTGAATAAACAGTAATATGCTTTCACCGTAATAGGTACATGGGCTTAATAATTAATTTGGGAAAAATGTTTTCCCGAGTCCATATGAATTAAATCAATGATGTAATAATAACAAAACTGACTATTTATTCACTTAGTTACCATTTATTCTCCTTCCACTTTCAGATATCAATAAATTGTAATACTAAATGTAGATTAAATTAATAAATACAGGTTTACCTTAATTTGAAGTTGAAATATTGCCAACATTAATTTCTGAATGGATCGTTGAGTGTGAGAATTTGGATAATATAACACAAAGTTATTAAATGGGCTCATATTTACTGAGCTGGTATTTCAGTGGTATACAGATAAATCAGAATAGAGATATCAAGCAAGTAGAGAAAGTGAAAGTCCCAAGAGATTATTTAAAGGAAGTAATAGTAGGACTGATTGGCATATTAGATGAAGCAGAGATGAAAAAGACAGGAAAAAGTCTACTTTGTAACCTCAGTAATCAAAGGAATGATAGTTTCTCAAAGGACACTAAAGGAGTAGAGAAAAGATAAATATCCTAGGAGAGAAAAAGAGTTTATGTATGGACATGATTATTTTGAAATAGAAACTAATAATTCATATGGCCACACATTATGGGCCTTATGAATATAAAATTGAATGGTCAATAAGAGGGCAGGGATGTAAATGTGATGGTGTCATCAGTACTTAAGTAAAAATTTAACACTTCAAAGAGATATCAAATGAATCCGATGTTTGCGGTTTCCCAAATATATAGCTTAACTACAGTCAATAGGCCCCACTCACAGGTTCATGCATCGAAGTAAGTGAGTAGTCCTCTATAGGTACATATCAGTAGAAAAGTGGATTACCAAATATAAAAGGAAACTTCTGCCTTGAAAATGAGAGAGCCACCATTAACGATGACAAAAAAAGAAAATCCCGGCTTAGAAAAAGGAGAGACTGTTTGGGGGAAGAAAAGACCTAGTATCATCATTGGCCTCAAGGAGGTAAGAAATATACAACTGTAACCATGAAGCAGGAACAAGACTATGCGTATATGTAAAAAGCAGCATTCCAGAACATGAAGCAGCTCTTTGAAATTCGAAACATGTTAGCAACTTCTAACTGAAATGTGGAAAATAAAATTGAAAAAAAATTCTCTAGAAAAGAACAAAAATACATTGAGATAGAAAATAAAAACTTACAAAAAAATTAAAGAACAGTTCATGAGATCTAATAAACAAATCAAGACATGCAGAGAGTACAAAGAACAGGGGAACAAATAGTCAATAAACGTTTCTTTAAAAAGTCCTATAACCAAAGGACATGAGTTTCCAATCAGAATAGTTTGCCTACGCAATGCCTAACAAAACAGATGTAACGAACTCAAAAAGACACATCATTACAAGATTTGAGAAGACAGAGAATCAAGAAAAAAATTATTCAAGTTTCTAGAGATAAAGATGAAAATACACAGCACATACACACAAAGTAAAATAAATTCTGGCTTCAGACTTCTCAACAGTAACACTAGAATTTAGAAGGCAAGAAAAGAAATATCCTTAAAGTTCAGAAAGATAATTCTTCTCAACTTCAGCTGTGTGTGAGGGTAAGATATGTGAAGGTAGGATGAAGTTTTGCAAACCCAATATCTCAAAAATACCACTTTTGACATTACTATTCTAAAAAGGATATTGGAGACGATGCTTCCGCAAAATCACGGAGCACAAGAACATGTGATACAGAATCTAAGAGATCCAATTCAAAGAGAGGCAAGGAGAATACACGAAATGTTGGTTAAAGGAGATCCCAGAACATCAATATGCACCAGGAACGGATGACGCACAGGCCTGGAGCAGGTCAGAAGGCCCAGAGCAGGCTGTCCCTGGAAGATTAAATTTATGAAATTCATATGAGTCTGAATGTCTCGATAGGATATTTTTAAATTAGCAAAAGTTTTGAGTTAATATAATTGCATAGAAAACTAAACACAAATAGTAACTTTTAATTCCATGGAAAATGAAGATTATTCAGGAAAATAAAGTAAAAAATAATTTTAGAGCTCAATAGGAGGCTTTGAATTGGTGAACCCCAAGAAAACTAAATTCCACTTTGGATATCGTATCACATTGTATTAGATGAAAATACCATAGCTCTTTTTGCTGCATCTACTGTAAAGATGAAGATCATTCTTAGTAATCAGACAGTCAACATTCCAGAAAATGTGGATACCCTGATGGGACTCTGAGGGGATGCATAGTTATTGTGAAGGGTCCCAGAGGCCCTCTGTGAAGGGACTTCAATCACATCAATGTAGAACTCAGCCTTCTCGGAAAGAAAAAGAAGAGGCTCCCGGTTGACAAATGGTACGGAAATAGAAAGGAACTGGCACTCTCTGTAGTCATGTAACATGATCAAGAGTGTTACACTTGCTTCCATTACAAGGTGAGGTCTGTGTACGCTCACTTCCCCCACAAAGTCATTATTCAGGAGAATGGTTCTCTTGTTGAAATCCGACATTTCTTGGGTGAATAATACATCTGCAGGGTTCAGATGAGGTCAGGTGTTGCTTGTTCATTATCTCAAGCCCAGAAAGATGAGTTAATTTTTGAAGGAAATGACATTGAATTTGTATCAAATTCAGCTGTTTTGATTAAATAAACCACAACAATTAAAAACAAGAATATCAGAAGAATTTTTGATGGTGTCTGTGTTCCTGAAAAAGGAACATTTCAGCAGGCTAATGAATAAGGTCTAAGTTGTCAAGCTACAGAAAAGCCAAGATGTCAGGTGATTCCTCAGACTTATTTGCGATACATTAAAGATGCAATTAAAGTTGTGTATTAAAAAAAAAAAATCGTAGAAGACTAGCTTAAACTCTAAAAATACATATAAAATAACCAAAGATATACCCGTATACAAACCATTATTATTATTATCATTATATTATTTTGCTCAAATCGAAGGAGAAAAACTTCACTGATTGTGTGGGATGTTTTCCTTTTTTCTCTCCAGATACACATTTCATCGTTTTCCTCTTGCCCTCCATCCTGACAATCTGAACTTTATTGATTATATCTATGAGCTTCCCTGCCTTCCATATTACACTTGATTTTGAAAATGGGCAAACATAGCAGGAAGTCAGAGAGTAGGAGCATGAGATCAGGATATTTAATCTGGCTTTGCCCCTTAGGTGGTCTATGCCTCTCAGTTGAAGATTACTGTTTCTCCTAAGGCTATCAAATCAATAGGACTTCTTCCTCTCAGATTCTAGTAACTAGTCTTTCTCCTCCTCTGTTTGATCTCCAGGTCACTACTAACTCCAGGTTACTGCACCATCCTTGGTTGCCCTATTTCCACGCTTTGTAAATAACTTCTCTGTGAACAATAGTCATTGAAGCATATTCCATTTTGAATGTGCTACTGGATTTCTGTTGAGAATCTGATTGATATTGTAAAATTTCATTAAATATATTAGACATTAAACAACCACTTTCTTACCTTCTGATTTTAAGGCTTATTTTAATCTGGGTAGTAATTTCAAAGCTGTTTTGAACTTTAATGTGGTTATTCAGGTAACAAACAGTATTTATTAGTATATCAAGATTTATCAGCTCTACAGATGAGCAAAGAAACTGCAATTAACTAACTGCATTTAAGTGGTAAGGTGAAACAGGAAATGATTGGGCCTTTTATATAGCTACTACAAAGTGTCATTGCTTAAAAAGAAGATACCCATAATCATCATACATTATGTCCCTTGTGTTATTTATTTATGCCAATTGTTCGAAATCGAACGGTGTAGCTAGCTTTGTCTTTGATGTAGCCATATCATTTGGGGAGAACACGAAAGAAATGTATAAATGAAAGTGGCTAAGTAGTAAGTCACTTGATTTAAGTCCTTCCTTCTTTTCTATTATACATTGTGGTAGAGCTTTAACTTGTTAATTGAGAAAGAATGTGACAAATATTCATTTTCACTTCATTCATAAACTAACATAGAAGAATTAGGAGTGAGATTAAAGAGGCAATATTAAGTCTTGGAAACAATTTCTGCTTTCGTCTGACCTGGTGTAATAACATGTATGTTCTTTGTAAACCCTAATGGATCCTGCTTTTGTCTTCAAGGAAATTTTGTTCCCTAGAGAACAGCTTTACTAAAATTTATTTAAGAGAAATGTTATTTACTTCGATTCAGTTAGATGTTGTAGAAATATACTCAATAAAGAAATACTATTTTCAAAAATGCTTTTAAAATGTTTTAAATCAGGTACACAAGAGCTCTTGGGTCAGGCTTTCTATCATTTAACTTGGTTTTCCTTTTTTAAAAATACTTTCTTATTTACTTTTTCTTATTTTTTTAATATAACTCTGATTTCTAGATTACAAAATTCTAAAATTAATTGAAAATATGAAAAAGCATAAGGAAATAAAATGTTCTTCAAATTCTATCATTTTATGGTTAATATCCACTGTGTATACATCTATAAATGAAATCATGCTATATATTTTATGTTTATTCTGATTTTTCACTAAGGTTATGTAGTTATAATCTCATGCCATTATATACTTTAAAAAACAAGGTAAAAATGAATCTGTCTTTTAAAATAGCAGAGATTGACTTATTTGTGAATTATATGTACATTAGAACTTGATGACATTTTTCAACCTAAAATGCATAATTTTGAAGAGCAGATAGTGGATCAGGGATGGAAGGGTGGTGGTCCTGGCATGTGATGTCTACAGAGATCAAGACCAATTCATAGCTAGATGGTGAATAGCTCATTAGTTAGACATTAAATATCCTGTGTTCTAGACTAGATTCTATTGCTATAACGTAGGTAAGTCAATCAACAACAACAAAATTTTTAAATGGTTGCAAAATTATGCATCATGTGAACGTGCCATATTTTATACAACTAATTCCTTAAGTATGGATATTTAGAGTGATCCTAGTTTGTTAATATTAAAACAAATGGAACTTTGTTGTATATGAATGAGACCCTAAAGTGCAATCTTGGTCACTTACTCCTGAGAGACTATTTATTCCCACTGTTTTAATTCCTACTTCATGAGTCTTTTGATCTAGGTGCAAATACGGAAAGGCCATGATTCACAGTGGAAATAAAAATGCTAGGTTAAAGAGACCAAGGTTGAAATTCTCATTCTTCTGTCTATGTGTCTCAACATCGGGAATTTATTTAGTTTTTCTTAAAATAATGATGTAAGCATTTTATGAGATTATATAGAAGGTTTTCATTCCTCCTTCATCACATTTCTGGATATATATTCCACCCCTTGATGAGACAGCATGTCAAGAGCTGCCGGGAGGTGCAGTATCTGAAAAGACCAGGGGATTCAATGGTGATATGTCTCCTACTTCACCCATCTGCTGTACAGTGGTTTCTTAGTCCAAGGCAATGTCATGTTGGGTCTGTCAGTGGGTTTAATTCTTTAAAATTTTTAAATAGTGGTTCAGAAAAGGCTAAGCTATACACTTGGTATGTATTTGTTCTGTTCAAAATTAATGATTGGCTTTTTCAGGGTGGAAGGAATCAAATATAATCAATGTGTCTGATTTGTTTCTTTTAGATAAAGTACCATGTCAGGACTCAGTGTTGGTCTCTGTGGCTGGCAAGGTGGATATTTAGCAAAGCGGTAGCTAAATTAGCTTTGTGTTTTATTAGTCATAGCCATACATCGTTTGCAATCAGCCTTTCTTGGCTTTCACTCCAACCTTGTCTCTCATTAGGACAATTTTAACTTGCTTCTGACAGTTAAATACTTCCACCTGGCCTCCCTCATGGGGGTAATCTCCATTGCTATCAGTGTGCTTAATTCTATAACAGAATCTATTACCACCAGCCCTGTTACAGGGGACAGCAACCATTAAGTTTAAAGTAATGCTACGTTCTTCTCACTAGTGGATTATTTACCATATTGGTAAATGAGGTGCCCTTCATGTCCTTCTGAAGAACATAGATTTTTAAGCCTTACACAGAATATCTACTCTAACATTACTTCCCTGAACTTTTTGATCCTCTTTTTCAGAGTTTGCCGCAGGCATTTCTATGTAATGTAGTATGGGACAATATGTTTTCCATACTTCCAAGAGAAGTATATTAATATTGTTTCCTGAGATCCTTGCCAGAGTGTTATATCTTGTATAACAGGAGAAAGCCCATAACCCTGGGAAGGTTGTGACTTGGCTTTAGTAATTGGCGGTTAATGATAAGGTGAGGTGTGGGTGCACATGTTATCTTGAAAGGCAAGGGCTATTACCATAACTTTAAGCAAGAAGGTAGTCTCTGCAGGTCCAGAGAGAGTTTAGTGGAGTCTGGACTCTCAAGGCTTTTAAGTGCAGTGAAACAGATGTCTCAAGCCTTGTCTCAACACCCACTCTTTTCGAACCATGTTTTGTACAGCAAACATGGGGCAGGTAGAGGAGACTAAGAATTAAACTTCCCTGAACTTTGCTTCTCGCATAATTAGGTTCTGGTCCAATGTATTCGTTTCTCTTCCCTGGAACGATACTACTCTTTATAATTAAGTTGTGAACTTCTTCTTTAGGTTTTTCTACCCTCTGGCTATAGGAAATAAGTCTCTTCATGCTGCCAAACAGGACCTCTGCCTTGTATGCTTACTTTTATTCAGTGATTAATCACCTTCTGCTTTTTAATGTCTTCCTTCAGTACATAAAAGGCACCTAGCAAAAAAATATCAAGATACAATTATTCTTATAATTTGCACTTTCAAGGAACTTAAAAAAATATTATACCTGCCAGTGAATCTCTATCTCAAAGTTAATATGTTAACTACTGGAAAAAATTAACAGTTGCATACAACAGCCCGCTACCAATAGGGTCCTATTTTGCACCTGGGTGGCGGGTGGTCGATTTCCAAAATCTTGTTTTAGAGTCTGCTTGCTTGGACCACACATGGTACCAAAATTGTTATGGTGGTCTGCCTGGGAAATAGATATGAGACTGAGATTTTTATGCTCCTAGAATTTATAAGGGACTGCCTTCAGGGTCAACATCTGCGGAAGAGTGTAAGAAGCAAGATTGGATAGAGGAAAGAATTACAGTGTGATGTAGCTGTACCAAAGGTCTCAGTCAGTCATATGGGAGCTCTAGAGATGGGGCGATGCTTCAGATTTGATTGAAGCATGTGCACCAGGTGTTTAGATCCCAATATCAACCAGTCGTTAGATTCATGCTGATCTCCAGGATGGAGATGTGACCTTAGACACGGACATTCTTTTTATATGAGGACAATTTCCTGACAGTGAATTAGCTAAAAAGAGTCAGTAGCAAACAATCCCAGCTGCGGGGAAGGTGTGCCTCAGTCTTGAAGGGGAATCTAGGTGGCATAAACCATCACTCCAGTAAATGTACATATATTTTAAGTGAGATTAACGTTTGTTTTATATACTTTGTAAAATATTTCAAGTAAATATTGCTAATGTTAGCATAGAGTATCACCAACAACATGTGAATGTACAATTATCTACAAATTTATACACATACAGATATATTCATCATAAATTGGATGGGCCTCACATGCTTACATATTTCAAACAGTCTGAAAATATTATAATTATGACAAATTGTACTGTTAAATCATTAATGTTATTTTATAAAAATGATTATGGTTTTATTTTTTATTATAATAAAAGCTGATATTAAAAATCAGAAGAAAAAAGGGAAGGAAAAAACTTAACAAAGAGATGCTACATCATTTGTAGTCTTCAGTACTAGAGAAAAAAAAAAGGCAGAAATAATTCATAGTGGCCAAAGAGTTTTAAGAGAATAGAATTTTACAAATACTTTGGAGGAAAGAGAGGAAAAAATGTAAGGATGAAACATTAATAAATAAAGACTGGTAAATTAATGATAATTCTAAAGGATCTGAGCCACTGAGCTAATTTTTAAAAATTCATATTGGAAAGAAATAAAGAAATGAAAAGCTTTGGATTATTTAGCAATAATCAGGCAGAACTCAGAAAAGTACTTATTAAATAAATGAAAAATATAGTGACTATCCCTTACAGAAGAAATGAGTGTTAATTTAAAGATATTAATAACTTATCTTGGGTTTTTCTCTCTTTTGTTTTAAATATTTGTAAATTGATAGCTTCTACTTCTCATTGCCTCATAATTTCGCTCTCAATTTTGATTTTCAGACCATTTCTTTTCAAAAGAGATTTCTACTACTCCGAGTTGGAGGATACCCTGTTCTCCCCACCTCAAATGATTTCTTTCCCTGGTAGGCAGCTCAGTAGCAGACTCTCTCATAAAAATGTCAGAGATCTTCTCTCTCTCTGATGACCTGTGTTTGTCCAGCCCTGGAACTGCCTTCAGGGGCCTGTTACAAGCAAATATAACACCAAGCTCTCTGGAACTATGATATGATATTTTATATATATATATATATAATTTCATATATATGCAATTTTGTATATTTATAATTTCATATATATATTATTTTGTATATATATTTTTGTGTGTATATATACACACAAAATAATCTTGATCTAGTAATCTTCTTTCTATTAATCTTACCTGTTTATAAGAGCTCTACATTTTATAAATACCATCTTTGTAAGTGTCCAGTCTACTTTGCACTCTGATTTTGAAATTAAAATAAAACAAAACTGCTTGAGAAAAAGTGAAATAGTCATACTGTGCTCAGCTAATATTTTCAGGTTCATAGAATAAGTTCTCTCAGCTCTTGCTCCCAATCCTGGTAAAATGACCACTGCCAGCTTTAACATAAATTACTATTACTGATATTGAATCTCGATGAGATATTTTACTATAAGATCTATTTTTAAATTATCTTTGATCTATTTTTATTTTCAAATGTGATAGAAAAAATTTTGATTCATGACCACTCATATTTATACACTCTCCCCTGTACAAGATGTGTCCCAAAGAACTTTCCTTTATCAGAGTGATTTCTCAGTCATTTTTATACATATCATATTACGGAGTAACATGCAAAAGTTACGAAGTCATACAGGCCAATAAGATTTGCACTGTAAAGAATAGAGAACCTCTGAAAAGAACAAGGGTCTGGTGAATGTTAGCTACAGGACAAGAAAAGGTGTTAAGGGCTGACTTTGGTCCCCACCTCCCCACACACCTGATCCAGATGCTGAAGTCCCAGTCCCCAGCACCTCAGAATGTGACTGGATTTGGAGAGAGCCTTTAAGAAGTAGTTAAGTTAAAATAAGATAGTTTGGGTGGTCCGTGATTCAATATGACTAAGGTTCTTATAAGCAAAGGAGATTAGGACATGAACACATGCAGAGGGAAGACCATGTGAAGGAATGCAGAAGAGATAAGCCTCAGAAGAGACCAACTCTGCCCAATCCTTGACTGATTTCAGACTTCCAGCTTTGAGAACTGTGAGAAGATAAATTACTGTTGCTTAAGCCACCCAGTTTGTGGTACTTTGTTATGGCGACTCCAAAAAAAACTAATACGAAAGAAAAAATTCAAAATAGTTTAATGAAGATCGTGTTCTGGGAGGTACCTTGGGGTAGTCTGGAAGGAAAAAGAACTGAAATTAGGGACAGCTGCTTTGAGGTTTAGAGTTGAGGACAGAGTTTAAAAATGAAGATGGTAAAGCAGTTTGACCTGTAGTAGGTATGTAATCGCTATTGGCCTTTTTTTCTTTCCTTTTTGATAGAGGCTGCAGCAAAAATTTACTTTTAAATTCCATAAGTTATTTTTGTATATCGAATACATGTTCTTTGAATTGATACAGAGATTAGAAAAGCCACCAAGTGTTGATTTTAAAAGTATTATTAATGCTTATCAGCTATCGAATACTTACTATGTAATCAAAGTTTTAAATCCGTCTAATCACCATAAAGGGTGTGAATAGGCCGATAGATGTGAAACAACTTATCCAAGTTAACCCAAAAATTAAATTCTAGAGCTGGAATTTAAGCTAGATTAATTTAATCGTAACGATCAAGTTCCCTCTAGATCATACCATGCAGTTTCTCGAAACTCTACCTTAGAAAGCAGTTGACAGTTGTGGTTGACTGTTGTTGCCTTGCCAACGTCTCCCTTACCCATCTCCCAGTTTCTGTGAGTGTTGGTTGCTAGCAGGTGAATCACATCCTCTCCTTGGACTCACTTTCAGGGTTTGGGAGACAGTTTGCTTCAGGCTAAGATGGTTCTGAAGACATTCCAGTGCTAGAACATTCATGTTTTTAGACTGAGGCTGGACTTTATCTGCACACACCTTTGCAGCCTTCTTCACCTCTCCTATCTTTCTCACTCTCTTATATGTTTCATTTGAGCATAGTACTGTTGCCTGCCCCCCTCCCCCAGCTGAGGTTTCACTTTCTGCTGTTCTAGCTATTGGCTGTCAACTGCAGTCCAAAAATATTAAGTAGAAAATTCCAGAAATAATTTGCAAGTTTTAAATTGTGCTCCATTCTGAATAGCAGGATGAAATCTTGTTCAGTTTTGCTCCATCCAGCCCAAGACCTAAATCATCCTTTGTTTCAGATTCTCCACGCTGCAGACTCTCCCCACCTCTTAGTAGCAGACTAGGTTATCGGAATGACTATCACAATACAATGGCATTTGTTTTCAAGTAACCCTTATTTTAGTTCATAATGTCTTATTCACCTCATTTCGTCTCATCACATGCACATTTTATCATCTCATCATCACAAGAAGGATGAGTACAGTATAATAAGATAGAGAGAGAGATCACATAACTTTTAGTACAGTATAATGTTATAATCGTTCTATTTTATTATTAGTTATTGTTAATCTCTTACTGTTCCTAATTTATAAAGCAAACTATATAAAAAGTGTGTATATATAGGAAAAAACACAGTGTGTATAGGGTTTGGTATTATCTGTAATTTCAGGCATCCATCTGGGGTCTTGGAATTTATCCCCTGTGTATAAAAGGGGGAACTATATACCTTGATGAGTCTGGCTCAATAATCCTCATCCAGGTGCTACATTTCTAGAGGATCTGATCTAAAAGAAGGTTGTAATAACTAGCTAAATATGAATATGATTCAACCTCATTATAGGTAATTATAATGATATAAAAAATAAAACCTAGCAGCTTTTTGACATGTAGTTAAATATGTATCATATCACACAGAAATGATCATTGAAAAGACATAATCTGGAAAAATTGCTTATTGGAATCTATGATATTATGAAGAAAATGAAAAGTATTATTTTAACATAGACTTGCCCAGTTTTTGCCAGAGTCCTTTGCATGGTACATAAATGTCACAGTTTTTTTACATGTCCGAACTATTTTTGATTGCAGGTAATAGAATCGTGATTCAAATTAGTTTATTTCAAGAGAAAATTTATTGTCCTTTGTGCCTGTGGATCTCAGGAGTGAAAGTTTACTTTAGACATAGTTGGACCTAGAGGTTTCAGTTATTCTCTTCATCCTTTGAATTTATTTGACTTTATTTTATATACATATAAAGATGCTTTTTTAAAAGTAACTTTTCTAATGCTCGGGAAAAATTCTAAATGGCCTTGCCTCAAACATTTGCTAATTTTGAAATAATTATTGTGTTCTATGGTCTATGGTACTCTCATTGAACAACCTGGGCAGTGCATCTACCACTGCACCAAGAAGAGGCAATAGGTGTGTGGCCATGCGAGGTAGGGAGAAGTTCCCAGGGAAGCCATGAAAAGGAGCATGTGAATGTATTAAGCAGACTACTTTCATGGTAGTCTGCTAGTAATGTGATAGTGGGACATGAAATAGCTTGTGAGGTCTAATATGTTTTTAAAATGTGGATTATTCGAGTTGGAATAGTTTTATTAATGTAGGAGTATTCAGTTCCTTAAAATGCTAATGGAAACTTTGAATTTCTAAGATAGATATGTTATACATTATTTACATACACTTATTTGACCTTCAGACCTATATTTTCTGATGTATTTTATGGATCCAGACAGACTCGTGTTTAAAAACAGATATGTCTACTTATTAGCTATATAACTTAGAAAGTTAAATTCTTAGTTAAATTCTTTGGGCCACAGTTTCTTCAGCAGTAAGCCTAAAATAACTAAACGTACTTAACAAGTTTATTATGAGGATTGGAGAACATCTATTACAAATGCTTGGCTCTAGAAAAGTAGTTTGAATTGGGTCAGCTAATATCAATTTGGAAACCTTGAACGACTCCCAAAAGTGTAACTCGTTTTTATAAAATGAAATTAAAATACTTCTTTTTTTTTTGTAATAAGCTGATAGGAGATGAATATGGTGTTTATGAGGATTAATTTATGCGTTGGGTATAGGTTGCACTGGATTTAGAATGACAAGAAAGGAGCCTGAGATATGGAGGAATGTTGAGAGGTTATTACAATAAGTTGTGAATTGATGGGTACCTGAGCCAAGGGAACATAAGGCGATAATGTACAACTATTAAGAACAAACCATAAAAATGATTAGACGACTTTCAGAGTGATCCAATTCGGCAGTTTACCATGAGAATTTTATTTTTCAAATAGTCTATTTAATTGAATAATGATGGGTGTTTAAAAATGTGAAAGATGTCCTCTTTTCCCCAGGTTAATAAAATAATATACTGTGAAATACAATAAAATTAAGTTTAATCATCATCAGTAAAATCTTCCTTTATATACAATTACTCATTTTGTACAGTTCACATTTCTTATAATAGAGAATGATGTAAATAGGGATTTTACTTCATATGGAGATCATTTAAGAATAGTTTTATTTTAGAGTATGTACTTAGATAAAATGTCATATATGCAGTAATGATTGCATTTGAGAGAATATTGTAAAATTAAGTAGTCTATTTTCAAATACTTAGCAGAGTAATAACCATACCAAAACTAAAGATTCCTCAAATACAGAAATATATATCTAGGATTAGCAGTAGAAGAGAAGTTGAATTTAATATCTGGAAAATATTGTCACTGATTTATTTAATTTTACCTGCATTGAGATGATTTGTATTTGTTGTAAAAATACACCAAAAACAAATCAAGAAAATTCTTATTGATAGATTTGTAACTTACTATAAAATATAATAAGTATTTTCCTTAAGCTCATTAATAAGGAAAGATAAAAAGAAAAGAACACTTGTGATTTACAGAACATAACTGCTTCTTCAAATATTTTTTTAAATGGTTGCTTTTTTAGGTAAGATATTGCTGACTGCAAAAGAGAGGAAAAACAAAAACTGAGGTAACTCAAGTAATAAAAGAGAATGTCAAGGAGTCAAAGGAAATATTGGAAAACAAAGGTTTTAGAATGGGCAGAAACCTGGGCAGTTTTACAGTGTGTGAGGCTAAGCCATTACATGTCTCAGCTTTCAGCTTTCAAGTGTTGTACCACTGTGCTTTTGATATGTGGAAGGTAACCCAACTTGAATTAGATGTCAGCCTTAATTTAGTCAGCAGTGGCAGAGTCAGGGTTCTGTCACAGAGGGATCCATCTGCCCTTCTACTGTGTAAGACCCCTATGAGGTATATAGGATATTTGCTAAATCTAATAAATTTAATAAACTACAATTTGATCTTTAAACATGGTTAGCAAAAGAGATGTACATAAATTTATTAGCCATAAAAATAATCTTACAATTTCTGTTTTTTGTTGTTGTTCTTGTTTTTTTTTTTTTTTCTTTTTCCCTACGTAAATAGAGCTGCCCTCTGGGAACAGCCAGAAACACATCAGTCTCATAATCTGAATGTCTTGAGTTCTAGGTAAGCGTGAAAGATGAATTCTTAACCAAGAATCACTTCGAGTAGTATCTATTTGTAATATTTTGTACTGAAAATCTGTTGTTTGTGTGGTTTAGTTATTAGAACATTTTTTTTTTTAATTTACAAAGGTAATCTTAACATCAAATCCCAATTTAAACAACCAATTCAAATGGGGTTGTTTTGATTGAAGGGAGTAGGCTATTAACATTCCTACTTGCTTCGATTCTCTGCATTGCCCTTATGGTGATCCCCAAAATTCCTTTCCAGAGACCCATTTCACCACAGAATACAATTTGAAAGTCACTAGTATAGTGAAGAAAAAAAAAAAGAGTATAAGATTTCGAATCAAAGGTTCAGAGTTTTATAATATGCTAAGCCTGGCATATATTAACTTGAAGACAGGTTAAATTACTTAAATTCTCCAAATCTTCATTTCTTCAGGTAAAAACTGCAGATAATACCTGTGTCATCTTATTCACGAAGCTGACATATTAAATAAGGTAAGTCACCCACAGGAAACTATACAATATTATACACTGCTAATTGATATTACAATTGACATTTATTTCCCCCTTATAAGGAAATATCCAGACAGCTAGTTTCTTTAAGGGCCTCTCCAGTCTCCAATGACCACTTGCTCAACAATATCAACAGTTTCTTATCCTTTTAAATAATTATGTTGGCCTCCAAGGATATATTAGTTAGTGACAACCTATTCCCTAACAAAACATTAACTATTCAATTATTTTGACATCAAATAGCGTACTACAAAAGGGTTATTTATCTTCTGTGGTCCTAGAAGAGTGAAAAAAATGAACAAAAACAGAGAGAAAGGCTGCTAAATCATTAATTTGACCTCATCCCAGGAGCTGTGCAATTGAAATGTGAGAAACGAACTTCTTCTCCCTCGAAGTCTCATCTAAGGATATTCATGAAGATAGGGAAGAGTAGCCAAGGGAGATGGAGACTGAGGAGACAAAAGCACCTTCTTTAATGATATTCACTTGAGAATGATGATAAACTATGAGATGAGTGACAAACAAAAACTGCTTAAATTGAGGCATATATTTTCACTCTATTTTGGATGCTGGTACTTTGACAATGTATTTTAAGCTCAGTATTTGCTTTATTTATTTTTTTAAAAATTCACATTCAATTGTGTGAAAGCCACTCTTCTCAAGATTGACGTTTTTCCATAGTAATATTGTCTGTTTAGATTGGAAGCCACTAAGGCCCTAGCACATATGGCTGGAATACTCTATTTTTAAAGATATATTGTGTCTGTTAATACAAAGGTCATGGTGTAGGTTTTTGCACTTAGAATCAGCATGAGGATGTGCAACTGTTCTTGCAGATCTTGGCTCCATCAGCAAATAAATTAAAATAAACTGGAGGCTTGAAATAGAAATAATCCTCCTTCCAAGCATTTCATTTAGAGAATGACATCCTGTTTTCTTCAGAATATCATGGGTAATTCTGCATATGAATGAATTGGGGAATAAAAAAGGCCCAGCAAATGAAATACACAAAATAACTTAGAATTTCAGGCTTCAGTAATAAAAATAAGTGATGATGTGTTCTGTTCAAAGCGTGAAGGGAAAAGGAAACCTGAAACTTAGTTAAATAAAGTTTTAGAATTTTATAATTTTATTTGCGATGACATGGTAAGCTAAATTCTCATAGAGAATATAGTATATTGTTAGTATAATTTTCCACTCGTCATATGTGGAAAAATTTGATATACTTTGGCTATTAGCTGTAGAAGTCAGACCAGCTTTCTCATTATAGTCAGAAGTGAAATGTATTTTTACAAAATGGTTGAACCCAAGCATTATTCACCTGGAAATACTTTGATTAGGCTCCCAGATGAGTCTGGAAAGGCTTTGAACAAAGTCTAAAATAACTATCATCAAAGTTGTAGAAAAACTTAGTTTTCAATGAAACCCCCTCAGCATTTTTTTTAAAGAGTATATGACAATACATTAAATTAAAAAATAAATTTCAATTCATAATCTTAAATATATATATATATATAACTTCTATTATGTCATTTTTAAGACCCAGAAGTTACAGCAATCTTGGCTCATGTATGTCCCTAGTGCCTTTATGTTGGATTTTAATTCTCTTCTCCATTTAAAAAGAACTGAGAGCTCAGCCGAATCCCTGTCTCAAGTAAAGAAAAGATTAAGAAGGGTCTTTTATATCTTCCCTTCACCTAGCATAGAAAGATTTTTTTCAGACTTAACATCCTTTCAGGAAGTAGTGTGGAAGCTTACACTGGAAATGTCACAGCAATTTTTGTATCAAGATGATAATGATAATGATTAAAAATAATTATTTAGAACGTCAAGTCTGTAAAGTCCACAAGTGTGTGTGACATTTGATTCAACTATTGGCCAGATGCTCATTAAACTTTTCCTTTTTCTTGAACACAGTTAAAATGTTTTCTAGTCTTTTTCATTATAGGTCCAGTCATATGCGTGGTTGACACCAATAAAATATGAACAGAAGTGATGTGTCACTTCTGGTGTGGCAGTTAAGAGATGTTTCAAAATCTCTTTCTCTCCCTGTTTAGTTGACTGATTGTGGATTTGAAACCACATGTTAGAGATGGCCAAGTATCAGTTATACTGGTTCTCTGAATTTCTCCACATGTTAGAACCCTCATTTTCCCCATTCTTGGGGACCATATTGTACTTCCACATGAGTGGACAATAAACATTTATCTTGTTAATTCTCCAAGATTTCAGAGTTGTTTTATTACACAGTTAACATTACTTACCTTGACTAGTAAACACTCAAGATAGAAAGAGATAATATAAAGTAATTTAAAGTAATTGTGATACAAAAGCAGAGTGTAAAAGAATAAAAAAGCAGAATGTAGGCAGAAACTAATAAACACTGGGAACCAACGATAATGCCAGATATTTCAGAATCAATCACAGCTGTTCCAGGTGAAGGAAGAACTCCATTAGTAACAGGGCGATATCAGTTAAATGGGACAGAGTATCCTGGGATCCAATAGTTAATGAGTGTTGGTTGCCACAGACAGTGAGCAACCAGGAAAAAAAATTTAAATACTGTGATAAAAATGTTTCCTTGACCAAATGTCTCCAAAAAAGGAAAATTGATAGGGAAAATACAATTTCTTATCTCCTAGGAGATGAATTTTCTAGATCGTACTATTAGTTATCATAAAATACTGATGAGTCATGCACAGATTTTTAACAGTGTTGGCAGACCAGGTCAACATGTCATGACATTAGGGCAATGAATTTTGTAATAGTGATAAATCAAAATTTCAAATGGATCATAAATAGTATTTTGAGACAAACAAGGCTTCAAAAAGTAAAGCGTATGAACGATTAAGCAATAAAGATAATTAACAAATCATAAATCTAACAAATATTTATTTATTGAACACCCACTAATTTTCAGACCTTGTTCTCCATGTTTAGGATATGGGTGCCTACATTCTACATTTTAATAAGTTTAACTACTAAAGGAAATTTCAACCTGATGGTGACAGTCATGAGTCTAAATCTCCAAAGGAAAAACATCCTAATACTATATTTTGAGCAAGAATCAATAGATGCATAACTCAGATCATTAGTTAGTTTGATTTGGTATTCTTTAACCTTCATTTCTAGTAAGACTATTGCAAACCCATATAAAATATCAAATTTATATATTACTAGAACTATAAAAGATATCGAAACAGTTAAAGCTATAAACAAAGTTATAAACAAAACATTAACTCTAATAAAGACATATACTTCCCATAATGGTTATATGTAAGTGATTTAATATGTTAAATCTTTTTGTATTAATTGTTTTTGCAATGCATTTTACCTGTGGTTTAGGATATTTTAAATATTCGAAGGCACCCAAAATTTAAAAAAAAATGAATTCAGTTTAAATTGTCTAGGGATTTTTAATCAATAAAATCTGTAGATAATGATAACATAAGAAAATTTGGTTTTCAATGTGTGTGATTAATTTGGTCTGAACTCGTGGGAGATCGTTCAATATGACTCTGCATTTGCCTTTTTGCAACTCTACCTTCCGAAAAGTCCTAATTTAAGATAAATGTGGAATGTTGATTGGTTAATGCTGTATCAAGCAGATACTCAGGTATCAGAAGTGTTCATTGTTAAACCTCTGATTCATGGGTTTTAGCTGTACTCAATTGGCATATTCTCCAATTGAAAATAGTATAAACTAAAGTGAGAAATGATAGGGACTCTATTCCTAAATTGAAAAGGTCCACATGTATTTCCTGTTTATTTCTTTCAAAGGTATGTTCCTCCTGAAGCAGAGCGCCTAAGATTTGCATCTGAGATGTTGCGAGAACTCTGAACGGAATTTCTGTTTGACCGAATGCAGTACCACTTTGCATGCTTTGAATTTTAGTAAAATAGGTACATTTTGTTTGAATTTTCTTTCTAATTCCCAACCCAGGACAAATTGAAATTGAGTAAGTGGTTGTGTCACACACAGGGTCTTTATTTAATGTATTTAACAAGAGAAAAAAATGTGTATTTACTTACTTAAGGAAAGCATTCATTACATATTTACAAACCCATGTCTAACTGTATGCTATTTTCCCAACTGAAAATAATCCCAAGGGTTCTACTATTCTTAGGAAGATTAGAAATGGGGTCCACAGTTAATTTATTCCCCCCAACCCCTAGTCCATGACTGACTGTGGAAGCGGTGATCTATGATATTTGCACCTCTTAGTAAACTCCTTCCTCTCTCCTCCCCTTCTTCTCGCTTCCTTTCTCTATCTCCCTCTCCCTCTTTTGTGTCTCCCTCAATCTGTCTTTCTTCTTCTTTTCTCTGTCTCTCTGATCAAGCCACAAAAAATGGGATATTTAGTTGGAATTTTTATTATAAGCAAATCGATATTGACCTTTACTCTTTATATAGATTACTAGTAAATGTGTATTACTACATTTCACGCTACAGGATAGGAAAGTCTACCTCAATAGTAGTTTATACATAGTTCTATAAATTACTTTTATATTTTAAATTCTTCCTATGTCAAAAATAAGATTTAACCTGAGCTTCTTGCAATAATAAAATATAAAATATTTGAAGGGGAGATAGTATTATAGAAAAATTATAGTCTAATATGGTTTCAACTGATCAATCTAACTTGATTCCCATACATCTAACAACAACAACAACAACAACAAGGATGTATTCTTATTGTCTGTTAAAAGAAAGTATATATCCATTTGTTAGGAGAGAAAAAATAATTTTGCTGCTATTTGATTTTAGAAGTATCATGTATATTTTTATATAAGGACATGCCTATTCAATCTTCCTAATTACCCATTTCTTACACTGAGCAGTATGAGTATTGAAATATGATCCAGAAAAATGTCAAGGTGTTAAAATAAGGTGGCTGAGGTACAAAGATGAAAACAGGAATAAAACTTGGGGGAAGGTAGGACAATATATATGTATATTGTCCCACTTCCTTATCACTTTCAAATAATGCTTATTTTAGTCTTTTTTTTTGGGGGGGACAAGGGTTGCTTATAGCAAACTCATAATTGTTGCCTTGCTTAATATTAACATTCTGAATGACTTTTATAAATTATTTGATTTTCTATTTTATAACTGTGAAATAAGATAACGATTGGCTTCTTTTTAAAAAATAAGGAAATTGAGGCATGAAGTTGTTAAATAACTTGTCTAAAGTAACATAAACATGAAGGATTTGGTTTCAGGTAGTCTGACTTTAACACTTTTGTCTCAGAACTACTGTACTATCATGACTCATTAGGATCTAAATAATGCAGTTTCTGGTTTCTAGTTGATGAGTGATCTCTTTGCTTTCATAGAGACAAAGCAAATAAAGTCATAAAATCATGAGACTAAATTTGCTTCTAGGAATTCTCACCACCTCTTAACCTGAAGAACTGTTTCAAGGAGGCTTATAGACTAGGACAAAGTGGTCTTAAGAATTATCTTTGCATTTATTCAGATAATTGGTTGAAACCCTCAATTTTCATGTCATAGATTGAATAGATAATTTAGCATTTAAAATTCTAAAGCTAGGTGTTAGATATTAGCTACTTTAATTGAAATAGAAATTTATTAAGCCTACCAACTTAGGGCCTTTCATGAAATGTTAGCTGTAAAGAGTTTTCCCCTCATTCCTAGGTTATTAAATAATTGACCGATCTGAATCAAGTTATTTAGCATAGTCCTTTCCAAGACTACAGTCAAAATTATTATGTAGAGTTTTGGTACAAGTGATAATAGTAGGTTATTTTTTCCATTTTTCACTTTCTTGTCAAGCAATTACTTTAACCAATAATTAAACTATCTGTAATCAGTGGGCTACAAAAAAGAAATGATTTTAGTGTTCTTTGATCACTGCCATTTACCATGCTGGTGAATTTCCTTTTTTTTTTTTTTATTCCTAAATGACACCCCCCGAAAATCTCACAGATTTTAATCTCTTTCGATTTTCAGAAACTGAAGTCTAGTCTAGCCTATTTAAAAATTCCAATCCCATACCCCAGCTTAAATCTTTGTGACTTCTTCCTTTCCCATTCATACTTGTTTAGGCTTGTGCTCACATGCCCTGGAATGCAAATAAGTCCTTTTCCTGAAATAGTTAAATGCCTTCCCTTCTTTCCTCTTCTTGTAGTCTACTCTTCCAGCAGGCTGGGGTGGAGGAGAGGAGTGGAAAGGGCTTTTCACTGATATTGGCTCTCTGACAACACATGGTAGGGCAAGTTTCCAAATGCTGAGCTGCTTGTATGATTGTTATGCGAGGACCACAGGGAACCTCCTACTGCACAGTTCATTGTCTTTGAAAATTGTTTGTATTCAGACTCCTTCACCCTACATGCTGTCCACCCCCCACCATAGTACTGTACAGTTGACCCACAGGACACGTCTGTGTTCCTGTCTTACCAATGTGAGTACTGCAGCCTGTTCTGTGGACACCTCTCTGACCTATTTTTCTCCAGGTCTCTTCAACCTTTGTTCAGATAAGCGCAGGAAGCAAAGCACAATCTACTATATAAAAAGATTCCCAGCTATGAAATAAATGCCTGTCTTTCTTTTGTGTGTCTCCACCCCACCACCATTCTCTATGAGTGGTTCTCCTGGATTCCCTTTATTTGCCTTGAAGGTAGTAACATGACTCTCATTTGGAAACAGAAAAAACATCAGTCATCCTCCCCGTAGTTAACACCTTATTATAGTTGTGCACATATATGTGAAAGAGTGGGTAAAAGGAAAGAGATTAAAAGTTTGAATTCAGCCATGTCCTTGTTAATTCTATAGGATGTGCTTGCTCCTCTTCCTCACATTTACTATTACCAAATGATTGATATTCAATACATTTTGATCTCATAGTATAGAAACACAACAGATTTTTGTATATTGATTTTTTTATCCTGCAATTTTGCCAAATTTATTTGTTAGTTCTAAGAGTTTATGTGGTAGTCTTCAGGGTTTTCTATATATAAGATCATATCATCTGCATACAATGACAATTTTACTTCTTTCTTATCAATTTGAATGAGGTTTATGTCTTTTTCTTTCCTAATTTCTCGCTAGAACTTCTAGTACTATGTTGAATAGAAGTGGAGAGAGGGGCATCCTTGTCTTGTTCCTGATCTTAGAGGAAAAGTTTTCAGCTTTTCACCATTGAGAATAATGATAGCTGGTTTTTGTCACAAATGTCCTTTATTATGTTGAAATACACCTAATTTGCTGAGAGTTTTTATCATGAAAAAATATTACATTTTGTCAAATGCTTTGTCTGCATCCTTCAAGATGATTATATAATTTTATCTTTTATTTTGTTAATTTGGGATATCACATTTATTCATTTGTGAATGTCAAATCATCCTTGTACTGCAGGAAAAAAAGTCCTACTTGATCTTGACGTATGATCTTTTTACTATGTTGAATTTAGTTTGCTTGTATTTTGTTGAGGATTTTCATATTTAAGTTCATCAGGGATATTGGTCTATTGTTTTCTTTTCATGTAGTATCCTTGTCTCGTTTTGGTATCAGGGTAATGCTGGCCTAGTATAATGAACTTGGATGTTTTCCCTACTCTTCAATTTTTTGGAAGAATTAGAGAAGAATTGGCATTAATTCTTCTTTAAATATTTGATAGACTTCACCAGTGAAGCCATCTGGTCCTGAACTTTTCTTTGTTGGGAGTTGTTTGAATTCTGATTCAATCTCCTTACTCATAATTAGTCTTTTCATGTTTTCTATTTCTTTATGATTCAGTCTTAGTAGGTTGTACAGTTCTAGAGATTTATTATGATTTTTATCTGAGAAATACTTATAATTCTTTTATCTGGACTTTTTAAAAATATTTATACTCTCTGGCACTCTTGCATTTTATTTTTTTATTTTTATTTTCCTCTTCATGCTGAAAAAAATCCACACATTTGTTCTCCATAAGATTGATTAAGACATCTGCTGATTCAAGTAAAACTTTTGTTATCTACTATCTCTAATAGTGGATTTCAAATATAGTGTATACAAAATAAGACATTGTGTGGCATGTCGTGTATGTGCATGTTTTCAAAGGAATGGCTGTCATACTCTAGCCCACATATTCTAATATTAGCCCAGATTAAAGATCATCACCCAGTTTTATGTTTATGTAGAATTTGAATATTGATATCAGCAGCAGTCAATAAGGATAGTCAGTTGACTATACATGTTTTTGCTTCTATATTATTTAATTTTCCCTCTGAATTATCTATGAAGATTCAGCAAAAGTCAAAACACTCAGAATTAAAAATTAAAGTCCAAACTATTGCCAAATTTCAACAATATCACTATCTCATAGAATTGACATGAGAATTGCAGTCTGCAACTATTGTAGGCTTGTCGATTCCTAAAGTATTGATTGCTAGCCAGATATCATATAAAACTGGAATCTGCCTAGCCTTCTGTTGCCCTAATGTTATATGCTAGCAGTACACACATATCCTGAACAATTTCTTCTCTTTTGTACTCATTAAGGAACACCACGCAAGGATATCAGGGCCTAAATAGCAAACGAAATTGCTTATAAAGAGATGCCTAGAAAAGAAAGTCACTGTGCTGTCCTTTTTCTCAGAAGTGTACCAGATGTGGTGGGTGTGTGCAAAGGGGCAGGAAATAAGTACAATATAGAGATAATAGATGGTTGGACTCTTTCCTGAGACTATTATCAATTAAGATGATAAAACAATGTAAGCAGCATTGAGGACATTATTTTATATTATGGCAAGAAGGCAAGCAGCCAACACATTTAAAATATGTATCTCAATTTAATTGCTTGGTAAAATTAGGCAAAGTGATAATTCAGCCCTAAATTACATAATTTGAAAATGGAATTTCATTTACCAGAAACTATTTCTATTTACTTTTATTCATAAAATAGCATCAAAATACTGTATATAAAGGTAGAGCAGTAACTTCATGTATGAGTCATTTTGCTTACCTGGTAGATGTTCTGACCATGTAATCATAGGTTATGACTCTTGGTTAATAAATCGTGATAATATCTTACATTGTTTGCAAGGAAAGTACATATATATATATATATATATATATAGCTTATATATATACACATATATTTGTAATATATTATATATGTATTTATAATATATATGTGTAGTGTGTATATATATATAAATATATATGTATGTATATATTTCTAATAGTTGTACCCAAACATTTTTATCCCTCAGCCAATCTAAGAAATGAGATGTGCAGAATATCCTTGAGGAGAAAATAAAGCATAGTATTTTGAACAAATATCAAACTTAAAATGTTTATAATTTAGAGAAATAGTTGCTATTATTAATAAGTACTGAAATAAGTTTTTATATAGATTTTAGGGGTGCTGTGGTTAGTATTAAAATTCAATCAAATTTGGGTCATATTTAAATAAAAGTTGATTTTATATGTATATTTTATTGCTTAGGATTAAAAAATTATAATTAAAAGCTTTGAGAGAAAACTATAGAAAAATAATTTTAGGTCTTTAAACATGGAGATATTTTCAGAAATGGAAAGTTTTGCTCTCCAAATTCTTTTCTTTAGATATATTGTGTTAATTTTATATATTATTATATCAATTATATTCAATTATTTGATTTAATTGCATTTCAGTGGTTTCAATTTTACCAATTAGATTATATATATTAGTACAAATATACCATTACAAGCATATTCTATTAATTATATATTAATATTAACTATGAAATAAATATACAATTAATATCCCAGTCATTATTTATTTTATAAAATTCAGTTTATTCTTGCTAAGTTAGTTATAAGCTATTTAATATTAATAAAGTATGTTTTAACATTGAGTCTACTTTTTGACATTTTCTGATTTTTAATAAGTGGTCTGTAAGTATTTTAGGAGGAAATGTGAGTCACTATTAGTCACCTTAAGAGCAAAGGGGGTAAGGATTCCAGATGTTTAGCTATGGGGTAAAGACAGTTGAGTTCGGCCTGTCTTAATCCTTTTTCCATGGTTAGTGAGGAAACCTTTCTTAAAGGTACCCTTAGAGTGGTTGTTACAGTGGGTGCACATTTGCTTACTTTTTGCCTTCTTAGTTTAATGATCTTACCTACTCAGTTATATATACTTACACTCAAGGAAAACATTTTTTTGATAATAAAATAAATGTAAAGGTGAAGTTTTCACTTTTAATAAAATGAAAGCAACTTTTTCATTATGAAGACATAAAATGACTAATATTTAAAAATTGAACTAATCTATGATTAATAACCCTCAATTAGAAATCTTTTTTTTTCAAATCCTCTCATGGTATTGCTGTATAACAATGTTTAAGATTTAAGAAAGGCAAACAAAAAAGACTTGGAGAAAATGCTAGGGATATTCATTACAATATTTGCACAGGTCATCTAAAGGCACAAGAAGTTGAGATGATAACACTTAAATATAGTTGTATATTTTTGCACCAAATTTATGTACAATGTTTTCTTATCTGTGCATCTTGGAAGAAAGACCCAATCTTCATTATTACTATCCATTCTTTTAAGTTTCTCTACTTTATAACACATGTACTAGAGAACTGAAAATGCTCACATCTGCAGAGGAGAATAGCACTTTCAGTCTAGATAAGAGGTCCATGGAAGTCGTATTTTGCAGTGGCAATTCTATTTTGTTGTTTGTTTGTTTTTTTGTTTGTTTTTTGTTTTGTTTTGTTTTTTGTTTGTTTCCAGTACATCATAGATTTTATTTTATGATGATATAGGTATACCTTGTGCAGCAGCATTTCTAGATATTATCTGTTTCCTCAACGTCATTAGAAGAGAACTTTTTTCCAAGAAGAAACAAATTTTAAATATTTATCATAGAAATATAATTTTTCCATTATACATTCTATGATTGATGTTTTCTGTAGTTTTCCAAGTATACTTTTAATTATTTAAATTTAGATTGGTGATTGTTTTATTAATCACCACTATTATGATATTTTTAACTTAATAATTAAAAATATAATCTGTGAAAAATTTCAGATAATGGAAGGATTTAAGCAATAGAAAGCCATCATTATTTTGAACTACATACTATAAAGAAATAGGATGGATGTATCATCTTTTTTTTTTTCTAAGATATCCCAAGACTAGAGTAATTCACCCAATAAAATATAATAGGAATGGTTTTATAGATTGCAAAATTGAGGTCCGACAGTGTCAAGACAGGAGGTGATAGAACAAATCAATGGACCAGAAAGGACAAAACTTGGACATTTCTATTATTCTAACTATTACTCAATGAAAATGTGTTGAAAAATGAGCTAAAAGCTGAAAGTTGTATGGTGAGTTAAAATCATGCAGATAGCCAATATGTAAAAATTTGAAAATGTACATCTTCTGTATCTTTCTTTTTTAATTTGGCAGTTTCTCCTGATTACATATTTATATTTGGTTTCTATTTGACAACTTTTTATTTTCCTCAACTGTTTAAAATAGCCTTGCGCTCATAGATATCTTTGAGTTGGATTTATGAACAAGTGAAATTATAAGAAGAGTCAAATACCATGAAGCAGGAAAACAGCCAATAAGCAGAACTTAATACTATATTTGTTGCAATTTAACTGAAATTATTATCATTTTATGTTTTAAAGATAAACACTAAATTTTTTTATGCTAAACAATCACTAAATTAGAGTATAATATAGAATCCTTTAGCTACCAAAGAGAGATTCTTTTGGAGGGGTAAACATCTCCATATTTGTCTATTTGGTTTATACATTTTATTTTCTAAATCTTCGAAGGTGTTTAATTTTTAACTTTGGAGAATAAATTGAAGAAGAGTAAAATTGACAATAAAATATAGTAAGCAAATTCAACTTAACAGAATATTTTAGAAGTATGCTAACAAAAAATGGTTTGCACTAAAAAATGGAACTCAAAGTAGTGAGTAGGAAAAAAAATGGATTATGTAGGAAAAATAGATTATGTTTAATACCAACTGTTGTCTATAAGATATTAACGAAAAGATGTTCGCTTTCTCTACAAAGACTTTAAAGAGATAGATGATATGACTGTTGGGGCATGAAAAATATAGCCTAAAACCCCAGAGCATTTAGTATACTATGACATTATATGTAAGTAGGCTGATTTAGGGGGAGAAGTAAGCGGATCTGTGGCCCTATCCTGAATGAGACATTGAATAGAAAGTTAGATGAGTTCAAAAGCTGGAACATGAATAATGATATGTATAGGTAAATCCCAGCTTGTGTATTGGGAACTTTGGGGTACCATAAACCTCTTGTGTCTCTTACTGGCATGGAAGCTGGTGAGCTTATGTTTTTCAGTATTAGCAGATTCACATTGCTTTGTCTGCTACCTATCTGAGTATATCTCTGCAATGACAGGATGTATGATGGAAGGCATTGGAGTTTGTGCGTCAGGGTGTGGTTGCCATTTGAATCAAGACTGTAGCACTTACCAACTTACCATTCCCTATGACCTCTGAGGAAAGAGACCATCTGATGGGGCAGGGAGTGATGTCTATAGTTGACAAAATTTACTCAATAGAGAATGCATGATAACATTTTTAAATATGCAAGAAACAGAAAAGTCAGTACGTTTCTTACAATCCACACGTTTTAGAAGAGACTGAGAATATGCTAAGGAAGAAACATAAAAAAGGAAGTATCGTATATGAAACAGGAGATCCCCAAAGGTGAATTTTGGAAGGAATTCTCAATATTTATAGCTGTACAGTTGGAACTAGAGAAGAAATACAGCTATGGAAAGTTGGTGTCCAAGAGGGAAAGAAAAAACTTGATATCGCTGGACACTTAGAATAATTATTGTGCTTTTTGACAGATCTGTTAGAGCATATTGGAAATTAGCTACAGAGACAGACAACCAAAATGGGTAATAAATAATTGTGGAGAAACACTTTTACAAGAACAGAGACTTAGTCCTTGTATATTACATACTTAATAATAATGTAACCATCCAATATTGATAGCATGGGTAGCGTAAGAGTTTTGGGATACAGGCTTGAGCAGAAGATTCAAAAGAGCTAAATAACTCATAACAAGATATCAATCAATATTCTAGGAAATGTATAAATATAGAAATAACAATATAAGCCTATTATTTTAGAAATATGGAGATTAAGGGCAGAAGAAATGCTCATGCATATTGAAAGTTACTGACTGTGGAAAGTGAAATCAGGGGACAGAGGAGTGTGAAAAGGAGATAATGATTTTCGACATGCTTTGTAACGTTAGTCAAAAAATATGTGCTTGTTTTATTATTAAAAATAATTTTTAAAAGTAAAACATTAATAATATACATATTTAAGGATGCATTTATTTCATATTGCTTTTTTATGCATCTTACTCAATTCTAATAACAGTTATTAGTCCATATATTTATGAGGACATATCTTCTTATCCAGAGTTTTTAGATAGGAATTAGAGCCACAAGAGATTAAGTAATGAGCCTAGGGCTACAATTTCATAAATATAATCTGAGTCTTCTTCTGGGTTAGTGTTTTATTTATACACATTTCTGTTAAGATTTTGGTTGGTAGTTTTAGTATGCTTTCTACAAAGGTATATTTTACTAAAAATGTCTAAATACAATGTTTTATCTCCATTGTGAAAGTACTTGTACAATATAATATGTTAAAACCTATAAAAAATTTACCTACTTAGTGATTCTTATGTAAACACATATTTATATATATTTTGTATATGTAAGGGAAAGTCAGTGACACAGTTCTCATATTTGCTTTGAATGTTTGGTCAAAAGTTTTATCTAGGCTTCCATCTAGTCAGCTTTTCCAAACATCTCTGATAATTTCTATGATGAATTAATTCATCAATCCTTCATTAGATTATTTCACCAACAAATATTTGTGCCAAAAGGTTATGCTGGGTTCAGTGCCTGGGTTTGGCTATAAGGGGAGAATAAGGTAGTCAAATAAGGCAATAGACAAACAAACAAACAAACAAAAATCAATAAAAAAGCATGATTGCTAATTAATAATTTTAATTATGGTTTTGAGGAAATATGTTTCTAAATTGTCCTCTAATTAATTAAAGAACATTTATTTCTAGTAGCACTGTGACAAGCAAATTAAACTTTCTCTGTTAATTGACCTCTGTATTAGTTTCCTAGTGCTGCCCATAAAATATCACAAACTTGGTGTCTTAAAATAGCAGAAATTTTTTCTCTTAATTGGAGGCTAGAAGTCTGCAATCAAGGTGACAGCAGGGCCATGTTTCCTCTGAAAGTTCTGGAAAAGAATCCTTCCTTGCTTCTTCCTAGCTTCTGCTGGTTACAGGCAATGCTTGGCATGTCTTGGCTTGTAGCTATATCTCTCCAATATCTGTCTCTATTTTCATATGGCTTGTGTGTGTGTGTGTGTGTGTGTGTGTGTGTGTGTGTGTGTGTGTGTGTGTGTCTCACATGACCCCCTTAAAAGGACTTCAGTCTTATATTTAGGGCCACCTCTAATCCAGTAATGATCTCATCTTAACGAATTATATCTGCAGGGACTCTGTTTCCAAATAATGTCACATTCTGAGGTTCTGAATGGACATAGATTTTTGTGGTAAACTATACAATCCAGTACAACATTATTTATAGCTTAGAGTACTAAATCTATCTTTTATTTTATTAGAAATTTTTATTTATTAGAAAAGTAAAAAAACTTTGGAATCAGAAAAACCTAGGTTCAAATTCCTTTCTTCCTTTTTGAGCTTGGGTCAGTTAATAATCTACTGTTCTTTGTAAAATCTAGATGATAGTCATCTCAGGTAATGTCAGATAAACTGATTTATCTCAAGCAAAGCAATCTAAAGTAGATGTCATCTCCTCCCTCTCAATATTTGTATTTTTAAAGGAAGAGAGATTATAACAAATCTATCCAGAGATAAAGAAGTGATTATTGTGTCATGTTGGAGAAAGTAATGGAACAATATAAAGTTATTTGGACTGAGTCCATATGCTGAGAATATATGAATAACACACTATCTATGGGGGAAATCATAATTATGAAAATTCCTTGTTATTGGAGTGGAAGAATAATTGCCACACAGAAAAAGCTTGTTCTCCTAAGCACTGACCTAAGACTTGACTTTGTCGGGACTCCACTAAAACACCCCATTGCTGAGACTTTGACCTCATTCTCCAGAGATAAATCAAGCATTGATAATGCAGTTTATATTCATTTTGTACTTGTCTGAAATGAAGACTTGGTGTGATATGAAAAGGAATTTTTACAGAAACCTCAAGTGATTTGCTGATGAATGACTTATCATGGTTGCAGGTGTCCTTGCAGTAATGTCCTACTGGTGTCCTTGCAGTAATGCCCTACTGGAATAAACTTTACATTGCCTCTGACTTGGGCCAATTGTTACCGCATCCACTTTCTTTCTTTAATTTTTTAATGAGCACATCCTGACCAAAATGCCCCTGTTAATCGAGTCAGTCCCCATTGTACTGCATTGGTGAGTATTCTCTGCCTAGGTCTCCCTCCCCTCTCACCAATTTAATCAAACCCAATTTAGCTCTCTGATGCCACATAGTTCAATTTGACACCTTCGATTCTGACCTTGTTCTTGTCTTATCATTCTTGAGAATGCAGTATCAAGACTCAGCAAGGAACTATTTGTCCCTTGATTATATCTTCAGAAAGTTCAACAGCTGAGTTATCCGATTGATTTATACTTTATTTTTCTATGTGACTTTTTTAACAATGGTTTACTTGACCTAGCAGAAAAATTTTCTTCAGTATTATTATCATCTTTACTTTTTAAATTTCTGTAAACTTGGCTTTATTCCCTAAGTTCTGCTTTTCAAGAATCTGGGTAAGATCATGTGTATTCATTGCCATCTGGGGCAATATAAAGGGGGTGTATAGAGAGTCAAGGGTTATGAAAATAACCTTTCCAATTCCTAAAGTCCTTTAATAAGGTGAAGGTGGGATATAATTATAACAATATTTAATACATTTTATCAAACTCTGGTCATTTTTCAAATATTTATATACATGAAAAATAAAGAAACTCTTAGGATAATCTATTTACCAAAATACATAATCAAATAACTATTGATACAAAGAAGTTATAATTTTTTAAAGAAATTTAGGAGTTATAGCTTAAATAGTCATAATCTTAATATTTTTATTTGAAGTGGAGCTCTTCATTTTTATATTCTGCTATTTGTGTTCTTCAGACTTAATTTATGATTTTGATGTCTGTAAGCAAATTAAAGACAACTCTTTACAAAAAGTCATGTCTCAGTAATGTTTAAAGTACAACAACGGTTCCATTCGGGGCTTTCAGAAAATAAACTTTTGAAAACCACTAAAATACAACTATCTTTATATGTTATGCCAAAACTATGGTGAGGTCCCAATAAATATATCATGAATATATAATATTATCTATTCTAGAAATATTAGAAATACAGTCTAGTAAGGAGCACTTAAATGTGAAATGATCAAGTCGAGAAGAGTTGCATACATAGAACAATCATATCATCTCATTTTTTTAATAAATCATGTTCGTGTGGCCCATATGTTATTTTAAAAATACTTTTTTTACCCATACATGAAGATGAATACTTGAAAAACAGCAACAGATCATCTTCTGTAATTTAGTGTCAGTTTACTGTTGGACTACTCTTGTTTTTGGTGAGAATAATAAAAAAGGTGAAGTTTGTGTAATCATCATTATGAAAACACTTTTATGTAAATAATATATATCATATTGTATAAAATTAATAAAAATATGGTATCTTTAGCCTTTACTCATATTATGCTACTTGAATATAATGTATTTGGATAATATTAATTGCTTCACTGAGCATTTAAACCATAATGTCTATCATTTTTAACTACTTCGTGTAAGAAAATGTTTTATGAAGAATGCTTTTGCAACATTTAAAACTTATAAGATAGTACCCTGAAAGTTACTTCTGTCACTCATATGATAGTTTAAACCAAAAACTTTTACAGAAGCATTGTGTTTAATATTGAAAAGAGTTCAGTAGAAATTAAACATTTATTTCAACTGGTCTGTTTCCTTTCATTAGATAATTAATATTATGTAATCTTTTATATTGTTTATTTTGCTTTGGCTGTCTGAAACCTAAGAGCCATATGGATGGAATGATTAATTACGGAAATTATTTTATCTTGGCTCTAGTAAAATTACTACATGTGTTTTTCTAAAATTTAAGTTATCTTTTAATTATCCAAGCAGTACATGTACAAAATGTCCTTTTAATTTTGAAAAATAATTATAGATAAAAGTAAAGATTATCCTTAAAGTTTACACTAATCCCACATAATGACCAAACTGAACTCTTTAGTTATCTTTTAGTTATCTCTCCTGGTTCATTTGTACTAGTATTTCCTTAGTTTAGATCTTGAGATATAGAATCAAATATATGAAATGCCAATGTATGCTTCCAAATTGCCTTAAGAGTGCAACAATGTACACAGCAACATCTATCCATTCATTAATTATTTCAAGAATATATATATTCTTGTGTGGTATACCAGTTATAACATATTTTTGTTTTTCCAGATACATTGTATACCCTTTTGTGCCCTATTCTCTGGCCCAGAAGGGTCATCTATTTAACCATATGAATGGGCTTTCTCATCCTCTGGCTTCCAATTGAGTTCAACCTCAAGCTGTGACAAAAAAGCAGAAGGAGGGAAGAAAGTCAAGTTGAGGATCCTTTCCTGCTTGGTTTCCTTGGGATGATTATGTCCCTGGAAAGGAGGACACAGCTTTTCTCTTAATTTGCATAATCACTTTATCCCCCTTGATCTTTTGAGTATCAGGGTAAGAAGAGCCTCATGCTGCTAGAGCTGGGGAATTAAAATATCCATTTATGATCTTCCCTACCTGATCATACCTATTAAGTTTTCCCTTCATTAAATATTCCTTGAATTATCTTAAATAGAGTATGGCATCCATTTCCTTCTTGGACAATAACTGAGCCAAGAGCCTTTTAATTGCGAAATTCTGTTTTAACTGCTAGGAATTCCACAGAAGAAAAACCAACAGGATAAAAAAGTAACAGCTTCTTCAAAGAAAAGCCAAGGCCCAGAGAGCTTCACTGGTGAATTCCAGCAAATATTTAAAGAAGAAACAAATTGAAAATATGAAAGAATTTTTAACAAAAGATAATTTTATAAAAAACAGATAGTTTAAAATAAACAAAAAATTAGTTTATAATTCTGAGTAAACTATTTGTGCTGGGCTCTGATGGGTGCTTTTCTTTTTGGTCTAGGCTGAGCTCACACATGCATTTGTAGTCAGCTGCTAGTTGGCTGAAGCTGGGCTGGTCTAGGATGGTCTCAACTGAGAAAGATCATCTCTTGTCTATATGGTTTCTCAATCCCCAATAGGTTAGCCTAGGACTGTCTGCATGGCAAAGAGGCAGGATTATATAAGAGAGAGGAAACATGCAAGTTTCCTGGTATGTGAGCTTGAAAATGGTGTATTATAATTATGTTGCATGTTATAGCCAACAGAAGTCACAATATCAGACGCCCTCAATGAAAGGAGTTGTAAAGTCATAGTGTATCAGTTGGTTTTCTGATTGCTCTAAGGTATGGTACTATATTGAGATCTCAAAGCAGGTTGCTGATGTCAACATATAAGATGCATAGTAGTGATGATATCTAGTTAAAACTTAGTGGGAATTAAAGTATAAATATAAATGATAACTCTGTTACCATAGTTATTTGTTAAAAAAATGTATTAATTGACATCGATGTACCTAAAGAATATGGCCGATTGACATAAAGTGGATTATTTTGTCCACATGATTACTGAGAGACTCTTATTCAGAAGAGAATTTAGTGAGTTTTAAATGAGTCACATTTCTTACAATGTGGGCACACTCATAGATAGTATCCTTGCCACATATCCTCTGGTCATGTTTCTTTCAATTTAAACCCCTGGCCAAACATTTTGCTATTGTCTATGAATTAATGCTTCTCTTTTTCTAGACTAAGTAGATCATGAGATATACAAGTTGGATTTAAAACTACTGACAACATTTTCATTCTGCCCTAGTTTCAAATAAGGATACTTAAGTGAAGTACTACAAATCCAGCTAAGCTAATCTAAGTGTATCCCAGGAACCATCGGTCAAGCAGGCCTTTTTTTTTTTCCTCCTTAGTAACGTGAATATTGTAGTAGGAAATATCCATGAAGCTATAAATATTTTTGAGGAAGGTGTGACAGTACAGCACTAATAGATTCACAAGAAGTATGACCATATACAGATGCAACTTCATTTTGGGGGGGGATAGGGGGATGGTGGTAAGTTTTAGGACTTGTCAAAGTCCAGTCCTGCAAATACTTCTACTTGATAAAGGAGTGTCGGGTGCTCAGTTCACGATGGGCAGCTTGGTTCACACAGACGTCTCACATCCACTGATGAGGCAATTAGTTTATGAAGGTGTAATCACAATTTAGTAGCTATCAGATGGAGATTAGTCATTTGTCTGAAGAGGCCAAAATTTTGTTCCAAAACCTTAAAGACCTTCTCAGTGTTACACCATGGAGCTTTCTTTAGACTCCATGAGTTGTCTTGATCTACCTCATAAGTGTAAAGCAATGTGCTATTGTTGGAAATAAGGGACAATAGAATAGCTTGAATTTCAGCATAGTCATTTAAATAAAAATGACTTTGCTAAAAGGGTGTGAAAAAAACACCCATATAGGATATATATTTTTTTCTAACAGTTAAGCAGACCTACTAAGCATTGGGTCCCCTTTATAGCAGAAAGAAGTGTAAGTTTAAATATGTCTTTTGATTTTGAATGGTTGTCATGATACACCCCATAACACTAGACCTCCTGGAAAATTCATTGAGATGGTAGAAACCTATAATTTCATGAGATTTATTTCCCATAACTGGCTGTTCCAAGACATTAGGGCATCTACAATGTCTTATTAATGAGAACATATCAGCATATATGTCAACATAGTGTATAATTTTGATGTCCAGTGGTTATGCTAACACAACTAAGAACTCTTTGGATTGATATATGATAAAGAGCAGGAATGTTTTTGCAAATCTGAAATAAGAAAGTGAGGGCTTCCTATTGTCCATGTTTGGTCAATGGCTTCTAGTGTTTTTCTCTCTTTATAGGGATAAAAATGAAGACTTTATCAGATCAATGGATACACACATGGGTTTAGAGGTTATATAATTTGCTCTAGTTCTCAGCTCACATTTACATCAACAGCTCTATTTGTATGGGCAAACAGGCAAGTAAAAGGGGAATGAAGTGTTCTTATAGATTTACCATTTTGAACAGTAGCGGGAGAGTCAAGACTTCCACTTGCCTTTTTACACAAACCTAGCTCCATATATTCAGGAGTTGGTTTTATATGTTTTAAACACAAACTCTAAAATTGGGTAACTAATCATAACACTAAGTGTAGACTGAGCCAGAAATACAGACAAAATTCAAGTTATCAATATCTACCCCTCACTCCACCCCTACACCCCGCCATGATTAGGAGATGAGTAAGAAGTTCGTATATGATGGATCAACTCCAAATGTCCTAGCTCTCTATTTGGATTCCTTTGGATTCTCTATTTATTTGAATTCTATATATTTGTACCAGGCAGGGTTTACTTGGGGAGAGGAGGAAGTATACTAATTACAACATTTAAAACAGAAAAGTTAGTATACAGAATTTGTTAAACAGGTGATGGAACATCTCAGAATCTAAATAATAAACAATAAGAAAAAGCTAGCTGCTTGCGGTTGCTGCTACCATCCATTAGCTTGAGTTTACAAAGGAAGGAAGCAGTTTTACCAGATTTCTAGGAGCACAGACTTAACCTGAAGAAGGTCAAACCACAGCAGATCTATCTGATGTAAGCTAGAGATATAGGCAAGATAAGAATCACTAGAGGGTACTTCAGGAGAGGCAGAGAATATGCAAGTTAAATATCTCAGCTTTTCCCTTCCTCCCATCTTCCAAACTGCTTCCAATTCTTTTGTTTAATAGACTAAACAAGCATCAAGCCAACTTTCAGGAGCCTGGAAGTGCAGCTAGTAGGTATCCTATTTGCTGCAATACAGAGCAGGGGCAGGGGGTGGGGCGGTGAAGGATAGATCTCTGCTCAAATAGGCCGAAGGATAGCACATTATATCAAGTGTTCTGGTTATTTATTGCTGGGTAATAAACCATCTTGTGGCTTAAAACAATGACAATATTTATTTTGCTCATGAATAGGAATTTGTGTAAGGCTCTGTTATACTCAGTGTCAGCTGGGATGACTTGGAATCTGACATTTTGCTTACTACTTGCTTGTCTGGTGATGACGCTAGTTACCAACTGGGACCTCAGCTTAGCCTGTGGCTGGGACAACTGAAACTGGCCTTTCCATGTGGCTGCTTGTCATTCTCACAGTATGAGGCTTGGTTCCAAGAGTGAGTATCCCATAAGGATTATATACAGGCTGTTACTTTTGATGTAGTCACAGGCCTGCCTGGATTTCAAGTAGAGAGACCATATACCTTTCACTGAAGGGCTATCAAAATCATATAAAAAGAGTATGTGGGATAGAATATATTGATTTGGATATATTTAGAAAGTATACCTGACCAAGAAGCTCTTGGAAGTCACATTTAGTTCAAGTTACCAATTGATTCTATGTATTAACCAACTAACAAAGCTAAACATTATGTCACCCAGCTTTTTTAAATTCAGAATTTCTATTCTATGCACCCAAGTTGATAAATTTAGCCTTCTGGTCTATCATCTTAGAATGCATCCCCAAACATTCCCAGATTTTTCTCAGTATAAATCAACAAACAAATCTTGAGATTTGAGTTTGTACTCTTTTGGGCTTAAACTTATATTGTTATGACTCTAGAAACCAGGAGCATGTTCGAAAGTAAGCAATGGGAAAAAAGTGCTTCTCTTTGCCAATAAAGTACCTTAGAAACATCATCACAAAATCTTTAAGGAAGCTATCAAAGCTCCCATAAAATAGAAGCTTTTTTTTCTGTTTCTAGAGGAGACTCTAATTCCTGTTATCTCTCCCTTTCTTTTTACATATGAGAGTCTGGTCAAGGCTATGAATTCATCTAACATAATTTAGTAAACCGTAGATTAAATAAAATGGTTATAATTGATTCTTTTATAAAATCAGAGAAATTCCTCATATCTTAGAGGATTTTTGAGCTGAGAATTTTGGACTTCATATTTATAGTCTATTTTCTTTAAAACGCCAGTGTGGTTAGAGACAATCAGCCCTCCAAGCCTTTCTTGAATTATTCATTACCATCTTTTTTTTCTATAACACTGGATTATCAGTCCTACAAACACTTACCTTCAATAATCACTTCATTTTAGATGGACAAAGGTTATTATCTACAATGCAGAGATGTAACAGAGGTCAGACTTTCCTTGGTAAAAACCAATGAAAACTAATTATTATTGTTGTTTTACTAGGAGACAGGCAGGAATATATTAGTAGGTTTTGAGCACAAGAGTAAATGATATGATTTAATTTTTAGCAGGCTTATTCTAGAGACTCTACTAAGTAGATTGTAAGAACAAAGATAAAAGCAAGAAAGCGGGTAAGGAGTAAATTGGAATGATATATTGATGTATAATAGTGGATTATATAAGCTACAGTGGAAATGGATCTATTTTGAAGATGGAAAGAACAGGATTTAATAAGTAATTGCAGATGAGCTCTGACAAAGAGAAATCAATAGGAAAGGTAATACTGCCAGTTACTAATATGGGGAAGAATGGATGAGCAGCAGGATAAGAAATGAATGCTTGTGCGAGGTCAGGATGTAGTATTAGAAGTTCCACTTTTGACATGTTAAATTTGAGATGTCTAGCAGATATTCAAATGTAGATATCAAAGAAGTGGCTAAATATTTGTAACTAGAATTCGGGATGAGGTTTAGGCTGAATATAAAATTTTTTAAATTGACAGTATATATTGTCAATTCATTTCATACATTGATGAAATTACATGTGACCCCCAAGTGAGTTAGTACAGAGAAAAGATTCAAGTACTAAATCTAGGAGCACTACAATATTTATAGTTGCTGTATAATTTTGATGTCTGGTGGTTGTGCTAAGATTTATGAGAAAGATTTATTGACTTAGCAATCCCTCTTCTCGGTATCTATCCCAAAATTTCGAATATATTTATCTGTAAAGATATATGTACCCTGATGTTCACTGAAGAATTATTTACTGTGGCCAAGACATGCAAACAACTGAAGTGCCCTTTGATAGATGATTGAATAAAGATGTGGTACATATATACAATGGAATACTACTCAGCCATAAGAAAAGATGAAATACTGTCATTTTCAACAATGTGGATGGATCTTGAGATTATCATGCTAAGCAAAATAAGTCAGACAAAAAAAGCTGAGAACCATGTGATTTCATTTATATGTGAGATATGAAACTGAAAGCAACAGACGAATAAGACAAACAAATAAAAACTCATAGACACAGGCAAAAATTTAGTGGTTACCAGAGGGAAAGGGGAGAGAGGGGAGGTGGATCAGGGTAAAAACGGTCAACTATGTGGTGATGGAAGGAAATTTAACTTTGAGTGGTGAACACACAATGTAATATACGTATGATGTATTTTTAAATTGTATACTTGAAACTTATATAATTTTATTAACCAATACCAGCCCAATAAATTTAATAAAAACATAAAAACAAAAAAATAAAAAGCTATAGGCCATGAGGTCAAAATCAAATTGGGAGATGTTCTATGATATCCTATAACAGGAAAGTCTTGGTGGGAGAAAGATAATCCAAGTGTCAAATGCTGCAGATAAAGCAAATAAAATTCAGGCTGAAAATTACCATTGGGTGTGACAACATGAAGTTCATTAGTGATGTTAACAAAAGCAGTTTCCACGGAATAGCAAGAGTAAAAGAATGACTGCATCAGGTTTAGGAGAGAAATGCAGATAATGAGCACAGACATTTTCAGAGTTTTGGTCTAATGGAGATCAGAGATGTTGAAGTCATTTATTTTTCTTTTTAAAACAGCATTTCTATTTTATAATACTTAGTGTATTGTTATCTGTATATAATTCTATTCTACATTTCTACTTTATAATAATTAATTATTATTGACTCCCTGCTATGAATGATGAATTTATTAGCACTATAATTTTCACTCCAATTTCTCCCTCTGTACAACTTCTGATTTTTTAGAATATATTTTTACTGGTCAGAGTTTGCAGTACTTACATTTCTGATCTGTATCCCTGTGCGGGGAGGTGGAGGGGGGAAATGTTGTTGTAATAAATCTAACTAAAACTAACCTCACAGGCTGATCTGACCATAAATTCCTGACTGGGTAGGTCATGATGGATTGTCATGCCTCAGGCCTATAACTTTTTTAGTAAAAGTTTTATCTTTTTAAACATGCCTTGTCCTTTGTTTTTACATATCTGGGTTAACACAACTTTGAAATGTCTCTTTTTCAGATCCCTCAGAAGCATAACCACCCTCAAGAGAACACATAATCTCTTGTTAACGCTCCTGTAATCCAATCACAGAGATTTCCCTGCCTTGCTTTAACCCATCTTCATGTAATCTTCCTTACATTCCATCCTTAATTCCAAATGTATAAAAGAAACTGCAAAACGGATTCTCTGGAGCATTTGAGATTTTGCTTCCCAGCACTATTGTCAGTTTAGCTCAAATAAGCCCATAATAATTCTCTACATTTTGCACATTTTCTTTGTCAACATCCACAATTATTTCAAAATCTTATTTCTATGCTTGTATAATTTCAATATATACCACCAGTCCTTAATTGCTTCTTCATTTCTGCATTGTATATTTTGACTATCTCTTGGTTAGTTAAATTTCAATGTTTTTCAATAAAAGCTCTTGAATGCTGTCTACTTTGTATTTCCTCATATTTGAGAATATTTTCCATTTGTTTTTATACTTGCATGAAAATTAAGCTGAATATAATTTTCTTTGTAACAAAATTTCCTCAGTCCTTTCAAAATTTTACTATTTCTGGTTTAATGAATAACTTTTGAGTCCAGTCTGATTTTCCCTTTGCAGCTGACTTTCTCTTTCTACCTAGACATATGCTTTAGAAATATTTGACCTTTATAATATGCGGTATATAACTCAATGTTGATTTTTATCTTTTAATTCATTTTGGAATAGTTGGCATATTTTAATCTACTTGTGCAATTTTCATTTCAGGGAAATTTTACTGTGTCAATTCTCTAAATACATTTTTTTAGGTTTGAATTGATACAGTCTCCAGTTTAGGAAATTTCTGTTGGATCATCAGTCTCTTTGTATTATCTCAATCTTATCACTTTAATCTTTTTGTCCTTTTCCTCAAGTGTTTAATGTGACAACATAGATTTCAGCAATAACTGCTAGCTGTTTTAATTCATTTTATTAGATAAGCTACAGTATTGCCTGAGTTTGTAACATGTTTTCTTTGCTCTGTAATCTTTTGCTATTAAGCAAAAACATATGTGTATGTTAGTGTATATGGGCATGGTTGTGAAATTTTTAACATCAAAGTGATTTTCTGAGAGTGTTTGTACCACAAGATTTTTTTCCTTTTAATCTATTTGGTTTCATAATGTTTCTAATGTTTTCTTTGTTCAGTTTTGTTTTCTTTCTTCTTTGCTAAAAAGAAAAGTCTCAGAAAAACAGTTAATTGTCTTCAAAAATCAGTATATAGAATGACATTAAAACCTGAGTCTCCTTTTTTCTAGTCTAGGTATTATTCTACTATTTTATGTTCTTATAGGGGTTTGGGTCATTCAAAGTGTATAAATTTCCAAGAATAATATTGTTCCTCAAGTTTTGTCGTTGTGGTCTGTGGCAAATAGTGGGCTATCTGGTTCAGAGGGCTACTGCTTATGTTTGAGGTATATCAGTTGCCTGCTAAGATATTTAGGGATCTAACTAAGGGAGAGTTGACTTGGGGATATTTTCAGTTTGTGTTTAGATGAGATTTACATTTGCTTATTTTTTTTTTTTTGCCAGGAGGTATGGATACTACTTATCTGGAACAATTTTATTCCCTTTGAAAGTCTCACCCTAATATGCCCACACCTTGGTGTGGACTCAAGGCTTTATTTCCAGATCTTAGCCTCTTTTTGACGTTTATCCAAGGTAAAACAATTGTTTACAATGATTAAACCAGTCTGGTTTTATCTTATATTTCTGCTTATTTGTTTATTTTGTTCTTTTTGGTGACTTCCATCCCCCCCCCCCCCTCTGAGCCCAGATATTCTTTTAAAAATATGTTTGTGGCAATTCAAGGTTATTTGTATCTTAGTAGGAGAGTCTTTCTATATATAGTCATCAGGAATCAGAAGTCTCTTAGCATTTACTTATGTTTAACTATGTGTAGAGTTAATCAGCATTTATATTCTACATCTGAGGAAAACAAACAACTAATCATTCTTTCAATTTTCTTAGCTTTTCTGTCAAATTTGGTCAAGGAGAGAATCTATGTCACTTCTTACCATTAGTCTTTACTTACTCTACTGATTTTGTCTAATGTATTATTTTCAGATTAATTTTTCCCATTTATATGTATTTATACGTGCATGTAAACATAGCTTTACTAACTTTATTGCTAATATTTTCTCACTGTAACCTAATTCTCTCTTGGATTAAAAAGTGAATACTCTATGAATTCTTCTATTAAAAATTTACAAGTGAGACAATCTCGGAGAATTTTCATATTTCAATTTTATTTACTTTAATTCCATACTTGCTTAGGTACAGAATCTATTTCTTTCTGACAATGTCATTAACTGTTTCCTAGATTCCATTGTTGATGCAAAGTCTGATGTCAGTTTGATTCTAGTTTAGTATAAATCTATCCTTTTTTTATCTGAAACTGTTCAGAATTTTTTTAGTTGTTTGTTAATGTTATACCTTTTGCTACACGTATTTATTAGTAGATACTTTTTTATCTTCATCCCAGCACTAGGGGCCTTTACAATCTCTCCTCAGTTTTGGATTAGTCTTCCTTTTTTGTCTTTAAAGGAAACGTTTCTCCATTCTTTCTTTTCTCCATCATTTTCTATTAGAAAGATTTAGAATGTCTGCTTCCATTTCCTATTTCCTTGTCTTTTTTTTTTTTTTTTCATATTTTCTGCTGTCAATCCCTTTGTGCTGCATCCCAGAAAGATTCCATGGCTAAATCTTTTAGAGAAGTAACATGTTATTTAGCGTTTTTAAAAAATCCAGCATAACTACCATTTTAATATCTTACTATATAACATTTTAATATTTAAAAAATATTTCAACAAGCATTTCAAAATTTCAACTGTGTTTATTTACATTTTTTGATCAGCTATCTTTTCTATCTTGTCGATGATATCATTTAAACTTAATTTAAAATTGTGTTTATTTTTGAATTTCACAGATTACTTTTACATTCAACTTTGAAGTTCTGCACAGTATTTATTAAAAAGTGAAATTTATCTAAGCCCCCGGAGAAGCACAAAAAAGGCATAAATGCTTTCTTCTCTGTTTCTACTCCAGAAGACAAAATGGACATAATATGAAAAGATGATAAAAAATTATGTGAAAAAGTTCTAATATAGAATCAGTATAGAAAAGTCCAAGTTAAACTTTGAAATTATAATATGTGGGGGTTGAGTTGATTCTTCCCTTATGTTAAACTTTTATAATATTTTATGCAGTTATTATTTTGGTTCACTGCTATAAGCTTTTGTTATTGGCTTTCCTTGTATGTTTGTTGAGTCTTGATCGTATTTTCTTCTTTGTACTTGAGATTTTCTGTTAGACGTTCACCTGTGTGTGTTTGCACAGTTTTTGTTTTAGGAGGGTGCTTTAAGTTATTAATGCTTATACTCTGCCTGTCTTCCATGAGGAAGAGAGTGGGCAGGGATATAAAGAGGTGAGATCTTCAGGTAACTTCTGAGTGGGGTCTTCATATTCATCTTGGAAGTTACTAGTTACTCGAATCACTGTTTTGGCTAATTATTTGCAAGTGTGTCTTGTGCAGAAGGAAAATGATTTCAGATGGAAGCTCCATGAATCAGCAGCATAAATGAAGCATCTACAGGCAAATTTAAAAAGTATTTTTATACTTAAAAGCAAAAATACAATTATTGTGTGTGAGTTTTAAAGTAAATAAAGAGATGAAATCTATGATAATTGCACAAAGTGTAAGAGTGAGGTAAATGGAATTGAACAGTTTTAAGATTCTCATGTTGTTTGAGACATGGTAAAAATACTTATTTAAGGCAGACTATAAGCAGCAAAGCTTGTATAGTTTAATCTCTATATTACTAACTACTAGAATACAAAACATGATGATATAAATAATATGTGAATACAGATATAAAAGGTAATTGAGTATTCAAAGGGAGGCTAAAAAAGAATAGAGAATTAATACATGGAACGATTAGAAAATAAATAGCAAGATGGTGATTTAAATCTACTTCTATCAATAGTTAATTTAAACATAAAAGAAATGAATCTAAGAAAGTAACTAAGATTGTCAGAAAGGCTAAAAATATAAAAGATCTAATCATTTCCTCTTTACAAAAGTTATATTTTAGATGACAATATAGAGATTAAAAGACTAAAAACAAATATACCATGAAAATGTGCAAATGCTAACAATAAAAAATTAGTGTAACTATAAAAATACAAAAAAAGTTAATATAGGAAATTATTAGAGGCAAAAAATACATTATGTGAGGATAAAATGGTCCTTATAAAAATGGAGGTATAAAAATCTTAAATGTTTCAAAATGAAAAAAGTAAAAATCTAAAAATATTAGAAGAAAAATAGACAAATTCACAATCATAGGTGGATATTTGAACACAAATCCTAGTAATTATTAGAAAAGGCTAATGTAAAACTAAAGGGAGGGGGTCCTTGCAAGTCTATGTAAAAGGTAGAGGCTGGGCACAGCTCTTCTAGCGACCACACCAAAATTAAAGCAAAACTACAGAGCAGCCACTAGGTGGAGTGGCCTGAGGCCCTGCTGAATAGAAGCCCTACAACTAGGTCATCTTAAATAATAGGCCACCTCAAAAAACGGTGATAGGAGGGGCGAAAACGCTAAACAACCAGGTCCCACTACCTCATGTGACCATTGAGAATTGGGAGGGCTATCTTGACTGTGGAGCCACCTCCTCCACCTAAGGAGTGAGGGGTGCCAGCGGCACACTGGGGTCCCCAGCCTAGGGTTCCAGAGCTGTGAAGAGAAGTCCTCACACCCTCTGGCTGTGAAATACAGTGGAGGTTGCTGTTGAGTGAGATGGAAGGCTGTAGGAGTGGTGACCTTCTTCTTCAAGGGCCCATGCCTAGCCTTACTCCCTGACAGACTTATTTGCTCTGAGCTCCAGCACTGAGGCAGCTGCTCGAGGGACACCAGGGACATACTGGGAGGTGCTTAGCTTTTGGGCTTCAGGACGAGGGCTAAAGGGGCAGCTTGCTCCAGGACAGAGGTGCACACAAAAGCCATTGTTCCTTTGTTGAGCCCTCATCCCTCCCAGCCTGCAGACACAGAGACCATCAACCCGAATAAAACAGGTCACTCCTCCTAGGGAATTCCCTGAGTCTCCATGTCATGACACTTACCAGATGACCCTGGAAGTGCACAGGCTACAGCCAAACTTGGCCTGCAGCTGGTCTCCTCCCAGCTGCAAGGGGAACTGCCACTGGGCCCCACAACACATCTACTATGTAAAGCCATTGTACTAAGACTGAAAGACTTAAGAGCCCACCTAATACATAAAAACAGACACAGGGAGGCAGCCAATATTGGGAGACAAAAAACACATCCCACATGAAAGAAAAGAACAAAGTTCCAGGAAAAGAATTGACCAAAATGGAGACAAGCAATATACCAGATGCAAAATTCAAAATAGTGGTTAAAGAATGCTCAAGGAACTTAGGGTAAGAGTAGAAGAATACAGTGAGAACTTTAATAAATTAATTTTTTAAAAAACCATATAAAAATAAAGATGGAAAACATAATAGGGAGCCAGTATGAAATGAAGAATACAATATCTGAGGTGAAGACTACATTAGATGGACTCAACAAAGTGGATGAAATGGAGGATCAAATCAATGACATAGAGGATGGGGTAGCAGAAGACACTCAATCAAAATAGCAAGAAAAAAGAATCCAAAAAAAATGAAGATGGTTTAAGAAGCCTCTGGGACAATGTCAAGCATTAACGATAGTCACATCATAGGGGTACCAGAAGGAGAAGAGAGAGAGCAAAGACTTGAAAACCTATTTTAAGAAATAATGACAGAAAACTTTCCTGACTTTGTGAAGAAAATAGACATACAATCCTAGGAACTTCAGAGAGTCTCAAACAAGGTGAACCCAAAGAGGCTCACACCAAGACACATCATAATTAAAGTGCCAAAGGTCAAAGACAAAGAGTGAATCTTAAAAGCAGCAAGAGAAAAGCAGTTACCTACATGGGAGCTCCCATAAGACTGTCAGCAGATTTCTAAACAGAAACTTTGCAGGCCAGAAGGGATAATTGGTAGGAAATATTCAAAGCGATGAAAATCAAGGACCTGCAACCAAGATTACTCTACCCAGCAAAGCTATCATTTAGAAATGAAAGTCAGATAAAGAGCTTCCCAGAGAAGAAAAAGCTAAAGGGGTTCAGTACCACCAACCCACTGTTACAGGAAATGTTGGAGGGACTTCTTTAAGAAGAAAAAAATGTGTATCAAAAATCTGAATAAAGAATGGCAATAATTTATCTATCAATAATTACTTCAAATTATAAGGATTAAATAAATGCTCCAGTCAAAAGATACGGTGGCTGAATGGGTAATAAACAAGATCCTTATATATACTGCCTACGAAAGACTTATTTAAAATTAAAAGACACGCATAACCTAAAAGTAATGGGATGGAAAAAGCTATTTCATGGTGGACTTAGAGTTGTATACTGATAGAGAAAGTCAGATAGAGGAAGACAAATGCCATATGGTTGCAGGTATATGTGGAATCTAAAGAACAAAATAAACAAAAGGGTGGAAAAAAACCATAAATAAACTCAGATACAAACTCATTTTGAGGGTTACCAGATGGGAGGGGTTTGGAGATTGGTGAAAAACAGGACAGAAATTAAGAAGTACAAATTGGTAGTTACAAAATAGTCATAGAGATAGAAAGTATAGTATAGAGAATATAGCCAATAATATTGTAATAACTATATATGGTGTCAGAGGGTCTCTAGATTTATTGGGGTGATCACTTTGTGAGGTATATAGAAGTATAATCACTATGTTGTACATCTAAAACTAATATAATATTGTATGACAACTACAACTAAAAAACATTATTAATAAAAAACTGTAAAGAATATGTAATGTGTTCGAAAAACACTATTACCTTGTCCTATTTAAAATTTATATAACTGCACACAAGAGGGGGAAAATGTACATCATTTGTAGTAAAGATAGGGCACTACCCAAAATGAACTATATACTAGGCACTTAAGCAAGTATAAACAAATTTCAAAGTCTTAAAATAACACAAAGGATGTTTTCTGGTCAAGTGGAATTAAACTGGAAATCTGCAACATAATAATTAAAAACTCCCTGAATGCTTGGAAATTAAGTATAAACCCATGAGTCCAAAAAAAAAAAAAAAAAAAAAAAAACCACACACAAAAAAACTGGCATGACAATTTTTAAATACTTTAAACTGAAAAATAAAATAATATGACATCGAAAATTATGAGATACAGCTAAAGCAGTACATATGGAAACATTTATAGCTTTAAATGCATCTATTGGAAAAAAAGAAAACATGAAACACTTCAAGAAGCTACAAAATGAATAGTCATGAAATATCTTGTGTTTGAGAGTTTCATTCTACAAGCAGGATGGTAACTCTCAGAGCAAGGATCGTACTTTTATTCATAATTTATATTTTCCTTTGTCACAATGATTTTAACTGTCTTAAAATAAATACATACACATACAGGAAAGATAACCACTGCAATAATAAGCACGTAATTACATAACATTAAAAAAAGTACATAAAAAGATTTTTGTTTGGTTAAGATCATCTATTGTTTCTCAGTGCTAAATCAAACCTTCTATACTGTACTCCGATTTGATTGTTGGGATTCATTTTATTGTGAGCTGCCTTTCATTTAGGTCATAGTAGGCACTAGAGAAAGCTTGGAAAGTGGGAGCTATAGAGAAGGTATTTACTTCCTTTTTCTCCTGTTCCTGTCAGTGTTGCTCTAGAAGCAGCAGTAGGCTTTAATCTCCAAGTTTCTGGGTGTGTGCGTTGTCATTTCAGAGCCAATGTTCCCCATAAGAAGCTTTGAGAAGTGCCCCTCTGCAGAGGTATGAGCGCCAGCTTTGTTAGGCCCCTCCTTCTGAGCTGTTGGGTTCTTGTAACTCCACCTTTACTTTTCTTCTTTCTAGACTTAGAAGTGGTAACTGCTTCCCACAACTTTTAACTCATTCTCTCCGAGTTCCTCCATGTGACCAATTTCATGTTTGAAATGACTAGAGTGATTTCCAATTTCTGGATGGATCCTGACTGATCCAATTCCCATTAAGACAAACCTAAAAACATCCCTAGAAATTGCTAGAATTTGTAAAAAATATTTTTTAAAAGTTTGTAAGTTTGCTACATGACAAAAAGTAAAGCTCCCCAGCAGATCTGATACTATTAAATAATGCTCAAAGATGGGATGAACTAAAAAAACAATAGTCCACAATTTGCACAGGTAAAGTTGCAGCAAAATGGTGATAAACACCAGAGGCAGATCCACAAAGGCAAATAACTAGGTGCTTCTTCTGTAAGAGAAGAGCTATCTTCAAATATTTTGAAAACCTTGTTGTAAAAATTAAGTAAAGATGGCATATAACAACCATGTATGTTTTGTTCAACAAAAGTAATACATAAAGTACAATTAATTTAAAATTTTATTTTATTTTTTTTGTTAATATGAAATCACATACTGCAAGTAAATAGAAATAAATAAAATAATAAAGCCAATGGTTTTTGGATTAGCTACTAGGTGAAATGATGCCCAGGAGAGTCATGTATCTAGTTTTAATACTTTTTAAAAAGCAAAGATAACACAATTTACCCAAAGTAACAGAATTTACCATAATGATTTATATGAATCAACACCCCCCCCCCCCCCCGCACACACACACACACGTGTCAAAAACCAAGGGCTTAGGAAGAGTAGGAACTGCAGGCTGGAATTTTGCTATAGCTTTGGTATCACCGATCATGGGCATGACTCCTTTGCTTCATGGTGATCTTTCTGTCCTCTTTCCAACTGGCTTACTCTCTGCTCTAATATATTTTTTTAGTTTTATAATAGTATAGGCATATTTTCTAATATTTGCTTCCTTAAAAGTTAATTGAAAGATAATACATTACGCCTTTAAAGGCTTTTCCTACATTATGACTCTGGTTTTTGACCCTTCTGCTACCTATTTACTCATTTTGTGTTTTCTAGTTCGCATTATCAAGAGAATGATATTTACTAATTTTTTTCCCTTAGCTTTTATTTCTGTCTAGAACATAGACCACCATCAGTTTTGAGTCAGGTACCCAACAATGTTTCAATTAACAATGACTGGTGTGGGAGTTATATTTCAGGTAGCTAATACAGAGTAAAGTTTTAGCCTCCAGGATGGATAATGTTTAACAAAAGCTCTATTGGGAGATACGCTATTTTGTTCCTAAATTAATAACAATGTCTCGAAGTAAGGTTCATGGATGTTGGAATCAGAATATTCTCAGTTATCATTAGAGATACACATACTGAATTCCACTGCTCATCTATTTTATTTGAATTTCTCTGGTTAGAGTTAGGAGATACACATATTTGCTATTTTTCCAGTAAAATCTAAGTATTTAATATTGACGGTTACCAAAATACTCTTCTAGATCTTTTGGAGAGAAATGTATTTCATCCGTTCTTTTAATCACCCTGAAGTTCATTCCAATGTGTTGGGGGTTTTTGAAGGTAAAATTGCATTCCTACTTCTACAGATTTGAAATATTGACACAAAGATCAGATTGGCGTCGAAATATCAGTTTTCTTTCTGGGAAAACTAGATAAGATAAAAAGCTTCAAAAATAAGAATTTCTGCCACTTTTCCAAAAACCAGATTTGAGACCCATGCATAAGAAGATTTAGTCTGCAGTTGGACATTTACTCAGGCAGCCTAAAATAAATCACTGTTTTATACTCATCTTGTTCTGAGAATGGAGATAAAGTAGACTGCAAGTCATACCTGCTTCTAAAAGACATGCTTATTTTATGAAACCTAGATTCAGGGAGGAATGATCTGTGGCTATAAGTTAGTCTAAAAGTAAAAAGAAAAACAACAGAAAAATAGTCATCTTTAACACCTCAACCCTTGATAATAGAGAAAGGAGTAAGTACCAACTGCTGTGAGATTCTTGTCATTTCACCAATCAGATAAATCACTCCTCCTGGGAAGAAGTATATACAGGGTAAAGAGAGAGGCAGAAATAGCTTTCTTATTAATTCCCAAAGGGAATGTCTCCATTATAACAGCCCAAAGAATTTGAGAAGAAAATTATCCACAACTCCAACCTCCAAGGTGTCTACCTGGATGATATACCTTTAGAAGAAGACCATTGGGGTGGGTGGGGGGGGGGCACTCTGTCCTTTGTTCTAGAAATAGTTATATTTCTCCTTAGCAGCCTCAGACTTGATTCGTCTAAAATGTAACTCACTTTTCCTTCCTTAAAACACGTTCCACCTCCTGTTTCTTAACCTTGGAGAATGGTGCAACCAACGACATGCTATCCTTTCTTGGTTCTTCCCATTTCTTCATGTTCCGTATATAAGCAATCACTAAGTTTTGTAAATTCTACATCTCTCTAATATTCACCTATTCCCACCACAACTACCTTAGTTCCAATGTATCGTTCCAACAGCATTCCAATGTGTCATTGCTTTCTATCTTGTAATACACCAGGCCACATGTTTTGACCAAATTACTATAATATTTAAGCAGTAGATTGAAACTGCATATTAATATGTTTATCTCACAGATTGGGCTGTAAACACTAAGAAGGTAGCTATTATGTCATGGACACTGTCATTAACATAATTATCTTCCCTTCTTATGTTAGACATTTGTGAACTCATCCTAATTTTTATGTCAATTCTGATAATAACATAGGACCTCATTCATGAATTATTTTAAGTAATAACAGCTCCATTGATGTATCGTATTTGCCTACTTTTGATCTTAGGTAATTTACTCATTTACTCAATTATTCTTTTATATATATTTTGAACCCAAATCACTTTTGTAATTAGGCAGGATTTAAATAAATTAAATAATATAAACATTAATTCAACAGAGAGAGCTGGGCTGGCAGACTACTCATAATGTCCTTGGGAACAACCAGTTTCCTGTAAATCACATCTGGAGTACTGTTAACCTTGTTTGGTTCATGTCTATGAGGTTCTGTCCTTTTATACCTGTAGTTTCAATGATAACATGCTTCCATCCAACTCTGCTCTTATCTCTAAGGTATTATCTCTAAAGTATTAATACATCTACACATAGAATGCTATTTTATTTCAAGCTTCACGTGCTCTATGATTCTGACCTTTTAAACATTATTAATAAATGTCAAAACTCTCTTTGACCTCATCATCTTTAAGAGACACTTCTAAAAGCACTGCTGAGAGGCATAATATTTAACAAAAGAATTTTCTAAAGAAAACTGCTAATAAGCCTATAGGAATGTGAAAATAAACTGAGTAGCAGATTTTTAATTCTGTTACCCAGAATTCTTGGGTTGTCTGGATATATTCCTGGGCTACTTACTGCAAGGGCAAAAAGATCAGATAATTGACTGAAAGGATCTTCATGCCTTCCTTGAGTTTCTGCTTCATGCATAGTATTCCACACTTTGGGGATTTGTGGTGGGGAGTTTAAACAATATTTTTAAAAGCACTATATGATTCCAGACCTATGTATCTGTTAGAAGCATTTTCATTTAATCAAGGATTTTTCCAAGTTTATCTTTCCTTAGGAAACTTACCCTCATACACCCAAATCTCTGACTATACATATAGTCTTTATTATTTTCATCACCTACCCAAAACCCTCATATAAAGTATGCTAATACTTTAGTTAATTGTGAATAAGCCCCATTTTTTAAAATCTAGAGTTTAGAGAATTAATCGTTTCATTCAAAAAATGTATTATTCATCTACCTACAGAAAGGCCAGAATCTTAAAAAGTTATGGATTATTCTATGTCACCAGTTTTATATATGCTGCATAGAATCACATCAGATTAAAACCAAGTTACACAGGGGGAATATTAAGTATATATAAAAATTTGAAAAAGATAACATAAAAATTAAAATTTTTAGCAGTTAACTCTAATTCAATCTGCGCTGAAGATCAATCTGGAACTGAAAGGAGTATAAATTGCATTCTAAGTACTTCTGATTCACTTAATCAGGAAAACTTCAAGAAGCAAATAACTTAGGATAAATTGCACTAGAGAACAGTCCTTATCAAGCATCTGGCAAAATAATGAGAGGATTATTCTCATTAACAAAATTTTTTTAATCTACATTTTAAAGCCATTAAAGGAATTTAATCTTAATCTACATGATCACTACTATTCCATTATCTATTTAAGAAGATAAAATACAAGAACCAGTGTTTCCTAGATGAACCAGAACATTTCCAGAATGATAAAAAATATTCTGGCCCACTGAGTATAAAATTAGATTGCTGAATGACTCTGGCTGGCTCACATTCTGAGGTCATGATGACTCTTCCTTATGCTAAGCAGATGAAATGTCAGAATAAAATCATAGCTTGGCTTTAGTTATGAATCTTAAATTAGGTGAGATAAAAAACCTTTTGAAGTGTCATGTACTATGATTTAAGTTTTATCTCCTCATTCTTATCCAGGGTACTGGAAATCTTATTATATACCATGAGGACAACTTGCTAGCTAAGCTGACTTGAAATGAGCTTGTATTCACCCTATGGGACCAGTGAAGCATCTTCTCAGTGCAGTTAGTTTACAATCATAAGCATGCTACTGAATTCACATCTTGTTTTACATTCATTGTTAATATTGTAATTGGTAGGCAACAAACCATACCAAGCTCAATATATCATTTTGTGCATAATTAACCACAATTTTATTTCCTCTCCTCTATTTCCCCCAATGGCAAAATACATTAAAGTACTTTTGCTAATGTTTTAGGCCCGCTGTATAGAGCAAGAGTCTCTAAATATTTTAGTCAAGGCTACCATCATTATATCCTTAATGAATTTGGATATTAGAAAGTATTGGTATCATGGATTCTCTTGCATTGCTAAGATTTTCTATAGATCATGGTCCAGTGACATCATCTGTTGCTTGGGCTTCTGAAATTTGGAATATTAATATTTTAGTAATACAAAACTTCAATTAAAAATTTTCCATTATCCACGTCAAAGTTAAGAGATAGAATACATACTCTGGAAGACTAAACACTTTCGAGCTCAAAGAAGAAACAACAGCACCCTCCAGGTTTATCTCTTTAAAGTTTACCAGGAAGAAAATTAAAATCTAGGCTTTTCACACACATAGCTTTCTAGTGATCTCTCATTTTTCTCTCTCTTTTTCCATGTCTTTCAAAATCTGTCTCTTTAATCTGATGGAAAAAATATATATGTCAACATGTAAATACACACACATGCACACACATGTTGTTTATAACAATTAAAAAATTATATCAAAATTAGGAGGCTCAGTTTTGAGATAATGAATTTATTTCATTAAACACTCCACGGTTCTATTTATATGTTTAGCTTTGCATTATACAGAAGCAGATCAAGAGTGTTCTGAATTAATTTTTATATTAATAGAATATTAAGTGTGATCCTCAACTTTGCTTTACATATAAAAATTTTCAAATTATGATTATATCTTCTTAATTATTTTTAACCATATTCTTCTATCTAATTTTAATGTATGTTTATATATTCCCTTCCTGACAATAAATTGAATGGACTATTACTATTATTTTAAAAAAAACTGATTAATACTACCATGTATCATCTTTTGAAGGTCTTTCAAGAATTTTCATAGCTACTTTGATTCCAATCAAATGTGATAAAATATGCTATCTTAGGCTTGAGAGAATTTGATGATAATGAAAAGTTTCATTATAGTATTCTGTAGGACCAAATTCTTAAAGAATATAAAAATTCAAGATCATTGTAACTTTAAAATGATTTAAGCTGTATGTTAGATAATAAAAGAGATGGAAAATAGAGAATAATAAGTCGGTAGCTCTAGCCAAAAATAATCTTTATTTCCTAGACCATTAGTTTCTACCTGGTTGTATAAAAGAACCACCAACAGTAGTTTTTAATAACAGTGGTGTCTGGATCACAACATTTCTAAAAGAGAATCTCTAGGGATCTGTTTTTCTAAGAAGCTTCCTTCCTATATGGTTTACACAGTCATTCTGATTAAAAAAAAAAAAATAGACCAGATATTTTGGAAACATTAGCTAAGAATATTATGCTTAAAAGCGATTAATTACACTTTGAGTTTCATTTCTTACATGTAAAGGGCTTGAAAATTATCACACCATTCTTATCACAATAAAAACTAGAAAAACAAAATCAGTGCTATCCAGGACACATCAAAGAAGTGAAGTTACAGAGCCTGATATCTGTAGAAACAGGTACATCCCGCAAACTCTAGCAACCAAGATTTGCTTACCTGAAGTAAACAGCACTGGAGCCATAAATTTTGAGGACTGAATGTGGACTAGTGTGAGGGGGCAAACGTTCTCAGGACCACAGTCTTGAGAGACTCTAATACTTTTGTGGGCTTTGCCTCCAGGAATGCCACCAGTTTCTCACAGTGAAGATCCAAGAAAGATGCCTTCATGGCTCTGGTAGGGAGAAGGGGTGAGTAATCAGTATGCAATATGTCCAGAGCCTCCACCGTAATAAAGCCATACAACCAAGGATGTAGCTTGGTTCTTCCTCTTTCTCCATGTTCCATATACAACCAATCACTAAATTTTGTAAATTTTACCTCCCTAATATCTGTCTATTCCCTCTACAACTTACCTTAGTTGTCTTAACTACTCCAGGGGAATGAATTTTAGCAGATCACAATTCTGAGCCCAATCTCAGTGCCATGTAGCCTTCCTGTTTTAACTAAGAGGAGAGAAAAATAGAGCCAATCGTCCTCTGGAACACTGTAGCTAGAGAAATAGGTGGCAGAGGGAGGAAAGGGCTGTACCGCTGGGGAAAGATGTGTGAGGGTCACAGCTTTGAAAAAACAGGCCACTAACATAATGAGATTTCAGTAAAAGATTAGAGACTGCTCCCCCTCCTCATATCTTACTAACACACCAAAATGAAATACAAAAAAGAAAAAAGAATGAGAAAAGGTACAACAGAATATCCAAGAATGTTGGTATGATTTCAAAGATGTCAACTATGTATAATGTATAACAGAAAAGAAAAAGAGAGAAAAGATCAGAAGAAATATCCAAAGTAATAACAGTTGAGAAGTTACCAAAACTGATGACAGACATCAAATTACAGAACCAAGAAGCTCAGACAAAACCAAGCAGAATAAATACTAAAAAAAAAAACAAAACAAAAAAACAAACAAAAACAAAACACACACACACAAACAAGCAATAACAAAACAAAACAAACAAAAAAACTACAGCTAAACATATCATAGTCAAATTACAAGGAGAAATTTTAAAATAAGCCAGAGGGGGAAAAAAATCATCTCACGTAAGGTAGAAAAATACATAAGATTACAGTGGACTTCTCGTCAGAAATCACGAAAGAATATTTAGTTATAGATATATTTAAATTTTGGACAATGTCTATATTTATTGAAACTATCCTTCATAAGTGAAGGAGAAATAACAATTTTCCCCATACAAACAAAAACTGAGGAAATTCATTGCTAACCAGACTTGTCCTGAAAATCTTAGGTGTCTAAAGCCAGAAAGAAAAAAAATATATAGGTCAGAAACTTAGATCAACATAAAGAACACAAAGAAAAGTAAGTGAAAGTAAAGTATTTCATTTTTTACTATTTATTGATCTTAAGGGTAGCTTCTTACTTAAATAACAGTAATAATGTTTTACAGATTATATCATATATATATAAGTAAAAAAGAATGAATGATGTTGCAAGAAATGAGAGGTAAAAATTAGCAGTTTTCTGTTTTAAGTATCTGTACTACATGTAAAGAGATATAATGTTATTTAAAGGTAGATTAGAATAGTTAAAAATGAATATTGAAAACTCTAGATAATCGTTAAATTTTTTTAAAGCAGTGTAATTGATGGGCTAAGAGAGATAGTGTTATAAAATGCTCAGTTAAAAAAAAAAACCAAGAACAAAGAACAAATGAAACAAATAGAAAACAGTACCAATATCATACCTATTTATCCAACTATGTTAATAATTACTTTAAATATAAATAGTATAAATATACCAATTAGCAGTGAGAGACTGTCAGAATTGATTTTAAAAAATATCCAATTATATGTTCTCCAAAAGCAATTCACTTTAAATACAAGGAAACAGATATAAGAACACCAAAAAGATGAAGAAAATACATTATGCATAAGCTAATCAGAATAAATCTGAATATCTATATTAATTTCAGACAAAGCAGGTTTAGGAACAAGGAAAATTATCAAGAATAAAGAGGTACATTAATAATAATAAAGGGTTCAATTGTTCAAGAAAATAAAAATTTGAGATTCAAAATTCAACACACCCAGCAATAGAGTGTCAAAGCACATGAGGAAAAATCTGATGGAATGAAAAGAAAAAATAGATAAATCCAGTATTTTAGTTGGAGGCTTCAGCACGTTTCATTCAGTAATTGATAAGTCAAGCAGAAAGAAAATCAGTAGGATATTGTGACCTAAATAACATTATGAAATATATTTGTTCTAAGTATTTATATAATGCTCCATCCAACAACAGCAGAATATACAATAGTAACATTATTCTCAAATTCACATGGAACATTCACCAATATGTACCACCTTCTGGGCCATAAGACATACTTTAACAAGTTTGAAAATAGACAGTATACAAATTATCTTCTCAAAACAAAAATGGAATTAAACAAACTCAAAAACAGAAAGATAATAGAATAATCTGCTGTTTATTCTAATCCTAGTGCTGCTTTCAAAGTGTTTATAATTTGTATCTGACACTGAAGCATTCCTGAGGGATAATGTGTCCCATGAAAAATTTTAAAATGTATGAAATTATTCTTTATATATAAAAATACACTAAAGGAGCTTGAATGTGTTTCTTTCTATGGTTTAAAATGAGTAGATTTGATTTTATATATTTTTTTCCTATATCTATTAATTTTGGTAGTGATTATTTAGCCATAGAACTTCCCCAGATTGGCTTTCGTTTGGGAAAAATTGCTTGGTGGTTTTTGTATTACTGGATAGGCTGAAGTCTTAAATAGTAAAGTTTAAAAAATAAAAAATATATATTGGGAATTAACCAATATAGTACTATATGAGTCAAAAAATCATAAAAGAAATTAAAACATTTAATGTAAGCACGTGTTAAAGTATAAGGTATAAAAATCTTTGGAATGGGGCAAGAGAAGTTGTTAAAAGGAAATACGAAACGTTTAATGAACATATTGAAAACAAAGGTTGATCTAAAATCAGTAACCAGAGCTTTCACCTTAGGAAACAGAGAAACAAGAAAAAGCAAAATGCAAGCAGAAGAAACAATCAGAAAGTAGGTCTCAACAAATTAAAAAATATTGAAATAAATGCAAATGCTACTTTTTTGAAAATTTCAATAAAATTGATAAACTAGCTAGGCTAACAGGAAAAATTCTGATCTAGAAAAAAAGTATTTTTAGAATACATCTAGTTACAAAAAGTTGTAACTTTTATAAGTTACAAAAGTTATGCTCATGCCATTTTCTTTATTATTAATTTATATCTTCCATTAGTAACATTTATCACAATTAATGAAACAATATAGACCCATTATTACTTACTTCAGTTCATGCTTATATTAATATTTCTGTAGTTTTTACTTATCTTTTGTTGTTGTTATTGTTGTTGTTCCAGGATCCAATTCAGAATACAATATTTGTTTTACAAAAACAATTAGGAATTATGTAATGATTCTACTTCTCAAACTCAAAGTCAGCTTCAAATTTGACTAACAAACTTATACTTTCTTAATTCCCTAGAAGTGTGTCCTTGTTTTTATGGCTTTTCTATATACTGTTTAGAAATCTTTCTTAGTTTGAGACTACTGGTGGATTTAGGTATTTTAAGTACCCAAATGTTTATTTTGTTTTATTAAAAATTGCATTTCAATTACAATAAAAAAATAAGGTACTTAAAATTGAGAACTTAATTTAGCCCAAAGATTATCCTTAGAAATTATACACTAAACTCATTGTTTTGGAGATAATAAGACTGAAGACACAATAAATAAAATGCTTTTCCAGGATAATAGAGCTAGTGGCAGAGCTCAGATTACAATATAGATCTCTGGACTCTCAATTCTGTTCTTTTTCCTCTTCATAACATTGTTAAAATTCCATGTTTATCTCTGGTCTTATTTCTCCAGCTTTGGGTATAAATTAGGATAATTCCTCCAGTCCTGTTTCTGCATAACTGGGAAAAAATTAGAATAGCATTTGAATAATCTATAAATATAGAACTTCCTAAAAAATTTATAGCTGCAAAATATTTTTTGAAATATATGTTTAAAAATGTTTAGAAATTTAATTTTCCATATATTTCACAAGTGGTTTTTTTTTTCAAAATGTATGCATTTCATTTTTATGGCATCTTTTATAGTAAATCATTTCTATACAGGCTTGATATTTTTATCTTTGAAATATTATAAGCCATTTTAACCAAGAGATAGCTCATACATAGCACCTGTAACTGACCTAAAAGACAGTAATGGCTCATTTGTGAGTTTTATAACCTAAAGGTTTAATATTTCATTGGAAAGACTCTAATAGGCTTTGACATGGAAAAAAAAATCTATGAAAGAGTCAGATGACTTTTTATAGATTATTGAGTAAATAACACTCATATAAAACAATATATATGTCAGTACCAGGAGATTATGTAAATGTTACAGAGTTTTTGTTTTTTGTTTTTTTTCTTTCAACTAACTGTTTGAATTCCTACCAAATTTAGAGTTTTCAATGACAGTTCTGGTTTAGAAGAAGTTATATGCATATTATAAATTATTGTTGAACACATTTGCTTAACAGAAAAAATACTGAGATTATTTAAATTTCTATTACTTAGTGTCTCTTTTTCTTTTAAATTACACTCATTATGACAAACATTTATATAAAACATCCATAGGTTATTTTAAATATTGTTTTTATAATTATCACATTATAATAAAGTGTTAACTTAATTTTGAATAAATAATTATTCTGGCATTTTGATATCACACTCAGAGAGTTAGGAGATAGGTACTGTCCCACTTTGATCATTTAAAGTTCAGCCATGATGCCTACGGCCATGCTACCCAGAACAAGCCTGATCCTGTCTGATCTCAGAAGCTAAGCAGGGTTGGGCCTGGTTAGTACTTGAATGGGAGACCACCTAGGAAGACCAGGTACTACAGGTGTAAAAAATAAAAAATAATAAGGGAGTGTAATCTGACAAGGTCCTTGCATTCTATGAGGTCAACCAAGGGTTGCTTCACCTAAAAAAAAAAAATGAATAAATAAAGTTCAACTATGATGCAGTTAGAAATATTTACCAGAATTAAGACTTCACATACCCACTGACGTTGCGATTATATTATTCGATTTATATTATTAAGCAATTTGACATCTAACATGATACAGCTATACACAGGTATGTATGTACATATAAGCCTACGTACATAGCTCTTAAAAAGAATACAGAAGCTCCACATCTAAATATACAAAATATAATTTCAAGATATATCATTAATTAAATAAGTCAATATACAGAACATTATATATTGACTGCAGAGTAAGTTCCTTTTGTTGTATACATGTGCATATCTATGTGTACATATATGTATATGCATATATGTTTATATATATCTAAAATATCTTCCAGACTATCTTTGAAAGCATTACCAAGAACTGACAAAAGTGGTTGCTTCTGGGAGAATAATGAAAAACTAAGGGTGGAGTTTAGGTAGAAATTTGTTTTTCCACATTGCATGTATTACTGTAACCAATGAAAAAATAGATAAAATGTAAATAAAATGTAAAAAATGTTATATACTTTACTTGCTATCATTAGTATTTAATCTATGTCATTTAACTTCAAATAAAGTACTGATGCTTTATTTCGTTTCTCTCTTTATAAAGGCAAAATATGTCTTCAAGAATGTTCCTCCATTTTATATTCTAGGAGAAGGGTAATTTTGAACTAACTTTGCCTTAATTGTCAGTGAATTTAAATTTTACATTATTATGTAGCTTTGAGTTTAGATGGCCTATTTTTTTTTTCTTTTCCCTCTTCTCTATAAACATTTAGAAAATACAAATGGAATTATTTTTGAAAGTGGCATTGTGATTTCCTGGACCCATTTACCTTTTGAACTTGCTTTCCTGAGAACACTCCTACTTACTATTATTAGTAAAATCAATTTCTTGAAGCTCATTTATTTAACAAAGTAATTTCCTTTCCACCCTTGTTCTGTTTATTTTTAGGGAATCCTCACTCAAACCTGCCTCTCTCTCTCCACCCTTATCTGTCTCCTTGATATCTGGAGAAAGATTTAGTTATGTAAGCATAATCCCTAACTCACAATTTTAAAAACACAATGGGGGTGTTTTCAAAGAGATGATCTACCTTTTATTTCTTTCTCTCTCTCTTTTATTAAATTGGATGTCACCTTCATTGTACTTCATTCTCATTACTTTTCAAGCTGCCTTTTACATTTTGAATTTTCTATACATTTACTGTAAACTAATTGGTTTCTTAAACATTCTTTTCATACTTCATTGAAATATGAGGATGGAGACTATTTGATGAATACTTTTTTTTTCTAATTATTAAATATAGTTCCTAACTAATATAGCAAGCTAGTTAGTACCCCACCTAATGTAGAACGTGGCTTTTTGAAGTGGGAATCTATCTTAGCAAAAAACAAAAATATGTGGCACTGACAGTGTTTGGATGGCAGGAACTGAGAAAACCAACACTGGCAATTTTGAAAATGATAATCCATGTATGTAATGGCAAAGTTTTACTAAATTATCACTGGCAATAATGGAGAAAAAAACATGTGTTGCTGGGTCAGCTATTCCAGGAGAAGAGGCTAGAAAGCAGGACATAGAATACAAAACTCGGTTAGAGTGTGTTGGCTTTTATGGGCTGGCTTTAAAAAACACATCGAAAGGATAGTTTTTAACACATAAACACAGAGGCCAGTTTGCAATAAGAGATGAAGCGATGAAAGGGCTTCTGGGCTGAAAAGCCACTCCATGCAATGGGATGTGAGGACCAAAGTTTTAGTAAAATATCTCAGCTGAACAAAGTGGAAGAAAGAAAGCACAAAGCAGTGAGAGGGTAGAGGGAGAGAGAGGAAGAGAGAGCTCAAGGCTGAGGACTGAGTTGAAGTGGAGCACATGGGGCAGCGTAACAGAAAAATAACTCGAATCTGAGACCTATGACTAGGAACAGACTTTTGGGTGGTTAATGGCAAATACAACACATAGTAAATTTGTGAATGAATCTTATTAGTAAAGAAACCATAAGGCTGAATTAAAAACACCTTTGATATCTGCGATCCTTTAGACCTCTAGTTTTCAATAAGCAATAAGCTTTAAAGACAATATGATCCCAAGGATGACGTGCTCCAAAATATGTACTTCAGATATGACCAAGGAGAATACCGGATAAAAAGTTTCCCAAAGTGTAGAGCGAGAGGTCATGACAAACAATGGTCAAGAGAGTTCCTTCCAGAGAAAAGATTCAGAGCCTAGTAAACGTTGGTGTTCATTTGTATTGCTGCAGCCCAATAAATGGGCTTTCGTTAAGAACCTGAGTTTTAATTATGGTCAAATTAAAAATTTTAAGTTACTTACATTTGAGAATTCACTTCAAAATAAATCAAAAGCTATATATTACTGTTATTTCTTTATTATTTGTACTCCATAGTGTCTGTATTATCTCTTATAAAGCATATCCTTTTCTCTCTCTCACAATAATATGAATATGTTCATACATAAACGTACACATGCATAAACATGTATATATCACATATGTTTCTCTAAGAATACAATTGCATATATACATGTTGAAAATTATAACTTATATGTGTACAAATATATATGGTCTCCCTTGTATAAGGTAGTATCAGAATATTTTGTCTATACTCCATAGCAGTGTTAAGTATAAAAAGAAAATAGTTATTACTAATAAATAAGACTTCTGAAAGCAATGTTGGTGATCATATAAGGATAAGATGGAAATTTACCAGTGAAATGGAAATGCACAAACATATAATACTTATTATATATTAGATGCTCTGCTTTGTGTTAAGTAATTTAGTCACAATAACTAAATCAATGAGATATCATAGACATTTAAATAAAAAATAGAAACAAAAATTAATTTTTTTCACTTTGCACAATTTGTAAGTAATGGATTCAGATTTAAATCTAATATTCTATTGGAAAGAAAGGTACTAAATTGACCCAATATAAAGATTACACAGTAACAAAATTTCCTTCAGGAAAATTAAGTTATTCAGATCTGATACAGAAGTTATTTAACAAATCATTTTATAAGAATTCATTGAAATTACTATTATATTTTCATCTCTTTATTATCAATTTATTTTTGTAGCCTGAAATTTAGATAAAAATACTACATATTAGCTACTAACACATTCATTTTAAAAATAAATTTACCTTTTTAAGCATCAGGGAAAGTGTGATTTAATATATAGTATTTTATTTTGTTTGGAAAGATACTGAGGCATATGACTGATTGTGGTAGCTTTCAAAACCCTGTGATTACTAATCTAAAATTGGAACATTAGGCAAATTATCAAAGGAATCCTTTATAGAACTTGTGAATGATTTTGTAATTCATTAGTCTAAACTCTTTTAAACAGTGCCTGCTAAAACATAATCTCTAAGTAAATTATTGATGTGCTCCTTTAATGAGAATATTACAGTATGTACAATTCAAGCACCAGTTAATTTAGCAGAAATTATTTTTTAAAATTGGCTCAACCATTGATTGAAACCAATAAACTAATTTTACCTTTCATGAATCTAAAGTGATATCCAAGACACATCTATTAAGTGAAATAGTACTCTTAAAAAAAGACTTAACTATATAAAACTCTAAAATATAGGACAGCAATATAAATACGAAGCTATAAAAGGATAAATATTTAGATAGATTATAAATACAATAATTTCATTAGTACTTATATTATCATAGAAAAGAGAAAACATAAAATTTTTGTTGTTTTAAAGATATTTTAATAACATAATTCATTTCTGGCAATAAAAGTGAAAATTTAATTATCTGATTATGCCTGCCATGCCATAGTTGTATAATAAAATTTTCTATAATGATGGTAAGTTTTGAGCTGAAGATAAACTGTTTTTTTCCAGATTCATGTGTACTACTATGGCTCAAGTCTGCATGAGGCAGTGCTCTGATTCCTTACAAAGTGATATAGTAGATCTCTTACAAACAACATATATACACTATATTCCACATAGCTGAAAATGACAGTGTCGAAGATGTTCAGTTTAACCAAGAATGGTAAAGATGAAATTGTTTTCCAGAGAAACAAAAAAGCCAAGCTACTATCGTCTTTTAAAACAATTACTTTTTAGACAATTTAAGTAAATTACTAATTGCATGATTTTTTTTTTAAAAGCCTAATATTCTCTCACATCTAATTAAGTTTAGAAAAAAAAAAATCTCTACACTGTAATGTCTCTCAGCTTTTCTTGTGTATTATTTTATTTTCTATTTATGATGACTTTGTCTAAAAAGAAAATCTAAAAATATTCTATCAAGTAACATATAAATAAAACCACTCTACCATTTCTATTAAAATGAGTATCTTCTTGACCATAGGAACTCAGGTTTAGTTTAATGTTTGCATACAATAGCAGCAACAGAAGGACAAATAACTCTTTCAGGAGACAGGCTATGAGCAGAGGGAGACCAAAATTATAAGTGTGTCAGGCTATTTACTCTTATTCAATTCTTTCATTTCTTTCTGGAAGATGAAACATTTAAGCAGAGCAATGTCCTCCCAGAGGAAGTCTTTTCCTTGAACTTCTTTTTGAGTTATATGAGACATGTTCTCATGGTAGAAGACAGGAAAACCTCTGCTTAGTACTGGCAAAGTTTGTTCTGTCTGCATTTCACCAGTCAGGAAAAATTAGCTGGCTAAGGCAAAAGTCAGTGGGAAAGTAGATTTTTTCCCCTCCACATTAAATTATGGTAAAAGTGAAGATAAAAGTTGAAACTAATAATAAAATAAAATAATAAAATAAAAAAATAAAATTACAAACCAAAAAAGTGAAGATGAAAGGAAGAATCACAAATGAAAATACAATCTATACATTGAGTAAACCAAATTAATACCCTTGCATTTTTTTATGTACATGCCATTAGACTCTTATTTCAAAAATAAGTATGACTGTGAAATTACATTACTAAACTAGATGAAACCATCATCAACTTGACTCATTTTGATTTTCTGTTTTGAGAAATTAATACTATAGTCTTGTACACAAATCACCAATTTTAATTATATACTTTCTAATCCTTACATAATAGAACAATGCACAGAAACAACATTTTTAAAACTGTAGACTGAGACAATTATTATTAAATAACAATTACAATTATAGTAATGAATATTAAAATATATAACGATACTGAGGTCAGATATTTATAACATTACTGTTTGTCTGGCCAATCAATTTCTCTACCAATATTTTATAACATGTTAAAAGATAAAATTACTAATAATTTTAGGTCTTTAAGGGGTAGTAATAGATGATGGTTTAGGGATTTTTGTTTGTTATGCTGTTAATGTACACATAAGCTAACTGAAAAATGAAATTCTTTTTGCCTACTTGTACATTGCCATTAATTTGATCACCAGGAAAGCATGTGTGCAATAATTGCAATTCTATAATTCAGCTTTTGCAAGATCTAGTAATATTATGAGTTACAATGATTCTGAATAATTCTGAAATAAACATATGCTAAAGCAGTTAGACATGCCTACATGAGACATTTTCTAAACTTCTTTCATGTCATAGTTTACTAATTACATTGATATCGTATTATTAAAATGCATCAAAAATAGATTTATTTTTTATTAGAAACTAAAATTTTTGTTTATAAGAGCTGGGGAACAATATATATTAAGAAATACAATGGGGATGAATACTTTATTTACTGTCTTTTAAACTTATGCTAATCTCAAGAATTCTAAAATTACATGAAATATTTTTATGCCTGTTAGTGACTAAGCCCTAACCATTTGCTTAAGGAACAGTGTGTGGTCCTCAGAAATGTCTTTCCTTCTTTATGGTGACATGAGTAGACTACATTTTTCACTTTTTTTGCAGTGAAGTGTGTCTATATGATAATGTGATTGTCGATGGAAGGTGAACAAAAGTGATGTTTTCCATTTCTGTGTTTAGTCCTCAAGACAGTGGCCTTATCCTTTCCACAGAGTTAGAGTTAGACTCATGGTGATTCAGCGTTGAGACATGAAAACGCTTTATGGGATGTGGCTACAACATGTTAGAAAATATCTGAGTCTCTGAATGTTCGTGTAGAAGAATCGTTTCGTAAACGCTGACTATTAACTTAGAACTATTATATAAAAAGGGAAATAAATTTGTCTATTTTTTCAAACACCGTGTTATAGGGCTTGTCATATTAACACCAATGAACCCATTATGATCATTTAATTCAGCAACATGGCATAGTAATTTTAATACTACCTTCTTATAATAGCACATATATAGAGAGATGTTAAGATAAAATCCTGTCATTAAATATAAAATCTTTTTTTATCACTTTTTAATTACATGGGTTAGCTAATAACGTTTTTGATAATTGAAAAGATGGATCTCATTTTACATTATTTTGCAAAATCACACAACCTAAATACACTGAACATCAAAGAGTACCACTGCTAAATTATGTATGTACAAAAACATATGTCAGTTTGATATCCCCCTATTTAAAGTTAAAAGTGGGTTATTCCAAATCTTTTTGTCTTCATTTTAAAATTTTATCTTTTTAAGAAGTTTTTTCAGAAATGAAATGTAGTTCAAAATTCACTAGAAAACAAATACTGTTTAAAATGACATTTGAAAGGTTTATATACAAAGTCTGAAAATTCTTTGTTGATAAAAAATATATAAGATTAAAGATTTTATTTTTAATATCTTAGCTATTTGTCTTGAAATATAATTATTTAAGCTCTGGAAAATATAATTGTTAATTATGATATAATATAGTCTATGTTTTGCATAAAATGAGTTTTCTACAATTTAAATACAGAAGAACAGTTAGGAGTAGCAGGGTGCTAGGCACTGAAATAAAGCATAAGGATGAATACATGTTCTGCACAAAGCATTTGAAATCTATTAGTACTTTTCATTTAAGTATTGGCCAAGTTATTTTAATGTTTAACTTTGATGACTCTTGATTTTTTTCCTAATTCAGATGTACGTCAAAATAAGCAAAGTTAATTCTTATGCACTGGCTCATTAACTTCAACTTGATAAAACCATTTCCCAGAGAAAACATCATCATCAATGACTTATGTGCTATCCATTGTTTGGGTTTTCCCAAGTGCAGTCTTGAGAAGTACAAATAAAGAACTGGAGAAAGTGGGGTAGAGGAAAGCCGGTAAAGAATGTATTAATGAGTCAGTTGCTCCTAAGGGCAGCTGGGTTCAATCTTGTTGGGGTGTGGTGGCCAGCTGAGGAGCACTGTGGAACAAACCCCAGGACTGTCTTACTAGAGGGCAGGCAGACTCTAACTCTTATCTATTAACTCTCTTTTTGCATTGGTAGAGCATCGCTTCCAAGAACGTTAACTCTACCAACTACAGAATTGCACCTGATGGTGGGGAGTAAGCTCCCATGGTGCTGGAGAAAGCCCTCAGGCAGAGAAGGGGAGCAGATGCAGGGCCTCAAGTTAAGATGCAATCGGCATGTTGGAAACTGATGTAGCAGTAGGTGAACTCAGATGGCCCAAGGCAAATGTCCTGGTGCATCAATAGCATCTGCCACAGTCTGCTTTATGTCTATTATATGACATTTGTTTATTCATCCAATATTTATGGCATGCCTTTTATTGGAAATATCTATTATAAATGCTTGGTGAACATCAGTCAACTAAACAAATGCCTTCTTCTGGAAATTCTATTCGAGTAAGACCAAAAAAAAAAAAAAATGATGTAATTAAGTGACACAGATAGAATTGTTAGGATTTATATAGGAAAACTGTCATCCTCAACTCCATTTACCTAAGCACCTAGGAGTAACAGCCAGTGAGTTTTGATTCATTATAAGTAAGAACTTTGTGCTGTAGATACCAGAAAACAATAAGAAAGAATGTCTCTTGAATTAAATAGTTGAATTTTTCTATGTCAAAGGTAATATAGAATAATTGGTGGATTATCTGAGATGTTTGATAAATGATAATTAAACTCTTTTAACATTGAGAGTAGTGTTATTTTTTAAATTGTTTTGATTCTTGATTTGAAAGCAAAAATTTTTAACATTTTCTAAATTAAATAATATTTTAAATATTTTAAATATCTCATGTCACCAAAGAGTATATTTTGATTAAAGTTTCCTCTTAAGAAATCTCATGAACTATGTACAAAGCATATGTGTTTATTATAAAATCTCCAGATCCTAGTATAACATTTCACACATAATATGTACTACATTATCTGTCCAATGTATATATTCACGATTTATTTTAAGCTTTCATTTAATATTTTAAAATTATTTTATGAGCATTTTAGTTTCCACATTTGTTATCAGGCCATCTCTGCATGCTTTTTTTCTCCTATATGTGTTTACATTTTGAAAGTAAGTTAGCTACAAAGTTTAAAGAGAGGAGGAAAAAATGAATTTTAATTATTCTTAATTTAATGAAGAACGTTTTGCAATAGAATCTGTTTAAGCAAAGCTTTGAACATAGTGATATTTCTTTTAAAACTGTTGATTGGTAGTGGTAAGCATGCCCAAAATACACAGTTCCTAAAATTGCCTGTATAAAGTATATTTCTTATATGCAAATAGCAGGGGATGTAGGAGATTAATTCGTAAACTGTATGTGTGACAAGTTAAAGGAGTTGCTGTCTTCTTTTGATTGTTTTTCTCTAAACCAGAAAAAAAAATGCAAAAAAATTATAAGCTTCTAAATGAATAGTGAAGTAGAGACACTTTCTTCCAGGAATAGCTTTAATAGAAAAACAGAGACTATACAGAGACTATATAAAATAGTCTCTCTTATTTCTTCTTCTCCGAAATATATGATGCAGATTGCTCTAGATCAATATTTTAAACTACTGATAAGAACATAACATTATAGCACAAATAAAGCTCCAGGAATTCCAAATTACTATATACACTACATACATATACTCACACACATAAAGTAGAGGTTCTAGTCAAATTCTACAGTACAAGTATATCTTGGAGACATTGCAGTTTAGTTTCAGACCACTGTAATAAAGAGAAATTGGCAATAAAGCAAGCCACACAAATTTTTTGGTTTCCCAGTACGTATAGAAGTTATGTTTGCACTGTACTGTAGTCTCTCTATATATACGGTGAAATAGTATTATGTCTAAAACAAAATCAATGTACATACCTTAATTTAAAAATACTTTATTGCTAAAAAATGTTAACTATCACCTGAGCCTTCGACAAATCATCATCTTTTTGCTGGTGGAGGGTCTTGCCTTGATGTTGAAATGGCCTCTTTTCTTAAATCTCATGAACAAACCTGTTAGCTTCAAACTCTTCTTCTGCAATTTCCTCACCTCTCTCAGCCTTCATAGAATTGAAGAGAATTAGGGTCTTGCTCTGAGTTAGGCTTTGGCTTAAGGGAAAGTTGTGGCTGGTTTGACCATCTATTCAGGCCATTAAAACTTTCTCATGTCAGCAATAAGGCTGCTTTGCTTTCATACCATTTGTGTGTTCACTGGAGTAACACTTTTATCTTTCTCTAACTTTCCCTTTGCTGTCATAACTGGGCTACCGTTTAGCCCAAGAGGCCTAGCTTTTTAGCCTGTGTCTCAGCTTTCAACATGCCTTCCTCACTAAGCTTAATCATTTCCAGTTTTTAATTTAAAGGGAGAGGCATGCAACTCTTCCTCTCACCTGCACACTCAGAGGTCATTCGTTATTAAGTGGCCTAATTTTAATGTTGTTGTATCTCAGGGAATAGGGAGGCCCAACAAGAGGGAGGAAGATGGTGGAGCGGTCAGGACACATGTAACATTAATTAAGTTCACCATCTTATATGGGCATGGTTCCTGGTGCCCCCAACAGTTACAGCAAGTAACATCAAAGACTACTGATTACAGATCACCATAACAATGTAGTAATAATAAAAAAGTTTGAAATGCAGTATTGCTAGAATTATTAAAATGTGACACAGAGACATGAAGTGAGCAAATGCTGTTGGAAAATGGAACCCATGGACTTACTCAATACAGAGTTGCCAGAAACTTTCAATTTGTAAAAAATGCAAAACCTGCAAAGCACAATAAAGTGAAGTGAAAAAAAAGGAGTATGCCCATAGTTAATAAAATCTGTATAAAGCTATTATAATTTGATACTTTCAAATGAGCATTATTTAAGATATTTATATACTATTATAATTGATTTCAGAAACTGACAAAACAAGTAAAGAATCATGGTCATGTAAACATGATAACTACTTTCAAAGCATCATGTCTATTAGATATATAGTTTTACAATAATAATTAATAAGCTGCATTTTTAGGTTTGTATAAAATTTTGATGTATGTGTTCTGAAATGTGTTTATATATTTACATTATATGATATGTTATAAAAGAGAAATAGTATATAATTAGAGATGCTATATTTTTAAATCTACACTCACAGTGTATTCTTTATGTTCCATTGAGGGTGACTTTAGATCCCTGATATTGATTTGTATAGGTTTATTTTTAATGATGAGATTCTGAGAACAACCTTTCTTATGATGGCATTCTTATCCTAGAGTCCCAAAACAGAGGCCTAGAATCAAGCCACAATTTTGCTACACAAACAGGTAGTGTTATCTTATAGGGCAATGGTGGCTTCCTTTGTTTTATTAGCATTGTGATGAATATGAGAAATTGCAGTGTGAGAAAAATGACTAATTCTAAATATGCATGATGTTCATTGGATCTATGTTAATTCTTACCTTCCTATGTTAGACATATCCTCAACCAAGTTTGCAATTAGTAATCAAGAATTCAAAAAAGATCTGGGTCTATTTCCAAAGATTTAAATGATCTCTGCAAAGGTGATATCAAATGCTACAATTAATGTAACAATAAAGTTAATATGTGTGATCCATTCATTATATCTCAATCTGGTCAAATTAGATTGAATTATCCTTACTTTTACATGATCTGGGTTTAATATGTAGATAGTTCCTAGCATTATGTCAAGTACTAAAAAGGCCATGACAGAAACAAATAAAACAATTCTTCCCTTCTGGTAGTTAACTACAGCTTAAAATAATATACCTGGAGATAGCCACCATTGCATTAAAGCTATTTTGTGTTGATGAGTACATGATAGGAAACAAACCATTTCTGAGATGAAGTAAGTGACCAGAAGTGTTTCCTTCTTCTGTCTCTTCTTTATTTTTCATTTTCTTTTTTCTTTCATACCTCCTCACCTAGCATTCATCTTTCCCCTCTTGTCTCCCTCCTTGTGTTTTTTTACCTTCTCCTTTCCTTTGTATAATTCTATTCTATTGTAGTCGGGTAAACAAGATGCTATTTTCCTTCCCTAACAATGATCTACCACTTCTAACTTCACTAGCTCTTGTTTTGCTGTCTTTCCCACCAATGTCTTCTGCTAAGGACAAAGCAGATCATGGTTTCAGAGAGCCTATGCCCACCAGTTCATCATCCACTGGCAATTTGTGTTATATTTATAACTCTAAAATAACTCTTGTTTAACCTACTGCTGAATATAAGGTGCATATGCCACATTGTTTCCTACAGAGAAATATTCTCTGCTCTTACCAGTGCCACTTTAAAATGCTTCAGAATCCAGACTAGTTACCTCAGAGTCACTCATTAACAGATGATATGGAGAGGGGACAGGGTGAGGGAGGGACCTACTTGCTGTACATATACACACAATAGGATATACACGGTGACTATATTAAAATGCGAATTCCTGTCTTCCTAGTGCAGCATTGCATTGATAATTGGCATATAGGGAACTAAATTGAAGGACATTAAATATTACATAAATTGTTATTAGGCAATGAAAATATAAGTTGTCCTAAGGTGGATAAAAGAATGTCACAAATTTTTTAATTCTCCTTTCATTGAGAGTTGGAGTATATTTTTACTACTCTTAAATCAGCGCTGGCTCAAGACTTTTTTGACCAATAAAAGTGACACTCTTTGCTTAAGCTCTACAACATCTAGCTACTTTTATTTTAGCTTCTTGCAACTCTGAATCACCATGAATGATGTTCGACTACCCAGCTGGGGAGACCATTTGGAGAGGCCCTAAAATTACATTGCAGAGGCAACCAGCTGAGCTCAGCCTTAAGCCTTTCCTTCCCAAGGCACCAGATTAGTCAGGCTGCCTGCGAAATATTGTTACTGGGTAGTTGATGCTTCACAAAACAGAAGAATCACCCCTGAGCCATGCTTATATTTATGACTCACAAAACAGTGAGACATATTAAAGTGGTTGTTTAAACACCTATATATTCAGTAATCTGTTACTTACCAGCGAATTAAAAAATCATGAATTACTGGCATGAGAAAAATGTACATAGTCCTCTAATTGTTTATATGATTACTGCATAGTTTCCAAATTATTAATAACATTTTGTATGTATTCACTGTGGTTGTGGCTTGGAGTGGGTATGAGTCGAAGAGAGAGGAGGGAATAATACTGAAAGGTTTCTCTCATCAAAAACCCTGATATGTTCCCTTTTTCCCTTCCTTTGTTTGTGATTTTAGAAAGGAACAGGGTTCAGGCAGGAGTGCAAATATATAAATTACGTGTCTTTTAGAGGAAAAAGTCTAAAGATAGCCAATATGATGCCCAATTCCTGTAGCATTATACTAAGGAGAGATACTTTGACTAGGGTTTGAAGCTGTGATTAAGTAAATGCATTGTTGCATTTACTTAATCACAGCTCTCTAAAGCAGTTACTGGAGAAGTGATGCTCCATTCAGGCAGCTCTCTGTAAGTGTGAGGACATTTTCTGTGTTTTCAGCAGCTCCCGGGTTTGTGACAGAGTTTCAAATTGTGTTTCAGTTTCTCTTTGAAGATTTTTTTTTTTTGCCAAGTCTGCTTCTTTTAAAGGCCCTCCTTGAGCTTTAAAAAAGATGAAAGGATGCATGAAAGTCAATGATTTTCAAAAGAATAAGATAGAAAAACAATTATAGGAACTCAGAAGTTGAGTGGGACATATCTTTGTGACTTACTTAAAACAGGTCAAAACATTTAAGATTTCTCGATGTTAACTGTTCAAAATGAGTTTAATAACATGTAATCTTCTAGTCTTCATACACATAGAATTTTATTATGTGGTTGCATTGAAAGGGGAAAACATCACCAAAATAAGACACAATCTGTAGACATTCACATCATCATCTGTCAGATTAGGTTGGTATATATACTGACATATAACCTAAAAAGACTTCTGCCCTTAAGAGTGTCTAAACACAACAGTATTTCAAAAATGTCTTTTCTATGTTACCAAATAATTTGAATATCTATGGAAAGATTAGTTGGCTCACTTTATGATCATGAAAAATGAAAATGTGATGATCATTCAAAATGAAAATGTAAAAATCAGAATTTAAGATGTCATCAGCTGTTGCACTGCCCAGGTTTCACAAAAAAATATTTCAAATGCCTGTGAAAGTGCAAAACAGTACTGAAAATTTCAGCCTCACAGAAAAAGCAAACAGTCAATCTGTTGCCAAAATCTTAGATGATTTTCTGCTATCTATTAGTTTGATAAAATATATAGCAAAAATAAAGAAATTCTACTACAAACTGAAAAAATGACTACTAGCTAGGGATACTGAGTTCTGAATGAAATACCCATGGAAACGCAGAAAGATATAGTTATAAAACAGATGAAAATTAACAACACTGGTTAAGGATTTTCCAGGTCCCTGAAACTGTTACCAACAGCATGATAGAATACTAGAGAAAAACATTAAACGTGTTAAGGAGTTGATGGCAGATTTCTATCCAATTACTGGGAGAAAAAAATCTTTCCAAGATCAGAAAGAGGAACTATCAATTTTTTTTCTCTAATTTAAACATACATGTGTACGCCTTATAGGAGTAGCTTTCTGCATTTTTTTTTACTCCAAGATATGAATCCTTGGATGATCTAGTTCTCATTCATTTCCATATCAGGGCTGATTAGATATCTAGTGACCTGTTACATCCTAGGATATGAAGTCCATCATAGGGAAAGGCAGAGATGAGAAAATTAGAATGTTAATAGGTTAGGGTTTACAGTGGCTGGTGTATTATTTCTGAAAAGGAAAGAATTGCAGCCTATCTCAAATATTTCCAAAATAAATTCCCATCATTAAAAATAAGAAAACCCTTTAATTTCAGTAGAATCACATTAAATAACTGAACCTTAAGCAACAGAAAGTTGGGGGACACATCTCACAATCCAGATTAATTTCTGAGTCAAAAAAATTAGGGATATAGAAATAATTTATCATTTTGTTTACTTTAAAACCTAAGCTAAGCTGGAGCACTCTTCATTTAATGATTAGAAAACAAAGAGTACATGAATTTTGCAATAAAACCAATGAAAAAAGTCAACATAAAAAGTAATATAGTAATAAAGATAAATACAAAAAAATAATTGCATACTCTTAAAGATTAAAATGCAGATAATAAAAATTTTAAAAATGAGATAATGCAATAAATTCAAATAAAAAAAGTATGTGATAAAAATGAAGCAAGGAGAGAGAGAGAGGAGATGAGAAGAGAGGGAAGAAGAGAGGGAGAACCTCATTAGGATATGAAAATATTGTAAAGAAAATTTTTAAAGTTCTTAAATTGAACTATTTTTAGTGAAATCTATATAAAATAGAATCAGTGATATAGATGTAAATTGTAGGGATGTCTCTTATAATCCAGAGAATAAATGCAAATAATTAGAATGAGAAAACATTAGTATATTAAATATTAAGGGTGGAAAATTTTCCAGTAAGCCAGCATTAAGGATTTACTCTGTTTCTGTAATCTGCTCAAAGATATGCTTAACCAGGGTATGGTAATCTGGTCAAAAATATGCTAACAGCCAACTTCTGATTTTGTAATCTGCTTACTTGTCTTGATGTTAACCAAGGCGTGGTAATCTGTTTACTTGTTAACCAGGGCATGGTTCTAGGCTTTATAAACTGCCTCTTTTGGGAGCTCAGGGCTGATCTCCTCTGACCCTGCAAGGTAGAGAGTCAGTCACAGGCTGGCTAATAAAGGCTCACAATTCATCTCAATTGGCTCCATGGATCTTAGATTTGAGCACACCACAACAAAATATGGAGTATTAATAATATGACAACAATAAGTAACAGATATGGAGGACAGAGAATGAAATGCAACAAAAAGATAACATGCATTCTTGAAAATGAAAGGAAAGCTGATCTAAAGTAATATAATCATGGATATAAGACAAAGAGCTAAAATAATTCTTGAAAGAGCACAAACATAATAAAAGTATTCAATAATAATAATCTAGTTGTAAAAGCTTTGCTTTTTATCAATAGAACCTGAAAGTAGAATCAAATATATACCTTTTACAGTATTTCCAATAAAATTTCCAATCATAATTTAAATTTGACAGAGTAAAGAGGGATAAATGAATAAATATATTTTAAAAGGACAATGAGAGTACATTATATATCAGATTAATATATAATATAACATTATAATAAGTAAGATCTAATTTAGGTTAATAAGATAACATAGGGAGTAGCTTAATACTAACAGTCAGAATTTATGACTTTATACATGCTAGGTACTATTTCTTAGTGTTTTACAAAAAATGAACTCATTTAATAAGCATAATAATTCTTTAATGAATGCACTTGTACTGGTTTTCTATTGCTGGCATGACAAATTACCTCAAATTGAGTGGCTTGAAACAACACAAATTTACCTTAGTTACTGTAGGTCCAATATCCAATAAGATTTTTGTCACTTTAAAATCAAGGTGACTGAGAGCTGTTTTTTTTTACTGATGGCTCTGGGGAGGAATCCCTCTTCATGCTCATTTAGATATTTAGTTGAACTTACTCCCTTGTGGTTGTAGAACTGGGGTCCCCATCTCCTTGCTGGTTCTCAGCTAGGCATCATTTCTAGCTTCTAGAGGCTGCCCATGTTCCTTGACATTTGTATGAGCTCCTTTCCCATCTTCAGAGCCAGCAACTGTTGAGTGAGTCTTTACACATCAAAGTTCTCTGATTTTCTCTTCTACTGCATTTCACTTCTACCTTCAGCTAGGTATCTCCAGCTGCTTTCCTCTTCTTCCTTCCCCTTTGGCTTTTAAGAGCTTATGTAATTACATTGAGCTCACCTGGATAATTCAGGATAATCTCTCTGTCTTAATGTCAGCTGATAAGTAACCCTCATTCCATCTGCAAAGTCCCTCGCAGCATCACCGAGGTTAGCATTTGATGGAATAATTAGGAGGTGGGAAACTTGAGGGGACATCTTTAGAACTTTTTCTGCCATAGTATTATTCTTATCTCAATTTTACAGGTAGATAAATTAGATTCTAAGTGGTTAAATATCCACTACGGACACAGAACCAAAGGTAGAGAAGCTGAATTCTGAACCTTAGTATTCTGGCTCCAGAGTCCATCATACCCACTGTTGTAAAAAAAAAAAAAAAAAAAAAAAAAAAAAAGTGCGGCAAAAAATAAACCCTAGACTAACACTACTTGTTATAGGCAATTTTAAAGACATCACAAATCAGGAAAATTACTAGAGCCCTCTGATAGAACATACTAACTAGCCGTATGATGGAACATACTAATGCTTTTAATTACAAAGGCATTAAATATTTAAATTATTAAAAGAGCTCTAGAAAAAAGTGTTAGTGAATTTCTATGTCATCTTAGAATGAAAAATGCATAAATAGCTAAAGCAAAAAACATACACAAAAAATCACTAACTTTGACTATGTTAAATTTATAAGTATACTAAGTCCTCACTGTCATCAATAGGTTCTGTGACTTTAAATGAAACAAATTTTAGTACAGACTTGTGGATATAAAGAAGAATTAAATCGCTATGGCATCTCATCAATATTATAACAAAATGTTATTCAAGGACCTACTGTATTATATTTCCAAACCTATGATAATAATAAGAGAAAAACCCTTTATAAAATTCAAACCCTATGTAAAAACTCTCAATAAAATAAAAACGTAAAGATATTTTGTCTTTTTTAGTAAAATCTTCTCAAAACCTTATATCGAATTTAGTACTTAGAGGTGAGATAATAGTAGCATTCTCTTCAAAGTCAAGCAGAAAAGAGAATGCCTTCCATCAATGCATATATTAAACATTTTAAGGGAGGTCTTATTGAACACAGAAAGTAAAAATATCAAGGAAAAAAAAAGATTAATGAGAAGGGAACAAAGCTGTCACAATTTTCTGGCAAGGTAATTGAATTGTTTACATATCAACCTAAGAGACTTTATAATAAATTATTATAATAAAAATAGAGTTCCAGTAGTTTTCTGAAAAGCAACAAATGCTAATATACCTAAGTTAATTGTTTTCTTAACAGGAGCACAAATAATCAGGGGAGGTCTACCTGTTTTCACTAAATTTTAAGGCACTAAACAGAACAGCAAGTACCCACGGATCAAAAGGACAGAGCCTCCCCTTGACTAAACTTCAGAGAGGCTTCTTCCTGACTCTAGTCTCTGACCTCCCTTTACTTAGAGCATTTATTTTAGAAAATATGTACTAGTAAATTTTTATTTCTACCTCATCGACTTGTAAATCTTTTTAAAAGCTTCTTGTCAATTTTACTATCCAAAATATCTTTCTCAAGGACCTGGAGGCATCCTTTGAAATATAATCACCAAGGACTCTAAAGCACCTATCGCCTAGTATCTGGTGGGAGAATCTTTCCAAGTTGTAATTGCGTCTGTTTATGAAGATAAGAGAAAGTTTACTTTTGTTTGGGTAAAGCCAATCCAACCAGTAAACCTAAGACTCCTTTGTTCTCCTCACCCCATCGTGGTTTCCCCATCCCCAAATCCGGCTATAAAAAACTCCCAACACTTTATTTCAGCAGTGTTGAGTTCATACTGAGTCCTGGCCCCTCTCTCCTATTGCAATAGCCTTAAACAAATCTTCCTTGCCTGTTTAACTTTGTGCAGTGCAATGATTGCTTTGACATCGCATTTATACTAAAGAAGAAAGGGAAACCAGAGAGGCTGGGAAAATAATGAACAAGGAAGGAACAGTAAAAGAATCTTCTAATCCAGGTTTATATGGCATAAGTCAATCCTGAGCTAGGGAAAGGGAAAAAATCTATAAACTAGAAGTAACAGTTAAATTTTAAATGAGACCTTACTGGAACCATCTTTTTAATATCTAAAAGCGAGTTATAATTACTGGAATAAAATTAGTTTCTATAATTGAAAGTGTTCTGATAGTGATGATTTCTGTCTAAGGAGTCATTAAAGGAAGGTGGGGAAGATTAAATAGTTTATCTAAGGGCAGTCGTTGGATGAAAATATAGATATTTCCTGATGTACTCTTCCAGATTCAGTACTTTAATCTGACATTTAAGTTACTTTAAAAAATATAGCATATACAGTATTAACATGGACAAATAAGTACCTAAAATAACTAACAAAATAGGTGCAGGACTTTATTTTTAAAAAAGTAAAACACAACAGATGAAAGTACTATAATTTATAATTAGGAGACAAAGTATTTAATTATCCTCAATACATCTTAAATTTTTAAAATTCATATTAGACTATGACCATTTCTCCTACTTTTTATAATTTTTACCTTAAAAATGCAATCCAGGTAGATTAAATAATTAAATTTATAAAGTAAAACTTTTGGAATAAAATACAGGGACACATTTTAATCACATCGAATAAGGGAGGACATTTTGATGAAAGATATAAAAACTACAAAGCCTATAGGAAAAGATTAGTGATATTGACTACATCAAAAACTAGAATGTTTAATTAAGAAAAAATATGAACAAGGTGAAATGAGGATCAGGGACTGTGAGAAGACAATTTCCATCTACTCCCGTTGCCATCTCTACACACCTACGGCATTTGCACCTGACTTCACACCTCAGAGATGAATTGTTCTTGCTCTTATGTAATGCCAAGCTCTGTACTTGTGCGTTTCTACTCAAGAACTTTGCCCTAGTAATTCTTACCTGTTTTACCTATATACATTCTAATCTTGTTCTGGACTAGATAATTCTCATTAGCTTACAAGTAGGTTGTTTTTATCCCGTTGTAACTATGAAATAAAATATGAAGTTTCTCTTGAACTCACTTTTCCGGCCTGCTATTTATGTGTTATTTGGCTCCCATTCAAGCAACAATCCTTGAATAACTTGTCCGTCCTCATCTCTTCTCTAATTCTGTCTTAAACTCAATCCAATTAGGTTTCATCCACAGATACTGCACTCATGACTTCTATATTGTTAAATCATCATCGCACTTGACCTAGCAATAGCATTTGTCACAGCTGATCACGCACTTATCTTTCATTCACATTCTTCCACTTTTCCTGATTTTCTTTGTACCTCACTTTTCCCCTTTTTAGCTTCCTTTGCTGGTTTCTCCCCTTCTTTCTCACCTCTCGATATTGAAGTGCCCCAGAGTTCAGTGCGTATTCTTCTCCTTCATTTTTCCCTTTGAAATTTTATTTGTTTCCAGCACTTTAAATACTATTTCTGTGCAGCAATTCTAACATTTACATCTTTAGTTTAGATTTTTCTCCTGGAATCCAGACATATTTATATTTGACAACTTATATAGGAATGAAACTTATCAACATCACTACCCTTTAGTAATAACTTTAAAATGTTTCCTGAATCTGACCATGTCTTACTACCTTCACTGCTTCTCTCTTAGACCAAAGTCAACACCATTTCTTGCTTTTCTTTTGCCTACTTTATAGTCTATGCTTAAAGGATAAGCCAGAGTAGTCATCTTTTAAAAAGCTAAGTGACTCCTCTCCTCAAAATCTTGCAACAGCTCCCCATTTTACTTCAAGTTAATGCTAATGATCTTACATTATCCTACAAGGCCCATAGGCTCTGAATCGCCCACTTCAGAGATCATCTTGATACTAACTGTTTCATTCTTTCCACACAAATGGCCACTTTCTCTCTCTCCAACACTCTGAGCATGTTCCTTCCTCAGGAAATCATTAATGTTTTTATTATTTGAAGAGCTTAATATATATTTTACAAATAATTCATTATAAACCAAATGAAAACCATTACACACACTAAAATGGGCAGAAACTATGAACCCATGTCACAAAATATGTGTGCAATATAAATGAGCAATAAGAATGTGTACAAGGTAACTGCTGGTGGCAGTGTAATTCTTACAGTATTGAAGGTTATTATCAATTTTGCATCAAGAGCATTAAATTATTTTTCTTTGTCTTTTTGACCCCCTTCATTCATTTCTTCCACCACCTGCCCCCTACCACTGGACATCATCAATCTGTTCTTTATGTATCAGCTTGTTTTTTGTTTGTTTTTAGATTTTGCATATAAACTAGATCATACAGTATTTGCCTTTCTCTGACTTATTTCAGTTAGCATGGTGCCCTCTCTTTGTTAACAATAACAAAATTTTATTATTTTTTTATGGATGAATAATATTCCATCATATATATATATATATATTTGCCAAAATTTATCAATTCATTTGTTGATAGACATTTGGATTGTTTCCATAGATAGCTTAGATATTATAAATAATACTGCAATAGATGTGAGGGTACATATATCTCTTCTAGTTAATGTTTTCATTTTCTTTGAATAAATACCCCAAAATGAAATTGCTAGATCATAGGGTGGTTCTACTATTAATTTTCTGAGGAAGCACCACACTGTTTTCCACAGTGGCTGAACCAATTTGCACTTCCACCAATAGAGCACAAGAGTTCCCTTTTCTCCACATCCTCGTCAACACATTTCTTGTCTTTTTGATTATAATCATTCTAACAGGTGTAAGGTGATACTCATTGTGGTTTTGATTTGTAGTTCCCTGATGATTAATGATGTTGAGCATCTTTTCATGTACCTTTTGGTCATCTACATGTCATCTTTGGAAAAATGTCTATTCAAATCTTTTGCTCATTTTTTATTCAGATTGCTTTTTTGCTATTGAGTTCTACAAGTTCTTTATTTTGGATATTAGTTTCTTACCAAATATACTATTTCGAATATTTTCTCCATTTGGCAGGTTGCTTTTTTATTTTGTTGAGGGTTTCCTTTGCTGAGCAAAATTAAATTATAATTAATAATTGAATAAAATTCTTTATCAAATGATATTTGTAAAGGAAAAAAAAGTTATGACTGTAAAATTTCATATATATACATTTTATCACACTATTACAAATTTTAATTAAACATTGGGGAGATATATTTAGTTATTAATTTTTAAAATAAATATTAATATAAAATATATTTAGCAACCATTCAAAATAATGCTTTGAGGAATATTTAATGATTAAGAATATGAAATGAAAATACAACATGCATGTGTTTATGTATTTATATGTGTGTGTGTGTGTGTACCAGAGTACATTGAAAATGTCAGTTATTATTATCTCCAGTTAGTGGGATTTAAGTTTATTTTGAAATATATTCTTTATCCTTTGCTATATTTTACATATTGTAATATAAATATTAATGAGTTTCAGAATTTTATAATCAACACTTTATAAATTAATCTATGTTGTTTCATGTTTGATTTTGTCAGAAACATTGGTATGGATGATTCTGGACTTTAGTTAAAACTAAAAGGAGAAAATTGAAACTAGAAAGAGTAAACATAAAGCATCTTTATCTTAGTCAGTAGATTTGTTTACTATTAATCTTACGGAGATGTTATACAAAAGGTTTTAGAACAATAGAATATGTTATTAATATTTATGACATTATTCTTGCAAAGTATTTACATCCATTAACTGAGTTGATTTTCATAACACTTTTTAAAAAATAAATTTATTTGTCTAAATTAGTTTCAAGTACACAGTACATTAGTTAGACATCTATAATTTTCATAAAACGATCCCCCAAATTGCTCCCTCCCTCCCCTAGCCCTCCACTTAGCCATCATATTAATGTTAACTACATCCCCTCTTCCATGCTCCCTGTGTCCAACTATCACTACTAAACTCAAAACACTTTTAAGTTAATGTTACTAACATTACATGTCTTGCTTAAAGACATGCACTCATTTATTCATGTACCAATAGATACTGAGCCCCTGGTATGTGTCCATATGTTTTATATACCAGGAATACAGCAGTGAATGAAATAGATCCATTCTGTGAGGCATGGAATCTCAACACTGATGGACCCTGGATTCTAGCCCATCTTTAACTTCAAGCTCACAGCCTTTCACTACACTAAAGTAAGCATTTGGAGGTAACTCTAATTTGAAGCTTTGCTTTTTCTCCTTATAGATTTCTATTTGACAACTAAATCTGTACTTAGCAAAAACAAAAAACAAAAAACAAAAACAAAAACAAAAAAAACCAGACTTTATATATTTTGCAAATAATTCAATTAAATCTAAATTATGTAGATGAAAAATTTCTCTTCTATGTACCAGTTTGCTAGTGGCCACCTGCTTGTACTGTGCTTAGAAAGCTGCCAAACAAATATATCTTTTCTACTTGGGAGTAGGAAAACAGTTTTCAGGCCATCACCTTCAACATTATGTTTCAACTTGGCATTAATTTTAATGAAATAATAATGTACCTGGAACTAGAATATCATCTACTATCCAAGGATCTCCAAGTATGTAACAAATATTAATTAAGTAGCACAACAGCTCTGTAACAAAAAAACAATCCTGGAATTGAAAAGATCATTGAACAGAGAAAATAATGATTGGAAACCCATTCTGAACTAAACAGAAGGGAGTTGGTTGCCAACTTGAATACTTCCAGTTCATTACTTTAGTCGAAGATACAAAAAAAGTGTTGGGGATGAGTGGGGACTGCTCAAAAGAAACAGAAGCAAATTCTGAGACTGGGCTAAAACGTCTCATCTCTTCACTTAGTTATGAATATCTTGTGCTAATTAATCTAAAAAAGACGTTTGATTGACAAATTAAGAAACCTACAAGAACTGTATTTAAAATCACTAAAGAATCTCCTGACTCAAATGTAGTACATAAAAGAAACGTGTTTGTAACTGAGGTAAATATTTGAAAGTCAGGCATACACATATCAGTTAGTAAAAAAAAAATAATAATAATTCTGGCCACTAAAAATGACTCAAAATTTAGAGTTTTATGAAATGAATTAAGAAATATTTGCTTAGGAAACACAACTTATTTTTAAATCTAACAGAAAGTTCAAAGTTAACATTGTTATCAAAGGAGGTCATGTATGAAAAACAACATAAGATTGAGTTTTTTACCAATAAAATTTTCTGTGTTAGATGAGGCTTTTAATTTCTGGAAAAGAAAATCACTTTGATCATCTTCCATTTGGCAGGGTAACACTTCTGTATCCCAAGGCCAAAGACAATCTTTATCCCCGAAAGAAATGGTCAAAAAAAGAACTTCAATAATATGTTATCTACAAGAAAATGTCTCGTTTCATTTATTGTATTTAACTTTATCTAACTTTAATGATTGCTGGATTTTGTGCATTTCCACTATGAAAAGATATCACACATTTTGCTGATTTGCAATTGGCAGTACCTTTCAAAGGTAAAGTTGCTAAGAAACATCAGAGGTAAGGGGCTAATATATTAGCTCAGGTAATATATTATATTTGTATTTCCTATAGCTTTTGTAATTTTTAGAGATATATTGTGTTTGTATGAAAGATGATTTTATAATTACTTCCATCCTTTTAAGCACAAGAAGTTGAAAAATGCTGAATGAAGATGAGATCGGTCATTAAGCTCTGAAATATGCAGAAGATGTTCTAATGCATTTCTGCATTTGGATTATGTCATCCATAAAAAATAGTTTCTCATTTATTTTGATTGCCTCTTCAAAAATACTTGACAGCTGCATGCTCTGTTAATACAGTATATGAGTTCTTGAGAGTGTTCAGGTTTGCTTAGTTATCATGTAATAAAGTTAAGATCACCCAATTAAATACTAATTAAATAGTTTACCTGGAATTCTAAACTGTTTGTATGAGTTAATCTAATCTTCTAAAAAATGAACTACTAATGTTTTAAGTTGTTGCACTTAAAAATAAAAAAGTAAATTGATTTTTGCTTAAAAGTTATATTATTTAAAATATATCACCAAACTGCTTTCTTTTAAAAATCTTTTACCTCACATTTTATTTTGCCTATGTTTATTCATATGACATCATCCTTAACTTAGCCAAAATATTGCACATATAGATCTATTACTTTAAGAGATTACTACTTAGGACTCTGGAGTATGAATTTTATGGAAAGAATACCAGTAAAAAGGAATTTCTATTTTTTTGTTTAAATAATACTTATTTAAACAACAAGCTTTTATTAAGAATGTGGTAAATGCTTTTTAAATATTTGCTCATTTAATCTTCATAGAATTTTGTGAAATAGTCACAGCACTAGATAATTAACATTGTTATATGTAGGCATTTAGGGAAAAGGCATAAAGTAAAAATATAATCTGCCCAAAGCTACAACTAGTAAGTGGCAGATTTGTGCTTTGAACACAGTACTGGGTTGTGTCTGGCTAAGTAAACGGAGTCTATGAGGCACTTCAGCCTTGTGGGGAATACAGAGTAGGGAACGTGGATAGTTCTACTTTCCTGCGGTGATGGATTTGAATCAGAAAATATGGCTTTGGTTTTCAATATTTGATAAGGAAACCTTAAGTTTGGACTTTAAGACATAAGCAATTCTGTCTATATCTCAAAAGGGTTGATTGATTTGGAAAGAAAATATGCTATTAACATTTTTCTTGGTAATTATATTTTCCAATATTATTTATACGCCACTTTAAGCCAAACATTTCTCTGTTTCTAGGTTCCCAGGAAAAAACATTTTTTTTCCAGATTTAGTGTAAAATCAAGGGCTCGTGCCCTCTCTCTCTCTCTCATAGAAGATCACATATTTCTTTCATAAGTAGATAAATTAATCACTATGATTACATGCCACGGAATAACTATAACTGGTTATCTTGACTAAAAATTATAGTCAAAATGACATTTTGTACAGTATGCGCAAAAACAATCTAGGCTACTTATGCTAAGTTTAAGGTATATTGCAATTGACTTTCAAGGTATAAATAACTACAGTAGCCAGATTTTAAGCAATACTATGAATCTTATGGAATGGGTATTCAAAATAGTATTAAATGCTTCCACAGAATAGTGCCGTGTAGACAATACTGTTAATACTGTTGCAATCAGGACAAATTATGTAACTTGCCTGTGAGTCAATATAAAAGGGTGTATTAGAGCTATTCTGCTATGATTAGTGTCTAAAGCTAGCTCATTCTGGTTGCAACAATCTCTTAATAGTTGCACATATCATCTCACACATAACATTTTCTGTCTACTACTAAAGTGGCTTTGCTTGTTGCTGCTTATTTTCTTCCTTTAATTTTTAGAAGATTCTTTGTTTGAAAAATATTATATTTTGCAACCAGCACAGGTTTGATTCAAGTAGAATGGATCAACATTTATTAGGAAGAACCTAAATTGCACATGGCAAAATCTTGCTTGGGAATAATTTTCTTAATTTCATTGAGGTACTGAAGTTATTATTAGATATAATTAGTACTTTTCAGTGTTACTCCATTTGAGAGTAAGAACATAACCTTGACAAAATATCTAGGTCCTTCATGTTAGTTTGTATTGTCCACGTGCCCCACAGATGGGGAAGCTTTTTTAAAAACACAGTCATGGTACTGGTTTAAGCGTTGCAACAGACAACCATTACTCAAGAGTGTATTTAACAAAAATAACATTGAATTAATTAACACGTCAGTAGAGTTCTTATTTCACTGGCCAGTTTACTTCGTAATTCCAGAAATCATGTTCTGTGGATGCTTCTTAAAATAAACAATGGCTTTTATGTTTGCTGCTCAAGTAAAAAGAAAGTGAAAAAATAAAAAGGAGGAGGAGGAAGAGTTGGAGAAAGAACATAATATATATGTTATAGCCTGTAGGAGAGAGAATATTTTTATCCCATTTATCACCAAAGAGGCACTAGGAGCACAGAGAGGCTGCATAACTCCCCCAAAGTCACACAGGTAGTAGAACCGAGATTTGGGGCCCCATGATTGGGCTCTAGAACCTATGTTCTTAATGACTATCTTATGCCACTTCTTTATAAATTTAGAAATGCTGCTTTGTAGTTCTGTGAACAAATTTTGAACACAAGAATCTACTGATTCAGAGATGGAATATTTCTTTTAAATTACTTGTTTTAGTTATAGTGATGGAATTGCATTGCCCATTCATATGCCCCTTATCCTTTATGGTAAAAACATATACAGCAGTAACCCTTAACTGTGATTTCACTTTCCACAGTTTTAGTTACCCAAGGTCAACCACGGTCTGAAAATATTAAATGGAAAATTTCAGAAATAAACTATTCATGTTTTAAATTGCATGCTTTCCTAAGTAGCATAATGAAATCTTGTGTCATTCGACTCTGTCCTGGCTGGACATGAATCACCCTTTCGTCCAGCATATCCACGCTGTACATGCTACCCATCGTTTGTCACTTAGTAGCCTTAATCTCCTTTCGTGCCTAGTTTATAAATTAAACTTTATCATGAATAAGTATTAAAGAAAAAAAAAACCATAGTAAATATAAGGCTCAGTACTAACCATAGTTTCAGGCATCCACTGGCATCTTGGGACATATCACCTACAGATAAGGGGAGACTACTGTACTAACAAGATAACCTATGGGTACTTGGTCAGCTGAAACAAACAGTTTAAGAAATGTTTGATTTTAGAATGAATGAGAGTGTCTTCAATTCTGATTCCTGAGTATTTTCTGAAATTGGTTTAGGGACTCTTGTTTACAAAAAAATTGCTTCAGATATGTGATTGGGTTAACCAATGTGTGCTATATATTAAAAGATATATAACAAAAATATTTTTAATTCAATAACTATTTACTTACTAGGACCTACCACTGTGAAGAACTGGCTTCTGCCTTGGCAATGTACTCTAGATACTCAAGTCCTGGTCCTCAGGGTGTTTACAGTTTAATAGCAGGAGTCAGGCATTTAACAGATCAATATACATCTTGTGTCTATAAAAGGTAAAGTAGAGATTACTAAGGGAGCAATCTCGACTTGGAAGAGCTAATTCAGTTCTAGGATGTTCATAGAATCGGGAGTATCAAGATCTGAAGAATGCAATTATCAGCTAAAAAAATTGGAGGTGATGGGAGGGGAATGTTTCAAACAAATGATATAATTCTTTCAAGAAGTGCAAAATAGAACAATACCGAAGGAAGATCCTTCAAAATGTATGAGGATTCTTCAAAGATAATCCGGGACTAGATGGTTAAGTGCTTAACGGAATCTAAGAGTGATTATTCAGAAATGCTTCGTTCACTTCTCTGCAAAGGATATAGCAGTGTAATTAATTAATTGTATTTTATTTATTTTTTCTTTTTTTTTCTCCCCCCTTTGGATAGAGAGGTTTTAGAAGCAGGCCTGAGGATGACAGTGACTATAAGGCAATAGAATTCCTTCTGGCTGTTTCTTCTCTGTTGTGGGCTCATAATCTCCCAGCAGAATTTTGTTGTTCCTACTGTTTGGCCTCTTACAGCAGCATCCTTTTTCACAAAAAGGGAAAGCTGTTTGAGTTGTGACTGCTGTTTGCAGCACAAGCGATTGAGTACTGGGCCACACCTTTCTGCTACCACAACCTGCAGCTTCTCCCACTCAAAAATCCCTCTCTGTTTTGATTTTTTTTTTTCTTTTTCTGGAATATAGCAGCTGAAGAGGAAATCAAACTGGTATCCCAGGACCAGAAAGCTTAGTTTTTAAATTCTTCTTTGTCCTTGTTCCAAGTTACAGAATCATATTCTTTCTGTCTTTCTCAGAGCTAAAAGACTTCTCTCTGCTTGAGTCATATAATACAGTATTCTAAAAAGAAAGAACTCCTTGGGGTGGCTTCATAGTGTAATGGTTAGTATGCCTCCTTTACACACAGAAGGTCCTGGGTTCATAACCCAGGTGGAGCCACACCATACCCCAGTGCGCCAGGCCCCTGAGGGGCATACACTCGTGAGTGAGCAGTGAGTGTGTGGGTGGGAGGAGATACTCCACCTTCAGAGATTCAGTTTTTAAGGGGAATGGCAACATTCATATGTCAGGGGTGGAAGTGGAGGTGGGGAATTAAAGAGGGGGAGAAAATAAAGTAATGGAATCTATATATATATATAAAAAAAGAACTCATGTTTATGAGGAAACTAAATTAGAGTCTTAAAATATTTAGGATCCTATAAAGACAAACGTCAGTCCAGAAATTAGTAATACACATTGGTTTGCATGGCAGAAGTACTTGCTATTCAGCAAAATCTTTTCTTTAGTTTTTCACCTGGGCACCTTGCGAAGACTACCATCTCAGTCTTTATTGCAGTTGGATGGAGTAATAAAACTAAGTTACAATCAAAATAATGTAATGTGAAGAGAGTGATATGTGCTACCTCTAGGGCAGACAATTGCAATTTTCTACATGCTCTCCAACATGCTCTTTGCTCCCTTTGGTTGCCTAGAATGGAGAAGCCATGTATTGAAGATGGAAGACTTTCTAAAAGTCTGGGACTCCAAATAAATGCTGGAACAAGACTCCCTCGACCACCTACCCCGCCACTACAATCACCACACATACACATATCTCTTCTCACTGACGTAGAATACTAGCCTAGACTATTAGACAAAAGAGAAATATATCGTTTATAGTCTTTAACATTTGTATATATTTGTTGCTGCAACTTAGCTTATCCTATATATGACACAGAATCTCTAAATTCTCATTCTGTGTTTATGAAACATGTTATATTACAGATAAAAAAATTGTATCCTATTAATATGATTCACTTACTTCTTGATCAATTAAATTCCTTTGATAAGGTAAAAATTTAACCCATTGTGTATTTATTTTTGTTTTACAGCTCATGATATTTTAAACTTTTACAAGTAAAACTGAGAATACCATTGTTAACCCAAGAAAAATGTTTTATTTTAATGGAGAATTCTTTTAAAGTACCACCTTTTGATTGAATTACCCTACTACTATTAATTATGTATTCAAATATTTGAAATCAAGTTTTTAAATAATACTTCTCTATAACTCTTAAAATAATAATTCAAAATGATAAAACCCTAACTTGGACCTAAAATTTTCTCTTTTACATTCATCGCATATTATGTAAGTATGGTAGACTTTAGTGTGTTCTTCTGAAGCAGTTATCGGTTTTTCACATAAAATTTTAAACATTTTAAAAATGTAAAACCTATTAATAAGCCATTGTGCTGTATATCATTAAAATATCTTCATGCCTAATTGAAAAATTATTAATACCAATCATGATTCTAAAGTTACTAAAATTTCCCAAGATGTTCTGGAAGAGCTCTGATTTATCAAGCAGTATTTATTATGCCATGAACATTCAAGGTCAAGGTCCCTGGCAGCCTTTGGTCTGGAGCTTTGAAGGAGTCCTGGGGGCTTCCACTGTATAAGGCAAGGCAAATTTCTTTCTATTTCATATCATATTTTTTATACAGATAAGAAAAAAATTCATCATAAAAATTATTTCTTTTGTTACCCAAAATATGAAAATACCCTATAAAGAAGATCTCTATTAAGGCTCAGTTTCCTGGAAAAAAAGAGTTGATGCATTGTTTAGCTTGAAATAGAATGCAAAAATTAGAACTAGGCCTTCATATGAGCCAATTCCATTTTTTTTTCCTTTTAAGTCAGTGGTTTCTTGCTTTTTGAGTGCAACCTGTTACAACTCATCTAAATTAACTTTAATGACATCCAAACAAGTCATTGATTTCCTCTTCTCATGTCTGAAATTAATATTAAGAGCAGAAGTATCTTAGTACCTGTAGGTTCTTTCTGAGAATATGGAATCTATTTTTTTATTTTTTTTTTCAAAAAAGGTAGTCTCAGGAATCTCAGAAAAGCAGAGAGGGCAGTGTGAATTTCTCATAACTTGTTTATGGAATTAAGCACTCATTATCAATTCTTCATCAATAACTGAATCAAGGACTATCTTTATTGAAAACTGTCTCGTGAACTCCAACAAATATATATTTATGCATGCACTCATGCATATGCACTTACAAACAAACAAAAATGTTCTGATACAAAGAGTAAGCCTATATTAGTAAACAGCTTAAATCGAATACTGTTAGGAAAATTTCTTTTAACATTCGCCTCATTTTTTTGTGTTAAAGAATAGTGAACAACATAGTATATATAATGATTGATCATTAACTTCAAGAAGAGGATAAAAATGTGAGGAGTTATTACAAAGAACCTACATTTCTTAAGATAAATGAAGATCACCATTTCCTTTTAATCAACGAATTTGTCTCATTCTGTCTTAGTTTCTCTTGTATTATCTATTCTGGTACAAAAATAATGACAGAGACATGAACCAAAACAGAGAATGTGGTGTTTTAGATGCTGCTTCCAGATATACCATTCTGGATTCCATATTATAACTGAACTCCACAAATGGAAGAGAAAAATGTCCTCTGACCATCTCTGACATTCCTCTGGTAATTTCACACTCATACTACATCCAAATGTGAGGAATCTCTGAGTATTTACAGAGTTCTGTTTGATTGCTGAGCCTTTTTCCTGGAAGCACTGTAAAAACAATCCTCCATCCCCAGGGACCAATTAACAGTGAGGGGATATGTAGACAAGCGTGTTTGATGACCAACTCTAAATTTTTTCTGCAGGAATGAACCCTGTTCTTATACGTTCTGTAGCAAACATCTCTGTGTGTCCAATGATTCATATCCATGATGGAAGGACAAAACTCATAGCGAAATGATAATCTTATCATGTCAAAGCCAAATGCAGATAAGCTCATTATCATGGAGTTTTTGAAGCAAGAGAAACAGGATATAGAACTCTAAACATTTCTTATTATCAGTAAGTGTGTACAGCAGCTGCTGGTAATCACCAATCACAACAAGCAGATAAACAGAAAAGGGGAAAATATTGTGGATGCACCCAAATTCCAAACCTTGGCACCTAACTGAATTTAGCACAGAGCATTAGCATGAATTCAAATATGTGTGAATCCCAGTAATCATGCAAAGTGCTAAATCATACATTTCATGATTTATCTATGATACCTCAAATTCTAAGTTTTTTAGGGTCAAATTTCTAGAGTTCCCCCCCACAAACGTACATATACACACACATCCTTCATAACAATTGTTATAGAATTATATAGCAATTACTATTAAACAAGAGTCAAACATTTGAAATTAATGTGTGAATTAAAGATACTGATAAGAACTTTCACCAAAGTTAATTTAACAAAATATCAATTCAAATAACTATATGCGTATGTGTTATACATATATCTGTCTAATTATCCATCAATGCGTGTGTGTGTACCCAGAATATTTAATATCCAACATTAAGGTTATCAGTCAGCCAAATCTCATGGAGTTTATTGTGCAATTAGGACATGTTAAAACACAAGGGATATTAAACACAGTAAATTTCAATCTGAGGAATCCTTGCGGTCATGGAATTATTTTGTATTTTGACTATAGTGGTGATACACAAACCTACACTTGTGTTAAAATGGCATAGAACTAAATACACACATAAAGAGTGCAAGTAAATTTGAGTAGATCTGAGTTAGATTAGTGAATTATATCAATGTCAATATCAGGATTGTGATACTCTGCTTTGCAAGATGTTATTGCAAGGAAAAACTAGACAAAGGGCACAAAGGATCTGTTTGTATTATTTCTTACCACATATGAATCTAGAATTAACCTATACTGAAAAGGCTTATTTAAAATAAAATTGAAATGCAATGTGATAAGTGCTAAGACAAAAGGAAGCACTAGTTGTTATGGGGGTACATAGTAAGGCTAATGTAATCTAGATTGGTAGGTTAAGAAGATTGAGTAGAAATAAATTAGCCAATTAGGAAGTGAGGTTAAAGAAGTCCAAGCATAAACATTAGTTTATGCAAACAATGTATTTAGTGTAGAACATACATTTCTGAGTACTGTTAAGTAATTTTGAATAGACGAGGAAAAAAAAGTTCTATTGGAAAGGGAGTTAGTGGCCAGTTCTTTATGGAATTTGTGATTACATTAATTTTTATGAATCCAAACTTTATGAAGTATGTAAAGCTCCTTAGTGTCTGGAGACACTAAAATCATATAATGGTAGTGTAGTGAAGATCATGAATGAGGCTAAGATGGAGACACTAAGATGGAGTAACATAAATAGTTGTAAAAATTAGGGTAAAATTCAAAACATTAGTGCCTGTCATAAATTGGAAACTGGACAAATATTTTTTGAAAAGAGACAGCAGTAGTTGAGATGGTAAGGAGAGGATACACAGCCGTGAATATCCATTGGCTATAGATGGTGTAGTAGACAAAGTATTCAGGAAGACTCCTAGATTTCTTCTTGGGGCAATTCAGTAAGAGACTGCTTAGGGTTACAGGTATGGGTCTTATGTGTTTAGTTGTACCATTTATCTACGTATAAACACAAATAAGTATTAGCTTGTAATTCAACTTCTCATTTTTCTAATAAAGTATTGTAATTTACCTTGTGTTGGAAAATCAATGATATTAAAGATTGCCAGCCAAGATAAGTAATCTAAGTTTCTCTTGTTTGTTTGTTTATGGTGTCTCAAAGCATGTTAAGTCCTCTAAAAATAGTAAGATTGTGTTACATTTTATTTCACTTTGGAAATAAGTGTACACTGCACATTTTGTTCTAAATATTCAAATATGTTCCCACTGAAAATCAAAAGTCTAATAGTCACCTGGACAATAAAAGAAGTGACCCTAAATAATTTGCAAAGCTTTGAAGGCTGCCAAATAGGTGGTAAAACACTAATTTTTCACTTTATGGTAACATACTGTACTTCTTTTATGATATTCCTGCAGTGGTGAAATGGAAATTACTGACTCTGGGAACCCAGCCTACAGTGCTGTTAATCACTGTATTGTTATTAATTGATTTCCTTAGGAGTGAGCCAGACCCAAGACACTAGTTATTAGACCTCTGTCCCACTCATAATAGAGTGATTTTGATACTGCTTGTGGTTTTTAGAGTAAAATATCCGATTTTCAAAACAGAGATATCTTTATATGGACAAAGAAGAACTAATTGGTTTAAACTATACAGTAATGAATTGACTCTTTGAATGAGACAGACTTAAATCGTCCTTTTTCTTGTTTATAATATCATAAGTAAATAATTAGAAAATAAGCAGTCAAATATTCAGTTCAGTTACCTTGCATGTGTGTGCAGAAACCTCAAGACTTCTCATTGTTTTTAAATAACACCTGGGGACATTGTTACTCTGTCCTATATACCTATAGAAATCATTCCATTTCATAAATATATATATAAAAAAAAATTTCTAGAAGCTAGAAGCTAAAACCACAACTTTATTTTAACTTTTATTTTATTTTTTGCAAAATATGTAACTGGCAATAAAAAGCATGAGATTAGACATTGAAGAAAACTATAATTCAGAAGGAAAAAAATTGTAATAATGTGTGCAAAAATAATAGAATGCCTATACTGACATGAATATATTTATGGATGTATTTAAACAATGAACATATGTCTGTCTTAAGTAGACAAATTTGGAAGACTTATCCAACACATTAGAAAGCCTGATTGATTGATCATCTTGCCCTTTTCCTTAATAGACTGTTACAGTAGTAGACAAAGGAAGAAATAAAGTGCCCAGCTAATCGATCTGTATCATATTGGAAAGGTCAACACAGAATCGTACATTACTACTGTCAGAAACACATAAAACATTAACATTTTTATACCGTATCCTCATCGCAGAAATTGTAATGGGAACTGAAAAAGACACAATATTCGTCCATTCTTATGACCAAAATAACTAAGTTGGAAATGGAATTACATAAATCTTATCTCAGGAGAGGTACCAAAGGGAAAAAAGTTCTATGCATTTTCTTTTACAGGATCTTGAGTTTTCATTCAAGTCATCCTGTATGTACTCATATATTTTTTTCACAAGAAAGACTCAAACTAACATATGTGTAGTTATGACTTACAAAATAACATCTCTGTTAGAAACAGACCAAGGCATAAAGGAATACCAAATAATAACATTTAACAAATAATACAAAAATAATAAACAGAATAATTAAGAAAGTTAATTAAGATGTACATTTTGCAGTGGGTTGCAATATAGAAATTGATGTAGCAGAGGAACTTGACAAGAAGTATGCATAAATATAAATAATCTACGAATACCATCAAATTTAATAGATGAGATTATGACATTTTAAAACATTCCTCCTGATCTATGTAATTGTATTATTTACAAAAAATTATGAAAATAAAATGTTTTTTAATAAACTTTGTACTAATGTAGACTTTGTATTGTATTATGTGAGATTTAAAAAATATATGCAGCATGTGCATGAGTTGTACATACCCACACACATATGACTAACCATGAATTGCATTAATGATTTAATATGATGGCATAAAACTAGTGGCTTAACAGAGCATATTTTTTTTAGAGATATGAATTCTAAGAAGCAGTAAAAATTTGAGGCCCTTCTTAGCTTTGAAGACAACTTGTGTTCTTTTTCTGCCTCCTGGCAGTTCAACTTAAGTCGAAATTTATGTAGCAAACGTTTTATCATAATTCCTACCTCCGAAGAGACTCGGTAATACTTGCACTATAGGCTTCATTGTTATTTTGAAATACTCTTACTTTGGAAAGAAATTAGACATTAAACTTAGCGTAATTACTGAAGTCATGATATTTATGAAAATAAAAAACATCCAGCAAAGTTTTTGTTTTGGAAAAAAAGATAATATTATTAAGTTGGCATTAAAAGTCAAATGTAAATCAATAAATATTTAAGTGACTATTAAGTACAGCACAGTTTGTTATGAAATAGACAGTAAGTAATGGGGAATACTAGAGAATACTCTCAAGGAGTTATAACCCAGTATAGACATAACAAAAGGCAGGATGCCGTAAATACTATAGAAGACATTAAAATATGCAGTGGAGAAAGTTAGAGGAAAATGAGGTAAACTGGGTAAAAATATCAGAAAAATCCTTCATGGAAAAAGTGAATCAGGCTTAATAAGCAGAAATGTCAGGAAAAAAACTTCAAGGAGATACCCAAAATGAGAAAATAAAAGAAAATATGCAAAAAAATAAAGGGGAGGGAGAGGGAAGAAATTGCGAGCAATCCAAATACATTAGAAAAAGTTTAAGCTCCTAAATGGTACTGAAATATAAAGAATGAAAAATATGATTGGGTGATATTGGCAATAGCCTGACTGTCAAGCTGTGTGTGCTACATTTTACTTGATAGGAAATGGAGAAACCAAAATTTTTTGGATAAAGATATGAATAAGAAAGTTTAATTTAGTAATTGTACATAATATAAATTGTGTGAGCCACTTTGCAATTCATTTATTGTCCAAAGGCTTTTATATGGATTAAAGAATCATCCTACCACGCAAGACTGACTCCTAAATTTGAATTCATCACTTTATACATACACCTCTCATGACACCTCCAATGCACTTATTTACAGAATTAGGTATAGTGTTGATGCCCAAAAGGGAAGCAAAGAAATGTTTTCTGAATGCTTGAAAGAGTGCAGTATATAGAAATGGTTAAACTAGTTTGAAGACTATTGTAATTATCTAATCAAGTAGAAATTAAGGCATGAAATAAGACAGAGCAGAGGGAATCACTACAAAGAAAAAAAACTTAAGGAAAAAAAATCAAAGTTAATTCCAATCGATCTGAGGACTTAAAATAATGGAGAACATGTCATAGACATACAAATGTGAAGAGAAAGTAGTTTAAAAATGAGGAGAGGCACTGGTGTTTGGGAACATGTTAAATTTCAACTGTAAAGGAAAGAATGAGGTAAGCTTAAGTAAAATAAAGTTATAGTCATGAGACAGGATTTCTAGAAAGAAAATTTCTAGAGGTGATGTTTCATCAATAATCTACAATACAGAAATGATTAAAACAATTGAAGTAAATATCACTCAAAGCATAAACTATAAAAGAGAAATTCAAAGATGTTACCAATTAGAAAGCCTAAATTTAAATAAAAGAGAGAAATTAGTAAAATAGAGAAATTAGACTGAAGGACAAAAATATTTGAATGATGATGAAAATGATTCAGATGATATTGCTGATGATGAAATGAAAATAATAGGACATTTAGTTTTTACTATATACTAATCACTGTGCCAGTTATTTTTATTACTTTTTAGATTTAATCTCTAGAACATATATATGATGCCTCTATTCTTATTTTTTCCATTTTTAAACCAAAATATGGGCATAGTGATGCCCAGAGAGTTTAAAAGAAGGGGCAACTTCAGGATTCAAAAAAGGTATTTTGAACTTAAGAACCCTAGATCTTAGCCTTAAAAATATTTCCTTTAATAATAGGAAGATCAAAAGAGAAGAAAAATTTACAACTCTACAATCACAAGATCCATCTTTAATGAAAGTAAACTAAATCTGCAAACATGGACCACAGTATTTGAATATATGAGGCAGAAGAATAAATAATAAATGACTTAGCAAAGAAGAAGAAGTCATACCTAATTGCCTTCAAGTTGGGGTTGTGGGTAAAGAAGTTCTAACGAAAACCCAGCATAACCTTTGGAAAGCTTTAGGAGCTGATGCATTCAACACTGTGAGAGTGTGAGTAGTGATATAAAAATGAAAGTTTGGTGGAAAGTTGGTTTAAAAAAATGTCAGTCTATATTTGTCCCCCAGGTCTGTGCTCCTTGTACGTGTACAAGGTGAAAGTGTATTTTGTGCATTAGATCATTCTCTGACTATTCACTCTTATGCTAAGCATATCCAAAAAAACAGCATCCAGATTTATACCACCCAACGAGACTCACTTGCCTTACAGTGAATTCAATATACATAGAGTTTCCAATCAATTTTTAGTGCCTCATTTATAAATATAAATGAGCTGCCAATGTTTAAGGACAAACGATATAGACAAAGCAAGGAAATAGAAAAAAAGGAAATTGTGACAATGATAGAAGGAAAAAAGATTAGTAGTATCTTTAGAGATACTGAGGAAGATACAACTATTAAACAATACTCAAAATCATTCAAATAAAAAGGAAAGCAGTCTTGGAAATTTTGAATATAATATCTATAAAAATAGTAAAATAATTGGAAGAAAGTCAAGTCTTATCTCTCCAGGAAAAGAAAAGAAGACAAGATGATGTTCAATAGGAGGTAATGTATAAAAAAATTACTAGAGAAATTGAAGTAATCCAAAATCTGGCTGACAGAACTTCAACAAAGGGAGAAAAGTGGAGCTAAAGGAAGTAAACTTCTGAAAGCAGTTAAAAGAAGAAGAGAAAGGATGAGGAGGAAGAGGGGGAGGAAGAAGAGAGTAAGAGGAGGAGGAGGAAGCTAACAAACAAACGAAACTCATCAACAGGTGCATGGGTGTCCTGGGTTCAGAAAATACCTGGCACAGAGAGTGAAAAATAGACTCTTATTAAAATATATTACCATGAAACTTTGCAACATAGTAACTAAAGGGAAGTTCTGTGGGGTGTAAATCCCAATATATTTCCCCTGCCTTGAGAATTGGTAACATGAAGACTTCCTCAAATTGCCTGTGAGTCCTTCCTCACTCCACTTTGCCCCTGCAGATGAGGTCTCCTAGCCAAACATCCCTTCTTATCAAAGAGATCAGGCATAATTCCTTCGTATTCCTGGCATTTCAGTTCCCTGTCAGCCCACAGAATTAATTCAAACAAGCCAATCACACACTCTCAAGGGAGCGGAGGGCACCTCAGCCTTTTGATACTACAGAGCCTGCCTCCCCCAGCCCCTGCTGCTCACTCCGTTCCTAAGTGGAGCACCCTCCTACCCTTGACTGTAAATGAATGTGACTAATAAAATACTGCTAATCTCCTCTGCTCAGCGTCAGGTGTCACATGTTCAGACATCCCTATAACTCTGGAGTGTAAGTCTTTCACTCACAAATGGGGTGAATGGGAGACAAAGCACTAAAATATTCGTTTCGCTTATTTTGTTTTTCAGATTCCAGTATAAGTAAAATCATATAGTATTTGTCTTTCTCAATCTGACTTATTTCACTTGGCATAATACCCTCTAGGTCTATCTATGTTTTCACGAATGAGAATATTTTATTCTTTATTTTTCTTAATTTTTAATATTTTAAAATATTTTAGGCGAGGCAACCCTTGGTGGATCTCACAGATTGCAAGAACCTTGTCAGTTTACAATCCCTTATTTTCTTTATTTTTTTACGCCTAAAGCACCCGGTCTTCCTAGGTGGTCTCCCATTCAAGTACTAACCAGGCCTGAACCTACTTAGCTTCTGAGATCAGACAGGATCAAGCTTCTTCAGGGTGATATGGCTGCAGCTTCATTCTTTTTGTATGGCTGAATAATATTCTATTGTACATATGTACCATATTTTCTTTATCTATTCATCTATCAATGGACACTTAGGCTGCTTAGCTATTGTAAATAATACTGTGATGATCATGAAGTACATATGTCTTTTCAACTTACTGTTTTGGGTTTCTTCAAAATACCCAGAAGTAAGATTGCTGGGTCATGTGATAGTATTATTTTTAATTTCTGAGGAATCTTCATACTGTTTTTCCATAAATTGGTTGTACCAATTTATAATCTCACCAAATCAAACAGACAAACAAACAAATAAAAACAGATACAACAGATACAGAGACAGAGAACATTTTGATGGTTGCCAGATGGGAGAGGAGTTGGGTAAAAAAGGAGAAGGGATTAACATGTACAAATTGCCAGTTATAAAAACAATCACAGGCATGTAAAGTACACCATAAGGAATATAGTCAAGGATATTGTAATAACTATGTATGGTGTCAGATGGTGTCAGACTTACTGGTTGATCACTTCTCAAGTTATATAAGTGTTTGATCACTGTGTTGTATTCCTAAAGCAATATAATATCATATGTCAACTATAATTGAAAAATAACAAAAAATGATTAACAAAACATAAAAATATTTCAAAGAGCAAGTAAGTCAAATACAAGGATGATGACTCAGAGTATCAGATTCTCAAATGCAGTAGGAAAATTTTTTTAATGTATGTTTTAAAAATTCCGAGAAAAACATGTGATAAAATTCTTTATCCATTCAGATTAATACATAGAAAAAAAGTATTTTTAGACTTCAAAATATAGAATATTTGACTCTCCTATATCTTTTTCCAGGAAGCTATCTGGCAATTATTTCTGTCAAAACACAGAAAGAAACCAATATAAAAGAAGTGTGATCCAGAGAACAGGAGACCCAATACCAATAGAGATGAAAAAAATTCCCAAGATCGTGGCAAAAAGGAAGTTTCCATGTGCTGTTTATATAGTAGGCTTAGAGTGTACAAAGACCATAGTAGAGTAAGAGATCAGATGTGTCCACCAGAAATATGGTTAGAGAGATAAAATATGCTTGAAAATGAGATGAATTCTGTGACCATATGGAAATTTTATAATGAGGAAATTTACAGAGCTTCTGAAGTGTGTGGGGTGACTTACTCATAAGTTCAAAAAAAAAAAATCGAAGTGGGAGGAGGGGCAATTTTCAACTCCAGTAAAAAAAAAAAATAATAACTGTAGAGGAAGGAAATGTAATCAGAGTACATTTCTTAGCTCAGCAGTGAACAATATTTGAAAAGTCATCATGGAAATACTAAATTTTTCTTAAGCAAAAATTGAGGCATAATTATACTGAGAGGAAAATCAAGGGTATAAGTGAGCCGAAATAATGAAATCTTACAACAAGAAGTCAGGTAGTGTTTAAATTGGTTATACACAAGATACAGCAATATATTCATATTCTTTGGACCTGTGGAGATAATTAACAAACAAAATATTTCAGTATAAAATGTGTTTGCCTTTGAGGGAGAGGACAGGTCTTAGAGAGTCACAGAATAAACTTTTTAAAATACTCATTTCAGAAAGAGTTTCATTTTAAACCACTTTTATATAATACATTTGTGAGAATAAACATTAATTTTTAAAAGTGATCTGTCTTTACATTTCTGATTTTTGAAAATGTGTCCTAAAGTCATGCTACTAACAAATCATTTTTTACTATTTTTTTTTTTTTGGTAAAAATATGAGCATAATTACTTTCACTATGACAATTTTTGCTACATTAATCCTAAAAAAATTTTGCTTCATTTTAGTCCTTTAATACAATCCCCTACAGCTCACATGGTAAATTAATTGGAATTGTCTTAAGAATCATTATGATGTTCTCATTAAGATTATTAACTTTTTGGGATCAAATTATGTTTAAAATAAAATGATTCTTCAGTTCTAATTTATCTTTAGTTTTTGGCAATTGGAAACCTAATTTATCCAATGATGACCATTCTGAATCACTAGGCCTTAAGTATTGATGGGTACCTAATCAATTTCTGGAATATTGTATTTCTGAAGATTCTTATTATAACTTGAAATACAAAAAGCAAGTTGATGATTCATTAAAAATCAATACAAAGATAAATTTAAAAGCTACTCCTACAGAAAGTCTTTTTTAAATGTCTGATAATTCATTTTGAGTCTAAGTGATATAATGATATAATGAAAAGTCATATTAGAATTGAGATTGTGTTTCTACATTTGGAAACTAAACATTATCAAGATCTGACCCTGCATCTTAATTTACATTTAATGTGATGTTTTAATTCTTTCTATTTTGGCTATTTAAAGATAATCCTACTTTTACTTACCTAAAAAAAAAAAAAAATCAGTATTACATTTGCAAGAACACAAAATTTGCTATGTAGTTCTAAAGTGATAGTCACATAACTTTATAAATACATGTGAGTTTAATATTATGGTTGAATCCAATATAAATCTGCAATTTGGCACTGTTTTTAATAAATGAGGGGTCTGCGTATAGCAGTACCTACAGAGATAATCATTGGTGGTAATATAAATTATGGTAAACTCCAGAGATCTGTGCCCCACCTGAGAATATAACAGAAAGATGATAAGCTGTGCAAGTAAACAAGTAAACCTAGGGGTATAAAATAGCAGTATATATTTGAGGCTGTTCAAGGGTAAAGAACATGTCAAAAATGAATCCTTTAACTAACATCTCATTTTCTACAGAGATTTCCTTTTTTCTGACTTTTTTAAATGATTTTTTAAATTTAGAAAATCAAAACATTTTATAAATTAGAAAACTAACACTTTAGTCATGAACACTTACATTTGAGCTATCGAACAATTCTCATTGATTTTCAAATTAGTATTTGCTAAGCTAAATGAATTGAGTTTCTCTTTAATGCTGATAGAACAGGCTATATACAAAATTGTTTGATCCTAGAGGAAACTCCTGTCAGATAATTAGATGAAGTAAATGAATACTTAATAAATATTTAAGATATTTATTTCACTCAATTTATCCTTGAGACAAGATGAACATTTAAAAAGCAATTCTGAGTAGCATAGCAGCTAGCAGACAAAATCTGTTTACAGAAAAACTTGAAAAAAAGTCATATAGATGAATCCATAACCTACATACAAATTAAGATATAAAAATATCTATTTGATATATTGAATTATTGATTTTGGTTAAATATTAAAAGAAATATTACAATATTGAAATCAAATATCAATAGAATATAAGTATACAACAAACATTTCAAAATAGCCTTTTAAAAACAAACACACTGAGAAGTACAGGTATAACAAATAACAATAATATAGTTCATGCATTTTACATCTATTAAATCATTCCAAGATCCATAGGACCTAATAAACTAATTCCAGATACTTCTATAATCTGTGTAGTAATTCTCATCACTTCAAATAAGATATCCAGGCATGCACGTTTAGCTTTATAAATGTCTAGATATGTTTTCCTTAAAACCAGTCATAAGTTGTATGAATGCTTTTTCTGATGTTTCCTTGTTTAGTTTCATCTATACTTAAGGTTACTAAACTCTAACAAGCTATAGTACAAAATAATTGGCACTCTGCCATAACAGATGAAAATAATGTGTACAAGAAAGACAGCTGATATAAAATTAACAGCTGAAATCTGAGATTAACACAGGAATCATCATAAAGCCTAGTGACTTTGAATCAAAGAAATTTATAGAGGTCACATGCTCTTTATGTTATTACATATATATTTCTGCAATTTGTGAATGAATTTAATAAGGATATTTGTCATATTTCTGTTTGAGGACATGATGGTGTCCAAGTATAATGAAGATATATCTATATATATATATCTATAGATATATAGATATATCTTCATTATATATCTATATATACATATATATACAAATATATGTATATATATGACATACAAATGGCCAACTGCCATATGAAAATATGGTCAACTTCATTGACTATTAGGGAAATGTAAATCAAAACCACAACGAAATACCACCACATACTTGTTGGAATGGCTATAATCAAAAAGACAATAACAAGTAATAACAAGTATTGGAGAGATGGTGAGGAGAAAGAAACTTTCATATAATGCTGGTGAGAATGTAAATTCGTAGAGCCACAATGGAAAAATGTATCAAGGGTCCTCAAAAAAGTAAGAATAGAATTATAAAAAGACCCAGTGATTCTTTTTCTAGATACCTACCCCCGAATATGAAAATATTTACCTGTAAAGGTATATGTACCCCAATGTTTATTTCAGCATTATTCATGATGGCCAAGACATGGAAACAACCAATGAGTCCTTCAAGTAGATAATCGGATAAAGAAGATGTGGTGGATATATATATAATGGAATACTACTCAGCGATAAGAAAAGATTAAATACTGTCATTTGCAACAACAGGAATGGAGGCATGGATCTTGAGAATAAGCTAAGCAAAATAAGTAAGACAGAAAAAGTTGAGAACCATATAAAATCATATACGGGATATCCCACTCATATGTAGGATATAAAACTGAAAGTAATAAACGAACAAAGCAAAAAAAAACCCCAAAAACTCATAGATACAGACAACAGATTAATGACTACCAGAGGGGAAGGGAAGATTGGGGAGGTAGATAAGGGTAAAGGGGGTCAAATACATGGTGACAGAAAGAGATTTGACTTTGGGTGGTGAACACACAATACAATATACATATGACATATTATTGAATTGTACACTTGAAACCTGTGTAATTCTATTAACCAATGTCACCTCAATAAACTTATTTTTAAAAACAAATAAATTATAAAAATAATCAAACAAGACATCTTTTTTACAGAGCATACAATGCTATATATAGCTAGAAAAAAAGACAGTGAAGAATTGAGGTCACTATTCAGATAACTTATTGATAATGTTTATCATTGGAAACTGGTAAAAACACATATAATACTTATGCTGCTTCTTTTGGTCCTCTACTTTTCATTTGGTGTATGGTCAGAAAGTAAATTTTGACCTGAACATCTATGTGACTATGTTTAATATATGGTTTGTTCTTTCCTTGAAAAAAAATTAAGCTAACTTTTTATTTCTAAATGTGTAGAACTCAGTTCTCTGCTAGGGCACATGCCCCACACTGGCTGCCATCTTACTACAAGAAGATGCCAGGTTAGCTGCCTGAAGGGATGAATAGAGTACCTCACTTTGTCCTTCTGAAGTATCAATCATCATCACTCAGAAAACAGGGGATGTGAAAATGATAGATAACACTACAACAGCAAATTGACATATACTGGCATTGTTATACTCTATCTTACACTAAACCTTTCCCTGTGATATTAAATATTAATTTTCTGTAGATAGAAATTATCTGCAAATAAAAATGTCTCAAATTATCATTCTGTGAATAGGTATGGAGTTTATTCATAGTTTCAACTGATGTGATCTTTAGAGGTTCTACAAATGGAATAATAAAGAGAAAGCATAGTAAATAATAGAACATCTGAGCATTTTATATTTCAGAATTGCTTTGTTTCTCTCAGACAAAGAGATTGTAGAGGTGAATTTGTGGAAACAGAGATGGCAGCGCCCTGATGGAAAGTCTGACTGTCTCTAGGTAGGCAAGATTTTGAGATTAACGACATCCTCATGATGAAGATTAGTTTGTTTTACAATCTATTGCTACCAAACAAACTTCGACACTCCTCAGGAGAGAACACTAGGAAGATGCTGAAAGGAAGAGGAGAGGAAAACTTATAGTATGAATTAATGCAGGTGGAAGGAATAAAACCTAAAGGCCAACATTCATCTTCAAATCTTACCAGAACTATGTTCTTAAAATGTGTATAAACAATGATTTATTTTTTTTAAGTATAGTACAAAATCCTACCGTGCAACTACTAAACATTACTACAAGCTAAATTTCTTTGTATTGTGGGTTACTAATTTAATAGGGTTTCAAGGGTAAAAATCTATCTTGGTAATGGATTGCATTGAACTAGTAGAGCTAAAGACCTAATCTATCTTTTTCTTGGTGATCATGCTATCATTTTGTTGGAGAACTAAACCTGGAAGATTTATTTTATTGTTCAAAATGTGCAAATATTCAGACCCCAAAGAGAACTTAAATATATTTACTTGAAATTTTGAAATTTTCAAATGGAATAATAGTATAGAACCATTCATATCAACCTTTCCACTCTTACCTGCCACTTTTTTCTGCTGTAATCACATGTACCACGCTTGTGTAAAGCTGAGAAAGTATCTAAAATGATGTCATATGACCTGATAATTTTGGAAGTTAGTATTTTAAAATATTAAGGAACATCCCATATTTAATTTCATCTGAATATCTGATGTCAGATACCTTTAAGTTTTTGTAAAGAAAACAGTAATCAGTCCTTTTTCAAATATGATACTCCTATTCTCATCCTAGTAATTTTGCTTACATAAAATGTTTGGGTGAAGAAGATAAAAAGGCCACCATTTCAAAACAATACAGTAGGGAATTGTGCTGATAAATAGCTTTTCAAAGACATGATGACAGATGCCATTAAAAGCCACAAGCTGTTAATCTAGAGTCTCATATGTGCTTTGTTCTTGATTTCTAAATTTATCCCAGGTTGTTTTCAGAACTTAAAACACAGTCATGGGAGGTTGGTGATTAGAGAAACTATTTGAAGTTTCACAATCAGAACAGCTGGTCCAGAGATGACAGAAGATGATGCTGAGTTTATGAAGCAAATGCAAAATAGTAACTGGGGAATGTTTTGGCAAGTAATAAGAGAAACCATTAGAGACTTACTGCAGGTGTCAAATCGCATTTAGGTTATGTATGCTTTTCAGACCCAAGGTTTCAATTGGCCCTCTTACCTCTTAGTGAAAACGCTGTGTGATTACTTGAGAACAAGCATAAAAGTAATGTATGGAATGAGTATTGAAAGGACAGGTCACAAGTTTTAAGGGCATAAGATCACTATAATCTCTTACCCAGACTACTATAATCACTCCCTAACTAGTCTCTTTGAATAAATCTTCTTCTCTTAAAGTTTATTATTCATAGAGAATACAGAGTGACCATTTTCGATTCAGGTGATCTCATCATACTATTCTAATCTGCCATGGCTTTTCATCACATTTAGAATAAAATTTAAACTCTTACCCTTCGCCTGAGTAGTCCTGTATGATTTGGCTCCTCACTGCTTTTCCATCAGCATCTGTTTATTTCTTCCTTAGAACACAGTGGACTCCTTACTATTTATCAAACTTGCCAATTATTGATCCATTTCAAGATCTTAGCTCTTGATGTTTCTTTCTTTTGGAATATTCTTCCCCCAGAAATTTAAAGGCTGGCTCTCAAATTTTATTCAAATTTATGTTCAAATGTCATCTTCATGCCACCCTATCTGAAACAGCATGTCCAATGGCTCTGTCTTCTTATACTACCTTATTTTTCTTCATATCTCATTACTTATATTTTATTATGCATCTGTTTTTTTTTACTCATTATTTGTCCTGTGCCCTTGAATATAACTCTATTAGGTTAGATTTTTGTCTGTCTCATTTGTTTTTGTAGCCTCCAGTGCCTAAAAAAGTGCCTGGTACATAATAATACTAAAAAAAAAAGAAAAAAAAATCCCAGTAAGTAAAAGTTAATAAAGATATTTTTGTATCATTTACTGTCAAATTATTCTATTTGGTTTTAAGTAGTTAGAGTAATTAAAGCTGAGCTTATCCAAATATGCCAGGCCCTTTAAGAGGTTGGGTGTGCATGCTGGGGGAGAGTTCTTGTTTTATCTTTGATGGTACCATTACAGAATATATTTATGGTCTGGGCTTTATCTCTTCACTTTGATGTGGCTCTGATCTATTAATATTAATGTCAGATATTAATACCTTCTCTTGGACTATTACTTGGCTATCTTGGTATCTCATTTTTAATTATATTCATTTCCCAGTGTTTGTTGTAGAAGATAATAGACTTCTAGTTGGGTCTCAAACATCATCTCATTAAGCAAAATGTATATGACATCAGTCCTCATTTTCACCACAGTTCTCCCCTAACTTCTGTCCAAAATACATACCACACCAGCTCCATGCCCTAATTTGAATGAAATCTTCAACTCTGTCCAGCAGAGCAGAACAGCTCCCAACTGGATCTCATCTGACTAGACCAAAAACAAGGCTTCATTCTTACTGGCTTATGCCCTTCTAAGACACTCCAAGAAGCAGGAAATTTTATTATTATTGGCATAATGCTTAATTTATTTAGAGTGACATCTACAAATATTTAATAATTAAAATATTTCTTACTCTCTTAAGCCAATTTGTACAATACTACCTCAAATTCACTGCATATTCTAAATATCATACCCATATTGAAACCGATCAAGTCTCTATGATACTTCTTTAAAAAAGAAGCACACCTTGACAATTCAGACAGATAGAGTGGTTCCTATAGCTGAAAGAGAAGAGGTTAGCCTGAGACATGTAAAATGCACAATTTCCTCTCCCTGGTTAGAGGTTATACTTTTGTTTTCACATTGTATTTCTTGAAAGTTTCCTCTTGGGTAAGTAGAAAGGCATGTTTCAATAGCCTAACTCTATTGTGAATCTATTTTATTAAGAGTCGAAGATATTTCTAAGGATGGCTTACCAAGAGGGTTGAATATAATGCAAGACCTTGAGGTTTACCTCTGGTTCAATATCATCAGTGTCCTCACTACCCTCTATTTTTGCTGGGGCATTGATATGCTGTCTCAAAGATGAACAGTTATTATATAGGACTGTCAGTTTTGAGGCTTAGTACCATTTCCCATGTTTACTATCATTCTTTCATGGTATCTCAGCTGAGTTTATTTTGATTGTCCCTCGAAATACAAGCTCACCCTTTTCCATTCTACTTAATGCCTTGGAACTAACCTTTATGGATTTCACATATGAGATCTTTTGTGCTCCAGTTAAGACTAGAGAATGGAGAGTACTGTTATAGCACCAAAAGTGGGCAGAGAATAAGGCAAGTCCTGGTTTTATTCTGTGGGGTCTTCTCTGGCAGGCTGTGTCCCATGAAAGTTCTTTCTCTTTGTGGGTTTTATAAATCCCTCCGCTCACCACTTGGGCCTCAGCATATTATCATTGAATCGTTGGTAGAACTAGGATACTCTTTACTACCTGTGTTTTTCTTATTTGGCTTCCTGCCCAGACCTTTGTAAAATAGTATATTTATTAAACTTTCCTCCAGTTACTCAATTTGAGGGTCATGTTAGAAACCTGACTGATACATCATCCAAAGTTAGAGAAATCATGGGGTGGTGGGGAGAGGGGGGTGAGGCGAGGAGAAAAAGGTGAGTCCTGTGCTTGCCATAGAGTTTTAAAAGATTATTTTCAACGATAACTTTCCCCTAGGAGTTTACAGTTGAATGTGAAGCAGGAATGTTTTCACATATGTATAACAAATATAAACTAGGTTTAAGGAAGTACAGATAAGTAACAGAGAAAGAGATTAGGATACTATTTGGTGAGATACGTGCTTTGGCAAATCTTAGCCAGTTTAATTTTTAATCATCTTTTGATATTCTATTGTCTTGCTAATTCCAAGCAACTTTGGGAAAGTGACCTAAAAAGTAGTAATTTGAAGGTATGCTCTTTCTCCTCTCTCTGTCTCTTCTTGAGGACTCTGAGTTTAAGATGAATTGTAATGTGAAATGTCTGGAAAGAATATTAATATTAATTTGAAATATTCAGGATGCACAAATTAGTGTGGAAAGGACAGTTTTCTCTTTAAAAATATTTTTATTCACTGGTTCAAATACTCTACATTCTGCCGAGCTGTAACAAAGTCATAAATTTATTTGTCAAAAATACTTTTTTCTTATTTAATAAAATTATCTATTTTCAACCTTTTTTATCGGTAACTTTTAATTTTAAACTTTTATTTTTAATTTCTAGATTTATTTCACTTAAGTGAAAGGTTTCTATCTTGGGGATTTCTCTGAGGTTATATTTGTCATATAAAATAGGATAAATTGTTACTTATTTTCCATGGAGGCAAACTTGTATGCTTATACTTTATGAAAAATAAAATAATTGAAAGAAGCTTATTCAATAACCCCTTTCTTCCTCCCTGAGTTTTGAACTAATTCAGACTAAGACAAATAGTAACCAGACAGAAAAGTACTGACTTTATTAATAGATACTAAATTAGAAGACATAAATTACTATAAACTCGATAATTTACTTGCTAATTCTTTCTTTGCAGTATAGATTATAGAATAATCTGTGGACTTTGAGTCTGCAGAGCAGAGAAACTCACCTATGTTCATGTCTTCTACAGGCCTAAGTGAATAATGAAAGTGTCTAAATTGGCATGGGGAATAAAAACATAAACATTTTATCTAGCTTCTCAAAGTAAGAGTTCTTCAAAACTTAAATTTACATTTAAAAAATCAGATAAAATCTTAAATTTAGTAGATGGTCCTTTTTTCCTATAGTATACCTATTAACTTATTTCTCTATTTTTATTTACTTTTTAAATAAATGAAAATTACTTTGTCTTATTAACAAAATAATAAAACCTATCATTAAAAACTCAAAAAGCATAAATTAATATCTTTCCACGTCAAATACACAAACTCACTCGCTCATCTTAAAAAGGTAACCATGGTGAATTTAATGTCTAAACTTTCAGATATTTTCATGTGTATTCATGTATTCACATTCACATGCATACATAGACATATGTAATCTTGCGTTGTATATTTTTCATATAAATTTCTTTGCAACCTATTTCTTAACACTTTGGTTGAGAGATTTAGTTGTTCATTGGAGAAACGAGGCACAATTTCTTCTATGATGTCCTTCTACAGTAAAGCAGAGCTCCCAGACAGTGAAGAAATGATGTGCATAGGTCTGGTATTGACTCATACATGGTCATGGAATTAGAAATTATAGCTATGGGTTGTGTTTCCTCCTAGAAACATGAACTTTCTGATCAGGCTGTTGAGATCAGCATTAATAACCTTTGCCACTGGTATTTGCTGTCCACAGTCCAGCTGCTAATGGACATGATGCCATGTTTATATAATTATTTCCTTTTTCTTTAAGTTTACTCTTTTTTAAATCCTTTTCTCTAATACTAAATAGAATTGCTCTCTTTTCCCAGTTACATTTCTATTATTTTTTATGGTTATGTAGTTATCACTCTTCGCCAGAGTAGTCCTTTGAGATTTCAGCAAATAAAACCAAGAAGAAAGAGTCAAGAAGGTTCAAATTTCAACTGCTTGCTTTTCAGCTAAGTGTTGTTTTCTATTTTGTTCTCGTGCTTTATTTGGCCTACACTGAAGAGGATCAAGGAGAAATAGCCAGCTCTCCTTTTCACCATCAGAAATGAAAGGTGTACCATTGTATGTGGTGGGGAGGATCAGTGTCTCTGACGTTCTCAATGTAAGGAAGTAAACAATTGCAACAAAACTTTAAAATAACCTAAAGATATTGTGAGAAAAAATATCATGCCTGGTAAACATTTTAAAGGGCTAATACATGGATGTAAAATAAAATAAAATTTGAAATCTTCTGATAAAAGCTAAAGGGGGGTTAAAGGTACAAACCTTTAGTTATAAAATAAAAAAGTCATGGGATTTAATGGACAGCATAGGGGATACTGTTAATAGTATTGTACTAACTTTGTACGGTGAGAGATGGTTACTAAATTTATTGTGATGATTACTTTGTAAGGTATATGTATGTTCTATAATGATATTGTACACATGAAACTCAAATAATATTGTAATTCAATCACTTTAATAAAAAATTAAAAATAAAAAATACATAAAATACAATCTTCTGATCTTTCAGTCTCACCTTTCAGTTTCTGTGGGTAGCCACTTTTTGTTTTCTTATATATTTCCAGAAATATTCTGAACATAAACAAGTATATGTAAACATATATTTACGTATAACACATCTTTTATACAAATAGTTATATATATACACATATATAATATACAGTTTTAGACATATATACATAACACTAGTATGCAATTTGCTCTTATCATTTTATCTTAGATTTTTTTCTCATGTCTATATGCCTAGATCTATCTTATTCTTTCTAATTAGTAAATGATATCTTATGTATGGGAATATTATAATTCAACAAGTCTATCGATTTTACATTGATTCTAGTTTTGCTATTAAAAACAATGCAACAGCATGCATATATGTGTAAATCTTCTCATGCACTTGGGTCAGTATCAGCTTTGTCAGACTTAGTAGTAATTCACTCTTCATACATTTATTAGAACTTCTGTCATATATAGTAGTCAGAAAAGGTTACTATTTATTAAAGGCTTCTCAGGTTTAATATATGGTTTGCAAAAAAACATACATCACTGCTTCCACCAGCTTTTTTTTTTTTTTAATATCTAGCATTTCTCATTGTCTTTTAGGAGATGTCTTTGCTTGATTGCTTTAACATATAAAAGAGAAGGCATTAAACTACTTATTAATATTCACACAGTTACCCCTGTGTGGACACCATTCTACTTCTATTTATTGCATTGAAACAAGAGAGGATTTTAGATAACAATGTCATATTTGTATCATGGCTATCTTTTTCAGCTCTAAAAAAGTTCTTCCTAAGGGATCATAATAATTTGTTTCCAATTATAAACTTTTTTGTATGAGAATGAATTCCCAGATTTCAATATAAATATTCTTGTAAAGTAAATATAAATATATTTAGAGTTTTTAAACATAATTCTAGAGAATTATTACTTAAACTCCCCTGAGTCATTCCAAAAAAGAAAAATGCTGAATTTGAAAATGAAGTTTCTTAAATTTTCAGCTTCTGTCTCTAAATTCTTTCTTCCATTCCTGGGCTCTTGTTTTTTAAGTGTGCATTCCCCAGGGGTATGTTTTCCCAGGCTCACCCTCAGATTAAGCTCTTGTTCTGCCCCTAACCTATATTGTTTGCACTATCTCCTTCCTCTCACAAAAGATTTTTTTCCTTTGGAGAAGTGGGGGAAATAGTGATTATGATAATTTTTATTTTGTGAAAATTTGTGTTTTTATTGGAGACTTATTATTTACCAAAAGCTTATTGCAAATATTATAGTATTTAATTCCTATCCCTAATTTGCCTAGGGAGAGATTTAAGCTTAGTAAAGTTGAATACCTTTGTTTAATGTTTCTATAGGTTCTCTTGTAAACACGAATCCTAACCCACAAGTTACCAATTGCCCTACTTTAACAGTGAGTGAGGACAGAGACTGTTGATTCAATTCTAGGGATTCTTAGAGGCAAAACTCTCATTTGATTCCTCTCTAGAAGTGATATATAGACAACTATGGCATTTCATAAAGATTCTGTTTCTGTTTGGGGAACAAGAAACTCCCCTTAGTTTTCATTCTCCGAAGGCCATAGTAGATTGTCTCTGGCTCACAGCAAAGTAAATGATCCCATACACAGACCATACATCAAGAACAAGATAAGCTCCACATGTCAGCCTTGATTTTGGCTTGATAAGCTAGTTTTGGGGAATATGTAATTTATGAAGTACGTATTTTCCCTGAAATAAAATAACAGTGTATGTTTCTACATGCTCTTCAAATTAAGCAAATACATATCCACATATATACTATATAACTATAGATAAATTGATAGGTATTAAACAAAGATATAGACATAGAAATAGACATAGATAGCATAGAACAGGGGTTCAGAGTTCGGTTTCTTGAGTCAGAATGCCTGGATTTGAATGTTGGCTCTGTGAAAGTTTTCTTCATTTCTAAATTGATTTGATATCCCATCTGAAGTGCAATCTAAAGGTAGAAATAAACATAACACAGTAAGAAAACAAATCAAAAAGAAAGAAAACAAAACTTTGATGCCTAATAGCTTGGATTCAAATCATACCTGCTGCTCTCCGCTTACTAGTGGATAACTTATTTTATGTCTTTGTTCCTCACTTTACTAATCTGTAAAGAGAGAATAAAATTCAAGTCACTTTATATAGTTTTAATAAATAAAAACTATAGAAATATTAGCTATTATTGACATTTAGTCTATTCAGAAACCAGGAGAAAGAAAAGGCTACTATTTATTAAGGGCTTCTCAGATTTAATATATGGTTTGTAAAAACCATAGATCATTACCTCCACTAAAATTGCTTTCTTTCTACTTAAGTATGAATGAACACACAAAGGCTTAAAGTTCTCTGAAATTCCAATAGTGAATAACATAACTACTTATACAACCAAAACCAAAAAAGATAAATGAATTATAATACCGATTGAAAGCACAAGAATAAGTATGAGCAGAAATAATTTACATGAGTGACTAAGATACTGTTTCTATGAAGTAGGAGAGCCAAACACTAAAAACAGATAAAGTTTTATGTCCAACTCCTGTATTAGTTAGTCTGGTTTTAAAATTTATGATTTGTGATATTCTATGGAAGCAGAATTTGGAAAGTTAATGTCAAAAATAAATGGTCTCCAATAAGAATGTGATTATCAGAAATAACCTAAGAGTTTATATGTTTTTGACTAAGTGATCACCATAGGGCTCCAATCAACTCCCACTGATAAGAATTCATAATAAACTCTATTAACTTTTGATCATTTTCCCCTTAAGTTAGCAATTCAAGATAAATTTTGAAAAATGTACATAATCATAGCATGAAAATTATAAGAACATAATATAATTTTACAAAGAAATGACATATCCAGTAATAGTAATTCAATACTTTTATTTTCCCATCATTTAAATTTTTTAAAAATATAACATTATGGAACTTATCATTGCAGGTAAAATTGCTGCTCTAAAATAAATTTTGGAATAATTTTTATGTCAACTTTTTAATATCTTACCTGTTTCAGAACTAAAATAATATAAGCAAACTAGCAACACACCAATATATTCTCATTTTATAAAGAATAGCTAAAAATTAAGTGGCATACATAATAAAAAATGAAAGCTCTGCTTTAATTCTAATCATTCAGCAAACCATAGATTGTAGTCATGAAAATTTAATATAAATATGCAGAATATTTTTATGCACTTTTTTTGTGTAGAGACATAGCATATATATTTGTTTTAAACACACATAGGGTGAAATATCTTTTCTTATACTTAATTTTTCAAATTACTATTTTTCTCTTTTCCTAGAACATAATTTTAGATCTCTGCTCTTAATAATTATATTTAAGTGTTCATAATTTTCTTTAATGTAAGTCATAATTTAATCATTTCCTAGTAAGTGTATAATTGTATTAAAAATATATGGCTATTTTAAACAATGTTGTAGTGAACATTCATATATATACAAAATATTTTTAATATTTCTGTAGAAATAAACATTTTAGATAAAATACCACTCTAATATCGATAGTACTGTTATTAATGTTATATCTTTAAATAATTTAATAGATGAACAATTTAATATTTTTTTCATTAAAATTTGGTTGTTTTGTTGAGTATCTTTTCCTGTTCATTGACAAATTATAGTTTACTTTAATCTCTCCTTTGTCCATTATTCTGATTAATTTTCTATACTCACTTTAGGAAACCTTTATACATTAATCTTTTACCTTATATATTTGTTGTATTTCTCTCAAAATGTTGCTTGTCTATTAATCATATTTGTGATATTTTTAATTGTCATTTTTATGAAGAAAATCTATTGGCCTTCTTGATAGCTTCTGATTTTCTTTTATTGGCTTTTCTAAACAAAATTGAGTTGGGCAGAGCTCTAAATGAAATAATTCAGAGAACACCTTTAGAAAGAAACTATAAATTAGTGAGTGAAATTATGTCTTGAAACATTAATATTATTTCAAAGGCATATCACACAGCTAGAAAGAATATGGAGACTGAAGGTGTGCTGTCAATTGTGTTATCATTGAGGATTAGACACTACTGTTTGAAGATATGTCTATGAAATCTCCTAATGGCTCTGCTTTACCACTTTGGAATAATAAATATACTTTTTACATAAACTTTATTGTGTTCTTTCTCATTTAAATTGATTCATCTTTTGATATGCTAAGGTTTACCAGAATTATAACCAAACTTCATTAAGACAATACCTTAGTTTTTAGAGACATCTCTTTACAAAATATTGGAGAATAATTTCTAGACCAAATTTATTCATATTCTTAATTATTCATCACCAAGTCTATCCTTTAGAAAAAAAACATTTTGATACGTGATAATGATAAGTAATTATAACGTGCTGGTTTAGTTTGTTTGAGTTGCTATAACAAAAATAGTGCAGACTAGGTAGCTTATCGAGAACAGAAATTTATTTCTCACAGTTCCAGAGGCTAGAGAATCCAAGATTAAGGTGTCAGGAGATTTAGTACCTGGCGAGAGTCCACTTACTGGTTCATAGAGGGCTGTCGTTTTTCTGTGCCTCCATGGAGAAGGCATGGGAGAAGAAATGAGATAGCTCTCTAGGATCTCTTTTATAAGGTCACTAATCTCATTCATGAGGATTCACTTTCATGACCCAAAGTTCCCATCCTTAAATACCATCACCTTGGGGATTAGGTTTTAGTATCTGAATTTTGGGAGACCCAAACATTCAATCTATAGGAAGTCCTAGTAAAATATATTGCTAATGTTTATTGGGTGATCACAGGAAAAAGATGAACTACATCCTTTAATAATTTGAAAATAGGGTAATTGAACTCAAATACAGGTTACCTTCTTTAAATCAGATATTTTTATTTCTCCATCTTTGTTTTCCCACTATGCAATAAAATAAGCTAAGTTAAAGTCTCCTTCATAAATTACTAAAATGACTTGAACATTGATTTTGTGAAAACAAAAATTATGCTGAACAAGTTAATCAGACAAGGAAGACTTTATTTCAAGGCTAATGCAATAGCAGGCTAGAACTAAGTCTAAACTCAACTCTGATGAAGTAGAGGGTTATAGGGTTTCTCAGGGCTAGAGTGTGCTAGTAAAAATTTACTGGAAGATTTTATAGGTCCTTTATGTTTGTCAACGAGCTTATAGAAAGGAAAAATAAGCTTGTCATATCTATATGACAGAAAGTAGTTTTACAACTCAGAGCACGGCATCTGCAGAAATTAGTTTCCTACTCCTCCACAGAAACTGAGAGAGAAGAGTACCATCATGTTTGATGATTACCTTGCAAATAAATGGTTCTCAGTTCCTTGGGGGAAAGAAACATTCCTGGGTTCTAATACCTACAAGAGGCTTTTAAAAAGATTTACATCTCAAAAGAGAAGAGAAAGAATTTACCATTACAAGTGTTCCAAAGTAGATGCTCTAAGTAAAGGAAGATCAGGGGTCTATGGTCAGGAAGAAGCTTGTCTAAAATTTAGTGAAGCTGAGGGAAACATTAAGGCCATCTTGATCAATAGAAATTGAAAATTTCAACCTAAAAGTAGATATTTGAAAGGATGCCACTTGTAGCCCAGCATGAGACTCAAATCCCTCTGACTGGATGTTCAAGTATTAGCTACATTCAGAGAAACACGTCTTGAATTTAAATAACTAGGAGAGTGTCAATTTTTTTCTTTTGGATTGAGTGATGTATTTTATTATAATTAATCTTTCGCAGTGATATATATATATATAAATTTGTATATATGTTTATATATATAAATTTATATATATAAATATATATAAATATGTTTATATATATATATATATAAAGTTGCAAATCATCTTTCAATGTCAAATTAAAGAGTAAAAAACAGAATTTACTTTTCCACCCCGGAGTTGTGCTTGGCCTGCAGGTCTGTGGCAAGCCACAGACACAGGTCTCTGTTCCTCAGAATGGAGTTTGCTAAAGTTGTCAAGAATAAAGCCTACTTCAAGAGATACTAATGAAATTTAGATGACGACGAGAAGGTAAAACTGATTACTATGCCCAAAAACGTTTGTTAATACAGGATAAAAATAAGTAAAACACATCCAAATACAGGATGATAGTTCGTGTAACCAATAGAGATATCATTTGTCAGACTGCTTATGCCTGTATAGAGGGAGATATGACAGTTTGTACAGTTTACGCTCATGAATTCCTAAAGTATGGTGTGAAGGTTGGCCTAATAAATTATGCTGCAGTATATTATACTGGCCTGCTGCTGGCCATAGGCTTTTCAATAGGTTTGGCATAGACAAAATCTATGAAGGCCAAGTAGAGGTGATGGGAGATGAATACAATGTGGAAAACACTGATGGTCAATCTGGTGCCTTTACCTGCTATTTGGATTCAGGGCTTGCAAGAATTAATACTGGAAATAAAGTTTTGGGGGCTCTGAAGGGAGCTGTGGACAGAGGCTTGTCTGTTCTTCACAGTACCAAATGATTCCCTGGTTATGATTCAGAAAGCAAGGAATTCAATGAAGAAGTACACCGGAAGCACATCATGAGTCAGAATATTCCAGATTACATGTGTTACCTAACGGAAGAAGATGAAGATGCTTACAAGAAACAATTCTCTCAATACATATAAAACAACGTAACTCCAGACATGATGAAGGAGATGTATAATAAAGCTCATGCTGCTATATAAGAGAACTCAGTCTATGAGAAGAAGCCTAACACAGAAGTTAAAAAGAAGAGGTGGAACCATCCCAAAATGTCTCTTGGACAGAAGAAAGATCTGGTAGCTCAGAAGAAGGCAAGCTTCCTTAGAGCTGAAAAACAGGCTGCTGAGAGCTAATAAACAAAACTGCAATTTTCTTTTAAGATTTTTTTCATATAAAGATAGTAAAAAACTTGTTGGGCAAGCGCCTAAAAAAAAAAACAGAATTTTTCTTTCTAAATTAAACAAATATTTTATCCTAAATTAATAATAACTTAGATAATTTATCCTAAATTACTTTTATCCTTTATGAACAGTAAAAACTAATTTATTATCCATTAAAGTCTTTGCTTAGTAAAACTATATAAGATCTGTCATTTGTATTTGCTTTGATAAACCAGGTGGCTGTAGAATTGTACTTTTAGTAATGTTAGCCTATTTTTTTCTTAAAATTGCTTTTTAACCAACTAAAAATCTTCAATTTATTTTAGGCTATTTTATTGTCATAGATATTAAAATCTAAGTCTCTATACTTTTTTATTAGATCTATACATTAGAATGATATTTTTTATTGATTATGGATGATTTAATAAATAATAAATAACTCTAGAAATATATACTCAATAATAAATTTGGCATTCACTGGCAAATGCCTAAGAGATGCCATATCAAAACTAATGTGTTAGAAATGACACCTCTCTAGGGCACTGCTTAACAACTGAAAGTTCACAGCATTCATTGTAGCAATTACCATAATGATTGTGCCTTTAAAGGTGTCTTCTCGTAAATCTTTGGGCAATTAGCTTTAATGCCAACATATTTCTACCTAACAAACACCTCCGCATTTTTCTAAATTATTATGAAATCCAAGCGCCTTAGAGTGAAATGATATATATTAAACCAGAAAGAAAGGACAATAAGTTGATACATTCATATCTTGTAATGTAAAAGAGATAAAGATAGTTAAAGAGACAACAACAATAATAATTAATATTTGAAAAGGAAGCCAAGAATACTTAAAGGACAAAAGACAGTCTAATAATTGGTGCTGGGAAAATTGGATATTCACATACAAAAGAATGAAACTAGACCCCTATTTATATCACTCAAAAATTAACTCAAAATGAATTAAAGACTTAAATGTAAGACTTGAAAGCTAGAGAAAAGCTTCTTGACATAGGTCTTAGCAATACATTTCTGGATAGGGGGCATGAGAAGGTACTCAAAATCACTAATTATTAGGCAAATGCAAATCAAAAGCACAATGAGATATCACTTCATACCTGTTAGAATGGCTATTATCAAAAAGCAAGAGATAATGTCACCTTTGGGGCTGAATGAAGTTCGATGTCGCCCCAACGGCATGGGAGAGGAGAGGGATAACGTTGGCGCAAAAGTGTAGTTAACATTTTCCCTCAATTCTTCCTCAAGTGATGCAGTGAAAAATCACAGGTCAGTGAAGTTTAGAAAAGATTTATTAAAAGTATATTTTAGAAAGACAAAGTATGCCCCAAGGGGCCATATGGTCCTAGTGCTGTAACTAACACCAAAAGGCCACAAAAGAAGGTGACCCAGAAGTGGGAATGTCTGCATTATATTTGGATCATGATGGGTGGTTCCAAAAGCATTCCTAGGTAAATGGCAAGTGAGGTCATTTTGATTGACATCTGGCTGCTATGTAACTCTTTGCCTAGTGCGCATGTGCTTACCCAGAATAGTCGGTTATAATTAGATTCATGAACTGCCGGCCACAAACATAGTATCATAATGACCTTCTGCGCAGACGTCTATAGCCAGATTAGGCCAACTAAGACTATGACCCTCCCTTCCTTTGTCTCTGGGGATGCAGGAGGGATTCTCTAACTATCAATAGGATGTTTTTTGGGCAGTCTCTAGGGTGGACCCCTATTCTTTTGTTCCCCCTATCGCTTATGTCTGACCAGCTACCTAACAATAACAAATGCTAGGGACAATGAGGATTTGTTATCAAAACTTCAATGTTGTTTTCCTTGACTCAGTCTGCCTGTTCACCCTGGTCCAAAGAAATGCAAGAGCAGGAATTTGCAGTATAGACAAAAAAAAAAAAAAAAAAAAGCTTAATATCTAATTGACCAATGCGAAGGTGAGAAATTTATGCTCTAAAAACTTAGCTCTCCGATGGCTTATAGGTTACACATTATAAAGGGCAAAATCACAAGACACCATGGCTTAGGAGTTCAGGATTGTGCTGGGAGCTGATTGGTTGGAGGTGAGGTAAGAATAACAAATCCTTTCTTCAGGTCTTGAGCAGTTCTGAGGACTTTTCTGGCATCTTTCTGACCAATCTCATGGGAAAGTAGTCCAGGAGTGGTTCTACCTTCAAGGTTAGGAACCAAAACATAATGTAGGTCAAGATGTTTAAGTTGAATGGCACATTAAAAAATAAATAAAAAAGAATTAATGGCTTTCAAAAAATAGTTTACAAGACGAAGTTAATGTAAAATTTAAAACATCGGCAAATTGAGGTGTCTTCATTCCTGAGCTTTTTATAAAAGAGTATAAATTCTCAATTAAATAAATGAAATACTCAAGTTTTTGATATGAATAGTATTAATAAGCAATAAAGAAAATATTGACAGAAGCATAACACCATAATAACTATCTAAAATGTACCATATGTCAAATATACAAAAATATGCATTAGATAAAACTGTCTTACCTATCAGATTGTGATGTTGATAAATGATAATATAAAATAATAACAAAATACATATTATTGCTTTAAAGATCTCAGCCAAAATTTGCTCCTGAACAGATGTTGGCAGAGTTGAACTATATCACAGTATCATTTTCTTTAAATATTAAAATAAATAAACATTAAAAATAAAATCTTTTTAAAAATGCCTGTTAAAGTAACACATGATTCTAGAAACTGGAAAAACCACCTAGAGTGCTGAAAGTAAAGATTACTGAAGCATATAAACTGGTGTGGAGGTGGGGAGGGCATAGGATAGGCAAACAGAGGCCATACGATTTTTAATAACTAGCCTCAAATATGAAGAATAACAATCCGAGGCTGTGTCCCGATACATTCATTAAGATTGATGAGTTCTAGAAAGGGCCACCTGCAGGAAAGGGGGTGGAACAGCTTAAAGTGTATTTTTGTTCGTATTTCTTCCCTTCACTCAAAGAGAAGTATATACCTCTTTCTACTGGTATTTCTAGTGCCTCCTCCATAATGGCAGATATATTTTTTCCTCAATATCAGGCTCTGCCAGGTGCAATGATTGAGCTAATAAAATATGAGTGAATGCAACAGTGTGCCAATTTCAGTTTTATGTAGCATTGAATGAGTCTGCTAATTCTAACTGGAGTATGAATTTCGAATTGCACAATGAATAGAGGAAACAATCTGTTGCAGAAGGGTAATAACTATCTAATTACATGACAGGTATTTTGATATTTATTCCTTCTTTCACTCAATAATCATTTATTGAGCATCTACTAAGTGCTAAGTTCTATGGAAAGCATTGAGAACACAGAGTGTAGGCATTTAACATCATTACAGAAACCAAGGCAGAGCTTGGGTTTTCTAATAACGATTGCATACTGCCTCACTCAAGCTTTCTCCTTTACCTGTCATGCGGTTAAAACAACAGTAAAATGTGGTTAAAACAACAGTAAAAATAAACTTGGTATTAAACAGTAACAAAGCAGGGAAAGCAAATGATATAGATATGGTGAGAATATGGTCAGGATATGTCAAAGAGCAAAGAAAAGATCTGGACAAAGTTGCATAAGCAGGAGAAAAAAAGAGAAACGAAGAAATGGAAATGGTAACAATGCAAACTAAAACCTGTAAATAAAAGCAAGGATTATATTATGCAGGATGGAGACTAGTTTATATAAGTTGAAACAGAAGAAAATTTGCTCAAACAATTTGAACACTGAAAATAGACTAACAATTTTTTTAAATTTAATAAAACAATACCTCTAAAACAGATTGTAAAGGGAAAAATGAGAGGTAAATTTAGCTTGCAAACTTAAATAATAATATCAAGGACAAAAATGTTATTTAAGAAAATAAAATTAATTTAAAATAGCAATAAATAAAATAGACAAGGCAGAAATAAAATTATATAGACTATGATCCTTTATATTATATTATAGAGAAACATTATAGAAATTCAAGTTTGAGGAAATAATTATTTCAGTCACCAAATGAAAAAAGCTTATAAAAGGGGGGATCGTCAGCACAGCCTCAAACTTTTCTCTAACACCATAACATTCTTGAAAACACTGTAGTGATGACTGAAAGGCTCTGAATGATGGGAAGTGTAACCTAAGAATATTGTACTCAACTTCAGTCTTTTTTAAATACAAGATGTAGACAAGTGTCAGCTCACGGATAACAGGATAACGACACATCTGAGCCCTGCTTGAAAAATCTACCCGAAGACAAAAATCAACCAATTAAGAAACGTCCTAGGTAAACAACTCGCAAAGAGAAAAGCTTATTATCTGCATGCATTTACAGTAAAAGTAATGTAAATGTTTACCTAACAGATTGAAAATGTTAAAAGGTGTTACAATATTATGGTACTAACAAACATTTTTAAATGAAGATAATTTACATGACATTTAAAAGTCCTAATGATTTAATCAAGTGATGATTTCTAATATTAAAACAAAGTTAAAAATTATCTAAGATTCCAGTCCTAATGTGTTCCACAATTAATTTCCTGATCCTTAGAATGATCTAGAGATCAACAGGTTTTGCAGTGAAGATTTTTTTATGAGAACATTTACAACATCTTTACTTTTACTTTCCTTTTTTTCTAATATTAGGTTAAAGATTAACGAATTTCTTTAAGTATAGCACAGAGATTTTGAACTATTTTAATAACAATTTATATAGATCAATCTATCTTTTGATCAATATACATGCATAGAATATAAAATGGATGATGTTTTCAAAAAATTAATGATGGCATGTTAGCAAACTGAATTTATCATTATATAAAAAAATACACATCACAAACAAGTGGGATTTACTGAAGATGCACAATGCTAGGTCAACATTTGAAAATCAAATAATGTAATCCACTGCATGAACAGTATAAAGAATAAAAACTATATAATCATATCAACTAAAGCAGAAAAAGTATTTGCCAAAATAAATATTCATGAGTACATTATGATATAAATAAATAATTGAATTTTAAAGATGGAGAAAGAGAGAAAAATCTCCTGGGCTGAAGAATTCTAAGTAATTTAAATCCATATTACCTTCTCAAGGAGTTTTAGCATAATTCTCCGCTCAAATGTGGGCTTCCCAGAGTGGCTTTCTTCCAAAGACTATAGTATGAAAAAGGGGAACAAGACTTATATAACAGTGGAGAAATCTGACGAATATAACCTCAATAAGGTAATCAAGGTCAATGTTAACAGTGATAATTAATGTTGATGGTAGGTATCCTTAATGTAATATAATGAAAATGGCACTTTACCTCGGTGAACTTTCTCCCCGCAAAATATTACCACAGTCTGATCATCAGAAAAAACATTAGACGGATTCTAATAGAGGGATGTTTTAAAAAATAACTGACTGCTAATTCTTACAACTTATTCAAAAGCATAGAAAATCTGAGAAATTGTCACAGCCAAGAGAAGCATAAGGAGATATAAAAACTAATTATAATGTGGTATCCTACCTAGATGGAATCCTGGAACAGAAAAGGGACATTAGCAAACAACTAAGGACACAAAATGAAGCATAGACTTTAGTTAATAATAATGTATCAAAATTCATTCATTAAATGAAATGGCTATGCCATACTAATAATAGGAAAAATCGAGTATGTGTTATATGAAAAGTCCTTATCACATCTTAAATTTTCTGTAAATTCTAAGACTATTCTAAACAATGAAGTTTATTTTAAGAAAATTAAGGATGGGTACAGCTGTGAAATGGATTTTAGGAAACTTTCCCCCATTAATGCTTTGCTAAGAGGATTTAACTTATATGAAAATAATACAGTATTTTCTTAAACAAAGACCTGACTTTGGAATTGTAGATAATTTTGTAATATTGTGTGCAGCTGTTCTCCTGATTCTGCCTTACATTGCTATAATTTATTTTCTTTATTTTATAAAGTATTTAAATGTATTTTATAATGTTCTATTTTATCAATCACTACAAACTAACAAATCCCTTTTTAAGAAAAGACATGATGTACAAACATAATTATTTTATTTTTTCGCTCATTCATAAAGTATCTGCTGAATACGTCCATATTTTTTAGTGTAGATGTTGAGAATGGAAATAGTGAAAAAACTTGAAAAATTTAAAAAAGAAAAATTATTGCCATTCTTATGGACTTTACCCTCATCATACATCCCTTGAACCTTTTTTGAATTTAATCTGCCTTTTCTTTATAATAAAATTTATTTAGGGCATACAAATTAGATTTATCAGGAGTTTCCCTACAATATTATATAGTGTATTTATTACACACAAACACCCACAACTAGGATTTCTTAAGGTTCAGGAAAGTCAGGTGTTGCACGTAACTACTTTAATACTCTTCAAATGTCTTCTTCTAAGACAACTTTAAGATGATTGGCAATAATTTTAAGTCTATGTGCTATCAGGTATTTTTCAAAACATGTTGGCATTGTTTTTGTCTAGTTTTTAGTCTATGGTATGAGAAGTACTGGGCTCTTTCCAAGTTGTGCTATTTCTAAGAGTATACGACTGATACTTTACGTTATTTAAACAAGTTAATGAAAGCATGATTATATAATATTAGTTGATTAACAAGATAATGTTTCTATAAAGTGCTGTCTTGACTTAGGTATTTTTCAGTCCATAGAATCATGCAGCTTACTTGTGATGTCACAGTTGTTTTCATTTATAAAAAAAAATTTTGCTCAAGCTTCATAAGTCTTTAACTGAGGTATGATATTTAAAAATTAGAGAAAATAAATATACTAACAAAGAAATCCAAAATTTTTGTTAAAAGTTTTGTCTTTTTCCCTCTTTTTCTTCTTTTCTATTCCGCTCTTAAACATGAACACATACAACTTACAACTTTACATTTTCTTATAGTCTAGAAATACATTGAATTATTGAACCTTGTGGATTAAAACAATACTTGAAGACAAATAACCTCGACTACAACATCTACCATTCCACTAAAATATCTATAAATTCATGCAAATGATGAAACTCAAAATTCTAAAAATCAGAATAAACAGAATTATATAATGTCACAATCTTGTAGTATGCTCCTATATCCAAGGCTTAGCAATTCTGTTGTGAAGAATTTACTGAGCTTTCCTTCATTACATAAAATATTTCTTTTGTTTTTCACTTCTCTCTCTCTCTCTTCCTTCCTACATAGGCAGCCTGGAAATGGTAGAAAATGCTTAAGATTTTTCTTACTGCCTGTCCACTGAGTCAACAAATCAGTCTTGTATGACATGAAAACTGAGCAACCAAACTTTTTGGCTGTTTGCTGATTCTCTTCTTCCAGAAAAAGTACTGACCTTTCACTTACCTACTATTTTGCAAAATCACAGAGGAAAGGATAAATGTGTACATATGTGTGTGTGTATATATGTGTTGGCCGAATACTAACAATGGCATTTTAAATTCTCAACTGTACAGTCCTCATAAATAAAGAACTAGAAAGAAATAGTAGAGAAGTAAAAAATAATAGTTCATGCTTGAACTATAGTTTAAAAAATCTTCCTCATTTCAGAGGTACAAATAATCAAACAGTAGGTTCACAAGAGGATGCTACCTCATTAGAGGAGAGATGTATAAGGTAAGAATTTGAGAGAAATTGTGTACTACACTTGTAGCTATAGATGATAAATTGTCTTTTATATATAAACCAAAAAAGGAAAGATGCAAATGAACAGAAAGCAAAGTATAATAATAGCAATTATATAATATACTTATATTTATATAAATTTGTTATTTATATAATATATAATTGTAAAAGTATTAATCATATAAGGTAATAATTATTATTATAAAACAATACCAACAATAACAACTACTAAAATTTCTAAATATTTTTCAAATCTCAAGTACTGTTTTAAGGACTTTACACATATGATATTATTTAATTCTCAAAATAATTGAGAAGCAGTTAGTATCATTTTCTCATTCTATAGATTGAGAAACAGAGATACAATGTTATTTTAATTCACCAGGGCCAGGCCACACAAATGATAAATAGCATTTGAAGTGTTAACATACTAGTATACAGGTCTTAAGTTTGTTGCAAAGACCTCAAACTGTAGGCCAATCCTGGATTATTGATAGGAGATGCGATTTTGATTTTTAAAAAACCCACTGTATAAAATATAAATAAATATTTTTATTAGGAATTATACTACATAGCCATGAATTATTTGGATATGAACTATATTCTAACCTGAATACTGCAGAAATTTGTTTCATAATCTCATTTTGTGAGGACAGAAAATTCTGTATTCCTTTCCTAAATACTTTATTTAAAATATTCTAAGAAATTGTACAAATCTTTACAATCCTAGGTCTTGATTTATTTCATCTTTAAATAGGGAACTGTTAATAAGCTTTCTCTCCCTGGAGAGTTATCTAACCTGAAACCCAAGAATGCCATAACCTTTCTGGAAGTGTTCTAATTGATTAGCAATTACAAGTAATTCAATTAACTGAGCTCATTTTTATTTTAATGAAGTTGTTACTGTAATAATTACTTTCTGAGCACTGTACCTTAAGCATCTAAGCTGCTACTTCTATTTGCCTAAATACTTCCTTCCTTTTGAAAATTAAAACAATTACTCTTTTAATACTTAATCTTCCCCTCACCAGGAAGATGTCAATAAATAATTCTTTTGGAAACTTTGCAACATTCAGACACTGCCATAATATTTTCAGATAAAAACAATTATTACTTTTTTTTTTTTTTTTTAATAAAAACGAGATAGTTTAACAGAGATGTGGAGGATTACATGGTTGTGTAGGAGAGCAAAATTTGTTATCTTGAAATGTGTCTCCCTGGCATGAGGATTTGGCTGACTATTTTTTAGAAACAGAAGTCTAGAAGTTTTCTTTGTAACCATTTAACTTCCTAAAAGAATTTAGATAAAAAGCTTGTTCTCAGAATAGAGCTATCACCAGAGATATCTGCAAAGAATATGGGCATAGTCTCGTAAGAGAGACTTAGCAAGGCTTAGAGATCAGAATACACTCTGTATCCCATTATCTCTGCATGGACCAACAAACATTTATTTACCAAACATTTGCTTTTTCATCTCCATGTGAATTGCCGTCCTCCCAAACCATTACCATTCTTTTTCCTTAGTTCAAAATGGCACATAAACCTTAACTATCGGATTTGTCCTTGGACCCATATTTTCACGAAACCATTATACCTATACATGTAATTATATTTATATATTTGGTTATTTTCTTCTGTTAATCTGTCGCTTGTCAATCTAATTCTAAGGCCAGGCAGAAGAACCTAGAAGGCAGAAAAAAATTTCTGCCTCTCAGGCAGTTGCTAGTGTCATTTCCAAAACAGTCCAGCTCCACTTAATAACAGGTATGTGTTCTAACAAAGGCATAAAGTGATTCTGTCATTGCACAAACATCATAGACTGTATTTAACAGAAACCTAGATGATACCAAACCTAGGTGATACTACTGTAACTGTATATGCTATACTTTTATATGGCTGGCAGCACAATAAATTTGTTTACATCAGCATCCCCACAAACACATGAGAAATACACTGCACTACGATGTTACAATGGCTATGACGTCACTAGGCGATAGAAATCTTTAGCTATAGTATAATCTTATGAGGTTGCCTGTCTTGCATGTGGTCTATTTTTAACCAAAACATCATTATGTGAAACACTGTATTAAAAGACTGTCTGTAATGATAACCCTAGCCATAGAAAAAAGAGCTGGGAAGCAGTTGAGATGTTAATTAGTATACTTATTTTCTATATAAATGTTATGAAGGACTAAAGAAAGAAAGCAAAGCGTGTCTTGATTAAAAGCAATTACAATACAAAGAGGAGAGGTAGGAATTTTAAAAATCAGAATGTTTCAAAATTAAAAATGTACAGTTAACTTACATGCTTTCTTTGAGAGAGAGTGATTCTAATTAAAGAGAAGAACTTAAGCAAATCTGAGAGTTAGAGCAGAGCTCGGGACTTTTAAGATATGTATTATATTTCCTACATATATCCATATCTCTCAAATATGTAATTATATAGGACACTAATATATTCAGGAATGCATTCTAATGCAAAGAGGGAGACCACAGTATGAAAAAAATCCAGAGATGCCATCTGAAATAAGAGAAGCAAGTTAAAGAACTGAATAACATGCTTATACTAGACCAAAGGAAAGTCTTATAACAGCTGTAGGTATTTCCAGGGGATTTAAGATGAATTGGTGATTCAGGTGATTGAAACAAGGTCAATTTCCTCTATTTATTGAACCAGGTAGACGAGAAAGAGTGATTAATGGATTACCTTTTCCAGACAAAGGGAGCTGAAAAACGGTATTGATGATGGGAAGAGAGATGGGGTGGTGATTTAACTCAGTTTCCTTAGCTTATTTCTTAGAGGATGAGGACAGAGAAGTTATCTTTCAAGAAAGGGTCATAAATATCTAAAAAAAAAAAAAGTTTCCTGGTCCTTTAACTCTTTCAGAAGAAATGAATTTCCTAGCACTTTTTGTACAAGGAGAAACAGTTCAGTGGACTAGATTTTTAGGAAAAGTTATCCAGTATGTTGAGTGTGTTCAATGATGTAAGACTGGATCATAGCCAAAGATGCGCAATACCTTCTCTGAATGATTTCCTAAAATTTGAATCACACAATACTTCATTGAAATATTCTGAATACTTTATCTGACTTCAAATATGAAGACAATTCCTGTGAAAAGGGAAGTATTTATGATTAGATATCGGAATATAGACATATTGCATATTGAAAATGAGAAAGGAAAATCTTTACAGAGTAATAAAGGAAAGATCTCCAAACAAAAATACTCAAAAATGAGGAGGAAAAAAAGAAAATATAGACAACCTTCAAAGATTAGATTACCTATAAGGGAATAACAGTTTGTCATTCATAAGAGGAAAGAAATATATATATATATATATATATTTTGATTTATCTAAGAGTACATAAACTTTCAGAGGCTGAATATTTTCAAGAAGGGAAATTAAAAAGTACCACAGAAAAAAAGTAATGAACTACAAGAACAGGTAAGCATGGAAATTGGTATATTGGTAATCCATATATCTATATTTTTAAAACACTGTAATTAGAATAATGCAACTTGATATATTAAAAAGCAAACTAGAATTAAAATTTTAGTTACTGATAATATAGATTTTAACAAAGAGAAAGTTATAAAGAAAATTAAAGCAAGTTTTTAATTTACTGAAAATATGCATGTATTTTTCCTGGTTGTTTAAATTTAAGGAAAAAAACTAGATGTGTATAGATGTATATATTATTCAAACTAATAAAGTAAGAGAAATGGAGTCAAATAAATCCAATTAGTTTAAGAGAAGTTAAGGAAGGTTAATGAAGGAAGCACAAAAGAAGAATGTTAAATACAAAACGGAATGGTATGTTTGAAGAAATTTCTAATAAATCAGCAATTATCATTGATATTAATAGATTAAACACTTCTTTAACAGACAGAGACTCCTTTTGGACTGAGAAAAAATGAAAGCTATCAAGTAATTCCAACCAAACCAGTAATCATAAAAAATATGAAGGTATTATAGATCTCTTAATAAGCACAGGTTCTTTTTCATTAAAAAAAAAAAAAAAAAACAGAAATAGATGAAATGTTTTGAAATGAATATGATCAATTAAATGGTAAGAGAGAAATTGAAGAAAATAAGTATAATCATTTTCTTCAAAGGAATTTTGCTGTAAGGTAGAAGAAAGAAGTAAAATATAGCTGGTGGGAAAGTAGGAATGAGAACTTTTTTTAAGAAGAAAGAACAGTAAGATTGTGTGTTCATGGAAATGATCCAGTAAAAAGCAAAAAAAATTAAGGATGAAGGAAAAAATATGGATAATTACTGGAGCAATGTTTTATACAGGAAACATGGGTTGTTTACAATTTACAAATCAATAAGTAACATTTTAATATAATAGTTAAATCATGAAGATAACCCTTATATATATATGAGCTAAGTAAGGAATAATGGTTAAGATGCAATGTGCTAATTCATGATGGTACATTACAGTACTCTTAAAAATTAATAAATTAATACATAGGCTCAAGATAAATAGAAACATTTTGTGCACGCACACACACACACACACACACGAGAAATATAAATACTAGCAGAGCTAAAAACAAACTTTTAGCCCTGGGTGTCTTTGTGAATGAAAAAGATTAAGGCTTTTATTTTTACTTCTATATCCTTTCAGGCCGTTTGAAAATTATTACCACATATTTTCATCATCAATATAGTAAGGAGAAATCCCTTATTTTTATGGTAACAGTTATGGTATATTTTATCAATGGAATATATAAAGATACAATTACATAGAAAATAATAAATCTGTACATGTTGAAAAAGCAAAATGTTTCAAGATATTATTATGAAAAAATTCCAGATGCAGAAAAATGTGTATTACATTTTAAATACACATATTTCGATATAGGATTAAATTGGAGAGGGAAAAGAAAATCTATTTTCAAGTCATACTTTTTAAAAACTATAAACATGAATTACTCAAATAATTATGTTCATAACAAATAAGACTTAATAACTAATAAAAATTGGAGAAATATAAGGTTTCTGAGAAATATTTGAATTGCAGTATAAGATTCATGCCATTTTGGAGGATAAAATTTTCTTCTTTTGATGCTGTTCGTTGTAAGGTCATAAAGCCTTCATTAATTTATATCAATTGGAACACTTTTAGTAACATCAATTACTGACCATTAAGGAATGAGGACCTACCTTTTCATTTAGAATTTCTAAAGAAATAAGGACAGTAGGTCCAATCTTACCCTTCTGCACTGACTCTCTGTGTAATATTTGCTATAATCCTGAATCCCTACACATGGATTATGAGTTTTGATTGTTTGATACAGCCATCACATGTATTTAAATGCCATTAGTTTGTAAATTTATATTTAACTTGTTTTTATTTTAAAAGATCAATGTTTTAGATATTCCAAATCAAAATTGTATAATTATTGCGATGCTATAAAGCTGCCCCATCTATTTTGAAGTTAAGTCTAGCTGTATAGCACAGACTTGGAAACCAGACTCAAGAGGCAGAGGAAAACTGAAATTTAATCTTTCTTCTAATATTTATCAGCTGTGAAATTTATATATATAAAAAATAACATACATGTGTGCTTCGGTTTCCCCCTGTGTAAACAGGAATAAAAATGGCACTTAATTTATAGGGTTATTTTGACAATCGAATTGGTCAATGTAAAGTGCTACGAAAAGAGCCTGGTAGTTGGTAAATGCTATATAAAACGTTAAGCAAATCAATTAAAATCTGAATAGGAAAAGTAAAAATTAAAGTCTAACAATGTAATACATGATATTAGACATGGTCCTCTTTTTATTTATTAGTCCATATCTAGTCACAGTTTTCAAATTTTTAAAAAGTCAAATTAATTTTATGACAGTATATATTGATTGAATGGAAACACACATACGTATTTATTCCCATGTGCCTTTATGAAATAAAACCACCATTTTCCCATCTCATGTTAGAACAATGCTGACAAACCCATGCTGTAGGACAATAGCTGTAAATTGAGAAAAGAAACCTAGTATATTCTAAATATCGAACACGTATTTGGATGAACCAAAGCATCAAGTAACTGGTTCAGAGTCGTCTTTAAAATATGGTTCCAAACCTAGATGGTCTCAAAGATGATATGAGGAGCTATAAAAACATAGCTACTCAGATCCTATCACAGTTACATGATCTGGAATCTCTAAATCTCTAGGGGTGGCGCTCCAGAATCCTTTTTCATTAAGAAAATCAAAATAGAACAAAACAAAAACAAACAAAGAAAACCCTCTCTAAACATTATAAGTACATGAAGGAACCTCAGGCTAAAATATTTTTTAAGGAGTCTTTCAAATATTTACTTCTATCTTCGTTTTCATGTAGGAGTGTGAATCTGTGTGTAAACTAACCACCCATTACTAGTTTAGTGCCAAAAAACTTAAATAATACTTTCTTTGCCTAGCTATGTTGCCCATTCTACCCTTAATGATCCAAGCATTATCAGTTCAAATCAGTGTATACAGTTGTCATGAGTTTGCCATATGCTCAATTTGCATGGTAGAAGCAATATGACTCAAACAGAAACAATGGGTTCAAGAAGAAGATAAAGGAAACAAATTTCCATTGCAGTCACAAACTAAAAGTATAGCTTTTTTATAGTTCAAAAATCAACATCAGATAATTAGGTCAGTATTATTTACATTTGGATATAGCTATATAATATTTTATATAGCTATATAATATATAGCTATATAATATATTAGCTATAGAATATTAAATTTTTTTAAAGGAAATAGGTTCAGAATGGGCCAGGTGGCAAAGCTCAAATGTGTTTGGGGACCATGCAATGAAAGGAGGAAAAGAATGCACACTTTTACATGATTTAGCAAATCATGATTTCATAGTGCTGTTATTTATTTTCTAGATTAAAAAGACACAGCTACATTGTTAATAAAAATAAGGTATGTATCTGTCCAGAGGTGATTTTTTAAAAGAAATATTAGGTACAATATCTCAGTAGGCAGATCATATAACTCCTCTTGCTTGTTGCATTGATTTGGCACAAATTACTGGTAATGTGATTCATGTAAATTATATGCAGATGTTTTACTGGGAGGAGTTCACACTGAAGTGTTGACAAACATTTCAAAAAGACTGCCAGGGTTCATTTAATAGTGAAATCAACTATAATTGTCTTTCATTAACCAATAATAGGTCTAATTAGTTTTAGATTATAATGTTTTTTTATCTCTTTTCCATGAAAGTTCTAGAAGTATCTTGAAAAGGAACATGGATAGTCCTTTCTTTCCTTCGGTCTTCATTCACATAGTGATGTTTAACAGTAACTCTACGGCTGCTACTGGTTTCTATGGGGATAATATGTGTTCACTAAAATGAGTATATACACAAATGGACATAGAGTCTTAGATGTTTCCATCTACTGCTCTAAGATGTTTGTCAAGCTAAATGAATTATTGTTTGTTACATGTCATATTCTATGGTTCAGCAATTTATCGAGGGTCAGAAATTTTATTTTTGTTCAGCCGTATGATTTTCTTGCCTCCTATCTAACTTTTCTGTTCAGAAAATATATATTTTTAAGTCAACGTGTTGGCTCCTTCTAAGTTGTATTTTCCAAATCACCAAATTAATTCAATAAGAAAATCAAAGATTCAAACTAGTTGTTTCCTGACATGTTTCAAAACAGTGATATGATTAGATTGTTCACACTTTACATCGACTATATATATGGCATGACAAAGGTAAAATTGACATGGGCACTTTATTATAGTGCAATTAACTTGTTTTGATACTTAGTTTTGATATCGCCCTTCTCATAGAGCAGCATGGAAAACAATGCTATTTTAATCTTCAAATACCTCACTGGGCTTACTCAAATTCGCTACTCAAGCTAAATAAAAGTCTGGGAGTCTCGATTAGGCAGAAGAGAATCTGGTTCCAATAGGCTCTCGAAAGTCAATCTTACAAAATTGTATATTTTGTTAACAAACATTCAATTTTTTAAATGCTTAAATGGTATAATTTTAGAAGACAGCTAAGAACCACTCATGATTGTTACATGTCTTTCATAGCAGAACAATGTATCTGTTCCATCATAGATGGACTGTGACTGTGGACATGCTCCCTACAAAATAAGGAAATAGTGATTATTTTATCATGAGAGGGCAAACTTGGGGTGATTCTATACGTGTTATAATAAATAAAAGGCATGTAGATAAACCCTAGGAAATACTTTGTTTAAATCTCTCATTATTTGAGCACCATATAGAAATTAGAGTTCATGAAATCTCTATCATTTATGTGATAGTTGAAGAAAATACCTATCAAAATATTTTTATTTTGCATTAGCTTGTAGCTTCAGTAAATAAAATGATCAATAATATATCTGAAATTTTAATAATCTAAAAGGATTTTATAATTATATCTTTTGGTTGTGAGCATACATATATTATTAATGCAACAGTAACTCTTTCAAATTTTCTCCTACTTAAAATAGTGCAGTAGATACTTCATTAAAAATAATGCAGTAGACACTTCATTTATTATTTACATATTTATTTATTTTGGGGCCTTTGATGATTTGCCAGAAGTGGATTAGTCAGTGAGTGGTAATTGTATAATTGCTTGCAATGTCATTGTTAATGCTCATGCTTTTTAAAATGTAAGTGATTAGGTACTCTGGCAAGTACCTTCTATATTATACACATGCTGTAGACCACTGTGAATTATACCAGTTGAGTTTTAAACACTGCACAAATATAACCTATAGGTAGGCCGAACTTGTGCTTGCTGTGGGAGCACAATAATAGATATGAAAACTGTTCTGAAATTCTAAAGATGAACAAACATGGAAAGAATATAGAACACCAACTAAAAAAAAGAACTGAAGAAAGCACATTTCTCCATTTCCCAAAAAAAGTTTAAATGCAAACATTCAGAGGCATCTATAACTATTAATATTTAACTATTTTAAGTAATAAGTAGAATATTAAAGATTCACTTAATTTTATTTATGTAACTAAATATATTTTCCTTGTAAAAACAGCTACATTCCTGAAAAGGCATACGTGTATCAATAGAAATCTAATAATATTTCTTGACATTTTACTATAATTTAAAATTTTCTGCAGAAATAATCTTATCCTATGATTTGTATGAAATCCATATTTCAAGTAAAACACACATGCTAAAGAGTAAATAAATATGCTAAGAATTGGCAATAAAATTAATATTATTGAAAAATTCATATTTTACATTTAATAACATTTGTATTTATCAATAAGTGTGTGAAAACAGAGATTTCACCTTAATAAAGAAAACCCCATAGTATCTTTTGGAAATGAACCAGGTATCTTGAATATAGGAGAAATGTATAATAATGAAATATGGTGTATATTTTGGTGCTAAAGACAAAAACTAGATCTAAACATTGAGTAGCAGATAGAGCTGTACCCTCATCATCTTGGCCCAAATCCCTAGAAAGAATTGAACAATATAAAAAGTAAGGTATATTTATATGAAAAAGCATATGGATTTGAATGAAACCGTGGCTCCAAATGAACAGGCCAAATGAACAGGACAAGACTAATAGAAAACATAATGGACATAATTTGCTAGTTACTCCTGACTTAACATTTGGATCAATGTTTGGAGTGTTGCTGTAAATCCACCAAGCAAATCAATAATTTGTTAAAAATGACAGGCAGGTAGTTGAGCTACTGATCCTCAAAAGTAAAATTAGCAAGTGTGAGACCCAGGGAAAGAGGCTAGCAGAGCTGGCTCAGTGTGTGACAGAATCTAGATGTATGGGGAGGCCCTCCCGGGAATAGTTACTGTCTGCCCAAAGGGACTAGCAACATGAGCTAAATAACAAAATGGTAACTACCTCTCAAAAAAAACACTAGTGACCCCATGAATCTGTTCAAATTATAATGTCCATTCTGTGACTGTTGTTTTGTTTTGTTGTTGTTTTCAAATCAGCACTCATACTCTCTATTGCTTTTTATAACAATATCTTAATTTAATTGAATTTAATTTTTTTATTACATTTGGGTATACAATGTATTCGTTAGACATTTATCTAGTTTATGAAATCATCCCCCTGATTACCCTATCACCCATCTGGCTCTACACACAGCCATTACAATACTATTGACTATATTCCCTATGTTGTACTCTACATCCCCGTGACTATTTTTCAACCACTAATTCGTCTCCACTCAGTTTGTGTTTCCCAAGTCTATAGCAACTCCTTCTGCCCTCTCGAGACCACAAGGACAGATATTTTTGAGAAAGGGAACAAGACACTAAAGATCTTAGCTAGATAAGCGATAATAAGAACCAAGTTCTAAGACTTTTAAAGTGCATCAGGTCCATCTGAATAGTCAGCATTACTCTCGACTTTCCATTTAGATGAAGTTATACATGCCCTTTTAGAATTACTTAACTTGCAACAGATGGATTCTAATACATAATATAAAGGAAATAGATAAAAAAAAGGAAAGTTCGAGGGACATGGGTCATTGATATGATACAGAATTTCCTACTTTGTTCTAATAAGAACTCCAGGAAATTATTTTATTTTAATGGAGGAGAATAGAAAATCAAAACTGGTAAAATGCAAAATGAAAAAAAATTAAGGTCAACTAGGCACTAAGTAGGATGAATAAATGAAGGCACAACATCTAGATGTGCCATGATAATACTTTAAACTGGCTGCAATTTAAAAATTTCAAATTTCCAACCGTGGAAATTTGTTTGCTTTGCCTGACTTTAATTTTCAAAGCTATCATTCTTTCTAAAGGATACTCCTGTTAAACTTCTTAGCTCAACAATGCAATTATCTGTCCTAGTTCTCTCTAATATTCTTTAAAGTTTTTTTTTGTTTAATGTCCTTGACTTACATATGCTGTTTGAGAATCTTCTATTCACGTGCATCTCCCCGCCTCAAATATTTGCAAAATTAGGATTCAAGCTCTAAATACCTACATCATTCCAATTTGATCTACTTGTTTAGATTAACAACCTCAGTCCACTCATTCAATTTTCATTTGTTATCTCCTTTTATTTTCAGGCTACTCACTGCTTTGGGTAACCCCCACCTTCCATTTAAACTTCTCAGGCCAGACCATTGGAACTATATTGTGGTTAGTGCATTATCTTATGTGGATAATTTAATTTCCTAAGAAATTCAACTTATTTGATTTCCATATTCTGAGCTACTGGAATCTATAACAACTGGCTTCTGTATATCAGAGTAATGAAGAGTTATTATAGTTTCCTAGTTTACTAGCAACATGTACATTAAACGTGTTTATGAGCATTTTAAGAAATTCTAAAGGTATATTCTGTAAAAAAAAAAAAAACAAAAAAACAAAACACAAAACTATAGGAACTCTGCCAGATATTCCATGATTTGGCCAATGTTCAAGAAGAGCTTTATGAGGTACAATTTTATTACCCCATTCTGCATGACATTGATTTGCCACCGAACCCAACTAAAGTCCATCACTCCATAACCCAAGTTAATGGGAATATAGATAGGAAATTTCCTTACCACAGCAACATGTCTCTCAATATTTTTATTTATAAATTTATTGAATGCTTAAAATCCATCAATATACAGGAGCACTTAAAAAGAATAATAAAGGATGATACTAAAATGTCTATATCGCTTCAAACTGAGTATGAAATAGACTATCAGGAAGTTTCCCACAGAATATAAGCCACAGAATTAAAAAAAAAATTTTTTGCTTATCTGTATTGCATAATTTTTTAATTACCAAGGCTAATACTTTGTTCAAAAAATTCAATAAATTAAAAATGCAATGGTGACAGGTAACTGACTTGCATGTGCTGGATGCCTTAGACTTCATATTCACATGTATTCAGTTATATTTGTGATTGTTTTATGATGCAACTGCTTTTCAATGAACTACCTGGAAGCAATACATTTAACCAAAAATAAGAGAGACTTAATGCTAGATAGTTGAGCAATGCTGCTAATAATTGAGAGCTTTAAAATGGTTCCTCTCCCTCTAATACTCATTTTTGAATGTCGATCTACTAATCAAAGCAGTGATTCTGAGAATAAACTGAATTACATAAGACAATCACAGCTGATATCCCAAGGGATCAGCAGAGTCTACTACAGCCCAACTAATCAACCTCTAGATAATGTGTCTAAGGTCTAAATGTTCTGTAAGAAATCTAAATTGAATTTTCTTCTACACTGCACACTACACTGCATCTTAGCTGACAAAAGAAATCGAAGGAGGAGGAAGATGAGAAAGAGGAGATGAATTTTCACAATTGAACACATCCATGGAATCATCCCTACGTTAATAAACAGAACATTCCTGTCACTCGAGAAAAACCCTGAGTGGTTCCTTTTCCTACCACCACCCACGAGAATAACCACTATGCTGTCTTCTAATAGCATAGATTAGTTTTACCTGCTCTTGCCCTTCATATAAATGAAATCATAAGATATTGTCATGTGCCTGGATTCTTTCACTTAACATTATGTTTATGAGATTCAACTCTGTTGCTACACATAGTGACTCTTTCATTTTATTTGCTATATATCATTCTATTATGTGGATATGCTAGAATTTAATTTTCCGTTCTACAGTTGATAGCCTTTTTGATTATTACAAGAAGTGTTGCTATAAAGTTTTTGATATTTTATCAGATTATTCTATTTTTATTTTGGCATTTCCTGTCAGTATGTACCTAGAGTAGAATTCTGAGCCTATAGAGTGTGCATACATTTAACTCTACTCAATACTGACCAACAGTCATACAAAGCATTTTATACTCCCCCAACAGTGCTTGATAATTGGGCTTGTTCTCCATCATCAGCAATATTTGGATTTTGCTGTTTATTTTTAATTTTAGTCATCCCAGGGTGGAGGTGGAGGAAAGTATATGGAAATATCACCATGAAGTTTTAATTTGCATTTCTTTGATGACTATATTAAGTGAAGCATCTTTGCATGTCATTTCACCACTTGAATATTCTTTTGCATAAAAAACTTTTAAAGGATCATGTCTTTTGCCTATATTTCTACTGGATTTTTTTTCTGTTTGACATTAATTTGTGAGAGTTTTTAAAAGATATTATGGAATACTAGTTGTATGTTATATTAGACTATCTCCTCTCATATTGCTTGTTTTCACTCTCAATGTTATAATTTAATGAACAGAAGTTCTCAATTTGTTTCAACACTTTTTTTCTTTTATGGTTAGCATTATTTGTATCTTGTTTAAAAAACTATCTTAGGTAATGAAGACATATTGGTCTTTCAGTAAATGTTTTCATGTTTATGTTTAATATTTAGACATTAAATCTACCTAGAATTTATTTTTTACAAAGTGTGATATTTACATATGTGAATTAAATTCTATTTTAGTAATTGTTTCCTAGTTTTCCATCTGTTTTTTCTCTTCCGCATTTTTTATTAATTAGTTATTTGTAACACTCCATTTTATTTCTTTCATTGGCTTTCTACGCCTATATCTTTGCTTTGATTTTTTAGTGATCATTTTAGGGTTTTACAGTATAGTATTATCATATTCAATGTTCAAATAATATTATGTCATTTCACATATACTATGTCACAGTATTTTTCAATTTCTCCAAACATTGTGTTTATGTTGTCATTGTCAAGCATTTTATAAAACATGAAGTACATATTTTATAAACTCCACAACGTCCTAAAGTAATTTTTGCTTTAAACTTCAAAATATTTAAAAAACTTTTTGAAGAAAAATATATGTTATATTTACCACATACCTATAATTTTACGTAATCATCATTCTTCATGTAGATGTAGATTTCCATATAGCATCATTTTCCTGCTACCTAATGCTTTCTAAATGTAAAGTTTCTTTCAGATCATGAAAATATTGCTTTACAACATTATGACTTACCTCATTTGCAAAAGAATTCTATCATCATCCTTTGTTCTTCTAGACATGTCTCTCTCTTTCGGACAATGTGTCTTTCCTCTCAGCTGCTTTTAAGAATTCTCTTCCTTCTAGTGCTAGTTTTAGTATAATGTGCCTTGGTGCAGTTTTTTCTTCATGTTTCTTGTTTTTGATGTTTATTAAAATTCCTGGTTCTGTGGGTTTAAAGCTTTTGTCAATTTTTGAAAATTATAGGCAATTATTTCTTATATTTTTTCTGCTGTCTCTACCCTAAACTTCTCTTTCTGGGACTCTATACAAATACTAAGGGGCTTGATGTTGATATTCAGCTCACTGATAGAACATAGTTCATTTATTTTTTTTATTTTGTTATTTGAATGCAACATTAAAATCTTTTTTTTAGTATAATCATTCAGTGCTGTTTTTTTTAATTTTATTCAATGGTGTTTTTAATTTTCTAACATTGTATTTTTATTCCTCTAAGTTTAATATACCTTTTTTCATACTTCTTGTTGTTTTCTTAAAATGCTATTCTATTTATTTAACTTTGAAATCTTTTTTAATAACTGTGATAATTGCTTTATCTAATAATTTTATCTGTGTTATTTCTGGGTCTAGAATTATTTGCTGATTTTCTGAATTATTAAATATTTTTCTGTTTCTTGGCATGTTTGAAAATTGAATATCATACAGTTTGAACTTTATATTGTTGGATGCTAGATTTATTGGGGAGAAGGGTAATATTCTTCAACATAATTTTACCATTTTTCTATGATTCATTTATGTTACCTGTAAATAGTTTGAGCCTTTCAATATGTGTTTTTTACTTTTGCTATGTTTACAATCCTACGGATTAGTATAACCTTTATACCAGGTTTAAGTTGGCTCGACTACTAAGGTAAAATACTTGTATTCCATGATTTGTAGTACACTAATAACTTTTTCAACTCTGGCTATGCTGAGCCCTACTGACTTCTGGGAAGTCAGTGGCAGTGATTGCCTTGGTTTTAGGTAATTTCTTCACAAGTGTTAGGCTACTTGTTATCTAGCAAAAAGCACAGAGTTCTACATGTAGATTTCTTCTCTTAAGTACTTTTCTCTGTGAATTTTTGCCATACTGGTCTCTCCAAACTCTGAAACATCCATACAACTTGGTAAACTTTCTTTGCTGTGGCCTAGACAGTCTCTCCAAGCAATATACTAGATAGACTCCACTGCTAACCTCATTAGCTTTCCTTCTCACAGAATTAATGTCTTTACTATCTATTGTGCAGTGTCTAAAAATTTACAGCATATATTTTTCTTCTTTTTAGTTGTTTTAAGAGTAAGTCTGTTACTTCATCATGACCAGTAGTTTAAATTGCCAGTACAGTAAAATAAATTTCAAAGATAAATCAAATTTTTAAGAATTATCAATAAAAAATATTTGATCAACTAAGTAGGAAAAAAAACAGGATAGGGTTTCTATATTCTCTATAATATTAATAAGAATAATAATAAAATAATAATAACATATTATTATATATAAGTTGATCAAAGAAAGAGAATGTGGAACAAATTAATGTACGGTATGACACATAATTAATATAAATATTTTGGATTTTATTGTGTTTTTATTGTCGACTTTTTGAAATTTATTAGTTGTTATCTGTTTTCTATAAATAAATAAGTACCTTTCATATTTTATGATTTTTAAAAATAATTTTGTTTTTATTTATTTTTTTTACCAAAAGATCTCTCCCAAATTAAGTTTAAGCTCCCACAAAACTTGGATTCACAATTGCCACTTTGTGGAACATATAAATAAACACTGAAAGAAAATTTTACCTGGGCAGCCATTCTAATTTAAAGTTCTGTGTGTGTGTTTGGTATCTTGACTCAATTAAAACTGTATCACATTTGACTTTTTCTTTCTTCCTGCTTTCTTTCAAATCTAAGGAAATTTTCAATGCATTTCTGTGACTTTGAAAAAGTTACTAGTGTTCTTTCACCTTGAACAAATTATCTCTCTGCTTTTAAAAATTCTCTTCTCTGAAATAATGAAAGACAAAATATTTTTATTACTACAGAATAAAACAAAAAATGACCTTGGAATAGGTTTGTTAAAAATAAGAAAACCCTTAGATCTATAATATCAAATAATATGATGATTTATTCAATCTCTATCTGAAATTCCTTCATAATTTATATAGAAACATCTTTATCAATCTACCAATTGTGACATTTTTCAACAATAAAAATGATGCTCTTAAACATACAGCCAATCCTATCTTTTCTCTACTGAGGCCACTTCAGACATAGACAGAACCTTCTTCATAAGAATTCAGTGTTTCTCATGAGTGATGAGTTCGATGATTCCTGATGATTTTTATAAATGTCGAAGCTTATGTTCCTGTGCATCAAAGTCACCAGACATTTCTCTTGTTCTATTTAAAAGCCCCACTATTATTATATGAGATTCTGTATTATTTGCTTTGGGTTGTTGAGCTCTATAAATGAACAACAACTAGCTTTCTGGGATCTCATAAATAATTCTCTTTCCTCTACTTTTATTCTTTCAACCCCCTCAGCCAAACTGTTTCTTCAACGCATCTCAAAATATATCTCAGTGAGTCTGTAAACATAACTCCTCTCCATCATGTAAATTATCACACTTGGGTGGTTTATATTTCCCACTTTACTACTTCTTTATTTTTTCTTTTATTCCCAACCAGTAATCTGAAAGGTCTGAATGGGCCAAAATGTTTCAGGTTTCCAGATAAATTGCTCTATGGTTCTGGCACTAACAAATGAAGAATCTGGTATGTCAAATACTTTGGAAACATTGACCAAACTATATTTGGGTACGGAGATTGAGCAATGCTAGGTAATAATTCTGAAAGTTAACAATCCTTTGGTAATTTCAAATGCCTGCATTTTAATGATGCAACATTTATTTGAATGATATTCTTCAAAATAAAGGCTTGTGCTTTGGAAAGCCCACTGTTTCCACAAACATAACCTAAAAGTAGTCATAAATGAGAAGGGATTATTGCAAAAATAGAAGAAATACTTGAAATATTCCTATTAAACATAAAAATACAAGTAACAAAGCTTACTATTACTTTTGCTATCATTTAATAACTTTTCTAGCAGTTATGAAAAGTTAAATTATTCAACTAATACAATATCTGTTGAAGAAGAAAAAACCCCTAAGTACAGGAATTCTACAAATATAAATGAATAAAATTAGCATCTTTCCTTATACTAGCAATAATAAGCTAGAGAAAATATTTGGGGAACCATTTTTTTAAAAAGGAACAAAAAATGCATATGGCTTATACACATTAAAATAGTATAGAGAAATTTAAGAAACATTTTATAAATTTAGAGATGCAAATCACATATCTTGCTTACAAATATTAATTTATAGGTTTAATATCATTCCCTAAATATCTTAATGTGATTTTTTTAAGTCAAATTAGATGCATTCTAAGAAATGTCTATAATAGTATTCAGGTTTTGATAAATCTCAAAATGTTAATAAATCATTGTGATAATGTAGGATATGATTAATGGATACAAAAATACTCAAAACTGTTTTAATTTAACCTGAATACATTAGAATCAAAGTTGGAATAATGAAACAGACCTGGGTGAGTGTGTAGAAATTAGATTGTACCATAAGAAACTGTAAACACATGCCACCTCTCATGCTTAAGTTAATAATTTCTTTATTCTTCTTGTTTACCTACTTTATTATGTAGTCCTATCGATGCTATATCACCAGATAAGTCTTAAATCTTTCAATTCTTTTCAACCTTTATTCTCACTACTCCAATTAAAAACAACCATTATTATGTAGAACATAAATTATTACAACACCCTTGCAAAAATCTGAAATAAGAGTAATCATGAGAGTCTTGATAAATGAAAGGAAATAATGATTTAAGCATGGTAAAAAGAGTAAGCTTTAAGAGGCAGTTAATATTCCCACTTTAAAAGTTTGTCTTAGAGTAGATATTCTAGTTTTAGACTATGATAGATTTAAAAAAATATGAATTTTTGCAACTCTCCTTTTCAATGGAAGATGGAGGGCTAGTAAGGCAGCAGAACAGAGAGGAAGAAAACATCCACGGTACCTCTGATAATAAGCAAATCAAGAATGAAATAACCACTCTTAGCCATCTTCTAGACTTCATATTTTAACATTATAATTTAGCATTTAGCTATTCTTTCTAGAGATGGACAAGAAGGTATACCTTCATGTCACTGCAAACATTAAAAACAAAGTGACACATTTTAGATTTTAAGGACAGACATAGTAAAATAATAATTAAAACTATGTATGTAAAATTTTTTTAACTAAATCTTCTATAGATTTTTTTTTTAGATTCTTGTTGAAGAAAAAAAATAGCACACACATAAAATAACAAAGGAAGGTAGAGAATCAGTATGTCTTCCTATGCCTCACTTTATTTTTTCTCACAGTTTTGGCTTGCACCTCTATCATAAAATATTATCCCCTGAATTCTTGTCTTTAGTTCTGTTTTCTAGAGGACCAGAGCTAAGAAAATAACCTTTCTGAAAGTTCAAGGGAGATAAAATAAGAAGAGGACATTTTATTCCCATGTCCTGTAATCCAAGATTAGATAATCCTACCTGGAAACTGGTAGCATTGGAGACAATACTGGAAATCAAGATAATATTATTAAAAGTCAAGGAAAATTATAAGATAATGATCAATAAAAAGCAAGATTTTCCTGAATTTATTTAATACAACTCCTCTCATGAACTCTCTGCCTAACATTGTAGAAGAGATGCAGTCTGTGTCCCCAACCCACTCGACCATTATTTTGAGTTTTTCAAGAAAGAGGTTAAAATGCATATAGAAGCCAAGAAGGAGCCAGTGGTCTAAGTGGAAATCATAACCTGAATTCTGATAGGATAAACAGAGTGCAGAAGCCTATTGATTAGAGAGAGAACTTCCTAGACAAAAAGTTAGATCCAAGGAGTATAAGTGAGCAAGATCGCCAGCATTGCTTAGTAGACTGAATTTTAAGCAAAATAAGTTATATTTTGGAAAAAAAAGTTTAAGAAAATTGTATTTTGTAGCCTCTGCCTGCCCATGTAAACCATGCTTACAAGATAGTGGCTGCTAAGGATCACATTTTGCAGAATGTAAGGCCATCTGCATGTTTACCTCAGGTATGTTCAAGATGGGTAAGAATAAATAAAGGAAGTACAGAGGATGTAAAAACAAAAAAAATAACAACAGGAACAAAAACAAATTTAGTTAATTGTCAGTTTAGGGAGTTCTTTCTTGTCTATGTTTTAGGATATATGTGGTCCGTATTAATAATGATGTCAATTACATTTGTTGCTGAATAAATATATAATTTATCAGAGGCAGATGATTTATATCTGAGCTTAACCTCACTCAAAAAACCTAGATATTAAGCTAAATGTTACGACTAAATGAGGATGTTATCAGTCCTATTGGAATCAAGTATATATAGGATATATAGACATGTATGTTTATGTGATATATGTGAATATAGTCATTCAAAAAGCATGAACCCTAAGTAGTCCTTTGATTTTTTGATTATTTCTGAGAGTAAATCCAGTTGAGCAGAAATGCCAAAGGGTCAGGAAAACTGATGTCAAGTAACAAAAAACTCAGCTGTATTTGAACCCAGTATTGTCTAAATTTCTCAGGCTGGCTGATGCTTAAGAAAATCACTGTAATCACTATCTTAGCAAGACAGAATTCTGTTATTGATCTAGCTGATGTGAATTAAAAGTCCTGCCACGGGCAACAAATGAAAAAAATAAAACAAGATAAATAATTTGGTATATTAAGTTTATTTGCTTCCATGGTAATTAATTTCTTTAGTCACTGAGGCTTTAAAAGAACAGTGTAATAATCTAGAAATATCCTCATTTTCCTGTGATCTCATTCATCACTTTAGCGGTAAACAACAATCCACCATGGCTCCCCCAAATATATAACTAATATATTACTTTTCAATGGCATTGTAAAAGTCGCAAAAATGTTTGCTCTCCTTTTATTATATAGAATAAATACTCGAGGGCAAATGATTTATTTTTCTTTAACGTTCACAGAGAACTTATGATAATAATGTGCTTATTTGAATATTTAATATGTTCAAATGATCACCTTTTACACCAGAACAGAAGGCTCCATTGAATAGATGCTGTTGAAGGCCAAGGAAAAAAACAAGATATCTTCATTACAACTTATAACTGTGTCTACCTAAGCCAGCTCATGACTATAACTGAAACTTCAATGCTTACCTTCAAACTCACTGGACCTCAGTTTGTTTTACAGTGAAGGGAGTTTCAGTATTTTCATGTTTACAATAAACAAATTTTAATACATTCTACAACTTGTGAATTATCTTAGGTTCATGAACCAGAAATACTATATTTTGGCAGTCTTCTAATCCCTGGAACTTCAGTTAAACAAGAAATGGTTCAAAAGAACATAAAATTCTAGGGTGAGAAAGGCCAAGAATTTAAATGATTTGCTTGTTTCAGATGCCTTCTCTGCAAAAGTTGGAAGAATGCAAATCTGATTTTTTTTTATTGAATATTTCCACTGCATTTGCTCTCTATCGTACACACACATACCTAGATCATTTTATAAGAATTTATCTAAGCAGTGATTGAAGAACACTTTGGTTGTTTTTATGTCTTGGTCACCATGAATAATACTGAAATGAACATTGGGGAGCATATATTTTTACGAATAAATGTTTTCAAATATTTTGGGTAGATACCCAGAAGAGGGATTGCTGGGTGATATGGTAATTTTATTCTTAGTTTTTTTGAGGAACCTCCATACTGTTTTCCATAGTGGCTGCACCAATTTACATTCCCACTAGCAGTGTATGAGGGTTGAGGGTTTCTTTTGCCCTACAACCTCTCCAACACTTGTTATTACTTGTCTTGTTGATGATAGCCATTTTAATAGGTGTGAGGTGATATTTCATTGTGGTTTTGATTTGAATTTCTCTAATAGCAAGTTGAGAATGTTTTCATACGTCTGTTGGCCATTTGTATGTCTTCTTGGGAGAAGTGTCTATTCAAATCTTCTGCCCATTTTTTAATTGGAACATTTGTATTTTTGTTGTTGAGTTGTATAAGTTCTTTATATATTTTGGACATCAGTCATTTATTGAAGGTGTTGTTCACAAATATCTTTTCCCATTCAGCTGGTTGTGTCTTTGTTTTATTAATGTTCTATTTTGCTGTACAGAAGCTTTTTATTATGTTATAGTCTCATTTATTTTTTTTGCTTTTACTTCCTTTGCCTTTGAAATCAAATTTATAAAATCCTCTCTAAAAGCACGGTCAATGAGTTTAGTACTTATGTTTTCTTCTATGCAATTATTGTTCCAGGTCTTATATTTAGGTCTTTAGTCAATTTTGAGTTAATTTTTTTGTGCGTATGGTGACAGAAAGCAGTCTAGTTTCATTCTTTTACATGTGGTTTTCCAATTTTCCCAGCATCATTAATTGAAGAGGCTTTCTTTTCTCCATTTTATGTTTTTTCTCCTTTGTCAAAAATGATTTGCCTATATATATATATGTGGGTATACTTCTGGGCTCTCAATTCTCTTCCTTTGGTTTGTATGTCTGTTTTTCTGCCAGTACCATGCGGTTTTGATTATTATAGCTTTGTAGTATAATTTGAAGTCAGGCAATGTGATAGCTCTGGCCTTGTTCTTTTTTCTCAGAATTGCTTTGGCCATTTGGAATCCTTCGTGATTGGATACAAATCTGATAACTTTTTGTTCTATTTATTTAAAAAATGCTATTGGAATTTTGATGGAGATTATATTATATCTATATATTACTTTAAGTAATGTGGCCATTTTAACTTTTTGTTCTTCTAATCTATGAACATGGAATATATTTCCATTTCTTTGAAATAAAGGTGTAGTATACGTATACAATAGAATATTACTCAGCCATAAGAAAATATCAAATACTCCCATTGCGACAAAGTGAATGAATCTTGAGATTACCAAGGTATATGAAATAAGTCAGACAGAAAAAGTTGAGAACCATATAATTTCACTCATATGTGAAATATAAAGCTGAAAGTAACAAATGAGCAAGACAAACAAGAACTCAAGGACATAGACAACAGTTTAGTGGTTACCAGTGGGAAAGGGAGTAGGAACGGAAACTAAGGGTAAAGGGGGTCAAATATTTGGTGATGGAAGGAGATTTGACTTTGGGTGGTAAACACACACGAAATATACATATGATGTATTATTGAATTGTACACTTGAAATCTATATAAGTTTATTAACCAATGTCACCCAAATAAATTTAATGAAAAATTGTCTGAAAAGAGAATTTTTAAATTAATAAAAATAAATATTTTCAAATATAGTTTTTACATGTAAAAAATTTTCAGTATAATATTAATTTTATACAAGATAGATATATACATACATAAACATAACAAGCAAAGTAGAGAATGAGTTAGCCACTTGCTAGAAACCTTTTAGTCATGTGCATCTTGGGGAACAAAACTACAAAATACAGGAAACTTTTTCAAGTCTCTTATGAAGCATGGTATATGTTGTTCATTTTTCTTCTATGCCATTAAAATAATATATTACCCCAATGGCACAAATGTTAGTATTATAAAAGTTCAACATTCAAATATATTCAAAGTAACTAATTGCTTTATATTTATATGAATCACAATTAATTGGGGCTGAGGGGGAATTAGAAATGATAGCAGACAGATTTAAGGCCTGCTTTATGACTTACTAGCTTTTAGCCATAGCAAATCACTTAACTTTTCCAATCTGGAATTTAAAATGTTTCCTCACTTGTGCATTTGGAATTAAAAATGTCTTCCCTACATCTTTCTCAGAATTTTGTGTGAAGCTTTCATGAAATTATGATTAAGAACACTTTATAAAGTAAAAATATCATATAAATTTTATGTTCTAATAATATAGAGCAAAATACTGTACTAGACATTATTAGTAAGTCCTCAAAACATTTTGATCATTAAGTATATTCTACTTCACAGATTGAAATAGGAATATTAATTAAAATCAGGAGCATATTTCCTTTTTATTTCCCTTTTTCTTCCCATATCCCACCCTTAAATGAAAGAAGGAGTCTTTCCTTCCCAAACCAAGTCATGAAGAGGAGTGCACAAAAATTGTTCATGGATTTTGAAGACATCAATAAAATTTTAGGCACCTCACTCTGGATCATAGGTCTACTGCAGGGCGGCCATAGGAGTAAGTGTAGTAAGAGATTTCTTGAGAAAGGATAACATATATTCCTGGGAGACTGGATAATGTACAGTGTAGAGAGAGGACCAAAGGTGGAGCCACTAGTCTTTTCTTTGGAATCGCCAGGGGATATGACTGTATGATGGGCTGCCCAGATACAGCAGAAAGTAGCTGAGTCTGAGCTCTCTTGCCAAAATTCTGTCCCAATTATCTGGTTATCAGGCAAAGTGTGCCCGAGGCTGTGCTGCATACTTTGAAGAGTGAAATCTGGAGGTTGTGTATAGTAAGCAGTCACAACTAACGGTATCTTTTGTTGCAGAAATGTTGCAAAAATCAGACTGGCGAGAAGCCAAGCACCACTCGGAGAGTTGGATAACTCAGGTTTATTAAGCCGGTGGTCCCAAAGGAGCTAGCACTCTGACGATCTGACCCCAGAGCTCAGGGACAACTTTGCTTTCATAGGGCTTAGTTAGCATGGGTCAATCGGTTAATTTGTCCTCAGGTGGTTACAAAGCGCTGGAGTTGCTATGGGTTGCAGGAAGTTTCATTTGTTACTTAGAACAAACAAAAGGGAGGATGAATCTTAAGTTAATTTCGAGGTTGCCCTGCCCTATGGCCTATGTGGCAAGCATATCTACAGAAGCAGAACAAAGAGCTGATTATAAGGTTAGCTTTTTGAGTGAAAAGTCCTCTTCACTTTCACGTAAGGAAACTCTTCAGTGTGGAAGCCCCTGCAGAGCCTCTGATAAAACAAACACACAAACAAAATACCTATGTTCTATGAGGGGCAAAATTCAGTACCTATCAGGAAAAAAGATTCAGTCTCTTTAATTTCCTTTCACTTTATTTTTTTCCTTAGCAGGTGAAGAAGAACAAAACAAGGTAGAGGGTGGATGAAGGGGAGTGAAAAATAAGGAGTGCACATACTAGTCCTCTTTCCTATTGCTGATATATTGGCCACAAATCAAGTCTCTGATAAAGTGAAGGACAAAACACTGAGTTCAGTATATGATTAAAGTGATGGTTTTTATACTGCAGTAAACTCAGTTTCATCATTTCAATTATAAAGTGAGTCTCAATTACTATAGGGATATTGTTCTTATTAGCAAACATAAATAGAATAAGAATAGCTGTAGAATAAGCTCAAGATGTCAAAAAAAAAAAAAAAAAACACAGAACACAGGAATGGACATCCAAGGAAGCTTGTTTGAAGGAGCAAAAAATAAAGATGTTTATTCTATAAAGTTCAAATTATTCATCATATTGGTTACCCTCATATATTAGATTTCCTATTACCGCCTTTTTTTTTTTCTTATTTTGGTTTTTCATTTCAGGAAAATTTTTCAGTTTTGAGTTCAACAATACTGATTTCTTTTCTCAATTTCAAAATCTTTAATTTATTATTTAAAAGCACTGGATAATTTCAAACCATAAATTTATCATCTCATCTGCCTTCCTTAATGTTTCTGATCACATATTAGTATTCTTTTCATTTTATTGTATCTTGTTTTAAAATCTTACTTTTAATTTACTTCCAATGATTTTAAAAATGGTCTGTTTTAGGATACATTACAATTTATTTTAGAGTCATTTGTTATGATTTCCTAAGTTTCATATATTTTGTTTTATAGAACCTCATCACAAGAATAACGAATACTAATAGTCACTTTTAATTCATCCAGATACCTTATAAACAGAAACCTACAAAACACAAACAAAACCACTCACACATATAAGTCATTCCTGCTGGGGCAGATGAAAATTGAAATATGCCATATTTTGTCCTATACATTAATTTATAAAATTATTATAATGTTAACATAGTCTAGACCATTGTCTAGGCTGACAGAAAAAATAACTGAAGGAGAAAAAGTAAGCATAAATTAATTGGGATATGAGAAATGCATGAAAAATGATTATATTCAGTTTGATTAAATCTTCAAAAATTCAGCTGTTTGTAAGATTGTTATATTTTTTAAGTTATGAAATGCAATAGAGGGTAATAGAAAAAATATAATTTTTTCAGATGCCCCAACCACAACCACCATTTATATACCATATGATGGTCAATTTTCACGGTAATTTTTCCAGATCCATGAGTGAATGAATTTATATATATTTTTAAATTTATTGCTATAAAAAATAATTTTTAATTTGTTTCTATACAACAAATATCAGTAGAATAGTAGCCATTTTTCTTATAAATAATCAGAACATGCAAAGACTCATTTTCTTACAGAAAACCATTATAAAATCTAGGATTTGTCATTAATGATGTTAAATGTATACTATATTAATAGTACATGTCAAACAATTTTTTTGATAAAATGCTCTCAAAACAATATAACATGCTTCCCAGTCGAATATGAAAATTAATATATTGTAAATGCAAAAATCCTAAAAATAAACAGTATAAGGAAGACATAGGTAAATAGAAATGCAATATTTGAAAAAAACGCTATTTTAGGTAAAGATCCAATGATGGAGAAAGATAAAAGTTATGGAAGTTAACATCTAAAAATACCTCAACAGAGAAAATTTCAATACTATTTACTCAAAGCTATTGATCAAACAACCTATTAATCAAAAGTTGTTATCTCATAAACAGTTTTCCCTGGCCTTCCAAAAAGTTTCCTTCTTCCATGTAGTCCTGCTCTATATTTCATAGTGGTATTTGGAGAATGCTAAGAGATGGCATTATTAATATATAAAATAATGAAAATAACTATTACATTAAGATACATTATTCTAAATATTTTTCTTGAACTAAATGAAAGAAAATGAAGTTTAATAAAGTTAAATGAACATTAGAAAATAAAAGTTTTATAAAGCAATTTATTAAATACTATTGGATATATACTTTAGAAAAAATGATAGTTCCATTCAAAAGGTCTTAGAAAAGAATCATGTCATATTCATTTTTTAAATTAATAATGGTTATATCCCTTGTCCTTTACCTCGTTATTAGAAAAGCTTGAATTTCTGTAAAGAGATGATATCTTGAAAGCTGAAATTTTTCCAAGTATATGCATATATTTTTCTTTAAAATAACTTTAGTATAGGAAACAATGAAAAAATATATTTTACACACACACACACACACAGTCTTTTGTATCCCCATTTTTTATGTTTGCTTCTCAGACTCTACAAAAGAGATTTGATTACTCAAATAATAGCATAATAAATCACCAAATATCTGGGAGCAGAAAGGATTTTAGGAAAATGTTTGGTTTTCCAATTAACTTAGTCTCCATTTCTATCCACCTCCATATTCTGTTCAGCACTGATAAACAAGTTTGATGAGAAAACGGGGTCGTTACTGCTCTACTTCAGGGAGACACTTGTGGTTCTTTATCCTAGATATTTATAGATCCACACCTATGATTCCAAACTTAAAGAAGTAGCTGAAGGTAATAAAATCGAGATTTTCCAAATTTTCAGAATTTCATTGTTTAAAGAAAATTTAGATTATGTTGCTGTTGACCATCCAAATGCAGTATTTGTATCTTTGACAGAGAGGGGAAAAACAAAAATAAGAAGAGCCTTGGTCAGAATCCAAATACTATTCAGTTGAACTCCTAGATGCATCTCTCTCTCTGAATGCTGGGCACCAGGCACATAATAGACACTATATAAAAGTTGAATGACTGAACAAATCAATGCCAACTTCACCTTTCTTTCTTCTTATAAACTTTAATTCTGTTTTCTTGCTTAGTAACTGTGCAAACAAAAGAAAAATTTTACATTTCTGTTCATTCCCAGAATTTAGTTCCATTAGACCTAGGTGGTTCTAATGTCTTGGTAGGCTACTGAAGCAAACCAGAAATTAAGCCAGACTCATAGTACTCAACTCCAGGGAAATAAACTTAAGAATCAATTACAAACTACCAACGAGGCTTTCCAAAATAAGGCAACTATTTAAGCTAAAGTTAATCAAATAATTTCCTTGCTTTGCTTCTATATCTTTTCTATAAATGTTCCTCTCCTAGTTCCTGACTGTAGAGAGCCCTCAACAACCTTTGGTTTGATGCTGCCAGATTAAAATGGATATACATACAAAACTCTTGAAAATTTTAATGTGGCAAAGGGGAATCAGAGTTTGCCACCCAAAATACGCCTTTTGGGATACTGATTATTCTGAGCTGTTTTTTTTTCAATAAAGACTCAGAAAAAAAACTTTGACCTTCTCTCTTATTGCCCAAAAGAATTTAAATAGAGAACCTGTTGCAGGAAGGGAGATATCATCATAAATAATTATATTAACATAAACTAGGTGTGCTAGGCAGGGAAGAACCTAGCAAGGCCTCTTTGATTGAAGTCCTCTCTATGTCTCATTGTTAAAGATGGTCCGTCAAACATTTATTTCCCAAACATTTGCTTTTTAAACTCCATGTAAATTGCCTTCCTGTCCTTTGAAATCCTAAACCACACCAATGTCCCTCCTCCTTAGCTCATGGTGACATATAAGTTTTACCTTCCCCAGTGTTTTGTCCTCAGGTCTCATAGTCTTATGGAAACCAGGTATCTGCATATGTAACAAAATTGGTAATTTTCTCCTGTTTATCTGCCTCATGTTACTTTATTAGTCCAGCCAGAAGAACTTAGAAGTGTACAAGGAAAATTGCTTTTTCTTTCCCGAATACCTCAGTTTTTCTTTTAACAGAGCACATGAGTTTCTGCTTAGGTTTTACACATAGTCAATACATATGATTTTTAAGTGTCCTTTTGGTTTTATGTTCAGACCTCTCTTCCATAAAACATACTTGTTAAAAAAATAGATATGTCTTTTTAAGAAGTTATATGAACAAATGTCTAAATATTAGATATATTTATTTCAAAAACACTTGCTTCAAAGAAATTTAAATTGTTTGAAAATTGTCATATTTTCTGGAAATATTGTCAATCTGTGATATTTTCATATTAATGTAATTAATACAAACAGCTTTGGAGCAGTATGCCTTGATATTACATAAAACTCATATAATAAAAGTCTTTGCATATGTGTTTAATGTCATGTGCATAAGTTTTATATTTAATGTCATATGAATATCATTTTTTACTTAAAATATAACATGTTCTTAACAAGTGGCATTTTGCCAAGATTTTTATTCATTTTGTAATTTCTAATCATGCTTGAATTTCCAGCTAATAAAATTTGCTTTTCTTTCACATCATGGACTATATTCAAATGTCATTTTGAACTAAAATATTAATAATAAAGAGTATTAATAGAGGTTGTATCACTTACTTGGAAACAGATTATTTCGATCTTACTATATTAGCATTGGTACTTGTTCAAAATTACTATGCTTTTACTCCTACTAAAACTGGTTTTGAAATTGAGCATTTGAAGACATGAAAAGGAAGGGAAGTAATATTCTTGATTATATCTTAGGGTCAGGGGTTTAACCCTGGAAGAAAATACTCAAGTTTCTCTGTAAGTCAATGTTTCATAGTAAAAAGGAAAAGCACTTGACTTTTTTGGAACAGGATGTGGAGATACACAAAACATTTGGCAATAATATAAGCAGAGCTTATTACAAGGTTCAGTTCATTGATACAACTCACATTAACTTCTGCAGCAGAAAATTAAAGTGTGGTGCCTGAGAGCAAGGGCAAAGTTGCCTCATAAGAAGTTTTCCTTTAATTGTGTGAAAACTGCTTCGATACTCAAAGCCTAAGGGCATTTTATCCTGGCAACACTTTGAAAATGCTTCCTTCTACTTCTGTTACCAGAGGAAGCCTAGGCTGATCCTAAAAGTATTTCTAGATATTGTTCTTAGGTTTACAATCTATCAAATGCTCTTGGTGAATTTTTGTAGATCTAGGTACTTCAGCGCAAAAGACTATGGGACTTTCTTCCTCAAGCTAAATGTTCATATTTTTATTATTTTAAATATTTATGAAACAAAGAACTTTTACAAAATAAACCATAAAGTAACATAACTGACCATTTGAATTAATATGTCAGAACTTATAGATTCAAATGGAGATTATGATATTGCCAGTAATTTATGAAAAAGTTTTAAAGTGCTCTTCAAATCGTGTTGAAAATCCTTTTACTTATCTTTAACAGAGATAAATACCTAACGTTGTTTTTTGGAAACAGCTGAGCTTAATTTGGAATCAAAATAGTATATAAGGGAAAAATTGAGTTAAACTAAATAATCTTATTTCCAATAATAAAATGAAATAGACTATAAGCTAACACGTATTTCTATTAGTTGTATATTTATTTTCTATGGTTAGGAAAAGGAAAATTAACATGATTCTGGAGGCTCAAATAACTCGACTGTGTCAAAATAAAAATATGTATCCAGGAATTTGATGGTCCAAACCATAATGCAAATGAAATCCAGCTTTATCAAAAGCCAAAGGAAATCAAAGAGTAGCGATGGGCCTATGTTTGTTTGCCAAGTACTGCATAAAACATACAAAATATATTCAGTAAGTAGTAGTTGTACTGAAATAAATTGAACTGAGGCAAAATAAAGGGTTTTTCTCTCCAGAGAGAATATTAGTTAGTATTTGATTAAATGTATCCTTGAATTATTTATTTCCCATTAAGAAATTCATAGGCAAATAAGATAAACTATCTCTTCTGCTTCTGAAATATTGCATTAGAACTCCCCACCTAGATGAATACTAAGGAGATATTTCATAATTAATAAGATAAAGGTTAATCTTACTCTCTAGGTTTCCAGGGTGCTCACTTGAATCTATTTATTTATCTCATTAGAGGACAATTTTTGTTTTCACTGAAAGTTCCTAAAGTAAATGACTCTTAAGGTTCTATGAAGAACACCACAAGATGGCAGTATTTCAGAAATTAATCCATAGAGAGAGCAATCATTTCTATATAGTACCTAAAATAATGTAAAACATTAAGCTGTATTTTTAGTGACTAAAAATATTTAAAGTCATCACTACAAGTGATTAAGAATTAATGATACTAGGATGTCTGTTTAGTAATAAACAAGTTGTTTCCTTTAAGCGGTGTAACTGTCAGTGTGATTGTTCCAAAACATTAGTAAGCTTCATCAACATATAAATGAGCTGATGCTAAAGCAATGCCAGTGGATTCATAAATCTTGTAATTGCTTACATATTGGTCTATAACTATAACCGTATTTCAAAAAATGTTTGAAAAAGTAACATTCTAATAAAACATCACTTATATTTTATTTCTGCATGATTGTTTAATAACCAGTTTTAGAACAAGAAATAGAAATTAACAATTATACCTATTAAACACATCATTTATACTCTATAAAACTATTCTGAATTGGGAAACAGCAAAATTTTTATTGGAACTACCCTCATAAGACTTAAAATTATGGCTTGTAAAACAATATAAACACCCCTCCCCTCAAAAAAAAAAAAAAACTTATCTAGAAAACTATAGGGAATACTTTTTCATAGAAATTATACTTTTCCATTGTTACTCCACTTGTACAGAAGGGCTGCTCTGGCTATCATCTACCCAAGAATCACATATAATTTTTGCCCTCTTGATTCAGGACAGGGCAAAATTTTCCCGAGCTGGGAGAAACCAAACCCTGTACTGAGTGAAGAGTATCATTTGGCAGAGAATGTAGAAAGAATTTAACACACATGCCAAAGTTAGAGTCAAAAGGGAAGTTTTTTTTTAGAAAAGGGGTAACACTCCATAGACAGAATGTGGTCCCCTCTTAGGCAGAGAGTGAGAGGGACACGGAGTGTTCCAAGAATTCAGTTTATATATCATTCTTTAGTTCCCACTTTTCTTGTTAGGTAGTTAGTCAAGCATGAGCAACAGAAGCGAAGGCTCAGCTCCATAACCATAGAAACTTTCCTTTAAGACCTTCCTTAAGCACCTCCCGGAACACACCTCCCTTTTAAGGTTATAAATTACCCCAAATCCCAGAGCACAAAGTCCATAAAAGCTGTTGGCCTAAACCAATGCATGTACAGAAAGTATTGCCCATAACTTCAGCCTCATTATACCATCATTATAATATCATGACTATTTCTGGAAGTTCATGTATCTATAACAGACTGAATTCTGGGTAAGCATATGCTCAGTAGGCAAAGCCTTGTATAGCTGCTGTCAGTCAAGGTGACCTCACATGCAGATCATCTAGGTCCTCATGGCTCAAATGTAAATAGACATTCCCATTTCTGCATTGTTACAGGTTCCTGGCCAGAAACCCACTTCTCCCTTTGTGGCCTGCTGTCTTATCTCTTGGCATCCTAATTTCCACAGGGCTACAGCCTTCTTTAGTACCACCAGTTTCCTTCTAAAAAGTATTTTCAATAAATCTTACTTTTTCTCAATCTCGCCGACCTGTAATTCTTTGCTGCGTAGGAAGGGAAGAACCGAGGAGCAACAACACGATGCCACCTTCCACTGTCCTCCTCCTCCTCACCCATGCCACTGGGGTGATGCAGGATGTCACCTCACCCCCGGGGTGACACTTTGATATGGATATACAGTGAGGAAGGGGAAAAGGATGAGTATGCAGAGTGAAGGGCCTGCTGGCAGTTACAGCCTTTAATCCATAGGTTCCCTCTTGGTTTCAGCCATAGAAACTGAAAGACTTTGTCTATGTAGGGTGCCTCTTAAGGACTCTTGTTTTCCTTCTTCCCCTTCCACAGGTGTGGGAAATGGGTTGTTAGTAATCCCAGCAGAAAGCTTCCTTTGTTCTGCAGGTGGCCTCTATCAGCCTGGCTGCAGGGCTGATCAGCACATTGCAGTCTCTGAATTTAGTTTGATTTAACATTTTAATTCTCTCGCCTCCTCTCTACATCACTTTAATTCATACTCTCTCTCCTTCTCTCTATGTGTGTGTATACATATGCATATGTACATACATACATACATAATACACACACACACACACACACACACACATACCTAATTCTTATTTTTTTTTAGGTGGAGTTATTCCAGGAGAATTTGGAAAATAGCTATCTATATCGAAGAAGGTAAATTTATGCTTTTTATATTTTCTTAACCCATTGAAATCTGGCAGTACTTATAATGTAAGGAGAAGGCAAGAGAACTAAAATGTTAAATCAAGCAATATTCAGGGACTCCATCGTGCTGATCAGCCCTGCAGCCAGGCTGATAGAGGACACCTGCAGAAGAAAGGAAGCTTTCTACTGGGATTGCTAACAATCCATTTCCCACACCTGTGAAAGGGAAACAGGAAAAAGTCTTGAAGTGGTGTCCTAAACAAAATAAAATCGTTTATTCCCTCTGGCTAAAACCATGGGGAATCTATGGATTAAAGGCTAGGAACTGTCAGTAGGCCTTTCACACTATATATTCTTACCTTTTCAGGCCCTATTCTCTTATTTTTTCTCACAGTATGTCCATATCAGAGGAAAATGGGTAAACAAAGTCTTTAAACAGAATTTCTGGCACTCAGGGTCCCTCTCAGTGACTTTACTCTGTCTCTCTCACTGTCCTTGTCTCTGTCCCTCTGAGTCTCTCTCAGGCTCTCTCACACTCTGCCACTGTCCTTGTCTCTGTCCCTCTGAGTCTCTCTCAGGCTCTCTCACACTCTGCCTCTGAGAGGAGGCTTCACCCTTCTTCAGCAAACTTTCCTTTTGATTCTAACTTTGGCACGTGTAGGAATTTTTTAACACTCTCCTCCAAGAACCCTCTTGCTCAGTGCAGGGAATTTGCCTTGTCCTGCATCACTTACATCAATTTTCCATTAATTTCTTTGAAAGATATTTTTTTCTTTATATCTGTTTTTAACAGTTCATTCCACTTCTCTATTACTTGCTTTGTGGTTAGAGGGTTGGTACAAGTTCCACATGAAATGAAACCAGGCTCTAACACTGAAACAAAATCATAATTGGTTTTTTTTTTTTGCGTGTTTTTTTGTTTGTTTGTTTGTTTTTGTTTTTTGGGTTTTTTTTTTTTTTTTTGACCTTTCAGGAGATAACAGCAGGTCTCCTCACAGTACTCCCAGACCACCAGACGAAGCCTGATCAGATCGATCTCAGAGGCTTATGCAGGCACAGAAAGTTGCCGAATGAACTCCAACTAAACCCCAAAGGTGCCTAGAACTAAAATTCCCTTTTCCCAGACCTCAGTAAGAACCTTTGTGCGAATACCCTGGTGGATAGTGTTTGGAAGTAGGAGATGCCTAATAATTTGTGCTTGGTGACCCAGATCTCACCCAATCAGACCCTGTTATCTTGATATTCCATTATACTTTCTCACCTTTCCCATCCCTTACCTTAGATGACTTAGTCCCAAGATTGTCCAATCAATGAATTAGAATTTGGTAAAAACAAGGTGTTTCCCTATATCTCTATTTTTACCCCCTACTTGACACAAGCCAAACCAAGTCAGATACTTACTAATCCAAAGTCTATAACATAGGCAACAGGAAAATGGGTTTCCTCTGCTTACATACAAGAGAAAGAGGTAGTTCCCTTCCAGTACCTGACTGAAGAGAGAAAAGCCTTTGTTTTTTGAAAACAGGATGGGTAAGCTCCTCACTGTGACAGTTTAGAACATAAGTACATTTCTCCAAGGACAAGGTAAACCTAGGCATATCCAGTCTTTAAGACCTAGGAAATGTCTTCCAGTAACTGCTCTCATTTTCTCTTGAAATGGAAACATATATATCTAGATTTAAGTACATCTCCCAAATTCTCTCTCTATGCAGTAGTAAATTAACTTCCCAAGGCTTGATCTTAAGAATTTAATCATATCTTGTGCCTCTTTTCCTACATGTTACTATATATTATCTTCTATTTTGTAGCCAGGCTTTTATTCTCTCCTCTTTCTTAATTACCTACTACTTATCTGCGCCTCCCACACCCCCATCATATTATCAATAAAATATTCTGCTATTAATACTTTGAAAAGCAGCAGAATTTGCCATCCCCAAATATGCCTCTTTGGTGTAAGAATAATTAAATTTTAGGCTGATTATTTTTAAGAAATAGCATACAGAGGAAAACCTCTGAAAATCCAGACGTTACCTTTTTTTTTTTTTAAGGGAAATCCCCACTTGTAAGGGTGTTTCCCTCCCTCTGACAGGAAGAGAAGAATGACTAAATCTCTTGAAACTTTTATCAATGGAGAAAACTAGGACCGAAATTTGCATAACAACTATACCCTTGTTTACTGTGTTGTTGTTGTTGTTGTTTTCTTTTTCTGACAGTCTCCTATAACTAGCTCCCTCATCTCTTAACATCTTACTTTGTGAGATGGCTTGGGCCATTTCAGGAAGTTACTCAGTTTTCCTGGGTCTCTTTCATTAATGTACATAGAAGCTATACGTGCTATTAAACTTGTTTTGTTTTGTTTTGAAGATGGCTTTTTATTACTGGAGTGTGCCAGCAAAGAACCTAGACAGATGGAAGGAAAATTATTTTCCATTCCCTACACCTTCCTTTAAATTCTGACTTAAATTCTGTCTATATAGATTCTTTGCTATTAACACGATGTAGTTATTGTGTATAATGCCCCTTTCTTTGTGAAAGCAAAGAGGACGTGCTTTTTTTATGCTGCCACTATTGCAAAAATCTTTATTGCTCAAATGTGTGATTAACATATGTTTTTGGTGCCTGTTTGAAATCTCATCCAATAATTATTCTTTGTTGTGAAATGAGACTATTTCAGTGACATTTTATATTTCATTCCTAAAGTCAATAGTAATCACCTCCTCTCCTTTCTCTTCAGTTGAACTATGACATTTCCAGTAATTTTCTGAGTTTTCCCCCTTTACCTGTTTGTTTTGGTTAAAAACAAACAAACAAAAACAAAAAACAACTCTATTCCCTGAAGATTTTCTTCGCTGTAACAGTGAAGCTCTTGGCCTCTCTGACTCCATCTTGTTCAAGCTTATTTTATTCCTATAGCCTTCAGGCTAATGGCTTCTGCTTGATCTTTGCATATAGACATGTTAATCATTACAGAAATTCTGCTTGAGATTTGAGTTTTACAAAAACAGCTAATTATCAGAAAGTACCTCTCCCAATGAGAACATAAGGGAAGTACATACAAAAATGGTGACTGTGTATCAAAATTTTTAGGAATCTCATAACTAGACTCACATCAACTACCACAATCTTTCTCAGACTCTGACTGGTGTCCAGATGTCTGCAGTGGTCAATCACCTTTTTGCCCCACCTATTTCCCCTTCCCATGACATAAAATAAGCCTGAATATTGTATTTCGGTAAGATAAATTTGAAAAATCACTAGGTCTCCCATCATCTTAGTTGGTGCCTTCTCAATCAATAAATTTTTCCTTACTCTAAACTGACGTTTTGAGTTTGGGCCTTTAGAAGGGTCGAGCATGCAGACTTTGCTTCAATAACATATTGTTTGTTTAATCAGAAATTTTTTCTAAAAGATATTGTATTATTTTATGATATTTTCCAATTCTTCCCTAATATTATATAAATGAGTATTTACAGGATCACATTTAGTTTTATGTATTTCATATGCTGTTAACTAGTATTAAATTTTCCTGAGTTATTTTCCCCCCTAAAATAGTGTTCTTTGTTATCGGACATCCATAAATTGCTGCTTTTACAACTTTATATTTTTAACAGCTATCCTGAAAATTGTCTCCATTATCCTATCTACTGTCACTTGGAGACTGCTCTTCAGAAAAACTTTTTTACCTCTCTTTTTCATCACTTTTTTTTAACCACTTCTTTTCAATACTGAACTAGTTCAGAATTAGTGTTACTGTTGAGTCTACATCTATCAATTATGCTTTCTTTTTTTATCATTTTGGGACTTATGTGTGATTGCTATGGTTGTATAAGAGCAATTGCCACCCACCTTGAGCAAAATCGGGAGCACAGCCAAAGGTTACATGTAAAGGTTTATGTGACTTCCAGTCTTTTAAATTAGATGAAAGCTAGACTACATTATATTTTCTCCCCTTATTTATTTATTTGTTTGTTTGTTTATAATCTAGGTCTTAGTTGTAATGTAAGACCCTTGGTTTTTCTACCAGGGCTTTCATAGCTTTTTCTGATTATTAATATTACACTAGTGTTTATATATTACTTGTAGAAAACATTTTTCAATTAAAGATATTTTCTTGTTTTTGTTCTCCCTTTTTTCTACTGGATTGTCACTTTTTATTAAGTCCAAATATTCTTTCATGTATATAACAATCATATTTTATCTATAGGGATATTCTTATGATGGATTTCATGTTTTTTTTTCATATATTTCTTCATAGATAATGGCTGAATATATACGTGTGCATATGCACACACACATCTGTGTATATGCATATGTAGTATTTTCTTTTAAATTTTTAAAGCATAATATTTATACTATGCATTTTCTCAGTCATTCTTAAGGCATCTATCAATCTTTCCATTTTTTCTTTTCTGTAGCAGCTATAATGCCACATAATCTAGTTTTGTCCTGTTGGTGGTACAGACATCACTGCTAGCATTTTTGTTTGCTCTGTTTCTTCTACATACAAAGGTAAGTCCTCTATAACTTTCTGCCTGTGATTAGTATATTCATACAATTTTTCCAATAAGGTTACTAATTCGATGGCTGCTGTTTTGTTTTTTGATGGCTTTATTAGACTCAGACCATCAATATTTTCATTCTTTGAACACCTACCTGAGTAGAAAATTGATAATATTTCTATGCTTGACTTACTTTTAATTTTAAATTATATCTGCCATCCCTTGTTTTACTTTTTGATCCACTAGAAAACCAATGTCTTTTTCCTTTAAATAAGTAGGAGCTATGGAGCTTCCAGTTTTCTTGACTCATAGCAGAATACTTTCCCCACATTTTGTAGGTTTGTCTTAAATTACGCTGTGGTCTCTTTGACTTCTATTTCTGGCATTCATTCTGCTTTAGATCTTTTCTTTAAAATCATTGCTGTAGCTACCAGAGACCAATCATCATTCTTTGTCTCAGGTAGACAATCTAGAAATAGGACCACATGGGTTATCATCAGTTGAGCAATTAAGCTTTTATAGTTTAGCCACATTTTCTTCACTACCTTTCTGTCTCTCAAAATTGCAGGGGGTTTCGAGGCTTAAGTTTAGGATACTAAAAGGCAGACAATATGCAGAGATGCCACTGATAACAAGCACACTCTCTTATTGGGTGTAACATTTATAATTATTTTTGTTCTACTAGCTGAGAAGGAGAAGAAAGAGCATTAAGGGCACACAACATTTATCAGAAATGGTCAGATTCTCATTCTCTTTGAATCATAACAACCTTTGAATCACAGCTTTACTAGCAAGATTTTCTTTTTTTTTATCCTGAAAAGGACATTGGATTTGTTTCATAGTTAACACATCACCATCTGCAGAATATCTAATTCTCTATGACAGACATAGGGAGATTAATATTTGGTGCTCAAAATTCAACAGCAGTGCGAATGGACAGGCTGTAATGTTAAAACTTTTACTAAAAGACAGGGTTGGGGTTGGGGGTTGGAGGGTGTTATAAGAGCCAGGCATCATAGCTTAAGTCCTTATTATGGTTGCTCCATGCTTTCTTTCCAATGCTAACATCTTGTTCACATTACACACTTTTCAAGTAAAAGCATGTCTTCTACTTTTTAAATTTCACGAAAACATGTTCAAAAACAACTTCTAAATAAACATGTTTATTACGTTTCTAAGAACAACATATTTACTTTGCAAAGTAAAGTAGAAACCCTACCAAAACTAGTTCACATTTTTTATGAGACAGAAGACAGCCCTTTATTGATGTTCATGCAAATTATACACAATCATATATGCATATGTTATCTATGCTAAATATGTATTTTCAAGATTTAATTTTTACAATTAGCAAAATGTATTTTAGATTTTTTGCATCCGAAAAAAGAAATGTAGTTGCTTTTTTAAGAAATCAAAGATAGATATAAAATATTGATCGACCTAATAGAAGTCATGAGCTCTGTTCTTATTCTCTATTCAAATATCAGCAATTCTACAATATGGAAATTCAAGTCGAGTGATAATTATAATAGTTCAAAATTTTGAAACAGAATTTAACTCAATGAGAAATATTCACATTATCGCAAATTTTAACTCTCATTTATTTTTCTTATTATCTTACTTCACTTACCTCATTTCAAATAATTGAAATTGGTGTGTGCTGTATTATGGTAAAGTTATGTTGGCTTCTTTAAGTAGTCCATATTAAAAAGTTAGATAATGTTATATAGTTTTATGGTAGCTATTTTCTTGGTAGTATTATAACAGATAAGTTTAGATTTAGCCTAACTTCAAAGAAAAAGATTAACTTATTTTTGGCATTATTATTTAAATGGTGGACTTTCATTTCCAAACTCATGTCATTTTTATACCTATAAATGATTTAATTCATTTAAAAAAATTAATTTAGGGACTAAAAATATTTAAGATTTAGTCTAAATTCAAATCCCATTTTCCTCACTTATATGCAAGTTACATAATCTTTAATGCTTAATTTTGTCTTGAAAAAAAAAGTAGTAATAGGTATTACTTTGTTTTGTTCTGAGAAATAAATAGGGAAGTATATGATAAAGTATATACTTAAAATATTCTTCTGTAATTTTAAAATGCAAAATGAAGACTCAGAGAATTTAAATGACTTTCCCAAGGACATTCAAGTCAGTGGTAAAAAAAAATAAATAAAATCAAGTTTTGTGTATTGCCGTATAGACATAATAGCCATCTGGTTGTATTTGCACAATAGAATGAATATTTTTATTGATAAATTTCTGGGATGAGATAAATGTTTCTTACCTCTCTATTGGTTAGCGAGACTGGGAAAAGCACATTCTATTTATCTATTTTTGATTACACAGTTTGTTAACATGACTAGAGAACTTCTGATCAAAGATACAGTAAATAGTGGAGCCAGTAACTGAATGTAGGAAAAAAAATATTGACTTTCAATACTCAGTTGTTTCTAATGCATCATTAGGTTCTATGTTATATAATATTTGGCACTATACCCAATAGTGTTTCTACTTAAAAATGACTAAGTCTATTTAGGAAAAAGAGATAAGAACACTAGCAATTACTGTGCAAGACATGTTATAAATGATATCTGAAGACAATATGAAAGTTCAAAAACAGTACAGGATTAGTTAGAGAGTGAATGGTGTAAATAATATAAATAGTAGAAATTTAAATAAGGAGAAAACCTCTCTGCCTTGCTTCTCCAGACTCAGCTAGCAGTTGGAAAAGCCTGTTTCACAGGCTCATACCAGTTCCCTACCCAGATTTAATTTATTTTATCAGCCATTAACCTCAATATCCTCTGATAATTTTTCCTATGTTTCTAAGAAGATGTTAAATGAACTATTTTGGATTTCAACTTTGATTATGTGCTGTGCAGTCTATGCACTATATTTTTTGAAAATATGCTGTCAATGTTCATCTGCTTTTCTCTCAGGACATTTCCTGACATGAATGTGGTCACTGATTGGCTGATTGTTTGTACTACCTTGTTTAAGAATTGCACTGATTGGTTTCATAACATTATTTGATTTTTGGATAAGATAATATTTGTTTTAAATGCTATCCAATTAATATACTAATAACAAACTATCAGAAAAAGAAATGAAAAAAAATCCCATTTACTATTGTATCAAAAAGAATAAAACACATAAAAATAAATTTAACCAAGGAGAAGAAAAATCAATATACTGAGAACCATAACATATTGATGAAAGAAATTAAAGAAGATACAAATAAATGGAAAGATATTTTATGTTCCTGGATAAAAAAGAATTAATATTGTTAAAATGTCAAAGCCACCCAAAGCAATCTACAATTCAAATGAAATCCTTATCAAAATTCCAATGGCATTTTTTTACAGAAATAAAACAAACATTCTAAATTCATATGGAAACACAAAAGACCTCAAATAGCTAAAGCTATCTTATGAAAGAAGAACAAAGCTGGAGGCATCATGCTTACTGATTTCAATATACATTTCAAAGCTATAGTCATCAAAACGGTATGATATTAGCATAAAAACTCATAGATTAGACACATAGATGAATGGAATAGGGAGTCCAGAAATGAAGCCATGCATGTATGGTCAATTAATTTACTCAAGAGGAGCCAAGATATACAGTGGAAAACTGACAGTCTCTTCTATAAAAGGTGTTGGGGAAACTTGACAGCATATGCAAAAGGATGAAACTTGACTAGTAGCTTACACCATACGCAAAAATCAACTCAAAATGGATAAAAAGCTTGAACATAAGACCTGAAACAATAAAACTCCTAGGAGAAGATATAGGTAGTAAACTTCTTGAAATTGATCTTAGCAATGATCTAACTAAAATACACAGTCAATAAAAGCAAAAAGCGACAAGTGGGAGTACATCAAACAAAAAGGCTTCTATACAGCAAAGAAAACCATCACTAAAATGAAAAGGCAACCTACCAAATGGGATAAAATATTTACAAATCGCATAACTGATAAGGGGCTAATAGCCAAAATAAATAAAGAACTCACAACTCAATAGCAAAAACTCAAACAATCCAATTAAAAATTTGGCACAGCATCTAAATAGACATTTTTCCAAAGAAGACATGCAGAAGCTAACAGGTGCATTAAAGGTGGTCAACATCAGTAATCATCAGGGAAATGCAAAACAAAACCGCAGTGCGATATCACCTCACACCTCTTAGACTAGTTATTATCAAAAAAGATAAAAAATACAAGTCTTAGTAAGCATTTGGAGAAAAGAGATCCTTTGTGTACTGTTGGCGGGAATGTAAATTGGCGCAGCCACTATGGAAAACAGTATGGAAGTTAAAAATAGAACCACTATATGGTCTAACAATTCCTCTCTTAGTATTTATCTGAATAGAAAGAAAATACTAACTCAAAAAGGTATCTGCACCCCCGTGTTCATTGAAGCATTCTTTACAATAGCTAAGACAGAGAAACAACCTAAGTGTCCATTGGTGGATGCATAAATAAATTGTGGTGTGTGTGTGTATTTGTGTGTGTTATTCAATTATTCAGCCATAAAAAAGAAAAAAAAAATCTTGCCATCTCTAACAACATGAATGAATTCTTAAGGAATTATGTTAAGTGAAATAAGTCAGAAAGAAGAAGAAAATACCATATGATCTAATATGTAGCATCTAAAAACAAACAAACAAACAAACAAAATTCACAGATACAGGGGATAGATTGGTGGTTGCCAGAGTTGAGGGGTGGATGAAATGGATGAAGGGTCTAAGGAACAAACCTGGCATTTATAAAATAAATAAGTCACAGAGAGACAATGTATACTATGGTGACTATAGTTAATAATACTGTACTTATATATGAAAGTTGTTAAGAAAGTAAACTTTAAAGTCCTCATCACAAGAAAAAAAACACTTTTTTTTTGTAACTGTATATGTGATGGATGTTAGCTAGAATTACTACGGTGCTCATTTTTCATCGTGTGCAAATATAGAATCTTTATGTTGTAAATCTGAAACCAATATGTAAATTACACTTAAAAAGAAAAATAAAAAATGCTTGCCAGACTAGAATTTTTGAAGTATATACTGTTTGTAAGAGGCATATATAAAATGTATGTATGACTTCCATTTGGGCATAAGCTCTTGGAAGAAAGTGTATAAATATATCTATCTAAACATAAAGATTATATTATCAAAAAAAAACCCATAAGTATCTGTGAGGATAGACGAAGTTATGTGGTGGTAAAAGCTAATCTGAGTGGTGTACTTATTTATTTGCTTTTCTAATATGGATCAGCAGGAAGGTTTTGCTCATCATAGTCTTTCAGATACCAGGCTGATTGAGCAGGCACTATCTCATATGTTGCTGATCACTATGTTAGCGGGGGAAAAAAAAGAGCTCAAGAGTGTCTGACATAAGAATTTACTGCTTCAGTTTGGAAGTGACACATAATTCAGATCACAAATGATTCATCACAATTAGTCACATGGACCAGCCACTAGGATACTAAAGGAAGAAAAAGGGAGATCAAAGCGAGATAGCATATCTGATGATCGGAGCCTCAATGTACAAGAGTGGTTTACCTTTCTCAAAGCTAATTACATCTAGAGATAGAGTTGAGCTAGAAAGCCCTGACCATTTCATATCAGGACCAGGCAACCTTACCTTACCAGGTAATAAAATGCTTGCTTCAAGTTTAACTTAGCCAAAGCTCTGACAAATTGCATCATAGACTGACTTCATCCCCTGATCAATTCTGCTTCCCTGGCCTCTCTTCAGAGATGTTGATCCCTAATAAACATCTCGTACCCCCCAAACTTTGTCTCAACTGCTACTTCTGGTGAAGCCAACTTGTGATAGTCTGAAATTGATTCAGACTTTGTAAAAGTCTTACTTTGTAAAAGAATTTCTTCTTTTATTGTATTAATTACCTAACTTTTCCTTTCCTATTTTTTTTTTATGGGCAAGGAAATACATATGTTTACTATGTATTTATGAAAATGAAACCAGATAAATTTTATTAGCTTAAGGTCAAAAGATCAGTTTTGCCATTTTTCTAATAATTATTTGTATAGCATTAATTAAAATATATAGTTTATATTCCTTTTTAGTATGGAGATTGGTAATTAGGGTTTAAATTATTTTTTGCTTATCCATATGTTCATGTGTGTGTGACAGACACCTAGAGATTTTGTCCCCTATCTTTTTTTCCTTCTTTTGCAGCAATAGAGGCTTTAGGATGGCCAATTTTTATACTCTCTCAATTCTTTTGTAGAATAAAAAACTATATTTCTCACTATTCCTTTAAGATGTGGACACTGACAAATCTATGTCCAATAAGATGTTAAAGAATGTGATATTTCAACTTCTAGGACAAAAAATGAAAATATGTAATTTTTTTCATTCTCTTTCATTCAATTTCTCAGACTATGGAAATAATGGCTTACATTTGTCTATTGTAGACAGTAAGGAGAAATATTATAATCTAGGAATTATAAGAAAAACTGGAAGTACTGGCCCCCAGATGATGCAGATGACATACCACCCTTGCAATGCTTAAATTTGGATTTGTTCAAGAGGGGAAATTATTTTAGTCGCTATTAATTTGAGCCTATTGTATGTACAGCCGAACCTAATTCTTACTGACATATGTAGTTTATTTGTGAGGTGTTTTGCATGAAGGTATCACTGATTCATGAAACTTGTTCAACTAAATGATCATTATATTCACACATAACAGCATGATTTAAAGGTTGATTTTATTTAGTCTATATGAGTTTGAGTCCTGATTCCAGCATCTACTTCCTTTCTAGCTTCAGACAAGTTACTAAGACCCTCAAAGTCCCACTCTTTCATTTGGTAAATTGGTGTTAGCAATTGTGCTTGTCTCACAGGTTTGGTGGGGGCATTGGATGTGGTAATATATGTCAAATATTGAACACTAAGCATAGCACATATTAAAAGCACATAATGTTAGTTACTATTGATTTTATTATATACTTATATAACAATAAACTATGCTCAACATAACTGATGGCCTACTTCAAGTATGGGAAAAGGATAAAAAGAAATAAACTTATCTATTGAAAGATATAGCCATAAGGCTATTTAGTACCAATACTTTTAAATCATGTGGGGACGAATGATTTATATGCTAAAATCAAGTTATAGACAATTCGTGATTTTTTAAAGTTTCTGTTCTCTCTAGCTATGATTGATCTTTTTTTTTTTCTTACTATATTCAAAGAGGTAGTATATCTTCTTTAGTACTCACAGAAACAGGGCCCTTGCTATTGTCAAGAAAAAAATGAGTTGACTCCAAGGGCACATAAAGACCTTTAGAGATTTCCTGATAAATTGTCTCACTTATTTTAATGTCCATGAATGTATGCAATAAGGATTCAGTTCTTTCTGTAATTTAAGTGTGACTAAACGTGAAGTAATCAATTCTGTTCTCTGAATGCTTAGCTTCTTGTCTGTTGTTCTGGAAGAAAATAATCCCGATTGTTCACACTTTATGTTGTTAAAAATAGAAATTTCTTAACTAATTTTGTTTTTGACCACTTTTCCTTATAGTACTCTATTTGCCCTTTAACACATATGACATGTGTGCCCTCTAGTTCCAATTTAAACTTAGTGTATTTTTATTTAATATATTCTTATTAGATATAATCTAATTAAAATGTTTAAATAAGACTCTAGATTACCAGGGGCTAAAATTTATCTTTGGATATATAATCAAGGGTAAATTAAGGCTATTTTTTGCTATTTGATGTAGCATAATAAGCATTGCATTGGGAGTCATGATTCTACCATTACATTGTATGAATTTGGAAAAATTAGCCCAAATTTTTAGGTGTGAAGTTTCTAACAGTAAAATGAGAAAGATTTTCTAACAAAAGAGATTCCAATTTATTACTTCGCTTATTAAATTACCTGCCAAATGTGAATCATCAATATTCTTTCCCAAATAACTGGTGTGGTGAATTATAGCATGCTAGGTAAGAAAATATCAATGTTTAGCATTATCAAAATAAATTCTTAATAGTTAAATAACTGCAGGGCTCTAATAGTAAGCTTTCTATCAATTTGAGTTAAGAAATTTAAATACAGTATTTTTATAAACTGAATTAGTCTCAGTCTATGTGAAGGGGCAGACACGGAATGTCTAGAATACATCCTGGAACTTTATTTTTTCTGTTTCTTGGATTGCACATCACTGCTTATGAACACAAGGCAACATATGTGATATGATTTATAATACAGCTGACTAGGCATTTAACATGAATCCCTGAATCAGCTTTGGCTTTAACTTTAAGTTATCAATTTTTTTTCACTTGTCACCAAGTATAAAAATAAATTCTACATTCATCAAATAATTTTTCCATGAGTAGTTGCTTCGAAAACTCAAGGAAAGTAACATGCAAAATGTGTTCCTATGTATATACGTGTGTGTTGTGTATATGTGCTATAAATTCTACAGAGCAAGCTTTTATGGGTAATAGTAGCTAAAGAAATTAGGGTACATTGTTATAGTCATTGTATTAGAACATCTTTCTTTCAAATAGCAAAAATTGCTTTTCTTTCCCTTTCATTTCAAGGTTAATTTCCATGTGAACTAAAGTGAAGGGTTTGGGCATCAAGCCAGCAACTGTTGTCTGATCTTTTCATTCTTTAAAGACAGAAAAGAGGCAGGTGGTGTTTTAATTTTTATTGAATATTTAGGGAAACTGAAACAGAAAACATGACCTTTTTTCTTGTTTCTCAAAACTCATAAAACTAGTCAACAGTGGCAAACATAATAATGCCTACTGTTTATTTTTATATACTATTTTATCAGAGGCACTTTGCATATATTGTAGTATATTTTAAAACACATTTTAAACCCTTAAATGCAAATCTTATTTTTCCTTAATAAAAATCATGAAACTGAGGCTGCGATATTCAATGACTTGCCTCAAGTCACACTGGTAGTAAGAAGCAAAGCTGGGTTCTTAACAAAGATAGCTGTTCCCACAAACTTTTGAATTCCTCCTCCCAAATAATTGGCTATATTCTTACTGAGAGTTACATTATGTTGCAAATGCTAAAGGAGGCATTATAGAAGTTTACTATTGAGAAAGATAATATCAATGGATCTCCTCTATGATATTTTTTAAAGAAAATGAAATTTTATCAATTTTGAGTTACACAGTAACCATGATAATAAAATATTTCTAATTGGAGCCTTTACATTTGATTAATAATGAAAAATTTCATGTCATGGTTTCCAAATACGCTAAAGTATGCATATTTAGGGGAAGTTTTTTTTTTAAGTGCAATATAACACGATATTATTCTATTTACAATTTTTTAATTTCATTTTAAAGTAATGAAAAGGTACACATTATGCCAACCCTCAGATCACATCATTACAGAGTTCTAACTATTGAGCAAAATTAATGGAATCTCATTTTTCTTTTCTATTCCTTAAACCAGTGTCTTATTCTCTAAAATACCACCTTTGGTTAAGAAGAGCTCTCTTCTGTGATATGAAATCAAGTGGAATAGCTGCTATTTAAGTATCTTATGGGTTACAAATAATAGCTGCTTCATGAGAGAGAAAATCTTTAAAATGTTTATTAACCATTGAGTACTTACACAATAATAACACTAATGATATTTTGCATTTACATTGAACTTCATAGATGGAGCAGTTTTTGTAGGCTACATCTGGTGTATATAAGGCAGCACACATTCTACTCTGTAATATACCAAGGTAGGATCATAAGTGTGTCATTCAAGTAGAAATTTGAATAAACAGAAAGAACTGGCAGCTAAAGTAAAGTTAAATAGCATGTAAACCTAAGCAGCAGAGGAACCATTTCCTATCTTTAAGGGAATATTTGCTAGAGTAAAGAGACAGTACAGTAGAAAGGGAAAAGCATTTCATTTGGATTCAGAAATCTTAACTAAACTCTACGAGCTTGAAGGCCTGATGCAAATCACTTAACCTCTCATCAATTCTGAAAGGAGAATAATCATTCTTGACCATCTTACCATCAGGGTTAATGCGAAGTCAAATATATGAATATGTAACAACACATTTTAAGTGGCAGAGCTGTACAAAATAAGATATTCTTCTGTTAATTGCTACATTTATTGGTCCTTATGGTCAACCAAACACCACAGGAAACTAGTGAAACTGTTAAAGTATTCTCTAATCTTACTATCATTTCATCAAACTCCTGGTAGTTGACCATATTCAAAGTTAGTCTACATGCCAACCAATAAAGAACTGCCAACGTGTAATTACAGTACCAAGATTCATACAAAAGAAACAAAGCAGATTCTGACAGTACACCATGGGCTCTGTGAGGCAGAGACAATTCTTTGGTCAGGACCCAAAAGTCTTGAGGTTAGCTTGTATTTAATATTGATTGAAATGTCTTTTTTTCTAAATGGAATTATTCTCTTAGTATTTTAAAGTTGTTTTGCTGTAATTGTGGACAGAATTAAGCACCCTACAATTGCTTCATAATACCCAGTTATAGAATTGTGCACATTTTCCTGAAAAAAAAAAGAAAATATCTAAAATACTCTTTGCATGATTGAGACTTTTGTCTCTGTAATTTATGTAGATGAGCAATGCAAGAATTATGATAATGTACCACGTACCAACACCCTCCATTGGGCCTGCATGTTAATGAGTCTTAAACTCTTCTCATAATACCAGATGTTTCTTCAGTGACCCTCTCAACACAGCAGCCCAGTAGGTACTGCCAATTAATTGTTATTAAATCCAATTTGCTCTCTCTGAACTAAAGTTTGCGATAGTTTTTAGAAGTAGGTCATGGAAGCATATTTTCCATTCTTAGAGAAACCACTCTTTTACCAGCATTCTTAAAAATCTTTCCTATTTGACTGCAATTCCCTATGTGCTATGGCATAGAATTAATACTGATTATTATTATTAACATAATTATCATTAATTAATTTAAAATTTTTGTTTATGTCAATGATGTCATCATTGCTGAAAACAGTAAAAAATTATTTGCTGGGTCAAAAAAAAGTATAAAAATGAACAAGAATTCCGCTTTCAATCAGAAAGGAAAAACTGGTATATGCAATATAAACAGTCATAATAGTGTTCAAAATTATGACTGTTCTGAAAACATGGACAATAGGTACTATGAGACTGTGATGTCTGCAAGAAGAGACAATAATGAGGTGAGCTAACAATCTCATTCCATGACTTAAGACAATTTCCCAATGTGGCACAGAGAAATAAAATCCAAGCAGAGCATAGTTATCCCGCTGAGCTGAAGATGCAGAAATCAGAATTTGGTGTTATAGTAAACATGTATCTTTAAATCTTATTAATATATCAGAGAAAATTTAGGAGTAAGCACCAAACCTCAGACCTTCCCTAACAAGGCCTAATTAAGCCATGAAAAAGTTCACAGGGAATCGAGTCCAGCAAAGGCAAAGGATCTTGGAAACTTCGAGAACACAAGTTGAAATCGATCGCCCATTATTTCAATTGCCTGCTATACTAAAAATCAAGATTCTTCAGAGGAAAATAACAAAACTCAGAGCTTCTACAATATATTATATAAAATGTTCAATGTTTCATTAAAAATTAATAGACTCATTAAGAAACAAAATTACAATTTATAATCAAAATAAAACACAGACAACAGAAGCTAAATCCAAGATGAATCAGATGATTGTGGATATAGCAGAGATTTTAAAGTACAAATTATATTTAAAAAATAATAAAATATGTTAAAATACATAAAAATATATTCTTGATGAAAATCAATAATCTCTGCAAAGTCATGAAAATTATACAAAGAATCGACAGGAAAATTTAGATCCAAAAGGTACAATATCAGAAACAAAAACTCCATTCGGATTGAAAATAGTAAAAAAAAAAAAAAAAAAAAAAAAAAAAAAAAAAAGGAGACATACCGATTATGAAAACTAAAGAGAAAAAAACTAAAGAGAAAAAAAATATGTTAACAGTGCCTTTGAGACAAATCAAATTGTCTACATACATATAACTGGTGTACCAGAATTAAAAAGTTAGAAAATCATTTTAAGATATAATGACTTATAACTTCCAAAATATTATAACTACCACTAATTTATATATATAAGCAAGATAAATTTATAAACAGAATCATACTTAGGCTCATCAGAATCATATAACTGGACACCAAATTTAAGGGAAAAAAATGTGGAGAAGTCAAAGATAAAAGATAGATGGTCTATCAGGAAACAAAGATAGCAATGACAGTTGATGTTTTATAAGAAAATAATGAAAATCTTTAAAACAGCTGAAAGAAAAAAGAAAAACTGTAATTTCAATATTATGTATCAATATTAAACCTTTTTAAAAATAAGAAATTTTTTAAAGTTAAAAAATACATAATAGTCACACAAAGGATTTGGGATATGTAAATAGGTTTATAGAGTTTAAAGGTTATTACATGTGTAATGTGGAAAATGGGAAGCAGTTAATGAAAACGGGAAGTGGATAATAGGAAGAGTCTAGTATGAATTGAGAAGGGCGAAATGTCAGATATGGATTGTAACTTTTGAAGACTTGATCAAAAATAGAGCATATGAAGGTAGATGCATATTTTTAGGTCTGGCGCAAGTAAAAAATAAAAAAAAATAGTTGAACTAAGGAGACTGTAGAGGAGACAAAATGGAACTGTAAAAACTTTCAATAAACCCAAAAGAAGGCAGGAAACCAAGAATGGAGAAACAAAACAATAAATGGAGAATTGAAAAGCAATTAGCAATATGGTAGAGTTAAACCTAAATATCAAATCTAGAATTAACTGTGTGAACTGAACATCCAAATTTGTAAACTGGATTAAAAAAAAAACATAACTACAAGCTGTTTATACAATGTTAATAAAAAGACAGACATGTTGGAAATAATTAAATGGAAAATGAAACATGTAGCAACAACCAAGCATAGAAGAACTGGCCTGGCTATAGACAGAGAAGACTTCAAAGCAAAATGTATTACACGACATAAGAGGAACATTATAATAATAAAAGGAGCAATTTAGTAGGAAGCTATAATATCTGTTAAAATACTGTAACTCATAAAGCATAAATGGACAGAACTAAAGGGAAAAAAGACAAATTTATATAAATTATATAAATGTTTAACCAATGTATACTTGAAAGTAATAAAATAAAAATTTAAAAAATATAGATTTTAATAGTCCTTTCTCAATAATTAAATCAATATACAAAAAAAATCATACAAAATCAATATCAATCCCTTGAACTAACATTCACAGATTACTACATTCAACATCTGTTAAATACGTGTTACTTTTTTTTAAGTACACTTGGAATGTTCGCTAAACTTGACATTTTCAGGGGTATAAAATAAACTTCAATAGATTTTAGAAGAGTTTCTCACAAAGACACAATCAGAAGTAAATGAACAACCAATAAAAATTTCATGTAAAAAATATTCTTACACATGTGAAAATCCTCACGGTGGGAAATACTACTAATTTAAAGAAACAATAGTCAAGGAGAAACCACAAGAACAATTTTGAAATGATTTTAAATAAATTATTTCAAAAGAAAACAATTTGTCAGTACAGCTAATGCAGTGAATAAAGAAAAACTTATAAATGTTAACATTACAAAGGAGGAAAGACTTAAAATTATTTGTCTAAATGTTTACCCTATTAAACTAGAAGAGGAAACTAACCCTAAATTAAATTGCAGGAAAGAAAAACTAATTATGAGAGCAGAACTCAAAATAATAGAAAAGAGACAAACAATAGGTAAAAACAAAGCTAAAACTGGTTATCAAAAAGATTAATAAAATTAATAGAACCCCAGAGATAATAATCAAAACTAGAACTTCATTAGTCTTCTTGAGCTGCCATAACAGAACACCAGAGAATGGATGGTTTAAATAATAAAAATTTATTCTCACAGTTCTGGAGGCAGGAAGTCTGAGATCAGGGTGCCAGCATGGTTCGGTTCTGGTAAGAGCCCTCTTCCTGGCTTTGCAGATGGCTGCCTTCTCACTGTGTCCCCATGTAGCTGAGAAAATTAGCTTTGGTGTTTCTCTCCTTACAAAGATACTAATCCCAGCAAAGGGACTTGATTCCAATAAACTCATCTAAACCTAATTACCTCCCAAAGACCCCACCTTCCAACGCCATTATATTAGGGCTAGTTATTTGCCTATGGATTTTTGGGTACTACATATAAGCCCATTACAGAAATAAAATACAAATTAACAATAATTGAAATGAAAGTATGATTATCACTACTTTCTGCATAAAAACAAATCTTAGTCATTAAAAGAATAAGGAAATATTATGAAACTTTATATCTATTAATTCAATAAATAGGTAAATTTTAAAAATTTCTTACAAAATACAACTTCCTGAAACTGACAAAATAAATAAAAAATTTGAATAGTATTATGTTAAAATTAAAATTTTGATTAAAGAAATTTCCATTGAGAAAATTCCAGGGCTGAAGTGTTTCAGTAGTCAATTATAATAATTAAAAGAATTAGTGCCAATCCTATACAAATTTTTTAAGACTATAGAGAAAAAGGGAACATATCCTAACTCACTTTAATTTTACAAGGCTAGTGTAATAACTGTAGTATTAAAACCTAACAAAAATATTACGGGAAAAAAGTAGTTCTGAGGAACATGCATACAAAAAGCCTCAATAAAACTGTTAACTCAGACTGGAAAATATATTAAATATAATACATCTTAATCAAATGAGGTTTATCTTAGGACATAAAGTTTGTTCGAACATCAGGAAGTTATCAGTATAGTTTTCCACACTGATAATAAGAAAAAATATGTGATGGATTTAGTAACTAGATATACTCAAAGTCTTTGACAAAATTTAATACACCCATTCAAGTAAAAAATTCAGAAATATTGCATTTAGAAAGTGTGGCAGTCAAACCAAAAGGTGAGACTCGTGGCTTGTTTCTACCCAAAAGAAGACAACAGTGATGAAATATCACTCTCGTGATTATGTTATATTTGACAGGACTTCATTTTGTTAGTAACTGGCTAGAAATTCTCATCGCAGGTTTGAGGTAAGAGACTAGTTAGGAAAATTGACATGTGCAAGGAATGCACGTGGCCTCCAGGAACAACCTGCAAGAAGGTGTGGCTCTAGGTCTATAGCCGCACATAAAAAAAGAATTGTGCCAACAAACTGAGTGAACTTGGAAGTAGATTCTTATCCATTCAAACCTTCAAATGAGGCCACAACTCAATTGAGTCCTTGACTGCAACCTTGTGAGACCCCTCCCCCCACAAAGCGGAAGGCTCAGCTAAGATGTCAGACACTCTCACAATCAGTATAATAGTGTGGTTGTTACAAACCATTATACTGGTGGTAGTTTGTTAGCAGTAATAGGAAACTAATGCAAATTCTGATACTAGGAAGTAGTCTTACTCCTGTAACCAATACCTAAAATGTGGAAATGACTTTGGAACCATGCACAGGGTGGAGACTGGCGGATGGTAGACATGATAGAAATGACCTAAATTGCCTTGAACAGAGTGTTAGCAGATATCTGGATGTGGAAGATACTGCTGGTGAGACTTAGGAAGGAAGTGAGGAAATCGTTATTGGAAAGTGGAAGAAGAGGAAATATTGTTATGTAGTAATTTTTTTTTTTAATTTGATAATACAAAGCTACTTTGTGTTCCCATTATCAACCTTATAGTGTCACAATATATTGTTTGGAACAGTTTTGTTAAACTATTATTTTGCTTAGGACTTTTACATGAATATTTCATGAGGAAAATTGACTTTTCTTATATTTTGGTTGCATTTTGTTTTCCAATTAGGCCAGCCTAATAAAACAAAATGGTAACATTTCCTTCTTTTTCTAATATTTAGAAAAGTTTGGGAAGAATTACGATTACCTATTTCTTCAGAAATCATTTTTTTGAAGAATCATGCCTTACTCATCTTTAACTTTCCCAGATTTTAGCATAAAATTTAACAGAACTAGGAGGTCAATAAATAGCTGTTATAAAGACTTGATATAAGACTCTTTCAGTTGTTCGCTTCATTGGGGAAATGAACTGGACTTCACTTAATTGATAAATAGTGCCTAATATTGTGAATGCAAATAAAGGCCTCACATATATTTAATTTTAGAAGAGCGTTTTGATAAGATATGAGTACTTCCATAAAATTAGAAATAATCAGCAGAAATTATAAAATATTGTTTGAAATTTTAAGTAGACTATATACTAGGGCATCAGAGTTTTCTTTCATACAATGTAGTATGCACAATAAGGCTTTGCAAAAAATAGAGATTCGGCTTCAGTGAACAGAGAAGCAGATTTTTTGGTAACTATGGATTAATTTAAAGATAAACAAACTTGGAATAATAAAATATATCTAAGCCTCGGTTTTATTTCTTAAGAGTAATATGATTTTAGGTAAGAATTAAACTCTCTAAATTTCTGATATTCTTTACCCGAAAAGGGCACAATTATGTATGTAACAGAGATTGAATTAGGTTGCATATTTTAAACACCTGTGAACTATCAAGTGTTATACAAATAGTGTTATTAGAGCTGATTAGATGTAAACTGAAACATGGCAGGTAGAAAAAAAAGTTGATGAGAATATCATGAGATTATAAAATCACAAAAAAACACAAATTTTCATATATGAAGGAATTAGATAATTATTGAAGCTAAATTTTCAAATGTACTGCTCATAAATGAAAAAGGGAAGACAGGCTAAATGGATATTTTAAAGCTATAGAAAAATATTTTCTAATGGATTTTCCATATGCATTTATCTACTGCTTGACTAGAGACAATATACAGCTTATTGGGCAATATTCGGTATAATCAAGTAGCATCCACTGGAGGATAAATGAAAATAAAGTATTAAGGTGATGAAAAAATCTCATCAAATCATAAAATGAGGAAAATTAACACAAAACCTCAAATGTAATAAAATATTCTAAAGCATTGAGTGACATTTAGAAAGCTCGCAAAACAAATTTTACTCAGTATATAAATTAATAGTAAACAGGAAAATAATTATGAAAGGGGTTATTGAACCAAGTAAAGAATATAAAAATATCAGAAAGACTCATATCAGTAGTTAAGATTAAATGAGAAGATATGCTGGGGAATTAAATTCATCTCAAATAATAGGAAATATTGAGAACAAAAATAAAACAACAGAGAAATCAAAAGAAAGGTAGGGGGGAAAAAGAGAGAAAATATAATAGATACTAATCATTTTAGGATATTCAAAATAAAAGATATAGAGAAGTGAGAATACAGGAATTGAGGAATTACATGATGGTGAGTTCCTTGGATTTTTTTGTTGCTTCCTACATCTCAGACTTCTCGGTGGAAGTGACCCAGAAACTTCACAGGTGGGTGGTATTTTTTTAACCTAGAGGGGCAACCCCTTCCCCCCAATTGTGTACTTTCTCTAACCAAAGGACCACTAAAGATTCAATTTAGCAAGATGGAAAACTTTTAGAAAATAACCACTCTATTCCACCCAAACACCAAAGATAAAAACATATCTTAATCCTTACTTATTCCAAGAAAGGCAGCTAGGATATGGTATTAGTCAAGGTTCTCCAAAGAAATACAACCAAGAGGATGCTTTTATATATATATATATATATATATATATATAGAAAGACAGAAATGGTGACAGACAGACAGACAGAGAGACAGAAACAGATTTAAGGAATTGGCTCATGCGATTGTAAAGACTTACCGAATCCAAAGTCTGATGGAGAACACTGGCAGACTGGAGAGTAGGGGAAGAGTTGCAGTCCAAAGCGGATTACTGGCAGAACTCCTACCTGCTTAGGTGAGGTCAGTCTATGTTCCAATAAGGCCTCACCTGATTGGCTGAAGCTCTCCTACACTACAAAGGGCAACCTGCTCAAAGTCCACCATTTAAATGTTAGCTTCATTAAAACAAACCAATAAACCAAAAACCTTCATGGAAGCATCTAGGATAATGTTTAACCACATAGCTGGGTACAGTGGCCCAGCCAAGTTTACATAAAATTAACCATCACAGATGCCTAGATTTTCACTCTTAACCAGGCTATAATGAAGTGAATCACCTGAGGTGGTTTCAAAGAGGCTGAGTAAGGAGCTGGGGTTGTCATCCCCCCAGTGGTAGGAAGATGCATATTTTACTGAAGCATCACATAAATACCTCATTTTACTGTGGGTCACCTTATTGCTCTTTATAGATGTTGTGGTTTTTACAAAGTAAAAGCAAGACCCACCACTAGCCAAAAGATTATGATGCTTTATTTCGATACTCAATACTCACTTTATTGTGGTGGTTTGGAATTGAACCCACAATACCTCAGAGGTATGCCTGTATATACAGAAAAGTTCACAAATTAGATGTCAACATGTATATAAATTCAGCAAAGTGTCTGTCAGTGTAGACCACAAAGAGAGATTGCATCTCTTCCTCAACCTGACAGTAATGAAGCATCTCTTTTCCTCCACATGGGTGCCAGAGGAAGCCTAGTGGAGAGCTGGGGTTGTCACCACCTCCCTGCAGTCATAAGGGGACTTCTCCAGTGGTCTCAGTACAGGTCCAAATGGGAGCTGGAATGTCCACTCCACTCAGGATTAATGAGGAGCTCTCCCTTTTTTAGTATATATGGAGGCTGGACAGGGAACCTGTGTTTCTACCCCACTCAGCCGTAAAAAAGACCACATTCCTTCCTTTTCCCTGCCAGGGTGGCATCAAAACAAACCAGCTGAAAATGTTTAAGTAAGATCAAACCTCTCATAGCATAATATCCAAAATGTCCATATTTTGCTTGAAAATCAGTCATCATACCAAGAACCAGGAAAATATTAAATGGCAATGAGACTATTAAACTACTGAATTTAGGTAAAAATTAGGAATTAAAACAAGAATGAGATTAAATTTTATGCCAATCAGAGAGATCCTCCATATTAATGTCAAACTGTAACACTGTACTCACCTGTTATTAGTTAGGGTCAGGTGAATGTGCTGAAAGTAAACTATCCAGTAGCAATCTCCTGAAGGCCCCATCAGCCTAATTATTTCAGTGAACATAAATTAATCATACAGCAAACTTGCCTTTTTTCTAATTGGTCAAATAATGAATTCACCAAATTTATCAAAATATTGTTTTTCTTAATATCTTAAGAGAGTATTCAAAATATTTAGCATATTTCTGGGAATTAGCATTTTTATGCATTTAGAATCTTAAATGCCAAGCATATCATGATTAGTTTGAAAATAGATTGGAGTTTATGTATTCCAACACATTTTCAATCCATTTTATAGCCTTTCCTGTTTTCTTAATGCTTGAATTTACATTCTTGGATGGGAGAAAAAAGGGAGAAGTTAACAATGTTTCTAAGAATTTTGGTAGCTATTTACATAAAGAATCTCGATAATTCACAACTTCAAATAAAATTAAAATGTGTCTCCTGTGGCATAATTTCTTTGAGAAGTTGGGACACATCTTTATACCTTCCCAAGATCTCTTAAGCCAGTGAGGGCTTACATGCATTTAACTGGTGAAAACATCTTTACCCAAGCATAGTCCACACCCATTTTATACTTCCTGGTTCCTCTTCCAATTCTTTCCTTTTTTCCCCCTAACAGGTGATTTATATTCATTTGGTGGTCAGAAACTAGCTCTTTAATCACTTTGAATTATTACCCACTCTATTTTTTATTTAAAAAACTAGTTTCTGGTTAAGTTTTAGCATTTAACATTTGAAACGGATATTAAGATTTAGAAAACACTTTTTAAAAAATTACTCTGAATAGAGAAAAATGATTCTTGTTTCCAAGACAATTATCTCAAAGTTTTGTTTATTTTTAGATGCTGCAGTAACTTAACTTCAAGTGTGTATGCCTGCCTATTAAAACAGTGAATATAGAAAGCTATCGATTCTTCCTAAATGGTAAAGGAAAAGATAGGAGAACAAAACTTTTTGGGAAACATCAGTCTCACTTTGTCAAAATATTACTCTTCTGAAAAATTATTTGAACAAATACATAGTTTTATAGTAGCAAAGGTAAAAACTAAGTGTCTCATGTCTTTCTTCTATGCAGAAAAGAAATTATCAACACCCAAGAAATCTTTGTGGTGACCAAGAACACTTTCACACCTGACCATCATTCAGTAAGCCAGTAAGGACATTACTACAAGGCATTGTGAAAGAACATAAAATCAAAAGTGCAGTTTGTCCCCCATGAGTTTATAAACTAAAGTGAGAGATAGACATATGTCTAAGTACTAAACATATTGCAAGTGCTTTGCAAGTACAAATACCATGCCATGTTAGATATTAATTCCAAGTGATGGGATTTGGAAAGAATTCTGAGAATCAACTAATATATAATTGAGTTTCAAGAGGACATAAAATACTATCCCCAAATTTCAGTTGAACATTAAGGATATAAATCACTTAAGGTTAAATTTAGGAAAACAAAAAATGTTGAGCAGAATGGGAACCAGTCTTGAAAATGCATTGGATGACAAAGATTCTTAAAATACTACTACAAGTAGCCTAACAAATATATTATAAATTATGTGTTGTATGGCTAGTTTTCAATTGAAATTCATTACCTTGCCACAAAATAAGCATTTCCCACAAGTGATACAATATATCAACTTAAACTATAACAAAGATTGGTTAAATAAGACTGGAAAATAGTATCTCCATTATAAGTCTTCAGTATTCTCACATAACTCACTCATACAAAAATGAGCAATCACAAGAATCTAGTTGCTATGACTAAGAGTGATCAAAAACAACAAACAAGAAATGTAAGCACCCATAAACTTTAGATTTAGTATGATCAAAAATAATATAAAATTTTAAATATATAGTTTCAAATTTAAATACTTACTGGATGGTCTGCACAGCAAACTAGATACAACTGCAGTAACTACTCAGAATTCAGTAGAGAGACACAGAGATTGAAAACATAAAAAAGAAGTTAAATGATAAAGTGACCAAGAAGACAAGAACAAAACTCAATATGCAAATTACTTAAGGTCAAGAAAGAGTAAAGAGAAACTATAGACAAGAGGCAATAATTGAAAACATAATGCTAAGAATTTTTCAATACTAAAATATGAACTAATAGTTATAGATATTATCTTTATTATTAAGAATGTACAATTGCTCAAATATTCAGAAACCAAATAAAAAGTAATTTTTAAAATTCAATAATAAGGACAGATTCATGTACCAAATACAGACAATTAGGCTGATAATATAATTCTCAATATTATGGTGAAAATCAGAAGATGATGTTGAGAAATTTCAATCAATGTACAATTGTGGACTGACCAAATTATCTATAAGACAGAAGGTAAAACATATTTTCATGTGACAAAAACTGATAAATTTGTTTCATACATTATAATGCTTTTAGATTATTTTGTCATATTCTGCCTTGTATCTGAAAAATTTCCTACATTTGTTTTTTTAACTTGTATACGTTAAGGTTTACTATTTTTTGCTGTAAAGTTCTATGTATTGTAAGCAATTAACAAATGCTTAATGTCTCGTGTTCACCATTATAGTATTATACAGAATAATTTTCCTGTACTAAATTCCCTGTGCTTAACATATGCAATGCCCCAACGCAACTCATGGCAACCACTGATCTTTTGGCCATTTTAAAATTTTGTCTTTTCTCAAAATTTTATGTAATTAGAATCAAAAGTATCTAGCTTTTTTTGCATTGCAGAAATAAGACCAGCAAGAAACCAAACACCACTTGAAGAGTTGGAGAACTCAGATTCATTACACCGGCGGTCGTAGAAGAGCTAGTGCTCTGAAGATCAAACTCCGAGCTCAGGGGTAACATTACTTTTACAGGGCTTAACAAGCAAAGTCAATACACCTGTTCTTAACAAGCAAAGCCAATACATCTGTTATCTAGACAAAACAATCAAAGGTCTTTAATTGATTTTGAGATCACTCTGCCCTTCAGCTTAAGCAGCAAGCATGCCTACAGGAGCAGAACAAAGATATGATTACAAGGTAAGCCATTTGAGTGAAAAATTCCTCTTCATTCAGACTGGTCTTTTTCACATAGCAACATATATTTAAGATTAATTAATGTTTTTCTGTGGCTTTATCATTCATTATCCATTACCATTATCCAATTTATTGAAGGAATCTTGGTTCTTTCAAGTTTTTAACAATTATGCATAAAGCTGCTATGAATATTCATGACAGTTATGGTAATAATGTTTTAAATTATTTGGGTAAATAACCTAGGACTGTATGGAAAGACTGTGTTTAATTTTTTAAGACTGCCGAACTGTCTTCCAAGAAAGATATACCATTTTGCATTTCCACTAGCGGTTAATGAGATTTTCTATTGCTCTGCATCCTCACTTGGTAATGTCAGCTCTTTGGATTTTGACCATTCTGATAGGTGTGTGTAAAAATATCTTAGTTGTTTTAATTTGTGTTTTTTTAATTCAAAACAATGTAGAACATCTTTTTACATGTGTATTTTCTATCCGCGCAGTGTCTTTGATGAGATGTTTATTCAGGTCTTGCATCCATTTTTCAACTGAGTTGTTTGTTTCCTTATTGTTGAGTTTTAAAAGTATTTTGTATATTTTCAATACAAATACTTTATCAGGTATGTGTTTAAAAATATTTTTTCTCCTAACCTGTGGTTTTTCTTTACATTCTTTTAACAGTGTCTCTCAGAGACAGAAAAAAATCATTCTAATAATGTCAAACTTCATTTTTTTATTTTATAAATTATTCTATCAGTGTTGTATTTAAAAATTCATTACCAGATCTAAGTTCATATAGTTTCGCTCCTGTGTTTTCTTCAACTTTTACATTTTACACTTCAGTCTAAGATATATTTTGGTTAATATTTGTATAAGTCTGTGTCTAGGTTCATTACTTTGCATATGGATGTTTAATTGTTTCAGCATCATTTCTTGAAATAATTAGCCTTTTCCATTGGGTGTTATTGCCCCTTCATCAAGTATTATTTGACTTTATTTATGTGAGTCTGTTTATGAGCTCTCTAATATATTCCATGGATAAATATAACCTTCTACCCATATTTTCTGTCTATACTTTCAATAATATCATTCTGTCTTGATTACTGTAGGCATATTATACGTCTAAAAACTGAGTAGTGTAAGTTTTCCATGTATGTTCTTCATTTTAAGTATTATTACTTATTCCAGGTCTTTTGCATTTCCATATAAACTTTAGAACCAATTTATTGATATCTACGAAATAGTTTTTGAGATTTTAATTGAGAGTTCATTCAATCTATATATCAATTGGGGAGAATTGACATCTTAACAATATTGAGTCTCCTAATTCAGGTACACAGAATACCTATCCACTTATTTAAATTCTCATTGATTTTTTTTTTACAGTGTTTTGTAGTTTTCCACATATGGGTGCGTTAGAAGTTTTGTTAGATTTATAACTGTATATTTCATTTTTGCTTTTACTATAAATGTTATTATTTTATTAATTTCAAATTCTAGGTGTTCATCCTTGGTATATTGAAAAGCAATTAAATTTTTATATTATCCTTGCACCCGGTAATTTTGCTATAATTGCTTATTAGTTTCAGAAAGACTTTTTTGTCGATACTTTGGGATTTTCTGCATAGATAACCATGTCATCTCTGAATAAAGACTGTTTTATTTCTCTATTTTCTATCTGTAAAACTTTCAGGTATGATGCTAGCTATAGGTGTTTTGTAGATTATCTTTATCAATTTGAGAGAGTTTCCCTTTATTCCTAGTTTCCTAAGAATTTTAAAAATCATGAATGGAAGTTGGATTTTTGTTAAATACCTTTTCTGCATCTATTGTTGTGATGTATTACAATAATTGGTTTTTAAATGTTATGCTACCCTTGCCTATTTCAGATAAATCTCACTTGGTCAGGATGTATTATTCTTTTTACATATTGCTGGATTCAATTTGCTAATATTTTTTTTGAGGATTTTTGTATCTATGTTCATAAGAGATATTGGTTTATAGTTTTCTTGTTATATCTTTGTCTGATTTTGGCATTAGGATAAAGTTGGCCTCAGAATAAATCAGAAAGTATTTTCTCTGCTTCTATCCACTAAAACAGATTATAGAGAATCAGTATAATTTCTTCCTTAAATGTTTCAATCATTGTTATTTCAAATATTCCTTCTGCTCCAGTCTCTCATTCTTCTATTGCTGGTATTTCGATTAAACATGTATTGTATCTTTTGAAATTATCTGATAGTTCTCGAATATTTCGTTCTGTTTTATTTACTTATTTTTATCTTTGCATTTCTGTTTGTAATATTTTCAAGGTTTTTACTTTGTTTCCTTGGCCATGTCAAGTCTACTAATGAGCTTATCAAAGGCATTCTTCATTTGTTAACAGTTATTTTTTTTTAATATCTACCATTTTCATTTTATTCTTTTGAGGGGGGGTATTTGTATGTCTCTTTTTTAAATTACCCAGTTGTTTCTATATGCTGTCCCCTTTTTCTATTATAGCCCTTAACATATTAATCATCTTTGTAAATTCCCACTGATAATTCCAACATCTATGTCATACGTAAGTCTTATTTTGATGGTTGTCTTTACAAACTTTGTCTTTTCTTGACTTTCATGTGCTGTATAATATTTTGTTGAAATTCAGCTTTATTTTGAGTGATAGTAATTGAGATAAATGAGTCATTAGTCTGAGAATTTATGTTAATCTGTCTAGAATTTGAGCATTGTTTGTTTGTAGTGGCTATATATTCCAGAGACCTTACGTTCCTCTAATGTTCTTTTCTCATCAATTATTTTGATTTTGGATTCCCTAAGTACTCCTCCTAAGAGAAAGTCTGTGTTTTGCGGCTCTTTCATCTGCAATGAATTTTTATACTGGAGCTCTGTTGGTGTGATGGTAAGGTGTCTGGGAAAGAAGCATTCTATAGTCTTCCAATCAAATCTCAGTCCTTTATTGACTACTGTTTCTGGTCTATAACATTGACATGTGTTCTTCTTAAGTAGCTTCTCCCTCTCTCAGGCCCGACTGGAAGGCTAGCATGGGCAGGAGTGATACAAATGCATTGAGACAAGTTGCTGATAAAAGATTTTCTCCTGAAAATAAGCCTTTGTCACAGAGAAGGCTTTGGGAGTGTTTCACCATAGTTAACTCTCCTCCTGATGGAGCCACCAGGTGATTGTTCCTGAATTTTCACCGTGAGTTACCTGGTAGGATTCTCATGGTGAAGCTAGGTAATATATCAGGGCAGTTTCTCACTCTCATGCTAACCTTTCATCGAAATCGCCATTTAAGTGTACCTATGTGTTTATGGTTCCAGCTCCAGTGGCTTTTGCTCCAGGTGAACAGTTGCAGCTGTGACTCTGTATCTACCAATGGAAACTTCTTTCTTTGGCTCAGGAGGAGTCACTCTTCTTGGTTTGTCCAGGTTTTTCTTGTTGTAAGGAGGGGAGTAATAATTTTCAAATTCTTTGCATGTCAGAGCTGAAACTGAAAACCTAGTTTTTAAAACTTGTTAATAAGAACATTTTAAGGAAAATGATATAAAAGAGGAAATCTTTATAAATTACCTTTGTCTAATTTCCATGTTAGATCTGCTTAATTTTTAATCCCTGAATCTATGTATCAACTGAGTGGTTAGTTATACTTTCATGCTGATTTAATAAAATCATAAATGCAAAAGAAAAATAGTATTTAAATAACTTTGCAACTGAAATCCTGCAATTAATAATTTATATTCTCCTTGTCAAAGATAGTCAAATAATTAAATCATGGATTAATCTTGTTGCCAGTTACAATTCAAAGAACATTTGGGAAACAATATGGCTAAAACTTAGAAGTTAAAAAAATATATATATTTTCCCTTTTACTTCCTCATTTGTAACATTCTACTTCTCTATTTATTTAGTATCTTCACATTTACAATCAGATGTAAGTAGTGTTTCTATTTTGGTTTATTCCTTACACGAGCTTAATCAAGATAATAAAAGACAACCGATAACTCAGATTTTCTAAATTCTCTTTTGAACTCTAGAATAATAACCCCCAGGAACACTATGCTACATTTTTAAGGCGAAGCATTAGGCCAGCAGCTGACTTTGTCCTTATTTTCTGCCTCCCCCACACTGCCGTTGGCGTTCTAGGCTGTGTGTTTTAGTCTGTGATCCCTATCATTAAAGGGTTGGAACTGACGTAGAGCCAGTTCCACCCACTGCACAGATGCAGGAACTGACTGGGGAAAATGAGGCTGAAAATAAGTACCTGTGATTTCAAAGGAAATATAGTCGTTTTAAAGATAAAATGTCAAGGCATCGTGAAAGCAAAGCATGATACAAGTGAGCTATGTTGGGACACTGAAATGATTTAATTGGCTACACATCACAGCCAAAAGCTGGCTTCCTAATGGTTTTCAAAAGAAAATCAATGATTAATGATATAGTATTCATTAAAAAAATGTTTTCTTATTGTTTTTAACGTTAGTATTAGAAAAATGAATTTCTCTTCATCGAAGTTCATATTTTACCATTAAAAGAGGACCAGAAGTGATGGATTCTGAACATTTTCCAAGGAAATAGTCTTGGTAATTAATTCACGTGTGTTGTTTTCCTGCTTTCTTTATATAAAAATAGATAATAATTGGGACTGTGCAAAGCTTTGGAGATTGGAGATGTAAAATTATTCGACTGCTTTTAGAATTGTGGGTTTTCATAGATATATTTTTGTTATGACATTTTGTTTAGCTTTATGACTTCGCATAAAGTCTGTGCTATTGAACGTTAAGATCAGTCTACAGAAAAGATTCACTAGAACAGTTTCAAAAGCTTATCTTTCTTTTACTCAAGAATAAACATCTCTGCATAAAAATTCTCAGTAACATTATTTTTCCCTTTCATGTGTTGCTATTACCAGAAACAAATTAATAAAGAAAAATTGCCCTGCAGGCCAAAGTTTTGCTTGCTCCAACTCTCCAATTTTGGCATCTTCACACTGGTTTCCCCAGAGCATTGCTGGTCTCAGTATTTCTGTAAAAGCAGATCATCACCGAAGCCTGAAGACAGTGGAGACATTGGTTGCATTATGAAGAAGCAAAGCATTTTCCCAAAGTGGTTAGCGAGCTGCTTGACAATGAGATAAATTCTCATGGAAAAGATTAATGAAGTTCAAAGAGAAGTCGTGAGTTTAGTTCTTCTTGGTAAAATGTAAAGCTTTTTCTTTTTCCAAAGACAAAGGCATTCAGTTCCCACATGTCATCTTTCCCTTTTTAAGCTTCAATAGCCACTTCATTAAGTGAAACAATGCCATCATCAGCCATTATCTGCCAGGCCTGAATTCTTAGTATAGCCTGGTACTCTGCAATCTCAACAGGCAGGTCACAATTTCCATCTGCATTTGCATGTTACTCTATGAATTCACACAATCCATAAATTTTCTAAGAATGTGAAAAGCTCTGGAGTTAAAAGAAGGAAGTGCATGTTTCTCTTTTCAATTCAGTTTCTAACATACTGCATAATTCTTTTCATATTTAATTTTTTGGAAAGAGATCTTTGTCTTTTGGTTAACTGAAGTATTCCAATTTCCAACAATATTTCCTGATACATAGTAGTCCCCCAATATCTTTGTTGGATGGATTGGAATAAAAATCTTATACTTAAAAACCCAGATATATACTAGTTATTTTCATAACAATTCTATAAGGCTAATACAGTGTGTATTAACCAATGAGACCATGGACAATATATATAACATAAAATAAGTTTAAATTAATAAAAAATGAAAAATTCACTTTTGAAATGAAAAATGAAAATAATTACAATAAAAATTCTTAAATAGGAAAAGAATTTCATGATACATGAATAATCTGGATAATCATGCACAGCCTGCTGACATATATTAGCAGTTTCTTTCTACCTCTGCTCTCTACTTTCCTTGCTCTAAGAGGCAATTCTGTTATTTCAAGTTTACATATAGTTTTTGTTTTTCATGACTAGACAGTTGTTTCCCTGGAACATTTCAAATGAAGAAAAAAGGATCTAATTTGAGTTATAAAGCCTAAATCTCCTCTTCTTTCCCCTGACTCTACAAATATATAAATGCAAATAATTAAAGATTTGAGTATGCAACTATTTGCTTATTCAGTAGTCCCCCTTATCTGTGATTTTGTGTTCCTTGGTTTCAGTTACCTGTGGTCAACTGCCATCCAAAAATATTAAATGAAAAATTCCAGAAATAAACAATTTATATTTTAAACTGTGTGTTATTCTGAATAGTGTCTCCATGTGGTGTATGCAACCTTCCTGTTCCTCACTTATTAGTCATCTTAGTTATCAAATCAGCTCTGGAGTATCAGAGTGCTGGTGTTCAGGGAACCCTTATAGTAGCCTAAGGCTACTCACAATGCCTGCATCATTCGCCTCACTTTATCTCATGATGTAAGTAAGCATTGTATCATCATCTCACATCATTGAAAGAAGGATGAGTACATTATACTTAGGTGTTTTGAGAAAGAGAAAAAAATAACAATTACATAACTTTTATTACAGTGTATTATAATTGTTCTATTTTATTCTTAGTTATATTGTCGATCATACTGTGTCTAATTTACAAATTAAACTTTATCATAGGTATGTATTATAGAGAAAAAAAAGTATATATAGGGCTTGGTACTATTCTTGGTTTCAAGCATTCACTGGGGGCCTTAGAACATATTCTCTGTGGATATAGGGGTACTACTATATACCCAAAGTATTTAAGGTGACATTTCTGAAAGCTTGCAAGAAGGAGGACATAATACTACACTGTTCCTATATTTTAGTTGAGGATAAATGGGAATGTAGAATAGTTTAATTATTTATATATATTTATACATATTTAATTATTTATATATGTGTGTGTATATATATATGTGATGTGTGTGTGTGTGTATACATGTATGTATATAATGTACTAAGTTTTTCACTCTGTGACTGCATACTCATAGCTATCATAACCTTTCTCTGGACATCTCCATGTCTGACTGAGACCTTTACTCATATCCAAGAAACTGATCATGAGAAAAGATATGTAAATGCATTAAAGTATTAGAGCTTCATTTAGTCCATTGGAAAAGGTAGAGTATGACGAAGTTCAATCCCTTGAAAGACAGGAGATATAGTCTGCTTTTGAAATAAAAGGAAAAAGATACTACGTTCCTTTTCTAGTGACATGGTAACAAAATACCACAGCTTGGTTGGCTTAAACAGGAATCCTACCAGTTCTGGAGGTCAGTTCTTTCTGAGAGTTTTGAGGGAAGAATCTATTCTAGGCTTTTGCCATCGGCTTCTTAATGGTCATCTTCCCACTGTGTCTCATCGTATTGTCTTTCCTCCATCCAGTCTCTATGTCCAAATTTCCCTTTTTATAATTATACTAGTTTTCTTGGATTAAAGTCCACCCTAATGACCTCATTTTAACTTGACTATGTCTTTAACAAACAATATCTCCAAATAAAGTCACATTCTGACACAATGAGGGTTAGAATTTCAACATGTGAATTTTCAGAGGATACAATTCAATCCATAATAGGTACACTGAGCCTCTCCTGGATGTAGGCTTCAGAAGCCCTGTGAATTCAGGATCATATTCTCTAGCATCCTGCATGATGACAAATGAAACTTTTTTCTTTTTTTAACTAAAGAAGGAAAAAATGAATAGGATAATTAGTATGTATTATTCTACTGAGTATTTTCTGCTATTGCTAATGTTATTGCTGCATACAAGCTGCCATATTTCTGAACCTAGTCGAGTCTGAAACTTTACATGTCATGCCAGTGGCACAACACAAGTCCTTGACAAAAAGAGAAAGAAATAAAACATCTCATACACTGGCTTCTTGATATCCTGCTCTCTTTCATGTAGAAATCAGGAAGTGTTTTTCTCCTTTCTTATGGAATTAAAGTTTAACTCTTTGGTATTAATTCATAACAAAAGTTTATATATATTTTTGAGGTATATGTTCTAAGGCCTGGCACCAGCGCGACATCTGTTTGTCATATGCATAAGTTTTTCTTATGATAAGAATTATTAAACACTAAAGCCTGAAAAAAAAAGGTATATTTGTGAAATTGGAAAAGTGGAGAGCATAATATTAAAAGCATGTAATCTCTTTCTCAGAGAGCACCTTTGTTCTCTGCTTTTGCTACTATTTGTCTTGATGGGACCATATGACTTCAATAATTCCTTTCTAGAATAAATACTGTTTTTTCCTAACCATCATTTTACAACCATTTTTTTTTCTGTACTCAAAGTTGGAATCTAAGTTTTATTGTATGTAATTATAGCTGTATATGTGTTGGTAGTAGAGGATATCAAAAGTTTAACAAGCTTTTATTTCCATCCACACTAAACAGGTGTCATGCCTTATAATAAATGATAGTGTTTCCTGGCACCTCTAATGAAGGGTCCCTTAGATCTTTGAAGTTCATGAAACTGTAGATTTTTAAAAATAATTTTTACTTTTCAACTATATTTGACTGACAATATCATATTAGTTTCAAGTATACAACACAGTGATTAAACATTTGTATACCTTATAAAGTGATGACTCTGATAAATCCAGCACCCATCAGGTCTCCTGTTTCTGATCATGGTTTTTCTTTAATTGTTTTCGATCAGATACTACATAGTATTTACACTATTACTGACTATATTCCCCATACTATACTCTATATCCCCATGACTATTTTGTAACTCTCGATTTGTACCTCTTGATCCCCTCCCCATTCACCCATGCCCCCAAAACCTCAAATCTGGCAGCCATCAAACTGCTCTCTGTATCTATAAGTTTGTTATTGTTTTATTTTATTGTTGTTGTTGTTGTTGTTTATTTATCCTGTTACTAGATTGCACATATAAGTGAATTCACATGGCATATATCTTTCTCTGTCTGACTTACTTCACTCAGCACAATATCATTTAGGTCTACTTATGTTGTTCCAGATGGCAAGATTTCATTCTTTTTTCTTATGGCTGAGTAATATTCCATTGTGTGTGTGTGTGTGTGTGTGTGTGTGTGTGTGTGTGTGTGTAGATAGATAGATATACACACACACATATATATATACACATGTATATATATGTGTGTGTGTGTGTGTATATATATCTACACACACACATACATTTCTTATGCCTGAGTAATATTCCATTTTATACACACACACACACACCACCTCTTCTTTATTCATTCATCCATTGATGGACATTCAAGTTGCCTTCATAACTTGGTTATTGTAAACAATGCTGCAATGAACATATGTAAGCATATTTCTTTTTGAGTTAGTCTTTTGGGTCTCTTTGAATAAATATCCAGAAGTGGGATCACTGGGCCCTTCTTTAAAGTATTCATAATCAAGGAAACATTTTGAATACATTTGTATTAAAAATGCTTCTATTTGATATGTCTCCTGTTTCTGATCATGGTTTTTCTTTAATTGTTTTCAAAGTATTATGGTATTTGATAGATTCATTTTAAATGGCAGTTTCTATTATTTCTGTGATACACTTGATTTCTACGTTCACTGACAGATGCAAGACAATAATAGTCTAAAATAAAATAAAGAAGCAAATAGAGAAATATAAAGCACTAGTGAGATTTGAAGTTGAATATATAAAATTATGTTTTTAATTATATTGAGCAATAGTCTTATGCCATATAGAACAAATTATAAGTGGCTCAACAAATATGACTGTAGTACTAATTTCCCATAGAAAATTCTCATTCGTGTTATTTTGTATGTTTGGTGAGTGTCAATGATATTAATTCTATACCTGAATCAGTGTAGAATGAATGTTTGCTGTTGTTTCCATTTGTTGTGGTTAATTTAGTAGAAAACAGCTAACCCCTTTGGGTGTGTCATAAATTATACCTATTTGCTGTTGTCCAATGTTTGAAGGAATGCACCAGGCAAAAATAATTTAGAAACTGACAAACAGTGCCCAGATACTCTCTCTGTAATAGTGTCAACTTAATTCAATTTCGTATTTCTTTGTGCTATAAATTTTGTCTCTTCCCTAAAAGAGAAATTTATATACATATATTTCCCCCTGAAACATACAGCACTTCTGGTGTATTTAAACCAGCACGCTGGTTATTTAAAAATGCAATTACTAATTGAGGGTCATTCCTTTTGTGTTCTATTTTCATATTATGAAAGGAAGGAAAAAGTAAAACACTTTCCATCAGCATTGGGTGTTCAAAATGGTCAAAAAGCACAGTGGGACTGACACTTTGATTTTAGGGTCACTATCCTGAAGTCTGACATTTAGAGAGGAAGGCAAGTCCACTTCGTAATGAGACCCACATGGTTTGAGAGGAGCCCTGTGTTCTGTGATGGCAATTGTGAATTCTGCAGGGAAGGACTTCAAAACAATGAGAGAGTCTCACAACAAATTCAAAGTGAAAGAGGCTTTTATCCAATAAAAAATGTAAAATAAAAACAAAACAATGGAACACAAGGAAACTTTGGGAGCTGTTGAGTATGTCTGTGGAAGTAGAGATAAGAACCATGAATTTACAAGAAAAGTGTGAAAATTTTACTTCATGCTTTCTGATTTTGGCGAGACAGTTATTCTGGAAGGAATATTTTCAGCCACAATTGTTCTGATTAGACAGACAGGGTATAGTGGCTGGGTTGTGAGAAACAGAGATTCTTAGAATGTGCATATGAAAATCGGATAGCAGGAGAGAGCAATCTATTAATCATCATATTGATTTCCTAAGGCTGCTGTAACAAAATACTTCATTCTCGGTGAATGAAAACAACAGAGATTTATTCTGCCACAGTTCTGGAGGCTAGAAGTCTTAATCAAAGAGGTTGGCAGTACCACGCTCTCTTTAGCTTCTCTAGGGAAGACTCCTTCCTTGCATCTCCTAGCTTTTGGTGGTTGCTGGCTATCCTTGGCATTTCTTGGTTTGTAGCTGCATCACTCTTTACATGACTGTCTCTCCTCTGTGAGTGTTTGTGTGGTCTGCAAATCTCCCTCTCCTAATAAAGCACCTGTTATTGGAATTATAGTCCACCAAATCTTGTATGACCATGACTCGATTACATCTGTAAGAACCTACTTCCAAATAACGTCACATTTAAAGGTAGCTGGGGTTAGGGCTTCAACAGATCTTTTTGCAGGACATAATTCAACTCACAGGAGTAACTATATAACAATTAAATCAGAAATGTAAAGCTGACAGTTATTTAGGAGAAATATTTTGGAAGCCTGAAGAGTATGAATGAAATAAGAGAAAGTGCCCCAAGGTATGCATTTATAAAAATGAGAAAAATGTTTTTAAAACTACAAAAATATTTAAATAATAATGATAGCTACATTAACCTAATGGAAAGATAGCTTATAGTTAACACTTCTATTAACCTATACATATGTGTCACATATACTTCTATAGGATAGATTCCTAAAAATGAAATTTCTGCATAAAAGGTATAGGATTATATATATAACCCACCCTCCTTTTTAAATGAAAATTTTCCCTTATAAGAAAAAAAAAATTATTTTCCAATTCCACCAAAAAATGCCTTCTGTAGAAAGGTGAATAAATTATATCCTAATGTATTTACACAAAATTTACTTAACCATAGAATGTATGTAATAGACTACTTACTAAAGGGACTGCTATCTTCCTGAGATTACTCCTTTGAATTTCATTTTACTAGTTTATTGAAGAGTTAAGTAAAAGATAGAAAAACAAACTGAGTTTACAGTACTGTGTTTCAAATTCCCCCTTTCTGAGACTGCATTGTGTTACATATCTTGTACTCACTAATATTTCAATTGCTACTTTGCTCCATTGAACCCACAACTCATAGTTCAAGTTTTTAATTTTAAAGATCAGCTGACTTCAAATCTTTTTAAATTTTAATCATTTCTTACAGTTTACAATAGATGCAAAATAAAGCAGTACTCACTGATTAAAAACAATAACAAAAACAAAACCCTAGGCCTCAAACATCTCTACCAGTTACAAGGTTGGATGAAACTTACTTTCCTTAAAGTAGGAAAAATATGAGATTGTTGTAAAGATTAAATGGCAAAAACCCAGAAATATTAGTCTTAATTTAGCACGTGATAATCTGTTGAATATGAATGGGTAAAATAAAAATGGATCATGCAATTGTCCATATAACAAAATCCAAAATAGAAATTAAAAACATTTGCATCAGTTAAGGTATCTGGCAATGTCAGTTAAAAGTTATTTTACTGCTAACGTCTTTAGATAAGAACTAGAATGCTACATTTTCTTTGGCATACTTTTTTATCATCAGGCCTGTGGTGAGTAATTTATGAAAGATTAAAAAGATCAATATCACAAATTCATACAACACTCTGTTTGAACTTTTTAAATGTATTTTTTTTAACATTCAGTATTTTATTTATTTTATTTTTTTAATTAAGTTTATTGGGGTAACATTGGTTAATATAATTATATAATTTTCAGGTGTACATGATAAATTGACATCTGTATGTTCTATTGTGTGTTTACCACCCAAAGTCCAGTTTCCTTCAGTTACCATATATTTGACCCCCTTTACCCACTTACCCTCCCCCTACTCCCATATATTTGAACCCCTTTACCCCGTTTACCTTCTCCTCACTTTCCTCATCACACTAGTAAACACTAGTCTATAGTCTTCTGGTAACCACTAGTCTATAGTCCATGTCCATGAGTCTCTGTTTGTTTGTCCTGTTCATTTGTTGCTTTTAGGTTTATATCCCACAATAAATTGATATCATGTGATTTTCAACTTTTTCTGTCTGGCTTATTTCGCTTAGCATAATTATCTTGAGGTCCATCCAGGTTATCGCAAATGACAGTATTTCATCTTTTCTTATGGCTGAGTAATATTCCACTGTGTATATGTACCACAGCTTCTTTAGCCAATCAGCTATCATAGGACACATTGATTTCTTCCATGTCCTGGCCACTGCAAATAATGCTGCTATGAATATCGGTGTGCAAATATTTTTTTGGATATGAGTTTTCAAGTCTTTGAGGTAAATACCCAGTAGAGAAATCACTGGATCATATGGTAGGTCAATTCTTAGTTTTTTTGAGGAACCTCCATACTGTCTTTCATAGTGACTGTACCAATTTACAGTCCCACCAGCAGTGTATGAGGGTTCCTTTTTCTCCGCATCCTCTCCAACATTTGTTATTACTTGTTCTGTTGATTATAGCTATGCTAACAGGTGTGAGATGGTATCTCATTGTGGTTTTGATTTGCATTTCCTTAATAGTTAGTGATGCTGAGCATCTTTTCATATTTGCCATTTGTATGTCCTCTAGGGGAAGTGTCTGTTCAGGTTCTCTGCCCATTTTTTGATTGGATCATTTGGGATTTTTGTTGTTATTGAATTGTATGAGTTCTTTGTATATTTTGGATATTAGGCCCTTATTGGAGGTGTTGCTTGCAAATATATTTACCCTTTCAGATGGTTCTCTCTTTGCCTTGTTGACGATTTCTTTTGCTGAGCAGAAGATTTTAGTTTGATGTAGTCCCATTCATTTATTTTAGCTTTTCTTTCCCTTGATTTGAGGTCAAATTCATAACATTCTCTTTAAGTCCAAGATCCTTGAGTTTAGGTTCTATGTTTTCTTCTATGCATTATATTATTTCAGGTCTTATATTCAGGTCCTTAATCCATTTTGAGTTAATTTTGGCATGTGGCGATAGACAACAGTCTAGTTTCATTCTTTTGCAGGCGGTCTTCCAATTTTTCCAGCACCATTTATTGAAGAGGCTGTCCTTTCTCCACTGTATGGTTTGGCTTTTTTGTCGAAAATTATTTGCCCATATAAATATGGGTTTACTTCTGGACTCTCGATTCTATTCCAATGGTCTGTGTGTCTGTTTGGCTGCCAATACCATGCCATTTTGATTATTGTCACTTTGTAATATAATTTGAATTCAGGCTGGAGGCACTAATCAATTTGCATGTGTTAAACTATTCCTGCAACTCTGGTATGAAGCCCACTTGATCGTGGTGTATAATATTTTTAATATGTTGTATTCAGTTTGCTAGTATCTTATTTAGGATTTTTACATCTGTCTTCATGAGAGATATTGGTTCATAGTTTTCTTTTTTGTGTGTTATCTTTACCAGATTTTGGTATCAAGGTAATATGGGCCTCATAAAATGAGTTGGGAAGTATTGTCTTCTCTTCAATTTTTTGTAAGAGTTTGAGGAGAATAGGTATTAAATCTTCTTTGACTGTTTGGCAGAATTCACTGATGAAGCTACCTAGTCCTGGACTTTTACTTTTTGGTAGGTTTTTGCTGGTATTTTCAATTTCCATAATGCTGATCAGTCTATTTAGATTTTCTAGTGCTTGATTCAGTCTAGAAAGGTTGTGTTTTTCTAAGGACTGATCCATTTCTTCTAAGTTATTAAATTTGGTGTTATATACTTTTTTGTAGTATTCTCGTATGATTCTTTGTATTTCTAAATCAGTCATAATTTCCTCTATTTCATCCCTGATTTTGTTTATTTGTGTCCTTTCTCTTTTTTCTGTAGTGAGTCTAGTGAGGGGTCTGTCAATTTTATTAAACTTCTCAAAAAACCAGCTTTTTGTTGCATTTATTTTTTCTATCATTTTTTTTGTTTTCAATTTCATTTATTTCTGCTCTAAGTCTGTTTGTTTCTTTCCTTCTGCTGACATTAGGCTTCATTTATTCTTTCTTTTCTAGATTTTTAAGATGAAGTGTTAGGTTGTTCATTTGGGCTCATTATTGTTTTTGGAGGTAGGCCTGTAATGATATAAACTTTCCTCTTATGACCATTTTTGCCATGTCCCAGAAGTTTTGATATGCTCTTCTATCATTATCATTTATTTCTATGTATCTCTCGATCTCTCTTTTTATTTCTTCTCTGATTCAGTTATTTTTCAATAGCACATTGTTTAATCTCCATGTATTTGTGATGTTTCTCATTTCTTTCTGCAGCCGATCTCTAGTTTCAAAGCATTATGATCAGAGAATATGGTTGGTATAATTTCAGTCCTCTTATATTTGATGAGGCTATCTCTGTGTCCCAGTATGTGGTCAATTCTTGAGAATGTTCCATGTGCAATAGAGAAGAATGTATTCACAGTTGTTTTGGAATGGAAGGCTCCATAAATGTCAATTATGTCTAGTTGGTCTAATGTGTCATTTAAGGATGTTATTTTCTTATTGATTTACTGTTTATCCCTTTACTTCTGTTAGTAATTGCTTTATATATTTCGGGGCTCCATGATTGGGAGCATAGATATTAATAAGTGTTATGTCGGTGCATGGTTCCCTTTATCATTATGAAGTGTCCCTCAATATCTTTCTTTACCTTTTTGATTTTGAAGTCTATTTCATCCGATATTAGTATTAGTACTCCCACTTTTCTCTGAGTGCCATTTGCTTGAAATATCATTTCCACTCTTTTACTTTGAGTCTATCTTTGTCTTTGGAGCTGAGATGTGTCTCCTGGAGGCAGCATATGGTTGGGTTTTATTTTTTGATCCATTCTGCAACTCTGTGCCTTTTTATTGGTGAGTTCAGTCCATTTACATTGAGAGTAATAATTGAAATATGAGGCCTTCTTATAGCCATTTTATCTTTTGCTTTCTGGTAGCTCAGCATTTCCATTGCTTCCTTGCCTTGTGTTTCTGTTTCCTTTATTTCAATTGGCTTTTGTGGGTTTTCTTTCTAGTCCTTCTTGTTTTATGTTATATACTTCAGTTCTGAATTTTTGGCATGTAGTTACCATTATGAATATTTAAAGATAGTTATATGTGTGTGTGTGTGTGTGTGTGTGTGTATATATATATATATTTATATATATTTATATATATATATAAAATCTCCATTCCATGCATTATCTCCATTCCCCTTTGTGAATTTGGATCTTTGAATACCCCTTTTCAGTCATTGTTATGTATGCTGAACATTCATTACTATCTTGTTATAACAATTCTCTTATTATTTAAGCTTACAATGCCCTGTTCTTAGTAAAGGTTGCATGCCTGCTTCTATTTTCCTGATAGTCACTTTATTCCTAATTATGTTCCTTTTTTTTTTTTTTTTTTTTGTAATTTTGTTTTAGGAGAACTGACCCCTTTCAGTATTTCCTGTAGTGCAGGCTTCGTAGTGGGGAATTCTCTCAATTTTTGTATATCTGGAAAACTCTTAATTTCTCCTTCATATCTAAAGGAGAGCTTAGCTGGATACATTATTCTAGGCTGGTAGTTCCTTTCACTTAATAGTTTAAATATCTGATTTCTTTCTGGCTTGTAAGGTTTCCACTGAGAAGTCCGAGAATAATGTAATGGGTTTGCCTTTATAAGTTAACGTTTTTTTCCTCCCTGGCTGCCTTGAAAATTCTGTCTTTGTTATTGATTTTTGATAATTTTACTATAATGTATCTTGGTGAAAGCCTTTTTGAGTTGAGATAATTGGGTGTTCTGTTGATTTCTTGAATTCCAAGCTCCAGCTCATTCCTTAGATTTGAGAAGTTCTCATCAATTATTTACCTGAAAATACTTTCTAGTCCCTGTTTCTTTTCCTCACCTTCGATAATGCTCATTATTCTTATGTTTCCTCTCCTGATGAAATAAGCTAGTTTTTGAATTTCTCTTTTATTATTTTTCATTCTTCGGTTTCTCTCTTCTTCTTTCTGATTTATTTCTAGTTTTCTGTCCTCGATATCACTGATCCTTTCTTCCATTTGGTCGACTCTATTTCCCAAGCTTACTATTTTATTTTTCAACTCTTGTAGTGTGTGTGTGTGTGTGTGTTTCATTCATTCATTCATTCATTCATTCATTCATTCATTTTGCTTCCAGAAGATCTATTCTGTTCTTTTTTTGATGGTTTCAATCTCCTGGCTCTGATCCTCTAGTTGTTTTTTCAATTCCCGAAATTGTTAATAACTCGTTTTGGAACTCAGTGAGATTTTTTTAGAAGTACCATCCTGAATTCTTTGAAATTTAAGTTGCATATTTCGATGTCTGTAAGCTTATTTTCTAGAGATTTTTCTCTTTCTTTCTGAGCTGTCTTGTCACTTTGATTGTTCATGGTGTTTAATGGATTATTTCTCCACCTGGGCATTAATGGAAATGTATTCTGCTTTTTTTCCAGAAATAATATTTATTATATAAAGGTCTCTCTTTAGCCTGTTGCAAAGCAGGCACTTGTCTTTTGTTTTCCAGTAGGTGGCATCTAAACCTCTTTGATCGCTGCTTTATATAAAGCTTTAAAAATGCCTTTTTCTTATGATAGATATTTAATCACACTTGCTACTCTCAGTTTCAGTACTTGTCAGTGTTAGCAACAGTTTTGGTAGCGTTTGCTCATATTCCCGTGGGGGTCCACAGTGTTCTGTCTCAGAGGGTATGGAGAGAGGGGCTCTCTGGGTTGAGGGTTGGGGGTAGCATCTCAACCTTGGTTTTGCAATTGCTTTTGGTAAAAATCAACTATTGTTTCTCTGCCATCCCCATTTCTCTACCTTCTGCCCATATGACTGGGCCCTGCCGCTGGCTTCATGGAACTCACAATTTTTCTAAGCAGGGCTGTTCAGGAAACTCACCGCTCCTTCTCTCTTTCCCCTCCTACTGCAGGAAGCTCTGGCAGCTATGAATGGCAGCTTCTTTATTTCTTCCAATTCAATGCCCGACATCTGGGATTCTGACCTGTGGTAGCTCTTATATGTAGATCCCATGCTCAGATGTGGTGTAAAGTATGGGTGTTTTTTGTTGTGTTTTATATGTTCAACTTATTGTTTCAAGGAGAGAGATCTGGGGACGTCTCTCACTCTACCATGTTTCCAAAGGTATATCTATATAGCTTTTTAAAAATAATTTCTTTCTAATCACTCCTATAGTATCTGATGCTATAGACATGTTATCAATATTATTTCTATAAGAATGTATATAAAATTTTTGTGTAATGAAAATAAGGTATTTTGCACACAAAAAGAAAGCAAAAAGAAACAAAGAGGTTATAAACCAGGAATAAATTTGGTTATCAATAAATGGGCAGGTGAAAATAGGTTTGAAATTTCTTTGAGAAAGTCTTCTTATATTTTTTTGCCTTCTGAGTTATATTAGAGATTTTTTATTTAAATTTAAAAGGAAAATTAAATACACAGAATAAAAAAAAAAACTAAAATTGAATAGAAATGCAAAACAATAAATATAGCTTTATATAAAATTGATAACCATGTGGAAGAAGGAAAAAAAATTTTTTCCCAGTATCTTCAACGTGGTACTTTAGAGATTCTTTGCCAGATGTTTCCTAAGGACAAGAAGATCTGTAAGATAATCTTGAAATTAGTTACTAGCTTAGTTGTTGATAGTGAAATTTGATCAATAATAACAAAACTATTTTTTCCAATAATTTATAAACAAGTAAGTAAGTTAATAAACAAGTAAGTAAGTTTTTTGGAATTAGGGTTTTCACTATGGAAAAAAATATATACTTTTCTGATATAGCACACCGTTCCACGTAAGGAGAATCTCTACCAAAATTTATTAACCTGAATATAATCATAAAGGAACAATCATATATACCTTAATTTAGATTTTAGATTCACTCTGCAAAGCAATAGCTTTGATTTTTTAAATACATTAATGCCATGAAATATAAAAATAGAAAATAAAAAGAGGGGACTATCTGGAATAAAGAAGACTGAAGAGTCTTGGCAAATAAGTGCAAAGAATGATCCTTGTTTGTATTCTGAATTAATTTTCAGAAATTTGAAACTTGGTATATATTAAGTAGTAAAAATGATATGGTTAAGTTTCCAGAGGTGATGTGACTATATTATGGTAGTGAAGGTAACTGTCTTTTATCTTTGGAGATATGCACTAAGTATTTAGAGGTGATGTGTAATGATGTATACAATTAGCTTTTATGTATTTTGGTGTGAGTGTGTGTGTGTGTGTGTGTGTGTGTGTGTGTGTGACTGTGGGAGGGAGGAGGGGTAGGCAAGAGGCAGGAAGACAAAGAAGAAATGGGAAGAAAGTGGATGGGAGAAAGTGAGAGAGAAAATACATAATTCGTGAATCTAGATGAAGGTCATATATTTAATTTTTTAAAATAAAAAGTTTGGGTAAATAATTCTTTATGGACTTTTTCATAATCAGTTTTATTCTAGCTTCATTAGTTCTATTAGAAATATTTATTAGTTTTTCATTAGGGATATTTCTACAAAAAGGAGTCTGGCAGTCATTACTAGACAAAGTAAAACAAAGAAACATGAAATTTTTCTTGGACATTCTAATATAAATGTTAGAGAAAAAATATAGAAAAAATTAAATAATTAAAACAGAGAGTTCTCATTTTTTAGAACTTGAATTTAATTGTAAAGAAAATTATTCCTGCGAATTACCTGTCACAGAATAAGTAAAAACTGAAACATCTGAGAATTAGGTTGAGGCTTAGTATCTTGATTTCTCCAGAAAATGACATGCAATCTTGTTTTTAACATAATAGAAAGAAAACAGAAAATAATTTGGAATAAGGCATTTCCAAAATTACAAATATTTTTGTGTTTAAATTGTCCCAAAAGAGAGACTAATGTATTCCTTAAAGAGAAAACCCCACTCTTCTAAGGAGATAGAATTAGAACAAATCTTTAATTCATTATTTATGTATTTCATAATTATTCACTATTTAAGCCAGAAGCAAAAGTAAACTTAAAAACAGTATCTGATATAGTACAGTTTACATTTTATAACATATCAACCTTAGCAGATACAAGAGTGAAATTGTTGAAATGGGAAAGTTGAGAATTGGTAGACATGGCAAACAAGGGAAGTTGAGTTGAGTCAGGAAAGTGCTTCCACTCAGTTGCAACTAAAATTGTTTTATAGCTGTGGATAGACTGTCAAACCTAGTATACACATCTAGTCTACTTGATCTGTTACAGTCTTCAGGAACATGTTTTTCTGGACTCTTGGAGAACTGGACAGAGACATATGGTGCAAAACCTTTCTTGATAGAATGAGGCTTAAGAGTTTTTATATAAGGGGTGGGAAGGGAGCATGACAAAACCTCTTTAACGTATTAACTTACATGAGAAAAAGTAACCTATGTTCTGAATGAAGGGTTAGAAAAGACTTTATAGGATTTCACAGCATTTTATGAGTGTGAAGTAAATGTTTTTATAATTTTCTTTTTTAATTTCAGGTCAATGCCATTAATTGAAAGGAGTAGTCTAATTCAAATAACTATGTTTCTTATGTTCCAACATAAATTCTTTATATGAGTGAGAGGAATACACATTATACACAAATGTAGTATATAATTCCATGATTAAGATTTTTCAATGAACCTGAAAGTGAGTAACAACATTCAACAATAAACTGCATTTTATATGTATCTTCTAATTCTCATAACAGATCTTACAACCCCATTTTCCTGTAATAGGTTAATGGATGCTTGCTACACTGAATATACATCCAGGTTTGCCTGGGACTATCGTAGTTTATTCCTGCCTCTCAGTGCCCCATCTTCTTAATACCCGCTTTCACTCTCATAATTGTCTGATTTGGGCAATGATTTATATGACAACATTACTTATATGTCCATGTACTCAATGCTGCTGCAACTTGAATTACATACTTAGAAAGAATGTTATCTTTTCCATACCAGCTGTTTGTGCAAATTATACTTATTACTGCAATCATATACTTTAAAAAACATATTAACTATAAATATTAATAAAGAGTTCTTATTTTAATGAAAATTGGGTTGAATAATTTGTAAGACAATAATAACTTGCTATTATTACTATCCAATAATTATGGGTAAAAACCATAAAATATATTTTTAATTTTGAAAATTGATATCTATGTTTATATCAGATAGGAATACCTATATTTTAATATTGTATTTTTTAAAAAATGTTTAAGATATGGGTATTTATTAGTCACTACTGGGCCATAATTTTTAAGTTAATTGTCTAATTTTTAGTCACTATATAATCAGAGTTCTGCTACATTAAAAATTAACTTTAACATATTTTTAAAGATTATTAAATATAATTTTGCTTTAAATTAATACAAATAACAATAAAGCCTGGAACTTTTACACTATTTTCATTCTTTAATAACAATGTACTCTTTCTCTCTTTTTTTTCCAATTAAAAACAAATTTTAACACAGTACCTTCTTAAAATTCTGTGTAAGTATTGAAAATCTCTAGGCTTGTTGTACACTTTCTTTTGCTAAGGTTTTATTTGGGATTTTTTTTTTTTGATGGCATAGCATTTTCATTCTGCTTGAATATACTCAGCTCTCTCTAGTTATCCTGTCTCAGTTTCTGAGCATAGAAAAAAATTGGCTCCTAGTTTCACATATCTTGATTTACAGGGAAGAGAAAAATATTCCCAGTCACATTGTATCTGTACCTCCTACTGTTCTTTAATAAATGTTATACTTCTGAAGGAGAAAAGGAAATCTGCTCTCCCATTAAATATATCAAATTAGAGTATTTTAGTTTATTTATGGGATAGATGCTGCCTATAATTGATATATTTCAGAACCAAATTATTTCTAGTAAATCTAAACTACTAGATTTTCCTTTATAAATTGTAAAAGATCTTAGAAGATAAAATTATTTTTTTCTAACAAAGCGAATTAGTGAATCCTTCTGTTATGTAACACTGTGTGAAATGGTTTAAAAGAACAAATAAATAACAAGACTTATCCACAGTTGTACTATGAATTATTCGGGAATGTGCTCAGCCACAAGTAAAAGAAAACTTAACCTTCATGACTTAACTAAATCGGATTTTATTTTCTTCACTTACAAGAAGTCAGAAAGAGGCAATTGCTGATGTTGGATCAGCTGTATAGTTGATGCCATAGAAGAAGCTCTTAAAACTTTTGATTCCATCTGAAGACTGTGACCCTCACTGTCTCCAGATGTACTTGTCATTCCAATCATCACATCCCATTTTAAGGCAATAAAAATAAATAGTTGACATGATAACCTCAGCTGTATCTCTACTTTTTTTCTAGGAAAGATAACTTTCCCTAGAACTTATTACAGAAGACATCTGTTTATATCCCTTTGCTAAAATTGTATCATACGTCAACCCTTAAATGTAGAGGGAAGTTGAAGAATTATGCATTTAACTTCCAGTTTCAAGAGTTGTGTCAAGAAACCAGCAAAAGCATTCTCAAAGACAGAAGGAAATGAGCAATTTAATAATATGTATGTAAACTATATCTATAGCTATGTGAAAATGGATGCTATAGGGAACTAATAACTATTTAAATTGTCAATGAAGTTTTATAATATGGAAATGGGTTATTGTTTTAAAACTGTTTCATAAAAACCATTGTTGATAACTATTGTGATTCTAAAATGGTGCATGTATACAAAATTTGTATGTCTCAAATTTTTCCTCCATTGGTTTACAATCTTTTTCAGCTCTAAAGTCAATGATTCTGTAACTGTGCTTGCTAAAGTTTTTGGGTTTTTTTTATTGCTTATCCTTCTTATGTCTAATTTCTCCCAACATTATCTTTATTGATTTACCAGACATTTATTCAACACCCATTATGTGTCAGGCACAGTTCTAAGCATTGACTTCATATTTATTTGCCATTCTATCCATTTTATTTATAGTCAATGAATATTTGGATAATATTATAATAGTACATACCTAACATAATAAAAGTCATAAGTGATGAGTGTTGAAATGGAGATGATACAGAGAGAATTTAGCAGTAAATAAGATGGCATGATAATGGAAGGGAAGAAATGAGGTGGAGAAACTAAAAGCTCCCTCAGTGTGGAGAGATATATCTTGGAATATCGATCAAGTTTATTTTTGTGCTCTCCTACCCCATTTTTCATCCCACTTAGACTTCAGGGATTTTCCTGTCCTCTAGTCTCAAAAATATTCAATGAAATTATTTCCTTTTCAAAACTTAATACATCATTCAATTGTATATGAGGTTCTTAGCTAATGGAGCCAAAACTTTTATAGTTTTTCTATGTATACAAAAAAATGTGGAATCAGAAAGCAGTGAAATTGATTTAGAACAGCCATTTGATCTAAATGAAAAATAATGCTTCACATAATGATATGTAATTGAACTTTCTGCAACTGCATGTGTTAAACTATCTTCTTAAAATGACTACAAACTTATAAAGTAGATGGTGATGTTTTTTAGGAAGATTTGTGACATCTAGTTTTCATGAATAAATATCATGTACGCTCATATAGAATGGTAAATGTCAAAATATCAGTAAAGGCAACTTATATGTCCATCATCAAGCTTCTTGAATATTATAATCTGGTATTTAAATCTACATTAAATATGACTTTCTCATTTTCGAGGTAATTGGTATCAAAAGATATCATTGCAAAATAAAAGTGTTTTCAAATAACAACAAATAAATAGTAGATTCACTCTACATAAAACTAGGAAATCATTATAGCAAGAACATTCAGACAACTCTCTATTTATTGCAATTATTTCACGTATATTTACCATGTTTTCTATTGACAATGCCAACTGATTTGCATAGAAGCATTAGCTGGCCAGCCATGACATGTTATAAGTGGCTGGTACTCCCAATAACCAGGCAAGAAGCCCTCCCGTCACCACCTAAAGTTGGAAACAGCTGTCTCTAGCCATTTGTATCTGAGATGATTCATTTTTCAGCAAGTGTTCTTCATGCTGAATTCGAAAAGTAATTATCAGTATCTGTGCTTGAAGAGATTCAGAAAATAGAGATAGCTATTTGCTGGCCATCTTTCAAATTTGAACATACGTGAAAGTAAGAATTCTTTTATTGTGTATAGCCTCACTAACTAATGGATGATGGTAGAAGAGAAAAATTTATTTGAAAAAATATTAGTAAAAATAATAAAATCTTAAGAAATACTGTTAGGACAATAGTTCAAAATTATTGCTTAAATCCACATATATGTTTACCTTAATTATACCTGGTTAAAAACTGTTAAATCTTCCCTTATACTTATCTTTATTACTTTTTTTTTTCTGGATAGGTAGTTAAAATAGAATTAATATTTTTCCTAAAGGAATTGAAGTAAAAAGCACATATATATATATTTTTTTCAAAAAGCAAAGAATAAAATTAAATTATGAGGTCAGAAGAAACAGTATTTAATATTTTCATTGGGCTGCAATAATTAGCAGCTATGCTTCAGGCTCTCAGAATGACATAAAGGATTATCATAGGTATTGATAATTCAGGGCTGTGGCTTGACGTTTAAGGAGAGACACAGACAGAGTGGGTTGCTCAGGAGAGCCTGCTTTCAGCTTATCTAATGTGGGGACTGTTTTCTTTACCTTTATAATAGTGACTGACAGTTTATGCCCTAAATAAATATATTTTTTTAATGGAATTGAATTGAACTTTAAAAAGAAATATGTGATTTCATTTATGTGTGGCTGCAACAGTTATAGACCAGGCAGAGAAGTAGAAACTGCATTAGGAATTCAATGGAGGGGACTTTACATAGGAAACTGGGTAATAAGGTGTTGGAGGACTGAAAGGGCAAATGAGACCCCTGTGTAAACCCAGATATAATAATTCTCTTCTAGGGAATAATAGCCCTCCTAAAGCCTGGGAGCAACAAGGAGGAGGTAGGAGTTAGCAGAACATAAAGTTTAGATAAAGGACCCCACAAGGCTTGGTAACACTGGCTCTCTCTAATCTCCACGATCATGGTAGTAGTGTTAAATGATATATTCATAAACTAAAGGTGTTTAAATGCCTCTCAGTACCTGGTCTGAGTATGTACTGCTTGTTTTTATTTTATTATCATTATCGTGACCATCATGAAGACCACACAGTACAATGAGCAGTGCCTGGTAGGTAGTAAAATCCCACTCAATATTAATATTTTAAACCTCCATAGAATGAAGTATAGAATATGAAAATACACTATAAAACAACATGCAATGCTGTTTACTATTAATGTATTATAAATCTCCATTGCATTAATTTAGGATGATAGCGCATGTCCTATAAGAGAATTTAAAGTCAAACACTGTTTCTACCTTTAGTTATTAGATTATGTCATTTTAACTTTTCTAATATGAATAATGTTTCAGTATGATCCCTAGAACATATAATCTAAAAACTGAACCTCTGTTGAATGTAAACGTATGTTCTCCCCTTCTGTGCTTTTCAACAAGTTTATTGGTACATGTTATGTTTCTGTCTTTTACAAGGATAATCAATCTTAGATTTTTCAGTGTGTCTATTTCCCACATTACGGACTTCTGTAGCAATAAACTCACACTTTATATCGATATAAAATCCACTTACACTGTGAAAAAGGGGCTGTTGAGAAGAAAATCATACAAACGGGTATATGTCTTCTCTGCACAGATGGTGTTTTCATTTCATTGAGTTAGCTCTTGTCAGCACTACAACACATGCATTTTTAGTTATGGTATAAGATAAACCTGCTCACTTCTTTAGAGTAGAATATCACTTTTTTTGTTCTTTAATTAAATGGTTAAAAATGCACTCTTATAGTCTAACTGCTATAAGGCAAAACCCAGAATTTATCAATGTTAATGCAGTAATATATTTTCATAGATAGGCAGCAATAGTGAAACCATTTATGTATTGTCAGCCAATAATGGAGCTAAACTAAAAGCAAATTAGTTCTGACATAAATTCAGTAGTTATAAATACACTTTGAAGCAGTGTCCCTTTTGTGTTTGTCACTTATTAGTGGAGCTCTTTCTTAAACACTTTTTTTTCAGGCCAATTATCTAGAAAGCTCAAATTTTGTTAATTTTTTAAAAGTCTAAAATAGTAGGGTGTTTTCTATTTCTGTAAAGAAATAGGCACTAAAATTCACTTTAAAAATTATTTTAAAGTAGTGATAAATAACATGTTTATTTTATATTTGTAAGGCAATCATTTAATAAGTATCTTAACTGTATTAATTATTTTAATTCTCAAACTAAACCTCTGAGGTAGGTACTAGAATTAGCTTTATTTCATATAAATGCAAATGAAGAACTGTATTTGCAGTCCTGCAACTGTCCACTAGCTCAGTGATTGACTGGAAGGAATCACGTGGCTCTTCATAAAATCGTACTCATGGCTACGATTTATTACAGGAAATAATACAGTGCAAAAGAGACCAGGCGACGATGTGCATATACATAGGCTGAGGCTAGAGAAGTCAAAAGGGAACTTTCCTATATTCCTCTGTAGCAACTGCATTAACACACCTTTCTCCCCAGCTGCAAACTGCAGCGATGTGTGAGTTAGATGTCTTTGTCCAGGAGAATCCACTTAAATCTGGGAGTCAAAGACCAGTGGTGGTGCAAATCCCCGAAACAGGCAGTAAGTGCATACAATGCACTTTCATATTCTGCTTTAAACATGCTAACAACATGATTCATCTTGTTCCACAGCTCTGCGTATGTAAAAAACCATAATTATCATGTAATTATTAGACTATTCCAGTAGTTTAGTTTTATTGTTTGACTAAGTATCATCACAATGGTAACAGAGATGATAAGGACTGAAAGAAACAGATGTGTTGTGCTAATTATTTTCTCTCAAGGGCACAGAGTGGTTGAGTAACTTACCTAAAGTTTATAGCTAATAAATTTCAGAGTCATGTTCAAATTCAAATACGATGGCTTCAGAGCCAACACTCTTAATCACTAACTATTGGTTCCCTTCTAATACCTCATGCCATAAATTAGAAAGCATATGTTCCAGGATTTCTCAAAGGTTTAGTGATGTCATCATGGACCTAAGCAGTTTCCCTTTTTCTATTCCACCACTCAGTGTGCCAGTGACTATTTTGTCATGGTCACAAGAGGGTTGTGGCTGCTCTAAAATCATGGCCTCATTCAATAACACCTGTGTATCTGACTGCCTTAATATCAGAGTTAAAAACAAATAGCTTACCCCAAAAATTCACTGACATGTTTTCTTTTGCATTTCACTTAAAAAATCTGGGTCACTTTAATCATATATATAATGTAAGACTCTACGATTCTTACATGAGGATATATATATATATATATTACATATATAATATATATTATATATTTTTATATTATGTATTCATATTTTTACATTATATGTCTATATCTTTATATAATATATATTCTTAATTATATATTTTTAGAAACAAGCAAATGTTTTTAAAATTTATGCCTTCAGAGATTTATATATCTACCTATCTATTTGAGCCCCATACTTAATTATCTAATAGACACCTCTAATTTAACATGTTTAAAGTATCTCTCATGTAAGACCTTCTTTCTCAAAACAGTTCTTCTTTACGACTTATGTTTCTCAATGAATGTAATCAAATAGTTTTGTAAATCAAAACTCTAAAATCCCCCTTCGAAATTTCCATTATGTTCATCCCATAAATTCAATTGTCGAATTAGTTATTCAAATCAATTTTACCTTCTAAATATTTCATGATCCTAAATATTTTATGAATCTGCTCACCATTGATCATTTACAGAAACAAAAGCTTATTTTTATAGACCATCATCTCCTCCAATAGGTCTAATAATATATCAAAGTGTATAATATTAATTACATTACCATGTGTATATGATCTGCCTACAATTTCAGACTCTCATCTTCTACTACTCTCTATGTTTAAGCCATGCTGACTTTCTAATATTTCTTCGAATATTTCATTAACTAAGCCACACCGATCTTCTGTGTCTCTATTTTCTTTGGCCTAGAAAGCTTTTCTTCCATGAATTCTCTATATAATTATTTCTAAATATCGTTATTTAAATTTCAGCAATATGACTATGAATAGAGTTCTCAAATCACCCTGCACACTTACTTCGTAGTATTTATAATATAGTTTAATGATATATTTGTGTGGTACTTTGAATAATTCCTTTCTATTGAGGAAGACTGTGTGCTCCATTGGGTCAGAGATCATGGTACTTTGAATAATTCCTTTCTATTGAGGAAGACTGTGTGCTCCATTGGGTCAGAGATAGTGTCTATGTTGCTTTCAATCCCATTAATAAGAACTATCATAGTAAGAAAGAGTCATCTGAATTCCATAGAAACAGTGTTTCAGTGTAAGGGAGCTACTAGGGAAAACTTTTAGAGAAGAGATGTTAGACGCATAGAATAAAATAAATATTTCCTAATTTCATTAATGATAAAAAAAATTGCAGTTAAACATAAGAATTTTCTAAAGACTGTGATTAATTACCTAATAGTAAATTGATTTCTGTTTATAAGCTCCCTCTGCCTAAATGTGCAAATAAATTGCTGCATAAAGGTCTAGAGAAATAAATTAAACTTTTACCTAAAAGAAGGAGAATTTGCAGGATCCAGAATCCTTTCCACCACTGTATGGCTGAATTGTGTCCTCTCAAATTTATATGCTAAAGCCCTAACTCCCAGGACCTCAGAATGTGACTATATTTAGAGATAGGACTTTTAAACATATGATTAAGTTAAAACAAGGCCATTAGTGTGGGCCTTAATCCAAACTAACTAGTATTTTTATGAAAACAGGAAATTTGGAGGGGGAAAAAATGGTGTAGATGGAGGCTCTGTTAATTACTCTGGCAAACAAATCAAAATTGTGACAGAAACAAGGAGCAGCAGCAAGAAAAAATGGCCTGGGATCTAAATGAACAAGCCACACAACTAGGGAGAAATCCAAGAAAGCACCTTGCAATGGCAGAAGGTAGGACAGGGTGAGGATGCTGGGCTACCTGGTCACAGGCGGCTGAGTGAGATGGAGGCAGCAGCCCTGGCAGCAGCAGAAGCCTCTTAAAGGGGCCCAACTGCGAGTGGATTTTCGCAGTGATAGACCTCCTTGCTCTGAGAACCAGGGCCAACTCAGCTGCATGCAGCGGTTACCAAGGACTTACAGGGAAACATTGTCGGAGTGAGGGTCCAAGCAAGACTTGCTTTGTACACTAGTGCCGGTGGTATCCATTGCTTCCTGTTGAGCCCATCCCTCTACCAGTGCAGGGCACAGGGCAGCCATAGCCATGACGTGATCAAACTAGATAACAGAGATTGTTCCACCCAGATGATTCCCTGAAACTCCACCTCCCCCCACTTGCGGCCCCACCCAAACCACATCCAGGTTTATCTCAGGGAGTCAGGTGCTCCTTGCTGAGCAGCTTCTAGACTCACACTGGAGAAAGCTGGTCTTGGTTTCTGGTGTGGCCTTTTGAGGCGACTATAAACACAGCATCTGTGGATTGCTTGTTGAATCTTAACAGGTGGCCCCGGAGGGGTAGAGGCTTGGGCTAAATTTGGCCTGCAGCTGAATCCCTCTCAGGACTGTGCCACTGGAGACCTATTTCACAAATTCACACTAAGACCAGGATACTTAAGACCTTTGCTTAGTACATAGAAACAGACACAGAAAGGCACCCAAAATGGAAAGACAAAGAAGTAGAAACCATATGAGAAAACAGAACAGAGAGCCAGATATAATGGAGTCAAATAATCTAACAGATGCAGAGTTCAAAACACTGGTTGTAAAGATGCTCAATGTACTTTTGGGAAATACATGTAGACAAATTCAGTGAGAACTTCAACAAAGAGATAAAAAAAAAAAACATAAAAAAAGAAATAAAAATTACAAAAGGTAACCAGTCTAAAATGAAGAACACATTATCTGAGATGAGAAATATATTAAATGAAATAAACAAAGTGAATAAAGAAAAGGATCAAATGTCCTATCTAGAGGATGGGAAAGCCAAAGACTCTCAATCAGAATGGCAAGAGATAAGAGGCCAAGACTATGAAAATAATTTAAGGAACATATGAGACACTATTAAGAGTCCAAATATCTATATGATCAGTGTAACTGAAGAAAATCAAGATGTTGAACAGTTGTTTGAAGAAATAATGATGGAAAACTTCCCTAATCTTGTGAAGGAAATGGAGATAAAACCTCAGAAAGCTCAGAGAATTCCAAAAATCAGGGATCCAAAGAGGCCCCACCAAGACACATTATAATTAAAATGCCAAAGGTTAAATAAAAAGAAATAATATTAAAAGCAGCAAGAGAAAAACAGATAATTGCCTATAAAAGAACACCCATAAGGCTGGTAGTTGATTTCTCAAAAGAAACTATGCAAAATAGAAGGGCTTGGCACAAAATATTTGACAGGATGAAGACCCATGATCTATAACCAAGAATAATTTATCCAACAAAGCTGTCATTTAGAGTTGAAGGACAGATAAAGAGCTTTCCAGATAAAAAATAAGCTAAAGGAATTTATTAGCACAAAGCCAGTATTACAGGAAATGTTGGAGGGACTTCTTTAAGAAGAAAAATCACACATCAAAAACAGGAATAAAGAATGGTAACAACTACATTCCTAACAATAAGTACCTCAACTGAAAAATAATTTAGTGCTTTAACAAAAAAGATAGAGTGGCTGAAAGGATAAGAAAATAAGAGCCCTACACATGAAAAGGAAGGGGATAGAAAAAGATATTGCTTTGATTGACCTAGAAGATATTTAAGTCAGACAGAGAAAGATAAACACTATATGATTTCACTTTTATGCAGAATCTAAGGAATAAAAAGAACAATCTAATCAAAAACAAACTCACAAATGCAGTGGGCATTTGGTGACAGAGGGTAGGGATGTTTGGGATCTGGGGGAATGGGATGAAAAGATAAAGAAGTACAAATTAGTAGCCGATGGATGGTCATGGGAATGAGAAGCATGACATAGGAATGCAGTTAGCATTAATACGTTGGCTAGGTGGAGGGTCAGGGGAGGGAGGGAACAATTGGGAAGATCCTTTTACGAACCATATAGAAGTCTAACCAATGTACTATATACTTGAAACTAATTAAAATAAATTAAAAAAATAAAAAATAAAAATAAAAAAAGTGGAAATCTGGACACACAAAGAGACACCAGGAAAAATTTATGTGAGGACACAGTGACAATATGGTCATCTGCAAGCCAAGAAGAGAGGCTTTGGAAGAAACCATATCTGCTGAAACCTTGAGCTGGGATGTCTAGCTTCCCAAACTGTGAGAAAATAAATTTCTGTGGTTTAAATACCATCTGTAGTATTTTTTATGGCAGCCCTAGTAAGTTAATACAACCACCATATCACAGATTAATTTTGAGAATTACCCCTGCCTCTTCTCAGCCTTCGTATTAAAATGGGCAGTCAAATTAATAAGGTTTATCAAGTTTATTCAAGACCAAGAATGTGTTTTTCTCAAACCATCTCTAGCTCCTAAAACTAGAATCAAAACAGATGTTTTGCAATGAGATTTGTATTCTTTAATAAAATATTCAATTAAATGTTAAATTTTTTTAAAGACAGTAGTCTGACTTGATGGTATATTTTTGTATTTTTGCAGAAAAGCCTTTAGATTAGAAATATGGAAATACATATTCTCAGGAGCAATACCAATTGGTTATTAAAAATTCAAGAAAAAATACACCTTTACATCTTATTTATTACCTTTATGATGTTACAAAAAATAACTACTTTATAGAAGTCATTTTCAACTTTCTGTATTTCGTTGCTGTATAAATAAATCTTTGCCATGATATCTTTACAGTATCTTGAGAAAATATGAAAGTTAGTTGTCAACAGTTTACACATCAACCAAGACAATAAACCAATTATATAACTTATTTAATTATTTCATTATTAATCCAACTACTATAATTAAACTGAGAAGTAGCTTTTAATGAATTTTATAATATCATAATTTTGAAATAATTATCATTACATTGCATTTAGTAATTGATATACTTTAAATAAAAAAAATAACAACCCTTTTCTAAGTAGAGAAACAAGTCTACAAAGAAGAAGAAATAATTGGACTTTCACAATTCATGAAAATATCCCTGAGGACTACAAATGTCTGACTTCCATTTGATTTCTTCAATTGCCTTTCTCCTTAAGGATATTCAACAAAGTCTGCTGCAAACATTGCTATTTCAGGGTCATTCAGTTCATATTTCTAAATAAGAAACAGTTTCAACAAATTGAATCTTACACGTTGAAAACAAAAAAGAGAAGAAAAAATTAAGGAAAATATCTTCATGTGGCATTTCATGTGTAAACTAAGATACACTCTGGATGACTAAACTAAAATAGATACAAAAAATTGGAATTTACTATATTATTTTAATATGTCATTGCTTACTGTATTAGTTTTCTGAGCTGCCATAACAAAATACCGCAGATTGCCTGTCTTCAACAAGAGAAATCTATTGTCTCTCAGTTCTGGAGGACAGAAGTTCAAGATCAAGATGTTGGCACAATTGGTTCCTTCTGAGGGATGTGAGGGAAGAATCTGCTACAAGCCTCTGTCCTTGGCTTGTTAATGGCTGTCTTCTCCCTATTTCTCTTCACATCATCTTCCCCTCTATTCAGTCTGTGTCTAAATTTCCCCTATTTATAAGAGTGCCAGTTTATTGGATCTCCTTACGTTATAGATGGTTGTCTTTTCCCTGTGTCTCTTCACATTGTCTTCATTCTATTCATATCTATTTTTCAAATTGTCCCTATTTATAAAGACACTGGTCATATTAGATTAAGGCCCATCCTAATAACCTCATTTTAACTTGACTTCCTCTGTAAAGACTCTAGCTCCACATAACATCACATTGTGAGATACTGGGTGTTAGAACTTTAACACATAAATTGGAGGGTGGGAGGGGACATAGTTCAACCAATAACACTTACTCTGACATTAAAATTTTAAAATGACTTCCTTAGAAAAATGGACCACTTTTAAATTTAAAATTATGAATTAAGAGTTTATCATATGTTCAGTCACATTTTAGAGAGTATATAAATGTAGGACTAGGTGAGAAACATCCACTAATTTCAAAGAGTTTAAAAAACGCTTTTAAAAATGAAAAGCCCTTAGAACATCATTTAACAATAGACAGTATATAAAGATCTATACACAATGAGTAATATAGACATTTTGACTCTTAGTTGTACATACTAGCTCCTTTAAGCAATAACAATTGGCAAATCCAGTAATATCTCTGTTAGGTTATTCTTGTTTTCATTTCAATACATTTCTACAGATCCTTTCTTTCCATATGCTATATTATCTAGTTGCTTATGTTTTAATTCAGGTTTTAGGTCTATTTTTCCTGTTTTCTGTTTTGTCATGGATTTATTCACGCAGTCATTCAAAACTGACCAAAAATCCACAATGTTCTAAGTGATGTGCTGGGCCTAGGAAGGCATCAATGAATGACATAGCTCTCTATTCTTAAGAGGTTCAAGTTTAACTGATAAGAAAGAGAAGCAGACTACTGATGATAATATTTAACTTAAGTACTAAATAGGAAGCATAGTCTCAGGAAAAACAAATCCTGCTTGAAGACTTTGAGAAAGGTTTCATTGAAACTGAATCTAAAAGGAGAGTGGAGATTTCATTTGGCAGAGTACAAATGTGATGCGGAAACGTGTGTGGCATCTGGGTAGATGATACGAGTTAGACTTAGACTGAAATGGAGAAATAGAATAGTCCAGTTGGAGAAAAGAGTATGCAAGAATGGCCTGGTGTGACCGGGGAGCAGAAAGGAATTAGGCTTGGAAGGAGAATAGAACTCAGGTGGGAAACTGCGACATGAAACGGGGGAGACAGAGAGTAGCCAGATCTTTATGACCCTTGTAAGTACTTGGACTCCAAATCTTAACTTCACCCAATTTCAGAAGGTATGGCCTACAAAATGTGGGTTGCATCAAAGTATTTTTAATTTTATTAGATTTCTATAGGATTAAAAACTACCTGAAACAAGAGGGGTGAAAAATATTTTTTTTCAAAGGCCTTCACTTTTTTTTCTGGTTTGTCTTGGGATTTTAATTAATGTACTAATTGAAACTGTTATTGTGTTCCTATATTTTGTTCTTAAAAAGAGAAAAATGTTTTATTAAATCTATATATTTTACATTTATGAAAAATAACTTAAATCAACACAAAAGTTGTAAAACCATGTATAAAAGCTAAATAAAAAATTTATATCATATTTTTCACTCTCACATTATTGATCTGAAATGATTGGGCAATTGTGTTTGTTCTAGATTTCCAAATGTCTAATCATAATATATTTTTGGTAGAACATGTACTGTCTGTTGACTTATTTTATTTTTTTGCATACTTAAATATTAAATTAATAGTTCAATTTCTATGGCATAAATTTGCTAGGAAAAAAAAGGAATTCTGCTTGCATTAAACACCCACAAACCTTTTGGTTTAATTACACAACTAGCACAGTGGGGCCACTATGAATGAATCACTCCATGGGAAAGGAGAACAGATTTGCCCATGTAAATGTTGACTTAAATATAATGGCTTAAATATAATGTTCCATTGTAATCACCTATAGTCTTAAAAATGTCTCCTAAAAGGTCTATATTAAGTAATATGAATCTATCCAACAAATATTTATTGAACAATTTGTATGTAGCAATGTTACCAGACTCTGAGGGCACAAACACAATTAAGATAAGGATGCTGTCTTCTAAAAGGATTTTAAAATATACTAGGGAAGATAGGCACACAGATATATTATTACGAAACAATGAGTTAAGGTCATAATAATCCCATTCATTCATATTATTTTATAAATTATTGTCTATTTCTTTTTCTTTACCTTGCAGCCTTCCTTCTGTCAAGTCCTCTCTCTATATATTTTTGTTTAACTTTTTTTTTCCCCCAGCAGTATAGCTAGGCACAGTGTACTTAAAAACAGGAAGAATGGCATCTCTGTATAATGAAAATGGAGTAAAGATACTAGAATGGTTGGGTACAGCAAATAATTCTTTAAGGCTAAACATTATAAAATGCATGCTAGAGACATCAAGGGAGGAACCCTTCTCTATTAGTACACATGTACTTCTTTTGGTACCACCTTTTCTCAGTGACCATCATCTCTAATGATTACAGAACATGAGGTGTCATCTGAGATATCAAGGCTTTAATAGGTAAAAACTGCAGTGATAGACATGACTGTTGCAGTCCTGGTCTATGTGACCTGACTCCTTTCCATCCCTGCTCACTCACCAACGTTGGCAAAACACTGAGTTCTTCTTCCAACTTCCAAAGAAATAAAATCCAAATAAATAAAATTCTAAAGAAATAAAACGAAAGCTATCCAAAGTCTATGGGCTCACATAGAGAAATAACACTGAGCAGGATACAACTCTGGGTAAATTCCCATTAAACATCTTTCTTCCTGGTCTCTTTTCAAGTTCTTCTAGCCACAGAGTTTGTTTTCTCCAACACCTATCCCTACAAAAAGGTTCAGTTCCTTCTTCTCTCCCTTTCCTATTTTAAAATTAGTTTTATTCCCAGAATATTATTAAAAAAATAAAACAAAACAAAAAGAGTACATTGACATAGTAAAAATGTAAACAGATAAGATGCTATTGTATTGGTAACTGTAGTATCCAAAGAAAAATTAATTCACCATCTACCCCAGATCCTTAGTGAAGCAATTATCATAAACACATTGTATATTACTTCTAAAGTGGCCAAACATAAACAACCATTTATATAAACACATGATTTATTAATATGTAAATAGGATTTTAGGGTGTACATCGTCCTGTACTCTTTAAATTCTAAATCTAGACACATTCAAGAGTTCTTATATTAATTTAAATAAATGTTTTATTTATTTTAATAGTTTCTCAGTGTTTAATTTTTAAATTTCAGTTAATTTAATTAATTTGGTGAATAGTTAGAACATTTATTTACTTACTACTTCTGCATGAAACTTGAGTGACTGATTCTCAACTGGCTTATATTTATGAAAAACTTATAATGTCAATGCTCTTCTAAAATTAATCACAATATTTGCTAAATAATTTCTTCCATATTAAAAATGCATCTTTAATTTTGATGAGGAGAGATTATGAACATCGTTTTCTGAATCAAAATGACAATAACCTAAAAACTCGAAACTCAGTGTTTTTTATCTGTATCAAAATCAACCTCATATTTACCTTTTAGTGGCCTATAGTTCATGTGTACAGTTAAATTCTGTGACTCTGTTCCTAATATCACCTTAAATAGATTTCAGCCTTTCTTCTCATCATTCATTCATCACATGACTTATTTCAAACTCCTAATACAAATGATAGTATGTTATTTTTATATTCTTTCTCTACACCAACCAACGCCAGGCAAGATCTACTACATATGGTTTCAAATTAAGAGAATATTTGTAAACTGAAGTATGGTGTTTCAAAAAAAAGCTCATGGATTACTGATAGACTTAAAAACATGGGAAAAAATCAAAGCAAACTTATGAAATTGTGCTCTTTAGATTCCAGACAAAAATTATTAATAATGTAAAAATGTTTAAAAATATTTAAAGTATTCAAATATAGCCAGACCAAACATCTTTCTGTGTACTCACTTCTCTATTAGAATGCCATTTCTCACCTTGTCATGTGGTTTCTCTTTCTTAACGGAGTATGGGGTCCACTTTATTTCCTTTGTTTACTCTCTCAAGTTTAGTTAGGTACCATTTGTTTTCTTGTCCTACCACCCCACTCATACCTCTATGTTGTACTTAATCTATTGTATTTTAATGACTGATGCTCCTATCTGTCTCCGACATTAGACTATTTAGGATATGAGTTCATCGTGCACATTTGTATAAGTTATTTGGCATTCAATATATGTTTATGTATTAAATTAAGTAGAAAAAAGTTAAAATTTGTTCTGTGTGAACTAAGGCAGTTAAGCTGATATAAGATGCAAACAATTCTTATTGTTTTGATTTAATATAAGAAAACACTTGTAGCAATTGTAGCTAATGATAGAATAGACTACTTTGGAGAATGAGTTTTAAAATATCCCATGTATGAATAAATATGAGTAAGTAGTAGAGAGAATTCATCATCAAACAGAAGTTTGACATGGATGCTTTTTATCTCTCAGAGGGTCATTATTCAAATTTGCTAAAACCAATTTATGATTATATAATGCTTTCAAATAAATTATCTTATAGTACAAACAAGTTATCATTTAGATTGAGAGTGAATTAGCTCCATTTCCTTGACAAGGCAGCTGAGGCTTCGTTAGTTAAAAGCTGTATTGAAGCTTAAAAAATTATCCAAAGAAAATGATACTGAAATGAATATTACTCAGTTCAAAGGATAGTATCTTGTTAGGCCACAGTCATTCAAATGAAAGAATATAGGGATGACTATTCATGGGTGGTAGGTCATTCAAAGTCCTTGCAACACAGAACAGCTCTCTTGGCACCAGAATGAACATGCTGAGTCCTCACAGGGACAGATGGATTTGATGACAGCAATACTGCATAAAAGCTTTTATTAATAGCCTTTATTTTTAGCCTAGCATATGCTATTCTTGTATAAATGTTTAATCGTTTTGGAAACTTACTAAGTATTTTATCTCTTATAATATCCTGTTGGAAAAAATTCCAGTTTAATTATATATTTCTCTATAAAATATTACAATAGTATGGTGACCTCTGAGTGTCCCAGATGAAAGAGAGCTAGTTTATATGTCAGACGGAGTTTTCCTAATCCTATTGTAGAAATCATGTCTTATAATAGAAGATGAGGCAGTAGAATAGAAATTAAATCTGTAAATTTATCAATGGAATAAACATAAAATTGCATTACATGTAACCATATACATATTAAAAATGTACTTTCAACACCTGGTGCATTTCCTTTCAGCAAGCCTAATAAATTGGTAAAGTCACCTAAATTTCAGCTTATTATTTATAATCATGACACTGATGGCAGCATGACATGGTGACCCTTCCTAACTGTTTATAATACTTCATGGTACATGATGTAAAAATTCCAGATCATGGAGAATATAATAATTATCAAATATAAATCAAAATGAGGTTTAAACAACTACAGATAACTAATTATTCCAGACTTTGTATCTTATCTAAGCTTTTATTTATCCTCTTTGAAATGCCTCTTTGATTGTTTTCCCAAGCAAGTTAAATTGCAGAATGACCCAGATGTTATTTTTAAATACATCAAAAGAGAATATTATCCAGTGAGCCAGATTCTAATTCTAGTTCTTCCACTAATTAACACTATAATTTTATATAAATCCCCTTTGCTCTTTTATATAATTTAGGGGTTGAAATAGATGATTCTGCTGCTTTCCATCTTTAAAAATTCTGCAAACATATGAGTCTAACCATAATTGCCTCTATTAATATCCAGGAAAAAAATGTACATTTTAAATATCATTAACAATGCTGTTTATAAAGTTCAAAATGTAGGCAAGCAAAAGTTTCATTTTATAAATTACAGATCTCTCCAAAAAAGTTTTAAATAATTTTTATGAAAGTATTACTTTTATGCACAAAATGTACAAATGTTAATTGTACAGCTTGGTGATTATTTACAAAGATTAAAAAAGTATCCTCTGCATAACAATTCTCTAGATAAAGAAATAGAGCTTTACCACTGCCAGAGATTCCTCCCTTGTGCTAAATTATAGTTATTTATCCCCATAATAGGTTAAAGAATAAATTAACAGATTTTAAAATGTAGAAGAAGAAAGGGCAATATAAAAATCTCTTGTACTAAAATGTTAAATATTAGAATAAATTAATAATCACAATGTTGTTGAATTAGAGTTTAGATGTGCGTGCTTTGTATTGTTAGTGTCATGAAATCAGATCAGTTGCTGATATTAAGGTACCTTTATATTAACAGTATTTATATCAACTATAAAATAAATAAATTAAATAAACAACAAGGAAGATAGAGAGGAAGAAACAATATTTGAAATATAATAAAAATTTAAAAACAAAAGCAAAACTATTGCAGTTTTGAGGATTTGTGCATTGAAGTAAAAAGCAGGGAAATGTTTTTGTCCACTGGGGCTGTTATAACAAAAATCCACACACCGTGTTATATATAGACAGCAGAAATTTATTTCTCACAATTCTAGAAGCCGGGATTCAGAGCTTAGGGGCTAGCATGATTGAGAGAGGGCCTCCAGGTTGAAAACTTCTCAAATTTGACATGGTGGAAGAAGCTAGAGAGTTCTCTGGTCTCTTTGATAAGAACACTAATTCATTCATGAGAGCTCCATCCTCACGACCTAGTCATCTCCCAAAGGCCCCGCCTCCTAATACCAAAACATTGGGCATTAGGACTTCAAAATATAAATTTTGGGAGGACACAATCATTCAGCCTATTACAAGAAATATGCCTTATAGAACTTGAATAACTTCCGGGCTAAGGCTATCAACACCTTAAGAGCCGTATCAAGTTGTATGTGTATGTAAGTGTATGTGTCTATCAAATTGTATGTGTATGCATATACCAATTATATGTGTGTCTGTATTTGTATATGTATGTGCAAAGGCATACTTCATTTTATTACCCTTCACCTTATTGTACTTCACAGATGTTGTGTCTTTTACAGATTGAAGGCAAGACCCTCCACAAGCAAAAAGATTACAACCAGATTTATTGTGGTGGTCTGGAACCAAACCCTCAATATCTCTGAGATATGCCTATATTATCTAAGGGAGAAAGTGATTAACAATAAGTATAAAAGAAGAGTTTATAAAATTACTTTCAATATTTCCTTCATACAATTACAATGTTGTGGGTCAATATAAACCAAGCAAAACTCTCATTTAGTTTCTTATGTAGTCTGTATGAAGAGAATGTGCTGGGCCAGTCAAGTGATCTGCTTGATTATATATCTTATGAAATAATACATCTTATTTCAAGATTTGTCCATTTAATTAATGAAGTTTTAAGCCTCCTCACCATCAACCTCCAGATCTTAACAAAAATAACTTTTAAATATTCAAGGATGATTGCTATCACATGGTAATTACTTCATCCTTGGATAATTCTGACTTACTATTTACTTAGTAAAAATCTATCTGAAGTGTCTTAAATTTACATTTAAATCTCTAACATTTATCAACTGGGGAGTGAAGGGAGAAAAAAATGAAGTCTTTTCTTTAAAACAGAAAAACAAAATAAGTATTTAAAAATGAAAGCAGATATCTAACTCTATTTCACCTATATTTTGGACTATGTAATTTTTGAAATTAAAATGAAGGTTAAGAAAAAATATAAGAAATGAGTGTCTTCTTGTATAGGGCACACTATATAAGAGAAGAGCTACATATAAGGTGAAAATATCGGTATGATACGATGAGAGTAAAAATAATTTGGCTGAACATTAGGAAAGAAAAAAGAAACTTAGTTAAAAACTAGAAAAAGGTTGATGTATCACATTGTGGTTATCAAAATTTCTTTATAATTTGTAAGTATCTATGCTTTAGTTTTTCTAATTCAAAGGAATGACTAGTAATAAAATATGTTGAGTCTTTGAACATCTAATGCCAGGAGAAGAGGATTGGAGAGGAAAGAAGTCCGTTTTTATCTTGTCGGTACATTTTTTTTTATAATGGAGATTTTTTTTTCTTTTCTTTCCCTCCCCACTCCCAAGCTTCCCTTTCATCTAAGTTTTGAGACCTTGAACTTGTTCTTCTAACCACTATCCTACTTGTTCCTGCTGTCACTAAACGACATTTTCTAACGGCTTTAAAGTTTGAAAGTGGGTGTTCCATCAATGCTTTAATTTTATACAGTAAATCAGAAATTGCCCGTTATCATTATTATTGTGGTATATACTTTTACCTGGGATGTTCAAAGAAGCTTCAGTTAAATAGTCAAACTCATAAAACTCAGAGTGTAGGATGGTAGTTTCCAGGGTCTGGGTGGAGAGGGACATGGGGAGGTGATGGTCAAAGTATCCAAATATTTAGTTATGAAAGATAAATACGCCCTGGAGACTTGCTATACAGCATAGTGCTTGTAGCTAACAATATTGTACTATATACTTAAAATTTGCTAAGTAGGTAGCTCTTATGTGAATTGTTCTTAAACACACACACACACACACACACACACACACACACATACAGGGAGCAGGAGGAAAGTTTGGGAGGTGACAGAAATTTATGGCCCTGATGGTGGTAATGGTTTCATGGCTGTATACTGTGCTTATTTCCAAATTCATCAAGTTACATACATTAAATATGTACAGCTTTTAACATGTCACCTATACCTTAATAAAGTGGTTAAATATATATAGATATTTCACTCACTTTCTGGGCTATGTCTGCTTTCAACTTTTGGGTTTTTTTTTTTTTGGGATGTGATTGTTCTATCCATAAGTGTATATCCCAGAATATCCCAGATCTGGATACTCTTCCATGTTATTCTGAGAGAATCTGATATACTTTTCATTTGTTTTATATTCTTCATGTGCATATATTACTGTTTCCCATCAAGATTCACAAACGTGTTGTATAATTCCTGAGGCATATTTTTGATCTTATAAAAGTAGTAAGTGGATTAGCTAGATTTTAAATAAACACACATTTTCCCAAATGGAGAAAAAAATCAGAATTCCAACTGAAGAAACATAAGTCAAGTGAATGCCACTACATGCCAGGTGTTATGCTAATCACAGAGTTAGGATGGGGTACTGGGGGGTAGCTAATTTCCAAAATAATAACAGTCAAATAAAAAAATGGCTGACATTTTAAGGGATTTATAATATAATAACACATGTACATAAACATATATACACATAAGCACAAATACTTTACACAAATAATCATATGACAATGTACTAGAATCATAAAACAAAATGTATTATAACCATATTGAATCAAATATACCATAAAAATTATTTTAAATATTACATTTAGTGCAAAAACTAGGGTGGAGAAAATCCAAATAAAATGATTAATATCTTGGACGATTACCCTGTTCTATTGCAAGGGTTTTCTTATATATCTTCTTGTTCTAATTAGACTTTTAAATCTAAAATCCTGCATCTTTTTGTTAACTTGTCTGCTTAAGCACTATTCAACTATCCTAATATATATATATATAAATACATATTTGAGATTACAATTTTAAGAAATCATTAGCTTAATAGAACTATGCTATCAATGAGAGAAATATCATTGTAAATGTTTACAAAATTTATGGACTAAAGTAATAGCATCCTTATTTTAATTTATGGTATATATAAGATTCATTTCTATATAGAACTAAATGAAATACCTAAATTTCCCTATAATTCAGAATGATAAACATAACTGGAACATTTTAATATACATTAAGTTTCATACATATAAAAAAATCACACACACATATATGAATTTTAATGAGCTACTGAAGGTAACTAGAATACAAGTACATTCACTCATTCATACATAAACATTAAAAAAAAGAGGACTACAAATCCAATTTGGCTAATCAGTAGCAGAATGACACGAAAGGATAAAGGAAATAAGGAAAAGTAATAGTGAGTCTTAGATATTTTTAGGAGAAGTAGAACAGTATTCTCTTGTAATTAAGCATAATATTTTCCATATGCTGGAGGAATTAAATTCTTAAAAACAGGCTGTCAATTTAAAGCTTTAATAGTGGAGTAATTACAGTGGTATATTTGCATTTCTATATACTTATCATTGTAAAAACATTTTTTATAATTCTTTAGTTAATGGGTATGCACCTTACCTGCAGAAATATCTTACATACAGAAATTTATAGAGGAAGATTACAGAACAATGTGGAACTAACACTAATTCTGAGGGCGGAAGACTAGAGCGGAAATCTTCAATCCAATGCCTTTTAACTGAGTGAGATCTTTAAAGCCATTAGCCTTTCAGAGTGCTTGGTTTGTCATCTAGAAATGAAAATAATAATATTCCTGCCTCAATCACAGATAGTGATTATTAAAATAAAATGAAATTTGCGTGTAAACTAACACATTAACAAAAAACTATAAATAAGAGATTTTTGCTTGTAGTTTAAAAAATGTTCTCCTATTCACAAACACACACATATACACACACGCTCTAAAAAAGTCACAGTAGTTCTTTGGTAAATTATTTTTAATTAAAAAATAGTCTATTTAATTTTGCTGTGAGTAGCAGGGTCAGAGACAATCTCTAATAATCAACCTTCAAATTTTCCAGGCATATCTTTTCCTCAGGAACACAAGGCATTTCCAAGAAAAGTATACTCAGGTTTCCATGTATTTACTTCCTTCTGTACTTTAGGCCTTATTCAAATGTCAACTGTGAGGCCATTATGAACTATTCTACATCAAGTCATAAAAAATGTACATACTTTCTAGCATGTTTTCCCTTTTACCATTGCATTTATCACCATCTAATATATTATTTTATTCATTTTTACATTTATTTTATGTCCTCTTCCTCTTCCTAAATATAAGCTTTAGTGTAGCAGAGATTTCTATTTGATTTTTTTCCTGCTTTTCTTCAGCACCAATAGGAGCATGTGACACAGGATAGGTGTTAAATATGTATCGAATGAATGAATAATAAATTATTCTTCATATACTGGGCTATGAAGAAAGCTGGCAATTCAAAAGACATTCTGAAGATTAATAATTCTCACTTGATTCAAACAGGAAAAAATTTATAACTGATAATCAAAGTGCTTCAGATACTTATATAAATTGATAGGAGAGGGAAAACAGACCCAGAGATGTGTAAAGAGTATTTTGACCTCTACTTCTGAATGAGATAGATTTAAGAAACTGAATTTACTCTCCATCATGAAACAACCATAAAACAGAAAAAAAAAAATAAATGAAACAATGGATTGCAAGGCACAGGGCATCAAACAATGGAAAACAGTGTCCTTAAGAGATAGAAATAAATTAAGGAAGTCTTACAATTGCCATGCCCAATTGCCTTGCAAGATTTTTCAGGTTTTATCGCAAAATACGGGAGGCCCAGTCAGAGCCCAGAAAACAATTCAACTTTAGGAGGCAGGACTGAGAGTCCAGGGTGACAACAGTGACTAGAATACACAGGGAAGAGCAAAAGCAGGAGGGTTGTACGGAGAGCTGCGGAGATGTGCAGGTGAATACATAATAGTCCGCTGAGTACTTGTCAATCAATACATGTTTGGGAACCGTGTGGGGGAAACAAGAGTATGAGTTCTTATGAATCAAACACTGATAAAACTGCAAAAAGAAATGAAGAAATCCGAAATTACAGCAGCTGTCAATTTCTCTCTTTCAGTAAAATGACATAAGATAGGGAAAATCAGGAAAGAAATCTTGATATCAACCAAATTGATATTTACAGAACATTTTGTACAATAAGATAATATATAATTTTTCAACAAAATTTCTAAACCTCTAGTGTTATTGGAAAAATTATCTAACAATGATAATACAAATGTCAAGAGGGAAAAAGTATATCATTGTGAGATTCACTGAAGGTAGATGATAATACATTAAAGATATATACTTTAAAACCTTAAGCAACAAAGTAGTAGGAAGAAACATCTGAAGTTATTTTTTTCCTGATTATGATGATAGTTTTTAAACCTCTATAATATGTATCATATTAACTTAATTATGTACAGTATTTTATGTTGCTACACCTCAAGAAAGTTTTTTTTTTAAGGTGTCCGCCTCTTAGAAACTAACTTGTCCGTTGGTATAACAAAACTTTTTATGAACATTTCTTATAAGGTAAGTTTAGCGAAAGGTCTTTCTACTCTTTGGGCTCGGAATAAATTGTTAGACCTAAAGATATGTCAACTGACTAGATTCTAGTTATTTTCATTTCCAATAAGAGAATTTCCTGGACTTATTCCCAAAGCCCTTTAGAAAGAAGGTGAATCTCATTCTCTGAATAAATTTAGAATGTATGAACTCTCAGAAATTAAACTATAAGAAGAAATTGACACAATAGGTCAACTTTTCTTTCTATGTAACAGAAACAAATCTGGAAGTTTGTACTATAGAATCTCCTTTAGCAAGTGATATTGCACTTGCTGAGGAGAGGCATTTAACCTTCTTTTAAAAGAGAAATTTGTTTCAAGCAGTTACTATTAATTAATCAACGTACATACATATACACATCTATATACTTACATGTAACAATAATCAATCTACTATGTGTATATGTGTTTCTGTATGTACATATATATGTGTTTTTATAACTATACATCTGCATATACATGCATATGCATATATTTAATAAAGGGACTACTTTCCCATCTCCCTTGTCAGGAATTTCTGAGAAGTAAACAATAGTGGCAATAGTGGCTACTGTAATTGATACGGGCCATTATTTATAAAATGTACTCACATAACTTCTAATCACTCTTTTCAAAGTTTTTTTTTTTTTCCACTACAAGTTTTGCTGAGACATTTTATTTTTCTTTCTTTTTTTCTTTCTCTAGGAAAGAGCTCCTCTCCCTCTTATTCAGATAATTACCCTGAAACTTATAACTCTGGTTATTAAGTAACTCAGGTTCTCTGGTTATTGACTCAAGTCCTCTGGTTTTTGATTAAGGCTCAATGAAGCTTAGCATTCTTTTTGGTCCATTGTAAGCAGAAAGTGCCTTAGGCCAGGCAGGGCCATTGTAGTCTTGGGGAGGAGGGGATCCTTAACCCAGGGCTTTCTTTCTTTAAGTACTGTGTTAACATAGTCTGTTTTCCTTTACTCAGTTTATTCTTTTCGCATAAAAATAATAATAATAATAATAATAATAATAATAATAAATCAATAGTAAAATAAAGCAATTATGTATATGATTTAAATAACGAGTTTGCATCTTCCTTTCTCCCTTGTCTAGGGAGACAGGGGCAGCATTTCGGTGGTATACATCCTCTGAAGGACAACCCAAGTTCTAACTGAGATACAGAGGGCAAGAGATCCATGAAACCCCAATAGGCAGGGATTATGACCCTCTTCAGCAGGAAGCAGATACAGAAGAGATGTTCTGCTCCTCAACATCCATACTAATAAGAAGGGGTTCATAGCTCTTAGAAAAAAAGGTAGGCAGGAAAGACAGAAGGTTTCTGGCCCGCCTGCAAAACACTGAGGCCATTCTGTTCTAGAGAAGGCCTACCACAGTCTGCCCTCAATTAAGTAAGCTAAAAGGCGTTTTGGGGCTAAAAAGTAACTTCCATAAAGAAATAGGCAAGAAATAAGCAAAAAAGAACTAGATACCAGTTTAAGCTCGTCACTCGCACCTGTGTAATGAAGAACATAATCTCCAGTTCACTTGAGCTTCACTATGCCATCATTATAATATAATGCATGTGAGCAGAAATTCATTAATATCATTATAACAGACTGAATTCTGGGAACGAACATGCACAGAAAGTAAATGATGAGACACAGTCCTGTCAATCTTAGTTGTCAATCAAGGAAGCCCAGATCTCTAAGAAAAGTAACCACTCACAGCAAATAGGGATAAAAACCCCAAAGGCTTTGTTACTAGGCCATTGGAATACTGTTTGGCTGCTGTTTCAACTGTATTACAGCTAAACCTCTTCTAATTTATCATGGTCTCTCACCCCTGAGAAGTGTTGATCCTGATTTACTCCCCAACGTACTTTCTGTAGGCAAATTTCTATCTCACCATATGTCTGCCAGGACCAACTTAAGTCCTCTGATTCATTATTTCTTTGATTGTGTCTAATATGATTTAAATTTTAATAATTATAATTTTAAATTCTAACAAATACTTTAAATCTCATCATTTTTTTGTCATCACTTATTTTTCTTAGGTTTTCAATTTCTACTTGCATTTGAGAACATTAATTAAACCAGGAAATAGGTGGCCAGTCTGAAGATTTAGACTTTTTCTTTTTAACCCCAAGCAACTTCTGCCAGAAAGATTTTTTTTTGTACCTCCAAACCAACCCAATGTGATTTTAGCCATTCTAGAATTCTTGTTTATGATATAGCCTCATTCACAGCAACCCAAACTGTAGTTACAAAGCTGATCTTGACTGTTTGAGATAGGATTCTATGCATCTATTTCTTGATGCCTCAGGCACAGCTGTAGCTTCAGAGATTGATGACGATCTGGTTTTTCTTGCTACTCATCTCGCTCCACCCTCTATATTTCCATACTTTCTTTTAACCATAGCTGAACATGTGAAATGAATATTTACTGTTGGTATTCAACATCTTCTGGTGTTGACTACAAAAGGTTTTGAGCATATCTGTTCTGAGATATGATATAAAAAACATTTTTAAAACATTGTTAACAGAGAGTAACAATTTTTGAGATAAAAATGGGAAATTACATTTAACTGCTATGAGCTAAAGAAGTGGATCACAACACATTTTAACCCATTAACATATATTTATATGAGCAATATTGAGTTAAAGTGTGCACCTTTCAATAAATATAATGTATGCACAAGGTTTTTTAGTTTAATATTTGAAAATAATATTCTTTTTTCAAAAAAATAACTTTTTTGTGCTGTCAGATTCTTAAATAACAGTTCTTAAAATGATTAAATGTTGGCATTGTTTTTAAAATTATTTGATTCAGCTGTTTCAATATCTTTCATTGCTTCCTTTGGTTAAATTATCAGAATTGAAATTACTGATTCAAAGTATATAAACTTGATTGATAAGCTAGACTAAAGCAGTATTCTCTGGCTTTGAATTTTGACTGATTTGGATTTAAATCTCAACTTTATCAACAGTTGTGTGAGCTTAAACTTTTCTAAACTTCAGTTTGTTAATCTACAAAACATGAATAATAACAGAGCCCATGTGGCAGAATTGTTGAGAATACATGAAATAATTCAAGTATATATTTAGTAGGGTAAGAATGCAATGCATGTTATTATTATTACTGCAACCTGTATTGTGATTCATTTCTCTTTATGGACTGCTTTCGCTGTGTCCCACAGATTTTAAGTTATTGTGTTTTTTATTTTCATTTGTCCTAAGATATCTTTCAATTTCTTCTTTGATTTCATTGTTAATCTATTGATTGTTTAGCAGCATGTTATTTAGCTTCCACGTGTTTGTTATTTTTTGTTTTTTTTTTTTCTTGTAATTGATTGCTAGTTTCATACCATTGTGATTGGAGAAGATGCTTGATATGATTTAAATCTTCTTAAATTTACCGAGACTTGTTTTGTGGCCTAACGTGTGGTCGATCTTGGAAAATGTTCCATGTGCTCTTGAGAAGAATGTGTATTCTTCTGCTTTGGAGTGAAATGCTCTAAAAATATCAATTAAAAACATCTGTTCTAGTGTGCCACTTAAGGTTGCTGTTTCCTTCCTGATTTTCCATCTGGAAGATCTATCCATTGGTGTTAATGAGGTGTTAAAGTCCCCTAATATGACCGTATCATTGTCAATCTCTCCTATAATATCAGTCAATATTCACTTTATATATTTGTGTGCTACTATGTTGGGAGCATAAATGTTTACCAGGATAATGTTCTTTTGTTTGATCCCTTTATCATATGTAATGTCTTTCTTTGTCTCTTAATATCATCTTTGCTTTAAAGTCTATTTTGTCTGATATAAGGATTGCTACCCTAGCTGTTTTTTCATTTCCATTCTCATGAAATATCTTTTTCCATTTTTTTACTTTCAGTCTCTGTGTGTCTTTCAATGGAAAATAGGTCTCTTGTAGACATCATATACATGAGTCTTGTTTTCTTATCCATTCGGCCACCCTATATCTTTTGATTGAAGCATTTAACCCATTTATTATTAAAGTGATTATTGATATAGGTACATAGTTACTGCTATTTTATTATTCATGTTTATTTTCTTTTTAAAGAGTCCCTTTAACATCTCTTGTAATACTGGCTTGGTGGTGATAAATGTCTTTAGCTTTTTCTGCCTGGGAGACTCTTTATCTCATCTTCAATTTTAATTGATAGCCTTGCTGGGTAGAGTAGTCTTGGTTGTAGTTTCATCACTTTGAATATTTTGTGCTAATTCCTTCTGGCCTGTAAAGTTTCTATTGAGAAATGCGCTAACCGTCTCATGGGAGCTCTGTTGTAAGTAATTAGCTGCCTTTCTCCTGCTGTTTTTAAGATTCTTTCTTTGTCATTAACCTTTGGCGTTTTAATTATGATGCTTTCTGGACTTATTTGTTTATTTTCTTCACCAGGTTAGTGAAGTTTTTCATCATTATTTTTTTCAAATAGGTTCTTAATCCCTTGTTCTCTCTCTTCTCTTTCTGGCACCCCTATGATAAGAATGTTGTGACACTTGATGTTGTCCCAGAGGTCCCCTAAGGCTCAATACAGGCAAGGTGGTGACTGCCTGTAGGCTGCACAGAAGAAGGGTTCAACAAAGGGACAATGGCAACTGCTTCTTCAGCCCTTGCCCTGAAGCCACACAACTCAGTCCTTCCCAGTTTTTCTCTAACACCTTCTGAGCTTCTGTCCCTTTGCTTGAGAACCAGAATGAGTGCCTGCAAGCAAGTGAGTCTGTATGTGAGGGCCCATTAAGAGGACATTTGGGTTTCGGCTGCCTTCTGTCTCACTGGGAACACTGGGAATCCCCACTGATTTTCACAGCCAGATTTTGTAGGGACTCTTCTTCCCAGCACTAGAATGTTAGGCTGGGGAGACTGGTGTGTGGCTGGAGCCCCTTACTCCTCCAGGGTGACTTCTGCAACAGAGATATCCCTCCCAATGCTCAACCACTACATGTGGGTATGGTATCAGCCTGTTTTGCATTCTGCCCTTTCTACCGGTCTTGAAGTGGCCTCCTCTTTATATCCCCAGTAGTAGGAGTTTTGTTCAGCTAGACTTCTGATCATTCTCAAAGTTGACTGTTTCATAATTTAGTTGCAATTTTAATGCAGTCATCAGAGGAAGCAAGAACAACATTTACCTACTTCACCATCTTGACTAAAAACTCAATTTTATTAAAGATGAATACTTCACCAGTTCTGTTTATTGAAGTTACTGTTATTAAACTTTCCTTTCCTCTGTTAAGCCTGCATTCATCAATTATAAAGCAGTGTAGAATATATGTTGAATATTTGTTAATAGTCACTTTCTACTTCTACTTTCTATTAATAGTTGTGGAAGATCAAACCTAATTCTAATGGTAAGAAGTGGCTTGAAAACTCTCCCTAGTCTAGCAGTTAGAAGAAGTATAGGCCTTGTTAAACCCTTTATCAAGTCATATACTAGCCTCAGAGTAATTGGGCTAATTGATTCCTATAAAATATTTGTGAGTTATTTGTTACTTCATACATTTATATGACAGATTTATTTTTAAAATGCTCTCAGTTGAAAAACAATTAGGTTGCCTGTATAAATATTAAAACAGCACATTTAATGATGCCAAGTAGATAACACATACCAAACAACAGCAAAGGTTCATCAGGAAGTTTTTTGAGTGATGGGAGTAATATGTTACTAACGATATTGGTGGCACAGGGGAATGAAATTAGCTAAGCTTAGCCAAAGCAGCTGATTAATAGACACGAATTAATAGACATGAGTAATGCCTTTGGTCCACATGAGGTCTAATGGATATCATTATATAAATGATTGACTTGTTATCAGCCACAAAAATTGTGGTAAATTGTGGTAAAAGTCAAGAAACATCATTTAGTTTATGTTATTAACCAAAATGGTTTGTGTTATAAAGTTATGCCCATTTGAAAGTCTTGTGATATTTGATACAAATATAACACTTGAAAATTAAGAGTGCCTCAAACATGCATTCGTTCAGACTTCCTAGCTTTACTGTATGTTTCTTCCACAAGAAGGCAGTTTATTTTCTCACCTTAAAACCATCTAAGAATAATAAAATTACACAAAAAAAGATAAATCATCAAGCACCATGCAAAAAGTCCTAATAAAAATTTATAACTTGAGAACAGATTTTTTTTTCCCTTCATAATTTTGAGGATTTTTTTATATATAGATGAATGTTATGTTTGGAAGTTTTAATTAACTTTAAATTTTATTATAAAATACTTTAAACCTAAAGAAATTTATAGAACTAAAATAGATATCTATACAATTAAATAATGTTATAGAAGTAAAAAAAGAAGGTATGTAATTGTATAGTAGACAAAAGACCCTCTTTATCAGTGAATTCCTTCAGTATTTATAGCAGTAGATTCCCAGAAGACACGCTTATAAGGAAAAAAAATCAATTGATTTTGTAAGGGGTAACTTTATTTTGAAAAGGTTATCTAAAATCTTGTAAAGGACTAGAGCTAATCAGCTTGGGGAAGAACACGTTAGGAAACAGTACCAGTTGCTTGTTCCTTTCTCTCTCTTCTCCTCTGCCTTCTTTCTTCTCCTTCCTATCTTCCCTCCTCCCCTTCCCCCTTCTTGCCTTTTCTTCATTCTATTTTGCTTCCTTCTTTTTTTCTTCCCTTTTTTCTCTTCCATTCTCCTTCTCTTTCTCCTTTCATTTTAACAAAAAAAAGTGTTTGGCAAAACCATCCTTCTAATATGTGTGTAGGTGTATGTGTGTTTTATTTTCATTCCTCAGTAACTAGAAAGCATAGATTAGATAAATGACAATATAATTACAAACAATAATTGGAAATGTTTTGGCTTTTTATGCCTTGTATTGAAATGTTATGTTAGAAAATTTGTTTACATTCAAAATGAACTGGAGTAATATAAAATCTATGGTACAGAGTAATAAGCAAGAATAGTATTGACATCTTAAGAAAGAAAATATGTGTCAGACACTATAGTAGGCACATTTTAACTTAATACGTTAAAACTTCATACTGGCAGTATTAGGATTATTATCCTAATTTCTAATCAAGTTAATGAGATTAACTATATCAAAATAGGAACTTCAGTTTATCAAAAGTCACCTTAAAGAAACCTTAAGACAAATTTCAAACAAGGAGAAAATGTTAGTAAAAAAAATTAACATAGAGACTTATGGGAAACTATTGCACATGTGCATAAAGAAGAATTCAGAGCTTGAAAATACATTTTTAGATTTACTTATTCATGTCATAAAACAGCGTATTAAGAAAAAAACAAGGGCACAATCAACATAAAATTCGAGATAGTGGTAAATATAGGAGGTAGGGAGGGGTTAATGGGAGAGATGGAGGGGTGAGAAATGAGTTACCAACAATGTTTTTATGTTTATTTTTGGCGGTAAATTCCTAAATTGTTTAATTAAGAAAATAAATAATGGAATTCACAAATGAGTAAAAATAAATACATACAAATAAGTAATCCAGAGCAATAAAGAGTCCCTCATCAACAAAACACAATAACATAACTTTAAGTGTCTTACTAAAGATCAAGCAACAGGCAAATGGTGGAGCCACATCAGAAACATATTTTTCTTTGTCTTACATCAACATTCTGTCTTTACCAAGAAACTAATTCAAAATGATAGTGAATGCAAAACCTTCTAAGAAAACAGCTACCCAATAGGAGAAAATATTTGCAATCATATATCTGATAAGGGGTTAATATCCAAAATACATAAATAACTCATACGACTCAATAGGAAAAAAATCTGATTAAAAATGAGTAGAGGATCTGTAGATATTTTTCTAAAGAAGATGTACAGATGGCAAATATGCACATGAAAAGGTGTTCAACATCACTAATCATCAAGAAAATGCAAATCAAAATCATAATGATATCACTTTACATTTGTTAAAATGGTTATTATCACAAGAAGTAAGTGTTCACAAAGATATGGAGAAAAGGGAATCCTAGTGTATTGTTGGTAAGAACATAAATTGGTTCAGGCCTGTGGAAAACAGCATACAGGTTTCTCAAAATAATTAAAACGAAACTACCATATGACACAGCCATTCCACTTCTGGGTATTTACCCAAAAGAAAAAGAAAACACTAATTCAGAAAAATACCTGTACCCCCATGTTCATCACAGCATTATTTACAATAGCCAAAACATGGAACAAACTGAGTGTCCATTGATAGATGAATAAATAAAGAGAATACATATATATATATTACACAATCATAAAAAGAAGAAAATTTTACCATTTACAACAATATGGATAGACTTCAAATGCATTATACTAAGTGAAATGCATCCAAAATACAAATATGATATGATTTGATTTATTGTGAAATCTAGAAACAAAATGAACACACTTTAAGATAAAGGCACTATGATGTACCCTCCTGGTTAAAGCCCTCTTGCTGATTAATAGCTGTCTCACTCTCTGCTTTGTCCCCAAATGGTGGAAAGGGAGAAGAATCTCTCTGGTGCCTCTTTTATAAGAACACTCATCCCATTCATGAAGGTTCCACCCTCATGCTGTAAGCACTTCCCAAAAGCCCAACCTCTTAATACCATCCACTTTGGGTGTTAAAATTTCAACATGTAAATTGGCGGAGACACATTTAGGCAGAGCATTAATCTAAGTCTCCTTTTTTGCTGGATCATATGATTTATTAACACGTAGTAATTTCAACTATCTTAAAACAAAACAAACAAAATCCTTCTCTTGATCTCACTCCTCTCCAATTACACTCCGTCTCTTTTATTAGAACCAGCTTTCTTGAAAATGTTATCTATTCTTGCTTTCTCCAATTCTTTTTTTCCCCTTAAAATTCCATTTCAACAGAGCACTCCTTAGCACTTATCTACAGCAGCCGCTTTCAAAGTTTTCAGTCAACTCCAGGATTCAAATCTCAATCTTGAGTGAACTATAAACTTAAGCATCACTAGCATGATCATTGCTTCCCCCGGAAGATCTTTTTCTCTTTGCTTCAGACATCATTCTATTTTTTACCTCACTGTTTCTCTATTCATTTTCTACTTTTTCATATTGGATTCTCTCATTGGCCCACTTTTCAATATACACTGATTTCTTTGGTGATCTCTTGGCTTCTAATACAATTTTTTCAAATACTGATAATTCCAAAATGTATACCAACAACTTGAAACTTTTCTATGAACATCATTTTAAAAAAATATAACTAGTAATTAAATATCTTACTTATTTTCACAGACAGACTTCTAATTCTACCTCCTGGTGATCATGCCTTTGTGTAGTCTCTGTCCCTTAAGTGCGAAAAGAACTTGTGACTTGTTTCTAATTAACAAATATGCAAAGGCAATGGGATGTCCTTCTTAATTAGGACATTTTATACATGAAAGGTGATGGGGGAGCACTTTACATTTGCATGAAGACATTATATGATATAAGACTGTCTTAGCTATCTGGAGACAAAGACTCCTTTGACAGCTTTGAAGAAAGAAGTTGACCTAAGTGAGATGACCTATAGTGAGGACTATGCAGGCCACCTCCAGTAGCTGAGCATCTCAGTTCTAGAATTACAGGAAATAAATTCTGATTGAATGAGGTTGGAAGCAAATTCTTTCCCAGTCAAACCTCCAGATGAGAAAGTAGCCCTGGCAACACCGTAATTATGAACTAATAAGTTCCTAAGCAGAGAGTCTAGCTAAGTTGCATACAGACCTTGCATCTATAGAGAATGTAAGATAATGCATATATTTTATTTTTATTTGCCATATGTGGTAACTTAATATGCAGCCATAGAAAATGAATACAGTTATGTATAAGCCTTCCAAATTTAACTTCTGTCATACTAAACTGATCTTTCACCTCAAATCTGCTCAACCTCTCAATTTCCTCATTTGGGTTTAATGGAAACTTCTGCTTTTCAGTAGTTGGGGCAAATCTAAATATATACACATCATGCAACATACCTAACCATGTTCTTCAGAAGCATCAGGTTCATGAAAGGCAGCCAAAGATTTAGAGGATTAAAGGAGAATAAAAAGTCACAACTAAATACAATGTGGGTTTGTGAATCAGATCTTAGATCAGAAATGATGAATCATAGGCAATTGACAAAAATTTTTTAAAGTGCTTACATATATTAATAGTATTTATTAATATCAATTTCTTAATTTTAATAATTATACCATGCTATTACATAATGTTACATTTGGAGATGCGGAATGAATGGCATGCAGGAACTCTATTATTTTTCTGCCTTTTAAAAAATGAATTCACAAAATATAAAGTTTTAATAAGAGTTGAAAAAATTAATGCATAATATAACTAAAAATCCTATACCACCTCCATGAGATTAAATTCGGGAGCAGGAAATAATAAGTGAAGAGAACAGTTGATTCGTTTTGAAAAAAAAATACATAAAGTGCCTTTGTGTACACATCCTATTGAGACAAAATTTTTCATAAATCATATAGATAAGAAAACAAACTATTACAGAAATGGTTGAGAAATAACATAATGGGGGTAAATAAAAGCCACCATGGGATATAGGAAAAGCAACTGTAGGTGTCTTGGCTCACTGGTTACAGATACATTAAGGGCTCTCTTTCTTTCTGTCTGCTTTATAGATATACATATATAGATAGAGATATATTAATTTAATTTTACCCATTCTGCTAATCTCTGTGTCTTGATAGGAGTATTTAACTCATTTATGCTTAATGTAATTTTTGATATAGTAGAAGTTGTCTCTGACATTTTGTCATTTTACTATTTGTTTTCTATAATTCTTATCTTTTTTACCTCTGTTCCTTCAATACAGCCTGCTTTTGTGTTAAATGGGTATTTTGTTGGACATCATTTAAATTTCCTCTTTTTAACTATATATTTTTGAGTTAATCTCAGTGGTTTCATTGTGATTTCAAGTAGCATCTTCACTAAAAACAATCTAGTTTGAATGAATACTAACTTTAATAGTATAAAAATACTTTTCACCAGTAAACTATCAACACAGTTTTATAATCATTGTTTTACACAGAGTATTAGTTTCCTAGGGCTGTTGTAACAAATGACCACAAACTAGGTGGTTTTAGAGAACAAAATTTTATTCTATCACAGTCATGAAAGCTAGAAGTCCATATTAAGATATAGGCAAAGACATATTCTCTCTGAAGTCTCCAAAGAAGAATGCTTCCTTGCCCTTCCCTGCATCTGGTGGCTCAGAAATTTTGGTGCTCCTTGACTTGCAGCTGCATCATTTCAATTGCCTTCATCTGTACATGAACATGATGAGCTATATGGGTCTCTAATATCTGTACCATGGGTCCTCTGGTGCAGTAACAAGCTGCCCAGCATTCTTGTTCTCACTGGCCTCAAGGCACCTTAAGTATGCTACATCGTATTAGCACTCTGAGACACGCATAGAGAAACCAGTTTCCATACAGTTCCTCAAAATGTCTTCACAAAGGACCTATGTTTAAAAACTCTTTGCTTTCCTTCCTCAGGAAAAAGCTGGGAACTGGGAGTTTTCTCCCTGTGTATCATGCAGCCTTTGGCCAGGAGGAAGGAGTATGGCAAGTAAACGATACAATTTTTCCTACTGCATTAATATAGCTGGTTTTGTGCTCACATGGGGTGTGGAAGCCTCTTAACTATTTTATGGATTTGCAAAGAGAATTGGTCTGTGTATTATTGTTGAATCAATAGCTCCGTGGGGAGTGAGGATAGGAAGGCCTGAGGCTTACCATGCTGCCATCTCGCTGATGTCCCAGAAAACAATCTTATAAACTCGATTGTTTACATATGACAGAAAATCAATTCTTGTAAGATACTTAACTTTTTCCTTTGTGACATTCATTTATCGGAGACTTGAAACTTAGGGACACAGCAGCTGACCCTCAAAGCTCCCAAGTAGATCATTTAAGTGCTTTTTTTTTTTCTTTTTTAATATTTGCTTTGAGCATCAGAGAGATGGAAACTGAAGCTTAATTAAGTTTCCACATGCTCCTAGGCTAGATGAAGTTTTCTTTGGTTAAATAAAAATGAAGGCAAAAATTCCTTTTTAGTCTGATTTCCCTATGCTCTCACTGTTCATGTTCGAAAGTTCCAAAGGCTAATTTTAAAGTGGATAAGGGTAGAATAGATACAGTAATAAGTAAAAATGGGAATCCTTCAAAATTATGAAAGTACATTGCAGATCTTCAACTGTCTGAAGGCAGCAGATATTTTCTGAATATCTGAAGTGTAACAGATGTGTAGAACCAAGTTGCCTATATATATCACTTGAATATGGTTATCCCAGAGTCAATATTTATTTTTATTTAAGGAGTTTTCTGACTATGTTCTCATTTTACCTTAGCCTTCACACAGAACCTAACTGTGAATTTAACATTACTACTTTGACCTTCCTGTAATTAAGTACACTAAGCTGAGAATGGATTTGTCATCATTGAAGAGCTAGACCACATTTGAATTTTATATTTATGTTTTATGATAAAGAGAACTAAATAACACTTTTGTGTTGGATCCAGTTCTAAGTAATTGGTTAATTGCTTACTACTATAAATAAAGACCACTCTTAGTATTTTATGTTCTCATATGAAAAGGCAGGGTTGAAGGTGGTGGATTTAGTCATCCCAAAAAATATATTGCAGGTTACAAATATGCTGTCTTTTGACATATTTATGGACCATCCTCTATTTAATTCTTAAGAAACCAATTTTCAATTAAAGATCCTTAAAGGAACAAGGCGGATATTGGACTATATAAAATAGAGAATATAGAGAACAGTAGAAACTATTAGAATTTCAAATCCCATCTTCGGGTAAAAATCACAGATAATGCATAGCAAAAAGTATATCTGAAGATGGACCATAGCATTTTGAGTAGATTGCACAAATAACAAGAATCTATAATCATTCTACTGATTGAAAATAACAAGTTTGTGCATTTTGGAAACAATTAAATCTCATTTTAATAAATGAATGTGGCATCCCCAATCACATGTGATAATTTATTTACTAATTAAACTATACTAAGTGTCTTTTATAACCTATGAAATATATGTTTATATTAACCTTTGCATTTAATTAATATTTAGTTTGTCACTCTGAGAATTCATTAATAAGCTGTTATCTGCATGCAATATCATTTCTTTCTGAAAGGGGAAAATGCTTATTAATATGTAATTAGTCCATAAATAAAATTACACTTTAATTAGGTAAATTAAGTGGGTAAGAAGTTAAATCAATAGAATTTGGTTTGGCTTTTTCTTCCTCCTTCTTCAAACAAAGTTGTTCCAAATGAGACATACTGAAATGATTTTTATTGCTCTATTTTTCTTGTTTAGTAAAAATTGGGAAGATTTAAAAAAAAAACTAATATGAAATTCTAAATGTGAATGAAAACTGGTATAAAATCTCCCAGATTGCGGTATATTTTCATTTTCTATATGTTGAGTAATGACAGAATATTTTATATAGATCGATCCTAGTCACCTAATTCAGACCAGTATCAAAGCATGGCTTGTGGTTATTTCTTCCTGTCAAGAACTGGACAGTTACAAAATTGGCAACTACTTCCTTCTGTTCTCAAACTGAATTATAAGGATAATTTAGTCATTTTTGCCATGTTTCCTCCATGAAAGAGCTATTGTCTTCAATATATTTCAAGTTGCATGGTGAAATCTCTAAAAAGTAGCGAATGCGTTAAGAATTTTAAGAATTAACATATTGCCTAAACTCTGGTTTAGGTTTCTGTAATCCCTTTCGAACATTAGGAATCAATTCCAAAGGCCCATGCATTTCATTCATGATTATTTTAAATGCAGTCCTTTAAATGATTGTCTTTCCAGCACCTTTGGTTTATAGGTTATGTGACAGAAGTTGTTTCCTAATAAGCCCAAATGCTTAGAATTATGTACTTTAAATTATTTCAAAATAGGCAGTGTGGTATTATGTACTCATTAGTTAGTTTATGTTGCAATCTAGGATTACTCAGTTTTAAAACGGAATTTTATATCCGAGGGATATTTAGCATTCTAATTGAAAAGCTCTGACTGCATAAGTGGCTTCCAAGTGTGCTTCATTTATCTTTATAAGGGATCAATATCAGCTTTTTTAAAATTAGAATTATGGATATTAGAAGTATTTATTTTGTTTATATGTGTGTTTAATAAATGACGTTCGAAGATATAAGTTTTCTGACACATTGAGACAATCTTTACCTATGCAAGAAAAGGGTATAAAAATATCAGAAGCCATGTACCTTATAATCTTAGGGATAACATACTAGGCTTCTTTCTTCAAGCTTTTGGATTATCTTGAATTGAAAGATTATGGTTGTGGTTTATTAACCAATAAGGTTAGCTGAACCTGTCTCCAGCATATGGACTTTTTTTCATCAAATAAATTATTCATAAAAAATTTGGTCTGAATAGTTAAACAACAGGCAGCTAAGAACTTCATCCAGATCATAGAGTGATTTTGGATATTGTTTTTATGTTCGCTTGATAATCAATGTTTAGAGATAAATTATAATTCAATTTGATTAGACATGCTTTTATTTTAATCTGGTAGATGGACATTTGGGTGGTGGCTCATTCTTGCCAACAATTAGAGACCTCTCACATCTACCAAAACGACCTGATAGTTATACAGAACAAAAATCAATATAAGTCACTTTGCAACAAATATGAGTCTATTGTATGCAATGCTCAAAATATGAAATTAAACATTTGGGGGTTTCCTGCCTTTTTTTTTGTACATATTTGTTCCACAAGATCCTTAGTCATATTTTAAGGTTTAAAGTCTCTTACATATGTTATACAATCGACAATATTTTCTGTCTCATAGGAAACAAATAAAATATTAAATACTAACATATTGTGACTGTTAAGTAAGTTAACAAGTTATATGTGCTACTTTCCTGGGAAGATAAATTTGCATATTTCAGTAAATATAATATGTAAAATAGGTATTGTTTCTATGAAAAATATGTTCCAGAATCATACCACCTTGCTCTTTAATATTGTTAAAAATGATTCATATAGTACCCACCTCAAATGATTAAATAACTTTGTGAAGATATAAGTAGATATCATGTACCCAAGCATTTTTAAACTCATGTTCTAATTAATGTACCAGTATAAAAAACTGAGACTAGGGTTAATTTAGTCCACTTTATATTTTTAAAGCTTCCAAAAGATAAAATGTTTATTGTGTTGCAGATCTTGAGAGCAGATGAGAACCAGAATAAATCTAAGTGTCCATTGGTGAATGAATAGATGGAGAAATTGTGATATATATACATGTATATGTCATATATCACAATTATATATACCTATAAAATGGAATATTATATACATAATGAAATATTATATATCTATAAATGGAATAGCATATATATGATACACATAATATATATATTATATACATATTTTATATATAATGGAATATTATACAGACATAAACACAATGATATTTTTCTGTTTGCAACAACATGGATGGACCTTGAGGGCATTATGCTAAATGAAATCTCATACAGAGGAAGACAAATACCCTATGATCTCACTTACATATTGAATCTAAAAAAATATAAGCTCATAAATACAGAGAACAGATTGGTGGTTGCCATAAGTGAGTGAGGGGTGGGCAAAATACAGTCAAAAATTACAAACTTACAGTTATAAAATAAATAAGTAATGTACAGCATGGAGACTATAGTTAATAATATAGTACATATTTGAAAATTGCTAAGGAAGTAAATTATAAATGTTCTCATTATAAGAAAAATATCTTTTAACTATGTATGGTGATGGATATTAACTAGACTTATCATGGTGATTGTTTCACAATATACACAAGTATCAAATTATTATGTTGTATATCTGAAACTAATATAATATTGTACATCAATTATGCCTCAATAAAAATATAGTACAGCTTAAGTGGCCATAATTTCTATTACTTTTGGGCTGAGAAGAAAATTATGGAAATAAATTTATTTTGTTTTAGGCTCAAGTCATCCCACGTTTTATGTAATTTTTTCTTTTTTCAGAAAGAGTGCAGTTTGTCAAGACACAGTCAAGTTCTTTGGTTACCAGTAGCCATCCACTTAATATCCCATGCTGATTTCAAATCCAATAACTAAATGGGGGAAATCCCAGATTCCATTTATTGACTCTTTTGATAGATTAGTAATATATAAATCTTTAGAATGACTATGAGAGAGAGAGATAAACAAATAACTAAATTACCAGAACCAGGAAATAAAGAAGAGGTACCTAATTCACAGGTAGGTATTAAATAAAATTATATATATATATATAATTTTATATATATATATATATATATATATAGGCACCTGCCACTATATTTGGTACAGAGTAACACTTAAACTTGATAGTTTACCAAAAAATAAAAAAGAAAGAAAGAAAGAAAGAAAGAAAGAAAGAAAGAAAAAGAAGCAATGATTGGATATCTTTTTATATTTCTTATAAATTTTGTCTCTTTTTTAACCATAAACTCCATAAGATTGAGTACAACATTCATATTTACTGTTGTACCCTTATACATTATATAGGGCCCACCATACTGGCATTCAGTAAATATTTGTTAAATTCATAGAGTTTGTTTAACTCGCCTAATTACTAAAAAGAAATTTCATATGCAAAACTTTCCTTGATATTGGTGGGGAAATATAGCACATTTCACATTCAATGAATGAGCATATATAAGAGGTACTATGACAAAATAGAAAAGCACAGACTCTGAATTTAGAAGAAATACATTTAAACTCTAACTTGCTATTTACCATTCATAATTTATCCAGCTTTGCTAAACCTCCATTTATATTTACATGCCTCTAGAGAGATCCATCTTATGTAGTTTCTGTTATATTGAATGAGAAAATATTTATTTAAAGGTGTTTTACACTTTAGACAATCACAGTGACAATGTAGGTTAGGATTTAGATGTATAACTATTTAATCTAAATTCAAAACTTCAGATTTGGGGGAGACTTTGAAGAATCTCTTTAAAGAGGAAACAGTTAAACTTCTATGAAGCCAACAAAACCCAACATCAAAACCTATAAAGGACATAAAAAGAAAAATAATGCCATAAATCAATATTATTCATAAGCATAATCACAGATCTTTAAAAATTAGCACAAAAATAAATAGAGAAAAATAACGATCAAATGAATTTATCTCAGGAAAGCTAGGAATAGCACAGAAGTACACCACAGGAGAATGGACAAACAACTTGGTACTTTTGCTTCTTGGAATATTACTTTGCAATGAATAAAAACAAATTACTGTTACACGATTTCAATAAATCATAGAATATAATGTTGAGCAAAGAATTCAGGTATTAGAGGCAATATCTTGTATGCTTTCATTTATACGAGGTTTGAGAATAGGCAGACCTAATCTTTGGTGTTAAAAAATCAGTACAGTGGTTGACTATGGGGTGTAAAAAATGATTTCAAGGATGTAAAAAAAGCATGTTATTCATGAAATATTCTATGGTTTGATAAAGATACTCATTACATGGGTGTATGTTTTCCAAAATTATTGACTTAAATATTTAATAATTTTTGCATTTCACACGTAAATTTTATAACAACTGAAGGTTAACAATAAAAAAAATCACAAAACTTTGGATTTGATCTAGGTCCTTGAAACTTTCCCTCCACATATCTGGTGTCTGGAAGGCTTTAGTAATTCTGATAGTTCATGCAACATGATAATTTTCCAAGGAGAACCTAATATTTATTGTTTTAGTTTGCCAAGGCTTCCATAACAAAATACCACAGATAGGATGGCTTAAAAAACAGAAATTTATTTTCCCACAGTTCTGGAAGCTGAAAGAAGTTCAAGATCAAGGTGTTAGCTGATTTGATTTCTCTTGAAGCCTCTCCTCTTGTTTTGCAGATGGTCATCTTACTGCTGCGTCCTCACTGGCTTATTCTCTGTGCACACAACTCTAGTGTCTTTCTCTAGTCTTATAAGGACATCGGTCATGTTGGATTAGGTCTCCACTTTTATAACTGCATATAACCTTAATTACCTCCTTATAAACCCTATGTCCAAGCATAGCCACATGGGGGTTAGAGTACCAACATATGAATTATGCAGGGACACAATTCTAACTATCAATATTTATCCTCTCAGCTTGGACCTGGAATATCAACAGTTCTGGGATCTAACTAAGAGTCATGAATACACTTGTCATAGACTGTCCTAGGAGTATGGAAATTTCATTTGGAGACTAGTCATTGATTTCTCACTATAACCATGATCGAAAGACTCATGGACATGGACTATAGACTAGTGGTTACTAATGGGGCGGAGGAGGTAGACAGGGTCAAGGGAGTCAAATATAGAGTTTGGAGGGGTGAAGTGGGTAAAGGGAATCAAATATATTGTACCTGAAGGATACTGGACTTTGGGAGGTAAACACACAATAAAACATACAGATGTCAAATGATAATGTACACTTGAAAATTATATAACTGTATTAATCAATGTTACCCCAATAAAAAAAAAACTTGGAAAAAAATTCAAGGAGAAAACTTCCTCTGGAAGGGCATTGCTCTGCTTAAATGATTCATCTTTCAGAATGAAATGAAAGAATTAACTAAGAGTAAGCACCCTGACATATTATTTTTACCTTCCTCCACACATAGCCTGTCTCCTGAAAAAGTTATTTGTTCTTTTGCTGGTGCTGTTGTATGCAAACAATAAACTAAAGCTGAGTTCCTATGGTCATGAAGATACTCATTTTAATAGAAATGGTAGAGTGGTTTTCTTTATATGTTACTTAATAGAGTATTTTTAGACTTTAAAGATTCTGGACTTCAGTTCTTACGTAATTTTAATATCATATTTTTCATTTTCCCGAGTATACTGTAATGGGATAGAATTTATATTTATTTTCAAGTATCTACATTAAAAATGTTTAAAGTATACTAATATTTTTATTTTTTTCAGTTGTACAATCTCTGATGAGGACAAAATGTAACATTTAATGTAGGATAGATTCTGGCCAGGTTTTGTGTGTGTATGTGTGTGTGTGTGTGTGTGTGTGTGTGTGTGTGTGTGTTGGTGGGTGGGGGTGATAAAGTCAACAGTAATCACAAATTGTACATGGAGTTTCCACAAGAGAATAGTGGTTTGTTTTATGTGAGTAGTACTATAAAGAAAGAACATAGACTTAAGACAATTTCTATTTTTTAAGAGATCAAAGATGTGAGAGATATTCAAGGCAACGCCCTTTTGTTTCCCTGACTAGGGATTTTTTCATAAATTCATTTGGTATCCTGCCTTGTCCTTCTTATACAGCTGGAGATAAATGAATTACCTAGCTAGAGGAGGACATTTTCCAGTTGGGTGTACCAAACACACATAATTATCTATCTTTCTTTTCTTTTCCATCTTGGCCTGGAGTGACGAAATTATCTTAGTAGGAATTGCTTGCTTTAGAGATGTAAATTGTCCCTCAGGTCAGATAGTCTTAGAATACACACAACACACACACACACACACACACACACACACACACGTATGTATAGATGTTTGAGTTATATAGCTCTGACATTAAGATTTGCAATGTAGCATCACCAGAAATAGCTTAAACATTTCATATCCATTTGTTTTTGGTTTTATATTGGAAATAAACAAAGAAACATTATTAGTCTTCTCAGACCATACAAAGAAGTAATATTAATTTTTAGTGTTTATTTTAAATGAAGATATAGACTCTTAAGTGTTTATCAGTATAGTATTGCTATGGCATTTTTTCGTTTTTTTTTTTTTTTTCTTTCCAGTCAGTTGGTGTTTAAAAATTTCTCTTACCTATCAGACTATTGACTTCTTTAGGGAAAGAGTAAATTTTTTTGTCTTATTTAATAATACCTCCCTACTGCCTGACAAAATGCCATATATGTATTGTAGAAAATCAATAAATATCTGTTTGATTACTTGTATACAATCTGATTAGACTTTGATTGAGATACTTGATTTCAATAATCAGAGAAATGATCAGTTTCTTCCAGGGATGTTGTTTAAATAGACTGTATTTCAAACTGAGTACTTTAGTAAGGTGTCCTTTTAGATGAGAAGTATTTTTGTTTTTCTTTAAGAATATTTAAAAATTATTTTTAAAAAGGCAGTAAGTATATCAAATGGTCATATTCAATTTTTTTTCATGGAATGGGGCACATTCTGGTGAATAAAGAAAAAGAAACACCATTTTATTTTGCTCATATCAGTTTGTTTGCATGAATAAACAAAGTTGAGAATAAATTTTTTTTATTTATGTTTGTTATATCCATAAGTTGATAGGCTACATAATTGGGCTGTGACATTTTTTCCCACTTGTTTATAGAATTGAGTAGAAGATATTTAAAATTTCAAACTATTTTCTAAAATATTTCTGTGAGGTTTTCTTTCCTATTCTATTTCAATTAAGAAAAATCAGGGCTCAGAAACTAAGGACAATGTATGTTTAATTTGTTTTTATACAAGATTGATGTATGAATAAAGAGACAGAAACACTTTCCGCCTTCACCATCTTTTCTACATATAATATTTAAGACATCAATACCTGGTATGAATACTGATCAACCAATTAAAATGAATGACATTTTGAAGTCCAAATATAACCATTTAGGTACACGTCTAGTGCATAGATCCTGCATTTAACATTAAAGAATCTAGTTTCTGTTCTGTGCATTTTGTATTCCTCTCTATAGCTATAGTTTATAAGTTTACACTTCAAATAAAAAACAACCAAGCAGGCTGAAAAGTGTAACTGTGCCTTTTCAGCTTACTTCTAATGTGAGATGAATACTAATATTTCACTCCCTTCAAACAGTGTGAAAAATTGGTCATTGAAAACACTAAGTATGTTGGTAGTACACTTGCTGGGTCCAATGCTTCATTCATTCTTACCTTGCTTTAAATTGAATTTCAACTCACAGAGAGAAAAAAAAATGGGAAAAGAAAAAAAAAAGAATCAGTGAAAGCAATAAAAAGTGTAGAGAACATAAATATAAATCTGTCACCTCTCTGCTACAAAATATCAGAAATCAGCTTAATTTTTTTCTTGCCATTAACCATTTGTAGGGAAGTTCAAAAATCGATGTGTGCTTTTATTTGTTTGCAACCTAGATTGTTTCTTGATTTAAAAAATAATATCTGTGTATGTAAGAGTGATGTCATTTCCCAGATTTGTGTTCTGGGCAATTTTGAAAATATCGAGAAAATAAAATTTTGTTAGGCTTAAAAGTAGTTTTATTTTTTTGAGAGGTATAATATACATGAATATTTTGATGTTATGTGATTAAAATACCACTTGGCTACACACTTTTTTTCTTTTTCTTTTTTTCTTTTTTTAAGGTGAGGCGACACTTGATTGACCTCACAGACTGCAAGGACCTTGTCAGCTTACAATCCCTTATTTCGTTAATTGATTAATTTAATTTTTTGTATACCTACAGCACCTGGTCTTCCTAGGTGGTCTCCCATTCAAGTACTAACCAGGCCTGACCCTGCTTAGCTTCTGAGATCAGAGAGGATCCGACAGCTGTAACTTTTAAATGCTCTCACGGTCTCAAAGCATTGTCCTCTCTGGTTTCCCATACTACAACACTCACTGGATCTTCCTTATTCTTCACTGGCTTTTACCTCTGCATGAACGTTGAATGCTTCATGTCCTTGTAATATACAGGAGATATTGGTGTTTCTCCAGCTTCTATCTTATATCTTCAAATATTCTCACTTTTTATACTCTCTAGGCATTTCAACCACTTCACTTACTGACTTCACTTCCTATGTGTATATGATAATATCCAAATTTACTTCTACTGACTAGATATGTCTCTTATATATCCAACTGTTACTGTACATCTTCTCTTGAATATATCACATCAACTTCAACCAAACTCAAAGTTTTCAACTTGCTTCTCCTGTATATCTACTAAGTCAAGTAGACCCCATGTAGGGTCCAGGGAATCATCACTTTTTCTTCCATTTATTCTCTTTCTTCCTCATTCCTCATAATCAAAAACAGAGACTACCAATTCTATTTTCTAATATTTTTTCAAGTCTATTTACTTTTCACAATACCTATCCTAGTCAGCATCACCGATTTTATGGCTGAGCCTCTTATTTCCCCTATATGAATCCATATGTTCATTGTAACATTATTTACAGTAGCCAAGATACAGAGGCATCCTGGGTGTCTATTAGTGGATGAATGGATAAAAAAGAGGTGATGTATATGTATACAATGGAATATTACTCAGCTATAAAAATAATGAAATTTTGTCATCTGCGACAACAAAGTGGAGTAAGTCAGACAGAGAAAGACAATGTCATATGTGGAATCCAGTGAACAAGATAAACAAACAACGGAAACAAGTTCATAGATATAGAGAGCATTTTGATAGTTGTCAGATTGGAAGGTGGGGGAAGGGGAAAAGGGGGGAGGGGATTAAGAGATACAAATTGGCAGTTACAAAGTAGTCGTGAGGAAGTAGAGTATATAGTATGGGGAATATAGTCAGCAGTATTGTAATAACTATGTATGGTGTCAGGTGAGCACTGGATTTATCAAAGTAGTCATGTCATAAGTTATATGTGTCTAATCACTGTGTTGTACACTGAAACTTATATAATATTGCATGTCAACTACAATGGAAAAATACATAAAAATAAAATTTTTTAAAAAGATGTGAACTAGAAACAAGTATTAAAAAACAAAATGATTTCATAAATTTTGGTACAGTTTTCAATAGAATATCACCCAATTTCTGATTGGTTCTTTTTTACAGTTTCAGTCTCTTTGGTGAAGCACTCTTTTTTTCATTGATTTTATTTCTGAATTTGTTGAGTTTCTTCTCTGAGTTTGTTGTATCTCGTTGAGTATTTTCGGAACTGTAACCTTGAATTCTCCGCCATTTAAATCACATTCTTCCATTTCTTTAAGTTTATTTTATAGAGATTTTCATTTTATTTCTGAATTTCTTTGTTATTTTGATTGCTTATTGTGTTTGGTGTATTATTTCCTTGCCTTGGCATTTGTATGAATGAAAAAATGCTTTTTAAACATTGATACTTCACTGTTCAGCAGATAGATAAGCACAGGTATTTCTTTTGTTTTCCAGGGAGTGGCAGTGAAGTGCAAGGTTTTTGTTTTTTCTTTTTTTTTTCCTTACCTGCACTGCTTTTCTCTTGCTGCTTTTAAGATTTTCTTTGTATTTAACCTTTGACATTTTAATTATGATGTGTCTTGGTGTGGGCTTCTTCGTTTTTTTTTTTTCTTGTTTGGGTTCTCTGAGCTTCCTGAGCTTGTAAGTCTATTTCCTTCACCAGTTTAGGGAAGTTTTAAGTTATTATTTCTTCAAAAAGGTTTTCAACTTCTTGTTCTCTTTCTTCTCCTTCTGGTATCCCTGAGACAGGAATATTTGTATGTTTGATGTTGTCCCAGAGGCTCCTTAAACTATCCTCATTATTTGGATTCTTTTTTCTTGTTGTTGTTTTTATTGGGCATTTTCTGCTACCTTACCTTCCAAATTGCTGATCCAGTCCTCTGCTACATCTAATCTACTGTTAATTTCTTCTAAAATATTTTTCATTTCAGTTATTGTATTTTTAATTTTTGACTGGTTCTTTTTTATGTCTTCTATCTCCACTTTTCTGTCTTTTTTTTTTATCTCTTTGTTAAAGTTCACACTAAGTTTATCTAGTCTTCTCCTAAGTTGAGCATCCTAATCACCAGTGTTTCAAACTCTGCATCTAGTAGATTGCTTGCTTCCATTTAGCTTAGTTTGTTTATTTATTTTTCCCCAGGAGCTTCATTCTATTCTTTCACTTGGGATGTGTTTCTTTGTCTTCCAATTTGGGCGCTCTCTCTCTCTCTCTCTCTCTCTCTCTCTCTCTCTCTCTCTCTCTCTCTTTTCTATGTATTAGGTAGGGCTGTTATGTCTACCAGTCTCAGTAGAGTGGCCTTATGTAGTAGATGTCTTGTGGGTCTCAGTGGCATGGTTTTCCCTGGTCACTTGAGCTGGATGTTCCACGTATGTTCCTTTTATAGGTTGTATGTGCCCTCCTGTTGTAGTTGAGTCTTGGTTGCTGTTTGCTTATCTTTTGGAGAGATTGGCCCTCAGGCTACTTGGTTGTGATGACTGACCATGACCAGTGGAATAGCTGTTGTGCAGGGCTGACCCTACAGAGCAAGATTTGCTTTAGCAGGGCCCTGGTATATACCCTGTCTGCCCTTTGTGTGTGTCATCCTCAGATGTGAGCCTGGGTGGTGCTCCAGCTCATACCAAACCCAGCCACCAGGTGTGCAGGCTGGGGCCTCCTGAGAGAGTCCCTGCTGCAGGCCAAGTTCAGCTGAAGCTTTGTGCCACCAAGCAATCCACATGGCTGCCACCCATGCTGGGTTTGGAAGTGCTCTGAAAGGCCAAGCTGCAAATAAAGGCTGCTTGCCACTAGTGCCAGGGTTGGGGCTGCTCAGCAAGAGGTATGGGGCAAGCTGAGGCCAGATGTTGCTTATTAGGTTTTGTGAACCCTTCACAGGTTTTAGGAAAGTCTGCTGCATGAGCCAAAACAGGTTATTTGGATGAAAAATCCACTGCAAGTGGCTTGAGTGGGCCTGCACCCACCCAAGGGTGGTGTCTCTGGAAATCACCAGAGTAGGGGTCCAGTGTTAGCTATATTGATAAGACTCAGATATAGTGGCCACCGGGTCTGTAAGCTTGGTGTGGGAGGCCTCAACAAAGGAACAATACTGTCTGCCAGCACTTCTGTGTGGAAGAAAGCTGCCCTTCCACCCTTCACCCTAAAGCCAGACATCTCTGGTATGTCCCTCGTGCCTTTTGAGCTGCTACCACAGCACTGGAGCAAAATCAAGTGAGTCCATTACTGAGCAAGTCCATGTGCAGGTTGTTTAGGAGAAAATTCTGTGACTCTCTCAGCCCTCCATCCCACTCTGCCATAATCTCTGCTAGTTTTCACAGCCAAAGTTGTGGGGACTATTCTTTATGGCACTGGAACCCTGGGCTGGGGGCTTTGATATGGGGCTAGAATCCCTCACCCTTCCAGGGGAACATGCTCAGCCAAGATATGTCTCCTGATTCTCAACCATCACATGTAGGTGTAGAACCAACTCTTTTGTGTCTCCACCCATCTTACCAGTCTCAAAGTGGCCTCTTCCATGTGTCCCCAGTTGTAGGACTTGTGTTCAGCTAGACTTGTGTTCTTAAGACTCCCAATGATGGCTAGTCTGTAGTTTAGTTGTAATTTTTATGTGGTCATAAAAAGAGGCAAGCAGTGTTTATCAACTTTGCCAGTTTCAAAAGCCATAAGTTTTAATATGGATCAAATAATCAGTTCAAAATATTTTAATTTCCATTGTAAATTTTTGTTTGATTCTTAGACTATATACAAATATATTGTTTATTGTCTATGAAATAGTAAGCTTCTTTAATGTTTATTATTTATGTATCATTTCATTTCTTTCCAGTCAAAGAACAACTTCTGAATGAATGCAAGTTTTGATATTCTTTGAGACTTTTATTATTAGCCAGCATGTTAACTTTGGTAGACATTCTATGAGTCCTTAAAACAAATTTGAATTCTGTACATTGAATGCAGTTTTCTTTTTTTTGTGAGGTCGAGTTTACTAATTTTGTTAATCAGCTTTTGATAAACTTAAATGATTTTTGTTTCTCTTGAAGGAATTGCATTAACAGCTCGTGTTATCATTGTAGATTTTATTTTTCCTTTTTGTTCTTCCAAGTTATGACTAATATTTTCTGAAGATAGTTATTATGAACATAGAGATTTAAGGTTGTGATATCTTCATGTTGGACAGGCTATCATATAGATTTAAGATTGTGATATCTTTTTGCTGAATTGGCTATCTTATCATTATAAAATGTCCATTTTTTCTATTAATACTTCTTGCATTAAAATTTAGTGTGTCTATATTTGTATAGTTAAAAAATATCCTTTGGTCAGTGTTTGCATCACACGACTTTTTAAAATTCAATTGTGTTCATCTTTCCTCAGTGTTTATATTTTGAGTGTGCCTTGTATTGTGTGTATTTTGATTAGTTAATCTACATATATATTAATTACTGATACAGCTGTTTTATAACTTTCATCTTCCTACTTTCTTTCTTTTTAACCTGTTATGTTTCTCTTTTGTTCTGTCATATTTTTATTAATTGTATATTTTATTGTATTTTTCTACCAGTGTATTTGTAATTTATGCTCTTTTAAAATTATAATTTAATAGTTGCCCTAGAGCAGACTTTTTCAGGCTTGGTATTATTGATAGTTTTATCTGAATAATTCCTTGTTGTGGAGACTCTCTTGTGTTTTGAAGAATGTTTAGCAGCATCCCTGGATTCTACTCACTAGATGCCTTTTGCATTCCTTACCCCCGATGTGACATCCAAAATATATGTACAGATATTGCCAAATATCCCTTTCAGGCAAAATTTCCCTCCACTGAGAGCCACTATCCCTAACATATAATGCATTCTTGAATATTATAGTCAATGAAAATTATTCATTTTACTAGTTCTATAATAGAATAAAAACTTGGAATACTTTAAATTCATTTATTCTTTTCAACTTCACATCATTTTAATGTAGTTTAGTACTACATATATTTTAAGCTCTGTTATGTATGGTAGCCAATTTTACATAATAAAGTAGCAGTATATTTGTTATGTCTGGGTTTTTTTTTGTCTTTGTTTTGCTTTGTTTACTGATGAGTAAATAAAATTTTATTTTATTATAGTTAGATTTATCCTCTCAAAAATCTTTCATTTTTTTATTAATTGATATATAATCGATATGTAACATTATATGGGTTTCAAGTGACAACCTAGTGATTTAATTTTTATATATTACAAAATGATCATCACAATAAGTCCAGTTAACATCAATCACCATATATAGTTATGACTTTTTTGTGTGATGAGAACTTTTAAGATCTACTTTCTTAGCAACTTCCAAATATGCAATACACTATTATTAAGTAAAATCACCAAACTTACAAAGTTGCAATTTCAGGGAAAAAAAAAAGACATATATCATAGTGACGGAAAATAAAATTGGATACATGTTGCTAGAACAAAAGTGTTCTATCAAATAATTCTTTCTCTTATCATGGAATAGAATAGGTTGATTTTATCTCAGGTTTTAATGTCATAACTACTGATTAAAGCTCAGTTGGAAATTGAGAAAAATACAAAAATTAGAAAAGTAGTCAGCTAGTAAATGATTTACATATGGGAGATTTTATTTTGCTATTATGCTGTTTGAAAGATAATTTCATTAGTGGCCTATGAGTATATGTATAAAAGAAAGAATAATGACAGCATAAATACTCCAAGGGCCACATAAATGCATGTCCAACCATAATAGGCTTGGGTGTAATGATTCACGAAACTTTATTAGTGGTCAAAAATTGTTAATTTATTCTTAAATCCTTTAATATTGATTTATTGGATTGCCATAGGTAAGGATCATTACTCTTTTTAATTGACTCCCTCAATGTTTGTTTCTAATTCAAGATTCACCGCAATAATTAAGAATGTAATAATCTAATCACAATTGATTGCTAGCAGTTTCCTTAATATGAATGTAAATCATGTTTAGGAGAAAAGTGGATTTCTCCTAAATATTACTTTCGAATGGATTGTGGGAAAACTAAAGCTATTTCTACATTTATTTATTTATTTTTCTAGGTTTGAAATTAATTGAATTTAACATTGAGCCCACTCATGTCACCTTTGGTTATGCCTTTTGATGTCATACCTAAAGTTTTGGAAAAAATCTTCAAGTATTTTCTAATCAAAAATTTATACCTATATAGTATTTTTATAATTATTATTTATTACATAAGGTATATTTTGATGATCAGGAAACATTACTCATATATCCTTTCTTTTCTCTTAGATCTCTTTTCTATCCTGACCTCTTTTACAATATTCAGTAGAAAGGGGACACAAAGATAACTTTAAATAAAAGTTAGCTATGAAATATGAAGAAGAGGAATGAAAAGGTATTACCTGTGAAAAAAATGATTGAGGAAGAGGCATGAGAAAGTGAGGGGACAGTGAACAAAAAGAAAAAGAAGAAAAGATATGTGGGGAGAGTTGAGGAGCGTGAGATGGCAGACTGGGGCAGTTCCCTAGAAAGCAGAACTATTTTTTTGACTAAGAAAGACCCTAGCTGAATAACCTAGGCATAGAAAAATTATATAATTTTACATATAGTTATTTAAAAATTAATATATATATAAATGATGTCTGCATGAAAATGCAATTAATAAAGTTTAATTAATTACTACCAAAAATCAGGAAAATTCTCTTTAGGTAGTTAGGTTTGGACTTTGCAAGATCTTCTAATATCATTATAAAGGTATTGTATTTTGTACCCTGTGATTTTGTTTTGAAATATGTATATTGTGGAGGCACTACCAGTTATATGGTAAGAGGTGATTTAGGCACTCTTTGGCATATGCATGAAACTTATGCAGCATTTTGAATACATGTTTAATATTCTTAATTAATAAATTTAAGTTTCATTTAATGGACACCTTTGGGGTACATGTATTGATAAACTCCATTTACTATAAAACTCAAATATATAAATGCATGTTTATTAAATTAAAGGTGGTATATATTGTATTTAAATCAAACATATGTTTAATGAAAAGTGACTACCTTTTGAAAAAGTTATGACTATATCTTTCCATGTTTTTTTATTTTTATAAGCACTAAATCTCTTTATAAAATAATAATGCATTTAAAGGTAGAATTCACTTGAAAAAACCTCTGAGAAAATATCTAAAGTCCTTAATTATATGTAATTGTTTTTGCATTGTTTTGTTTTAAATATGGTTTATCTGGACATTGTATTTTGCAAATTCTTATCCTAATTCTATTTATTTCAGTAGGTTTTTACTTGTTGACAGCATACAGTAGTATCCTTTCACACATTTTTAAATCAACATCGATTGTCTTTAAAGAAGCATGTAGCTTTCAGCAGTCTTATCACTTTAGTCATAGAATTAAAAACATACATTTTGAAAGAGCATTGTAGTTACCAAAGACACAATATAGTGAGACTGTTGTAAAGAGAGGAAAAACAACATGGCAGGATTATATTTATTAAAAGAACCTGCCTGCCAGAATCAGGAGTATGTCAGATTATAAAGCAAGCACATAGGAAGACAAGTTGTACATGATTAATACCATCGAAGGGGTAAAAATAGATTCAGTCACTTTTGCTAACTAGAATTTACATTTATATGACATGAGGAATCAATATAGATATTTAATGTCATTCCATCAGTTAAGAAACTATCTTTACACCTTATACTATATTACACCAGAATCATTTTGTTCATATTAATAAAAACTTTGTTGTAAACTAACTTATCTGAGTTGGCACATATTTCCAGAAAACTGCTGTAAAAATGGAAGAGGTATGCTGGCAAAAAAAGTCATATTAAAGGACTAGAGTGTTTTAAAGGACTGTCTTCCAAATATATAGCTCTGAGAGATTTTTTTTTAAGGCAAAATGAAAGGAATAACCATTTTTTGACAAAGGAAAAGAAAAAAGATGGAAAAGTTAGAGCCTTTCAAGACAAAAACAAACCACAGTCAGAAACAACCCTTCTGTGGTTGTGAGCGACTGCCTCCACCACTGAAAACAATTAAATATACAAAAAAATTATCACTGAAGTGCTTGTGCTGTGCTAAAGTGATAAAAAAAAAGAGTGCTATTAAGCTAAGAGCCTTCTAAAATACATGATTATCACAAAATTAATAAAGGGAAAATAAAGTTCATACGGAGGGACTACTTCAGAAAACAAGGAAGCACAATTTCACATCTCCAGTCCTGCCCCTTCCCACAAGAAAAACAGCTCTGTAGTAGAAAGAAATCATTCACATGAGATATGGCAAGTTACCTTGAATTATATTTTCAAAAACTAAGAAATAGAATAGACAAAAAAATAGGAAGAAGTCAAAAGAAAAGTTGATTGAATTTAGAAAAGATGGGATAGAAAACGAAAGTTACCTCATATGTGAAGAATAAACTATAATACCTAAGAAAGAATTAGTTCATATAAAAACTTTAATAAGAGTATTGAATAAACATAAGAAAATTAAGAGAATGAAGTGACAAATAAAAGATTATTTATATATATGTATGTATGTGTGTATATATATCATATATATGTATGTGTGTGTGTATATATGTATGTGTGTGTGTATACACAAAAATAATAAGTAGTGGAAATAGAAGACAGGAAAAGAAAGAATGACCATTTTTATTATTTCAGGTGTGTGAAGAAGAAAATTAAAATAACGTAACAGAACTAATATTTAAAACCAAAAACCAAGAAAACATTCTGATAATAGAAAAAATAAACAGAGAACTATCAACTCTAAGCCATAACCTGAGAAACTCTTGAATTTAAAAATATGGAGTCATTCAAGGCCTCTAGGCAAAAAAGATAATATAATCTACTAAGGCATAACAATTAGAGTAACATCAGACTTTTAAAGGGCCATTGTCAAAACAAAGAAAAATGAAGTAGCAGGGGGAAAAAAGAAAGAAAAAAAACAATCTCAGTGAAAGAAAGTGTGTACAAATCATTTTACATCCAGTCAATCCAAGCTCTAAGTCATATATCAAAACTATATTAGCTTTCAACATACAAGAATTTAAAGAATTCTGTACTCATCAGGCTTTCTTGAGAAATTTACTAGTTCAGAGGACAGCCAACTTTTTCTGTTAATGGCCAGAAAAAAAAATAATTTTTACTTTATGGGCCATATGGTTTCTTCTGCAACTCTTCGACTTTTTCTTTTTAGTGTAAAAGTAGATATAGACAACATATAAATAGTGGGAATGAATGACTGTGTCCAATAAAACTTTATTCATAAAAATAGAGGTTAGGTCTTATTAGGCCCACAGGATATAGCTTGTCAATCTCTATATTATATGATAATCTTTATCAAACCAAATCATGATCAGAAAAAATTTCAGCAAAAAGACTAATGGTAGGCATTTTAAAATATGTGAATGTACATATAAGACAAAGGTAGGAATTATAATGGTGGAATATTAATGTACAGAAGTCACAATAGAAATAATGCAACTAAAAAAATGGAAGAAAAGGAACAGAAAAAGAGGAAAAATTTTTAAAAGGTAACTTTTTGTATTTAAAAAAATGTAGACGTTAAATGATGGCCAAAACAACTGGTAAACCAGATAGTAGAGAGGAAAATAATAAAACAGTGAATGAAGTGCACTTAATAGAATAAGCACAGAAATCTTCACCAGAAAAATATACAAACCTTCCCATATTATTTTTTAAAAAGAACAAAAATATACATCTCATCATTAAGAACATAGTATATTTAATAATACACATTATCATAAAATATTTTGATAGAATCAAGACAAAACATGTTAGTAATTATAATAATGTAAAGGAAATAAATTATCAATTAATAGAAAATGATTTTCAATTTGTCCCACAAAATAAACTGATCTATCTGTTGTGTATTAGAGATACATGTAAAATAAAGTAATTCAAAGGGCTAAAAATAAAGGCTAAAACAAAAAATTAGGCAAATAGAAAGTACCATTTCTTAAATATCTAATATCTAAATAGATATAGATCTAATATATAAGTAGAGTTCAAGACCACAAATGTTAACGATGTCAAAGAAAAATACAACAAAGACTTTTATAAAATTAAAACTATAGATATTTCAAGGAGACCAGAAGGAAAGTCACTAATAATAGGAGATTTTAATCAGCTCTTTCAGTAGAGAATAGATCAAGTGGGCAAAATCAAAAGATGATAGAAGTAAACAAATAATCTATAGTATAGATGATGTATGCCTTACAGGCTTACTTTAGTTACATAAATATTTGAAACATTTACATTTTATTTCTGAAAAAGAAATTTTCATATTTAGACATATTTGCTAAAGGACATAAGAATAATGGCTTAGAGAAAATTGTATATTCTTTCATTTAGAGTTAAGTGACTTTTTTCTTAAATCTCTTACATTACATTTTACACTTATTTTGTTGTTCAATTGCACATTCTTTAGAGATTTATTCTTTCATTCTCTAGAAAGAAGTTTTTTTTAAATTCTAAAACAAACAAAAACATTTACATGACAAAAACAGCATAAGTAAAGTCAAAAGATAACTGATGAACGAGGAAAAAATATTTAAGACATGTACTAAAAAAGAGCTTACATCCAAAATATACAAAAACTATTAAAATTGAGGGAGAAAAAATGCAATAGAAAAATATATATTTTTAACATTTTTATACTTAGCTAATTATCTTAGTTTTATATTTCAGATGGGGAAAGAATGATTACTGATGAAACTTTTTAATAACATATCACCATGTTTCAAATTTTAATCAGAAACAGTTTTTATAGAAATAAAACTACATACTGATACTAACACTGATTATGAATTATGTTAACTTAAGAAAAAGAAGTCAGAGGTGCTTTTAAGGACAGAGGATAACTAGATGAGTTGCTTGAGAAAACTTCAGTGTGAATTTAATATAGAAAATTAAAGTCAGTGTGTGAATGTGTGTGTGTGTGTGTATGTGTAAGTGATTACATCTTACAGCTTTTTTTGCTATGCATCATATATATCTTCTAATGGATAATTATATTAAATACAAGTTTATTAAATACGGATAAAGTAGTTTTCTTACGCTAACTGGTGCTAATTTTAGGCAGAATTGAGAAAATGTAGTAAATTTTGTTGATGCAGTCAATATTCCCTAATCCCACTTTGAAATCTAATTCTCTTTTTTCTATTCTTTAAAGTCTACTGTGACATCTCTGCACACACATTAAGTATTACCTGACCGATCACGGCTTGGAGGACTATTTGAAGGGCATTTGCACTTTGCAAAGTTCTTGAAGTGTGAATGTCATGGGCCAGATATCAGAGAGACACCATGGAGGTCATCGGACCTTTCCGGAATTCTCAAGACCATATTATGTTTGCCCTGTGCACATTTAGTTTAACTAAGCAAGACTATATATATCAATTCCCTTACCTCCCAACCTACATAAGAGTGAACAGTTTCTTAAGTCATATCTTTCCTCCAACCACCTTTGTTCTAATTTAAGTCAAAATTCTAAGTTTCCTCATTGTCTGTAGCCATTTATTTAGACTAAATAATATCCTCTTACCCTTTTTTAATAAAAATAAATTTAGCCAAATATTATACCAGGTTCCCATCATAAATAAAGTAGGTTTACTTCTTCAAACTTTCTATGCCAATTTACTTCCTAGTGAGCTTGTCCATGTAAATTGCTCCAGTTACTCTATGTCTGGCCAACTTCATCGGCTGTAGGGGAAATTATCTCTAAAATCACACTATAATATTGATATTTAAAGTAAGACTATTATTAAATGCTATAATAAAAGACTATTAATTTCCCTTCTCTATAGCCTATGCATTTTTGGTTATTGAAATTAGGTAGAGATGCCAGGTATAGTAAGAGGAACTACACATACTTCTGCTTCCACAAAAAAAGTGATTAAATTATCAGAATTATGAATAGATGACTATTTATAAGGTCTATATAAATGGTTTATCCAATTTTTTTTTCTCCCAACAAGCTTATATTCACTTAATTGGCTATACACAGAATAAAAGTAAGCAAAGAAAACGAGTTTAAAAATTCCCTAGATATTGGCACCAACATGGGGTTATTGTTTGAAATGAGATCATAGCACATAAAAATAACGAACATTCGTTTTGCTTTTTGATTAAACACAATATTTATTCATAGTGTGTATTCTCCAGAGGCTAAAATATCTTAAGAAAGCAAACTGATATACTTTATTTTTCCTGATTTATATTTTTATTGTGGTAAGAACTCTTAACATGAGATTTAAAAGTTCCTTAACAAAATCTCTTCAAATATTTAAGTGTACAATATAGTACTGTTAGCTATAGGACAGCACTGTACAGCAGATCTCCAGAACTTGTCCATCATGCATAAGTGAAACTTTATATTCTTGAGCTTAATGGAGTAGGAGAAAAGTTTCTAGGAGATTCCACTGCTCTGTGTATGAAGGCGTATTTGTGCATATAAAGAAAAAGAAGAGTACCTTCTGCATGAAATGGTATACTGGGAAGAGCACTGAGATTGTATCATTTCTGAGTTTGAGTCTAAATGTTGCTACTTATACAAGTATGATTTTGAGATTCTTTTTTAATCTTTAAAATAGGCATAGTAGTAACTGACTCTCAGAATTGTGAGAAGAGAGAAGTTAAATAATGTAAAGGTTTTGTTTGTTTTTAGTTCAGAGCATTGAACGTATGTAAGTTAATGTAGTTTTATCAGGCTCACGTCTGATGCTTTATTAAGGTACAACATTCTTTAGGATATCCTGTTAGACAATTAAAATTTGGCACTAAATGATAGCTTTTTTTGGTGTTGTAGTAATGTTGTTGCTTGAGAGAACAGGGAGGAATGATACCAATATGAGGATTCAGACCTTTGACACTGGCTTAAAAGTTAGTATCTATTTACACAAGCATCCACGGATTGTACATTAGACACATGTATCTAGTGATATACCAGGAGCCTTTAATTTCAGTCTCAGTTCTGTTACTAATTTGTATCTCACTGGACCTCAGTTTTCTTCAAAATGTAAAATATTCAGATAAGATATTAATTTTATTCAAACTGGACAAGATAGTGACCAACAGAGGGTCAAGGAAAGCCAAAATGATGATGTGAAATTAGGCTTCAGGATCCCTTCCTACCCCACTTCAGTCAATATAATTCTATTTTTATCTTCTCCAGTTTCATGAAAGGTTTATTATATAAAAACCGTTCTAAACATGAAACATGAAAATGTAAAGATCCTTGTTTCTCTAACATCCCTGCAATTAGAAAATTCTCTATAAAGCTCTCATGTGGAAAATTGAAAACCACATGAGTTTCATGAAGAAAATGTAGTAATAGTATTACTTTCAGCCAAAATAAAATAAAATAGGGTTCTCAATGATTTACTCCCATGATGTGTCAGGTGTATATTCACACAGATGATATGCATATCTCTCTTCAATATTTTTACATTGATGATGATGGGATAGAACTGAACAGGAAAGGACTGGAATATTCTGCAGGTAAGGCAGTCAAGAGAGGCAGATAAAAACTGAATTATCAGTAACTAAAAGAGTGGGTAAATAATATGACTACCGCAGGACTATCTAGGAGTCAGGCATTATAGGTTTAAGTCAATAAGATGCAGTCCTCTTCAGAATCCCTCTAGCATGGGATTTAGAAGCAGCTGTGATCTCTGAGAAGTTGAAAAAAGGTTTGTTGCATGGGGAAAGTGGTAGAAGTGAAGTCTTTGTTGGTGAACATGCTTTCTACTTCACATTGGCATCCTTGACCTGGTTCTAATAAGGACTCTTGCCAAATAGAAAACTAATATCTAAGGTGATTAATTTCCATGAAAATTACTTCAAATGAAAGCATTTGGGATGTACCATAGAAGTAATTACAAGGGGACTGTTGAATCTAGAATGTCAGTGATATTCACAATGAATTTACTTTAAATGCATTTTATGGATTTCAAGACCAAATGATTTCTATAGTACTTCATATGTGTTTTTTATAAGTGTATGAAGGGACAAAAAAGACCCTAGTAAAATTTTAGAATTTGTTTCTGTTCATTTTTTAAGCAAGCATTAAGTACTCATGGCATGCCAATCTCTGTACTAGGAACAAAATGATGAATAAAACATGTACTTGCTCTCAAACAACACACTATAAGGGATATAAAATGAGACTAAATGGACTGTAATATGGTTGACTCCACAATAAAAAATAATCCTGTGCTAGCGTAAACAGAAAATTCTTTTCCTGGTATTCCTCTGACATCACTTACATTTTTATGGATCAGAGAACTCATATTTTAACCGTATTTTTTTTTTTTCAAATATTGACAAGATATCAGCTGGCCACTCCAAAGTGAAAAAGCAATTGGGACTAAATAAATTCCTTGCCAATCACTGCTCTCAATAGCATAATGTATTTTATATTGGAAAAAAGCCACTTGAGGTTTTAAGGTAACAGCATGTCATTTAGTAAGGGATCAATTGATTGCCCTGTCTTTAAAGGAAAATTACATAATTTGATATTAGAATTTCTTCTTTAAAAATAATCACATTGAGAATGAATTGATTTAAGCATAAATTAGAAATTAATTTAACTTATAATAGATATTCCTTATTTTACTTTCTTTTCATTTTGAGCAGTAGCTGAATTTTTGTTAATGACCGTTCATTTTTTAAATATACAAAAATCAATCTTTCTTAAAAATTAACATTTTATCAATAAAAATAAATCTACTTTTAATATTAAAATATCATAGAAACACTTCCAGAAAATTAATACATACAAACTTTCAACTCTAATTCTTTAGTTCACAATTTGGGATATTATTCTTTATGGCAGAACTAGAAAAGCTTGACAATTAGGAAAACTACTAAATTCCAGCATATAGACTTCTGTTCTTTAGTGCTTTTTCAGAATATAGCAAACAAATTTTTGTTATAATTGGGGTGAGGTTCAAATCAAACGCTAATGTGTCCCATCTGTGCTGATTATGACTGCCTTCTTATTCCAATTAGCGACATAGTAATAGCGACCTAATAAGAGATCAATGATGTTCAAAATAAACACGGATTGAAAATCTGGTGCTGTCACACCTTTCTTGGATAGTATTAAAATTTGTATACTGTATTGTCTTCCTGCCTTTCTTTCCTCGGCAACAGAGCAGTAACACACACACGCGCACGCGCGCACGAGCGCACATGCACACGCAATGTGACTATATTTAGAGATAGGGCCTATAAGGAAATAAAATAGGATAAGTGAGATCATAAGGGTGAGGCCTTAATCCTTATAAGAAGGGAAAGAGACACCAACTTTCTCTCTCCCTCTCCCTTCTCCAACCCCTCAAAAAGGAGGAAAGTCTTGTATGGACGCACCAAGAGTGTGGACAGCTACAAGCCAGGAAGAATGGTCTCACCAGAAACCGACCTGACAGCACCTTTATATTGAACTTCTAGCCTCTAGAACTGAAAAAATAAAATTCTTTTGTTTAAACCACCTAGTCTATGCTATAGTATTTAGTTACAGCAGCCCAACATATCTGTATCTAACTATGTCCTCTCTGTATCTATCTCTGTGTAATAAAATTATAACTTTAAATTTTCCTTCTCGGTGTCCTTCAGATTGGAAAATCAGGGTAATTTATTTAGTTTAGTTCCTTTAATTGTGACTTATTTAGAGATGTTTGTCAGTAAATTAGTAACTTGACAGTTTCTCCATTTGTAATACATGAATAAAAGACTTAGCAACTTCTAGAAATCAAATTAGGACAATTTTCTTAAATGTATTCACAGTCCTAAATACTATTGTTTTTGTGAAATCAGAGCTGTAACTACTCTCCACAGAAATAACTTTTGCTGCTTTTCAATGTGGTCTTCATATAGTACTGTTGTGTTTCAGACAGTATCTTAAATTTGATTGTAAAATTTAGTCTTTTAAATAGCCCTCTATTCATACAAATAAAACACAGACCCACACAAAACTTTTAAAAGCACAACTAAAACGGATCTAGGCCTATATGCAAATAGAAAATGCACATGATTTTAGAAAACTACAAAATTAAAAGTGCTCTAATGATATCTAGATATCAGTATATCTGTTATTAGGCTTGTTCATGCATGTTAATACTAACTGGCATAATTCTGGAAAGAGTACCAAGTCCATCTCTGTCACTGAACAGAATCAACCTGGCTGGGCTTCATTGTGTTCTATAATTAATATTTCAATTTAAGAAAATATGTTAACTGTAAAGTCATTAATGCCCTTATCTGTATTACTATAGAACCATAAAGGAGGCTATCTTGAGCTTACAAGGTAAGCACATGTGCCAGGCATATTTTTGTCTCTCATTTCATTTTTTTTTTTTTTGCAAATATAGTTTTAATATCTCCAAACTAAATTAAAATACATTATAATTTAAAAAATAATAATAACAAAAGTATTTACAATTACATTACCTGACACAGGGACAGGTTTTTAAAATCTTTCTTCTTGTGCTAACTTTAAATAATTTTGTACAACTGCATTAGAAACGCAGTTGCAATTTTGAATTTTTTTACTTAACATTTTGTCATTGCCAATTCTCCTTATAGTTATAACTTTCAAGGACATAATAACTATGCTAAAATTTACATCAAAATGGTTATATCACATCTTCAATTTAATGAGCCAAAATGAAATAGTCTGTACATTTAGGATTTTTATGTTATTTATTATGAATGATATGGCAATGTATATCTTCAGATATATCTTTTTAAATTAATTTATTTATTTTGAATAAATTCTTATGAAGAAATTGGGGTCAAATTATAAGGCCATTGATATGATTGAGAAACATTTTACCAAACTGATTTTCAAAAGTTTTAATTTATACGATTAAGTATCAGTTTTTGGATTTACCAATTCAACAACAAACTTGCGAACATTAGTTGCCAAAATCTTTAATTAGAAATATACACTAGACAGTTACTCTTTGAGATCAAATTTAATTGGATGCACATATTTATTTGTTTATTTGGTGTGAATATTATAAGACATGTATTACTGTGGAAAGATATGTAAAACAGCAAGCAATATATGGAAAGGCATTTAGGAAAGAAGCCATTAAATAGAGTGGTGTAAAGGTTGAAAGATAGTACACAAAACATCATGTCATAGTTTTGATTTGGCTTGGAGAAAGCTAATGATCAGGACTGCTTAATCAATTGGAATACTGAAAAGAGTCCAGAGGAAAAGAACATTACTGGTGGCAGTGTGAGGTTTATTTGTTTTTTTTTCCCCGCTTTAAAATCTCATAGCGTGAACATATGCCATATTCAAAGAGGAAGAATTCGAGTCTAGAAATTTTAACCAAATCGATCAATATTATCTATGTAGTCATAAAGAGAGCCATGAATTAAAGCTAGATAAGTACTTTTTCTTGTATATCTCACCGCACTTCTCCAACGAACTGGTTATTATTTGTACTTGACACCTAAAGAACTTTAGAAATAGTTAAATATAAGGTATGATTTGAGAGTATGTATTACCCAAAAAGGACCACCATTACATAATTTGAAACTTCCACTGTTAATTATCTCTTGGGTGAAAACACTCAGTGTTATTGTTAGAATTAAAATAATACTGAGAAGTTGGGATCAAAATTTAAGATGTTGCTATGTTAACACACATTGATTTTTGTTTTATTTAGCCTTTCAAAGAAATGGACCACTGAATATGTAGGTTTTGATGACATAAACAACTAGAATCAGTGTACATTTTAGAGGAAATCTTGAGAGAATGCCTAGAAACTCATACAGCTGTAGAAATATATTAGATCCTTCATGTGATAGATAACAGATGCTATAAAACCAAAAATGGAAAATACAAATGGCCAGTTGATCTGGCACAGCAACAAGCTTATTAAACAGCACTTTTAGGTGAACTAAATAGCAGAAACACAGAGGCACTTGTGGGCATGCACATGCAAACATATAAACACATAAATGTGGTTGTTTTGAAATATCTAAAATATTTAAATATCTGTTAAAATATCTTTTGAAAACCCACTGTATCTCATGTATAAAATAGGCATCACACCATTTTTCTTTATCTAGCTCTCCTGTTTGGCCCTATGCTATTAAGGTCAAATCAGTTGATCCTTTGCTAATCTCCTCTAATCCTTGTGCAAGTTTCTAAGATAGCATTTACTACTTTTTAGCAATTATTTACTTATACTGCTATCTTTCTTATTAGACCTGTAGATTCTGAAAAGCAAAAAAAAAAAAAAAAGCCTAATTCATGTTGTATTTCTCGCTGATAACTTAGTTCCTGGCACATAGCAGAGAAGAATTAATGCTTTTATGTATGAATCAAAACCATCTATAAATGGTGATGATGGCATTAATGGAATATAAAGATATTTTTCTCATTTTAGGTTTTAGTGGGTAAGAACAATACTGGTAAATAGACTATTTAAAGAACTCTGCAGTGTATTTTTTCAACAATAAAGCACTAAATTTCCTTCTTTTTCTATCTTACACTAGTGTTTTACTCGACATTGACTACTGGTAGATATTGCTTGAGGCCTGGAGAAAAAAAAATCCAAAGCTACTGGTGATTCTATATTTCCTCTAAGAAGTAGATCCTATGGTGTATGAGACAAATCCCAATGAGAATAAATTTAACCAAGACCTAAAAAGCATTTATCAATTATAGAGAGGTGATTTAGTGCTATATAATTTATTTCTCCTAGAGAAATGCTCATAATACCTAGAACTGATAGACTGTTCAGAAATATTTACAGAAATTTTAGAGAAGAAATATTGTTATTGAGAAGTAAAGTCAGAAGTATTCTGTGCTTAGATTTTAATGTGCACTGGGTTATGAGTAACAAACCTGGAAGATGAGGGGGAGACACTGGAAATTTTTTTGAGCCCCCGTTCCAATGTGCTGCTATAGCCAAAATAGCTAAAAAAAAAAAAAAAAAAAAAAAAAAAAGGAAGAAATTTGTCAGAGTATTATATACAAAACGATTTAGGTATATACTCTCCTAAACCATGTGCCTGTTTCTACTGGAATACCGAATATAGTGAAATTTTGGTTGTTATACATCAAAATAAAAATTAGAAACACACTCTAGAGAAAAAGCAATAGAAGAGAAGTCTTCTGTTTGTAGAAAGGAAAGATCTGTTTACGTTAATGTGGTGGAAATATCTCCCTTTAGTATATCAGTATGAACTGGTGTAAACAATTGTTTGCTAAAACATACATCACAATTCCAAATAAAACCATAAATTTTATTTCGACCAAACATAATTTGAATCATGGACATATTTATTATTATTTTTTTAAATTTTGTTTTGTGAAATGGGGTTTTTGGGGGAATAGAAGGTTATTTTTTCAGCTGAAATATTGTGATAAGAAAATCTGCCAAGGAACTTCTTATTCTTGGCTGTAGACAATAATCTAGTTCTGACCAACTAATAACTATGAAAGGTGGCAAAAAGCGTTGGGCTAAATTTCATTAGTATAAGTACAGAGATATCTAATATATGTATTTAATTGTGTTGAACTAAATTTCATTAGTATAAAGACAGAAATTATATATATATATATATATATATATATATATATATATATATATATATATATAATTGCCAGGACTAAGAATTTTAAAAGTATTTTGCTTTTTTTTATAATAAAGATTATTATGTGCATAGCATGTAATAGACTTCCCTCTGCCCTAGAAATATAAGGTTTGATAAAAAACTCATGTGCCATAATTCTCTGTATATTAGAGCTACTTTTATCTCTGAATATTAGAATTATTTTCATCAAGAACTATGCAAGCTATCTAGCCTAAATATCTGTACATACTTTATTCTTACTCATTCTGGCTGACTATTATATGCAGTAGAATATACTATGCAGTTTGGGAGACCCTGAAGAATATTATAGTATATAACGAGAAATGTAACTACAAAGTTTATAATAAAATGTCAAGCGTGAGTCACAAAAATGTATAAAATTGTAAAGTTCTGTGATAGATAAAAGAGTTGAGTGATTGCTTTTCTTATACATGGGGATGCTTTATGAAATGAGAATACGTTTAATATGAGTCTGGTAGCATAGAGAGAATTTGAACATGAGGTGGAGTAAGATTTGAGAATCTAGATGTATAACGTAGAACAAATTACATGAGCAAATCCTCAAAGCAGGAATCTATTTGGTATATGTAAGGATTAGCTGGTAGTTAATTTTGGGAAGAAATATAGATAAGCAAAAATAGTGGGAAATAAGATTTAAATATACGAAAATTTATTAAGGGAATTCTAAATAAATTTTATCTCATCAGAAAATGGAGGTGAGCAATTTTGTCTTCTCATAAATAATTTAATCATAAAGCTGTGAAACAAGTACAACTTAAGCAAAATAAGTGGGAGATAATGTATTGGCCAATACTGTCCTCCAAAGAAATACTGTCTTCCAGAGAAAATGCTTATCTCAAGGACTGAAAATTACAGTTTTGCTGTTTTGTATTATAGAATAAGAGAAAAACAATTTTGAAAAATTAAATGGGATTTTAAATATGAACATTTCCCCAGAGGAGTTATGTATCTTAAGTAATCTTTTAGTAACCTGCAGAAATCCTGAAATATTTGAGACTGGGACCTCATCCAATTTCTGGGTTAATAACATACAAAGCACCTGAATTATGCTGAGATATATGAGAATCCATAAGCACATCTGAATCATAGTTATTTCAGAGCAAAACATAATAAGAAGAATATATTCTACTTAAGTCTCAGTAAAATATGAATATAGAATTCCTAACCCTGTTGTCTATTTGAGTAAGGGCTATTCCATTTTTCCAAGAATGTGTAATTTTTACATTTACAAATCCAAACAATAATTGGTTAATGGTTTTCTAAATCTCATATCGATTAAAATGCATGAAAACAAATGTTTTAATGGCTTAAAATGAAAAAAAATTACACATATTAATTTAACATTTACATTATCTTTAAGTGAAAAATAACAGGCAAGCAACTGTGACTTGTGCTTTTTTTTTTTTTAGTAATCATATCCATATAATCTAGGGATGACCCATTTATGACAGACATTAAGAAATTTTACAAACCAGTTTTGAGTGTTTCAATTTAAAATATTCAGTCTAAGCTAGAGATTTTATATAATATGTAAAAAATTTTAGTTATGTTTTATTTAAATTTGTTATGTTTTATTTGTTTTTTTGTTTGTTTGATTATTTCAAACCTGCTAAAGAATACCCCTTTCTTTTGTGTTAAGGCCTTTGTAGAAAATAGTCATCTCTGCAGTGAAGACTAGCTCTGACCATAGCTAAAGGAGAAAGTTTTGGGGTTCTATGTGGGGAGTGGCCTCTTAGTAAAATGTAATTAGCCATCTATGATTCAGAACTTTCATTCAAATGCGTTTATTTCTAACTTGACTTGTCATATATGTCTACAACAATAGATTTCAACTATAAAGTCCAATGTGATTATAATGTGATTTAGTAAATTATGGAATAATTAAATATTCCAATGTTTTAAATAGCTCTGAAATTAGCCATAACTTAAAATATCTCATAGATAGCTTAGTGAATAACATAAATTGAAAACCTCTAGCTAACATAATACTTATATATTCCTGTATCTATCAGAATTCCAACAGAGAAAAAATAATCATATATATGTCCATACAGACTTTTATATATGTATAAGTAAATATATTTATAGATCCATTATATGAAATGATATAAAGTAAATTTGCAGGTTTAGAGGTTGTACATCATTCATTTTATATTCATGTTTTACATGTGACTTAAATGGAATATATTGTCCTTATTATAAGCTTTTCTTTAAAATTCCTTGAATTGATTGACTTATGTAGTTGTGATGACCCAATATGCAAGTCTGAAATCCATAGGGAAAGTGGTCAGAAAGAGCAGACTGTGCAGAAGAACCTAATACTGTAGTCCACAGGCTGAAAATTTTCCTCCTCCAGAAAACCTTAATTTTGTTCCAAAATTCTTTCAACTGATTAGGTAAAGCCCATCCACATTATCGAGGTTTATCTTTTTTACTTAAAGTCAATTCATTGTAGATATTAATCATAACTAAATAATAACTTCACAACACTTAGATTAATGTTTGATTAAATAATTCAGGTCTATATTTTGACAAGTTGAAACATAAAACTATCATCCCAAAGACTGGGAAGAAAGCAAGGATATCTTCTCTCATCACTTTTGTTTACTATTTAGGGGAAACTCTAGGGCAATAGAACAACAGCAACAAAGTTATACATGTTGGAAAGGGAAAACAAAACTGTCTTTACTAAAGTTGATATGATCGTCTTTGAGAAATTCTACAAAGAAAATCCTTCTAGAATTAATAGGCAAGTTTATCAAGATCACAACATGCAATATCAATTGCTTTTCTTTACACTATAAATAAATATCTGAAAAGTAAAATTAAAAGTCAATATTATTTAAATTAGCATCCCCCCCCCCAAAAGTACTTAGATATAAATCTAAAAATCATTGTTCAGGATCTATATTTTAAAAACTACAAACATTGATGAAAAAAATCAAAGAAGATTTAAATAAATAGAGAGGAGATGTTCTATGATTATGATTTGGAAGAATGAATATTGTTAGCTGTTGAGTTTTCCTAATTTACAAAAGATTAAATGCATTCCCAATAAAAATTCCAGAAGGGATTTTATAGATATTAATTCTAAAATTTATATGAAAAAGTAATAGAATGTCAAAACAATTTTGAAAATATAAGGACAACGTCACAAGAGTCATTTTGCCCAACTTTAGTTATCAAGGGATTGTGCTAATTATAGAAGGAGTGATACATATACTGTAAATCTTCAGTTATCAATATGTGTTAATGGCAACAATGTAGAAAAAACACAGACCAATGGGACAGAAGAGAGAGCACAGAAATATGACCAAATAAACATAGCCAACAGATTTTTCACAAAGATGCAAAGATTATTCAACAAGTGGTGCTGGAATAATTGGCTGCCCATATGCAAAAATGAAAAACTAGAACACTAACTTCTATCTTACAGTATGCACTCAAAATGAATAATTTACTGTCATAACTCCACAATCTAATTTTGCTCAAATGTTTTGTGCCTTTGACTCTATCTTTTCAATACTTGCAGTTCTCTCGGGTCTTCTAACTTTTAATTCATAGAGCTCTGTTCCTTCAAAAATGAACTGATCTTCTAGTAACTTAATCTGTGTCTTCTTTATACAAAAAATGTGATTATAATTTCCTAGTTCACACTTATAGAAGCTTCTTATTTTTAATGTTTTCTTGCCTTGTAGGCATTTTAAAATCTTAATTCATCTTTACTCTGAAACTCTCATGTTCAGTATATTAATTGTTATCACACAATGAGAAGTACAAGTTTTATATGATTGAATTAAAGTTGCAGTTGAATATCTTGTAGAATTTCAGATATGTGCTATTTAAATATTATAAGATATATATATTTGTAATAACATAGAAGTGCTATGACAATAAAAATTAAAAATACAAGTTCATTTTCCTTCAGAAAGTATTATTTCTTCAATATCTGAGTAGAAAAAGTATTTTTTTTTTAAAAAGCCTATCTAAATCTCAACAGATCAAATTCACTTTTCAATTTCCTTCCCTACATGTGATAAAATCAGTATAAATTCTAGGTCTTGTCAGGGCTTGATGTAAATTCAGAATTTACTAATAGAAACTGAAGTATAAAGGTGCTTAGCAACAAATTTTAGAAGTAATTCTTTTACATCAAAATGTATACATAAAAATGAAGTCACGCTACTAACAGGATACTGGAATCGCTACACTAGAAAATAAAAATGTGAATTCTTCTTAATAACACTCCTTGAAATAATAATAATAAACAAACAAACAAAAACTCCCAAAACAGACAATTTATTGACTGTCTCAAATAAAAATGGCATGCATGGCAACTCTGTTTCTCATAGCCACAACACCAAATGCTCTCTTTCACTTCAATTCAAGAATCATGTTTTTCATTCTGTTGGAAAACATTATATCTGTTACTGTACCTAAAAAAGGATTATTCTAAAGTAGAAAGAAAACAACCAAATACATGAATGTAATTTGTATGAAAATAAGAAGTTTTAAATATGCTAGATGTTATTCAAAAAAATCGTCTCTGTAATGTACCTGAATGAATATGAATAACAATGTTTAGGTAATGTTGTCTGTGTTGCGGAGGGGAGGTTATTGTATAGATACCATACTACTAGAGATTAATACTTTTTAGGGTCTGTAATAAAAATTGATAGTTACACATGGATTAATACTTTTAAATTAAAATTATAAACTTAAAGTATCAACCCTAAAATAAAGAAAATATAAACATTTTTCTATTAAACACTTATGCTCACATATTAGGTCTATAAACCTGCACAAATTGTGTGGATTTTAAGAGAGGCCTGTAGACAACTGTCTGCCGCTATGACTAAACACACTGTTGGTGTCACCACTACAAAGTGCCTGCAAAACCACCAACCGTAAGACTAAAAATAAGACTCAGTTATCATCTTTCTCTAAAAGTTCATGAAAACTAATTTCATTATACATTCTGTCCCTGTTTATCTCACTTACCACTGGAATCCCAGTCCTCTGTCATTGTAATCACCTGAAATTCATTTGTACCCAGTTTCTCACTCTACATTCTCATCACCTTCCTGCTCTAACTGAAAACAGTTTGTGGCCTAATAACACAATTTTTACTGGATTTCTTCCAATTATGAACAGGTATTTTCCTGTTTATTTTTTCCTTTTTCCCACATTCAAGGTAAAATATCTAAAGATTGTATAACTGTTGGTCTTGGCTTCTTATTCCTATCTCCCTACCTTTTCTTTCATTTCTTAAAATATCCTCGTTTCACTCATTCGCTGTTCCATGAATTGAAGAGTTTAGCCCATCTCTCACCACTTGCCTGTTTATCAAACTGCTGGAAACATAATTGGTAACTGTGCCATCCATCCACCTCCATGGTCATAACTCAAAACTTGTCACCTCCATTACCTTCACCTCTAAAGTCTCAGTATCAGTCTTTCCACATGGAAAAACACTTTATAAATTTTCAATCTACTTATCTTACTTCTCTCACTTGAACTACTCATTAATTCTATTAGAAACTCCATTTAAATTATCCCATCAACTACTTTTATTACTTTTAATAAACTTTATTTCTTTGAACAATTTTTAATTTATAGAAAAACTATAAAGATTAGACAGAGAGTTCCACATACCCTGCTACAAGTTTCCCCTATTATTATTATTCTACACAAGTATGGCACATTTATTATAATTAATGAACCAACATTAATATATTATTATTATGCAAAGTCTATGCTCTATTTCTATTTATGTTTCAGGATCCTATCCTGGATACTGCATTAGCCGTTGTATCACCTTAAGCTACTTTTAACTGTGACAGTTTCTTAGATGACCCTGACAATTTTGAGGATTAATTATCAGGTATTTTGTGAAATCTTTTTGCTTATGTCTCCATATTGTCATTGTGTTTCCTTAAGAACTTCTTCTTAGACAGAGTTAGATATTTGTACCTCTTTCAGCTGTAATCCACTGTTATTATAATGGGGCCCTGACTATATAATCATAATAGGTGGGAGAGAGAAATCATGCCACAATCTTATGATTATGTATCAGCCTTTTATTGTATCTGTCCTCCTGGGATGTGAACTTCAAAAGGGTTTCTGAGTAATTGTTATATGTTTCTAGTCTATTCAGTATTTCTGTCTCTGCCTCTGTTACATTATTTCATTTGTTATCAGATGTCCAACAATTTTACAACTCTTTTCTTACAATTTTATAGATGATCGTGCTTCTAATTTTACCAAGAAAATAGAAGTAATATAACAGCCTAATTTCTCTAACTCACAGTCTACCTGCATCTTATCTACAAATTGTGCCTTTATTCCAGTTTCATTATAAGTATGGACCCTAGAGTTGTAATGGGACCCGATCCTTTTTGTATACTAAATGGAGTCTCCTGTAATTAGCTCTTCTACTCTATCATCAGTTTCTCCTCTTACAAAAACATTTCTGAAGACATACTAACTGCTGCAATTTTCTTGAAATAAAATTTAACCCTTCCTTTCTAGCTACTGCTCCTTTTTTTCCCTACACCATAGCAAAACTACTCTGGAAATTTTTCCATGTTGTCTTTACTTTCTCATGTTTTGGCTTTTTAGTGGCTTTCAGTGCAGCTAACTATTTTAACATTATGTTGTTCAGCCAATAATTAGCAATAGTATACTCTGTGCTAAGCACTATTCTAGGCACAAAAGAGCAGTGATCAAGATAATGTCTGTGCCTTCATGGAAATTACATTGTAGAGGGGAAAAGAAAGATAATAGGAAAAAAAGGGAAATAATTTTAATCTCAGGTATTAATGTGTGTTATGAAGAAAAAGAAAACAAAGTAAGGGTATAAAACATGAGGAAGAAGCTTTCATGACAGTATTGTCAGTTGATTTCACACTGCCAGAGTAACTCAGCAGTTATCTTATTGCAAAGCTTTGTTCGTGTAGCTTCTATACCTTGTCTCATTTTCTCCCGACTTCACCGATGTTGTAATCTCCTTTTCTAGATTCTTTTAACTTTAGATGTCCCTAATTTTAAATATTAAATTGCTCCTTGTCTCAGTCCTCTGCTGATGTTTCTTTTCTATACGTATTTTCTCCATAGTCAGTCTTATCCAGTTCTACAACTTTAAAATACATTACTGGCTCTTCTGGCCAAGATGGAAGAGTGGGTAAATGCTGTGCTGGCTTCCTCTCATGACCACATCAAAATTACAACTAATCTGCAGAACCACTAGCAATGAGAATGTCCTGAAGTCTAGCTGAATACAAATTATATAACTAAGGAATACAGAAGAAGCCACATCGAGACTGGTAGGAGGTACAGAGACTCAGAATTAGCTGGCCCCACACCCACATGTGGTGGTTGAGAATTAGGAGGGATATCTCAGATATAGAGGTACCCCTATCCCCCGCCAGGATCAACATGTCCCAACCCCACTGAGGATCCCCAGCGCAGAGCACTCGTGATGAAAGAGAAGTCTTCACAATTTCTGGCTGTGAAAACCAGTGGAGATTGTGGCTGAAGAAGACAGAGGGCTGCTAGAGTACTGGTGTTCCTCTTAAAGGGCCCACACATGAATTTACTTGCTGATGGACCTACTCACTCTGAACTCCAATGCTGGGGAAGCAGCTAAAAGAGCACCAGGAATATATGAGGGCGGGGCGGGGTGGGGGGGGGGTGATACTAAATGTCTGGCTTCAGGGCAAGGGCTTGAGGAGAAACTTTCTCCCAGACAGAAGTACTAGCAGAAACTACTATTCATTTGTTGAGTCCTCACCTATCCCAACATCCCAGCATGTGGACTTAGGCTGGCACTATATTTGAGACTCAGTCAACCTAGCCAACACTATTCTGCTTGCCCTGATAATTCCCCGAAACCCCACCTAATTCTTCGTGGCACATACACCTCAGAAACTCCAACAGAATCAAGTCCCCAATTACCACATTCATAAATTGTCTGTCTTTCTTTCTTGTCTCTCTCCCATGTATTTAATGACATTAATTCTCTCTAAAAATATCTGAAATACAACTTTTTTCTCGTCTACTTTTGGGGAAATTCAAAGTAATTAGTCCTTGACTTCTCTTCAAAGGTAACTGATCAGCTACACTCAACCCATCAGGTGAACTCATCTACAACTCTATCTTTAAAATATATCTTCAGAATATATCTAAATCCATCCTTGTTCACTCCTCTACTGTTTTCTCGATAAACTTCAAAATATTTATTCTTTAATGGCTGGACTACATAAACTGTATTCTTTCTAGTAGCCTCAACAATCAATAGCCTCCTCCAAACCCTTTTTTCTACACAGCAGCTTGGTTGAACATTACAAAGTACATACAAACCAGATTCCCTCTCTACATGTGATTTACTATCACACATAAAGTCTTTTTCCCCCCCAACAGCCCTCACAGTTTGTTTTTTACCTACATATCTAACTTCATACGAAACATTCTTTTTCTTTCTTACTATGTCCTAACCTTTTCATCTTTTATCCTATTTCTTGAGTTTTATAAATTTGTCCCTTCTGAGGACTGTTATATTTGTTGCAACATGTGCTTCTAAGGCTCTTTTCCATCTTCTTTGCTTGGCTCTCTCTTTCTTATGACTTTGATATCTCATCCCATAGAAACACCCCAAAGAGCCTTGCCTTGGCCATCCAATCAGAAAATAGCCCACTCATACCTTCTCTCCAAACTTCCCTGCTTCCTTATCCCTTGGAATAGTGTTCTTCACTGTCTAGAATTATATTATTCTTACTAGTTTACTTTTTTTCTTGTCATCTTTCTCCACCGGTATATAAAATATATTAAATATACCTCAAGGAAGAAACTGTCTTTTCATGAAAAGGAAAAAAAATCTGTGATATAAAATGTGGGTAAAATATTAGACATCATAAAAGTTTTTATCTCCCAACATATTTTGAACATAGCAAATAGAAACTAATGTTACATTACAAATAAGTATAAAGTAATTATTATATTATATGAAGTTATGACAGCAATGAGATATTATTTGGAATAGACTTTAACATTGTAAATCAATATAACTATCTTGGAGTTGAATTTACCTTAGGTAGATATAAACTATATCTCCCATTTGGGAGCTAAAATTTAATTGAACCTTGGGAAAAATGTTAAATACAACTTCCAGTTATTTAAATAAAAATGATAAGTGTTCAATATGATAAAATCATGAATTGAGTTGAGTTTAATGTGAAATCATTTATTGGAAGAAAGTAGTACACAGATCAATAGTTCCTCGGGGATAAAAAACACATTCTGCTCAAATGCTTTTAAGTATTTAGTGGTATTTTTAGTGCAGAAAACTTTTAATCACCTAGAATACATTTGATTTAATCTTTTTTGTTCTGTAGATCTAAAGCGTACATTGTGCAATTGTCATTCACATTCACCTTGTGAATGATTGATAACTATTGGAAACTCAAATGTTCACATACATAATTTAAACTGATATGTTATATATTCTGTAAACTAAATAGATGAGAAGAGCAAAAATCAATTTATCAATGCTAATATTTGTGCAAAGACCTTTTAAATTAATATTGACATAACTTTTTAAGAATAGCTGACGTTATCTTTTAGGAAGCCAGACATTTTGGCTGGTAGCCTGTAAGTATTGACAAAAATTTATGTAGGAAATAGACTTATAATATTTAACTACAATCTAAAAAATGCATTACTAGTTTTCGGCCTAAAAACCCATTATTATATAGAAGAATAAAGTAACAAAGATCGGTGATTTAAGTGTATTTCTTCTTTTGGTAATATTAATTCCTTTCTGGATACATTAGTTTTCTATTGCTGCTATAACATAGTGCCATAAACCTAACAGTTAAACATAATACCAGTTTATCAGCTCACAGCCTAGAGGTCAAAAGTTGGACTACCGAACACAATGCACTAGGATTTTCTGCTTAGGGTTTCACAAGGCGGAAATCAAGGTGCTGTGGGCACTGCCCCACCTGGAGTTGTCATCTTCTTCCAAGCTTATTCAGAATGTTGCAGAATTTAGGTACTTGATTCAGTTTCTTTATAACCCGAGAGATTGTCCTCTTTACCTTCCAAGACAGGAGAATTTCCTCACATTGCTGAATTTCTCTCATGCTTTGAATCTCTGACTTCATCCCTCTCTGACCTCTAAAATCAGATTTGAAGGGTTCATATAATTAGGTTCATATAATCAGGCCTGCCTGGATAATGCCTTTTTCCTAAGTTCACTGTAACATACAATGTATCCTTGTCATGTGAGTAAAATCCACCAAATTTAGAGTATCTGGGATTAATAAGGGTATGTACAGCCAGTAGGGGGAGTCAATTTTGGGAGGTCATCTTTATAATTCTGCCTGATTTCTGAGTAATACAACCTATTCAAAGCACTTGAATGTTCTTCTACCATTAAAAATAATAATAATTTTATTACGTTCAAGCTAAATGTTTACTAAAACCTTTATTAGGAATTTTACTAGAATTTATGGGGGTTATATATATTTAATAACTCAGCCCTATGGGAACTGTTTAGGAATTTTATAAGTGAACGGAAAAGAAGTAGGATGGGAGTTATAAGACAAATGTATCTCTTTAATATAAGTATGTAGAAAATTGAAAATTTTTCACATTAATACTTTTGCACACTTACACTTGCTACCACACATGACATTCTCTCTGTGTTGTTTAATAATTCAGAGTACGATTACAACATACACTTTTATCAAGATAACTTCTCATGTTTCCAAAACATATACAATGCATTGCGAAGATTATGTGCCATATTCTTGACATTCTAAAATTAGGCAACTTCAACTTCTATGTATATACTATATATTTTTAATTATATTCTGACTAAAACTTTCTCTAACCGGTTCCTTTGTTTAACTAATTAGTTCTCATTTATTTCCATAACATGCTTAGGAGTCATTTTTAGAATTATTTGTGTGGAAGATTAAAATGACCATAGATTATCTGCAGCTCCTCTCAGCCAATGTAAGAAACGTCCAAACCTACAGGGAATTTTTATCAGTTTATTTGCGCCAAACTAATGACATATACCAGGGAGTGTGATCTCAAAAAGGAACTTTAGAAAGTTTTGAAGCATTTTTTATGCATTCGAAATTAAGGAGGAACATAAGGAAGATTATATGAAGGTGGGAAAAAGCAAGGCAGGGATTGGGTTACAGAATAGTTAAGATTATGTGCTCTCCTGAGGAGACTGAAAGGGGGCATTTCAAAAGTGTGTTAACCTAGAAGCAAAGTTGGATTGGGTTGCAGGAAGTTAATAAGATTATGTGCTCTCTTGAGGGTGGTTATGGCTTATTTCAAAGGTGTGTTAACCTAGATAAACAAAAAACAGTGGACAGGGCTTGCCTAGGACAAAGATAAACATTTATTAAAGACTTATATACCTGGGAAGGGACTACCCCCCATGTCCTGACCATTTAGGAATTTATGATCAGATCACCCTGTGAGGTTACTTTTCACAGAACCCCTTTCTTTGTGTACGGGGGTGTAAATATCAGAAGGCAGGGTTATTGAGGGGCATTAGGATCTCTCCACCAAAAGCCCAGTGTGTGAAATAGAGTAAGCACAGAAAGGATGTTAGCAGTCTAAGAATTATTATAAAATCCATAGAATGTAACAATAACAATAACAACAACAACAAATTTGAGCAGAGCAGTCTTTATTGATCTGTTTTTTTTTCTTGTGGTTTTTAAAGCTCATGTACACAAAGAAATATTAATCAGCAACCAATTTAAAATATTCAAATGGAAAGAAGATAAACTTAAAATATGTAACTTGAGCCACTTTTCACTGATAGTCAGTAGCTAATATAACTGAGACCATAGAACTTACTTATTCTGGCTAAACGTAGACTGCAGAATTTGCAAAGAATGTACATAGGGCAATATATTTTATTGGGGCCGAAATCTGTTGGTCATGCTGATAAGGATGAAAATAATCTATCTCCCCAATTTACGGTTAAAATAAGTATTGTTTTTACATTAGTTTTCAAAACCTCTGCTCCCCATGGCTTAATAACTAAGAATCTGATAACTAATTACAAAAAGGTTATTTTATTTTATTATTCCAGAATGTTCTGAGAACTTTACCAATTTCAGGTTCTGGTACACCTTGTCTGAGAATGATCTGCATATAGTGGCTTTTTATGTATGATTGACATATAATACACAGTTTATTTCCAAATAAAAGGCATAATTATTCCCCATTTACACTTGTTTTTATATTTAAATAAGCAGAACTTTTGTGATTGCTGCTTTCTTAATCTTTTAATTTATGATTAATATCTTTCTCATTAAGTAAATTCTAAAAGAGTGAAAAATTTTTTAGGCAAATTAATAGTAAACATAAAAGACAAAATTATCTGTACTATCCACAGCAGTAATACCAGGATCATTGAAGGTGTTGAGTAAAAATCACATTTTATTGTTTTTCTTCCCAGTTTTATTGTCCAGTACTGAAAACATTAAAATATAGAGACATTTATACACACTGCTTATTTTTTGTAGTATCAAATGAGCCCACAGTAGTATATCTGTGGTTTCCATGGAGTAACTAATCCAACTTATGATACAGGGCTTCTATGGTGAGTGGTGTGGGGAAAGTGTCATCATTATTCTAAGTCAAATAGAAAAAGTATCTTAAAGCACAATTTTCTGTGTTATAATATGAATGCCATACTTGTTACAGGAACATAAGTTGCCATCATTTTATTAAATTCAGTGATGTAAATTTTTAATTCTAATTTTTAAACAAAAAAGTTATATCAATAATTAAATTATTGGTGACTATTCATAAAAATTTTTCTTTCAGCAGAGCGTAGGTATAACCAAGAGATGCTGAGAAAATGATTCTATGCGACCATACCATTCTATGCTCTTACCAAATTTTTTATAATAAGGGAAATTAAATGATTTCATAAAAGGTAAATATGAAAATGCAAGATACACAAGAGGGATATTAACAACTTCAAACTCACATATTAAGAATCTTGTTAGAAATGTTTAAAAGTCGCTGTTCTGAATAATATAATTTACTTTATGTAAGCATTTAACACCTGAGAACTAATTTTGATTTCAGTAAAAGCAGCTTTTCTGAGACTATGGAAATTTGACATAAAGTGGTTGTCTAGATATGGTTTAGTGTCTCACTTAGGTAAATAGAAGAACAATTTAAAAACACTCTTACAAAAGAAATGGGAAAAAAATCTAAAAAAGAATCATGCAGTTGGTTTTTCAAATCCACACATTTATTAAGTTTTACAGTTCTGTGATAGCAGAGATTTAGCACAGTATTTCAGCATAATAATGTTGGAGAGGGATGATTTGATCATGTAATGCCATTCCAATAGTCAAATTAGCTGGAATGTGCTATGCATGCATGCAGGCTCACAGGAAAATTCAGAAAGCTCTCCCTCCCTCCTTTTTTATACCAAATAGATCATGTAAAATCTCTCAAAAGTAAAAATTTCAGGAATTTAGTTAATTAGCACATATGGTCAGAACTGTTAATTTTTTATTATGTAAAAATGAACTCTGCTCTAGGAAAAACACACTCATACATAAATTTATGAATATAAATTTATACATACATACACAGAGTGCACATTTCTGTAAGGATATGTCCACTGAGAATCTCCACATTACGGATCTGTGAAGGACTGACAATAAAGATACCTACAACTTGACTATCATTGTTAAGCCTGGACATGTGGGTAAAGTAGGTACTTGTGAAGTTTACTGAGACACTCATTACCGGAAATAGATGCTACAGTGTGATAGTCTTCTAAGTACCACCCTAGAATTGTGTTAGGACATGCTACAGAGGATTTAAACATTAAGGTAGAGATTGTCCCCATATCAGCAAAGTTTTATTCAGATTTATTTTCTACTCTCCTTGTCTAAAACTTTCAAGATCATGCCGAGTCATGTATTACATGATCCTGTTGGTATATCTTATCCTGGTTTTGCTGTTCTTTTCAATGATGAATTTTTTTCTTTCTTAGCGGAGCATGTATTTCCCTTATCAAACCATGTTAAGACCCTTTGTCATTGACTAGTGGTCAAGACAGAAGTGGGAGAAAGTCTTGAGGACACAAGCACTATTTTGTAAGGCATTTGCAGAGACTTCATTAAGGAGAAGCCTACTATATTTTGGCAATGGGGATGGGAATTAGGGGTTCAGTATTTTCAAGGTTATCTTTCCATATACCACTATGCTAAATCTCAGAGTCCAACTCTTTTTATATGAAGGTCCTGCTTTGGTTAGAAACTTGCTGAAGCTGTGAATACAGACTTTTCTGAAATTCTGATACTGTTAAAATCAAATTGATTGCCTGGTATTTAGCATAGTGTGTCTTCCAGCTGTAAAAATTAAAAGTGTCTATAAAAACTATCATCAGTGTTTTCTTCATCCATTAAAATGGAAATTTTCTGACCTATGTACCAAATTTCTGTTTTTATTGCATAGGGTTCTCCCTGAAATAAGAATTTTTTGGCCCTTATAATTATTATTTCCACATATCTCTCAAATATTAGAAATATTACATAATTCAGTGCTCTTGAATTTTCTATGGTTTCTGTCATTAGTTTCAAAAAATTGTGAGATATAATATTGTCTAAATAAAATACCCTCATAGTCTCCATCCTTTGTTTCTAGGATTGTATGCTCCTATATACATCATTTTTATTTTATTAGTTTGTGCTACTGAGTTATTCTATCTTAATTAGACTATCTCTCTGGCATTAATCATGACATAATAACTATTTAACTCTCGGAATTTTGTGATTGAGCCGCTCAGTGCTGGCAGCTGTTTCCCCCCAAAGTACAGTAACAGGCCAGTTATGTTACTTTGATTTGTCAGGTAACTTGCATCATAAGTAGAAAATACTGCTCAATATTTAAAATAAGCAAACAAAATGCTGATTTCTGTGCTTCCCACCAAGGAAGAACCATACTTGTGAGGCAATGATTCTCATGTTCTACCAAAATCTTATAGCTACTGAGAAATTTTCTAGTAAATTCTGGAAGGAAGGAGGGAGCTCTCTATCCACTCTTTTACTCAAGGTTTACTGTAGTAGTAAATTAAAACAGAGATTTCTTTTTTTAAAACATAAGAATTGAAAGGGAGAAACAAATCTGTCATGATTTATAGGTGACATTATACACTAAGAAAATTCAGAAAACAATGTATAGCTAGCTTATTTGACTGTATAATGAAATTCATTTGCCATACCAGTCAGTGTATGTGTGCGTGTGCGCATGTGTGTGTTTGCATCCTATTATTAAATAATTCCTAATCATAGAAAAAATTATAACAGAAACAAAATAATACTCAGAACTAAATTGTAAAGACAATTTGACATATTATTCCTAGATTATAAATAAAAATAGTATAAATAAAAAGTTAAATATAAGGAATAGAAAGGAAAGAATGAAACTATCATTATTCAAGAGTGATATGATTTGCCTACATAAAACTCTGAAAATCTGAAGAACGCTTAACAAGGTGGCTACATTTAAGAGCAAAACATACAAATGATTTGCATTTCTATCCATCAACAACAAAATTTAGAAAAATAATTTAGAAATTTATTATTTATCCTAATTTATGAGGTATATAATAATAAATTTAGCAAAGATGTATGAAACTTTATTAAGAAAATTGGAAATTATATTTTTAAAATAAAGGTAAATTTGACCAAATAAAAAGGCATATTGCATTTATGGATATGAAAGCTCAATGAAGATAAATCTGCACAAAATAATTTTAAAACTCAGAGCATTTCCTATATAATTTCCCGAAAGTATATTAGTGGTACTTAGAATAATGACAATCCTTAATTTATGCTAAGAATAATGACGATAATTAACAGATGGATTTTACCACTTTACTCTTTCTCCATCCGTCATTTTCCTGCTTGAAATTAACGTCTATCATTCTAGTTGTCTCTTTTACTCCTTTCCTTTTTCATTATGTTAAAGCAATGAGAACCCACAGTCCTCTTCTTTCTCCATGCTTGTCCTAATACATTGAATAATTTTGGAGAATGTTTTCCATTGAGTATATTTCCCCACCTGTTTAAGTAATGGAAATCAAACTTAATAAGACTCCAAATATAGTAATCCTATTATTTTTAAAAGTCACTTGCCTTTTTAATTATTTACAAGTACTGCCGAAAACTTCACTATGTTTCAAATGTTTAACTTGCTACCACCTCCCTAAGTCTTTAACTTTTAAAAAGATCTTCCCTAGTGTTCTACCACAATATCCACATTTTTTCTTTCAGCCCTATAACAAATGTGTGAGTACATTTCTCCAAATTTCATGCTAAAGTAGTCCTATTTTTGCTCTATATTCCCTTTTAACCTAATCAAGACTCTTGTTTTAAATTCTCCCTCCTCCTGCCATATCTTCAATTTCTCTTTCTATTAAATTATTCTGAAAAGAGAAACAATTATATATACTTTCCCAGATTTAACACTTACAAGACAAATAATAAAAAACACTTTTTTTTCAATCCCACTCTACCATTATCCTTTCCTTTAAAACCAAACTTCTGAAATAAATTTTCTATACTTAGTATTCTAATAGCCTCTGTACCAACTTCTCAATGCACTAGAATCTGAACACTACCCCACCAGTACAGCCTAGCTTTAATTACTGCAAACTCAAATCATTTTCATGTCACTAAATTCAATAGACATACTTTCTCATTCTCATTTTTTTTAGATCTCTCATGACACTTTTATTACTTTATTTATTGATCATCTTTTATTTTTCAGGCAATGTATTTGGTTATTGAAACATAATGATGTTCAAACTTATATATATAATCCTTACCCTAATGAAACTCATTATGCAAAAGCAAAAAATATATATATTTATCAAATAATCACAATTTGTAATTGCACTACAGTGAAGTTACAGAGTACATTGTGAATGTAAAATAAGGATACATAAAGTTTATGAGTAGATATTGGAAATAGAATTAGGATGGTAAGCAAAGGAAAGAGTGTTATAGGCAGAAGAAAAAGTTTCTACGATGGCCTGGAAGTTAGAAGGAACATGATGAATATGTAGAACCAAAAGAAAATCAGTGTGACCATGGAAGTAAAAGCGAGAGGGCATCTGTGGCAAATAGACTAGAATTAATGGAACGAAAGCCATACTCAAACATAATAGAAGAACATTTTCCTGGTTTAAGACTTTAATCTGATTATTAAAAATGATCAGTAATACCAAAAAAGAAAATAGTGCTATGGCTGCTTTTGTTAATCTTCAGTTATTCAAATAATATACCTTCCTTCTTATAAATAAGAACAATACATATAAATTAAATATCTCTATTAATATGAACCCTCATTTCATTCTGCTAACCTTTAACTCATGAAAGCCATTTTACTGCATTTAGTATATCATTCTATACCACTGTCTTATGTAACAAATTATATCCAATGCATAATATATAGCATTATTTTATATTTTAATGATGCGTGGAAATTATCTTTATATAATGAAAACCTCAAAACACAGTATCAGGCAAGCTATTCCAGAGGTTATGGAACAAAACAGCTTTCAGGTCAAATGAAGATTCTCTAATTACATGGTTTATAATAACAGTTAAAATCATATAGCAAGAGGCAAAAAAAAAAAAAAAAAAAAAAAAAAAAAAAACAGGATAAGTTGAAAAACCTAACTACCTGAATCTTGGGTTACACAACATTATGTGTGTCTGTATCTGTCTTTCCTTAATCAGTCTTCTCCCTGATGGTTTATGGAACCAAATTTAAAGCTTGAGAAAGGAGCCCAACAGAATGAAGCTGCCAACACGCATATACTTAACTGTCAAAGAGACACTAGGGAAGGTTGTGCTGTTCACTCCCATAGCTACAAACTAATCTACTGAACAGTTACCTGTCTTAGCTGTATCATGGACAGTCCTCAAGGGACAAAATGAGTACATAAAGGGAATTACAAATAAATGGCCAATTTAGAAATAACAACTGTCAGCCTATTGATGCCATAATCATAGCTCATGACTTGATTTTTTCCATTGATTTCTATTTAAAAGTAATGCTATTGTTTGTTTAAATTATTTCGTTTATCTTTAACATACTTAAAGTTTACCAGCTTGCAATTTATATTTAATTTGCTTATAAATTCTATTTATCTCACAAGCTTCATTGATTTGTTAGTCATTATGAGATATTGCTTATATCTTTAAGCCACCAGTTTATTTTCTACAGTTGTTTAATACTTCCTATTTGTGTTATCAATTTTTTGTTTTTTAAATTTTTTGAAGTAGACTTGAATACTCTTAAATAATACATAAACACAATTACATTTAATATCATTGTATTAAACAGTATTATTGATAACTTTTTCTCTACATTACTTTTAAGAGCTATTAGGATTGATCCACATACATCTGGATTATACTTTTATGGATTTATACATTTTCATTTTGTATCCATTATAATTAACCAGGCTGAAACTATGGAAGAATGCTATGAGGTGTTACCCCATTTGCACAATTATGCATTATTATATTATACACAATACACACACACACACACACACACACACACACACACACACACACAGAATCAAGAGTCCTCTGGAACAGAGACAGATTTGCAATTACAGAATATCTTGTGCTAGTTCCCATGTTCCAAATCACCACAGGGTGAAGGAATAAAAGCAGATGTCAACAATATGCTGTATGTATTGCAGGATGTGTTTCACAGTAGAGTAACATCAATATTATAAAACTGGGAGCTTATATAAGGAGCTGGTACATCTACCTCTCTAGAGATGAAAAGAAATTGATGTTTGGTCAGGAATATAAATAAATACTCCATGAAAGAGAAGGTCTCTAGGTTTACAACCCCTGGAATATAAACAAATGGCTCCAGGGAAGATGGTCTATAAATCTCTCAGAAAGTATCTATATTTAAGTTCAAAGGCTTGTTTTCCCTTCAATTGTCTTTTACATAGGTTGTCAGTAATCTTTGTTCAGTAAATCCCTGCATGTGAAAAATGTGAAAATATTTATGGAGTATTGTTTCTCTATAGCTGCATCAAATATCTTCATATTTTTTTCCTTGTGAGTTGACTTTTTTCCAGAATAAATTTCATACATATAAGTAAAAATACATTACTTTTAACAAAATAAAAATCATTTATTCCTTCGAAATATTAATTGCAAAGAAAATTATTGAGAATTATCATAATAATTATAGGGAGAGATGCTAGACTCCTGGATGCATCTAAGCTCTCATTCATGTTAAGAGGACAAGGAAAATCAGAAATATTTTAAAATATGTTCTGTCCTCACACCCTCTCCTTAGAAATACTAGAAGTAATTTTTATGAATATATAATTTTTGGTTTTTTAGCTTATATTCTTTAGTATATGCTCCTTACATTCCATACATAGCTTATGTAGCTTGAAAAATTATACAGTACTAAAGAAATATTTTTATATTAGGTAAATGGAAAACAAAGGTCTGCTATTTTGGGTAATACAATATTCAGAAAGTGTGTGAGAATTTTATTTTTTAACAATCAGATCATGGGTTAAAGAAGAATGACTAACATATGCAACGCTGTTGAAAAATAAAAGCCAAGTTAATTTCTATTTTAAATTTTTTAATAAATGAATTTTTAACACGATTTTAAAATTATTTTTTCAGATTTACTGGGGATAATTGACAAATTAAAAAATGTGTGCATTTACGATAATACAAAGTGATGGTTTGATATTTGAGATATAAATAGATGTAAATGATTACAACAAAGCTAATTAATACATTCATTGCCTCACATAGTTACTTTTTAATTTTTGGTGTGGTAAGAACACTTCAGATCTATTCTTTTAGCAAACTTTAAGTATGCAATACTATATTGTTAATATAGTATCATGCAAATTCATACCCAGAAAGTAACCACTGTTCACACCGTGGTTCCGAGTTTGACATTTATAGATTCCACATGTAAATGAGATCATACAGTACTTGTCTTTCTTTGTTTGGATTATTTAATTAGTATCATGAGCTCCAGTTTCATCAATGTTGTCTCAAATGACAAGATTTCTTTCTTTTTAATGACTGAATAACATTCATAGCAAAGGAAACAATCATCAAAATGAAAGGAAATCTACATAATGGGAGAAAATATTTTCAAATCATATATATGATAAGGGTTTAATATTCAAAATATATTAGAAACTCATACAACTCAATAGCAAAAGACCGAATGACCAAATTAAAAATGAACAAAGGAGCTGAACAGAAATTTTTTTAGTGAAGACATACAAATGGCCAATAGGTTTATAAAAAGGTATTCAACATCACTAATCATGGAGAAAATGCAAATTAAACCACAATGAGATATCACTTCATGCATGTTAGGATGGCTATTATCTTAATAAACTCTTTACTCTTCAAACAACATATAACTTGCTTAAATGTGTTTACATTATGAATAAGAAGTAAGATAATTTATGTAAGAATAAGTTACTCTTCCAAAAGTTGCCCGTGTTTACTATATGATAAATGATAGAAACATAAAAAAGAAATTTTTAGTAGAATTATCGAAAGCTAGTTCTTATCTGATGTGTGCAAAAAAGAGTCATGTATTCTTTACTGCTTATATTTTTATTATAAACTTTCAACTTAATACCACCTGCACAGACATATGTGGGTAAGTGTAGCTTCCTCATTAAGAGATATGTGCAAGCATTTTTTCCCCTTGGTGTATAAAGAGGATTCAATGGGTAGGAACCAGAATTTCTGCTATAAGTTATATTGTAAAGAATTACATGGTCTGCAGTGATAAGGAAAAGCTATCAAGAATTAACTATCAAGGATAATTTATGGCAAGACAGATGCTAATGTATTAACTAAGAGAGTTTTTGTCCCTGTAGCCTGTTACAGGTTGAACTGCAGCCCCACCGAACTTATATGTTGATGTCCTAACTCACAATACTTCAGAATGTCTTCTTATATGAAAATAGGACCACTGCTGATGAGTTTATACTGGGGTAGTCTGGGCCCCCCATCCAACATGACTGGTGTACTTATACAAAGAATAAATTTAAACAGGGACATATACACAAGGAGACTGCTATGTGAACACGAATTTAGAGATTGCAGTGATACACCTAGGACTGCTGAAGATTATCAGCAAATGACCAGACCAGCAGTGAGAGGAGAGGCCAGGAACACATTCTCTCCTATAGTCCACAAAAGAAGCCAACACTGCCAACACCTTGATCTTGGACACCTAGTCTCTAGAACTGTGAGACAATACGTCTTTGTTTAGGCCACCCGATTTGTGGTACTTTGTTACAGCAGCCCTAGCAAACTAATATATGGCCCTTGTTATCTTTCCTCTCTACTAAGAGTCAATGACATTCATCACCTCATGAGCACTTATTCAGTCACATTAGAAAAGAGGAGATAAAACGATCAAGAAAACAAAGAAGTTAATTGATCTTCTAACCAGATGTTTGAAATTCTAATATAGAATAAAATTTTGAAATAAAACTTGTGATGATTTACAGAGACCTGGGGTTTTGAGAGAAAAAGGATTATGTCATTTTTAATTCCAAAACCTGGCCTTGCTTTGATAAAGCAAAATCTGATACTTGATTAAAAAAAAAAAATTATAGTTTGCTCTGCATCCACAAGGTTTGAGGAAAGGCATATTCATGTGAGATAGTTTTTTTCTGGTTAAAAGCAAAGTCATAACACTCCTACGAATTTTTTATCTTTATTGTTGATAGATGGCAGATACATGATAGATAGATAGATGATAGATAGATAGATAGATAGATAGATAGATAGATAGATAGATAGATGATACATCCTAAAATATTTAAGTAACATATATAAGTGATACATGTCCTCTTCATTCTTGGAGCCGGGATTTGAACTTTGGTCTATCAGAAGTCAGACCTAAAGCTCTTAACTGCTAAAAATCAATAATCGTATAATCAGTATTAATAATTATTAGCTGAATTTGGCAAATGCTGTTGAAAAACTTTCATGTGTTTATTAGATATCTCTTTATGTCTTTTGCCCATTTTCTATTTGGAATTGTTTATTTTTTTACTTGGGTTTTTATATATTCTAGATATATATTATTCCTGTTGTCACATATGTGATTGGAAATATTTTCTCCCAATCTATGTTTTTTAATCTTCTTAACAGAGTCAATCATAGAGTACAATTTTTGTTATGAATTATTTTCTTTTATTTATTGTGCTTTTGGGGTCATGTTAAAGAACTCTTCAATAAGCCCTAAGAAAATCTTCACCAAGATTACTAAAGTTTTATTGCCTTACATTTGTATGTAAATCTATGACCCATTTTGAGTTAATTTATTTTTGAATAAAATATGATAAGACAAGTTTCTTTTTCTTTTCTTTTCTTTTTTCTTTCTTTCATTCCTTTTTTTCTATCCTTCCTTCCTTCCTTCCTTCCTTCCTTCCTTCCTTCCTTCCTTCCTTCCTTCCTTCCTTCCTTCTTCTCTCTCTCTCTCACCTAAAAATACCCAATTATCAAATACCATTTGTTGAACAGTCTATTCTTTCTCCATTGAAGTGCTTTTGCACATTTGCCAAAAAATCAGGTGGTCATACTCTCACAGGTCCTCTTCTGGGTTCTCTATTTTACTGGAATGTATTATATCCAATTGATCTATGCATCAGTATATTCACCAGAGCCACACAGTCTTGATTACTATAGCTATATAACAAGTCTAGAAAATGGATAATTTATTCCACTTTACTCTTTTTGTCAAATTATTTTAGCATTTAGTTCCTTCACCTTTCCATATATTTTTTTAGAATAATCTCCTTAATAATAATAAAATATCTTGTTGGGATATGCCTAAGAATTATGTTAATCCTGAATGTGAGAAGAATTGATTCACTATGTTGTCTTCTAACTAATGAACAAGGAATGTTCATCTTTTATTTTACAATGTGATTTTTTATTAATCATACAATTGCTTTGTAATTTTTAGCAAAGGCATCCTGTATATTTTTCTTTTGAATTTACATGTATTTCTTTTTTTGAGCAATATAAATGGCACTGTGTTTTTGATTTTGGTGTCTTGTGTTACCTGCTATTATATAAAAATGCAATTGATTTCTGTATGTCGACCATGTATCCTGTGAACTTGTTGAACTCACTTATTTGCTTTAAGGATTTTTTTTTATAGATAGTTGGGATTTTCTGCATAGAAGATAATCATGACATTTGCAAAAAATAACAGTTTTATTTCTTCCTTTCAAACAGCATACTTTTTATATCCTTTTCTTGCCTTGTTTCTCTGGCTAGCATCACCAATATTATGTCAAATAAGAAGGGTGTAAGTGATCATCCTTGCCTTATCTCCTGTTTTAGGATATCATTCAGACTTTTCACCATGAAATATAATGTTAGTTGTATGTTTTTAGCAGATAATCTTTAGCAACTTATTCCTTGTTTTCTGAGATTTATTTTTTTATCATGAAAGAGGAAGTTTTCAACAGCTTTTTCTGCACTAACGAATGTGATTAGATATATATTTTTTTACTTGAGCTGTTAGCTTGATTAATTAAATTGACTACTTTTCAAATACACAGGCTTGCATCCCTAAAATAAACATCATTTGGTCATGTGTAAAATTTTATATATTACCAAATTATATTTGCTTATGTTTTGTATAATTTACATATCTATATTCATGAAAGATATCAGCTTGTAGATTTGTTGTGTGTGTGTGTGTGTTTTCTTGACTTTGTCTGGTTTTGATGTCAGTCGATACTGGATTTATAGAATTAATAGGCGAAGAGTTTTATTTTTCTATTTTCTGGAAGAAAAGATATATAATTAATTTTTAATTCCTTTTGAAATGTTTGTAGAATTCTCCAGTGAATCACCAGGACCAAGGAATTCCTTTTGGGGGAATTTTTAAAATTAAGATTTCAATGCCTTAATAGATATAAAATCATAAAATTATCTATTTCATATTGGATGAGATGTATAGTTTGTACTTTTCAAGGAATTGGTTCATTTCATCTAAATTGTCCAATTTGTAAGTTTAGAGATACTATCATTTTCTTATTATCCTTTTGGTGTGTGCATTGTCTTTAGTAATACAATCTATTTTATTCCTCATCTTAGTAATTTTTATTCTTTCTCTCTCCCCCTTCCTCTTGTCAGAGTTCCTAAAGGTTTACCAATTCTATTAATCTTTTTAAAGAGATTCGCCTTTTTAAAAAGTTGTCTTTCTTTATAGACAATACTGGAATGCCATCTAAGCAGCATTTTGTCAGTGAGACTAGATGAATACCTCTAATACCATCAGTAATTATTATCCTGTGTAAAGCATCCCAGTCAGATGCATTATACTTCATTCTGTGCCACAGTGATGAGGGTCTTTCTTAATTATTCTGCCACATTATTAAGTCATAGTAAAAATAAAATATATCAGTAAGTAGGATTTTTTTCATACAAGAGTAGGTATGATTTTAAAAATGACATATGCAACTCTTTCAGTTTATTTAACAAAGTGTTTTGATTTACAAAATGATAAGCTACTCTCAGCTTTTCACTTTCCCTTTTGGCAATAATTTCTGATGAATAGTGTTTCATCAAATATTTCTGATGAATAGTGGTTCTACCAGTATCTACCTAATATTTAAAAAATATGTAATATCATAAAAATGTATCACGAAAGATAATATTTTTAGAATTACTACTAATAGTCACAGTAATTATGATGATTTAAAATTTAGTCATATAGAATTGCAGTTGAGGATTATAAGTGCAAAAACTGTCACATTTTAAAATACAAAACTTTTATTTTCTGTCATAGTAAATTATAAATATTCAAAAAATATGTATTAATTAATTAATTTAATGTACCATTTATGTTAAAAAATAACTTACCCATTTTTTTAAGGAAACAAATTAAATACAAGCTGGCAAGTTTACATGCTGTTTTATTCTTATGTGAATACAAACCATTGAGTCATAAACTCCTGAAAAACTGTGCCTATAATAGAATGCTGCCAGCAAGATCTGCTATAATTAAGCTATAAATATAACAATGATAAAGTAAATTAATAGGTTTCACGAGCATCTTGAGTTTAAAAAAACTCTAAACTTTCAGTGCAAGATGATGAACATGTCTATTATCCTCAATGAGTTGGATTTAAAAAAAAAAATCACATTGTAAAACCTTTAGATTTTTCTATGTATAACAAGGTTTAAGTTTCATAATAAATAATTATATACGGTTAGTAAGTCATAATCTTATTGGGTAATAACAATCATCAATGATTTCCCTATTAAAAAAAAAACATGTTTTGTTCTCTCTCTGGAGCAAAAGTTTATATGATCAAGTTACCGTGACAATCTAAAATACAGGTGCATTTTATTTATCTATCTATCAATCTATCTATCTAACTATTTATTAAATTTATTTGTTGGTTTCAAGTATACAGTTGTTTAGATATTTATGTAGTTCATAAAATGATCCTCCAATTGCTCTTTCTCTCCTCTGGCTCTCGACCAAGCCATTACATTAATGCTAACTGCATTCCCTCTGCCGTGCTCCCCATTCTCGTGACCATCTATCAATTACTAATTTGTACGTTTTTATCCCTTCTTCCTTTTCTCCCAGCCCCGCAACTGCCCTCCCCTCTGGCCGTCCTTAGATTGTCCCCTATATTTGTGAGTCTGTTTTTGATTAGTTCATTCTTTTTGTTCCTTAGATTACACATTAAAATACCAGTGCATTTTAAGTTTCAAACCACAAAGTGAAATAGAAAGTAAAGCAGTTGTTTAATTTAAAGCTTTTTCAATTGAGATGTGCTTAAAATTTTTTTTTCCATTTTATTTGAATGAGAAATTTTCTAGAGCTATTTGCATTATAAAAAACTTCTAAATAAATATTCAGTTCTCTACTTAGTTTGTATTTCGAAGAAGAAGCTTGAGGATCATATGTAAGCCCAGTAACTAAAATCTAGGATCAGCTGTTACTTACAGGGACACTTTTCAGAGACCACAGACTCATCTTAACTGGGGAGACTGGATTTGTAAGCAGCTTGCCCAAAGGCAGTGAGGGAGATGTTCTGGCATTACAGATCCTGAAACTTCATTAATTTTATGACAAATAGAATTAGGATAAAAACAAAAAACAGTATAATAGATAATTAAAAAAATAATATCTATATTAGGTATTTCTCTTCACAAATTAAATTATTTAGCAAGGCAAGGCTGCTGCGTACAATAATTAATTTTTATTTTTATATACTAACAATGCATTGGAAGGTGAAATAAAAATTACCATTGACAATAGCATCAAAAATATTATTAGAGTTAAATTTGACAAAATAGCTTCAAATTTTATATGCTAAAAACAAAAGATTGATGAAAACCTCAATAAATAAAGAACTATATTGGATCATGTATGAGTAGACTCAGTCTTTTATTTTAACTTTTTAAAAATTAAGTTTATTGGGGTAACATTGGTTAAATAATTATATAATTTTCAGGTACGTTATAATTTGATATCTGTATATTCTATTGTGTGTTTACCACCCAGAGTCCAGTTTTCTTCAGCTACCATATATTTGATCCCCTTTACTCACTTACCTTCCCCCTATCCCCCCATATTTGACCCCCTTTACCCCATCTACCTCCCTCCTCTTCCCCCAACCCTATCTCTGGTAACCACTAGTCTATAGTCCATGTCCATGAGTCTCTGTTTGTCCTGTTCATTTGTTGCTTTTAGGTTTATATCCCACGTATAAGTGATACCATGTGATTTTCAAGTTTTTCTTTTTGGCTTATTTTGCTTAGCATGATTAGACTCAGTCCTTTTCAGATGCCAATTCTTCATAAATTATTCTATCGATGAATACAATTTCACTCATTGTATGGTCCCTTTATGCCGTTTATCCTCACATCCTTCTCCGCCATGCATTTTAGCCACACTGACTTTCTGTCCTACAAAACTGCTGTGATCCGTGCATCCCTGAGCTTTTTCACCTTTGTATGCCATTGCCTTGACAGTTAACTCCTAATCCTTCAGATCTCTATTAAAATGTCATTTTCCCATCGCAGCCTTTGCTACCCCTTTATGCTAGGTCATGTACTTTCATACAGACTTTCATGAAACCCTGAACGTTTTCTTCCCTGCACTTCTAATTTTTGTTCATTTGCATGTAAATTAACATCTCTCTCTTCCCCTACACTGTACGTTTTATTGGAATAAGACAACTTTTTTTTGGGGGGGGGGAGAAGTCATTTTATTTTTCTTATATAGTAGTGCATAGTCTGATACAATATAGGGACTCAAAAAATATTAGCTGAAGAAAAGAATTGAGTACCGTCTATTGAATATACACAGACACAGACACAGACACACACACACAGATACACACACACACACACACACACACACACACTCACACACAGAATCTGATATAAAGTTTGATTTATATTTGTACCAATGTATCAAGTTAGGATGTCTTTGGCAGAAACTTTGTTTTGTACAGTTGCAATGTCATGTTCTATATCTTTTATTATAATACATTTACCAAACTAGATAAAAGTAAATTTGAAAATAACATAAAATATTAATAACTTATTTCCAAATGTATATTACCTATACAAAAGAAAATACTTTACACAAAATCTGTCACTACATTGCTTTGGCAGAATTTGTGTTTGTGTGGGCTTCACTGAGGATACCTAATGCGAACACATAGGAATTTGGACTGGAGAGAGTACCCATTTTCTCTGATAAATTTTTATGTAACAAGAATAAGAATTCTTTGGGAATCCAAAGAACTATAGAAACGCTTAAAATTTAAGGTTAACTATCTTTTTTTCCTGATTCAAAAGTTTTACAATGGTAAAATTCTGTGAGGTCAGTTTCCGTGGAAACAACTTCCAAGAATTGTTTTTATTCTTTTTTATCTTTTTGTTTCTCCTACTCATATTTTCTTGTTCCCATTTTTCTTACTGTTTTCAATACTCTAATTTTTTTTATTTTTATATCTTTTTAAAAAACTTTTATTTCTTATTTTCTTTTTTAAACACTTTCATTTCAATATGCTTTTCAATCTTAAGTGACTTTGAATGAAATTTCAACGATTTAACAAAGTTTAGAGTAGAAAATTCTCATTTCATTTGATTTACATCATCAATCAGTTTTGGTGATGCTTGTTACAGGGTTCCAGACAGACTTTTTAAAATTGTCTCAAGAAAACAAATAATATTCTACAAAATTACCTTACCAATGTTTCAAGATTCACTAATAGTACTTTAAAACATTCATTCAATGTCTTTCACAGTTCTTTGATTTTTGCTTCATTTTCCTTGTTGATTAATCCAACCTTGAAAAACTCTCTGAGGAAAAATAGGCCTTGGTGGCAAATAAGGTTGATTCACAAATTGATACTGTAAGGGATATAAAAGCAATCTTTAAGTTAGGATACTGCTTGTGAAGACTTAGAAATGGTTTGAGATATAGTATTAAATCAATTTTGCTTTAAATAATAGTCATTTTTGTAATATCTGTTGTGATATCTGGAAAAAAATGATAAAAAATATTTTCATATTCTCACATCCATTATTCTGGGACTTGAGACTCAATGTTTTATTTGAATTAATTCCTGAATGCTATGGGTTCTTAGCATAAACCATAAATAATCATTTCAATTAGTTATCACTCATTGCGTCTGTCTCCAATAAAACAAGCAACATAAGAAATCGATTCTTTTATTTATTTAGACAAGCCCTGATTTTATTTTTGTTCCTTGGCTTGTAGCATCTTGCAAAGATTTGTTTGTAATATAATAAAAAAATAAATATTAAAAGCTCATTTTGTGTTAGACTCTATTCTACATTCTTCACACACATTATTTCATTTAATCATCATAGCAAAGACAATAGGTGTGCATTAATATTGCTCCATCTCCAAGCTGATACAACTGAAACATAGGATTTTCTGGTAGTTGCCCAAAGGCACACAACTTGAAAGTGGCAGACTAAGGGGTTATATCAAGCAATTGGAATCTATTAAAATCCAGTTCTCTTAAGTGTTACACTATAATGCCTTCTCCTCCCAAAATGCTACTATATCCTTGATGTTAAACATCTATTGAAAATAAATGGAGCCTTCTCTTTCTAATTAATGATTTCAGTACACTTTTAAAGAAAAAATGGTGAATCTTTATTGACATTTAAATAGTCCTCTGAACATCAAGGATAAGCTAATCATTTTTTGTTGTTGTTGGAGCTGTAAACGTCTTCCTTTGATCTCATCGAACCTGAGATTTTGAAGAATTTAAATAGTAGATGATGTCTGTTGAACATTTGGCCTGGTTTAGAAGAATTTGAATTTATTTACTTTATCTGATTATGGTTTCATAACATCACATTTTCCTAAATCATCTATCAACCCATTATCTTTTTCTTACCACAGTTCATTGAATGGGCTTATTAATCTTCATTTCTTCTCAAGTTCTCATTTCCTTTAATAATTCTCTTTGACTTTTATTAATTTTACTGCTCTGATTCAATGTTAATGACTTCCATTGACATAGTTGTTTACTTGACATTCTATACATCAAACTTAATTTTATATGCAGAGCAAATTAATCTGGAAATTGTAGTGTGAAAACCTTAAAACTGAAAAAAGCAAAAAAATCAAAATACAGTTCAAAGAGAGTAGCATTCTTAATGGCTCTAGAATAGAATCAGTTAAGATGAGATGCCCCTAATACACTTATCCTTCACCTTGGTGAGACCTCAGTTCTTATCTCTTCTGTCATAGTTTCAAGGTTCTAATGAATACGAGTTTGGGTTTACTACAGAGGTAATATTTATAACAAAATGAGAAATTACCATTGCAATTCACAGGTCATCTGTAAATTACACTGAATTTAGATGATGTTAAAAGAAAACACTCCAGTGAGATTAGAAATAAAGATATAACCGCTCACTTCATTCGTTAAACAATTTTTTAAATGAGCATCTATTACTTAGGTGACATAGAACATTCTAGATTAGAAGAATTCAGAAGAGATCAAGAAATGGCCTTGCTCTCAAAAAGATTTTATTAGGGTATTTTTGATAGAAAACAAACAAACATAAAAAGAAAATGTTTTAACATATTAAATTCCAAATAGAAGTAAATCAAGTTGAGGTAATAAAGAGATTAAAGAATTGGTCATTAACCTTAGTATACATATTAAAATGATATTGTTTTACTTGAAAAAATCTTTGGTCCTTGCTCTTTACAATTTTAGTTTATACTGTGGGTACAGATTTTCCTAATATATGTTCCTGTGGTCCTTATAAAGACCAAGTTAAAAGTAGCAACAAACAATGAAGACAAACAAACAGAGACTCATGGAAATGGACAACAGTTTAGTGGCCACCAGGGGGAAGGGGGGAAGTAGATAAGGGTAAAAGGGGGTCAAATAGATGGAAGGAAATTTAACTTTGAGTGGTAAACACACAATACGAGATACATATGATGTATCATTGAATTGTACACTTGAATCTATATAATTTTATTAACCGATGTCACCTCAATAAATCTAATTTAAAAATATTTAAAAAAATAAAAGTAACATTTAGGTATTTCTAATCCTATTTTTCTGGAACAAGGAAAATTCATTGGATATATTCAAGAGTCTTGCATTCTAATTAAGTTTACAAAAGAGAAACCTTAAAAATATAGTGCCTATGGTAGGTAGAGTTTAGACTCACCATATAATCCATGGTGCCCTGCTATTATTTCCAATTTTTTTTCACAAGGGTAATGGCCCTTCAACAATTCTCCACAATGCAGAACAGAAATATCACGTACCCTTGTCAATTAAGACAATTAGAAACCAATGTACCTTCTTCACCTGTTGCTTCCTGACTGAAGAAGCCATATAAAATGATGGTGATGATAAAATGATAGCATCACAAGACGGAGTATGCATGGATCCCTAAGCCACCACACAGACAATTATTGCTAATCTGCATTAGGCTTTTCATGAGTAAGTGATGAACTTGTATTTTGCTAAACTATGAGAATTATTTCTTTATGTATTTATTTTTGTTACTGTGTATTGAAGGACATCTTGGCAGCTTCCACTTTGGGGCAATTATAAATACAGCTGCTATAAAAATTCACATACAGGTTTTTGTATGACCATAAGGTTGCGAATCAGTTGGGCAAATATCTAAGAGCACAATTACTAGAGCATATGATAAGACTATGTTTAGCTTTGTAAGAATTTGTCAATCAAGCTTCCAAAGTGGCTTTACTTTTTTGCATTTTTGCCAGTAACGAAGGAGAGTTCCTGCTGCTGCACATGCTGGACAGCATTTGGTATTGTCAGTCTTTTGGATTTTAGCCATTTTATTTGGCATGTAGTAGTATCTTATCATTGTGTTAATGTAAAAATCCCTGATGACAATGTTGTTAACTAACTCTTCAAATGTTTTCTTTCCCCCCCCCCCCAACTACATATCTTCTCTGGTGTGACACATGCTTAGAATTTTTGTGCATGTTTAGTTTGTTTCTTGTTTTCTTTTAAGTACTTTATATATTTTATACACAAGTCTTAACACAGATATTGTAAAATTGGTAATTTTGTAACTTAAAAGTTCATAGAGATAAATAGCAAGAGAGAGGGAGGGGAGTGAGATAAAGGAAGAGAAATAGAGAAGAGAGAGCACAAATAATGAAAGTTCACATCAAAGGTACTAAAATAAAAACAGATTTTTGATTTAAAATTTATACTTTAAAGGTAATAATTATAAATATATATAAGCTTAAATGAATTAGTTATATTATCAGACATGTATAAGCTGCCAAAATGGCACAAGAAGAAATATAATACTTAAATAGATAAATATTAAAGAAATTTAAGTAAAATTCAGAAATTTCTCTCAAAAAACACAGTGCCATACAATTCTTTTGTACAAATGCCATAAGTTTTCAAATAATATTTAATTTCTACCACATAAAAATTTTCCAGTATTAAAAAAACAGATGGAAAGTTGCTCAGGGCATATTTTGAGGGAATGATCATCTTAAATCTAAAACCAAGCAAAAACTGTAAAAAAAGAAAAGACTATAAGGCAATTTCATTTATAAATTATAAATAAAATTATCAAGTTATGAATAAAAATTACTGAATTAAATTTTATCCTTTTAAAAATACAGCACAATAAAATAGGAATTAATCAAGTTATAATGCACAAGATGTTTAGTTAGTGTTACAGACCGAATTGTGTTCTCTCTAATTTACATGTTGAAGCCCTAAATCCCAGTGTAATGATATTTGCAGATAGAGCCTTTAGTGAGGTAATTGAAGTTAAATGACATCATAAGGGTGAGGCCCTAATCCCATGAGATCGGTGTCCTTATAATTGGAGGAAGAACCACCAGAGAGCTCTCTCCATGCACATGCACATCAGAAAGGCCACATGAAGAGACAGAGAAGGTGGTCATCTGCAAGTTAGAAAGAGTATTATCACCAGAAACCAAATTTGCTGGCACCTTGATCATCATGGACTTTTAGCCCTCAGAACTGTGAGAAAATAAATGGCTTAGTTTAAGTCATCCAGTCTGTGTATTTTGGTATAGCAGCCTGAACTGACCAATATAGCTAGGAATGCAGGGAATGTTCAATTTTAGAAAACACATACAAATAAAAATCACAACATTAAAAGAACAGAGAAAAGTATAATATGATAAATCAATAAAGAACAAAAGGCTTCTGAAGGTTCACGACATATTTATAATAAATAGTAGAAATCTAGAAATAAAGGATATTTCTTGAATATGTTAAAAGTTATATATCAGAAACTTCTGGCAAAGTTACTCTTCATGAAGAAAAAAATAATCTGATGTATTTTTAAGTTTGGGAAACAGAATACTCATTATTACTGCCATTAATAACACAAGAATGGAAGACTTAGCCATTACAATAAATTAAAAATAAAACAAACAGTAAATAAAGACACACAAATTGTAATAGCTATTAGAATCAGAATAAAAGAGATAAAACACTCATTTTGGCAGGTGACACCATCACCTACTTTTAAAAGCCAACAGAATCAGCAAATTTTTAAAACTAGATTACTCAACAAGGTTAAGAAATATCAGACGAAGTTATAAAATTCAATAGCATTTCTCTAAAAATGAGCAAACTCAATTTATGAACTGGCAAATACCATGCAGTGGCTAGTCTATAATGAAAATGAGAAGCCATTTGAGGAATTAATCAAGTTATAATGCACAAGATGTTTAAAGTGAAAAATTTAAAACAAGTAATATAGAAAATATTATGAAAAAGTATAGCCATATTACTTGCTCTAGGATGGAATGATTTAATATTAGATATATGCCTGTTCCCTCCAAATTAATTTATTAAATAATCAAATTAGTAAAATGTTAGATTTTTTTTGTATGGAAATTGAATAACTATTTCTAAAATTCACATGAAAGGAAAAAACTCCATATATTTCAAAATAGCCTACACCATTGAATAGAACACTCAAATTCTCTTCAAAGATAAACCTCCCTATGTTGGACTTCTTTAGAATAAGACCCTTGAGACTCTAAGAAAACCTCTTGCTTAGTTGAGAGGGTTTACAAAGCACCTCTTTAAATTTTTCAAAGGTCTTATCATAAAGTCTTACAGATATATGCCTTATATGATCTTTGGCTGCCAGACCTTGTTTTGTTTTGAGAATCTTTTTCTGGCTGCTAAGACTGGGGATGAAAACACTTTTATTTTCCAACCAAGTAATTGCAGCACCTTCAATATTCTATCTAAAATCCACTTACTAACTGAAAATTCTTTACTTAGCTCAGTGTTTCTCAACCAGGAGTCATTTTCTTCTTAGGGGACATCTGGTAATATCTGGAAACATTTTTGGTGTCACAACTGGGGATATGACTGGCATCTAGTGGGTAGAGACCAGATATCCTGCTGAACATGAGCAGGATAACCTCCCACAACACAGATTTATCTCAGAATGTCAATAGTGCTGAAACTCGTATTTTAACTCATCTTTCTCTTCAGGTACCCTTAATATAGGCAGCAGAAAGACTCTGACATTTCAACATTCTGCAGAGAAATTACCATGTGATGTTTCACAAACTCATGAGGTACATTTTCTAATTTCCAAGTTACTGCAGGTCTTAGATTTAATTGCTCTGTTACTATATATCATGGACTGACACATTTCCAATCCGCTTTAGTAGTTTCCCTATAATTTCTGCTTCTGCTCATATTTTATTCTTCTTTTTACAGAACATTCCATTTTTGGATACCCATTTCTGTGTCAGTTTTCTATTGTTGCATTAAAAAAAATGGAGAAAGCCATTTTAAACACCTAAAAACAATGGCTCAAAACCTTCTTATTTAGTATTTAGTTTATAACTGAACTGAATTTCATTGGGTATTTCCTTTGGTAATCTCAACTGGGCTCACTATGTATCTGCAATCACCTATAGTTCATTCTGCTCTTCTGTGAATTGGCTTTCAATAAACAGAGAATATCGTTATTTTATTGTCCTCTTTATCTAGTTAGTTCCTACTTATTCTTCAGATTTCAACACGAATGTCACTTCCTCTGTGAAGCCTTTATAACTCCTCAGTTGTCTGCTTATAGACACTCGCAGAATCCTAACTATTTCCTTTAAAACACTGGTTACAGTTATTTGACATTTAAATTAATACCTCTCTCCCGAGACTATAAATGTCATTAAAATAAAGACTATCTTATTTGTCTACATTTTACTTCTCTCATCCATTACATTGTATGCTGTAGTGTAGGCACTTGAAAAATATTTGCTGAATTAAGAAAAGGGTAGAGAGGGCCAATGTAACCAGTAATGATTGGATAAAGATACACACACACACACACACACACACACACACACACACGCATTCATGTATAAATACACATTATAATATCTAATATAAAACCAGATCATACAAATGTTTCAAGTTGAGCTTTCCTTAAAAGAACCTTCTCCATTTTTCCTAATTAACTTATTCTTGTCTTCTCTTGCTTCTTGGCTTAAATGTTATCCCTCAAGAAACCATAAGCAAAATCTTCGGATTTCTACTGTATTGCTGTATTACTCCTTTCTACCACACATTACAATTGCAATTAAGTATATTCAGGTCACATGCATAATAGATTTTATTTACTATATAAAAATAACAACATATATGAGCATATTATATGTGCACACAAATTACACACACACACACACAGACTTGCTACTTGGAAGACTGCTGGCATTTGATTATCTGGTCCATTCATTTATAGGTCCCAGATCGTATGTTAGAAAAAAAATTACCAGTATTCCATTGATTTAGGGAAACTCAAAATAATAAGGTCTTATTTTTCACAATTATTAGGCCATATTCGCTCGTGTTTTTTTTTTAGAAAACACTAGTATCACTTTAAATTTGAGTGTATATTCACATGGATTATTTTAAGTATCTTCTTAATATTCTTATTAAGCTCTGTTTTCATCCTGCCTGAGATCTGTTAGAAGGAGAAATGATTTTACCAAAAGGAGATTGAGAAAAAATTGCTTGTGTAATAATGGGGTTATTTGAGAAATGTACTGTGCTCTATTTATTCTTCAATCTGGGGCACAGTGCTTATGCTAGCTGAGATCTGGGGCTATAAAAGAAGAAAATTATGTGGAGCCTGGAAGCAAATGCTAGGCCAAACTTACTATGAGCATATTTGGAAAATGCTCGAATACTTTCCTGCAGATTGCCCTGTGGAATTTCTGTGGGGTCGAGGCAGACTGGAGCACATGTGATGATTCAGTCTGGTGGCAGCAGTTGTACAGAATGAGTACTTGGTGCTCTGTGTTCTTTAATAAGACAAGTTATTAGCACCCAAACTCAGGAAAATCTGGGAGTTAAGCCCACAAAGATTAATTTTTTTTGTTTGTAATTTGTGGAGGAAACTCATTATCACTTGAATGATAAAGCAGGCAGAGATGAGTGTATAAAGACAACCATGCCTCAATTTGTTTACTGTGTTACTATCCAGGTAGCTTCACATCTATTAGGGTGTGTGTATTAGCAACTACCTCATTCAGAACCACATCCCAACAACTACAGGGAGTCTTGTGCAGAAAAGTGTTCAGTGGAGGCGTTATCTTTGCAACAAATGTGTAGGTTCGTGGAAATCTTTGTTTTAAATCTCTTCTATAATATATATTTTTACATCAAGTTGCCACTAAGATGAATTAAAATGAACGATGTAATGCACTATGCTGTTGAATAAGTAGAATTAGTAAAAATACTTCCCCCCTCCAAATAAATTTAAACAAAAAAAAGGATACATGTAAACAAACACGGGACAAAAAGAAAATGGGAACTGACCTCAAAAAATGTCTTTAGCATGGACAGAATTTCAATATAAATCATGACACTTATACTCTGAGTTTCCAATGGGTATAACAAGATCATCCATAATTCATTTCAGTCATCATGCCAAATACATAACAGGTATGCATAAAGCAGGTTGACTGTAGCACACAGGAACCTTGGTTTCTGATTTAACCCAGCATCTCCATACATATGCATAGTCACAAGCTAATATTTAGCTACTACTTCTTGATAAAAGTCAGTTCTATGGCCACATAAACCATTTAATGTTGTCTTAAAATATTTTCCTAGATAAAGTTTTATGCTTCTGTAGACTTAGGGATGCAATGTGAATGGTTTGTAAGGAGGAAATAGATTAAATCTAAGCTTGCATGTACATTAGAGATTGCAAATGACATTATAGAACATTTATTTTTATATTCTCTATTTTATCTGAATTATAAACTTCTTAAAATTCTTTCTCAGTATAAATTTTTCTGTTTCCATTCAACACTGAGATAATTTTCTTTTAAGAATAAGAGAAATCTGTTCAACCATTGTAAAGCTAAGTGAGTATGAATATATTTTAAAAATATATATATATACATATATTTTACATTTATACATTTTACCATTATGGAAAAGGCAATCTATTATAATAGCTTTCTCAGTAAATTTCAAAAAGGTTTCTTCTGAAAAGTTCAGTTGAAATACAAGTGATAACAGATATTTTAAGAATGATCTTGTCTGGATATAAGGAAAAAATTTTTCCTGTATTTCTATACCAAAAATTTTACTCATCTAGGAAACTTCTGAGACTTAGGATTAAAAATCAATGAGTAACTTATTCAAATAGGTACTTTGCATTATTATTTCCACACATTTAGAGGGATTGATAGTATTAGCAGATGATAAAGAAAATGTTAAACTAAAACAAAAGTCATGACGCCTACTAAAATTTAAAGCTGGACAAAACCTTGGCGATCATGAGTTTTGGTTATCCTCAAAATTTATTGTGAGATGAAGTGCCTGGAGTTCACATTTGAATTACTGATATAGTCCATTTATGCGATAAACATGGATATAATTTTTTCAAGTCAGATAGCAGTATGTCTAATGATCTAAAATAGTCAGAAGAAATAAATGTAGATGCTTTAAAGATAAAATATTATGCAAAGAAATGAACAAAACAAACAAAAAGTTATTTAAATATCCAAGCCTTAGATTTTCTACATGAAGTAATCAAAAGCCAACCAGGATAAGAACATTATAGGAACATGTCCCTGGTTTCATAACTTCTATGTGGCAGGATCCTTAACTAATTAAAAAATGCAAAAGTGATGTTTCTCTTTATAGCTTCATTTACTTTATCAGTCTAACTCTTACAAAAAAAAAAAACAGATAAATTATCATAAATGTGAAACTAAACTACTAGACCTTTTACCAAGGAACTCACTTTTATACTAAAATTGGGAGATAAGACTCATAAATTCCCAGAATGGGTCCAATTAGGTGAGATAAGTACCATCGTTTCTATTTTTCCCCTCCCTTTTCATTACTGGGCCTGTATGCAATACTACATAATTGGCAAGAGTATAATTAGTATAACTGCAAACTGTTATCCCTTAGCTGGCATATAACCTTTAATAGGCTGGTCAACCACTATTAGCTGGCAATTTCTAAATGGTATATGGTAGAACCAATGGATCCAGGGTATGTGCCCACCTCTGCACCATTGCTGAAACACTGGCCAGGGAATTTTAGGGACATGGACTTGGATTTTCCTACTAAAGTAGCTCTTATTCTAGAGTCATGAGACCAATATGTTGTTCTGCTGATTAAGTATGTCCATTCAAAATAAATATCTGAAAATTGGAAAGTGACATCTGGTTAGATATGTGGAGCATAGTGAGTATAATTCTATAACAGTATCTCCTACTGTCAGTCTTGGCCTTCAGAGAACAGGCACAATTGGGATCTCAATCATGATATCCTATGGCCAGCTATTTGTTTTTTTGTTATTTAACTCTTTTTCTTTGGGATACCATACCTTATTTAATATCCTATAGACATTTTCCTAAAGTTTCACAGGCATATTTAGAATCTAAATAGAGCCTCTTGCAACTGCCCCTTTTACTTTCCTTTTCTTATACTCCTCTTAATATTAGCTATTAAAACAACCTTAAAAGTAGATATTATTATTCTCCTAGAAGAGTTAGGAAAAATAAAATACACATTTTCACATTTTTTGCCTTAAGATGCAGAAAAAGAACACAATAAATAGGTAAGCTACTAAGCAATATTAGTTAGTATTCATTCTAAGTCTCATATAGAAGAGTTGGTCTCCTCATTCTTAATGAGATTAAAGCTAATAACTAATTTAGCAAGATAACATATTTATCCTCATCACCTCTCTCATTTTTAAACCAGCTTTATTAGAATATAATTTATAAGCAATGAAATCTACCAATTTTAAGTTTTCAGTTTGGTGAGTTGTAATTATTATATATAATAATAGAAATACCTACCCGAACATGATATAGAACAATTTCATTAAGTTTAAATTTCTCTGTGTTCCTCTGTAGTCAAAGTCTACTTTCATCCCTTATTTCTGACAAGCACTGCTTTGCTTTCTGGCACTATGTTGTTGACTTTTCAGAATCTGACATTAATGAAATCATAAGCATGTAATGATAGTATTTGGCTTCTTAAAGATGGTTGTTTGTTTCCAATTTTTACCTATTATTAAAAATCAGCAATAAGTATTTTAAAATATGGCCATTTTTTTGCACTCATACTTATTTTCTAAGGTACACATTCAGTAAAAAGCAGGATAAATAAATTATTTTACTTTTAATAGATTTTGCCAAAAAATCATACTGATTTATATATTCCTATCAGACTATCTAAAAACCGAAGTTTGTAGCAAGACAATTAATCTATAGCTGCCTCAGAAAATTATTTTCTTACCCCATCAAGGAAACCTGCTGTTATCTATTTTAGTCTGGGTTCTCCAGAAGGGAAACCTGAGGCAGAAATTAAAAGGTGATATCTTACTTGGCCCTAGCATGTTAGAATAAAAGGTGCTGGTAGGAAGCAGGAAAGGGAGGGGGGGGAAGCAACACAATGCCAGCCATTACCATTCTGGCCCCTCTCCATCACCAGTTTTAAAGAAAAAGGGCAAGAGACTCAGCTGAAACTGCACCTTGGTGTAGTTCCCAGAGGTGAGAAAGGAGTACGCATTTACCTGTGTGGTTACCTTTTACCTGCACTCCCGTTTTAACTCCCATTTCTACATTTGCCATAGCTCACTAGGAACTAATTCCTAATAACTTATAGTTTGCATTATCTGGACCCTTGATGGTGTTGACCTGAAACAAATAAGCAGCCAGATACTTTTCCAGCAAAGTGGGTTTACTTGAGAACAACAAAGAACTGCAATTTAGGACATGCAGTCTAATCATGTATCACGTGCAAGTCCCGGTGTTACTGTTGGGGTGATCTAAAATCAGGTGTTGCCCTGGTGGCACCTAGTGGTCCTTGGTTCTCTCCGCCAATGCAGTAAAGAATTACAGATCAATGAGATTTAGGAAAAGAGGGATTTATTGAAAGTATATTTCAAGAAACTGATGGGTTCCACCAAAAAAAGCTGCAGCTTTTTGGAAGTGGGGAGCTCTGTATTACATTAGGGTTGTGATGGGAGGTAGTGCTAGATAATTGGCATGTGAAGTCATTTTGATTGACGTTTGGCTGTTATATAACCTTTTGCCTTTTGCACATGTGGTTATCCAGAATTCAGTCTGTTATAATTAGATTTATTAACTTCCAGGCATAGGCATGATGTTGTAATGATGGTATAATGAGACTAAGGTTACGGAGAAATTAGGGTAGTACTAACTACCCATGTGCTTGTGGCCGGGCCAAACCAGCTGCAATTTTATGGCTTTTCACTCCTTTGTGCCTTAGGATATAGAGGCAATTTATAATCATTAAAATGGGGGGTTCCAGAGAAGTCCTAAGGGAGGTCTTTGGGAGGGGCCTTCATTCCCAAGTTGCTCATGTAGCACCAAAATTAAAGAGGAGAGAAACATTCTCATCTAGAGGAAAGAAGGTGTTGTGACGTTATTGTAAACAGAGTCCATTGGAGAAATTTGGGAGTTGGAAATGTAGTGGCATTACATTGGCTGATTTGTAAGTCTTTCATTGGCTGTGTGGTTACGGGGGAAGGAGAAGATCCTCCTTCCTATTGGAGTACTAGAGTAGAAGAATTTCATTTTAGAAATGAAAAGTTTGTCTTTTCTTGTTTGAGATAATTGACAATGAGTGGTAGGGCATGAGAACTCCCCACACAGGCCCTCCCAACTCCAATTTAAATGAAATTTCTCTTTATTAATCTCCACAGTGATCACTCAGAAATCAGCATCTCAGGTTCCATAGTGAAGAATTTCCTCTGAGTTTGAAAGCTAAAGGGTTTGCAGTAGCAATAATATGAAGAAAAGATTCAAGGAAGATTTGCTAAGTTTGGTATTCCAGTGGCTATAAGGTAAAAGTGACTATATTTATGAATCCTCTGTAATCATTATTTGTTCAGAGGAAAAAGAAGAGGTGATATAAAAAAACTCCAAAGATGTCCAAGATTCATGTCTGATACATTATCAAATGGGTAAAGAATTGTAACTTGCTGTTGGTAAAATGGATTCACAGAAAAGTTAAACATCTTTCACATATCGTAAACTCGTATAAATTTTTTTCTTCTACTCTTTTGTCTACTTTCTCTTGGACTTCTGTCTTTTAGGTGCGTTTGTTTCTTTTCATAAATTTTGTTTACTGATGTGTTATCTACATCATAATATTTTCTCTCAGGTTATTTTGTCTGTTTGCTAAAATGGAAAATTTGTTTATGATGCTTTAATCTTACAGTAGTTACAGACATTAATTTAGGCAAATGTATAATTTATTTATTTATTTACCATCAGAAATTTAACAATTATTTCCTAAAAGAACTTCATAAATAATTCTGCTCTATTTTTTCCAAACATATCTATTGTTTCTGTTTTATTAGTATTATTATTATTTTAATGACAGTGTAAAGTAGAGATTTCTTTACATATTTTTCCAAATGGAAAGTCAGGTGGGCTCCAATATCGAGTATTGGTAGACTGTTCCTTTCCCATATATCTGAAATGGAATATTAATCATCTCCTGAATTCTACTCTTGAATTCCTTTTTTATTGAATCAATTCTTTCCCCCATATCTGTGCCAATATTACATTCTTTCAATGACTATAGTTATTAATCTTGTCTTGATATTTGATAGAACAATTACTTTCTTTTTATTTTTTATTTTTCAATGTCTCAGTATAATGTTCACTTACCTTTCTACATACATTTTAGCTCCAGCTTGTAAATTTCCTTTAAAAATGTTGTTAGCATTTTTATAAGAACTCATTGAATTTAAAAATTTATTTTTAGAAGAATAGGAGGTTAAGGGGAGGTAGATAAGAGTAGAGTGGGCCAAATATGTGGTGACGGAAGATTTAACTTTGGGTGGTGAATACAAAATGCAACATACAGATAAAGTATTATTGAATTGTACTCTTGAAACCTATATAATTTTATTAACCAATGTCACCCCAATAAATTTAATAAAAAAATTTCCCCAAAAAAAGAAATTAAAAATTCTTTATAAATGTGATTTTTAAATTTGGAATCACAATATAGTTTTATATTTAAAAGGTAAATCAATAGGAAACATATTAATTGAAAAGCCAGAACATGAGAATGATCTGGGAAGAAACTGTGCATTCTATTTCAAAATTCATTTTTAAAATTGCTTTAAAACGTGTATCTAGTCATAAATAAGACCTAGCTATCTAATGAATATAACAAATATAGACAACAATATTGTATTATAATCCTCAAAATTACTAAGAGACTAGATCTTAATTATTCCAACCACGAAGAAAGAAATAGTAATTAAATGACACAATAGAAGTGATATCACTACAATGGCAACCATATTACAATATGTAAATTAATACGTGTATACCTTAAATTTAAAAAATGTATGTCAAATATATTTCAATTAAAAAAGTAAAAAAAAAAAAGGAACTAAAAATAAAGTTTCTTCAGGAAAAAATGTCACGATTTATATTTTCTTTGAGTCTGAATATCAGAAATTTCTGGGTTGAGATTTTCAAAGAATTAAAGTAATGGAAAATTCAATCCAGATGGAGGGAGGAGATGAGTCACTCATAAGAGACTTCGCTGACCTTTGGTGAAAGAGCTCTGGTCATTTTCTGTGTAGATGTCAAGATCACTGTTTGATTAATACACTAAGCACCTTCTGTCTGCATTTCAGACAAGGACATACCCTTAACTCATAAACATGACAATTTTGTTTTTATAAAAAAGTAATTTGATAAGCAATATTTTAAGGAGTATTATTATTGCAGGTCACTGAACTATGATTAAATGTATTGCAACTGTGTATTGCAATCACCTTTAAAAGTATTTAAAATTGTACTGCTTGGAATTTAAAATTCCACAATGAACCTCACCTAATTCTCTTTAACAGGCTGACAGTTCAGAGCTCTAGACTCCTAGGGATAAAGAAAATGTATTACTATAGTGGAGACATTCTAACATGCCTGATTGAAACTTTTTAAATAAACAGATAAAACTTGAGCTTAACTTTGATATTAAGGGCTGTCAGCACCAGGCTGATCAAGAAAGGAAGGCTTCGGTGGTGAGACGCCCAATTGAAAGAATGCACTGAGGAGCCGACATGAGAATGAAATGACAGGCACCAATTTTATTACAGGGAGCAGCGCTTTTTTTGCTAGGGGACTGCATGGGCTTTACGTGTGTCAGAGAACAATAGTGGCATTCTGCCACAGAAGCATAATAAACAATAAGCTGAGTCATACTTGCATAAGTTAGGCTCAGGCACCTTACTACATGAATGTAACATTTTAAATCTGGAGTCCTATCCCTAGCTGTGAGCCTGGATCACAGCCAGACCTAGGACCCGCAAAGGCTAAAACAAAGATTTTTTTAAAAAGCAAAGATATAAAAACAAGTTTTAAAAATATATTTGGTTCCCATGCCTCAAACCTCTATCTTAGTCTTGGATTTAGTTGTTCATTAACGACTCCTCTAAGTACAAATTTTGCAAAATAATTGGGTTTTGATGTTAATGGTAAAATTGGAAATGGTGGAGGTGTTTTAGCATTATTATTTGGAAGTTTATTTTGCTTTTTCTTTTAAATTATTTTAAGAAGCATATAGTATGATATTATAAGTGGGCGTTTGCAAATACAAATAGTTTGTTACTTATAATTTTCATTCTGTAGATATTACTCAGTTGAATAGACCATGGGAACCATACAGTATGTACTCCAGTTGTATAAAGCAGTAGTTTCTAACCAATTTGAGTAATAAGGACATGTTTTGGGTAAGCTTTTTTTATAGGCTCATATAAAGTAATGATTTTACTTTTAGCAAGTGTACATTGAAAAAATACATTATAAAAAATATAATTGTAACAAAGTAATATTTAATTACTAATAATAACAATTATAGCACTTATAAACTCGAAAAACTACGTTGTGCATGTAAAATTTTGAATAGCTTACAAAACATGTTTGATGAGTGCCTGGATTTACAGATTACTTGCAAGAAGCTCATGACTCCCAAGACATCAGAAGCCCACAGGTTGGAAACCACTAATATAAAGAGACTTTTTAAATTCCTCTTGCTCTCTTTCCTTCATCATTCACCAAACTTTCTTTTACTACTTCTATTTAGTATCAATAAGTCTGTTTTGACTTCAAATCAGTATATATAGAATCAAGGGCATGATTTTTGTCAAAACAGGTTTAATAAGAATTTATGAAACCACTGAGCCAAAACACAAACTCTGAGCAGCCCACCCACAAAATCACACCTGGTGAAGTAGTTAACAAAGGTCACCGACAACATCTGCTACCTAAAGAAAGCTAGGAATTAAAGCATCATAAATGTTTACCAGTAATGTGTGAAAACAAAATCATTTATAAAAAAAAGCTTTTCTACTTAGATGAATATGTGCTAACCATAAATGAGCTCAGAACCTGACAGCTGGATAATTTTAATTTCTGAGTTGTTGATACCTTAGGGAAAACAGAATAAAACATTTAAAAAGTTTTAATCAGCTGAAGGTTCCCTGTGTTTGTAGTCCTCTTTTGAAAGTTAATTGCCTAATTTTAACATGATGATTGAACTAAGTAAGCTGTATAAGATATATACATAACTATAGATGGTGAACATTTCAGTGATTCAAAAAGTTCTTTACATATATATTATGCGTTTCATTCAAATGCTATTAATATAGTAGGGGAGATCAGTCGCAGATAACAATGACCATAACAAAGGTATAAAACAGTGATTCCACAAAGCACATACATATAAATTATTATACTCAAAAAAAAGAAAAATTACCATTACCTTTTGCAGTTATAAATAATTTTTAAAATCTACTTATAATGAAATACAAAATTAGATATTAGGTGTGAATAAATTATTGAAAAAATGACTATATGCCTAATACTATTTTTAATATTGGTGCAACAATTATAATTAAGAAATAAACTGTCCAAAAAAGAAGATATCAGTGTTATTGTCATATATTTAATACAATACATATCTTCCTTGTTGATAGATATACAAAAACAGAAGCAAGTTACAAATGCAATCTACAAATGAAATTTAGACAATAAAGCAGATGAGACCATCAATGGTTGGGATGGTTAGAAATCTTCACGGAAACGGCATATAAACAGTACCTTAAAGGATATGTGGGATTTCACTAAGCAGATAGGAGTGAAAAGAGTATTATTAGAATTATAGACAGAGGAAAGAACATGAACAGAACCATAAAGGTAATTGTAACATGCCTGAATTGGGAAAAGTAAGTAGAGATAAAAGTAAATAGAGTAAAGTCATCTTTGTCAGTTAAGGTTCAACTAAGGAAGCAGAAACAGTATGAGCATTATGCTAATAGACTTTATACAATTTCAGGAAAAAAGCTAGGGTACAAAAACATTAGGAGATTTTGGAGACTCATTGTAAAGTCACTACCTAGCCTTCCAGAAACACTGGCATGTATGGACGTGTTATTGCTTGCAGGCCAGTCTGGGAAGACAGCCATGCCCAGCTGCCAGTGTAGGGCCATAAAATGAAGCTGGTGGAGAGTCCTGTAGAAAACTATCATCTGTGGATGGCTACTGGCTGCTGCTGTACAGCAGGACTGGCAATCAGAGCGTAGATATGGTGATGAAATGGCGCAGAATGAGGACAGTATTTCTGTGTTTGGATGTCGGCATGTCTAACCATGATGACATTCAGAGAACTTTGCCTGTGTCTTCACTTCCTGGCTCCCGTTTTACCTCTGCCTTCCAAATTTTCTCAAAATTAAATTTCGACCAACTTTAACAGAAGTGGGATTCCAGAAAATACAGTCCAACATCAACAAGTGACAGAATACAAACTATAGCTTATCTATATAGCACAGGAGGGTCAAATATTTGGAGTAAGTCTACATAATTACTTAAATATTTGCTATGCTTTAAATATTTGCTATGTTTGCTTGCTTGAACTCTCAATGCTTGACTGAGATGTGTTTACAGGGCCAGAGGTAAAGATAACAGAAGCTGCCTGAAATCACCTGAGACAGGTTGAAGCCACCTAAAGTCCCCATCCAGTGACCTCAGTAGAAACTTTTTCATTATTCTCTCATTATAATACTAAAATTTCTGCCAAAGATGGAGCATATCCTCCATATTCTGTACATGTGATATAAGTGCAGCCATGTTTGCATACTGAACATGCCCAGCCTTAAACATACCCTGGTATGCTGTGATGTGGGCATGTAGCCCTATAAAGTTCTTTAGTCCTTTCTTCTAGGGGAGACACTGCTTTAGGAAAGATCCCAGTGCACTCCTCGCTTGCTGGCTTGCCATAAAGTTCCTACTAGCAAAATTATCTTGGAATGTTCTTTTGGCAGGCACCTACTAAGTGGCTGACCCCTAGTTCTTTTCACTAACAAAACCACCGTACTATTTTCAAGATTCTTGCCTCTACACAATGTACAGTGGAGAATCACCAGAGAGAGTGAGAAAGGAGTGTGGTAAAATGATAGATTTTTATCTTACGAAAGTAATTCTAGTCAGAGAATTAGAATTGATTACAAGAGAGAAAAACTGGAAACAGGAAAATATTTGGGAAGATTTTTCAGTCCTCCAGGCAAGGAATGGTACAATTTTGAACTAAGATAATGACAACAGTCATGGTGAGGAGAGGACTCATTTGAGATTTGCAAGAGGGCAAATTGACTAGCCAAGTGCTGCTTGGTTATTGCCAATAAAAGAGAAGGAGAGTAGATGAATTCAGCCCATTATTTAGCTAGGAAATTCGCAAGTATGGTAAGAAGTGTCAAAGAAAAATTGTTCTAGGCAAGGTAACTGAAGACAACTTTATTTAAAATATTGCTATTAGAAAGGGAGGTTGAAATCAAGTCCACAGTAACAAAAGGTGAGAGAATTTCAAAGAGCTGTGGTAAGCTAGTGGAAAAGCATTTGAGGACATTGATGGGGGAGTTGTACAATGTGATTAAACTATGTTTGCTAACCAACACTAACTAAGTTTGGCTCCTACCATCCTGCAGAGACTGGGAAATAGGGGCACTATTTTTCTTGATGATTACATTTCAAAGGGATGAGTTCTAGGTTATGGAGAAAAGATTTACATCTCAAAAGATCAGAGAAAGCATTAACAATTGCAAATTTTCTAACATAAATGTTCTAAGAAGAGAGGTCAGGGCCTATTCTCAGGAAGAAAACTGTCTAAAGTTTAATTAAGCTGAGGGAAATGTTAAGACCATCTTGCTCAAAAGTAGAATGCATTTACCTGTTTTGTTAAGTTGATAATAAGTTGCTTATATTGAGTTTAAATTTCCTAAAGAGTTTGACCTTGAAACTTAAATATAAGTGACTAGTCATAAAATTCAACAGCAAAAAAACAAACATACCAATTAAAAAGTGGACAGAAGACCTGAATAGATATTTTCCCAAAGAGGAAATACAGATGGTCAGTAGAAGTATGAAAAAATGCTCAAGGTCACTAATCATCAGAGAAATGCAAATTAAAAACACAATGAGATCTCACCTCATACCTGTCAGAATGGCTATTCAATAAATCAAAAAACAAGTGTTGGCAAGGATACAGAGAAAAGGGAAGCCTCATACACTGTTGGAGAGATTGCAAACTGGTACAGTGACTATGGAAAATAGTCTCGAGATTCCTCAAAAAAAATTAAAAATGAATCTACCTTTTTACCCAGCAATTGCACTTCTGGGTATTTAACTAAAGGAAACTGATGTAATAATTTCTAAAGATGTATGCACCCCTATATTCATGGCAGCACAATTTACAGTAGCCAAGATATGGAAGCAACCTAAATACCCATCAACAGATTGGATAAAGAAGTTATGGTTCATATATACAATAGAATATTAGTCATTAAAAAAATGAAATCTTATCATTCACAATGACATGTATGAACCTAGAGGTAATTACATTGAGTGAAATAGGTCAAAGACAAATACCATATGATTTCACTTATATGTGGAATCTAAGGAACAAAAAGAACAAACTAATGAAAAACCAACCCACAAATATAGAGGACAATCTGGGGATAGCCAGAGGGGAAGAAGGTTGGGAGCCTGCGAGAAAGGAGTGAAGGATTAAAAAGGTACAAATGAGTAGTCGATAGATGGTCATGGGGATGGGGATGGGGAGCACAGCATAGGGAATACAATCAGCAGTAATATAATGACTGTGTGTGTAGAGCCAGAGGATGATAGAATAATTGAGGGGATTGTTTCATAAACTATATAAATGTCTAACCAATGTACTGTATACTTGAAACTAATAATAACATAAAATAAAGGGCTACAAAAACTTGATAGTTAAAAAAAAAAATAAGTGACTACTGCCAAACTGACTGTAATGACTTGAATGGTGCCCCTACTTCCAAAAAAAGAAGGGTATTTCTATATCCTAATATCCAGAGCCTATAAATGTGCCCTTATTTGCAAAAGGGATCTTTGCAGTAACTAAATTAAGGATATTGGGATAAGGTCATCCTGGATTATCTGAGTGGGCCCTAAATACAATTGTGAGTATTTTTATAAGAGACATACAAAGGAAAAAAAAAAAAAACACACAGAAAAAAGGCAAGGATCATGTGAAGACAGAGGCAGAGATTGGAGTGTTATAGCCAAATGTCCAGGAAGCCTAAGGACATTAGAGTATGGAAGAGACAAGAAATGGAATCTCTTCTAGAGCCTTAAAGGGACTATAGGCCTTCTCTTTTGGACTTCTGACCCCTGAAACTGTAAGAAAACATTCGTTATTTATACATACCCAATTTTTGGTGATTTGTTACAGTGGCCGTTGGAAACTAATACATTGACAAAATTAATTCACTGATTTCTTTTCATGAGGTCTAAACTTAACTAAACACATTCATTCTGTTGGAACTATACACACAGATCATTTAAATAAATCAAAAGTACTATATTCATGCTCTGACCAATTCACTGGCAATAGTGTGGTCATGAATTGAGTCTGATTAGCACATATGTTCATAATTTTTAAAAAAAGTCATACAAATGAACTCTATATTAATAAGTATGCTTTTTAAAGCTCTGAGAAAACAGCGAAGATTTTTATTATCAGCTAGATAGTTTTTCCTCTTTTAAGTATCCTCATTTTTATAGAGTTTTGATTTATAGATGTTAAAAGTAGGGCACATTTTTTAACTATACGGCTTTGGACTTTTTTGTTTGTCAATTTTTGGTGGAATTTACCCATTTTACAAAAAGATAATTTAATAACAAATAACCAAAAATATCTTTTAGGTCTGAATGACTAAATATTCAACATAGGATAATTATTGTTAAATTTTATGAAAATTGATTAAAAGATGTGTAGGACTAGATCCATTTTAATTGACTATCATGTGATTATATAAACATTATCAGTTTTTGAAGAATAATAGAAATCAGTAGACTAAAATATAAGAACATTGTAATTTCATTGTGCCCATCCAGATAATACAGGATAGTCTCCTCATTTTAAGACCCTTAACTTACTGATTCTTGCAATGTCCCTTTTCCAATGTGAGATAACATATTCACAATGATAGGACTCAGAGGAGATTGCTGTGAAATATGCCAAAACGGCATATTGATTATTTTCAATTAAAGTAACTTGAGAAACAGCCAGTGCAAGAAGAAAACTCTCACCCTCCTATCTTTGCTCCCCTGAACGCAGGAAATAAATCTTCCATGCGAAAGTTACTCTTTCTACATCAAGAGATAGATATCTTTATCACTGGAGATAGGGGATTCCAAAAGCTGTATAATCATGTGCTAAATAATGATGTTTCAGTGAAGGAGGAACAGCATATAAGATGGTGGTCCTGTAACATTATAACAGAGGTGAAAAATTCCTGCTTCTTAGAGGCATGGTAGCTGTAAAATGTCCTTACAATGTGCTTGTGTTTTAAGCTAAATGTTGTTACTAAATAGTTAAAAACTTTTAAAAAATTCAAAGTTCATAAAGTAAAAAGTAGCAGCAAACTAAAGTTATTTTATTATTGAAGACAAAATTTTCCAAATAAATTTAGTGTAGCCTAAGTGTGCACTGTCTATAAGGTCTACATTAGGGTACAGTAATGTCCTAGGCCTTCACATTCACTCACTGCTCACTCAATACTCATCCAGAGCAATTTCCAGTCCTGCAAGCCCTATTCATGGTAAATTCCCTATGCAGGGGTATCATTTTTTATACTGTATTTTTATTGGATTTTTTCTACATTTAGGTGCACAAATACCATTGTGTGACAATTGCCTACAGTATTTAGTACTGTAACATGCTGTACAGGTTTGTAGCCTAGGGGTGATAAGCTATACTACCTCGGTTTGTGTAAAGACATTCCTTTATGTTCGTACAAAGACAAAATTGCCTGAGGATACATTTCTCAGACTATATCCCCATTAAGTGACACATACCTTTATAAACAATTCTTGTTACTTCTTTACTAATTCACTACCCTGCACCCAAACTCTAATTAGATTCTTCACTAATTAAGCACCCAAACCTTGTTTCTTTGTCCTGTCAATTTCTCATGAATTTATTGATTTCTTGTCTGAAAAGAATAAAAGTTGCCTGCTTTTGTCATTTCTTGAGGTTTAATTTCTGTGAGACTTCTGTATGTATGAATTAATTGTTTATTTTTTCTGTTAATCTGTCTAGTGTCAATCTAATTATTAGAACAGCCAAGAAAAACCAAGAGGGGTTGGGGGAAATTTATCCTTCATCTACGATAAGTTTTGGGGAGTGGAGCACAGACATCTTTGGGTATCTCTTATTCTGCCTACCACATTAAGTTTTAAAATATTGTATTTAAGATACGCTTTGGGCTTTTTATATATCTTAAAAAAGTTTAAGGAGGAAGTCAATTCAAAAGACAAATGGTCTAAAACTGTACAGTTGAATGCAATGAAATAGCTTAAAGTTGTCTAGAATTATTTTAAAAAGACAGATAAGGCTGACTTTTAGTAAAAACGTATGTTACACTTATAATCATACACATAGACAAAGTTTAAGAAATGCATTTAAACTGGAGTAACTATAATAGAAATAGGTATAAATTTTACTTTAAATGTGGGGTGGGGTGAACAAGCTACTTAGGCTGTGACAAGCTTTGAAGAAAATAATAGCAAATGAGGGTAATCGAATTTAAATTAATTATAGATCCTTGAGAACACTCAGTTCAGAGACTGAAAAGAAAAAATATAAACATACTTGAATAAAAATTAATCATTTTGTTTTATGGTCTAGCTTCCCTCCTATCCAATACTCACACTCAGTGAAAACACACTTGACAAAACTTAGTGACCAATGTAAATGAGTCCAATATTTCCCACTTTATCTCAATAAGAAGAAATAACAAGTGATCTTAATCAAGGCAGAAGCTCATTCTTAAAATTTTGCTGTCTCTTTACCATATTCTTCCTGCTGTGAGAAACCTCTATCTGTGCTCCAGGCTATTAATTTATGCCAAGAAAGAATTCACATAGGCAAAGCTGTGATGGTGAATCTTTTCCCTGAGTTAATAGGTATATTTTCCTCTACAAGAGTAATCCAAGTTGTTGCACTTGAAACTCTTCACTGCTTATTAGTCGAGATCAAAAAGAGCTAATTTTACACACACCTCGTGATAGTTCATTTAATTTGGTTTTCATTCTAAGACAATATCCAGTTACAATGTTCAGAGTAATGAGAATTTCAAAGATGTCTGTTATGACTGAAAGTTAATTCACTTCATTTCAAAATTTAAATGGATATAAATGAGTTATATCACTTGGCAAATATTTTCATGTATAATACTTTAGAAGAACAGAAGAACAGAAGAATAAAACAAAGTCCCTATTAGAATTTCTCAGTATGGTTAACTATTTTGAATATTATTTGTATTTTTACATTTAACCCCAATAGCTTCATTGAAAAGTATTCCTACAGAATTGTTCCAACAGGAAGTAAAGGTGTTCGAGGTTTGTATAAGGGATGGAAAATTAGTGAGTTTGATGGACACAGAATGGCTTGAGTGAAAATATATTTAAGTTTCATAGTATATTAGTGTGTATATGTCTATGTGTGTTTGTGTAGGCCTTTATGCCTGAAATGGATTGTTAAATGCTTCCTAGAGTGCTTTGGCCATCTATAACCATTTATTGGCAAATAGTACCTAGGCTTCTACCCTTATAAAAACTCAAAGTAGGCAGAAGTCATCTGCATTATATCCTATTGCTCAAATGGACCATATTTAGCAAGTGTGGACGAACAATATATCTTCAGAATTGTCAAATCAAATGAAGCTTTATTTCAATATAAAGTCATTGATAAGTATTATTGGTTTTTAAATTATGTTTGTCATAAAAGAAGAAAGTGGAAGCCTGTTTGTCTATCCTTAATGTCCACTAATAAGGACATTAGGTCACATTAATTAACATTAATGTGAATCAGAAGAATAAAAGAACTTTACTAAAATTATTTTCTTGGCTCCGATCAAGACATATAGGAGTTTAGGCAATGGCTGAACTAATCAGTCTCTCAATTTCCTTATGTATAGAATAATGGTATTGTAATGTGTGAGAATAAAAATAGCTACAGTGGCATGTCAAATATGATTAGAATAATTTTCATATATTTATCATTTTTGTCAACATTGAAAAATAGCTGGAGGGTTAATTATTAATACTTAGGTCATTTTAATTCAAAGGATACATTTATATTTAATCTTCCCACTGTTATTATTAAGGCCAAAATCAAATTAATCTCCCTAACATTGCCATAACAACTGGCAGGATCAACTATGCAATATTAACATTACATTTTGCTTTAAAATATGCATTGCTATTTAGATGTAAAAAAAGTAATGAAAAGAGCAGTTTTTAATACATTCCGCCTTCATATGATAATGCAACACGACATTCTGTTCTGGCTATCTACATAATGTCAAAATAAATTGCCCCTACTTAGCATTGTTACTGTTAAACTTGTTACTGAAACGAGAGAGAGAGAGAGAGAGAGAGAGAGAGAGAGAGAGAGAGAGAAGACATTGAATGATTTGATGCTAAGTGAATGAAACACTTATTTTATTTGTTATATTGAAATGGTTCTAGTGTCTGAAGTATAATTGGAGGTTTATTACTGGACAACAGAAATGTCCAATCCATTCCCAGTCCTGCCAAAGAAACCTTTTTTTTTTTAAATCTCATTTTTTACCTAATTTCTTTTTCCTGAAAAAAAGTCTCCTCACTATAACGTATCTCAGAAATCATAAGAATGGCACACGCTAAACTATTTGCAATGTGGCAAGAAACAGATTATAATGGAGGAATATGGGAAATTGAATGAAATATACATGAACAAGCGGTCAGTCTTATATGGGAGTGTAAGATCAGTAAAGGGTTTCTTCCATGCGGAGATGTTCAATCTAGACTTTGAATTCTGAGTAGAAGTCGCCGGGTAGGCTGATGAGCAAAAAATACTTTGAGGAAACATGGTGGCACTTATAAAAAAAAAATGTTGCCAAATGATAGTTACAAAAAAATAAAATAAAATAAAGAAAAAATGGGTGCAATTTAGGACTGCCAAGTGGAGTAAAATATACTCTTACACACACACACACACACACACACACATACATATATGTATGTATATGCATATATAGGGTTATACATATACACTCATATATATCTATAGATATCCCTCACATAAGTATACACATATATGTTACATATGTGTGTGTATATATATACATATTTATATATATATATAAAATCAGTTTGTTTTAAGAGCAAAAACTAGCTAAGTTTTTCTTTTTTTTTGCATGATTAGAGCTAAAAATATATGTTTTGCCTGAGAGAAGAAGGATGTAGATTAATTTAGAAGATGATAAAGGTAGTAATAGTTTTAACTCTTTTTAATGACTTGAGGAAGCTAATGCCAGATCTGGCTGGTGGCATATTTACTTTATAATCAGTTTCTTTTGTATATAAAAGCAAAATTTAAAGTTGGGAAGACAACTAGATTTTTATCTAGCACTGCTACTTTATTCTACAAATAAATAAACTGAAGCCTCAAAGGTTATATGGATAGACACTCTATTGGCAACAACTAAAATTAGAACCCAGATAATTTCTCTGTTTCTATATCATACTAGTACTAGTAAAAAGAAAGAACAGAAGCTTATTGTTCTTTTGTATACTTTTTTAATCTATGTTACCATTATTCACATAATTACCTAAGTCACAAATTCAAGAGCCATATTTCATTATACTCGTTCTTATATCACTTCATTATCAATGCAATTAACATCTTATAAATAATAAAATGATATTTACATACAGAATAATCACATAATAAATATCTCCTCTCAATTCCATTATGCTCACTTGCATTCAATACTTATAATAATGCCATAACCTCCTCACTACTGTCTGTACTTCTAGATTCACTTCCCCTCTCCCAATACTTTCCCCAGAGTGATTTTTTTTCTATAATGAAAACATGGTCGTAAATTACTCATATGCTATTCAGCATTACTATCAGCATCAGTACTGGATTATACATGGGTTTCTTGGTATAGCTTCTTCTCATGCTGTTATACCTTAACATAAACAGCCTATTCTGTCTAGAACATTCCCTCCTAAATCCTTCCATGCTATCTAGACATCTCCTTATTCATATCTGTTGGTTTTAAGTCATAAAAACCTAATTAATAATGACTTATCAATAAAGCTATTTAACTATTCATATAAGAGATACTTCTAGGTTTGATACATGGCTAAAAAAAGTCTTCAGGGCTCCAGTGTATTTAAATTTTACTATCTCACCGTGACAGTTTAGCCTCAAACTCAAAAATTGGCTGCATTCAGGCATCACAACCTCCACCAATATTCCTAGTGGAAAAAAGATATAGGGGTAAAAAGCTATTTGCTGCAAGAGACTTATCTCTCTATCTACAAAACAAAATATTGTCAAAAATTCTTGCAGCATTTCTGTTGCATTGGGGATAACTTAGCATTCTGGACACTGATACTGCAAGGACATTGAGATAAAACCTGGAAAAGAGAATGGGAACATCATGGCTAGCTTAGACAAATGATATTTCATATACATTAATATATTGAGTCAAGGAGAATTCTATAAACATGAAAGAAAAGCAAATACAGAAATGATAATAAAAGACTTATGAGATTTGATGATTGGATTCTTGGAAATGGATTAGAGAGAAAAGACAATATGAACTATGAAGAAATAATATCTCAGAATTTCCCAAAATTGACACACAAGATCGAACCCATAGTTTCAACCATATAGTTGTCTTTCAACTAAAGCTGGATAAATATATACAACTAGATACATCACAGTAAAATTGCTGAAAATCTCAGACAAAAAAATTAAAAGCAGTCTGTGAATAAAAAGTTATATTACCTTAGTAGTACCAACAGTAATACTGAAAGTTGACTTAAAAAGAGAAACCACAGATAAATGGTGGGACATCTTAAAAATGTTGAAAGAAAAAAACTACATCTTAAATTATATAATTTCAAAATTATCTTTTAAACTTAAAATAAATAAAAGTATTTCTATATAATCAATGTGAGATATTTTATCATCATTTTTTCTGAAGTAAAATATATATGAGAGTTGTTCAAACCAAAGAAAATTATTTTGGACAGAAGAATGGGAATTGAAGAAGGAAGAAAGGGCAAAAATATAAATAAACAAATACTGACTTTAAAATTTAATAATAATATATTTTAAGACTTGGATTATATGTAGACTTAAAACACATGGCAAGAATAGCACAAATGGAGGGAAAGTGGTAGAAAGGAATAAAGATTCTAACTTCACCTGGAAAGTGGTAAAAATAACAATTCGTGTTAGGTGGCTACTATGTAGGTGGCTATAATTCAAAGGATAAATGAATATTATTCTTTAGGGTAATGACTTAAGTAATGGAAAAAATTGTTAACAAGCCAACAGAGGAAGAATTCTGAAATAAAAAATAAAATAAAATTATCCAATTAAGATAAGACATGAGAGAATAAAGAAACAAAAATACAATAAAAAGAAAAAATAAATAATGGCATGGTCAATTTAAACAAATCTTTAGTAATTACATTAAGAATAATGAATAAATTACTTCAATTTAAGGAGTAATTCTCAGAGTTTTTACATATTTAGTTTTACTAAATTTTATTTTCCTTACAAATCTCCATCTTGAGTTTCCCTTCATACGTCATTATAAGAGAATTGTGTTTTCCCCAAACTATGTTGAAGTCCTAACCCCTAGTACCTCGGAATATGACGGTGTTTGGAAATGAGGGTGGGGGTGGTTAAAGAGTTAATCAAAGTTAAATAAGACTACATTGGTGTGCTTTAATCCTATCTGGGGTCCCTGTTAGAAAAAAAAAAAAAAAAGCATTAGACACACAATGAGACACCAAGAATGTGCCTGCACTGAAGAAAGACCAAGTGAACACATTGCAGGAAGGTGGCATTTGCAAGTCAAGGAGAAAGGGCTCAGAAGAAACTAGACCTTGCTGTCACCTTGATAATGGAGTTCAAGCCTCCAGAACTGAGAAATACATTTCTATTGTTTAAGCTACTCAATCTCTGTATTTTGTCATGGCAGTCCAGCAAACTAATCCAAGTACTCACTCATCAAGAAGTATTCTTTTATCCTTTGAACTCTAAAAATTGATTTTCTGCCATTCTTTTAAGAATTGTAGGCTTTTTAACTTTACATAATAATTTTTAAAATTCAGCCCCTTTTTCATGAATTGGACAGTGAATATATATTTTAGAACAATTAGCTACTTACCTGATTCTTGCATATTGATTTATCTATATCAGGTTATTTACCTGAGCCTTGAAGATTGCTTTGTCAATGCTTCATGAATAATAAGAGCTCAATAATACTTGCTAAATAAATTAATGAATTCTTATGCCTCAATATTACCATTAGTATTTTAAAATCTGAATACAGTAAAATAATAATTACCATTGCTTCAATACTAAGTGTTAATGAGGGTTTGAGATGACAACTTTGTATTTTTTGGTATTTAGAGATATTTTAATGTTAATTTTTAGACATTAGTTAGTATTTATGTCTGATAGCTACACAGTACCATAAAACACATTATACAGTCCTGTATTTTCATTATCAATAGCATTGGCCAGTGTTGGCCTAGTTCTTTATAGACTTCAAAAATCTTGTAGGTACTTTCTATATGCTTCTCACAATAGTCCTGTGAGAAACAAGAACAGGCATGATTCTCTTCATTTTGAGATTTAAAAAAAATTGCAAGTAAGAAAGGTTTGGGGACTTGCTCACCGTCGAAGAGCTAATTGGTGACCTAATGGCCCCAATAATACTGATCACCTGATTTCTTTCTTCACCTTTCTCTAATCAATCTCATTTGCTAGAAAATAGTGGTGTTCTCATTATAATATTTTGCTTGGCCAATAAATTATGCCAAGATGCTAAAGGACTCGGACGCTTTTTCTCTTTTCGGATGCAATACCTAAGTTCAAACAGTAAATTATTCTGACTCAACCTGTTGAAGTTTCAGTTGGGTTACTTATGTTTATATCTGATTAAATCTGTGTATACCATTTGTGGATATCATTTTTATAGATTAAAATTTAATTAACACAATTTCGTAATACAACTATGTGGCCTCTAGTTACCTGCTCCCATATATATATTTATTTTATATATTACTATGTAAATTAATATATACTATTATATAGAAATGTATACAAATAAATTATATATATATTTATTTTATAGTCTGTTTGAAAACAACAAAAATAAAGTTATTTTTAAAGTATCATTAGTGCATATCTCCATGACAATATAGTACTATGGGAGAAATTATCATTTGGATCTTTTTGATACTTAATAAAAGAAGAAGCATGCCCCTCCTGAAAATAAAAATGACATATTCTCTGTTCTAAATACAGAGTCACTGGGGTTGCTTGGATTAACCATTCATTTCTGCCTAATTCCTCTGCCCACCCTTTCTTTGAGAGTTAACACATTGTTCCTAAATACTTTAATACCAGCTTTTCCATAGACCAGAGGAAAGAAAAACACACAACGGAGTGAAAAAATAGTAGGATACCTTTATGCCCCAAATGGTCTGTTTCCTTCAGTGACATCTCTGAAACTCCACGCTTAGGCGCCACCACATAGAGAAATTAGTCCACAGTTTATGGCAATTATTTTAGTCATTATTACTTTTTGAGTCATTTTAAATCACACATCTGCGTACATATTCTCACAGAAATAAGCCCAAGGCTTTTTAAAAATTAATTTCTTTTGAGTTCTAAAGTTGTGAAAAAACTAATTAATTTTGCAGGAAGATTACAATGATTCTGTGAATTTTTTCCTTTATAGATTAATAGACAATTTTTGTTAAAATTTTAAAAGGGCCAATTTCTGATGAGAGAAAACAATACAAATGTTATTTAAACCCCACAGAAATTTAAAAAATGGTACCTCTCTCACCATTGTATTCATGTCTTACTTAAAGATATTCTATTATTTTGGTTTGTTTTCACATTTTGTAAGTGATTATATTTCATCTTAAGGAAGAGAAAATTCAGAAACTTTGAGAAATATTAAAATTTCTGTTAATGTAACAACGATTTCAGTACACTTGTCCGAAGGGAAGCAGTATGTAATATTGGCGATACTTTAAATGATTTTTTTTTAAAAGTGTTTTATAGAGGGGCTTATCCTAGAGATCAGAATTCACCTAGAAATCTAGGTTTTGAATATATAACTAACTAGAGGCTGCTATGCAAATATTAACTTAAATACTCACTGTCTCATCTAATCTTTAATATGAAGGAGGATGTCAGAAAGGCTTATCTGTCAGCAGAGAAGCCTAAACTCCTAGAATGTTGCTACTTTGAGGTGCATTGATATCATGTTGCTCTTCTACCCACACCCACACTTTATATACATGAAAAAAAGCAGTCTTCAGCTAAGTAGTTGACTTGTTCCAATATCCAAAATAGCAACAGTGTCTAAGCTCAAATCCACAAATCTATGTTTATTGATTTACTTTCCATCTCGTTATACTCTAATGTCTTCCAATAATGATGCTATTTTGTTTTTAGTCTAACATTTCAGGAAACATTCAAATATTTTTATTTTATGTCTTATAGTTATCATTTCATTTAAGGTGTTATAATTTAAATCAATCTTGTGATACAGTATTCTTGATTCCAGTTTACTAGTGAAGAGACAAAAAGTAGAAGTCACATAGCTAGAATTGTGAGAGAGTGGGATCTTTCTCTGGAAAATACCAGATTGCTTTGCTTTCCCTTGGATCATATAATTGGGCTGTCCATATGGATATAAGGAAGCTGAGAGAAAAACAAGCATAGGGCTATTGGGGACAATTTATCTTTTCCCCCTGTTTGAATGGGTCCTAGCACAGGAAAGGTATTTTTAATAACCATGTCGGAGTAGTAAGGTAGCGTTTATAGTAAGGTTGAGCAGAAATATGCTGGGAGCATAAAGGGATTTTCTCATTTAGCTGGATTTAGATTTTCTACTGGACTCCCCTTCCCTCCCACTCTCATTTTGAAATTATTATATATTGAAATTTAAGGCAAAAATGTAGAGCAAGGGAAGACGCCTCTCTAGTTAATATCTTCAATTACTGCTTAGTTCATTGATCCACATGGAAAGGCAGAGGGCAGCATTTGGTGCGATTGAAAGGACAGAGACCATGTAGCGATATATGAAAACGACATCTTTCAAAATAACTTCTAAAAAATCCAGAAAAGACAGGAACTAGCACTTTTTCCAATGTTCACGAAACGTAAACACTTTCAATTTGCCACTATTTTTACAGAATTTGTTTTCAGAGAATGTCATTGCGGTAGAACATGGTCTTTTATTTTAAAGATTAAACGTTATTATGGGTATTAAATAATTTTGATATGTAACTTCTTTATGTGTAACAGGAGGACTGCCAGGGCAGTGTTACTTCTATTTCTCTGTCCTATAAACAGTTCTACATATTAAAATATGATTACTTAGGCAATATAAAGGTTCTTACACATACCATTAATTTATTTTTTGTAGCAAGCCTAGGGAGAGGGTGGAAATCTAATATCTATGCAGAGATAATGAAAGACAAAAGAATTTATTAATTTTCTCCAGGATAAAATAGCAAGTCTAACATCTCCATGTACATTGTTTTTGACCACAATTGCAAGTTCCATCATAGCCCGATAATTCTTTAACTACTCTCCCTGCTCTCTAATTCTCTCTATGTACTGCTCCTGCTCTCACTGTTGGAACAGAGTTGTCCTTTATTAGTGAACCCAATAAAATCTGCAGACCAAAACAGTACCTTATTGGAGTTTCTGGGTCTCTACTAAAAAACTTAAGGTTATTATTTGCTCACGACATAAATTTGACTACCCTTTTACAGAGGCCATACTTTTCTTCTCTAAATTGATGTTAAGGATGTTTCTCTTGTTAAAACTTGAGAAAGTATTCCATGCCATGGATATGAAAATACGAATCTCTCTTAAAGAAAAGAAAATAGAAACAAAAAGCATAAAGAAATGTCATATTTCAGATTATATCTTGTATTAGTGGTATGTATATTGCTGGAAAACAAAAGTTCATACTAACAAAATAAAACATTTTATGATTCTATCGAATTCTCTTGAAAATTTTATAGATTTTTTAAAAATTTATTCAACCCTTTAGGACAAGAATTACTCTTCGGATTTTTAGAGACAGGCTCAATTGTATAACAATTTGAAAATAAGACAGTCATCTTTGTAAAGTGAATTAAAAATTAAAAACAGAAAATATAAAACATATGGTAAACAGCAGAGGATGCATTTAATCACCTCCTTGTAAAACTACCTAGCTAACAAGGGTTCAGCAGGTTATAAAGTCAGCTTCCATACAAGGGAAAAAAAAATGTATTTTACAGGAACTTTTATGGTGCAACACTTGAATAAAAGAGGCATATTATTTCCACGGAAATTGCTTTCTCTTTGTGTAAAACTTTTTTTTGCCCATAATTTCCTTTTAATCTATGCTAAAAACAAACAAAAAAACAAACATTTTTCCTCTATACTTGAAACTTACTCTCTGATTATATTTTATCTCCTGTGTGTATGTGCAGGGCGGAGGGAGGGGGTGGTAGGGGTGGGGGACCGGGAAGGTCTGGGTATGTGTTTTAATATCACATTGCCTTCAGTTAGAATTTTCACAAGTTTCATTATCGACTTCTCTTCTGATTAGCTACTCAACTCTCTAAATATATACTCTTTATAATGCTAGTCAGCTTGTGAAATAAGCTGTTTTGCACACAGCTAAAGCAATACCATTTCAGCATTACTGCTTTATAGAAGCAAACCATTATTCCATGTAATTGTACATTCTTTTTTCTTATTCTTCACAATGCACTATCAGTTGACAACTATTTTTTACAACTCAGTTTCATGGAATTTGGCAGTTTTCTTTCTAATATGTCTGGCCACAAAAAAAAAAAATTGCTTTTTCCCCATACATAATGTATTTTAAATGTCGCATTTTTTTCTAACAAAGACATCTATGTCTCTTTTACTGCTGAAAATAAAATTCAATGTCAGTTTTCAAAGACATAGTGGTAATTCGTAAACAAGAAACAGCTGTGTTTTTGCTAATTTATTCAAAAATGTTTGCTAAATATTTTTTTAAAATATTAGATTGAATATCTCATACATTGGGAATTAATGCCAACATTTCTTTGATTATAGGTGAGACATGGAGCTTGCCCATCATTCCTTTCGGTGTGTTAGATAGCTAGCAAATGCTTGTGGTCGTGTATCTCATACAGTTTAAACCAGATTAGGTTCTTGGTAGTTATGGGTAAGCACTCCTTCCCCAAATAAAATATATCATCTCTTGGTGCCTTCATACCTACATGGATTTTTTTCCCAGAATGAAGTGCTTCATATTTCTTAGTGACCTTTTTAAATACATATTAAATTAGAATTACAAATGTCTGTACAAACATAATACTATTATAACCATAACAATATTCTAAATATGATAGATCCAAGCTGGTTAAGAAGACCCCCGCTGTTTTTCTGTTAAGAGCAGATTTGGCAGTATCAGTTTTATGTTTGGATGAGATACTTCTAAACACTCAGTGAAACTAGTCTCTAGACTAGTACAGGAAATGTCTCCAGTATTTTGACTATTATATATGTAACTCCTGGTAAAGTCCACAGTATCCTGGAGATACCCTCCTCAGATCTATGATCAAGAAAATAGCATAATCATTTAGAAATATCTAAATATTTACAAATGAATACTAATAATCATTGTACTGAGCAATGACTTACTCATCTTTTCTTTGAAATTCCATTTCTCCTAACCTAACTGGTTACACCTAATTGCCAATTAAGAGGTTTTCCTTGTAATGCATGAATGGCTTCCATAGTGGCCATTGAATAGTTTTCTGTAACAGAAAAATTAGTGGAGTTTCCTGCAACTGCAAAAAAGAAATCTTTGATAACATTTAATTAAAATTGACAAGGATATGGCAAAATATATTATTCTTGAATGACCTGCATATGGGTAGCCAACGAGGGTGAAGAATAAGCTTTACAGGCCTATCTATTACTATTTCATACTTTCTTTTCTTCTGTGGGTTATAGATTCTGTGGGCAATAACTGTACTGATATACAGTTCAGTCTATAAGTTCATAGAAGATACAAGCCATTTCAGTCTGGGTTCTATCTAAGTTTGAGTCAGTACCTATTTTTAAATCACATTTTGGAATTGTACTGGCCCAGAAAATTTTGAGTGATGCAAGAGTGAGCATATAGTGTATATGAGGGTTACAGTCTCCATTATATTCTGACCAGTCAAGAGTAGCCCATCATCACCAATGGGTAAAAGTATCCCAAAGCAGCAAAAATCGTATAAAATCCAATATTACTTGTCAGTCTTTACATATGACCAGGCTTCTATGTATCCTGAAAATAATACAAATAAAACATGTATAATATACCTTTATAAGGCAAAAAACAACTTTGAAATGCCCTCACCATAACATTTTGTAAAAATTTAGATCTAATAAACAGAAAATGCATAGCTCTTAAATTATCATATTTATGGTGTTTTAAAATTGAATGCACCTGTCCACCCTCCCATTATGGAATTAATTTTCTCCCTACTCCTCTCAAAATTTACAGTTTCAAGTCCTAATTCCCAATATGACTGTAATTGGTGATAGGACCTTAAAGAGGTAATTAAAATTGAATGAGGCCATAAGGTAAAACCTTAATCCAATAGGACTATGGTCTTTATAAAAAGAGGAAGAGACATCAGGAATGCATAGATTAAAAGGTTATGTTAGGACACAGCAGGAAGGTGGCTGCCAACTGCAAACTAAGGAAAGAGGCCTCAGGAGAAACTGAAACTGTTGATAACTTATCTCGGACTTCTAGCTTCCAGAACTGTGAGGAAATAAATTTATGTTGTTTAAACCATTCAGTCTGTGTTTTTTTTTTTTTGTGATGTCAGTTCTAACATCTCATAGAATATTTCATATACTCAAGAATTTACTCTCTTTCCCTTTTAGAGTAAATTTTCCTCTACCTTTGCCTCCCCTTCCCCTCACCAAATGAAATGTGATTTCTATTGCCATAAATTAGTTTTGACTGTGTCTGGATTCCATGTGAATGAAATCTTAGAATTTTTACTTTTGTGTATTAGTACTTTGTTCTTCTGCCACAGACTACCTTAGGAAATGTAAATTATCTGATGTTTTTAATATCTAATTCCTTATTTAAGGAAGTAGAACCAGGTTTCTTCTGAACACCAAAATTCTATATGAATTTTTAGCATTCTAAATGTGTTGTCGTTTTCAATTACCTTCCTTTTGCTTTGGATATTATCAATCATGGAGAAACTTGACACCCTTTGAAAAAACATGAGGATCTGGGGGACTGGAAAAATGCTTTCATGTAATATACGTGACTTAAGAGGATACAACCTTAAATTCAATTTAGAAATTGACCTTTGTTTATGAGTGAAAGAAGCAGTAGAATTTAAAATTGAGCTTAAGGCAGAAACAAATTAAAATGGGTAAATATTAAATTTTTAAAACAATGACTTGCTAATAAATTAACTCACATTATATAAAACTTTGAGAAGGAAATCATTTGTTAACTATATACTAAAACTGAAAAAGATATATTTTTAATGAAAATAATGCTAAGAAAATGGTGTGGTGGAAGTTCTACATTTATTGTATATAAAACAGATGATGATATAAACATAAATCATCAATATAAAAATGTTAGTTATAATTGTAATCATATAGAAAGAGATTAAATTCTATCAAAAGCCCTTGGGATCACTTCCAATATGTAATTTCTTAAACATTTTTTAATATATAAAAATTTGGATGGTTCCTCAAAATATTTTTGAACTTATTTACTAACAAAGGTATTAGTGATTACAAGTAGATAAAGACATAGAATAAATATATAGGTAGAGAGATAAATAGATAATAACTTTTAACAACTAAAGGGTTTCAATAAAAACATACCTTACTCATATTTGTAAATTTAATCTTAATAAGTATCTAATATATGTGAAGATAAAAACATAGTGAAAACATTAAAGAAATAAAAATATAATTATAGAATTTGGCTTATAAAATAATCACATCACTTTTCATTTATCTATTTTTAAAATGTTTAAATATTTTTTCATATGTATTTGGAATTGTTACTTTTATTCACTATGAAAGCATTATTTAATCAACATTTTATATTAGTGAATCATATTTTCCTTAGACCAAAGCATTAGGAAAAAGGTTTTCAAAGAAAACTACATTAAATTAATTTCCCACATAATTGTCTCACTTTAACATTTTCCCATGTGTTTATATCTTCGTTCTTTAATATAATCTAGAAATTTTGCATCTGGAAGGTGTTAGTTCCCAGATCTACATTTCAAAGCAAGGCAAATTAAGGTGCTAATTGCAGAAATCTAATTTCAGAAAGTACAGTTATCACCATACATTCAGAAATGAAAACATCACATAAAGAGGAAATATCTGCTAGATTTCATTTAGGAATAAAAACATTCTAGAACTCTTTTTTGTTTTCCTTCTACTTGTCCTGAAATTCCCTTAGGAAAAGATTATTATGCAGAGTGTATTTGTGCGTTTAACTTACTAAATAGACATTAGGAATAAAGACAAGAGGAATAAAGTATGAAAGAAGAGAGAGAACACTACATGAATTCATTATTGATCTGGCCATAGCTAAGTTTATCTGAGGGCTCTATCAGGAGGTACTGTGCTTCAGGAAGCTATATACAAAATAATCCTGCAAAGAGAAGAAGGAAGAATTTATTTATCTGCCTATTTTTCCCATTGTTCAAATCTTTTCCTTATGAGGATAGCCCATATGGACTTCTGTATTACATACATATGGGTGGGTGCTGAGACTTATTGCTATGAGGTCAGCAAAAGGGACAGGACATGAGGTGAGGGGCTATCAGGTTGCATATGTGTTAGTTTGAACATGATACACAGAAATGCTATGATGGCAGCAGAGACAAAGGTGGCCCAGAGGTTCTAAGATGGTGTGTAAGAGTTGTCTGATAAATTGATTTTTTTTTAAGTTTGTACTGTTTCTTCAAAGTATAATGAGCACCTTCTATAGGAACACTCTTTATTGAAAGGAACTTAGATAAAATTATAATGTTATTGATAAAATAAGATAGTATAACTTTTGTATAACACATTAAATCTAAATATCAGAGACGTCCAGTTTCTGCTTCTCACTCTCATCCTTATAACATGAAACAACTAAACACACTGAAAATAAACAACTCTTATTAGATCCATCAGAGAATTGAGGTCATGCAGCAAACTACTATCCTGAAAATTGAAGAGAGAGACAGATAGATACAAAGAATCACAGTTTATTGGGAGTAAACCCCAGGAGTAGAAATTTACCGGGTACATCCAGTACTAGCAGGAGCACTTAAACCACAATTGACAAACTTGCAGATGCTCTGTGCAGACTAGTTTGAGAGTTAAAAACTCTTGTTGAGTGGGGAACCTAATCTTAGGGAAAGCCCCATAATTCTATAAATTTTATCTCTAAGATGAAGGTTCTCATGATGAAGAGTGGAGAAAAATCCCCTCATGCTTGCTACAAAGAGTGGGGAAAGGTAACCACTTTGAAATATACATGGAACTTTCTGTTCTTCAACTGTCCTCGAGGGAAAGTAGTTCTACTTTCCCAAAGCCTAACTAATGTGGCAAAAAAGAAAATACCTACATCTAGTCCCCTCTTGCCCTTGCCTTTTACCTAAGCTGGGGATGGTGACTGAGAAGTATTGATGAAGATCACAGCCCAGACACACAGCACCCCTATCTCAAAAAAAAAAAAAAAAAAAAAAATGGAGACCTAATTACAGAAGTGCAAATGAACAGTTCCCATTCATTACCTCTCACCAGAACACCAACAGAGCTCCTATGAAATGACAGAGAATTGCAGCTGAAAAAAATTGCAAGGCTCAGAGTATACTTAAAAAGAAATTTCTAGTGAAAACTGAAACAACAAGGGGTGGGGGGGGGGCGGGGAAGAACATGAGAGGAAATTGAAGTCTCAGATAGCTACAGATACAGAAAACAGTAAACACAGTGTACTTCCTAGGCAGATATCCATATTTACCTTAGTTCATATTACTTAATATGTCACATCTGACTTTCATACTTAATAATGAGAAACTGGATTGTGGGTCCCAGGCCTGGAGGGTCCCAGGTCTGGCTGTGATCCAGGCTCACAGCTAGGAATAGGACCCCAGATTTAGAATGTTACATTAGTGCATTAGTGTCATGCATGTGTGGCTGAATGCCACTATTGTACTCTGCGATGTGTGGAGCCATGCGATCTCCTGGAGAGCAGAAGGAGAGCACAAGAAAGGGGAGTAGAAGAAGTGCACGCAATACCACACTCCCCCCAATAGAACTGCACATCGAGCAATAGAGGTGTGCTCCACACAATAAAGTTGGTGCCTGCCGTTCCATTCTGTCAGCCTTTTGTGCATTCTTCCAACTGGGCATCTCACCATCAAACCTTCCCTTCTCGATCAGCTCGGTGCTGACATGAATGACTTCCTTCTAAGATGGAGAACAGGTAACAATTTCTCCTCCCACTCCACCACTGAACATCGTCCAAGTTAGGGAAATAAGAAAATAAAAGGAAATAAAAGGATACAGAAAGAAATAAAACTATGTTAAAAATATGACATAATTATGTATACGGGATTAAAGAATTATAATCCAAAATTTAAAATAAAACCTATGAATCCATACTATCAATAAATGATTAAATAAATTGAAATGAGGGAGAGAAAAGACAAATATACCATTCAGAAGACACCCAATAAATTTCGTAGATACTCTAACCTAAAGGAAGGGAAGCATAATTCTCTATTCTTTGAATGTGAGCTCCATATGATGACTTCTTTCCATAAAATACAGTTTAGAAAGGGTAGAAAAAAATATTTAACATCATTATGGAGAAATTTGGCAAAATCTACTTCTGCCACATGATCTAGGTCAAAATGGAGCATCTTAAATAATGTAGATAGTACGTACTCTTGGTATGGTATGATGAAATAGCAGTGTGGTCTTTCCTCCAAAACCCTGCAACCTTAGTTTCATTATGAGGAAAAGCTCAGACAATATTAACACAATTTCATTAACTTCATCCAATTTCTTAATCTCTTTCTTTTTATCAAGGAGTATAAGGAAATATTTAAAAAGTATAAAACTAAGTAGAATACATTATGGTTAATAACTAGTTAAATACAGTATTTTCAGATATTCAATTTAACTATCTTAAATTCAGTAGCAGAACTCTAAATTGAATCTACTTTGGTGTGCTATATTTACTCTAATTTCTTTATAAATAAAAAATTTAAATTTACTGAAATTAAATAAAACAGCCTTGACAGGTCTTGAAGTGCTTGTCAGTTTTCATTTCAGTGCATTTAAACTCAGAATATCAAAAGAAACTGCAAATCTAAGTGAACATTTATAATCATAACTGGTGTAAATACCAACATGAAGAAAATGATAGAACCTAACTCATGCCCAAATAGGTCTATTTTGGAGCATCCAATGTGTGCTAATACAGTATGAGTAAAAGATCTCTTCGAAATCAGGCCATTACACAGTGAGTGAATAATTTAAAATATCTTCATTAAAAATTTGTGTTTCTGAAATGTTCTATTAAGCACATGTAAAGTCATTACAAATGGAAATTATGCTTGATAGAATTTTTTTTTTTTTAAGGAGCAAAGTTAGTTTATTTAGATTAAAGGAAGAAAAAAAGGGAACAAAACTTAGTAGAGAGTTCATTGACTTTGCTTAAGGGAACTATCATCAGCAATTAGAAGACTTTCTGCTCAGTATAAGTTTTTCAGGAAAAATCTATGAATATTAAAGAAATTATATCACATATCATCATTTTTATCCTTTTAAATATCCTTTTTGTCTTTTTAAAATATATGTATGCATATTTTTTCCATGTGGATGTTAAGAAATATAGGTTTTTGAGCAGCTAAAATTTATAAAATATTTTAAACAGAAGCTATGAATAAACAAAACTCAAATTACAAAATTTGTCTAAACTGAGCGGGGTGAGAGGCATAAAAACAAAGAGAAAGGAGACATAAATTACAAATTCTGGAACTGAAAGAGAGATCATCTTTGCAGGTCCTGCAGACATTTATAGAACAATACAATAACATTATAAATAATTTATGCCAATAAATTAAACAATTGACATAATGTATGAGTTGAAACATGTCCCACCAAAATTTATGTTGAAGTCCTCACCCCCAGCACCTGAGAATACGATCTTGTTTAAAAGTAGAGTCACTGTAGATGTATTTAAAATAAAGTTACATTAGAGTGGAGCAAGCCCATAATCCAATATAATTGGTGTTATTATAAAAAGAATAGCATGTGATGAGAAAGAGTCACGTACAGAGAAAAGATGAAGTAAAGATGAAGTTATGGTTCTCTACAAAGGAAAGACCTGGAATACATCTTCCCTCTTAGCTTTCAGAAGGAACCAATACTGCTAACACTTTGATTTTGGGCTCGTATTCCTCAAAACTGTAAAACAATAAGTTCTGTTGTCTAAGCCACCCAGGTATGGTATTTTATTACGGCAGCCCTAGCAAATTAATACAAATGAAATGGACACATTCCTTGAAAGGCACAAGTTACCAAAACTGGCACAAGAATTCATACAAAATAACAATTTCAAAAGTTAATTCAGAATTTAGACATTTCTAAAAACATTTTCAAAGCTCAAGAGAAGATTCTTCCTCATGAATACTAATATTTAAGGAAAAAAGTAATTAATATAGTGTGTAATTTGTGTCTCCTTTCAGCAAATAGAGAAGGAGCAAACATTTCCCAACTCATATTGTGAGGACAGTGTTACACTTACAGCAAAACAAGAATAGGAGGTCATCAGAAAAGAGAAATACGGAATTACATTTCTCATGCACATAGATGCAAAAATCCTTGACAAACTTTTTGCAGATCGAATCCAAGAATATATAAGATGATGAATCATGATTGGAATTTAAGTTTGTTTTAACATCTGAAATAAACAACTTTAAAGAAAAGAAATAACACACAAACAAAAATTTATGAAAGAGAAAAAAACGAAACTGTAGTAAAGAAAAGCAAGCTCCTGGTAAGGGATGTCATTTTTACAAGTTTATGAAACTGATGAAGTATTACCAAAAATATGAAGAAAAGTTTAAAAAACTACCAATATTAACAATAAAAACTGGACTTCACTCCAAACATAGAATGTTAAATAGATATCATAAACAATTTTGAGATAATATATTTGAAAATTTAGATAATTTGGAAAATTTATTGATATAACCTCAATTAAATTACAACCTAAACAGAAATAAATATATACAAATAATTCTATATCTTTTAAATAGATAAGAATATAGAAAAGTAAAACTGCCTCTATTTAAAAGTGACATGGTTGGATAAGGAGAAAATAAAAAGGATATCCAAAAAACTAGAATGTGTAAGTTACTTATGCAATGTTATCAGATCTGAGGCCATAAAATCTTAGGATTTAATCTAATGAAATATCCATCAACCATTGGAAACTACAAAATGTTGCTGATTTTCATGTACCCCAAAACTCAATATTTTTATACAAAATTTCCAAAATTGAGATATAAATTCTAAGTAATCCCTACTGAACTCCCAGAGGTTGTATGAATATTCATACTTATATATGTGTGTGTGTGTGTGTGTGTGTGTGTAAATTAATAAGCTGAACCATACTGTATATGAAAATGCAAAAACAAAGCATAGCCAAGATTATTTTAGGGAGACTAAATGTGAAGAATTTGTCACTAAATTTTAACATCTACTCTATATAACGCTAAGTAATAATGTGCTACTAGCACAAAGATAAACATATAGGTTGATGAAAAGTTACAGAAATAAATAAATAATATATCAGATTACTTAATTTTAACAACTTTGTTGAGGTAAAATTGATATGCAAACATGGACATATTTAATGTATAGGATTTGATGAGTTGCAGTATGCATAGATCCATAAAACTATCATCACAATCAAGTAATAAACATATTCATAGCCCCAAGATGTTTCCTTCTGCTCTTTTGTTTTTTTGTTTGTTTTTCCAGTAAGACCACTTAAATGAGATGCACTCTCTTAAAAACAATTAAGTATACGATCCCAAACATTCACTATATGCATTACACTGTGCAGAGATCTCTAGAACTTATTCATCTTGCAAATCTGAAACTTCACACCCATTGAGCAACAACTCTCCATTTCCCCTCCCACTTTGCCCCTGGCAGTCCTCATTCTATTGTCTGTTTCTATGTTTGACAATTTTAGATGCCTCATATAAAAGGAATCATACAGTACTTGTCCTTTTGTGAATGATATTTCACTTAACATAATGTCTTCCAGGTCCATTCCTGTTGTTGCAAATGATATGCTTATTCTTTTTTTAAAGTTGAATAATATTCTACTGTATGTATATACTACATGTTCTTTACTTATTCATCTGTCAATGAAAATTTCAATTATTTTCATATCTTAACTATTGTGAATAATCCTGCAATGAATATGGGAGTGCAGCCATCACTTTGAAATTCTGATTTTAATTATTTTGGAAACATACCCAGATGTGGAAATTTTGGATCATATAATTTTATTTTTAATGTTTTGAGGGACCTTTATACTGTTTTCTATAATGGCTATACCATTTTACATCATCACCAACAGTGCACAAGAATTTTAATTTATGTACTAACACTTACCTTTAGCTTTCCTTCTTTTAAAAAATAATAGCCATTCTAACAGTAGTGATGTGACATCTCATTGTGGTTTTAATTTTTATTTCCTTGATAATTAGTGATGTTGAGCACATTTTCATATACCTGTTGAACTATTGTATGTCTTCTTTGGAGAAATGTTTGTTAATGTCCTTTGCACATTTCATAAATGGGATTGTTTTATGCTATTGAGTTTTAGGAGTTTCGTGTATATTTTGAATATTAATTCTTCATCAAATGTGCAAATACAACACCAAAAGCACAGAAAACAAAAGCAAAAATGGACAAATGCAACTGCATCAAACTAAAAATCTTTCTTCACAACAACAAAAAAACAACAAAAAACAACAAAAACAATCAACAAAATGAAATAATAGCCTACAGAATTGGAGAAAATATTTGCAAACCATATATCTGTCAAAGTGTTACTATCAAAATATATAAAGGTTACTAATTTTATGACAAAAGTGACACTATTCATGAGGGAGAAAGGAACAGGTTTAAATAGGTGATGATAATCTCCCAGTCCTCTCTGCTTGCAAGATTATCATGTTTCATAATTTTTATATCTTCATAAAGTACTTTCCAGCTTTTTTAATAACTAAATTACCAACTGAATGCTCATTTAATTTTTCTTCTTCCTGTTTCTCTCTTTTATTCTCTTTTGTATTTACTTTCTGTTGCATCTCATTGCATACCTTTTTTTTCTATAGTATGTTTTTTAATTTTTATGTTTTTAGATTATTTTAAAAATGTGCTCAACTGGCAGTTGACTGCCCCTATAAGCATATTTTGAATCTGCTGGTGCGTTTTTTTCCGGGTGCTGAAAATTATTAATCCTGCTATAGAATTATTCCCAAAGCAGTAATTTTGATGATGATGATTCAAAAATCATACATTTCCTTAAACATCTACACGCAGTTTAAAAATCTGAATTAGAATGTACACGTAAATACAGAAAGGATCGTGACTTTATTCGTTAATATTAGTATACGGATTTAATCTGAAATAATATTACTTAGTTGAATCATGTTTCTTCCTTCTTTTGCAATTCACAGTGTTTCTTTTTTTTCCTCCATGGGAAAAACAAGTAATATGTACCCTAAGTGGCATCTGATAATTTTATTACCTATTAGTATACTCTACAGCCTTGATAAGAAGTCATCTCCCAAGCCTGAGACTTAGAGCTTTAATCTGATCAAGATTTTAAGTCATTTACAAATTTATAATTATATAAAAAATTTTGTTATTTTTCCAAGTAGTTATTTTTAATAAATAAATAGTAAAGATCCTATTTTTAAATTTATATTTATAAAGATGCCAACATTGAAAGCTATAAAAGATACACATGTGCATATATGCCTTTTCTCTTAAATTAAATACTTAAAAGGGAACCTGAAATAATATTTGAACATGCTACATTTTGGAGATGAATGGTCTTAGATGAGATGAAATTTAAGGTCCCTTTACTATTCAACTCCAACTTCATACTAGGACATTTGCTTTTCAACGAAACTAGGCATAATTCATCTTAATCACCATAATTTTTCATATTTGTCCATATTCAAAGGCAAAACTGTTATACTGCATTATGTTTAAACTTAGAAGCAGCTGTACTAACATATGTTTCATAATTTAGAAGATGCCCTGTACATTTTTGTCAGAAAGCAGAAACACATGATGTCATTATAGCCAGCAATATTTTGCCCATCAAATACGTGAAGATAAAAAATATGTATAGATATCATTTAATCATTTTTCCACTAAGCTTAAAAAAAGGAAATGCAGAAGGTGATATCAAAATTCCTTTCCAGTTCTAATACCTTATAGTTCGACTAATATGTTATACTCAGTTTACACTCTGATTTTCCTGCTTACATATTTTCCATCCCGATGCTGCCTTTAAGCATTTAGCCCTCCTTCAAACTTGTGCAAATACCCTCTTATTTTGTTTTTAATCCATTTTAAATTCAATCTGTCTAACTATTCTTTTCCATTACTGTCAACACAGGAACCAAGTTACTATCTCAAATCTCTTGATGCTTTGGCACATAGGCTATATCCAGCTTATTATCACAAATATATGTCACATGGATTGGACACTATTGTCTTTCAGTTACTTTCCATCTTCATCTTCAATAACCACTGCTCACACACTTTTTCAGCCACCTACACCAGTAGTCACATTGTCAACCTTTAATTCCCTGCAAATGTTTTTAGTTTATCCTTTACAGATTCTAGCTTGAAATACTGTCTATATTTCAGGTTACAGAGTTTCTTTTCCACTCAGAACTAACCCTGAGCACAACAGTGTTCGATGTTTTGAACATTGAAGTTAATTTATATCATATTTTCAGATTTATGATTAATTTTTAGTCTAAATGTGTCTTTTATCACAAAAGTAACTCAAAAAATGGCTAACAGACATTGATGGGAATTCCACACTCTTTACTATTCATAGCATTTCCTGGTTCTGAGTGTTAGAATGGCCTCTTCAAAAAGTAATTCAAGATGAATTACTTGAATTACTTCCGACACAACCTTCTTCACCTCCTCTTGCTTTACCCTTAAGAATTGCAGTTTAGTGGCTGAATGTACTGTTCCCTGAAAGTGATCATTTACTCTTAGTCAAATCCTGAGTAATAATTAGGAAAAGGGATTGAATATTGTATCACTCTATTTTGAGATTTCAGAATTCCACCTGACCTTGATTGTGATGCTTTAGTTCCCTCAATGGCGATGCCAAGCTAGCTTCGTTGTTATAACCCTTCGGGTGGTAGCTTAGCCAGCACAAGCTTATGAGATCAAATTCTGGTTTACTTACCTAGACTCTTTTGTTGGATTGACATAATCATTGATGATGAGAATAATGAAGACTTGATTAAGAATTCTGTTCACCAAATTTCACTCCAGTGATCCAAATGGGCCGATGTGGGCTACCTAATGGGTCTCTATACATTTTACAAAAATGCTCTGACCCTTTGGTAGTTAACCTTTTTGGACCAAAAGTGTAGGCGAAAGTAGAGATAATTGAAAAAAGGTAAAGTGATAGTTATTACAATGGTACAAATTGATTTTGTGATGATGAAGAAGATATAGGAATCAATTCACCTAGGTAGGAAATTTTATAGGTCCCAGGAAATATGAAGAAGGTAAAAGCTTTAATGGCCTTTTATCATTCAAAGCCATTCCTAGAGCCTTCATTAGGAGGATAACTGTGGTCGAGATCTAAATTCTTGCAAGTATCTTAAATATAATGCTTGGGTCCGCTATTTCAGCAAGATATTTCTGACATGATTTGGTAGCCATTTCCTGTAGCATTTCTTAGAAACCTATCAGCATCAGCATGATATGACTCCAGCTTTTGCACCTTTCACAAAAAACACCATTCCACTCCTCCATCTATCTTCTCTCCTCCCATTTTTCAGATATCACTCATTCTGTAGGGAAACTGAATACTGCATAAGTGTTAGTGTAGACATACAGGTCTACACTAACTGACTGCTTTCCTTTAGACAGTTCATCTAACAGCAAACACTATACTCAACAAAACCTATCAGGTGACTAGGAGGCCACATTGGAGGCACTATCAGCCTCTACATCCCAGCAAATGTCCCATTTGCAATAATTGTAACCAACACGTTCTTTCCAGGGTCACTATATATATCCTCAGAATTGTATTTTTTGTGTGGAAATCAGGCATAAAATTGTTATCCTCCTCAAAACATAATGACTTGCACAATATAAGTGGTCATGAGACCTTTAAGTGTGAACCGAAACAGCACCTTTGCCATGGAAAATATTTAGGTCAGCCTTAATTCACTTGCCAAGTTTTTTTTGTTTCTTGTTTTTTGTTTTTGTTTTTTTTTTGTTTTTTTTTGGAGGGGGGTTTGCGTGCATGGTAGAATTAGTTTGTACTTCCTCCTTGAGGGACAAGGTAGAGTTTGTAAGTTTTTTCATCTGGTTGGGTCTAGGATGCTAAGGAGTATGTTTAAGGTTAATATGGCAGGTTGGCCTCATTTTACTCTTCAAGTCCTGCTCATAGTAGCCTGAATTAAATGCTGTATAAAAAAAAATTGAAATGACTTTGTCCCAAACTATGACAGGCTGATTAATTAGAATTTGTGATAGAACAACATACTCATGGGACAATTCTCCAGAAACCAAGACACTAGAAAAGAAGGATAAATATTGTTGGAAACAATTTTCCATGGAATTCAGACATTTTTGTATATCTGGTAAGCAGAGGCACAGATGGCTTTTGTTTTGGACTATCTTTTCAATGACATAGGAAAAATACAAAATAGAGATTTTTCCTCCTTCTAAAGCTAAAGGCAGGTTTATTTACTATTAGTATAAGAAAGATAATGTTGCCTTCTGGGGCAAAGCTGTGCTTATGGCTCATTACAAAAGATGATTCACAAGCAGCATCTTTCTGGGCTTTTCTGCATCTGCTTGTGGGACTTGAGGGCCAGGGGAAACTGGCATGAACATGAAGATTGTGCTGTCTGTCGTTATGATTAATAAAGTTCTTTGACACTGACCCAGGAGCCTTGTATCTTCTATCAGCTTTCAGGAACTCATAGCAGGTTAACTTGCTAGCTTGCAAGTTGAGTAAAATATCAGATTCTCCACTGTTCTCGATATCGACCTCATATATTCAATCTCAATATTTTGAGGGGAAATTCACTATCTTTTGATAGAGAACATCTTATAGCAGTGCCTTATGAACATTTGTGGTGAAATATATGAAGACGCAAGTGAATAACTACAGAATCAGAAATTTGATTCCTTTTCCCTGTATCTTAAAATTTATTTGAATCATTTTCATGTCAGAAAAAGTCATGCTAATTTTACTTTCCTCTACATCATTAATTTACATTTGTTTTTATATAAAAATGACACATTAAATTACTCTTCACATTGTTTACCAATTTGAACTACTTAACTTGCTCTCTGAGCCTGTCGCCTCATCCAATTTTCACATAATATCGATGAACTTGAATGTTCACTGACATCAGGCCCCTTTACTTAGGGAGCACAGTTCATCAATCCATTTGTGTTTGTTTGCCAAGGAATTCAAATGGCCATTACATGTTGGTTGTGATATTCATCATCTCAATCCAAGATTTCCTGATTTTCTTTTTTCTGGTTGTTTGCTAATTTTTCAAAGCTCCCAATAGTACACAAAAAGGTGGTCTGTCACCATCATATTCTCTGGAAGTCATGAAATAATGACTTCTTAGAGACTCCACCACCTTATTAGCTTATTTTGAAACATTTGAATGTCTAGCAGCCTCTAGATAAAGCAATTACTTGATTTTTGCCCTCTTTTCATCTAGATGTTTTTTGGTATTAAATGGATTTCAAGTTGGAATTTAATTTTCATTGATATTGAGAATATTATTCTAGATACAAAATGCCAAGATACATAAGTGATCACATAATTGTACTAAGAATTTGAATTCAAATATAAATCTCTCAAGATGGTTAACATATTTAAGGTTAACCAAGAGATATTAAATTAAACAAATCAAGTGATAATAGGACTTCAGAACATGTTGAAAACTCTTTTTGCATGGAAATATATTTAATGTGTTACATGGTTATATTTTAAAGTAGAACAATACAGAAACTATTACTATTTTTATTCAGTATCAATCTAAACATAATTTCCAAAATGATATAAAGTCATATCTCTTGTACTGTTTTTGAGGGAAAATCAAATAAGGAATAAATTATATGTATTATGATAATATGAAAAATGTAGTTTAAAATTAATTTAAATAGAAAATAATTAGATAGTTATTTTAAGTCTCTGTTCAGTATGACATTTGGGGATGTGCTATTACTAAAATGTTTTTCTGGAGTGTTTGTGCATGTAAATATAAAATAAGATATCTGCCCTTAAAAATGTTATAGATTAGTAATTGATAAATGTCCATTGGGACACTATAACAAATAATAAATTTGAAAGAGAGAAACAGAGACATATTGATGTTCAAAGGACTGAATCAGAGAGATTGATGAAGGATATGGCATTTCAGATACATCTCAGTGCATGCCAAGATTTTGAAATCTAGAAATGTAGAGTTTAGGGGAGAAATTACTAGTCACCTATTTGAGACCACTTAGCACATAATTTTTAATTGTTAAAAGAGATTTAAAAAAATAACCTTCAATGAAAATTGATCCTCAAGAAATTATTTTGGGACAATATAGAAGGGTTTTTTTGTTTTTGTTTTTTTTTTTTTTTTTTTTTTTTTTTTTTTTTTTTTTTTTTTTTTTTACCGCTGATGCAATTCTAGGCAACGGGCACAATATGGGAATGAGAAGCAAGCATAAGGTAAGAAGACAGGAACTAGGCACCAGCTCGAAGGTGACATACTGGAAAGTAATTTTAGTCTGTTGGTGTTCTCTGCAACTCAGGAGATTCCTTTAAACCAACTGTGTCTGCTCATTGTATATTGCCTTGAAAATTAGAATACAGGGCAAAGATTTTTCTATTTTTCCTTAATTTTAATTGGGTACTTAGTATTTTAAAGGCTGCCTATCAAAATATGGGTTGGCATTTTTATGTGTAATTTTAGTATAATTAAATTGTGTTTGATAAAATATCTATCATATTCAGTAAATTAACAGCCCATAATTTTTTTTTTTATCTACTTGAGTAAACTTTGTGGGGAGTAACAGATATGCCCTGGACTTGAAAATGCTGCCACCGCAGGGCCATCTGGATAATCAGATGTCAGTTTTCCTTTTTTGTCAGAAAATTAATTTATCTGGTAGAAAGAAAGTGAGTATTGCTAGCAAACCTTCAGAGGTAAGGTTACCAAACCCTTATTAGAGTTCTTGTGTAATAATCCTCTTGCTTCAGTATTTTCTTCTATCAATAGCATAGTTCTTTTTTCATTAGAATAGTTGATGATGAATCAATGACTTGAATAAGTATGTCTGGCTATAAGAAAAAGGAAACTATGATATTTAAAATACATGATATAGGGAAATATTAAAATTACTACTGGTTATGAGTATAAGCTCTGCCACTTAAAATCCATGACACTGAAATTTCCTCCTCCTCTTTTTTTCTCACTTTGTTTCCACATACTCAAATCAATCAATCTTATGCAAAGTTGTAAGGTAAGACATTTTAATCTTCTAGCATGGTGTGAAACGCTCTTTAAAGCCTTGCCTGCCAGGTGGGTAGTACAGAAGCCATATTTCATCCTGCAACTCAATGAAGGTAAGAAATATATCTTGATTTAGACAGTGTTTATATTAATTTCTATGAGTTAAAATCTAAAATCATTTAGTAAAATTATTGTGGGTTTTCTATTTTGATATTCTAGAACCATGGAATCAGAATGCAAAATACATCTGCATCCCTTCTTCTAGTGTCTGGGTAGTGAGTGCACATAGAAAATTATAAACATTTGTGAAATGAATAACACAATCATTCAATTTCAATTCTAAATTTAGAAAACTTATAATTCCTGTGAGTTCAATTCTCAGTCCCTTTGGTTAAATTGATTGTGAATATTCAGTTTTGATTTCCTAGAAATTTGACTTCACAAAGTTTACAGCATTTCAAATGAGATAATATGTATTAAAACATATTAAGAATAGCAATACATTATAGTGTTAGGTATGATGACTGAAAAGACCTCAAAAACTGACTTTTAAATAATAAACTATTCTGCTGTCAAAACCTTGATCTACACTTAGCTATCATTTTTCTTTATGTGATGCTCAAGTAATGGACAAATTGGTGAGCAACCTATTGATTTAATCATAGCTAATTAATATTTCCCAACATATAATTGTACTGTGCTGCTAGTCAATAATTTGATGTTTCATGCATTGTTGTAGACATACTGACTATAAAGGCAATATATAAATAGGAAATCTAATTTATCTCATTAACATCATTTTTCTCTCACTGAATAGCTCCATGTTTTTCATACTCTATTGGGTTTTAATTAAAATTAAATTTAAAAACTATGTAAATAAACCAGAATTTTCAAGTGACTGTTTTATTTACATCATTTTACATCTCTTTCTTTTTTACGACCACATGAGGAAAATCACATAATATTAAATATAAAGGTCATATTTTTAGTTTTCTTCAGCATAATGTATTATATTAAAATATTACATCATGTTTGATAACTCTTGGGAACTTTATAATTCTTAAAGAAAATGATTTTTAAAAGATTTTTTAGCACGTTAAATTTGATAAGTTGGAAATGTATTTTTAAAACTTTTCTGAAGTTAATGTCTGGAACACAATAAACTATGGTGTTTTTCACTTAATATAAATCACTACTGGAAAGTTAATAACAATATTTAAAGATGTTTCAAAATTTTTATTTTCCTCTATTATTGATAAGCTTATGAAGTTACAATAATTTGAAAGCTATATAACTTATAATATAAAAAACCTTATTATTATCATAAAGAACAATTTTGACAAATCTGTCGGGTCAGATCATCGTCTTGTCAGGTGAAGAGATTGTAGTAGGACACACTCTTTAGTTAAATGAGAATTTCATGTGAGGGTTTGAATTATAGAGTTTTTGTTAGACCTTTGTGTTACTATTTTTAAATATTTAACATTTTATTTAGAATAATGAAGATACAAGTTAAGGTTTACTTCATTAAAGAATGAGAGAAATTTCATTTTGTTATAAATATTCAGCTATGAAGTGTAGAGTGATTATTTTATTACTTCAAAATGTAATAAAAATTGAAATGTTTAATAAATTTACTTAAATATATCAATTAAGATCTATAAAAATGAATTGTAATTAACATTGTTTTGGACATGATGGAGTAATTGGTATTAGAAAATTGGACAAAATACATGGAAACAATATTTTTAGAAATTAGAAACCTGGCAAAGTGGGGCTATTATTACTAAGATTTTAAAAAACAATAATAATGAAGTAAGCCCTATGATAGTTCAGGTGTTTGTTTTCTACCAAATAGAACTTTCTAGACTACAAAGTCAAGAGATATATGATACTGGTCATTTTTGTTTGTGAAGTGGAGGTAGGACTGTAGGTGGAGAATGGAAGCAGCTGGAATTTTCAGAGAAGAGTACCAGATGCAGAGAGGAAAGAATTATTTAAACAAAGAGAAAAATATCTTCAAGAATGTCTGAGTCTGCCTGAATATGACACTGCACATAAATGAAGTGAGGTTGGATAATAGCAGAAAAAGAAGTATTGAGGTATATTAAGCTGAAGTATAACCAGAATTAATGAAGTCCTGGGAGATGTTGGAGTCTCAACTAGCCAGAGCAAGGAAATGTTGTGGAAAACCCGAGGATAGTAAAGTAGTCCTAAAGTAATAACTTTCCTTATTGTTCTCTAAAAAAGTTTTAAAAAGAAGGCTTATATGACTCAAGTTGATACACACAGTAATTTAACATTCTGCAAAATTCATTTTAAAGGAAGACTACATCAGTACACACATGTATTCATGAATGCACTCACATGGGCACATATAGTAAAATGTCCAGAACACAATGAAAATTAGTAGATATTCAATGTAGCACAAACTATCACCATCTATGAGAGAAAACAATCAGTAGAAAGAAATCCAAAAATAAGAGATGGTAGAATTATGTTAAATACTTGAAAACATGTTACAAATGTGTTCAATAATTTAACCAATTTCCCACTTAGAAAAAAAGTGCAGCTCGCTGCCAGAGTTAATTTAATTTTACATAAACATGCTCTTGGAAGCTGAAGTAAATCTGAAGTAAAGCTGAAGTAAAAACTGAAGCTGAAGTAAATCTGAAGTAAAACTGTTCTTGGAGTTATTTCTAAACAGAACTTATTTCTAATCCTAATGTAACATAAATGTATATAACAGTCAATATTTAATAATTTTCTTTGTATGTGTGGTAATTTTCAAAGCTCGGAACAACACAAATTGGAATATCTAGGATTTGACATTTTCCACAATCGAGAATTACTGTATTTTGTAAATGGAAATATCGCTACTGAAAGCAGAATGCTCTAGAGAGAATGGTGTCATTTATTTCCAAAGACTATTAATATATTAGAGTGATGCAAAAATAATAGTAAAAGCAAGATATTTTGCAACAAACTTTGGGAGTAAGATAGGACTGGAACCTCTGAGTTATCTCGAGGTAAACACTGCAGCCGCAAGCACCACCGGCGAGTATTCAGGGCAAACAGGAAATGGGTTAAAAGAAAGTATGAGCATTATGAGTACAAAACTAGAAGCTATTATATATATAAAACATGACATTTTCAGATCTTAAAAACCAATAGCTAAAATGAAAAAAAAAAAATCCTGGAAAGGTTTAACACTGATTTGGACAACACAAAAGAAAAAAATATATTTGAATTGAAAAAGGGTAACAGAAACTATCCAAATTGAAATATCAAGGAGGAAAAGACAGCTGGGAAAAAAAACTAAAGGGAGAGTAAGCCACCTGTTAAAAAATATAATAGAGTTTAAAATCTCTGTTATTGGATTCTTGTGAGTAGAGGAGACGGGGCAAAACAAATATTTGAATAAATAATTATCAAAATATTTTCAGACTTAATGATGAAAATCAACCCATAGGTCAAATAAGCTTAATGAACGATAAGCAAGACAAGCACAAAGTAATATACACCAGGACGTAGTAAAATAAAATTACTGAAATGCATGGATGAAAAAGAAAAACAAAAATATTGCCAGAAAAATAAATGCCAGAAAAAAAAAATTACATACAGGGAAACGAAGAAAAGAAATAACTGATAGAACTTACTAATAAGTATTCAAATAAGAACATAATAAAACGATAATTTAAAAATGCTTAGAGACAAATCTGTTAACAGAATTACACAGTCATTTTGTTCTTGTATTTATCTGTTGTCGATGCTGAAAGTACATAACAAGAAATGCTAAGATATTCAAGTGAGGAAACTATGGGATTAATAAGATAATTTGTTATATTGGCTCAAATTTCAAAGCTTTTTACTACTGCAGCAAAAAAAAAAAAAAGACATTGGGATAAATTTATATATTTATCAGCCATTCAGATGATCTCTTCATCAAAATGTCCCAGTTTTTGTCATTATTTACTTTTTATTGCTTTCTATACTATATTTTATTATACACTGGACATAAAGGATATATGAACTGAGGATAACTTCTATCCTGTGCATTAATTTTTATTGTCTTAAAGGTATACTTGATAAAAAGAAGTTCTCTGTTGTGTTATTTTTTGTCCATTTGTTTATATTTGGACCAATATCACATTGTCTTATTCATTATAACTTTAAAGTGGTTATCATCTAGCTTTGTTTTTCTTCAACATTGCTGTGACTGTTTCTGTTTTTTTATATACTTTCATATAAATTTTAGAATTGCCATCTCAATTTTCATAAAAATAACCTTAAGGAACTTTGATTGGTATTGCACTGAATTTATATTTTAATTCATGTGGACTGACATATTTGAGTCAATCCATCAATGGTTGTTTTTCTTCTTGTTTTTTTCTTTGACAGATTTTCAATATTAAACTATTATTGTACTTCTAAAATAGACCCATGTTGTAATATGTTATAATTTTTATATATCTCTGATTTCAATTTGCTATATTTAAAAAGAATTTAAAATATTGATTATGAAATAAATGCTATTTTTTCATCAAAACTTTTTTTTCTAGATTTCATAACAGTAAATATACAATTTAATTTTTAAAAAGTTATGGCATTTTTAGTTACCTTATTGTTATGTATATCTAGTTTAATTTTTCTGTGGTTGGAGGGCATAAGATGAATTAGTTCAATCTTTTAAAATTTACTTAGGCTTTATGGCCTGGTACATGATTGGTTTAGGAAAATGTTCTATGTGCTCCTGAAAAGAATGTGAAGTCTGTTATTATTGGTTGTTATGTCCTTTGTTTACATATTGGATAAAGTTATTAGCGTTCAAATATTATGTAACCTTGGTGATTTTTGTCTTGTTTGTTGACTAGCTACTGTATAGGTGTGTGAAATTTCTACTATGATTGTGAATTTGTCTATCTTTGCCTTTTATATCAATTATTCAAACTTTTTATTTTGATATGATGTTAGGTTTACCTAGTTATAAAAATAATATAGAGATTAATACATGATATATAATATATAATATAAATATATCTGTATTACATAAACATAAGATTTTATTTTATGATTTTAAGTGCAGTGTAGAAACTTTACTTCTGTTTAATTGCTTCTATCTCCCTACCATTTAAAATGTAACTGATACAGGTATTTCATTTATATATGAGAACCATATCATATGATATTATATTAATTTCGACTGGCAAATATTATTTAAGAAACCAGAAGAAGGAAATCTGTTAAATTTATTCACATTTTTACTGATTCTCATGTCCTGAAATTCTAGCCTTCTATTATAATTTCTGTTTAGAAAAATTATTTAAGCATTCAGGGTAACATTGCTAATAATTTTTTCTTTTTTTTCCTTTTGTCTGTAAATGCCTCTATTTTCCTCATTCCCAAAGAATATTTCACTAACCACCAAATTCACTGTTGAAAGTGATTTTCTTTCAGTAGTTGACGCTGTGCCACTTCCTCTGGTCTCTATGGTTTCAGATAGAAAATCTGCCATCAATTGAATTGAAAGTCCTTTATCAGTTATGTGCTGTTTCTCTGACTTCTTTCAAGGATTTTTTTCCTTTGCATTTAGCTTTCGGAAGTTTAATTATGATATTTTAATGTGAATTATTTTCATTCATCCTATATGTTGTCCACTCAGCTAATTTTAATTTGTTTATGTCTTTCTCCAACTTGTGGAGGTTCCTAGTCATTATTTTCTTGAATATTTTCTCAGTTCTGTTCTCTCACAACCTTATATATGAATTTTATATCGAGTTATTCATATAATCTTACTTCAACTACATGAATGTTAGGCTTTTTGTTATTGTCCCACAGAACCCTTAGGCTCATCATTTTTTTTCAGTTGATCTTCTCTGTGTTTCAGATTGAGTATATACAATTAATCTGTTCACTGATTATACCATCTTTTATCTGCATTCGATCATTAAGCAAATCCGTACTTTTTATTTGTGTTATTTTATTTTTCAGTTCTACAATTTCTATTTGATTCCTTTTTATAATTTTTATTTCTTTGCTGAGATTTACATTTCTTTTTCAGTTTTCAAGCCAATGTGTTGCAGCATTTTCTGTTTAAAATCCTTGTCAGTTAATTCCAACATCTGACTTATTTGGGTGTTGACACATTTTATTGTCCTTTCTCATTCAACTTATGGATTTGAATAAATGGAATAAATTTAACAAAACATGTGAAGAACCTATATAATGAAAACTATAAGCCCTTATTAAAAGAAATCAAAGAAGATACAATGAAATGGAAAGATATTCCTTGTTCTTGGATTGGAAGAATCAACATAGCTAAAATAATCATGTTACCTAAAGCATTATACAGATTTAATGCAATCCCCATCAAAATCTCATCAGCGTTTTCTAAAGAAATAGAACAAAAAATGATCAGATTTGTATGGAAGCACAAAAGACTTCTAATTGCCAAAGCCATCCTGAGAAAAAAGAATGAGGCTGGAGACATTACTCTGCCCAACTTCAAATTATACTACAAAGCAACAGTAATCAAAAGGGCATGGAATTGGCAGCAAAACAGACACAGAGACCAGTGGAACAGAATTGAGAGTCCAGAAGTAAACCCATATTTATATGGGCAAATAATTTTTGACAAAAAAAGCCAAAAACATACAGTAGAGAAAGGAAAGCCTCTTCAGTAAATGGTGCTGGGAAAATTGGAAGGCCACCTGCAAAAGAATGAAACTAGACTGTTGTCTATCACCACACACCAAAAAGAACTCAAAATGGATTATGTAGAAGACCTGAACAGACACTGAACAGAAGACATGCAAATGCCCAACAAATATATGAAAAGATGCTCAACATCACTAGCTATTAGGGAAATGCAAATCAAAACCACAATGAGATACTATCTTACACCTGTTAGAATAGCTATAATCAACAGGATAAGTAATAAGAAATGTTGGAGAAGGTGGGGGGAGGAGGAAAGGGGAGGCAGATGGGGTAAAAGGAATCAAATATGTGGCGACAGAAAGAAATTTAACTATGGGAAGAAAATACAATGCAAAATATATATGCCTTTCTGCTAAATTTTACACTGAAACTTACTGGATTTTGTTAATCAATGTTACCATAATAAATAAAATAAATCTTAAAAAAAAAAAAAGAAATTGAGAGAGAGGAAAATACCCTTATCAGTTAATTCCAACATCTGACTTATTTTGGTGTTGACACATTTTATTGTCCTTACTCATTCAAGTTGTGATTTGTCTTGTTCTTGGTATAATTATTTTTTTTTTTATTGTATTCTGGGAGTTTGTATATTATATTATGAAACTCTTATCAAGAAGACTCTTTCTGAGGTGCAGCATGATGACTAGGGTATGTATGCTCAACTGCTCACTTTGAGCCAGTTGTGGCTGATTCACACTACATCATTGCCGATGGGCAGAGAGGGAGTTTAGACTTCTCAGCTCTGCTAGCACTTTCTCTGCAAAAGTGGAACAACAGCCTCACTTCCAACCATTTTGCTATGCCCTGTTCATGCTAGATGAGAATGTAGACTCAGCTCCTACTGGATTCTGCTGACACCATGGGACTGGGGAAAGCTTAGTGGTAACTAGCCCTATCTCTCACCGCCTCATTAAGCAATGTAATAACTGGAATAGGTGATGGTTCAGCCTGTTGATAGATTATTGATGATCTCTGATTGATGGCATTTATTGTCCCTGATTAAAATATAGGAAATAAAGAGATAGGCAACTGAGATATCCAATTTTACTTTGTTTATGACAACTTCATTGATTTAATATGAATATTTAGAAATACGTATTTATAAAGTATAATTGAAAGTTAGTTTTGATAAAGTAGAAATATATTTTATTCACTTTAAATGTATCTCACACCAAAATTTCATATATTATAGAAACAGGTTAAAAGACAACATAAAATTGGTTTTAAATGTTAGCATAATAAAAAGTATGCTCATAAAACTCTAGTATTTTTAACAGAATTCATCCTAAGTCCAGAAAAAAAAAATGTATTTTTCAGAATTTTAAGAGCCACAAATAAAAACTCTGGTAAAATTCAAAAGGAAGATATGTCTCAACATTTTGCCACTAATTGGTCATTTTGAGTTCAGGGAGTTTTCAAGATCAACTTAAAGAAAATGAATAGCTATGCTTATTCACTTATAATTAATGAAAATAAAAAAGCAAAGACATTTCTCTTCTTTGAAAGCTCTGGAATTTTTGCAACATCTCTTTAGAACTAATGTCTGCACAAAGCGTATGCATTATTATTTTCTTAATTAAATTATGGTTGGTAACAAATGTAATATCATGGACAAACATTATTGGTTTCTACATTTAAATATTATTTCTAAAACCATTTTGCATGTGAATGAAAGGCAGTATAGAAAGCTTCACAACTGAAAACATTTAAGATATTTTATCAGTCTGAACGATCTTAAAGCTGCACATGTCCAATGTCAAATAGAATACACAGATGTTCTAACTAATATTCATAAAATTCCTTCTATTCTTAAAATATACAATGAAAGTGGAAATAAACTCATTGGAAGCAAGACTTCTAATAAATGGAATACAACATAGTCTTATTAGTAAGATTCCTTTCCAGGTTCAATTTCTGCAAAGTATTAGATGTAAACATAGTGAAAGCCTTATAATTTTCTGAAACAAGTCATGCCAGTAAGTCTTTGCTGATATTTCTGAAAATAATGCAGATGAAGCTATAGCAAATTGTTCTATCTGAATTTCAATGTCTTATTCAATTAGATCAAATTTAAACACATCAAACATTGCATTATTTATAAATAATCACATTAACATTACATTCTATTCCAAAAATAAGTAGAGAAAATAACTATTGGACTACTTTTCTTAAATTTAACAAGAAAATATTTACATAATTGTGAGAAGATGGTATAGTTTGAGTGGCAGATGTAGCTATGGTTGCAAAAGAAAAAATAAGTAAAACCTATAGTTTTTCTAAACATAATACGCAGAAATATTTTGAGGGAATGGATGTTGTATATTGCAATTTGGAACACCTCTTTCACCTTCTTGTTTCTCATGTTTGATTATTACCACTTAGTAACACGCACAGTTCCTTTTGTCCGTGATTTTGTTTCTCATATGCTGTTACTCAGGAACTGGTTCTCAGTCTCTTCTTACTCTTCATATGTCTGCTATTTATGATTTCAGTGACAATTACATTGGTAAATAGATATGCAGATAGGCAGACAGATTAATAGATAGGTAGTTAGATAAATGGATTCGATATATAGGTATCAAATATGGGTTTGTATTTACAGTGGTCTTTTAGGAAGATCTCCTATGTATCTCAAAATTGAAGAAAACTATGTGCTAATGTATCAAAAACTATAAAGGTATCTAATTATTATTATTTATATATTAATTATTATATCTTTAGTTCAATAAATTAATGAGAATGTAAAAATGTTTTGAGATAAATGCAAAATTTTTAAAATAGAGAGAGTAATATTTTTTACATTTTTTATTGAATTCATGGGCATATTTTGAATTAATAGAGAAAATGTCATTAGAATACAAATGAGAATAATTTTGTGCTTTTTTGAAATATATGCTATTAATTCAACTTATATAAAAAATAGACTACATAAAGAGACATTTTAGAGAATGCTGCCAGGGTGAGCAAAATTACCTTATAATTGAAAGAACTGAGTAAAAGAGTAAGTTAAGTCAACCTATTCTAGAAATGGCCATAAAGCCCACAGGATTCTTTTCTATTCATTATAGGGATCTCTGCTAGGTATTTTAAGTGTTTTTTCCTGATTTCCCAGTTGCAGAGTTAATTGTACTGCACCTTGCAATCCTTGAACAACTTTTTCTAGATCTTTAGTTTTATTATCAGAGCTAACCGCCGCCACGAGGAGAATACAACCGCCTTCATTATGATATTGCGCGGCTTCTTCCTCTAGTTGTTCTGCATCCCCCAGATCCAATGATTCCTTTCCGTGTGTAGAAAATAAAAACTCAAAGAAAGGCTCAGGGTGTGTCGGCGCGCGGAAGGCTTAGTTTCATTTTCCTTCCTGGTTGCTTGACTGTCTTCATTTGCTTTTTCCCTCTCATGCCTAGGATCTAGACTATCTCTAATTAAAGTCCACAAGCTAAAAGTATCTACAGGCACTTTGCCAGGTCCGTGGACATCATAATAATCTTGTAGTTTTTCTCCTACCTTTTTCCATGTCTCTAAATTCACTGTTCCCTCTTCAGGGAACCAGGGACAAACCTTTTCTATAAATTCTAAAAATTACACAATTGTTGATGCCCTACCTTAGCTCCTCTAGCCTGTAGCATATTCTTAAGCATATGTACAAAAAGCTGCCGGCTATTTCCATTTCCCATTTTTCTTTTATTAAGTGGACTTTTCTCATATTTCTTTGTATTTACTAACACCGCAACCCTTATTTTTCTGAATGCTCACTTCACGCGTTGTCTTTCTTACTCCCAGACTGTTCCACCGCACTCACCTCTGCTGTTTACTCGGCTTTATACTCAAGGGCCCCCCTTTTTCCTGCAGTGGCAGTCTTCACCTCAACATTCCATCAACGTTCTGTCCCAAGCTTCCAGGTCCCTGTTCGGGCGCCACTTGCCGGAGCCAGCCGGCTGAGATTGAACAGCACCTGAAAGAGGGGGGTGAAGCCTAAGGGAAAAAAGAGAAGACAGAAAAGATCTTTCCGGGAGGGCATACAGTCAGAGCTGCAGCCCCGAGTTTATTTAGCATAGCCTTTTTATGTGATGTTTGAATACCATAATCAATCTCTACATACCATAGCAAAGCACACCATACATATCTATAACGATGCTTGTCAATTACATATGATCATACATATCCCTGTCTCCATGGTTGTAAAACATTCTGTTACCTTAAAAGGTGAGTTTACGAGGCTCACCAAGGTAACTCAACTTTTTGTTTCCTAGAACCATTGTTTAAGCAAACTCAGTAGCCATATTATGGCTTCTAGCTACATTACTTCTTCGGTGCCTCATAATGGCTTCCATCATGTCTCAAAATGGCTCCCAAAAGTTCATTAAAAACTTAAATTCAAAAAAATATTAAACATTTTTGGCACAGGACATAAACAAAATACTGTGGAAGAATTACCTTCATTAGCATTTGCACATGTTCTAAACAGAACAACTTTAAAAATCATTTATGGACACTGTTTGCCTTTCAAAGAGGTTTCAGTGCAAATGCTGCCGAATTCTTCTCTCATCTCTGATTCTGAAATATTGGTCTGATGTGACGTAGTAAATGGAGCCATCCTGCAGGATTCTGATAGAGTTCATTGTTGAAACAGAGAAGACCTAAAAGGGGGTTTGTATGAAGCCTTGTATGTCATTGTGTGATTTGTTTCAAGCAGCCACACTGCATTGTCCATCACAACCTCGTGGCTATATTGTATGGAGAAAACCTGTAAAATCTGTGCAAAGTGAATAAAAGTTGTTTTTATTAAGGACTCTGTGAAACACAAACTTGCTTGCTTCCTTGCTTGCTTGCTTGCTTGATTTATTTACTTATTTAACTATTTATTTATTTATTTATTGGTGTCCAGGTAACATGTGAGACAAGTAGAGAAAGAGAGTTCTTCCCACTTCTACATGGAAAAGGACATGGCTTGGCATATCAGAGGACAAAAGAACTTTGATCAGAGTCCTTCTTTGCTGTAATGGAGGGTAACAGTACTAGTAGCAAAATATCATTTCAAGTGGCTTCCGAGTCAGAAGTCAATGAGAAAAACTGGAGCGAAAGGACACAAGAGGATTATATGTGTGACATATCCTCGAGAGACCAAGGAATATTGTGAAGTGATGATGCTGAAGGACTGTGATACTGTGCCTTATGTAGGTAGGAATTTGGCTGGTTACACATGGGAAACGACAGGTCACATCAGTAATTAAAATTATACTCAGAAGATGTTTTATCAGAGCACTTTTTTTCCTTAATCACATTTAATCTGAATAAGATATTAAATGCATTCAACAATAATAGGAATCACCCATATTTGCCACCTAACATCCTAACAATGCGTATATATTGCATCTTTATTTTTTCACATCTATACTGTAAACATGATCGCAATGACACCAATTTATGCCACTAACATAAATAGCAAACTATGTAAAAATATGTAATAATATTGCTTCTTAGAAAAGTTGTTTTGTGAATCTATTAATTTCATTCTTATATACTACATTATATACTTATATTTATAATATTTCCTTTACAATTTGAAGCATATTTATACCGTTCATATATTTGTTCATTTACCTATTAATAATTATGAACTGTTTGACAACCGTACATCATCAAAAACATACTCATACTGAAAAAGATTGCTACCTGTGGTATATTCTATTTAATAATAAATGAAAAGTAAGTACACACTGACATTTTGTGCTAATAAATACCAATGAATACCACCTTTCCTTCCCAATACACTGTTTTGAAATACTAAAGCAGTTAATAGAGATGATACTTTCCATTTTTTATGAATCAGACCTACAGAGATGGTCTTACAGTGAATATCGCTGTCAGGTATAAAAGATGGATTGTCGTTGCTGTTGGAACAATACAGTGTAGAATTTTACAGTAATCCAATGAAGTACTAAGTAGATAAGATTCTGGAAAATTTTTAAATTTATTCTAGATGTTCTAACTATGTTTTGATTAATTCATTTATCTATTTAGATAGTTATTAAATTATTATTAAGGATAAGGTTATGCATCCTAAAAAAAAGTCCCACAAAGTATAGAGTGCAGCATCTTGAAATAAAATATGGTAGCCTGCATTTTTGCTAAAATTATAAAACAAAAAAGACTTATAAAGTAAAAATGAATATCTTTCCAAGCATCTCAAGTAAAAATGTAAAAAGACTGTAGTACTATTACAAATTTTATTAAGTCAGAATCTATTGAGAATGTTTTCCTTTTACATTTTATCTTTGAAAACCAACTATTCACATTAAGCAATGGTCACGGGAGGAAGAAAACTACACTCAAATCCTTAGCAGTATCTCTGAAAGAACTCTGACAACTATCAGCAAACTAAAAGAAAAAAATAAACTGAGTTCATGGGATTACCTAGCTCTAGCTATAGAGAGGAAAATTGTCAGTAAAGGCCTATTTTGAGAAAATTTCATTGTTTAAACAGCTGGCTTTAAGATAGCAATAATAGTCTCCTAGCAAAGTCATAGAACTGAGAAGCAATTATGCTCTAGCCACTATGCCAAATAGACCTATTAGCAGCTCTCCCCAGCATCCAAAGGCCCTGAAATCGACTCTGTCAAAAACAGTTCAGAGAATTAGCACCATAAAGGAAGGAAGAGCCGCCTTTGCTTCTCCACAAATTTCAAAAAGGCAAAAGGGCATAAGATTTAAGTATACAAACTTAGTTGGTGAGACTTTCAGAAATATGATCTAAATTATATCTCACAAATGTTATAATACAGAGGTGTAACTGGAGCTTATGTTAATGATTACTTTTAAAAATATAAAATACAGAATAACAGTAACTGTATTTACTGAGTTTCTGGCAATATCCTAGGTGCATTATGACCATGACTTTATTAAATCACATACTAATTATAATCATAAAAGGAAATGCTCTGAAACACTCTATATCTTAAATTATTCCCAGGTAAATTGGGCTCCAAATGTCCTCTCACTTCACAAACACAAACCTTTACCAGATGAAAGATTCAGAAGGTACATATTTAAATAGAAATGATTGAAGACATGTTGCAATAAGCCACCTAGGTACAGGAGACTTGAGAGCTTGTAATGGACTCTAGATTCAATTTAATATTTACCCTCATTGAATATTTTGCAAAACATGATATCATCCCTTCCCCCTCAATTGTTTAATGGAGGGCTAGTATTCAAGGCTGGATACTAATTAAAGATACAAATGTTCCTCTGAATATTCCAGACTATGCATTTTCAAATAGAGTATAAATTCCTGAAGATAAGAACAGCATCTTTCTCACTTGTACCTTTCATAATTCCTATTCTAGTATCATGGGAATAGAAGACTCTTTAGTTCATTATTTTAAATTATTTTTCCTACTGTTTTTGGAGTCTTAAAGAAAGGATTGGGTTTGATTTTAACAACTACCTCTGGGGGAGCCATCAGAATGAATATATTAGCTCAGTGCCCTGCCCTCTGTTAAAAGTTTATAGAGCAGAGGTCTCCAACCTTTTTGGCACCACTGACCGGTGCTCCTATGAGACTCTAATGCCTGATGATCTGAGGCAGAGGTGAAGAGGTGATGCTAGCGCTGGGGAGTGGCAGCAAATACAGATGAAGCTTCGCTGGCTCCCCTGCTGCTCACCTCCTGCTGTATGGCCCAGTTTCTCACGGGCCACTGACTGGTATCTTCCACAGTCCAGGGATTGGGCTCAGGGCATTGTCTTCCATATTTACTTCCTTTGTTAGATTCTAGCTCTAGCCATACTAAATTTGTGAAGGCAAAGTTATATAAACTCTTAAATTTCTGTTTGGACATCTGTGAAATGGAGATAAGAACCAAATCTACATATAGAAAGTTGATGTGATTGTTTATTTATGCATAAAATTTATATGATGTACTCTTAGCACATAATAACAACAGTTCATCATTATGTTGCCCTCAGTCATCAAAAGCATCTTAGAAATTTTGAACTCTATGTGCCTATATATTTCCTATTGTTACTGTATCAAATTACCAAACTTAGTGGCTTAAAATAACCTAAATATATTATTTACAACTTTGGAGGTCAAATGTACAAAGTAGGTCTCACTGAGCTAAACTCGATTTGTTGACAGAGCTACATTTTTTTTCTATAGGCTCTAAAGCACAATCTGTTCTCTTTCGTTTTCAGTTTCTGAAGGCCTTCACATACCTCGGCTCATAGCACCTTCCCTCCAACTTCAGAGTTAAAAGCATAGCATCTCCAATTCTCTCACAACCTCTGACCCTCTTGCTTTCATTATTCACTCACAAGGACCCTTGTGATAACTTTGGGTTCATTTTGATAACTTAAGATGTCCTTTCCTTTTAAAAATACCTACTTACTCATACCTAATAGATAAAGTAACATACTTGCCAGGGGTAAGGTAACATAGTCAAAGGTTTGAGAGGCTTAAAGTTGGATGTCTTTGGAGAGAGGAGTTGATTATTATGCCTACCACAGTACCCACGGAGGAGTGAATATTGTCTTTATTTCTTCCAATAAACTCACTGTGATATGTATACATCAGTAATAATTAAATATGCTAAGTTCATTAAAAGTAATGACACCTATTTCGGTGTATTTTAAATAGTTACTAGAATCTATTCAGGGAATTTTATTTAAAAGTAGAGTATTTGGTGCAACATATAAACCCTGTTGACATTTTAGAATTTGTAGTTTTCCTAAAGCAACACAACTGTCGAAGGTAGGCAGAGAGTGATTAAATACATAAGCATAAACTCTTAACGACATCTCGTTGATACCCATTTAATTGTTCCCATACCCTGGGGATGTCTTTGTGAGTGCTATTCTATTGTTCAATAGGAAAAGGTACTTTGTGAATGCCATCAAAATTGATTACTGTTTGTCTATTTGGGGGTGGGGCAATGAGGCAGAGAATTAACCTCCAATGAATTTTCAAAGTCATTTACAATTTGATGGTTAAATCATTTACTACTGCAGGCACCAGTCCTGTGGAACATTTGCAAAAATGCAGTTTATATGGTGCAAGAAGTATATCAGCTGTGTCATGACAGCATTTAAAAATATATTTGCTTATTTATTTTAGCTCTCAAAATATCCTGAAGTTCAGGAGCTACATACTTTAATTTTATTAGTAAATAAGTCTCTAAAACCAATAAGAGATTCCTATGTTCTCTGAAGCAAACAAATTCTCCAGATATTTAGTTAAGTCATTCCAAATTTTACATTAATGATAAAGTTAAATGTTAATGTCAAAATCTGAATGTTGATTAACATTACATTAAATTCATTTGATAATAAATAAGCATGGAACATTTATGAATTTTGACTTCTATATGATGAATTACAGTAAAGGAATCAATTGCCTTCGGTAAAGAAAAATAAATTTCATATCTTAATAGATTTTATGATCTAGTTACCTTTTAAATTCTAAGATGTTGAAGCAGATAATATAAATATATTAATTAAAGTTCTACTTTGGTAAAACTTTTTATGAATTTCATAATTTGTTTTAAAATTTAAATATTAAAAGAAAAAACAATTTTTTTCTCCATCTGACATGTGATAAGCTTGGAAGTCACTATTTCTATCCTCACAACAAAAACAAACAAACAGATCAAACTTAAAATTAACAATTCTTCTTAGATGCATCAAAGAATTGAGATCACAGGGCAAATGTCTGCCCCCAAAATAGGAATTGGTGGAGAAGAGAGGAGAGAGAGAGAGAATCTGTTCAGAACTTCCCAGTAGTAGAAGCCCAGGAGCAGAAGCCCACAGCTGGAACCACTATTAGTAGGAAGACTTTAAGTTGTAATCGAAAAATGGCTAGAGGCTCAATGTAGACTAGCTTCAAAATTAACCATAGGACTGTAGAATGTTTATTCTCCCCGTTACACTTTTCCACCTCAATCAGTCAGGGTGCTATATGACAAAAGAAGATTTCAGCTTAAATTACAACTCTCAAACCCTATTTAATGAGTCTCTAAGAAAATTTAGTGACAACAGGGGTGACAAAAACAAGAACAACAAAGAAAATGTTAGCTTCTCATACAACTACAATATACCATAAACACAGTTTAACTTCTAGCCAGAAAATTATAAAACCTCATATAAGTCAATTTACCTAAATTCTTCAGTTCTTTTTATGGAACACATCATTTCCAGCTTTCAAGGAAAGTTAACTTCTAAGGAAGAGAACAGAAATCTGAAGAAGGCAAAGATCAGATCCAGAATCAGACATTGCAGAAATTTTGGAATTATCATATAGGACATTTAAAATAGCTAAAATTAATATGTTAAGGGATCTGTAAGAAAGAAAAGAGAATGCTAGAAATCAAAACAATATAACATAATGAAAAATACATTTGATGGGCACATCAGTAAACTGGATATAACCAAGGAAAGAATCATTGAGCTAGAAGATAAAATTCAATAGAAATTTCCAAAATTTAAATGTAAAGAGAAAATAGAATTGAAAAGAGAACAAAATACGCAAGAAGAGAACAATTCCAAAGGGTGCAATATATATTTGTAATGACAATACCAGAAAGAAAAGAGAGAAATAAAAAATATTTGAAGTAATAATGGCTGAGAATTTTGCAAAATTAGTGACATACACCAGTCCAGAGACACAGGAAATTCTGCAAATAGCAACAAGTCATTTTCCAGCTATTTTATTTCTCATGTAATTTTATTATAAATCTCATGAGGTAAGAATTATCACTGTCTCACAGAGAAAAATCGCCGAACTTGGATAGATAATGAATGAGCAACTACACGGAAACTAGAACACTGGTGACCTTGTTCCCTTGGCCTCACAATTGTATTTTAAATTGATTTTTACCACTGGTTAGTACCTTTCTGTGTGTGTATGCATTTTTTTTCCCCAAAATGACCCAATATTGGTTAGTCATGAAAGATTTTCAATAATTAATATTTCAGAAAAGTGAAATAGTAAGGTTTTTATTTTTCTGCAAGGATTTCCGGTTGTACTTCCTGTACTTATAATTTGTGAATTTAGAATTTAAAAAGGTATGTACATAAAATCTTCCAATTGCTATTTAATTTGCTCAAGAAATCATTTCATAGAGACATAAATTTTGAAGATATTTGCAATGAAATATTAAAGAGATCTAAATTATTTATCACTGCAGAGTGAAAAAGTATATTGTATTATTTGGGGCTCCTAATCTGTAGGGATGTGGACTTTGAAGCAACAAGAAAATTTAAAAATAAATCTGTCCTGGCTACATATAGGCAATTTAAGAACAAAAGCTACAGTCTGTTTGAATATCTCTCTAAAATTCAGAACATTTCATTTTTTTTTCTATGTAAGGACATATTTCTACTCCTGTAGAGAGTAATAAATATTTATTCATATAACATGTTCATTGAATAAAAATAGAGTAGGAATAAAATTACTCAAAAAAATCTGCCAGTATGGGATTAAAGAATAACATTTAATGGTATAATCATTATCAATATTTCTATGAAATCTTCCTTATGCATTCTGGCAGACTGCTAAATTGATCCACATCAGCCAGAAAAAGAAAGATAAACTAATGAGGATACAAGTGAAAGTAAATTGATACCGGGTCAGAAAAAAAAAGAATAATTGAAGCATTTATTGGAATGTATTCAGACTATTCTTGCCATAATTGGGTGAGCAAATGAGACTGAATATCTACATTTTCAAAAGACTAAAGATACTTTAATAGTGTTTTTCTACATAAAAGTACCAGATAGAATATTTCCTAATACAACCTGGTAAACTTTTTTAAAGTAATTTAGTTATTTAGTTACTTATTATCTAAAGCTTTTTCCACTTTACATTATCATGTTGTCCATGTAGAAAGACTCTCAAGACAATTAATATATCAGATTAATATATTTGGAGAGATGGTTAGTGAAATTAGAAATGCTGAATATAGACAGAGAGGAAATATAATGATTCAAGGATTACTGAGAAATCTGCATTTCTTCAAACATCTATTCTAACACTTGAAGTTCTCAGTTAAAATCAATAACATACTGGAATAAAGTTTGGACTGAACTCTGGATGTCTGTGACAAAGCTGCACTTGTAATTTCTGAAAACCCTCAGCATTGAGGGTGTGAGGAAGCAAATGGTGCTGGAACAGGGAAGTCAAAGGTTGGAATGGTAAAATGCTGCGGTGGTCAGCTTTTCCTAAATGGGATAGAGTGACAAGATGTACATTATATGTCTCAGAGACGTTGTGCCAAAAAATAGCATTATATTATCTTGTTTTCTGTGGACCAACAGATAAGAATTATAATAAAATAATATCCACCAATACAAAAGCTAACATTTATCCAAAACTTAATATAATATAATAATAGTAAAACAGACATATTAATGAAAAAAGAAAAAAAATGCCTTAACTTTTCCTGTTATCAAGATATTTATAAAAAGCTTTTAGTTTTCAGTGAAGTGCTTTGGCCTGTAATCCACCCTCTAGATAAACACACACACATACACACTATCAATACAGAATACAGGCTATAATGCTCCAACTATGGTGTTACTTTATAAAAATCAAGTGCAAACCATTTTCAAGGAAATCTCTGAAGTAATAATTTAATACATTTTCAGAATAAATTTGTCTTGTGATATTTAAAATATGTATTCCTATACATAAGTAAAAATTGTACTCTCATTAAATGATACACCTACCAAATCTTATACACACTTAAGATCACATAAAAATCATTTTAAATATTTAAAAAATATAAGTAAATTAAGTAACCGTCTAGCATATTCAGATTCTATTTGATAGCAATATCATTACTGAATTTGATCCCGTAAAGTGAAACAGATGACAAAAATAAATTGTTTATACCACATATAAAATATGCAAAAGGTTAATTGAATTGCCCTGTTATCAATTCAGAAAACAAATATGCAATACTATTTCAACTTTTTCTTTGTAGTTCGACTCAACTAGTGCAGTTGCATTAATTACTATAATGATTTAGCTCTATTAGAAATGAACATTTAGAAGATTAATTTATTTTAGAAATCAAATGTCCTTTAACCTCTTAAAAGATCATGTTATGCTCATGACTTTGCATATGACATTCAGATATGCTTTCAATTACTTAATATGATTGAAGATCAACCCTTAACCAATGGTGACATTTTGTTGATTTGTTCCATGTGCAAAAGCCAATAAAAAATTTCAGGCCTGGGAAGCTCTCTCAGACACATCCTGGAAAGCATACTGAAGCCACTAAAAATTGTGTAAGAAGATAGTGATGTTAGCTGGCTCTAGACTCCTGAAGATATGAAAAAAAATTAATGAAGAAAGACAACCTCGTGTCATAAATTTCAACTCTGTAGTACATAGACATCTCACTTGTTACTTCTTATATTTTTGCTATTTTAATACTTTTCTTTCATTATTATTCATTTCATTTTTATAAGTTTAATTAGTTCTATAAATGGAAATATCCAATAAAATTATCACCTCTATGTGTAAGATTTGAAATAGGCTTATTATTTTAAATTGTGTGTATGTGCATGTGTGTGTGTATCTTTAAATTTAAAGACTATCTTCAAGTTTCTTATTAAAAGATTCCTAATCTTGCTCATATTTATATCTCTAGTTTATATAAAGGAGACTGACACCTGGTAGTGTTTTAAATGATTTTTAAATAAATAAATTTTTAAGGTTTTAATGTGCACCAATTTCTAAAATATTCAGCCGTATTAGAGGAAATAATATATGAACATGTTAATTAAGTTAAATTCAGACTTTCTTTTCCAAGGCCCATATTCATATTTTGGACTTCTTAATGGACATTAAGTAAATGCCCTAGTTAAACCTCAAACTTAAACTAAATTAAAACATACTACTTTATTTATTTTTTTATGTATGCTGTACTCATCAGTGTCCTAGTGTTAAATCTCCAGTCCCTGAACTCACCTTTGACTATGGCCTGACTATGAGTTTCCTGATTACTTCCTAAATCTGCCTTCAACTAAAATTGTTCAGCTCACTCTACTGCCAAAAGATATTGATATGTTTTCTACAATTTGCCCTTGCTTAACTGGAACCGCATTTTTTCTTTCCCATGCACTTCTATTTCAAGCCACCACAATTTTCTGTAACATATTCTGCAGTCTTCTACTCTTAAGCCTTTCCTCAAAGTGTTCCTTCTAAGCGGAAAATTCTCCTCTTCACCTCCATACCTCCCATTTATACTCATATAATTCTTAGTAGTACATTAAATAAAAAATGACCCTCTCTGTCTGACAAGACTGAGAAAATCAAGTTCTATCCACTAAATGTATTCTAGATAATTATGTTCTTAAGTTTTCAGTGGGTTCTGATATATTGTCTATTTTTAGACATAGCCACTGTAAACAAATGAAAAACTTGATGAGATTAGTGCTTGCAGAAATAAGCAATTATAGTCAGGAAGGTGATAGAATACTAATCCTGTTAGAGCTACTGGGAATCAGTATTGAATTATTAGACTGGATAGTGGAAACAATCAGGACAGAGGAATGCAAACAAGAATTCTGATAGGAATAGTGACAATCATCAATGGCTGGTGAGCCAAGAAGCACTGAAGATCTGGGTGAGAGAGCATTGAGATAGTATTTGGATTTAGGCTAATGAGAAAACAAACATATAACAACAACAACAACAACAACAACAAAAAGGACAAATCCAGAGAATCTTCTAGCCTAAAAAACTGTCTAAGGTCCTTACATACATACATACATAGGGAGGGAGGCTAACTTCATCTTGAACAAGTTTTATAGGTAACGAGTATATGCTCAGCTCAAATGCTTGAGTCCTTGGTGCCGGAGCCAGCTGGCTTAGGTCAAACAGCACCTGAGAGGGGGAGTGAAGATTAAGAAAAAGACAGAGACAAGAGATAGATTCGGGAGGGCTCACAGTCAATACTGCAGCAGCCCCGAGTTTATTTTGCACAGCATATTTATACCCTACTGAGTGCATAAGAAGCAAAACACCTCTAAATAACAACCAATCACGGAAACTCTGTAACATTCCGTTTCCTGCCCCCACACCAGGTGCACCTTCTCCTGAGTCAGCAGACCGCACAGCTGACCAACTCTGCAAAAACATCCTACTTAACAAACAGTCTAGTTTTCCTCAAAATGGCTCCCAACACCTTGGAAACCTAATAACTGAACTGTATTTAAAAAGAGATAAAGGAAGAGGAAGAGGAAATGTGTGTGTGTGTGTGTGTGTGTGTGTGTGTATGTGTGTGTGTGTGGGAGGGTGGACAGAAGATGAGTACTAGCAACTCTAGTTGAATAATATTGAGATAATAAGATTCCTTGTCATATAAAACTATTATTTCTGGTAACAAAATGATAGACTTAATATCTAAATTGTATAGATTACTGGTCCTCAGTAGAACTGATAGACTATTAAAGACTATGGTGATCACATTCAGCCAATCACAAATAAAAAAAACAGCTACTCTAAACTATGAGCAAATAAAGTTTCCTGTGAGCCAGTGGTTCTATATGTGGATGTATATAAAATATATGTAAATAAGGAAACATATATTGTTATACTTCATAATGATCAAATATCAATGGTGGACATTTTGCTTTCACTAGTATTGTTCAGTATTGATGCTACTGGCAAGTATGGCAATAGTAATAATATATAATATAAATAATATATTAAAGATATGTGGAATAGCCTTAAAAAGAAAGGAATCTTATATTAGACAAAGATCAAAAGATGCAACTTTTCATTATTACCTACAATCACACATTCAAAGGGTGAAAGTGCATGATTTTTTTTTTCTTTTTACCCTCCTAGGTATTTTAGTACTTGAATTGCCAGAATGTGTTATGTATATACTCACGAGTACTCTGAATTATTAAATTTTACAAGAAGTGCCTCTAAAATTCACCTGACAAAAATATGTGAAAATTCTGTAGGCAGTATTCTGTGCATTGGAAAGGGAGAAGCATTTCAAAGTCAATGTTCTCTTGGTGATCATTATTAATGTTAACATATCCTCCACTCATGTCAAAGGGTGAATAATTTTATTCTTGAATATGTTCTTAATTCTGTTATCATTTATATATCTTACATATATTATTAATATTTGTACCTTTACTCTTTCAACTCACCATGACAGCATTATGAACATGATCTAATGTATTTAATTTTCTTAATTGAAAATTTACAAATACCTGCTTCCCTGTGAAAACACTCTTGGTGTTGTTAAAAACATAACTTTAGCACAAATTTTTATATATTTCATAAAAACATACAGAGTTAATGTAAATGCGAACTAAATCACAAAAATATTTCAATATTACTATAAGTTTAATTATGAAAATTTATTATGATAATAATAAATAATTTATTATTATTATGTGTGTTAGTCCATTTCCCTAGGACACATACTTCTGTCCAGCAATCTGAAACAGATTTTGTGATATCGAGAGATAATCTAAACCCTCAATAAATGTTTCTGGATTTCTTATTCCACCAGGAATCCTAAGCAGTTAATTTTCTCTTCTCATTGAGGATAACAATGAAATATCAACCAGCTTCTCTACCCAATCCCCAAATAAGAATGCTATTCAAAATGATTAATTCTCAAGGTAACAAACTCTGAATATTTTTAAAGGAGCATTGAGCCTCACCTTTGGCTCTACAGTGGGACTCCCACTGCTACATCTATCAGGCAATCCCAGAAGTTGCTCTTGGTAACAACCCAGCAGCTGTTGGTTACTCCTGTTGGTGGCAATGACCCCTAAATTAGCTTGGATTTGCTGCTTACACCGGTATTGGTTATTCTTGGAAGGCATTTGTATTCAGAGTAGCAGTAACTTCTAGAGCTAAAATCACAACTTCTACTGTTATTTCCGGAGAAGCCCCTGGATTATTAGAGCTATAAACAGTAATTTTCTCAGCAATTTACTGTAAAGAGAGCACTTACTCAAGAGTCTCTAGTTCCATGGCAACTCTTTTAAGAAATATATATATTTTTTATAACCTGCTCAAAATTACCAAATGTTGCATTAGAAAAGTAATCTCTTCATTTGCCCTCTACAGTTCTGTGGCTATCATATAGTCTTCATGTATATATCCTTTTTTTCCCATTTCAGGTGACTCTCTTTCATTTCCCATTTTATTGATTAGAATACCATTTCTCAGCTTACGAGGTCAGACACATTAACTTTAAGGACCAGAATATAGCCTATATGTTTCTGTCTCTGCTCTCTTCCTTCCAGGTCATATTGTCTCTCATACTTTATGGGATTATCATTATTACTTTACAGTGCTGTTAAATAGGAGTTGCTCTTTATCATTACAAAAATATTTTAAAGTAAGATTTTTAAAAAATAAAGGATGTAATGGCAGGCACTGTTACGTACCAACCCAACATTCATTTCTTCCTTATATTCTAGTGGCATCTTAGTTTTATCTTTTGAAGAAACAATATGTCAAACAACATCTGACAAAAATAAATAATCATGGGTGCTTTGAAACTTCTTGGAAAGAATTATCTCCCTAATTAAAGAAGAAGTTGAAGTTAAATGAAGTCAAGAAGAGAACGATGAAGAAAAAGAGGCAAGAAGAAAATAAATGAGAAAATCTTCCTGCCTCGTCTATCTTTAAATTCATTTTTAAGTGAATGTCATCATGACTGGAACTGCAGTAGCAATCTTCTAATCATGAATTTAGCCTGATAAAGAAAGTCATTATACCAAGAATGGCAAATCTTAGGAAGACCTTCTGCCTTAGATGCTATCATTGACACTCTGAAATGATCAACTCTAGTATGTGAGAAAATTGACTTGATAGTAGGCTATCAAGATATATATTATTAGATACATATTTTTGCCTTGCAAATAACAGTAGTCTAAATGAACCCAAACCTTATGATAAAGATATTATAAATATAAATATAATACAAATATAGTAAAATAGCTCAAGAGGAATAGTTGTTCTGAAGAGTTAAGTTTGGCCACTCATTTTCCAGCAAGCTCTTCTAAGAGCATTAGTAATTGCAGCACTAAGTCCTTAGTCCCTGAATTATAGGCTTATACATCCTTGATGATTCCTCTATAATTTAATCTCAACTTCTATATTACAATGACTGTTTCTTAAACTATTCTTTGGACTTAAAATCCAAAATTTTTTTGAAAGTTTACAAATGATATAAAACAATCCTAAAAATAATTAATATATATAATTTAAAAACTTTTTATTATTTTTATTTATCCATTGCTATTAGCTAAATGCATGTAGTTGGATGTCAATGCACTATGTGTGTGTTGTGGGGGGAGGGGGTTGTATCCAGGCACACAGCTTTCAAGGAATGATTATTTTTGGGAAAAGTCATGAAAAATTTTGAATATTGTCTATTGTCCATCCAGTATAATTCAGGACAAGCATAGATTAAAGGTTAAAGTATGATTCATTTGTATCTCTTCCATTTCTTTAGAACAGGCTATTTTGGTTAATTGATTTTCACAGCTTATTGAGTCATGTTCACCAGCTAAATGTCCCCTTACTTATTTTAGTGATTGTTTGCACTTGAATGGTCTATGTTGCTACCTGAAGATCGGTTTGTATTATAGTGTTAATTGTAATTTCCATTTCAAGTATAAATAGTTCCATCTTAGTATGTCTATCTTTCTTTGAAACATTGACACATTTCTGATTTTTATGGGTCAAGTCAGCTTTCCTGGTCATGATTACTTTGGAACCAAATAGAGCACAGAAAATCCTCTAGAGGCAAATGGTTGCTTAACATCCAGAAGGTACAAAACTTTTCAAAGAAAATTAGCTTAAAATTTTTAAAGGTTTTGCATCATCTAATATTATGTTTATTATGCCTAAATCTCACCTAGATGGAAGGCATGACAGACTATTTAAAAAAAAAAAAACGTAATGAAAATGCAAAGAAAACAATGCTGAGTTGAATGGAAAATTTGATTTCACAGTTCGAAATAGTGTTGCCTTTTAAGAAAATATTATTCAACTTTGGATATATCAAAATATATTTTAATAATTTTCATATGGTTTTAATTACTGTAAAATGTATTTGAAATTTACTGATATTGGCTTGTAAATGAAATCTCATATTTTTGAGTACCTGGTTGAATATTAAGCTATGTCAATGTAAGTTAAACAAAGATATGTGGGAACACATTAGAAGCTAAACTGAAAAATCAGATTGAGGAGAAATAGTATTTCTTTTCTTTGGAGAAATAAAATGGTGGATAAGCAGAATGGAAAGATAAAGGGAACTGAGGGCAAAAACAGCTTGTGTATCTTCAATCAATAAGTACTGCTCGAGGAATAAAGCAAAGATATTTCCTCAAAAGCTAATAGTTTAGTTTATAACATTTCTGGTACCTAACTTACTTTAAAATTAGAAATTCTAAGCAATAGAAAGACTACATATCAATGCTCAGGAAACTGAACATTTCTGAACCATAAATTAATTTATATAAAATATTAACTATAGTAAATCTACAATGCTCATGTTTACACAAATTGTGGATGATGTTGATAATGGCCATGTTGTCCATAATTGGGCTGTGTGAAGAACATTTTACTGCCTTGTTCCCTATGAGCATAGTAGATTTTATAACAGTACATGTTATTGTGAGTTCTTGCTGACGATTTGCCTCAGGTATAGTTGGTCACTTTCTCTTACTATCTACTAAGACTCATAGATTTCTACTACTGCTTTATTCACAAATGATTCAATAACAGATTTACATGATCTTTTAATTTTTGTAAATCCTATGAGGGTTGCTAACACTTCCTATTCTTTTTCAGACCTTTAACACTTGCACAATGCAATGCCTGACAAATTAGTCACCAGTAAATAGTTATTAGATAAATATATATATTAAAACTACCCTGAAAATATTTTTTGCTGTCAGGACTAAAATGAACATAATGTCCTTGTCAATAAATTTATCTTTATCTGTAGATATATCAATATTTTTTTAAAAATCTGGATAAGAACAAGCTACGTAAATAGATTGATATCTACTAAGGTTCAGTCTACTTCTCTTTCCCAATGTGTCCTGTGACCAGCCTGCTGAGAACAAGCCACTGACTACTTGAGCCTAAATGATTGTTCAGAGAAGTGAAGTGGCAGTTTCTTTCAGCTAACATCCAGTTTTGTACTGGTCATTCATTAAGTAAGCAAATGTCAGAAACTAACATCCAGATACTTGTCTAAGTTAAATGTCATTTCACATTATTATACATTAATACTGACACTGCAATGGTACCATGACTGAAAGAGACGTAGGAATTTAGGTCATTGTACTTTAGAATGTTTTCAAAATGTGATTCATCCATAGGTAGACTTGATAGTTCCTTTTCAAGCTTCTATAAAGAAAGAAGATGCTTCTATTTTAGAGCTTTCTTGGAAAAACCATCTCTCTCCTCTAACCTTTAGCATAGTAGAAATCTTTATCCCAGTTACTCTAAATTATTCAACATCTTATAAGTTATGACCCAAAGTGCTGATGAGGTATTTTCCTCTGCCTAAATGAGAAGGTTAGCAAATACTTTCCACAAAAATAGCCATAGAGATGGACAACCTTTACAAAAACAACAATTTCAGCATTCTGGATATCAACCAAAGGCTTACACACAATATTAAAAACATTTATTCTTGAAAATTGCTGAACTTCAGGTAAAAACAGTGGCAGTCAGTGACATTTTTGATGAGTCGATTCCTCTCCAGTTCCTTCTACCTCCAAGTCAGTCAGCATAGAAGTTCTGCCAGGACAGGGCAGGCAAGTGAACACAGCCTTAACTGACAAAGTCAAAATGAACTCTCCCAATTTGGATTGAGCAATGATACTCACACCCAATGGCATTGTTGCTAGAAGTAACAATCTTGATGGCAAACCATCAGGGAACACCAATGACTATACCAGCCTGAGGATGCTATTTTTGTTGGAGCAAGCATATTCCTGGCTGAGGCTAAGTGTATATACAGTGAAGATCAATTAAGATGCATATTTTGATCCCTAGAGAAATTGCCAAAACATAACTAAAAAGTACTGTAAAAAACATGAACAGAGAAATGTAAATACTGCACTAAAAATAATTATCTAGTATAAATGAAATCAGTAAAGAAAAAAAATGCAAGACAGAGACACAAAAAAGACATAAGAGAGAAAACACAGAAAACAAAGAGCAAAATGGCAAATCTAACCATATCAATATTAACCTTAAACATGAAGGTCTAAGCATCCAACTCAAAAGGCAGAGATTATCAGACTAGATTAAAAAAGTAAGATAAACAACATGCTGTCTATAAAAGTCATCTAATAAATTGAACATAAAGATGTGAAATAAGATGTGACAAACAAAAGGTACATATTAAGGAGCTGAAAGCATTTGTTATTAGTTGAAATAGACATAATATTATTATATATAGACAATATGTATATACTATATAAAAACATAATACTTTAGGAAAAAAGAGTGACATTTCATAATGATTAAATAATTAATTCATTAGGAAGATATAGTAATTATAAAAGTATTCATATTCGGCAGGGTCTCAGAGTTCATAAAATAGAAACTGATGGAATTGAAAGGAGAAAGAAGGAATTCAACAATAATTATTGGATATTTTAACACCTCATTCTCAGTAACTGACAAAATAATGGGAAATACAATCAGCAAGAGAATGAGAAAATTATTACTAATCAACTTGACTTAATTGACATTTATGAAATATATTACCCAACAACTGTAGAATACATATTATTTCAAGTAGTCATGGAACATTCTCCTAAATAGATCATATGCTAGTCTGCAAAACAAATCTCAATATATTTAAAATGATTCAAGTCATACAAAGTATCTCTCTACCAAAAAAGAAATTAGAATTTAAAAACAGAATGAAATCTATGATATCCTGAAATGTTTTGAAATTAAAATATCTCTGAAAAACTCATAGTAAATAAGAAATTATAAGGAATATTAGAAAATATTTTGAACTGAATAAAAAAAGGCAACATACCAAATTTATGTAATATTTATAAACTTTAAAAATTACCGTATCAGAAAAGTCTCAAAGCATCAATTTTAGTTTACAAATTAAGAAACTAGAATAAAAGCAAACTAATCATTAAGCAAGAAAAAAGGAAAAATAATAAAGATTAGAATATAAATCAATCAAATAGAAAAATAGAAAAGATTTAATAAAATCAAAAGTTGGTTCTCTGAAAATATTTTAAAAACTGACAAAATTTTAGGTAGACTAAATTGCAATAATGCAGAAAAATCAAAATACCAAAATTTAAAATTAAAGAGATTTCTCTACTGACTATGTTGTAATTAAAATAATTTTATTGGACTATTGTGAAAATTGAAAAAATAAATTAGATAACTTCGATAAAATAGAAAAATTTCTCGAAGGAAACAAATAACCAAAACTAATTCAAGAAGACATAGACAACATGAATAGACAATACGATACATTCAAAAACAGAATTAGTTATTCAAAATTTTCACACAAAGCACTGATGGCTTAATTAGTGAATTTTATCAAATATATCAAAGGTTTGAAAAAGAAATAACACCAAATCACCAAAGCGCTTACAGAAATAAAGCGGAGATTGAACACTTTTCAACTAATTCATTGTATGAAACCATTATTTATTACCCTGATGTCATAATCAGACAAATACATTGCAAAAATATAGACTACTATCTAATATTCCTTATGAATACAGCTGCAAAAATCCTTAATAAAATATTAGCATAACTCATTCAGCAATATATAATAGTGATTAGGCACCATGGCCACATCAAATGTAAGGCTGATTTAATATCTGAAAATCACTTAATGTAATATGCTGTGTTAATAGAACAAAAGACAAAATTACATCTCAATAGATGCAATAGATTCAGAAAAAGCATTTGACCATGACAGACTTACTGACAAACTAGTGGTAATAAGAACTTTCTCCACATGATGAAGGGCATTTGTGAAAAAAAAAAAAAAAGAGAAGCTATTATTAAACTTAAAGTTGAAAATGCTGATTGTTTCGTCCAAAAGATCAGGAACAAAGAAGGAATTTCTCTCTCATCACTTTGAGCTAATATTTTATTTGAGTTATTTAGCCAGTGAAATAGGCCAAGAGAAAGATCACATAAATGAAAACAAATAAGTAAAACCCTATTTGCACATGAGAAGATCTTGTATATAGATAATCCCAAATAATTAGAGAAAAGAAAAAGAACAAAATCATACAATATAATATGGATTTACCAAAGTCAAGCGTATGTCTAAATACTAGCAACAATTCAGAAACAAAATTAAAGAAACAATTTCATTCATAATAAAATAAAAAATAAAATGCTTAGAAAGAAAATTTAAAAGAAGTTCAAGGCTTATAAATTGAAAACAAAATATTTATGAGAGAAATTTTAAAAATCTAAATAAATATCCATAGATTGAAAGATATGGTACTGTCAAGATATTAATTCTCCCCTCTCAATGATCTAAAATCCAATTCAATTTTTACCAAAATGCCAATAGGTTTTTTAAAAAATAGTATTTGACAAACTGCTTCTAAAAGGCATATGGAAATGCGAAGCACCTAAAAAAGCAAAAGCAATTTTGAAAAAGAACAAAGTTGAACTTAACTATCTTATTTCATAACCGCTATAAAGCCAGAATTATCACACAGTTTGATATTAGAGCAAGCATTGGCAAATAAACAATTAAATAATAAAAGAGAATTGAGAGTCTAGAAATAAAGTTTTTTATTTATAATAATCTAACTTTAGATAAGTGTGCCAAGATAATTCCACGGGGAAAGGACTTTTTTACCAATGGTACTAGGATAATTGTATGTATGTTCACATGCAAAAAAAGAAAAAAAAAAGGAAAAAAAAAGGAAAGTAAACTGAGATTATTGACTTAGAGCATACGTAAAAATTAACACAAAATCAATCAGATCAAAATGAAAGTGTTCAATTTATAAACTTCTAGAATTAAGTATGGAACTTTTCTACTACATTTCATTCTAGAAGTTTTTCAGTTTTAAATTTGATAAAGGATACACACACACACACACACACACACACAACTCTTATAGGTTAAAATAAGAAAATAATGCAATTTTAAAAAAATGAGCAAAATAATTTATTAGACATTTATCAGAGAGACATACAAAAGACTAATAAACACATGAAAAAATACTCAACATAATTAGTGATTATGGAAGTGAAAATATAATTAATTTCACTCTTACCAGAGTGGCTATAATGAAATGACAGGTAATATTAAGTATTGGCAAGTATGTGGGGAAATTAGAACTATCATACATTCCTGAAAGGAATGTAAATGGTGCAGCCATTTTGGAAACAATTTGGTGGTTTCTCAAAAAATTAAACAAAAACTTACCACACAACACACCAATTCCATATCTAGACTCAAAGGAAAATAGGCACATATAACTACATAAACACATGCAGGCAAATATTCAAAACATTTCTCATTATAGCAAAAAAACCTATCAATCAACTGGTAAATGGGAAACAAAATGTGGTTTATCCACATAATGAAATAATATGTAGTGATAAAAAGGATGAAACCACTGATACATACAAAATAGTTGAATCCAAACGCATGCTAAGTGGAAAGAGCCAGAGCCAAAAGATTATATATTGTATGATTTCACTTATATCAAATATCTATTAAGCACAGCTAGAAACAGATCATTGGTTGTATTGAGTAGGATATGGAAGTGGGGATTAATTAAAAATTAATACTAGGCAACTTTCTTGAGGTGATGGAATGTTCTAAAACTGGATTATGGTAATAACTTCCCAATTCTGTAAATTTAGTAAGAAAATATTGATGGTACACTTATAGCTAAGTTTAATAATATGCAAATTATAAAGCATCTTGTAAAACAAAAAAATTTAGTGAACTCTAGTGTAAGCAAGATTGGAGAAAGTATGAAGTATATGGTGGGGCTAATTAAATAAGGGAACAACTGAGTATTAGGCAAAACTGACATCTTTACCATTGGCATAATCTCTTGAACCCATTACTAACATCATATTTTTTAAATCATGGCACTTTTTAGAACAAGGCTGTTATGGTCTGAATGTTTATTTTCTCCCAAAATTCATATGTTGAAAATCTACCCCTCAAGGTGGTGGTATTTGGCTATGGAGCCTTTGGGAGTTTATTATAGTCCCCTTATAAAAAAAAGTGTGACAGCTCCCTTGTCCCTTCTACCATGTGATGGTAGAACTAGAAGATGCTTCTATGAACCAGAAAGCAGGACCTCATCAGACATGGAATTTGTTAGAGTCTTGATCTTGTGATTCTAAACTTCAGAACTATGAGAAATAAATTTATATTTTTATAAGCCACCCATACCTTGTAACAGCAGCCTGAATGTCCTGAGACAAAGGACTGCAGATGTGCAAAAATCCTTCTTAGCCTAAATCTACAGGTTATAATGACCTATTGAACAGTATTGATTTGTCATTTTTGGTTTGGATAGTTATTACTTCTTTCCAAAATCTCAAAGCTGGTATATTTCTTGACTTTAATTCATTCTCTTTTTCTCACTTACACCAACAACACAAAAGTTCAACACCCGATATATATTTTTTACAACTATTATTTCCTCTGTCTTTGTTACCTGTAATCTACTTACCAGACACAAAACATCTCTGTTGTATTTTACAGCAAGGACCTTGTAATCTTTTAGCCTCTAGTTATTTTTCCATATAATACATTCTCCACTTTGTAGCTGGAGTGCTCATGATCATTCTAAAATACTTTTCTGCTTATGCTCTTCGCAAGTAAACTCCTCCATAGCTTCCCATGTCAAATGCTGTGCATTCTAATTTTCTTAACATGACTAAAATGCTATGTAAGCCTACATGCATCATATTCCACTGCACATCCTACATACCAGGTGGCCTTAATCAAAATGTGCCATATTCTTGCTTGCTCTAGATCTTTATATGCTATTTCCTCTGCCTGAAACATCCACTTCCTTATCTCAACCATCCAAAATTTGCTCCCCTATACCAACTGACTTTACCTGACTAATTCCTAATCTTTTAACCTTTTCATAGGTATAATTTTCTTTGGAAAGCCTTCTTTGAAGTCCTTCAGAATAAAAGCTCCCGCTATGCACTGCCACCATATTATTAACTGGTTGGGCAACCGGCTCTTCAAAGCATTGTACATAGAAAATGTTCAATAATTATTTAATGGATGAATGAATGAATGAGTGAACTTTAAATATGGTATTAATATTTCGTTGAGCAAAGTTTAATGTTAAGCCCTGTGAAACTTGGCATATTGGTTAAAGTATGAGCACATTTCCCAGCTCTGGCCAACTTCCTATGATTAAAGCCATAAATTAAGGAAGAAACTTGCTGACACTTTGTCAGCATTCAATCAACTCCCCCAAATGATTATCTAATTTTCTTCTCAAATAAATTTTCTCCTTCCACACTCCCTCAAGCAATAGACTGAGTAAACACATGAACCTTGAATTGAATTCTGTAGGACACTTGGGCTCTTTTAATGTGGAAAACCAATTCTAAGGTTTAGAAATTCACATTCTTACTTCATTTGTATTTGTATCTCTTCACCTGTGAATGAAATAGCCACAACAACCTAATTCTGTAATTGGTAGATTAAAATTTTTTCTTAATGTTATCTGTTAATAATTACGTTTGTATTATAGATAACTAGGAGTTGGTATTTGGGTATATTCTTTATTGCTAACAAATATGTTCTGAAGGACAAGTCATCAAATGACTTTATGAGCCCTGGAATAAATTATTGCTTAATATGTTTTAATTTTCGTTACTAAGGTATTTAAGCACTCCAGAGTTAATATATTTAAAAAGACAGTAGGGTGCGTGCTGTTAATGAGCTCTTCTATTTGCAAAATGATAGATTTTATTATAATTACATAGCAAATAAATCTTGGATATTAATATAAAAACCATATTTTTCATATTAAAATCTGAGAATTACATGTATTTGTAGTGACTAAATAGTAGATTGCACCCGAGTAGATTTTGTTATTTTAATTTTTAATTTTATTTTTTGTTGTTTATTTACATAATGATCACTGTTTCCTCTAGTAAAAAAATACTAAAAGGGCATGCTAGCAATTTTCTTAAGGTTAGGAAGAGAAATAGATAACATTTTTATGTATTCTATTATATTTATACACATATATGTGTGTATGTACACACGTGTATATACATATATATATATGTATATATATATATATATGTATATACACACACATCAGTGAGAGTTACTGCAAAAATGATTTCTAAAATGCTAATTTAGGCTTAGAAAATGTAAGTAAATTGGATCTATTCTGTTAACTTAAATAGATGTTGAGTGAGAAGTTGATGGTGAAGATGACTATTATGATTTAAATTGTGCTTTCTTAAAATTCATATATCGAAGTCCCAGCCCCCATTACTCAGAATAGGGTCATTGCAGTTGTGTAATTGGTTAAGATGAGGTCACACTGGAGTAGGATGACCTGGAGATGAGTGTGACTGGTATCCTTATAAAAAGAATGCTATATTAAAAAGAGACATATACAGAAAGATGACATGAAGACACAATGAGAATGTCAATTACAAGTGAGGAGTGACAAAGCTTGCCAGCAAACTACCAGAAGCTAGAAGAGAGGGATGAAACAGATTTTGCCTTACGTTCCTCAGAGGGACAAACTCTGCCAGCATACTGATCTCAGACTACTAGTCTTCACAACTGAGACAATAAATTTCTGTTGTTTAAGCCAGTTGGTTTGTGGTATATTGTTACAGCAGCCTAAGCAAACAATGACTAAATATTTCTGCTGTTTTATACATATTATAACTGGCTAATGAATCTTTTAGGTGACTTGAATTCTAAGTACTTTAGTCAAAGATGCATCAGCTCAAGGATAACCAGGGTATGATTAGCTTGACCACCATACATGTACTGGTACGAGGTCCACATCAGTCTTCTGTATGTGGATGTTAATTGAAATGGTCATCTGTCTCTTCGAATTATGTTTTTTACCTTTTAATATGCTTGTAATTTTTCCTGATAGCAGGACATGGTATACAAAATAAACTCCTTAAATAAGCGTTAGTAATGTGGTGGCGAGGTGTAGAGAAAGGGGACCATCCTGTACTCATGGATTAGGCTTCAGACTTTTAGCAAACCTGCGCCTTTGGACTGTGAACTTCACAGGTTTTCAGTTTTTTCTTTTCTTAGTTGAGACAGGATGGTGAAAGTGGGCTGAAGATGATATTTTCCTTCTCCCACATGGAAGGCGACAGTGGGCTAAAGTTGGGGGTTTCCCTTGCCCCAGGTCTGTTCTGCTTTGATAATACCCCGGCGGTAGGTTGGCTTTGATCAACACATTTCTCCCAGAGCGCGGGCCTTGCTCTGACATATTTCAAAGTGATTCTTTTCCCCCTCCCGTCCCCTCCCGTGTGTGTGTGTGTGTGTGTGTGTGTGAGAGAGAGAGAGAGAGAGAGAGAGAGAGAGAGAGAGAGAGAGAGAGAGAGAGAGAGAGAGAGAATATTTACTGTGAGAATCTGGTCAAACTCTTGGAATTAAATCTCACAAAATTGTGGGAGCCCATTTGACTGGGTCCTCTGGAGTTTTTAACTCTCACTGTTGTCCACCCTGAGACGTTAGTAATTTGTCAATTATGTTCAGGTTTTCCTACTCTGGTACTAGTTCCTGTGGAAGTTTACATTCGTTTCCAGTAAGCAATGATTCCCTGTATTCGCTGTCTCCAGTCTTGGGGGTAGTGGTTTGCCCTTCATCCTCCTCACTCATAAATCTTAAAAGAGTTGTTGATTTTTCATTCTGTTCGGCTTTTTACTTGTTGCTATGTAGAATAGAGTGGTGACTTCTAAGCTCCTTATGTGTGGAACGAAAAACCAGGAGTCCATTTGATTTTTAAACACTTCTAAGTGTCTTATAAAATGAAAGGGATGTTTTTGGTTTGGTTTGTTTTGTTTTTGAAATTATGGATGGTATCGAAACATTATGCTTTTTAATATTTAGATTTATAACTTTATTACTAGAATATGCTTTAGCTTAATACAAATAAATTATAAATCTTATATTAATTTTTTGCTGAAAATCATCATAAATTATCAACATAGAAATCATCATACTTCTGTAATTATTTCTAGTATGTCATTATATCCAATTTTTATGAGTTGCTCCTAGTAATTTAAACATCTTCTTCCTCTTAAAAATAACTATTAAATTAAAAATATTTCAGCAAAATACAATCAAAATTGTAAGTCAAAAGACAATAAAAATCAAAGTCACGGTATGTGGAATTGTGCATTTCATGAGATTTTGCTGAAAATGCAATCATAGTGGATATTCTCTGTTTTTCTCCTTTTTCATTACTTTGACCTGTTAAGTAGTTAGGTAGACATGAGGAATGGGAACAAAGGAATAAAGGCCCTACCCAAAGGCCTCCCTGAAACACTAATTTTATATTTATAAATCACCTCTGCATCCTGAGGAACAAAGGAATGAAGGGACATAAACCAATAGCTGGTTAAATCTGGTCACCAGCAAATGCACAGTCAGTCCTACACTGACGTTCTTACTTCAGCCTCATTATACCATCACTATAACATCATGCCTATGCTCAGAAGTTCATGACTCTAATTATAACAGACCGAATTCTTGGCAACTGCGTGTGCAGTAAGCAGAGAGTTATATAACAGCCAAAATGACTTCACATGCCAGTCATCTAGGACCGTCCTTGTAACCTACTATCATGGCCCTAATATATTACAGACCTCCAACCATCTATGAGGTTACAGCTCTCTTTCCTGTAACCTGTCTCTCCCTTGGCATGTACTTTAATCATTCTTTTTGTTTCTACACAGTTATAGCCCTTTTGAGCGTGACCATCTTCTTCCTTAAAACATACTTTAATAATTCTTTTCCTAAATCTCATTTACTTGTTATTCTTTGCTGCATTAAGTAAAAGAACCAAGATACCCCTCAGTGCTACTGGAGTACGATGAATTTTAGATCACCCTAAAGGTAACAGAGCTAGAATACGAGATTTTACTTATTTAGTAAATGAAATGTGAGTACTGGAAATACACATCGAATATATATTAAGACAGAGTTGAAACTAGTGTATTATTTCTAATCTTATATATTTCCAAATAACTTTGCTAAATACCTTTTTCTACATATTTTCTTAACAGTCTATAATTTCTTAATGTTTGAAAATTTGGAAAGAAGGAGTAAAAATTTTAAATTCTTCCTATTAATATTGCTAGCTTATGGGGCTATAAAATAGTATCTAGTTTTATTTGATTTGATGATCACAATCTTGTGAAGAAGAAGCAAACCCAGAGAAATGATAATGACCTAACCAATCTCCAAACCTAGAAGGGCAGAGGTTAGACTGAAACTGACATTTTCTAATTATAACTCTAGCCTCTGTCTATGGCACATTTCATCTTCATATACAGAAGTGTCCCGGTGGCAGGGTCAGAAGGTGAAATGAGGACAAGTATAACTAGTTGTCCCATCATGGCATAAACATTGTCAAAGCAGTTCTGAGTAGCTTTTAGGAATCAAAGTAGCAGTATACATAACTATTCTTGAGCAATTGTGAGGATTTTTAATTAAATAAATAACAAGAAAAAGCACACATCAGCTATGTAACAAAATTTAGATCAAACTGCTGTTTATTATTTAATTAACTTGCTTTCACACGGGCTAATCTTAAGGTAATGCGAAAGTTATTATATACTACAGTACAAGTAAGCTAATAAATAGGTTCACAGAGATGTTTCTAGGATCTGCTTGCTGAGATAATCAGAGTTGTTCCAGGGTATCTTTGGAAGCGTTAGGTATGCCTATCATGAAATATCACTTCCTTGTTGAAGCTTTTCTTGGTCCCAACACACAAAGTTAAATTATTATTCCTTCCTCCTCCAAACCCCCACAGGACTTTGCAGATATTTCTGTGATAACTTGTGAGCTTTTAGTGGGAGAAAGGACCAACTCTCTTCCTGTGCCCCATTCTTTCTTCGTTCTACTCCAAAGTAGGTAAGAGTAATTCTCTGAATTATACAAGTACCATGGTTAGCCTTTCAAATGGTCTCTTGGATGAAACATGTATTTTTGTTGTTGTTGTTCTTTGTTTTTTCTAGAAAGCTAGAGAAATGAGAAGGTTTCATCTCTCCAGGTTAGGCTGTCCTCCTAAAAATGTTCAGCATCTCTCTCTTTCTCTCTCCCTCCTCCTTACCCCACTCTTCTCTCTCACCTTCTCTCTTACTAAAGCCCTAGATTTCCTGTTTCGTTGTCTCATAGACTTTTTCTTCAATGAGATCCAAGAAGTACAAAAGATTGGGACTTGTGTGCCATCCAGGGCAGATTGAAATTCACCACTGTACTAGTCCGGAGTACTGGCTCTTTTGTGTCTGCATTTTCTTTCTGCATAGTATGTTCTTTTTGGGCAAACTTTTTCTCACTCTCATTGTGTTGAAATATAAAAGGCTAATGTCCAGAGTGTGTTTTTTTTAAAGTAAGCAAAATGAGATTACATGATCTGCTTTGTTTCTTAGCCCTAATGTGAACACTATGCTCACAGTGTTTCAATGTCAATCATCAAGAATCTATTCTGAGATTTCAGTCAAAAAAAGATGTTAGTCAATAAAGCTTAATGAGAAACTATTTGCTTTATTGACCTTCTCAGGTATACAGACATACATACATATGATACATACATATGATACATAGTATAACATAATGACAGAGGAAGTATCAATTCCTGGGACACCTGCTATTTATACCTTAAAAATGTGAGAGCAGATGCAGTGTCTATTCTGATTCATTAAGTTTTGGTGGAAATATATTTTGTAAATAGTATACACAGCTGACCTTGAGAAGAGTAACTACACAGCAGACTTTCATATTCCCTTTGATATAAAACTTTATTTTATTTTCACATATTTTAACACAATCTTCAGTCAGTTAATTACTGTATGGTAAATGTCTCCCTGATACATAAAAGCAGAAAGAAGAACCGAATACCAAGTTTATTACATCATACTTTACAAAACTCACTCCTGGCTTAAACCATGACTTGCTGAGTATTTTATAGTGTATTTTTGTATGAGGTGACCATTCGAGTAGTAGTTGTCTAAGGTCACCTGTCAGATGCTCACCTGGTCGACCGTTTCCTCTTCTTCTACTCTGTCTGCCCAAGATATCAGCAGAAGGAAAATAAGTGAGAGGATTTATGGATGTAGAGATCTGTCTCAGATCTAGGTGACAATGAAATAGTGAATATCAAACTTTCAGTTTTCCAAAGGCCAATAATAAAGAATCCCAGAAATTAAAAACAGTAAAGGGTGAGCTGAGATATTGAGGGAAATTAAGAAGAGGAATCATGTCACCTTTGCCACTCTCTTATAGCCAGGGGGGTTGGGGTAGGAGAATGAGACAGTTGTTGTGCAAAACTGTGAATGAGTTTGATCATTCCAGTACCTTGTGTTCCTGGAGTGTGAAGGATGAATTTGCTTCACCAACAATATCTCTTGTGTATTCAAGACAGAAGAAAGGCATTCTGAATAGTAACTGCATGATGATTTGGGAGATTATAAATAAATACCAACAAATGTTATAATTCTAAAGTTTTTAAAATATATTTTTAATTTATGAAAGCTATGTGTTTTTTAACATTTAAATCAGCATCTCTTGGCATGATAATTAAATAATGAAATACGTGAGGTGTCATTGTGCTTTTAGTATTTCAAATGAATTATCTGATTTTATAATACTTTGGGGAAAAGTATTAACACTACTTAGAATGATTTCCCACATCTAAAAGTGAATAGAAATGAAATGACTAGAGATAATCATCAACTTTTAAAAAAAATATATGAAATCCACTATGTCAAATGTGACACAAAAATTTCATAATTCAAAAAGTACATTAGACTGTTACTGACAAGATGGTGCACTTCCAGACTCTCAGGCAGCAATCTTTTTAAAAATCAGCTCCACAGCCACCTCATGAAGGCTTACATCATTCTGATGGTTCCCTGCAGTCTAAGCACTGTCCTTGCAGGGCTCTTCTGAATGTAGCCTGAGGTACCAAAGCAAGGAAGGGCATTTTGTAGGCCTCTGCTGTGTTTGGAGAGAATGAGGTTAATACAATCCCTCCGCAATGAGGATCTGCAGGTCCATGTCAACAACACAGAAACTGCTGAAGAGAGGGAAGCAGTGCTGGGAATTACTTTTTCCCTTTTCTCTCTGTGAACAGTATGAAGAATATGTCTAAAAGGATAAGACAATTTAGTTTGGAAACAGGTAAAGAATTCTTTTTCTTGCTCCTTTTCTCCTCTTTGCAGATTAAAACCCATCTACTACCTCTAAGGCAACAACTTGTCTATGAGATTCAATTCTCTATTTTCTCCAGAGAAATACAAACTCTAACTTGATCTTTATTTAGCTCTGATCTCTAAAATGTAGCACATGTATATAATTACAATGACTTTGTAGCAGCTTTTTAAGTTTCTTCAGCATCTGCAAAGAATAATATAAATGTTGATATTGAACTAGTCAGGTTACTATCATATACACTTATTTGTTCATTCAGTTGCTCACTCAGTAGCTCAGTCTTTAGAATTGTCATTCAGCAGGAATCAACTACCTGGCAGACATGTAGGTACTGGGAAAAGCATGGAGATAATATAGGGTTCATATCTTCTAAGAATTTAGTTCAGTGAAAAGGTAAATATGTAAACAAATAATCAAAATATGATTCACAAGTGGAATATTTTGAGTGTGAAAAAAATGGAGCTTGAAACATAAATTTCTAAAACCTTAAATCCTAACTTTGATAGGATATGTGTGTGTGTGTGTGTGTGTGTGTATATATATATGTATGTGTGTGTGTGTGTGTGTGTGTGTGTGTGTGTGTGTATAAAATCAATATCCCATCTCACCCTTTACTGTTTTTAATTTCTGAGTTTATTATTGGCCTTTGGAAAACTGAAAGTTTGATATTCACTATTTCATTGTCACCTAGATCTGAGATCGCTACATCCATAAATCCTCTCATTTATTTTTCTTCTGCTGATATCTTGGGCAGACAGAGTAGAAGAGGAAACGGTCAACCAGGTGAGCATCTGACAGGTGACCTTAGACAACTACTACTCAAATGGTCACCTCATACAAAAATACACTATAAAATACTCAGCAAGTCATGGTTTAAGCCAGGAGTGAGTTTTTTAAAGTATGATGTAATAAACTTGGTATTCGGTTCTTCTTTCTACTTTTATGTATCAGGGAGACATTTACCATACAGTAATTAACTGACTGAAGATTGTGTTAAAATATGTGAAAATAAAATAAAGTTTTATATCAAAGGGAATTTGAAAGTCTGCTGTGAAGTTACTCTTCTCAAGGTCAGCTGTGTATACTATTTACAAAATATATTTCCACCAAAACTTAATGAATCAGAATAGACACTGCATCTGCTCTCACATTTTTAAGGTATAAATAGCAGGTGTCCCAGGAATTGATACTTCCTTTGTCATTTTGTTATACTATATTGAATAGTACATTCAAGCTCTGCTCTCAAAAAAATAAATTTATAGAAGCAAAGAAATATTAGGAAGAGTGAATTTAATTTAGAATGGCTTTATCTAGCAGCTTGCATGTAGTGGGATATTGATAAACTTTTAAAAAATTGAAATGTAATGATTTCTCTGACAGTTTCTTTTCCTTTTTTCTTCTAATAATGACAACCATTTATATCTGTGTTTTGCAGGATATATTTCTATTTATTTCAGAGAAAATATAATTATTTTTATTAAAAAAATACTTTCTACTGTGTCATAAAGTGAATATGTAAACTTAACATAAATAGAAATTAAAGCTCCAAACTAAAAACAAAGGCAATTCTTTGAAAACTCTTTTTAAAAAAGTCATTGCCAGCTACAGGAAAAAAGGTGGTTAGCTCATGGTTATAATATTCATCTCATGCAAAGTCACAATTTGTATGCAAATATATGATTTTGATGTTATGATTTTCAATGAAGGAATTTCAGCCTTCCAGCCATTATAGAATCATTAACCAATGAGGGGTAATATCAACATTTTTTATTGTTTTTAAATTGACTATGCTGCTGACCAGGTGGAGATTCGGCAGTAATTGTGTTGGTTTATCTCCCACCTGATGGGTTGTTTTCCCCTTGACTGATTCTGTTAGGAAATGTTATTTCCTAGCTAGCTCTTCTGCCCTGAAAGATCTTGAGTTGGCTCATGTTACTAAACACTGCTTCATTTCGATATTACTCCTCTAAAAATTAGATAAACAGAAATCCCATTTAGAGTGAAGTACGGAGGCCAGAAAGGGGGAGCTCTCACGCCCTGCGTTGATAGCAAAGCTTACCAGGGAGACTTCTTTGTTTGTGATCTCTCTTCCCAACTGTTTTTCTCCCTTTAAAAGAGCTTCCTTTTTGTTTCAGCAAACTTGCACTTGGCCCTCCATGGTTGCATGTTCCAGATTGCAATCCCTTATTCATTTTGCTGGAGAAATATCTGGGTGACTTTTTGTTTACAGTCAACACTCTGTTGAATAAAAAGGTGCTGAAATTACTTGCTCCAGTTTAAGAAGGTGAATGAGTTTGTGGTCACATAAATGTAATCTAAGAGGCCAGCAAATAGCTCCAAACAGACTCAGCCAGCACCATTTCTGCTGCCAAATCGTCAATAGTCTTTTATTTCAAAGAAAGTTTCTTTCAGCACAAGAGAAATTGTACTACTCACCCTAAATGTATGTTCATTCAAAGATCTTCTCTTCTATAATTGCATTTATCAACTAATTTCCACCTCCTTTTTTTGCACTCATTCGGATTTCCGGAAATTTTTGTGGAAGATACATCATTAGCAACTGCCATTAAGATTAATGTACAGGCAAGTTATGAAATTATTTGAAGTTTCTCCAACTTGTCTTCTATAAAAAATATAATAACTGAATCTCTATTTTATCATGCAATGATTATATTTTAACATTTAATAAGGATATCTGCATAAATGATATACCTGCTCAACCATAGGTATTTTTAATGTATTTTTTATAAGAACTTTGTAAATCTTACTCACTGCAAGCCTTCTTTTAAAGGAAAACACTTCTATTAATTTCAGAAGAAGGAATGTTTTTATTAGGTTAAGAAGTTAATGAATTAGTTCTTTACATATGCAGTGTATACTGAAGGCATACATAAGACTTTTATTCTTATTTGATTTAATGTCACAACACAAAAAAGAAAAAAATGTACATGCAGAGATCACATGGCCACTGTAGCTGAAAGTTCAACCTCCATCACTTAAAAATAATGTGTGTGTGTGTGTGTGTGTGTGTGTGTGTGGGAGGTAAGATGTATATATGTTTTTGTGCTGTAGGGTCATATGAAGATAATACATATTATGATATCCCAGTTTTCATATCAAATATTCAAATATTAGTCTTATGAGAGTACTTTTGCTGGCTTTGTGTATGATCCCAATAAGCATTTGAGAGACTACTAAGAGGGCTTAAAGTATAATAAAAGATATATATATATATATAATTTTCTTGATTCCTTGTACAGAGCTCCTAAAATCCTTGGAATTTTTTGAGTGATAAGAATGTCTTTTGTAATCCACCTGAGTTTATGTTAACAAGGTGACTTAGAGTAGAGTTCTTAGACCACTTAAGGATGGGGACGGTCATGAGAATGACTTAGTGATGAGAGAAGTGGAACTTTTAACCCCACTCACCAAACTTCACTGGAAAAGGGAAAGGGAGGCTGGACATTGAGCTCTATAAAAACTCTCAGTGAGATTTAGAGAGCTTCTGAGTTGGTGAATACATCTAGGTGCTGGGAGGGTAACACACCCAGAGGGGTCATAGAAGGTCTGCAAACACACACACACACACACACACACACACAGCCCGATATACCTTGTCTTATGTAATTGTACCATTTGACTGTTTGTTTTGCTTTGTTTTGTCTTTGGCTGCAAAATTATGCTTAGAGAATGATTTTGTCTTTGCCAGCAATTTATTTAGCATAGGTTCACTGTGAGACTCTCACAAGCCAATAGCTTATAGGATAATATCTCTTAATAACCCAATAAAGAAATAACATCCTACAAATGATGTATTAATCACACTATTGTTCCAGGCAAGGGAGGATGAAAGGAATAAAGTCCAAATTTAGCTTAAGGCATAATTTTTATACAAGTAAGCACTTGAAAAACACCACTTTAACCAAACTGGAACTGACTTTCGTCAGTTAGAGTGAAAATAAAAGTCCCTTGTTACTAGAGCACATTGCTAGGGCAGGAAGTGCAGTGGTGCTGGTGGGCAGACTCGGCTGTTCCTGGGTTTATCTCTTCGGGGACCATTGCATGGTTTGCACCACCACCAATGAGGAGTGCTTCGCCAAGGCAGGAACAGATACACCTTCTCTTCCTGAGACTGCTATACAGTCTAGCACCACTGCCAATGAGACTCATCAGACTCACCTTGCCATGTCAAGAGCAAGTGTTTCAAGATCTTCAGAGAGTCGTTTAAGTTAGGAAAGTATGCCTTGCTCAGACTGAAACTCTTGACTAGGTCTCAGGAATTCTCAATATTTATAGTCTGAATGTCCCCTTGCCATAGTTTCTGTTCCATATCTTCTTATCAATAAGCACCCAGTGGAGATGCTCAGCCACTGAGCAATGAGTGCTTATCAAGGACAACAGATGAGAAGGTGACATCTTGATACAATTTCCTTCATTCTTACATCAGAAGAACTTTACTTCTAAAGTCAATTTTTTTTGTCTTTGCCATAAAGCAAGTGGATTAAAACAACATCGCTTTAGTCATAAACGAATAAATTTGAACTCATTTGAAACCAATACACAACACTATTCCTGAGTTCTATCTTTTAAAATAAACTAGTAAACATAAACTGTCTCAGTTCTGTAAATTTTTGTCTCCAATTATCAAACTTGAAAAGTGGGGAGTGTTTGAGGAACCACCTTACTTTATAGCCAAGTTAGACAGAAGTGTGGGTAACCTGAGGCCCCTATAATTGTGACTGGCATCTGAAGTGAGGGCAGTCTTGTGGAAATGAAACCTGTGGGGTCTGATGCTAACCCCAGGTAGTTAGAATTGAACTGAATCAAAGAGTTTTTTGTTAGTGTTGAAAAATACCCCAGAATGTTGTCTGCTCAATTTGGAAAGAGGAATAGAGCACATTTGGAGCTTAAGCTGTTCTTCAGGCTGAATGAAACAAGTTGTGCCTGGGTTCCCTATAAAAACTTCTCTACAATTATTTGATCCAAAACTCTCATGCATAATAACATGTTGTATAATTTGTCATCCCATATAAATATGCTTTATGAAACTTGAATTTGGGGACTCTCACTTATTATTTTGTAGGCTTCACCAATAACCTAATTTTAGCCAGTCTATGGAAGTTCTGTAACTCATTCTCTTCTGGGTTACAAAAAAATTGAATAATTTGATAAAAATATACATGAGCATTTTTGATATAATTTTTCTTATTATTGTACAACAAAAATGTGTTTTTTAATAAAGGAGGTACACTTAACTTCAAACTAATAATATATGCTATACTTAAACATTTGTAGCTTTTTTCAAGAATGTTTTTATTGACATCCATGTATCCTTGTACTTTATCTACCAACACAACTACTTAACGACACTTTAAGATTTAGGGGGCTCCAAATGAACTATAATTCATTTGTTTTAGAGTTATTTTCACATGATTTCTACAGACAATCCAATTAACTGCTTGGAAACTTATGTAAACCATATTTTTATCATAAAAATTATCCTTTTAGTAAGCCGAGCTCTATTTTAAAAGCTTATTGAAAATTGCTAATTTTATAAATTTTTAGTTTTATGTTTTCAAATTTATATATATATATTTATTGGCTATTAGTATTCATATTTGGAAAGGTGATGGAACTTTAATGTCTAACGTAAAATTATATATGTAGGAATGAAGCAATGTATTTTGATGAAAGTTATGAAAAGTTAAAAAGCGTGGAGAGAGTAGACAGTGAAAAGAAACACTGAGTAACTTTAATAAGATATATTTATAAAACATATGTTGAGAAGAGGTTGGTAATAGTGAGCTAGGTAACTATGAGCACTTTGGTGGGGAGCAGAGCTAGGACTGTGGCTCAGTGGAAGCATAATTTGATATGAGGTATCTGGGTTGAAACTACACGCCTCACTGGGGAGGGGTATTTATGCGAAGTCTGCTGAGGAGAATGTAGAAAAGTAATACCAGAGAATGGCTGGGGTGCAGCATGGCATTTCCAGGTCTAGAAAACTGTCCTCTGGACACCACATTTGCTAAGGTCTTATCTCCATTGTCAGGTGAAATCACTGATTTATTCATGATGCTCCTTTCCTATTAGACCTTATACTCTAAGAAAAAAAAAATAGTGCACACATATGCCTATGATAACTTTTCTTAATCCATAATCAATTCCAAATATTCTTAAAATAAAAACACAATGAAAGAAGAAAAATTATTATGTTTATGTATAGAACTTTTCATTATCACAAGAAGATGTATTGTGGAGTGTTAGTATAGACCTTCTGTTCCATTCCATCCACCCCAATCGTTTTTGGATGCAGTGTCAAAATTCCCCCATGTGTTCATGCATATCGCCCGAGAGCCTTTAACACATTAAACCTAATTATTTTTAACTTCTTGTGCGATTGGCCTCTTCCTTTTGGTTAGCCTTTAGTGTGACTAATTGAGTCACTCTAATCAGGAGTTGGGCTTGTTTTGTTTTGTTGTTATGGGCCAGCATACTCTTCTAATGGTACATTTTGTTTTGGTTGATGTTTCTTTTCTATTTAGGCTTTAAGTGTTCCCTGTAGTTCTGTGCCTCAGAGATGTTTTTTCTCCATGCCCCTGCCCCTGTTGCAGTAGTAGACTGCAAGTTTTTGTTACTTGGCATTCTTTTTTGCTAGTTCAGCCTTAGTTTTAGTCATATGGTGCATCCCTGGGTGATGGGGATGAGGATGACTCAGTGGTCTCTCTTCTGCCTGGGGCAGGGGATCTGCAATAATATGGGCCCCAAAAGGAGAACATTTTTCTTTTCTGTTTTTTTTTCCCTCTAATTGTAATGGGCTTCACCTATGGCCTTAGTATGTCAAGGTTTACCAAGTTGCCCCCAGTGGCTTAAGACTTTTGTTCTATAGGAACAATAGGGAAGATGGACGTAGGTAGAAATTTAAGTCATCCACAGTAGCTGTTCCTTGGCTCTCCTAAGTCTGCATTGTGTGAGGGGCTTTCTCTCTCTTGTCCTGTGACCAATGTTAAGATCTTATAAATGAGTGTAGATTCCTCTTGTTTCTTATGGTCTAGGATCTCTTTACTCTCAGGCTATCCCATAAGCAGCTTTGAGCAATTCGGTAAATATTTTAGTTGAATTATTTTTACCAGTTTGTGTGGCACCCAGTGTGTGTCCCTGGGGAAGCAGAGCTCATATTTGCATCTCTCCTTAATGGTATCTCTCCTAACATTTTAGGTTAGTTAATTGTGCTGTATCTTAGTCCAAGCTGCCATTATGAAATACCATAGACCAGGTGGTTTAAAACAACAAAATCACTGTTCTGGAAGATAGAAGTCCAAGATTAAGGTGCCAGCATGGTTGGTTTCTGGTAAGGACTTTCTTCCTGCTTGCAAATGTCTGCCTTCTCACTGTGTCCTCACATGACAGGGAGAGGAATGCTCTCTGGTGTCTGCTCTTATTAGGGCGTTAATCCTATAATTACTTCATCAAAACTTAATTATCTTCCAAATGCCCCATCTCCAACTGTCATCATATTGGGAATCACAGCTTTGAGAAATGAATTGGGGCACAATTCAGTCTATAGCATGCTGCAACTTCAAGTGTCTGATGGTATCAAGAAAAACTATGGTTAGATAGATTATATGCCTCTTCCTTGGTATACTGATTAAAGCAATGTTCTCTCCAGCTTCCTGCCTCATAAGTAGAAGGGGAAAAGAAAATGTACACTAATGTTTAAGAGCACGTATCTTAAATTTATTTTCCTCTCTAGAACCCTATGGTGAAAAATCTTATTTTTCTATCCTATTTTGTTAACGTTGTTTCTCTCTCTTCATTTTTTCCTCTTCTCTGCTTTCTAAGCTAGACCTGAGGTAGGATTGTGATTATTAAACTGTGATTTGTCTACTTTCGTTACAGAAAAAAAGAATTGTTTTTCATCCAAATATAATGACTATTTTCTTTGCTTTCTTCTCATTTCCCCAATACAGGAGCACATGCTCAGAAACACACATTCACATACACAAATCATCATTGCCTTTGTTATTTTTTCAGAGGCTCAATCGAAAGGAACATATAATGAGTGCCCCACATTGCATGCATGTTTTGATTTTCCAGTTTATTATTTAGTAGAAAAAATATATGCTCTTTGGGATATTTGCTTAAACTATTTTGTATCCAAGTCAATCTTATTTCTTCTGCTGGAATGGCTTCTTCAAGTTGTTTTTGTTTGTTTTTTAAAATGTTTTTAAAGATAGCACTGATTGTCTCCAAGTATGAAAATAATGACTTGGTAAAGTAAGGCAGTTATGGTGAACTAGCAATTGTAGAATTCCTTTCATTACTTCTCCACTTAAAATTAAGGGGTTTTCACTATCTCCCTCCACCCACCTGAAAGTGCTCATTGCTGGGTCTTCAGTTGTACTGAGTTCAGCCTAGAAGATGCCAGAGAGGGACAATGACAAACTAGTCAGTGCTCACATTTCCTCCCCCCCCCCCCCGGACTCCAGTTTTTACAGTTGAGTCGGTGGGAGATAAAAGGTGGCATGTGTTTATCATATCTGAATCAGGAATCCAGGTTTTATATTTTAAATATTTGTAGGATTATAGGATTACATACCATTTTATAACTGATTAAGCACTCTATTTTGTATATAGGTTATTGCTATGAGTGAAAGAATCACATGTTATAATGTTATGTTTGATAGATATTATTATCTATCTACAAAAATAATAACTGGATCCTTAGAGTTAGAATTCTACATCATTAAAATTTTTTCCTAGTTAAAAAAGAATCTTTTAATTCCTAATTCTTAATATATTTTCTTTTATGTCCTAGGAAGAAAGAGTTAAAACAGCTGAACTGTAATTCATCTATTCCTTTACCAGAGGAATGTGTCTAGGGAAATAAAATAAGAAAGCTTAACACCCAGTCTAATCTTTCTGTCAATTGGACTTCCAAGTAAATACCTCAATGATATTTGCTAAGTTAAGATAGTCTATCTCTGAAATGCTCACAGTATAATGCTCTTGGCTAAAAGATAATATCTAGTAAATAAGACCCATGACCTATGGTTCAATGAGGCATAGATCCCTGAAGAACATCACTTGCTATTTACAGTTCTACACAGTGTAAAATTGAGATGTTTCATAATGTAATGGCATCCCACTGTGTGAGGAACCCCACAAACCACACTTAGAAGCCTCTGCTAATCTGGGCTACAAATGTATATTTAATGGGTGGAGGAAGAAACTGGGGAGCCCCTTGAAGTTCTAGATTTTCCTCTACCTTGCAGGGTCTTGATTATTTATTTTTAAATTTACTTAGTAAAGCTTGATAATAGTTAAGATCTATGATTAGTGTGAATCTGAACTGATAATCAGATTTTATGTGATAACACATATATTATTTTTAAAAATGTTTTCTGGTTATTTTTACTTATCACTCTTTATTACATTCCTCCTCATTTTTGTAGATCGATCGATTTATTATTTGTTTGTTTGTTTGTTTATTTAATTTTGTTAGGGTGGTTTCTTGAGAGATTACTCTTCCCCTCATAAAGTGAGCATCATCTTATAAATGCTTCCTTTTTCCTGGTTGGTATGTTCTTCGAAAAGGTATATAATCTTTAAATATTTGTTTCTTACCCTAAGTACTCTCATAATTGAAGGGTAATGAAAAAATGCAGAAATTATTTTTCACTGGAAAAGTATAGATAAAGAAATTTTTTAAAGCAGGAAGAAAAAGAGAAAAAAATAACATATTTAGTTCCAAATTAGACAAAATTATTTAGGTTTAATACTCATGAGATAGTGTTAATGATATAGTGCCTTTTCTAAATTTTAACATAAATATCTTTGAGTTAGGTTTATACATATAGAACCTCACATGACGTCCTTTTTGCTTATGAACAAAGTATATTTATGGTAAAAAATGAGAAATGTTTAATCTCACAGTTGTATACAATTTTTTTTTTGAAATTATAACTTTGAAAGAATCTTGCACGATTAGAGAAAAAGATAAAGGAAAGACACATTATAAACATAAAATTTTTTAAAGCTCTGACTAAAACTCTCAAGTATCTATTTCCCTCAGCACGTATGTCAATATATTTCATGACAGTTTCCTTAGCCCTTAACTTCAAGTTTTAATTCTTTGCAAGAATTAATTCTTTGAAAAGGCAAAGAGAGGGAGTGGCTACAAGAATCCAGGCATAATTGTAGATATAGTGGTAGATTCTTGGCTAGGCAATGTATCTTTAGGTAAAGGCACAAAACCACTGCTTATCTGAGGCTCCAGGGAGGACACTGTGAAAACATATACCCCCAATTTCTTCCTCTTCTCATTCTGATATCCTGCTAATACTTTGCCTAGGCTTTACAAGTAGGAGCCAGAGGGCCAAACGGTCGACTTGAAGACAACTATAGAAGTCAAAATCCTGATTCTTATGATAGAATGAAGAAAGGTAGAGTAGTGATATAGAATATCGAGCACTTTGCCAAATTAATACATAAAAGTCTTCCTACTCTCAAGTTTAATAGAAAAGTTTTGCACAGGTGAGAATTCCAGAGCATGTTAGCCTAACTCTCAATGTGCTTTGTGGTAGGATTTAGTTGCTGTCCATAGGGTGGCTTTCATTTTGAGCAGTTTTTCATGAGTCTACTTTCTCTTCTTCCCCAAATGGAGCCTGTTGTGTTTAAAAGATAATAAGCATAATTCAGTTTCATCAAACCTTCTCTGTATTCTGTCCCAATAATGGACTCTATCACCTTGTCTAGACAAAGCAATATACAGGCAGAAATGAGAGACAGATGGCTTAGTTAGAGTTCCAGTTAGCGTGTTCTGCTGCACCAGTTTCAAGAACTAAACTTTTGACGCCTGCTTATTTTCCATATTCTGGATACTGATAATTTTACTAAAATGATTTTTCCTCTGTATAACAGAGATATTTAATACTCTCTCCAATCCAATTCCATACTTGCACTCCCCCTGTACATTTTACCTGTGCATTATGTCAGAAGTCCAACTCCTTAACCAATGCAGAAAAAAACAGGCTAAGGTCACAAAATTACCTAGAAAAGACACATTCACAGTATGTGTGTGCTTTCCAACACTTCTCAAATACTTAAACCCTTAAAGTATCAAAATATGTAGCCATAGTTCTCATTATTTCAGTTATGAAGATGTTTACCTTAAATAAACTATTTTTGAAATGAAAAAAAAAAAAGATATGGTTAAGATTTTAGTGGCATATTGACATTACTATTCTAATTTAATAAATTTAGAAAACATGGCTTATTATGGAATTAAGTGAAATTGTAAACATGAATTTATTATATGAAATGGGATCCTAAGAAGAAATAAAATGCACTAGATTAAATATGGAGAAAATATTTTTTAAAAATTAAATATACATATACTTAGCTTATATGCAAGCACTTTAAAATTATCTTATAGATTATCCACTATTTATATAAAACAATAAAAATTAAAAATAATAACAAAATGCATAAAATAACAACTTATAAAAATGAATTCATGAGGTTCATAATAATACAGATTTTAAAAATAGGAAAATAAGAGCATAAATTGCATGCAGGAGATAAATGGAATTTTCCATTTTTGCTGTAAGTTTCATACATTGCAGTATGGTGTTTGAAAAGATGATGCTAAATTAAATATGCATACTTTCTTCTCTTAAGTAACCATTAAAAATGATTGGAAAGGTATATGTAGAAAGTCAATCAAGATGAAAATGAAACAATAAAAATTGAGGAAAAAAGTTAAAAAGGTGAGAAAAACAGGAAAAAATCTAGACTGTAAATTTAACTCTTACCATAATAATATTTTTATGAAACATAAACATTAATTTCCATAATTAAGAGACAGAAATGGTCCCTTTAGATAATAAAGAAAACACTAAATGTGTCTATAAGTGACACATTTTAAATTTAAAAAAGACAAATATAAAAGACTGGAAAATACATAACATGTAAACACTAAGCATAATATTGTAAGTATAAGTATTTTCATGTCAGACAAGATAGATTCCAGTATACGGAATATTATCAGAAATAAAGAGGGACATTATATTACAATTCATCAAGAAGACATACTAATCCTAAATGTATATGTATCTAATAAATAGTTTCAAATTACATAAAACAAAACTAATAAACCTAAAAGAGTAATTCTTATGGTTGGGGGCGATTTGAATTTTGATGTCACCCCAACAGCTGATGGGGGATAATGGCCCAGAAGTGTAATAGACATTTTTCCTTGGTTCTTCCTCATTGATGCAATGAAAAATCACAGGTTGGTGAGAATTAGAAAAGATTTATTAAAAGTATATTTTAGAAAGACAAAGCATGCACCAAGAAGAAATATGGTTTTCGCAAAGAGAACTGTAACAACAATAACACAGAAGTGGGAATCTCTGAATTATATTTGGGCTGTAATCGGTGATCCCAAAGGCATTCTTGGGTGATTGGAAAGTGAGGTCATTTTTATGACACTTAACTTCTATATAACACTTTGCCTATTGCACATCCGTTTACCCAGAATTCACTCTGTTATAATTAGATTCATAAACTTCCAGGCATAACATTATATTATATGTTTATAATGAACATTAAATTATGGTCAAATTAGGGTAGTAGTTTCTGTGCAGGCATCTGTGCCGGATTAAACCAGCTAAGATTATGGCAATCCTGTCCTTTGTCTCTGGGGAGGCAAGAAGTATTCTCTAACTACCCATAGTGTCTCTAGGCTGGGCCTCTATTCCTTTGTTCCCCTGTTGCTCATTTCTGACTAGCTACCTAATGTAGTGGGAAAATTCATGGTACTATTTGGAGATTTTAACTCTAAACGCACAATAACTGATAGAAAAACAGAAAAAAAAAGTGTGAATAAATAAGATTTAAAAGCACTGTCAACCAATTTGCCACACTGATATTTGTAGAATACCGTAGCCCAAAATGAGAATATTCAAACTTTTTAATTATGCCTATAAAATATTCACCCACATAAACCTTATACTCAGTTTTAAAATGAGTCTCAATAAATTTTAAAGGACCAAAATCATGTAGAGTATGTTTGAACACAATAGAATTATATTGAGAAATAAAAGTAATCTCAATATATTTTGAAATTAAGCGACTAATTTATAAACGATTTATAAATGATTTATCATAATTTATATTTAAATAACAAGAAATTAGAAAATATTGTAACATAAATAAATGCGACATGTGAAAAATTGTGGAATTCATTTAATGATGTCTTAGCCTCAAATATTTATCTTAGAAAAAAACAATAAAAGTGTAAAATCAATTATCTTCCTTATTAAGAAACTATAAAAACAGAAGTGATATAATCCAAAAGTAAATATAAAGAAGGAAATGACTAACATAAAAATGGAAAACATGAAATAAATAAACTAACCAAACTACAAAGAAAACCATGGAGGCCAAAACAAATTGCTTGAAAACAGAAATAACCTAAAACTAATATAAAATGATATTTAATGTTAACTCTAATTTAAAAAATAGAAATAAACTGATAAATTTCTCTCAATACAGATCAAGAAAAAATGAGTAGGAAATACAAATTGCCAATATCAAGAATGAAAGAAGGTATGTAACAAGAGATTTTATAGATATTCAGTGTATAAATAAGAGATATTAGGAATTAACTTACGCCAATAAATTAAAAACCTTTGTTGAAATGGGCAAAAACCTTGACAAATTGTATCAAAACAAACAGAGAGAATAAAGAATCTAAATAATCTTATATAATTAACATAATTGAATTGGAGAAAAAAATAATAATCTTCTCTAAAATACATTTCTAAGGCTGGTTTGACTTTATAATAAATCCTACCAAATATTTAAGGAGAAAATAATAACAATCCTATGTAAATTCTTTCTGAAAATATTAGAAAAGGAAACAAACCCAGACTTATTTTCAGATGCCAGCAAAACCATGATTCTACACTTCCAAAACAAGTTTACAAGACACATTACCAAATAATATATTTGATGAACATAGACACACATTTCCAATAAAATATTTTAGAAGTGAAATGTACCAATTTAAAAAAAAAAAGTAACTCGTATCAATCATTGAGTTTCATTGTAGAAATGCAAGGTTGGGTAACATTTGAAAATCAATCAGTGTTAAGTAACTATATTACACAAATAAGAAAAATCAAATAATTTCTCAATAGCTACAGAAAATTTACTACCCTAAATTCAGCACTACTCATGAAAAAAATTAAAAAGTGCTGTGCAATCTAGAATCAGAAGGAAATGTTCTCAATCTGATTAATAAAGGATATCTATAAAACAATCACTTGTGACTTTTCTAATAGTGTGTAATTTCAGTGCACAGAATGTTCTTCTTTAGAAATATATTTTCCCTCTAGTTCAAAGTTAAAATCCAATTTAATTTACTTCTTGTGTTTTAGTTTAGACTTCAAGACATTGACTATGATTTCTTAATGCTAATTATATGAAACAGCAACATTAAATGACTATGAAAAGGGCTCTGTGTCCACATTTTTTTTTTTTTTGATAGGCAATGTTGCATATAAGAGCTTTGGAAATTCAGGAAATTAAAATCTATGAGTAATAAATGTTGCCCCTTTGGAAATCTTGTTCTGGGGAAGGCCTGGTCATAAATATCTAATTTATCTTTACAAACACTAATTTCAAAAATCTTGTAAAATTAAATTCTTTGTTCAGTAAATCAATATGTCCCCTTGGTACATTTTAAAACACATTTCCTAGTTTGTTTATCTTTTTTATAAGGTACTCAACTGAAATGATTAAACATATCATCACCATTACCACCAGGGTCATTTTCTTGTGCTTTGAGGCTCTGTAGGTTTATTATCAACTAATTATTGTACCTGTAAGAAGCATGTATTTTTGATAGTGTTCTGTCCTTTCTAGATACTCATATGGGAATCACGTAGTTACCACATTATTATAAGATTCTCGTTAAATTATGTGGTTTGCTAGTTTGTTAAATTAATATCTGTAGGTAGTCTAAATGATGTTTCCATGAATCTGAAAAGTATCAGGAAAAGAATACTAGCTCCTAATATTTAGTTATCAGCCGAAACCTCAATGACATTACATATACTTGCTGCAATAGCTAAAGGGAAGAATGTTTCAAATTAGCTCTTACTGTGGAAGCTTCCTAACTCCTATAAATTAATTCCCCAGATATTTTTTGAGTCCTAGGACTGAAATCTTTATATGTTTAGTATTTTATTTTTGGTGTTAAGTCTGAGGTAAAGACATTTTCAGTCTCATGAGTAATTGAATTTTTGTCAGTTCTTTTAAAATGTTTGATATCATAACAATTCATTTATTTAATTGTGAACATTTACAAACAGTTTTTTCCCCCCCTAATAGATTTCTGAGACATGAATTTTGAGAAATAAACTATATAATTTTATTTCTTTGGTGCTCAATTTCAGTCACCATTGTCATGATAAATGATTTTATATTCATTTATTAAACCTGGGCTTAGGAGAAGAAAGTTAGTTCAATGCAACTTATAGATGAAAAAGTCAGACAAGTACAGTTATTGGCTCATGAACAGTTTCATTTTCCTCGGCAGTTTTAAATGAAGTAAGAACAGGTTAGTTGTTCAAAAGATGGAGTGAAAAGCTCATAGAGCAGATATAAAGCTCAAAAAAGACTTGAACAAAAGTGGTTGGAAGACGCCTACAGCCTACAAATAAAACCCTGAAAGAATCGTATTAAATTATAAGCAGAATGGTTCTTGACTACTTCCTAATGGTGATGTTCCATCTGTATTACCTAAATTCCATCTGTGTTGCTGCATTCTATCTTGAATTGCAGAGCTATGGAAAAATTTATAAAATAAAAATTTCCAGCTTTCCCTGGTGAATGTACTGATCCATTGCTAGGCTTTAAGCTTATATTATTCTTGTTATTATTTAACTCATATAGTAAATGAATGAGGGGAAAAAAAAACCCTTCATTTTCATAACCCATTATCAGAGAAGAAACAAACATTACATAATAAAAATAAAACTTTTCTTGGTAATTTTTTTTGTTTTTAGCATTGAATTGTCTTTTTTAAGAGAAACAAATGCATCTTATTTGAATTATAAAAAGGTGAGACAAATTTCTTGGTAATTAAATTTTTATTTTCCTTTTAATCTCTGGTTCACACATAACTTTCATCATCTCATTCAACTATTTTATTTTAATATCTGAGAATGAGAGTCTGAAATATCTTTGGGTGCTTAGATTTTCTAAAGCTATAACATAATTTCTAACAACAGCAATGACAAAATTGAAGTTAAATTCTATTTAGAAAAATCACAATCTTTGGAAACATCGCAGAGTGAGAGAAATTCCCAGATCTCTCCCCTTGAAACAACAATAAACTGAACATCTAAAACGCAGCAAAAAAACAAAAAAAACAAAAAAACAAAAACACCCAAACTGAACACCAGCACGTTGGAGTGTAGGATCTGCACATAAGAACTATCACAAGTCAGAACTCCGAGTGTCAGGCAGTGGACTGGGAAAAATAAAGAAGCTGCCTCTCACAGCCCCTGGAGCTCTATGCAGGAGGAAGGAGAGGGGAGAAGGATCTGTGAGTTCCTTCAGGGAGTTCCCTGAACAGCCCTGCCTGGGAAAGTTATGAATTCTCCATGGTCAGCTGGCAACAGGGCTGTTATCAGGGCAGAAAGCAGAGAAGCAACTGGAAGAGAAACAACAGTTGATTTTTACTGACTGCGGTTATAAAACCAAGGCTGAGCCACAGCCCGCAACCCCCAACCCAGAGAGCCCCTCCTTCCATACTAAGACTGATCACCACGGAGCACCAGGGGAATCTGAGAAAACACTACCAAAACTGTTGCTAACACTGACAGGAACTGAAATTGAGGGTAACGAGCATGATTAAGTATCTATCAGAAAATTAAAAAGGCATTTTTAAAGCTTTATATAAAGCAGGGATCCAAGAGGCTTAGACATCACCTACTGGAAACCAAAAGAAAAGCATCTTCTTCACAACAGGCTAAAGACAGAACTTTATATAATAAATCTTTCTGGAAAAAGAGCAGAATACATTTCCATAAATGCCCAGCCAGAGAAAAGGTCCATTAAACACCATGAACAACCAAGGTGATAAGGCATCTCAGAAAGAAAGAGAAAAATCTCCAGAAAATAAGCTTATAGTAATAGAAATACGCAACTTAAATGACAAAGAAATCAGGATGGTACTTCTGAAAAAATTCAGCGAGTTTCGAAACAAGTCATATCAACAATTTCAGGAACTGAAAAAACAACTAGATGAGCAGAACAAGGAAATTGAAACCCTCAAAAAGAACAAAACAGATCTTCTGGAGAGAAAAAACATGCTACAAGGTTGAAAAATGAAATAGCAAGCTTGGGAAATAGAGTTGACCAAATGGAGGAAAGGATCAGTGATATTGAAGACAGAAACCCAGAAATAAATCAGAAGGAAGAAGAGAGAAACCTAAAAATGAAAAATAATGAAAAAGAAATTCAAGAAATAGCTGATACCATCAGGAGAGGAAACAAGAATAATGGGTATTATCAAAGGCAAAGAAAAGAAGCAGGGATTCGAAAGCATTTTCAGACAAATAGTTGACAAGAATTTCTCAAATCTAAGGAATGAATTAAAGCTTGGAATTCAAGAAGTCAACAGAACATCCAAAAAGGCCTTCACCAAAACACATGTGTATTAAAATTATCAAAAATCTATGACAAAGACAAATTCTCAGGGCAGCCAGGAGGAAAAGAGGAATAAAAAGGTAACTTATAATGGTAAACCCACTAGATTACCCTTGGACTTCTCAGCACAAATCTTATAAACCAGAAAGAAAGGAATGAAATCAGATATTCAAAGTATTAAGTGAAAGGAACCACCAGCCTAAAATAATGTATCCAGCTAAGCTCTCCTTTAGATATGAAGGAGAAATTAAGACTTTTCCAGACATACAAAAATTGAGGGAATTCTCCACTATTAGGCCTGCATTACAGGAAATACTAAATGGGGTCAGTTCACCTAAAACAAAATGACAAAAAATATATATATATATTTAGGAGTAAAATGACTATCATGCAAATAGAAGCAGAGGAGTGCAACCTTTACTAAGAACAAAGCATTATAAGCTTAAATAATAAGAATAGAATTGTTATAACTAGATAATAATGAACATTCATCATACATAGGGACGAATTGAGATAACAATGAGTGAAAAGGGCAGGATTCAAAGATCCAAATTTGCAAAGAGGAATGGAGATAAGGCATGCACAGAAGAAAATGGACAACTGTATATGAGTGTGTGTATATATATATACACACACACATACATATATATACACATATATATAACTATCTTTTATATATTCATAATGATAACCACATCCCAAAGATTCAGATCCAAAGAATATAACATAAAACAAGAAGGACCAGAGGGAAACCCACAAAAGGCAACCAAAATAAAGAAAACAGAAACATAAAGACAAGGAAGCAATGGAAACACTGAGCTACCAGAAAGCGAAAGATAAAATGGTTATAAGAAGACCTCATATTTCAATTATCACCCTAACTGTAAATGGACTGAACTCACCAATAAAAAGGCACAGAGTTTCAGAGTGGATCGAAAAACAAAACCCAAACATATGCTGCCTCCAGGAGACACATCTCAGATCCAAAGACAAATATGGAGTCAAAGCGAAAGGGTGGAAAATGATGTTTCAAGCAAATGGTATTCAGAGAATGATAGGAGTAGCGGTGCTAATATTAGACTAAATAGACTTTGAAATAAAAAAGTTAAAGAAAGATACTGAGGGACACTTCATAATGATAAAGGGAATCATGCAACAAGAAATAACATTTATTAATATCTATGCTCTCAATCAGGGAGCCCTGAAATATATAAAGCAAATGCTAACAAAGCTAAAGGGAGAAACAGACCAAAACACTATTGTAGGAGGGGACCGAAATACTCCACTGTCAGAATGGACAGATCATTCTAACAGAAAATTAATAAGGAAATAACATGCTTAAATGACACATTAGACCAACTGGACATAATTGACATTTACAGAACCTTGCATTCCAAAACAACTGTGAATACATTCTTCTCTAGTGCACATGGAACATTCTCAAGAATTGACCACATACTGAGACACAGAGATAGCCTCAACAAATATAAGAGGGTTGAAATCATACCAACCATATTCTTTGAAACTAGAGATCAACTGCAGAAAGAAATCAGGAAGAATCACAAATATATGGAGATTAAACAACATGCTACTGAGGAATAACTGGGTCAGAGAAGAAATTAAAAAAAAGGGATCAAGAAATACATAGAAATGAATGATAATGATAGTACAACATACCAAAACTTTTGGGATATGGCAAAAGTGGTCATAAGAGGAAAGTTCAAGAATGAGCCCAAATAAACAATCTAATGCTTCATCTTAAAAAACTAGAAAAGGAAGAACAAATGAGGCCTAAAGCTAGCAGAAGGAAAGAGAAAATCAAAATTAGAGCAGAAGTAAATGAAATTGAAAATAACGACAACAAAAAACAATAGAAAAAATAAATGCAACAAAGAGCTGGTTTTTTGGAACGGTTGATAAAGCTGACGATCCCCTGGCTAGACTCACTAAAGAAAAAGAGAAAGGACACAAATAAACAAAATCAGGGATGAAAGAGGGGAAATTATAATTGATATTGGAGAAATACAAAGGATCCTACAAGAATTATATTAAAATTATATAATACCAAATTTAATATGCTAGAAGAAATGGACCAGTACTTAGAAAAATACAACCTTCCTAGACAGAATCTTGAAAAACAGGAAAATCTAAATAGACTGATCAGCAGTATGGAAATTGAAATAATCATCAAAAAACTACCAAAAGATAGAAGTCTAAGACCAGATGGCTTTACCAGTGAATTCTATCAAACATTCAAAGAAGATTTAATATCTATTCGTAAACTCTTCCAAAAAACTAGGTATTGATCTATCATACGATCCAGCAATCCCTCTACTAGGTATTTACCCCCAAGACTTGAAAACCCTAAAAGATATTTGCACACTGATGTTCATAGCAGCATTATTCACAGTGGCCAGAACATGGAAGGAAGCAATGTGTCTTATGATAGATGATTGGCTAAAGAAGCTGTGGTACATATATACAATGGAATATTACGCAGCCATAAGAAGAGATGAAATACTGCCATTTGCGATAACCTGAATGGACCTTAAGATAATCATGCAAAGCGAAATAAGCCAGATAGAAAAAGTTGAAAATCACATTATATCACTTACATGTGGGATATAAACCTAAAAGCAACAAATGAACAGGACAAACAAAGAGACTCATGGACATAAACTATAGACTAGTGGTTACCAGAGGACTATAGTCTAGTGGTTACTAGTGGTGTGGGGGATGAAGGGAGAGGTAGATGGAATAAAAGGGGTCAAATATAGGGAGATAGAGGAGGGTAAAGGGGATAAAGGGGATCAAATAAATGTATGTTACCTAAAGGAGACTGGACTTTGGGTGGTAAACACACAATAGAATATACAGATGTCCAATTATCATGTACATCTGAAAATCATATAATTGTATTAACCAATGTTACCCCAATAAACTTAATTAAAAAAAAAAAAGAAAAGGAAAAAAAGAAAAATCACAAGTGACAGAACCATATTTGGATTATGTCATATGAAATAGAATCACTATTTTTCAAAATATTTGAGTAAATACTTTAATAAGAACAAACTTAATGATAGATATGTTCTGGTTTAATGAAAGAGCAAGAGATGACTGAATTGGATCATTCTAAATAGATAATTAATGAAAAGAAATAAAAATAAATTAAGAATTATTCTTTTTACTTCAGAGTCATCTGTGCCTTAAATACTATGGTTATTAAATAAAAATACTTGATCCTAATGAAAGTCACTTTTATCCAATTGATTGACATTTAGTAAGGAAAATGAGCATAGCAACCATCAGCTTCCTTCAGAATGAAGCGACAACAGTGCTCATGTCAACTGGCTATTGATTAAGAAGTCAGAAAAAGAACCACATAATTAAAATAAATTACTCTACGCTGGCTATATTTTCAGATGTTTAGACAAAACAAATAATTATTTTCAAAAAAATCCTGAGAGGTAAAATTACTTTTTAAATATTTTTATACTTCCTACTTAGGTATAAATCAAACACAGTATGCACATGATGGATATGAGAAAAGCTATGAAACACTGATAAAAAAAGAACTAAATCCTAGAAAGTTTCCATGATTATGAATCACATGACTCAATATTGTTAAGATGTTAAATCTTCTTAACCTGATCTATAGATTCAATGCAAACCAATAAAAATTTGAGCAGTCTATTTTGTAGATATTGATAAACTGATTCTAAAGTGTATATGGAAAAGAAAAGGATTTAGTATAGTCAACAAAATACTGAGGAAGAAAACAAAATAGCAAGATTCACACTACTCTCTTAAAGATTTAATATAGAGCTAAAATAATCAACATGCCATTTTATTGAACAAATAATAGACACAAAAATAATTGAAAAAGAATGGAGTTCCCAGATATAGAACCAAAAAAAAATTTTTTTGACAGTGGCAAAGAGGAAATTTAATAGAGAAAGGAAAATCTTCAATAAATGATGATGAAACACTTGGACATTCATATGCAAAAACAAAAATTAACATGGATCATATCTACCCAAAATTAAGCAATATAGACCATATCACTTAAAAAGAAAAACTATAAATATTTTAAAAGAAAATATAGGAGAATGTTTACATGAATTTAGGTTTGAGGATAAGTTTTTAGGTATAATAACAAAAGCGCAATTCATGAATGAAAAACTGGTAAATTGGATGTTATTAAAATTTAAATCCTTTTCTCTGTGAAAAACTCTATTAAGAGAATGAAAAGACAGTCACTACTGGAAGAAATATTTGAAAATCACATATCAGACCCATATCCAAAATATACTATGAACTCCTGAAATACAACTATAAAAAATTAAAAATATATAAAAGATCTGCACAGATGTGACAGCAAAGAAGATATATGGATGGAAAACAAACGTGAAATAATTTGACTTGAGGTAATTGCAAATTCAAATAATAAGTTATCAATATGAATAAAGACCTATTAGAATAGCTAAAGTACAAAACCTCACAATATCAATTGCTGGTGAAGATGTAAAGCAACAGGAAAATACGCCTAATATAAAATACAACAATCGTCATTCTTCATATCTACCCAACTGATTTTAAAACATATATTTGTACAAAAAAAAACTTATTTGTGAATGTTTATAGCAGCCATAGTCTTAATCACAATGGGTGGTGAAACTCTTGTGATGATGGATATGAGACATTATAAATCTGTCAAAACCCATAGAACTTAACAACACACAGAGTTGAATTATACTGTATGTAAATTTTAAGAAGTCATCTAGAGGATAGGGGACTCCAGAATGGAACGTGGACTGTGACAAATGTATATTTCTGTATTACAAAAGTTTTATACACCTTCATCTAAGAGGGCAGACTGAAATGGTGTTGACCTAAGTAACTTTGGAAATGAATGGAGAGCACATAAGATGATCCTGGAAAATCTTGTATTGCCAAATAGTAAGAAAGTGCTAAGAACGAAAGCACAATTATAGAGTTATGTCAAGGGACATGGTTGCCAACTGAAAGTACTCCCAATAATCAAAGCTAGACTGTTCTGAGGAACAAAATAAATGATGTAGTAATGGATTATAACCCAAAGTATAAAATAAATATTCATGAGCCCATATTGATAGAAATAATTTAATAAATAGGTAAATAAAGGAGATAAGCAAACATCCTTAGCAGAAGAATTCCAAATAATTTATGTAGGTACTCCTCCCTCAGAGATGGAGCATAACTCATTTTTTGTGTGTGAGTTGTTCATGGTGACTTCCTTTTGAAGTGTAAAGTGTGAAAGGGGGGTGAGGGAGACAATCACTTTACAGTGGAGAAATCTGACAAACATTATCTCAATTAGGTGATTAAGTTCAACAACAGTGCTAAATCATTTTGATTGCACGTACACCTGATATGTGATGAGACTGGAACCTTACCTCTGTTGTCTTCCTTCCAACAATCTATAACCCCAGTCTAACCATGAAAAAGATCATCAGAAAAATTCTGATCGAGGAATATTCTACAAAATATCTGATCCATACTCAAAACTGTCAAAACAATCAAAATCAAAGGAAGTCAAAAAAATGCTCATATTCTAGAGGAACTTACCAGACATTGCAGCTAAAGGTAATGTGCTGTCTTGGATAGAATCTTGAAACAGAAAAAAGGCATTTGGTAAAAACTAAAGAATACATACAAAATATTTTAAACTTTAGTAAATAATCTACTGATGTTGACTGATTTGTTGCAGGGGCCCTAATCCTTGCCTGGAACTCAATCATTCTGTCCTTTAAAGCGGAAGTCTCACTGGTCCCTCAACCTTCTCAGAAATCATAAAGCTACCATGAGTGGTGCTGGGAGGGCAGTTGTGAGATAATAAATGGATACAGTTTTAAGCTGCTACATTTGAATTGTCATACTGCAAATAAAACTTATAACCTTATTCGAGTTATGTCTTACTATTATTAAAATCAAGTATTTGTCTTTCTATAGGGTTTATAAGTACAGTGACTTTATTATTAAACATATCTTTAATTATTTAAGGCATTTTTAAACATAATATTTTATTATTTCAATATCTAGTTTGCTAATTATTAAATGTTAGGATTGAGGTGGCAATGGGATGCTGGGATAAGGTGTTGTCCACATATCTGGGATGAATTTTCCCTTAATGCCCTTAACCCTTTGCCCTATTATTCTTTCATTATACAAATAGAATGAGTCACCTGATCACTGAATATTGGATATAACTGGCATGGGTAACTCAGTTTTCTCCATCCTCTTTCACCTTAAAAATTGGATGCATACAGGAAGAATACATTCTGGTCACCCTTACTTTAACAGAGACAGACTCATGTAAAGTCCATTCATCGAACTGAGTATGTAGGGAAGTTTGTCTAATCTGGGGTTTTAGCATTAGCATGATTATTTTTGCTGCACATCTAAACTTTATCCATTAATATCAGCGTTTTTAGTAAAATAAGTAATATTTTGGTCCCCATTTGCATTTCTTTGTTAATCTCAATTGAATCCAAAACAAGATGGGGAACACAGACATGATATTGTGATTCCCTCATGCTCCAGCTACAGACTAGAGAAAAAACATGGAATTGCATTTATTTTTTAAATATATTTTATTTTAGTTACTTTGAGCTATGGTAATTAGGTCCTGATGTTGGGTGACTTATATTGTGTTTTGTGGTAGCTGAATGGTGCACTAGACAGTGATCTATAGCTGACTTTGTTCGTCAGATAGGTGGCTAATGCCTGTCCAGACACAAGAAAAAAGACTGTTACCTGTCTGGTCTTCATGCCATCTCTTTGCTCTAGAGCCAGGAAAGAGACAGAAAACTTGTTGAGCTTCTAATTCACTCCGCTAAGAACAGTTTATCTCTGAGGTCTCAGGTTAACCAATGATTCGTTCCTTTCTAACATTTTTGAGCTTTAACTGTTACATTTGTATTCATAGCAGAGAAGGGAAAATATGTCTACACTTGCTGTCCTATTAGATTCCAGGAAGCTCTGAGATCTCACACATTCCAGGTCCAGCACACTGATCTGCTGGAGTCAAAGACGTTTTCTAGGAAGACGTAGACGAGCTGATGTAAAAAATGAAGAAAAGATAATGCTGAGCTGGGATTTTCACAGAATTCTTTCTTATGCTCCCCACTACCTTTCATTTACTTTAAAAACAAGACAATTTTTTCTATGATACCTGATTATAATCATGGTCTCTGATTTTTAATGAAGGTAGAGGGTGCTGGGAATGTTTTTAAAACAATTCAAAAAATAGGAAGCTGTATGTTAGATAACTCTGATTTTGCTTTTTCTCATTTTCACCAAGTAATTATAACAGATATTTAAGATTTTGTAGATAGAATGGCTATTTGCCTAAATAGTCCCACTTTATCTCTGAATAAGTCAATTAGTTCTGCCAATTGTTTTCAGCACATTATTTCTTAAATGTCCTAGTTTGGATAATACATTGATGGTCACCTTAAATCTAGAGAAATTTTTAAAATTTTTTCTTAATAATTAAAGTGTAGGGAGAAATAATTACAGTAGTAATTATTGATTTTCCTTACAATTAACCTTTAGCTAAAATATTCTGAATATATTTATAGTTAATAAATTATAAGACAGATAAGTTATATTTTAACTAAAACATCAGTATATGACTCATTATTTGAACCTTTTTTACATTCATTGTGGATTAAAGAGGTACAAATTAGTAGATAAAAGATGGTCACAGGGATGTGGAGTACGGCATAGGGAATGCAGTCAGTAGTATTGTAATGACTATGTGTTAGAACCATATGGGTGATAGAATAATTGGGGGCATCATTTTATAAACTGTATAAATGTCTAACCAATGTACTGTATACATGAAACCAATAAAAAAAAGAACTCAAAAAAGTCAAAAATGAAATGTATGTTGTCAAAATCCTTTTATTTACTTTATATTAACTTTGCTTTTTTTTTAAATAGGCATCACAAAGTTCAAGTCTTTTCATTGTCCTCTCCATCTTCCATCTATCTATGCCTTCTTAAATCAATTTTTATATATATATATATATATTTTTTTTTTTTTTTAACACCTACAGCACCTGGTCTTCCTAGATGGTCTCCTATCCAGGTACTAACGAGGCCTGACCCTGCTTAACTTCTAAGATCAGACGGGATCAGGTGTATTCAGGATAGCATGGTCATAGACCAATTTATATTTTTTTCAATGTTCCTGTAGATGCTTTCTGTTTACCAGTTCACCCATAATAGGACTGAATTTGTCATAATTACTGAGTTTTTTATATTTCCATCATTCCAAATCTGTAATGTGTTTTTCCAGTTCTTATGAAGGCGGTTTGGTCCAGCCTGTGTCCAGCCTGCTGTGTTCTAACCACCCTAACCAGAGCAACAGATTATCATGCCATTGCACAAATACAACTATCTGTAGTCACACAAATTCATTAATAGGAATAAGACAATCTTGGTGTTTAGCTGAAGAGACACCTCACTATCTGCTTGACATTTAATGAGCATGGACAAATTATTGGGCTTTGATCTTATTCATTTACATTTTCCTCCTAATTCTCAGGCAAAGATCTCACTTTTTACATAACTGAGAATATTAAAATCATTAGGTGAGAGTTGTCATTATGCTCTCTTCACTAAAATTAAAAGCCTATTTCCAATCATTGACATTTGTATTAGTTTTCTATTGCTGTAAAACAAATTAGCATCTTGAAATGACATGTATTTATCATTATTTCAATTTCTGTAGGATAAAAGTCCAGCACAGCCTGCTTAAGATCTAATGTGGCTGAAATCAAGGTATCAGTGTTGTTCTCATCTGGGACTCTGGCTTCAATTCTACAGTCATAGGTTATAAGCAGAATTCATTCCCTTCTCACATTTTCCATATGACTTTCCATTTCAAGTAAGCAACAGTAGGTCCTTTTCACACTTACAATCTCTCCGATATCCCCTTCTACCACATCTCACTGATTTCTTTTCTGACTTTCTCTTCTACTTTTAAGGGTTCAGCTCAATAATCCAGGTAATATCCTGCTTTATGGCTGGTTGATTAGCAACCTTACATATTCAAAGGGTTTTTTTTTTTTTTTTCATATAACATAATTTAACCATACAAGTGACACTGGGAATGCTGATCAGGGGCAATTTCTGCCTACCACACCAAAATATAAAGATTTGTCATTAATAGGGAAATAAAAAAGTTGAAGAGATTTTAACTTGGTATTATGAATGGAACACATTTTTTAAATCAAATCAAAGAAAAATAAAACAGGACGGAAATGGCTGCCCAGGAGCTAATAAGGCAGATATTTGTCTCTTGACCTTATTATACTGTCCCCTTAGAATCTCCAAAATTATCACCTATATAAAGTGTAAAGCCTAAGTGAAATTCTTTTCTCATTCTTACCCCACTCCTTCTTTTTCTTTCTTCAGTGCTTGGAGTAATTTTAGAGGAAATCAGGGTGGGCAATTTAAAATTCATTAATGGGTTTTATTATTTATTCATTTAACAAATATTTTACTTTGAATTTAGACTTTTTATGTTTCAAAAGCATTACTACTAGGTTTTCAGATGCTATACAAAACCAAACCAAACAAACAAACAAAAACTATTACCATTTAGCATTCCTATCTCTCCAGCCTTTAGCTTTTACATCCCTCAGGAAACATGTAAAGCATCTAATAGATATCTCCCAAACTACCTAAAATAGCACTCCTTCCTGATTCCAGCGCATTTACCTGAACATATTCCTTGAGACATTCCTAAATATCTTTAAGTCTGCAGCAGCATCGCCTCAAAGCTTCAGACTACTGTTTTTAAGGCTATAATAACCATAATTTTATAGATTATATTTATAGGGAATGTGAGAGAGTAAATAAACTCCTCTTGGTTCAATTTCATTTTTGATATTTTTAATAGTATAAGCTGAAGATAGCAAATATATTAAACTAATACATCTATTAAAAGAAATATATGTAAGTCTTCTAAATTCAGAGGTTAATCATGTGATAGAAACAAATAGTTAAATTGGACTTCCTCAAAATTAAAAACTTTGTGCTTCAAAACATGATTAGGAAAGTCAAACAATGAAAAATAGAATGAGAGCATTTGTAAATAATATGTACAAAAAGAGGTTTGTATTTCATTGTTTCTATATCTGCTGATTTGTCAATATTAGTTCCAATACATTCAATCAGAGAGATATGAGTTAGGTAAAAATGCCGATAATAAAATAAAAGATCCTGTTTTTCATGTTCTTTTACCTATATGTTTTTATACTTCAGAATGATCTTGAGAAAGATAAATAGGAGATACAACAATAAGTTATATCTGACTCACTTTAAAATACCAACATTATAACATCAATACTACCAACAATTAGCTCAATTGTGAAACAACTTAATTTTTTTTTTACTTTTTTCTTTTGTTTTTTGAAACTTTTCCAAATCATTATAAATTCATTATGCATTTATCATTTTTAGCATGAACCAAACTATAGATGTAGAAAAACAACAATTAAGAAATGATAAATATTTAATGCTCCTCTAAAACTTGATATACAATGGACTATTACTCAACCATAAGAAGAGATGAAATACTGCCATTTGAAACAACATGGATGGACCTCAACATAATCATGCTAAGTGAAATAAGCCAAACAGAAAAAGTTGAAAACCACACTGTATTACTTATATGTGGGTTATAAACGTAAAAGCAACAAACAAACAGGAGAAATAAGCAGAGGCTCATGGACATGGACAATAGACTAGTGGTTACCAGAGGATGCAGGAAGGTGAGAGGGGGAAGGTAGATGGAGTAAAAGGGATCAAATCTGTGGTGACAGAAAAATCTAACTATGGGCGGTGGACACACAATACAACGTATATACATATATGCCTTACTATTGAATTGTATGCCTGAAACTTACTGGATTTCATTATGCAATGTCACCATAATAATGATTTAAAAAGTATACTAAAAAAAAGATATTTAAAGAACATAAAAAATATTTATAAAAAATAATTTGAAGGTCATGTAGTGTTCAACTGTACATTTTTAGTTACTTGAATCAGTATCTCTTTATCTTTATTATATATGTGATACAAATGTATATATATACATACATACATATATATGCATAAATATATATGTATTATATATAGGCCTATGCCATACGCCATTGTCCTCAATAAGATACATTTTTATTTTATTAACTCAGCAATTATCCATTTTTACTTAAACAAATAGCCATTTGAAGTCTCTTACTACAATTACTTCTTAATGATCCTCCTCTTGTTACCAACATTATACAGTATGCCCTCTATTAATTCAAAAGTGAATTTTCTTTTAGCTAGAAGAAAGCTGGTTTCCAATGAGAAATTATGTCTTCTAATTTCCAAAACACATTTGCCATAATTGCAGGAGTTTTCCAAGTACTATTTACAGAAAACTTACTGACCTTTGTCGTGGATATTATACTGGGATTTTATAATTCAAAGGTCAGAACCAAATTCAAACTGGCTTACTCAAGCCATGGGAAAGGAAGAATCTGATTATACTTTTGGATATTAGAACTAGTTAGAATGGTATGGCTATCATATGGTAATTTTTGGCTCCAGTGCATTGACTTTATTTTCCAGTTCATGTTCTTTATGAGGTGAACATTTGGCTACAGTTACTTCCATGGTCATGTTTCTAAATACTTACTAGAGAGAACTTTCTTCCCTGTATTTGAGAGAGAGAGGAGAGACAGACAGAGAGAGACAGAGAGAGAGAGACAGAGAGAGAGAGAAAGAGAAAGAGAGAGAGAGAGCGCGCGCGCGCGCGAGCGCACGCACGCGCAAGATGAGTAGGAAGAAAGGAGGAAGAGGAAGGGAGGAGAAAGAGAGAAGAGAAAAAGCATTCCAGGGAAGACCTTTTGCCTATCTTTGGTGGATACTGTGAAAAAAGAAGCTACTTCTCATCTGGTACATATGGTTCAGACTTGCATGGGAAAGAAAGTCTCCAAAGAAAGGTACACGTGCATTCAAAAATGTCACTGAGAGACATCATGTCAGCTGAACAGCCTTTGGATTCATGTCTACCAGAAAATACTTTCATTCTCTTTTCTCTTTGGTTTTTAAATTTTTAAAAATAGGTATTTTTCATTTCACAATGCTTGTGCATTAAGTTGCCTCAAAAGTGTTATGAAAGAAATGAATAAATCTTTAAAAAAAAAAAAGGTCCAGCTGGATTGGGGATTGAGAAGCCTTCCTTGAAAAGTTGGGGCTTAACATGAGATTTAATTAATGTTATTTGAGGAACATAATAGGACTAGGAAATTAAACTCAGGAAGACAAGAAGTGACAAAACCTTATGGGGGCTGTTTGCATAACAGTGAAGATACTGTTTGGACAACACAATTGAGTTGGTAGAATAAACTGGAGAATGTAAGAAATTAAAGTAATTTCTAAGAATTAGAGTGACGGGATTGAGGGCTGCCATTATCAGGTGAGAAATCAGGTCTTAATCATGTCCAGAGATTCTGCACGTCCTAGGAAACACAAGTGATTATAATACATGATTAAAGTTTTAAAGGGCAAATAATACTTATCTACCATTACGTATTCTTAAGTAACTATCACTTACTATGGGAGAACTATCAGGGGTACTTTGTTATTACAATGAAAGTCAAGTATGTGTTGCTCTAAAAGGAGCTTATCAAACTATGACATGTCGCTTTAAGAAAAATCATAGGGTATAGTAGCAAAACAGGAAATACATTTTAGTAAACTAATGGTCTTTACAAATAATATATAATTATTTGTAAAGACCATTAATATATATAATAATATATATTATTAGACAACGTACAATTTCAAATAAAATAACTGATTTCTTCTTGTATGTAAATAAAAGAGCCTAAGGCTAGAAAGTCACTCCTAGGAGGTTTACTCTCACAGGTACTTCTCCTTTTTTTAATTCTTCTACCACTTCTAAGTTAAAGTGAAACAGAACAAATGCTTGGCAGTTTGGAGTGCATTGTCTATTGTTCCTGAAGTACCATCTGGCAGAGCAATCTCAGCTTGAAGAAAGTGCTTAATGGCCATCCTGACTGACGGGTATAACGGATGCATCTCTGTTACTCTTGCAAGATCTATGAGTAATTCTAACCAGACGGATGACAGTCACAAATCTCAACAGAGTGTTCAGTCGTTTCCAACTCTCAAGACCTTTAAGATTGTGAAATTTAGCAAAAGGAAGCAGACTGGTAAACGAAGTTAGAACATATCCTCATACATAATGAAATATTCAGTAAACAACAAAGACATTACAGAGAGCTGCTGAATTCTTGTTCTGAGCAGCACTGCTACATGACTTCTCTGCAGGAAACTAAAAGGAACAATTTGCTTATATTTCACGTACAAAAACCAGGACTGCCCTGAACTTCTTCAAGTAATAACATTTCTAACATAAATTCCATGTGTGAACCAACATAAATAAAGGCAAAAATAGAAGGATACTAGGGAAATCAATGGGAGATGAGCAATAGCACAAGTGTATAGTGAGACTCTTGAAATCATAGAAATTATACTTGGTTACTGATTGTTACTTAACTACTTACTTCTAACTTCTACATTCCCAGTCCAGATTTCTGAGTGCTTGTAGAATCCATATGTCAACAGTTTTAACATGGACTCAGAAATCTCATAATGAAAAGAAATGCCTTATGTGTTGCATAATTAACTTGGTATACATAAACCCTATTTTCGATCTTAAGAAGCTAATCAAAGTTAAGCCTAACTAAATAAACAAACCATCTTTATTTATTGAACTTTACTCCAAGGTGATAATTACCCATAACAAAGGAAAAGAATTTAGTAGCTAGTTATTATTTTCTAACCATAGATTGTACAATAAAACTGCATTTATGTATTTATGGTAAACTAATATTAAATTCATATACTGAAACTAGTCAGGTTATATGAAATAAATGGTATGTTCATATTTATAGGTAATATTACCAGTCCTCCATTCTTTGCTTCAAAGAGGGTCTTCTACATGCATGTGCTATGTCATGTAAAGTTTAAAAAGACATGGTTCTTGCCTCAAGGAACACACAGTTTAGGAGTTATGCAGTCTGAATATTTTCCAGTCATATGGACTAGACGAAAAAACTGAATCATCCATCTACTCTGAATATTTGTCATAGTGATCAATTCTGTAGCTTTCCACTGATCAAACTGGGGGTATGGCCAGGGAAGAAATCCTGTCATCATTAGAAAGCCTGTCATCATAACTGTTTTCAGATATGTAGCATACCTCTGTACTCTACTTTGACCTAATTAGCTTTGTAACATCTTCTAAATAGAACCACATGACAAAGCTCTCTACTATATGAAAATCTGAAATTGGCTCAACTTGCAGGAGTCAAAATTTCAAACCACAGATGTTCTTGCTGCCATTATTTCAATTAGGCACTAAACATCAGGCTTTAAACATTTTGATTAATGGAACATGTTTGGCCACCGTAACAGACTATTGAATGTTCAAATCACTTGCAGAGTCTGTTTGTGTGTGGACATGGGCCTAGTTTTGTACCTCATACCACCACCCCTCCCAAACCCTGGCCTCATGCAGTATTTGGTAAGATCCTAATGAACAGACCTGTGTCATATTCATTAATTCAGCACTGGAAGCATTGAGTAGAGCATCTAAACTGGGAGAGTGGCACATCATGATAAAGTCCAGTTTGAGGAATGGACAATGAGGTGAGTGAGGCAGAACATATTGTTAGGAATCTGCTCTCAGTGGATTATATAAATAGCATGCATATTGCTTTTCTTATTTTGTACAGGAATTCTAAGGCAAGTCATTTTATCAGTAATAGATTTGGATATGCATTAGTTCATATCATGTCAGAATATAATAATTACTAAATACTAATTATAAGCATGTTCCATATATACAAATTTTATGTATTTCAAGATGGCTTATTTAAGAATAATTTTACATTTGTACTTAACTAATTTTTAGTTGTAGTTGTAGCTTTAGTTCTATCTTTCCCTAGATTTTTAACTTTGCTTGTATGTATATGTATATGGAAATGTGTTTATGTGTTAGGATTCGTGTGGAATTCCGTATTTTGAATGCCCTAAAGTGTAATGATTCTAATAAAATTTATTAGAAATGTAACATGTTCATTCCTCATTCATCCCAGTTTAGACAATGAGTATAAGTTCCATATAACAAAGTTTCTTTAATGTAAAAATGTTATCAAAAATTATATAAATCTCTGAAAATCTTACATATACCCTTATTTACTTAACTAATACATTCTGAATACCATATATATGTTTATTTTTCTTCTATTCTGTTATTTCTTTAATTCAGACCATAATAAGGTGGATTACAGCTATTATCCCTTAACTAAACATAAGCATTTCCCAACATCAATACATTACAGGTCCTAAAGTTATCTTTCTAAAATACAAAATTGAATACACAATTTTAAAAATATAATTAAAATACAACTGCTTAAAATATTTGAAAAAAACAAAAATTACACACACATAAAATTTAAAACACCTTTATTTTTCACACATTGCCTTAAGTTCAAATTACTGAGTACTATATAAAAGAGCCATTGCAATCCAACCACAAGCTATCAAACTTGATTTTCCATTGGCATCTTAATTGTGTCCATGTCCCAGCTACATTAAACATATACATTTTTCAAATGAATCTTGTTATAAAAACAATTTTTGAGAATCATGATAAAAAAAATATATCTCCAGTATTTTCTACATACTATTTCCTCTGCTTAGAATGGTCTTCAATGCTAGTTACTGAAGGGTCTCTGCAACTCATTCTTCATGACCTAGTGGTATGTCCACCTTATTCAAATTTCCTTCTGCTCCCTTCTCTAGTACTCCATCATTTTTCCCTGACTCTCTGATTTATGATTTCTTGTTTACATATCCATCTTCATGTGAGGAGCAAATGACTCTTTAGCTGCCAGTTGCAACTTCTGTTTTAGTTTTATAGTTGGGTTGTACTAAGAGAAGAGCCATTTTTATTATTTGTTAAAGTTGGGGTTCCAAGAGAGTGAAATAATTCATGGGGTTCATCCTTTGAAGAATGACCATGTGTGAAGAATGCACAAGGAATGCAAACTAAGAGAGAATAGAAACAAAGACTGAGACTCTTAATCTCTTGATAATAACTTTAGAGAATAAAGATGTTTGGCAGGCAACTTTTGCTGAGGAATTGGTAATTTCTGAAATAGAGCTTGAGAGCAAAGAACCCAAGTAACTAAAAGGTTATACAAGTATTTGAGGACCAAAGATAACCATACAGATAGTAGTAGAGGACATGTTAAGTGATGGCCAAACAGGGATGTATTTTGCAAGCTGAAATAAGTGTTTGCTTTTATTCATAGTGTTTATTTTCCAGTAGTTCTTTGTATTTAGGAAAACTTCTAAAATTCCAGATTTTCTTAGCTAAGCTAAGAGAAACAAAATGGAGCGGTTTTGTTCGCATTGAATCCAGAGTTGTAACCTAGAATCTCCCAAAAGTGAGATAAAAATTTAAGGAGACAGAATTGGGCTCATTGATCAGTAGTCTTTCCTACTCTTATATCTTATTTCAATCTATGGAGTTTTTGAACTTTATTGTTCTTAGAGATTTTATAATATATTATACTAATTTCTTAATAGTAGTTCTTCAAAAGTCTATATTACATCTGTTGTGGTTTAATCATTATATTTTGAAGACCCTTTCTACATAGATGCTCCATAGAAATTAAAAATATAAATGTATCAAAGGTTTAACATTTTACTTCTGTACATTTGATATACTCTACTGCTGAGGTAGGTGGGATCATGCAAATCTTTGCCAGCATTTAAGAGTACTACAAAAGTCTGTTATTTATTTTGTTATTGGTTTGCATTTTTTTCTAGACGTTAGATGAATCATCTTTCCTTTTATTACTGCCAGAGAAAATTATTTTGTAAAAAAATTTTCCCTTCTTTTATTTATGTATTTAGAAACAAGGGGGTCAATCTTTTGTAGGAGGATTAAAATGCTCTAACAGAAGCAGATATAAAGATATTAGCTTGGTGTTTTTTTTCATTATCTCAAATGCAGTCTGGTTAGTTGAGATTGACAATTAAGTTTATTTAGTAAAGTCCCACTTTAAAAACAGAGGTTGGAGTTAAACATTTCATATGTGCTTCAGTCAGGAATTCTGTTATTAAAAAGATTAAAATTAGAATTATAGTTGATAGTAATCACTGGTCTGATGTTTATGTCCCCTCCTACATGACTCCATGAGTTTATTGTCTTAATAGAGTTAAATTAATCACATGTGTACTTTTCATGAAATACTGTTCGCAAATTTCTAGGAATAGAGAATCTTATACTAAATGACTTAAGATAAAATATTAAACTAATAAATGTTGGCTCCAGTTCTATATTAAAGAAATATGCCTTAATATTGTGTGTATAGGTAATTCTTAATTTTTGTAGATGATAGTTGATGCCTACATATATCTGACTATTAGCTGACCTGATAGCCTGAATTTGGTTTAATTTATATGTTACTGTTGATTCTACTGTAACATATGCCACCATATGCCAGTTTACTTACTGAAGCTGGAAAGGGTTCCTTCTGAGAGAAGAATTCTCAAGTATCGTTTGAAAAGTATTTGTCTCTGCTTAATGAAGTTTTCATATTTCTATGATTATATTTTTTATTTTCCTTGATATTGATAATTTGAAATGTCTATGGCAATTTAGCTGATGCACCTTAAGATGTTATTTTTCAGAATCTGTCATATGACTATTATATACACTGAGCCATGGATATAAATTTTTGATGGTAATAATTAAAGCCTATTATTTGATATCCTCTCAATTCTTGTATAGTTAATCTATTTCCTTGAAGAGAAGTCTAGATGGAACAACTTATTCCAAATATATGCCTAGACTTAGTCCAGAATTAAATAGTAATTGCAACTCCATCTCAGTTTGCATCTGTAAGATGCAAAGAAGCATTTGAATTTGTAGTTAATTACTTATTTCAGGTTCGATTGAGAAGGAGTCAAAACAGATTTAAGTGAAAACTATTTTGCTGCTTCATTCAAATGTTGAGAATGCTTAAGAATATCAATACTGGCAGAGAGATACACACTTTTACTCTTAAATTTCAGTAGTTTTACTTTTGAAGTAACCTGGTTAAAGGTTGCACATTTCATACTCCAGCTCACTTCTGTACAGTTTGAGTAGCCAGAAAAGTATTTCAAAAATACTGAAGTCAGCTGCTGGCCCACACGAAGCTAATCTAATAACTTGGATAGGGTCCCTTGTCTTTACTCCATTGGTCTTTCTTTCATGCAAAAGGTTTCACTGTTTTTCAATAAGAGTTTGCAAAAGTAGTTAAGGGACTTTGATACTCCCTGTTAAAATAGCATTTGGAGATGCTTTGTTGAGGGCGGTAAAAGTCATTATTCAAGACAATATCAACTTTATTTCTTAAGTTCTAGATTATCCATAGCAGGTTTCTTGAAAGATACTAGTTTACTACTGTTAAACTTTGCCTTCAAGGAATTATTGATGAATATCTTGTTCCATTCTTTTATTTCAGGCTTTCTAAATTTTCTAACAGATACTAATTTATTAGCTTTCTCCATCTGATTTTTATAGTCATTTATTTTGTTACTCCCATGAAAATAAATGAATCTGTTGTTTATTTTTCAACTGGTATTGGCACACAAACATGCCAATTTACTGATTCAACAATAGCTTCACTGCAGATTTACAAATCTGTGCCAAAATCAGTTTGTGTAGTCATGTTCATAGCTTACTATCCTTACAGAACATGTAGGAGAGAGAAGAAACTGTAAAACCTATGTCAATACTGTCAAACTCTGTCTAAAGTGTTTTTTGAATAGTAAAACTATAGCAATGTGCTTTCTGGAAATGAACTTGGTATTAATGGTACAGGGCTCTAGGGATCTTTTGGTTGTCTGATTTAGACTGCTAGCCAAGCAGTGTGAAAATTAAATGTTAAAATAGTTCAGTTATCCATGATATTTTACTTCAATGTTATGACTGTGAATATACAATAGATTATTAAAATGCGTGTTTTCCCAGCGGGATTTTCATTCCTGGTGTTTTGATTGTGATAAGAGCAGTAATCCTTTAACTTTCCCTTGGGGCATAATAAAATTCTTCCAAGAAATAAGAATCAGTCATAGATTTCATATAAGTTGGATAACCTTTAACCACTGCAGAGAGAGTTTGTAGCTGACATTGACATTTCTTGCTTCTCCTTGTCTATGAATTTCATTTTTCACGTATATCTATGTTAGCACACACCATTTTTGTGTTATGGTGATAGGGCCAGTATCAATTCCATGGTAAACTATATTCTACCCTGTGGGCAAAACTATTTTCTGTGTATTGATTAAAAAAAAGGGGGGGAGCTATTACTGATTTATTTTTGTTAAAACAAATAAGCCAACTTCCCATGACAGAAGTGATTAACAGCAAAATGAAGCTTACCTATAATTATATAATCATTAGATTATACTATCAGAACAAATGAGTATGTATGTGTACACATGGACACAGTCTCTTCTGAAGCACTCTCTGAAACTATTAATTTTTAAATTATCAGTCCTATGGAAAAAAAAGTTTCATTAATCTGCTGATTTTTTTTTCTTCTTTTTTGCAATAAGTAAGTTGTCACGACTTCATATTTACTCAATACTTACTTCATTGAGGTAAGACATAGAAAAAGACTGTATTCCTGACCAGTGTTACACCTATAAGAAAGACAGAGAGAGAAAGAAAGAAAAATAGAGTAAGAGACAGAGATAGACTTAGAGGCAGAGAGAGAGAGAGAGAGAGAGAGAATAGTAATTGTCTCCTTCCTTCATTTACCACCACACATATCATGCAGAGGTATCTGAGAGAAAAAGCGATAAAAATACAGAAAATCACATATCTTAGAAATAACAACCTTACTAATGAATACTTAAACATATAAAAAATATGAGAAAGCAAAAGAAACAGATCTCTAGTATAAAGTCAATCACACAAGTATATAGGGGTGTGTGTCTGTGTCTGTGTGTGTGTGTGCAGTAACATAAAATATAATTTATAAGAAAAAAAATCACACACATTAATTATATTAATTAAGCTATATGGAATATGATCTATTAATTCATTCATTATCCAGCCATCAATCCACCCATACATTTACTAATTCCTTTAGCATTCATTATACATTTATACTAAGTAACTGATGGAATATAGGTGTTTTTAATCCATGTTGAACACTTATTTTGTCTTGGTACATGAGATTTACATGAAGTACCATTATAAACTGAATAAAATAGGCTAGAATATACTATGCATAACTGTAATACACATAGTTAAAAAGTACTTTTTCTCCAAAAGGAGCAGTCTATGGGAGTTTTTATGAATGGATTTTTCTTTCTGCTAATAGGATGTGCATTTTTTGCAAGTCTAATGTCATAATAAGTAACAACAGGATTAAGCTGAGTATATACCATAAAAATCACATAAAAATTCCAACTATTCTGTAGATATGAATAGCAATACCTGTGGTAGTGTTGGAAATGAGAAGAAGCCGTAAGTTGTAGTGGTTAACAACATGGACCTGGACTTCTCCTGCCTGGACTGGAACCTGGGTCTTTATTTACTTGATATGACTATGGGAAATCAGTTAGTGCTTCTGGACCGCCACATGTTAATCTGTATAATGGGAATGATCATAATAACCAGCTCCAAAAAATTACATATATAAATGTAATATATATGTAATTACATATACACACGCACACAGATACACACACATATATATACACATATATATGGTTTGACAATCTCAAACAAATTTTTATTTAGGTATTCTGTAGGTCATAGATATTCAACAATAGCATTTTAAAAGGTCAAGAAATATGACAACCATTGTAGGAGTTTCATAGACTGAAGGGAACATAATTGGGAAAATATTATGTAATGACTTATTTCACAATAAGTTAACTAATAATGGGTTTTCTTTTTTTTACCTACCAAAATTATACTTTTGTTATAAAATAGTCCAAAAAGAGTTGAAGATAAGTAGGAACAAGGATTGTTTCATCTGAAAACACTCATATTGATTTATCTGGAATTATTTCAGTAAGCAGGTTCCAATCAGAAGTGGGTAATTAAGAATGGTAGGCAGGAACCATGTTTCCAATAATTGGGGAGATGAAATTATATATATATTTTTAAGGTTTAACTCAAATATTATTTCAACTTTAATCTACCTTCTTTTAAGAATTTGCTATTTCTTCATTTCCATAACACAGTGCACTCCTTTATAGCACTTACGGCTCTTTCTCATATACCTGTCTTCCTGACATCAAGGACAGAAATTAATCATGCTTTTACAGGTTTTGTAGCTTCAGCTTCTGAAGTTTCTTCTAACCACCTTCATTTAAGAATTTGCTGTTTCTTTCTCTTTATTTCCACAATGTATTGTTCCTCTCTCTTTTATAGCATGTATAGCTCTTTTTCATATACCTATCTTTCAGACCTCAAGGACAGAAATTAATCATGTTTTAATGGGCTTTGTAGCTCTAGCTTCTAATTTGTGCATGTAGCATGGATATTATTTTTATAAAGGATTGTGGATATAAAACACAACAATATAAAATAATGTTAGAATGAGACAATTCTTACCTTACATACAAAATATCAGCCTGAGATCCTGGAGATTGCTAAGTCACAGGGTAAATTTACTATGTGCAAGATATGGCCACAAGGGAGAGATGAGTGTCTTCATCTCTTGTCCTGCCTAATAATACTGGCTAGAAGGAATGGTATCCCCAAGAAAAAGAAAAGACTTGGGTAGATATTGAGAAAATTGTCATACAAGGCTTATATCAAGATTATTAAAACTGAGGAGAGAGAATTATCACAACAGGAAACCCTGAAAGAAACACTTACAGTACCATCAGACCAGTTGGAATCTCTTTATCCCACCTTACCTCTCCACCATCTCTGGCTTAATTCCTGTTGGAAAATGGAACTACAGCTAGAGATACAATCTTACTAGGAAAGAGTAGAAAGCAGAACAGTCAACTCTATTGTTACTTGACTCTTCCATCCTGAAAATTACTCAAGCTTAAGGAAGAGAGTGGATTTAACTCAGAGTCAATTCTACATAGTGAACAACACAAAAAACTAGACATATTCATGTATTAGCAATATTGAGACTACTATAATTGTGGTAGTGCTTGAGAATAAGCCCAGAAGGTAAAAGGCTGGAATTTTCAACCAAGGATAAAGACGATTACCCTCACTAAATGGAATTTAAAAAGACTAGAAAAAAAAAGAAAAAAAGAGTACCAGATATTGATTTATCATGAGTCATATTCATTCGAAACAGGTTTTATGCAGAATACATGGATAAAATAGATAGTGAGAGAGACAGGCCAAAACCCAATAATCTTATATATATATAATACAAATTCATTCCATATAATATTGAATAGCCATAGAAGTAGATCATGAGTTTGCATCTCTGCTACATCATATTGTCTTTGGAAAATTTTATCAATTTTATCATAACCAAAACCAATCTTATGGTCATCTCTCTCAAACTGTGGTCTTTCCTCTAATGAATGAAATTACTTTTTTATTTTTCAACTCGAAATCCTTAGTTGCTCCCCTATTCTCACCTCGGATTCCAATTAACCATTAAGTCCTATCAATTATGCTTTCCTTTCATCTCCTAAATTATTTTCTTCTTCCTCTTCCCATGCCTAATTTCTTAATTTAGCTTTGCATATACTCCTTCCTGACTGGTCTCTCTGTTTTCAAATTATGCCTCCATGTATTGCATTCAATCACTATCCAAGCAGAGCAAATTAACCACATGCTGTTCTGTTTAAAACCATACAAAAGCCTATTTTTGCCCTAAACATGGATAATAACCATATGAATTACAAATTATTTAAAAACTTTGCCCTTGTATACCTACCTATAATCTCTTCTCACCACCAAACTCCTTATTCACCTTATATTCTCTTGTACATATTCTCTTATCTCTGGGTATTTGCCAATGCTGTTCTCTAAACCTGAAATGCAATATTCATTGTCTTTTTGTTAATCTGGATAACTCTATTAATTTTTCCTTCCTTCCTCATTTTGTATAATTGAAACACACCCATCCATGTCTTTCCACACCACTTAGACTCAATTCTAACAAAAAACATAAACTTTGTGGTACTACTAAACTTACTGCCTGTACTCCCACCACTATAGTGTAAGCACTAAACAGGCATGAGATATTTTAACACATATACCTTATATTATGCCCCATATATATTTTATGCATAACTTAAAGTTACTGAATATTTTGGAGTATTAAATAGAATGCCAATTAAGAGATGTGCCCAAAAGAATGATCTCTGGCATTTTTTAACGACATGCTCTAAAAAAAATTTATAATTATCACTTAAACCCTTCATAAGAACTTCATAAGAGGTAAATAACTGTCCATAATTTACAAACAAAAAACATTCTTATACAGATTGAATAACCTAAAGAACATCATTTGCCAAGATTAAATCTCACTCAATACGAGTCTGTTTCTTATTCACCCTATGGAAACGATTCAGATCATTCACTGTAGCCATTTAAACAAAAGTATTAGTAAAACATCCATGAGATATCACATTTTGAACAATATATCTCCCTGATAAAGCCTCCAAGATCAAGTAGTTTCTAGTTATAACTCTAAGCAACTGAATTCTTTGATAATAAAGCATTTAGACTTGAGTTAAATAGTTTATGAATACATATGCCACAGTTAATGAATATAGTTTCAGAGTGATTTATGTTAAGTCAGTCTTTCTAGAAATAATTAAATGGTATCTGGTTAGACCATCTCCAGTATTTAATAACAAAACTATAACATCAGCAATGAAAACAAATTACTTAAATTTCTAGTATCAATGGCTTTAATATTGCATTTAGTTTATCTCATAAAAATTATCTAATGATCTAATTCAAACAGCATGATTAAAGAAACCCTACAGGATTAAGGATCAAAGGACGTTTCTATTATACACTGTTCAGCATGTCATTTTTCTTTATATTTAATTCAAACCAATACATACTCTTATAGTTAAAAAAAAAGTAAGTTTTTATAAATATCTCTTAACTGGGTGCCAATATTGAATTTATATCATTCAATATTGAATATTCCATGAACACTTCTGATTGATAGAATAAAATAAAGTTTAACATCATCCCTGAATGATGCCTCTAGCAGGCTGAGAGGATAACAAGGATTAGTTGTGAAAGAGCCATGAATAAAAGGTACCCGATCTTTAGGATGAGTATTGGCCTAAGAACCTTGAATTTGCAATTTGTGATTATAGGATATGGTGGATAAAATAATGACAGGACTATAATTTTAGATACTTGTCCCTAGAAATACAGGGATTGAAAGTATCTATCCATCCAAGCAATAATACCTTCCTTGGGTTAATTGGACACAAATTAGTAAGGATTCAAGATTGTCACATGCAGTGACTAGTTAAGCATTCTAGTTCTAGAAAATACTTACAATTTATGGTTTCAAATCACTCTATATATAAAATATTATTTCTCCTTTCTAATTAGAAGGGTGTCTGGAAATTTCAAAATTTAGGGTAGTTTTTCTCATATTATAAAAGATTAGAAAGTGGGAGTTGTAGATATTAACTGGGATCTGGGATTTAACAGTGTAACCAGACACATATCAAATTTCAAAAAATTTCCCTTGTTGCCTGACGTGATATCTAGGGCAAGTTTTTCCCACTAGAATTGATTGTTCTTGACATTTTAGAGGAGATACAATGTTTAAAGTAGACTTTAAATTTGCTCTGATTTTAGGTACATTTTTAAAATTTTCATAGGACATGGTTCCTCACTAAAGTGGAATATAATTTGTTGTAGTTTTATTAGTTTGTTTTATTCTTTTGTTCACAACTGTGTTTATCAAACTTTGAGCAGTAGAAGCAAGACATTTCATTTTATCTACTGAAGAAACACTAAGAGAATTTTTTTTTTCCTCAAGAAAATTGAACAGTTTCAGTAGATCTCAAATAGCTCTCAGCTGGGATAATGCCCAGGATTTTTCTGTTAATAAGTTGACAGTAATAGAGAGGCTATTTGATCAGCTGTCTGGTATTTGAATCTTATTATTGTATTCTAAGCTTATTACTGGTCTTTATTTTGTCAGATTTAGAACATACACTTCATCTACTCATCAAAAGTTATTGAGTTCATGCTGAAGTTAACGAATTTATTATTAGAAAATTAATATATTAACTTATAGTTTATATATGAGAAGATATAAGCTATTTCTAATTTTCCCCAGTAAGTTCAAGGATGAATCTAAATTGGAGGCATAATTTTTTAGTCAAAACAAGATGATTATTTATGAGATCATTATGAATTGTCTTTTTCACAACTAAGAATATTTCTGTCTGGATAACTGGAATCTCCCTATAGTTCTGTACCATGATAAAGCCATGTTGCAAATTAATTATATTTATTTTTAAACATTTAAATTGGCTATATTTGGTGGAATTTTGAAGAATCTCCATAGTCTTTTGAGGAACTGTGAGAATACCCTGTTCATATGCCCCTGGCCATAAGCCTTTTCTACAATTACCTAATATCATTCTATTTATCCTCATTCTTATTGAATTCAATAACTTTATCACGCAATATTTAGTAATAAATTAAATTTTGGAAGTGTGTTCTAGTTGAGTCACTGTTGAGTTCTGTATATTAACAATCTCCTCAAATACTTCTACTCTACCAATTTTTCATTGGTCTCATTAAGAAGCTTCCAGAATATTGGTGGCAAGGTTTATTTCATAGAAGAATCTGAGTTGTTTACCGCTTGCTTTCATTCTCTATTTCAATTTCCAAAAATTGATCTTTATTCTTTAACCACATGATACACTATGCCAACTAAATTCAAGTTCATAGGATTCATCCTCATCTCCAAAATTAGGCAGAAGAGATAACTAACAACCATAAAAACAAGATGATATTAGTCAGAAAATTTCCTATTACCAACTACGTTTATTGCAAGCCATAAAGATGTTTATTTAGAAAATAAAAAGTTGATGCTAAACTTAATGAAAGTTTATGACGTAAAATATAAAATTCTGGCTGTCATGTCAAAATATTCCAATACCTATCTGCTTGAGGTAATAGCATTAAATCTTTCTGGGGTATCATTACAAATTTTTATACATATGGAGAATATCTATGACTTTAGTTTTTAAAGTACATACAAAATGATCATTTATATAAGTATTGAATGACCTTTCTGTATTTAATCATGTAGAATTTCAAATTTTTACATTAATATTCATAAATCTTTATTTTTAAGCAATTATTTAGTATGGCATTGTACAGAAGTAACATAAGTTTCATATGAATAAGCTTCTTCCAGTTTATTTTCTAATTTTATAATTAATACTGTAATAAATGTTCTTGTTCATATATTTTTTTAGATTTGCACAAATTTATATTAGGGCACATTTTTACAAGATAAATTCATGAGACAAGGAATATGCAACTTGCAAATGTTGACTATTTGTCAAATCACCCTTCAAATAAGCTGTTCTTATCTATGTTCCAACCACAAAATGCCAGAAGGCTGTTGTTTTATATGACACTAACACATCTTCCTCTTTCCCTTCCATTTTCTTTCTTCCTTTTTTTTTCGTTATTCACATTTTCCTCAAGGATTATCTTAAATTAAAAAAAAAAAAAGGATCTCTGTATTTAAAACAGTAGATTTATGTCTTTTTTATGCTTACTTTAGATGTATGTCTATCTAAGAACATCTAAGAGCAATTTTCTGTTCTTATGATGGCTATTTTGTATGTGTGTAAGATATAAAAAAGGAATGAGAAAGTTATTTTTTAAATCATGATAAATTGAGGTTTAGATCTACAAAAAGTATATTTTAAGTCTCAAGAGGTACAATCAGGTTGTAATATTTTAATAATCTGTTCAGATTAACAAATTACTTAGGTAATTTAGTGCCCTCGAAGGGTTAGTTTATTCAGTGTTTTAATTTAAAGGTAAATGTTTGTAAATGTACTATTTGAATGTCTAATCAGAAGTGATTATTTACTTCACAGATAAATACATTCTTGCCACTTGGCAGAAGCAATAGTAGGAAGTACAAAAGAAATGCATACTGGTATTTCAAGGATTTTTTTTCCTCTGGAATCTATATAGTAGACAAGCATACAACACTCCTCTATTGCTTAGTGGAATGTTAGAATTATGCATAGTGCTTTCTCTAACTGGTAATGTAAGCCAGAAATTGAACCATGCACCCAAGCGATCATTCTTGGTTTAAATTTCTACTTACCTCAACAACTGACTAGTCTTTAGTGAGCCTGATAATCCCTTAAAAGGAAAGAATGTCTGAATCTAATTCCTCTTTGTAAAAAAGTTTGCATTGCCAAGCCAATTTCAGGAAGCTTTACGAAATGTTTAATGTTGCATGAAGTTGCTCAGATACATTAAAATACACTCTTTTTTTCTTCCATAGAAATACTTCCTTTAACATTGTTTAGTTTTTATTTTTAGTTTTTAGGAAAAGTAAGATTTACTGAAGTACATTTCAAGAGAGAAATGGGCTACACCAAAGAGGTCTGTAGCCAATGTTTACATTTTAAATGTTAGCAAAACTTGCAGAAAAGCAGGTCATCTGAAAATGCCATAGAACTGCTTACTTTGTTCTGGTTAGCAGGGATAGGAAAACTATGATAAATAAATGGCAAGATATTGAGAAAAATGATTCTTAATATGAACATCTATTTCATTTTTCAATTAATTACTTTTATTTTTTATTCCATTAATAAACGTCTATGGGAGTGTGATGAATTTTTCATTATCGACATTGTAGTGATGCTTTCATTTATTTGACATATATATATATTTATTGTGACATATTTACACATGTCATAACTTATCAAGGGATTTCTTTTAAATATGTACATTTTATTGTATGTCTAAAAAATGTAAAAATATTGTATTAATATTTGTTTAGATTTTTGTTTGTTTTAAAGCATCAAAAAAGAATTTTTCCCTAAATCCTATATAAATAATATATACATACGTTTTATGGATCACAGCAGAAATGGTTATGTGAGTTATTTCTTTGACTTGGCTTATGCTCCCTGAGACAACCATAATGAAGCAAGTCTTTTGAACCCAGAGTAGAACCCTGATATATTATGCTACTGTATTCATTGAGGATATAAAGCACAATCTTTTGTAGAAATATTACCAATGATTTATATTTAAAAAATTAAAGTTTTAGAGTGACATCAGAAACATGGTGGAAAGACAACCTCAAATTTCTCCCCTTGAAAAACAATAAGCTGAACATCTAAAACTAAACAAAAACACCCAAACTGCGCACCAGCACGTCTGAGTGTGGGATCTGTGCATAAGAGCTACCAAAGGTCAGAACCCTAGGTTTTGGGCAGTGGACTGAAACAAATAAAGAAGCTCCCTCTCGCAGCCACAGGAGCTCCCTGCAGGAGGAGGGGTAGGGGAGAAGGTGTGATGGGTTCCCTGAACAGTCCTAACTGAGAGAGCTGTCAACTCAATGCAGCCAGCAGCAGTACGTCGGAGCAGAAGGCAGAGAAATAGGGACATCAAAAAAGTGGGGATGACAGAGAAGAAACTGTTGACTATTACCAGCCATGGTTGCAAAATACAAGGCTGATCCACAGCCCCTAACTCCCAACTAAGAGGGCCCCTCCGCCCATATCCTCCAGGACAAAAACCGCAAAACCTCTGGTCAATCTGAGCAAATACTACTGAAACTGTTACTAATACTGACAGAGACTGAGACCGAGGATAACAAGTGTGATTGAATATCTATAAGGAAAAAAAGTCATTATTAAGACTTTATGTAAAGCAGGGATCCAAGAGGCTTAGCCACCACCTACTGGAAACCAAAAGAAAAATGCCTTCTTTACAAAAGGCTAAAGAGAGACCATTATATAATATATCTTCTTTCCAGAAAAGAAGAATACATTTCCATTAATGCCCTGGTGGAGAAATACGTCATGAACAACTAAGGTGACAGGCACCTCAGGAAAAAAAAAAAAAAAAAAAACTCCAGAAAATAAGCTTACAGACATAGAAATATGCAACTTATATGATAGAATTCAGGATGTTACTTCTGATAAAACTCAATAAGATCCAAAATAATTCATATCAACAATTTCGGGAATTGAAAAACAACTAGATTAGCAGAATGAGTTTTTTAACAAGAAGATGAAAACCCTCAGAAGCAAAGAGAACTTCTGGAAATGAAAAACACACTGAAAGATGAAAAATGAAATAGCAAATTTGGGAAACAGAGTCAACAAATGGAGGAAAGAATCAGTGATATTGAAGACAGAAATCTAGAAACGAATCATAATAAAGAACAGAGACACCAAAGAATAAAAATAATGAAAGAAATACAAGAACTAGCTGATACTACTAGGAGAGGAAACATTAGAATAATGAGGATTCTTGAAGGGGAAGAAAAGGAACAGGGATTAGAAAGCATTTTCAGACAATTAGTTGATGAGAATTTTCCAAATCTAAGGAATGAGCTAGAGCTTGGAATTTAAGAAGTCAACAGAACATTCAATTATCTCAACCCAAAATGACCTTCTCTAGGACTAACTTTATTAAAATAATCAAAAATCAATGACAAAGAATTCTCAAGTCAGCCAGGGAAAAGAAGATAGTAACCTATAAGAAAAACCCATTAGATTGTCATTGGACTTCTGAGCACTAACTTTACAAATGAGAAAGGAGTGGAATCAAGTATTCAAACTATTAACCCAAAAGAACTACAAGACAAAAATAATGTATCCAGCAGAGCTCTCCTTAAGATATGAAGGAGAAATAAAGACCTTTCTAGACATACAAAAATTGAAGAAATTCTCCACTACAGGGCTTGCATTACAGAAAATACTGAAAGCAGTTAGCTCACATAAAACAAAATGACAAAAAAAATACATAATTATGAGTAAGCAGCAGGCCGATAGAAGCAGAAGACTGCAACACTTACTAAGAACAGGGCATTATAAACTTAAACAATAAGAGATTTGCTATATAGCAAGATAGTTCAGCATACAAAGGGACAAACTGAGACAACAATGACTGTAATGAGGAGGCTTCGAAGACCCAAATTTGCAAAGGGGAATAGAGATAAGGCACACACGGAAGAAAATAAATTACTATATGTATATAAGTATCCTCTGCATTAGGCCAAAGATTCAGAACTGAAGTGTATAACATAAAACAATAAGATCAGAGAAAAAAAATACATGAAACCCCCATTCTTCCCCAAAATAAAACAGCACACAAGTACAAGGAAGCAATAGAAACACTGAGCTACCAAAAAGCAAAAGATAAAATGGCTATAAGATCACATATTTCAATAATCACCCTAAATGTAAATGGACTGAACTTATCAATAAAAAAGCATAGCGTTGTAGATTAGATCAAAAAAACAAAACCCAACCATATACTGCTTCCAAGAGACACATCTCAGTTCCAAAGACAAATGTAGATTCAAAGTAAAAGGGTGGAAAATAATATTTCAAGCAAATCTTCAGAGAAAAGTAGAAGTAGTGGTACTAATATTGGAAGAAATAGGCTTCATAATAAAAGAAGATAAATAATGAGGGACACTTCATAATGATAAACAAACCATGCACCCAGAAGACATAATAGTTATTCATATCTATGCTCCCAATCAGGGAGCCTGAAATATGTAAAGTAATTACCAACAAAACTAAAGGAAGAAACAGACCAAAATACTACCATAGTATGGGACCTGAATACCCCACTGTCGGATATAGACAGATCATCCAAACAGAAACTCAATAAGGAAATAACATCCTTAAGTGACACATTAGACCACCTGGACATATAGACATTTACAGAGCCTTCCTCCCAAAACAGCTACTTATACATTCTTCTCTAGAGTATATGAAACAATCTCAAGGATTGACCATATACTAGGAAACAGAGATAGCCTCAACAAATATAAGAGGATTGATATTATACCAAACATATTTCTGATGATGATGCTTTGAAACAAGAGATCAACTGTAAGAAGAAGAAAGATTAAACAATATGCTACTGAAGATGACTGGGTCAGAGAAGGAATACAAAGAGAGATCAAGAGATACATAGAAACTAATGATAATGATGGTACAACATATCAAAAATTTGAGACATGGAAAAACCAGTCATAAGAGGAAAGTTCATATCATTACAGGCCTATCTCCCAAAACAAGAATGAGCCCAAATAAACAACTGAATGCTTTTTCTTAAAAAATTAGAAAAGGAGGAACAAATGAAGCCTAAAGTCAGGAGAAGGAAAGAAATCATCAAAATTAGAGCTGAAATAAATGAAATTGAAAACAAAACAAAAGCAATAGAACAAGAAATGAAACAAAGAACTGGTTCTTTGAGAAGGTTAATACAGTTGACAAACCCCTGGGTGGTCTCGCTACAGAAAAAAGAGAAAGGACACAAACAAATAAATTTAGGGATGAAAGAGGGGAAATTATGACTGACATTGCAGAAATGCAAAGGTTCATACAAGAATACTATGAAAAAGTATATAACATCAAATTTAATAACCTAGAAGAAATGGACCAGTACTTAGAAAGATACAACCTTCCTAGACTGAATCGAGAACTGGAAATCTAAATAGACCAATCAGCAGTATGGAAATTGAAACAAGCATCAAAAACCTACCAAAAAGTAAAGTCCAGGACCAGATGGCTTCGACAATGAATTCTACCAAACATTCAAAGATTTAATGCTTATTCTCCTCAAACTCTTCCAAAAAACTGAAGAAGAGTCAATACTTCAACTCACTTTATGAGCAATATCACTCTAATACCAAAACCTGGTAAAGATAATACAAAGAGAACTACAGACCAATATCTCTCATGAACACGGATGCAAAAATCCTAAAGAAGATACTAGTAAACCAAATACAGCAACATATTAAAAAGATTTTACACCACAATCAAGTGGGTTTCATCTCAGGGGCATAGGGATGGTTCAACATACGCAAATCGATTAATGTGATACACCACAAAAACAAATTTAAAAATAAGAATCATATGATCATATCAATAGATTCAGAAAAAGCCTTTGACAAGATACAATATCCATTTGTGATCAAAACACTTAACAAAATTGGTAAAGAAAGAAAGTATCTTAACATAATAAAAGCCATATATGACAAACCCTCAGCCAATATTATACTTAATGGTGAAAAACCTTCTCTCTAAGATTAGGAACAAGACAAGGTTGTCCACTATTATCACTGTTATTCAATATAACACTGGAGGTCCTAGCGAGTGCAATTAGGTGAAAGAAAGATATACAAGGCATCCAAATTAGAAATGAAGTCAAACTGTCACTATTTGCTGATGACATGATTCTCTATATAGGAAACCCTAAAGGTTCACAAGAACACTACTAGAAACAAAAAGCAAATACAACAAAGTCTCTGGATACAAAATCAATGTTCAAAAATTTATAGCATTCCTATATTCAAATAATGAAGTGTCATAAAAAGAAGTGGAAAAATAATTTCTTTTGCAATTTCACAAAAAGAATAAAATACCTAGGAATAAATCTAATGAAACATGTGAAGGATCTATATGATGAAAACTGTAAGAGCCTATTAAAAGTAATCGAAGAAGATATAAAGAAATGTAAAGATATTCTGTGTTCTTGGATTGGAAGAATCAACGTACTTAAAAGCATTATACACATTTAATGAAATCTTCATCAAAATCCCATTGGCTAATTTTAAAGAAATAGAGCAAAAAGTCATCAGATTTGTATGAAGCACAAAAGACTCTGAATTGCCAAAGCCATCCTCAGAAAAAAGAATGAGGCTGGAGACATCACTGCCCAACTGCAAATTATACTGTAAAGCAATAATATTCAAAATGTCATGGCATTGGCAGAAAAACAGATACATGAATTAGTGGAACAGAATCAAGAGTCCAGAAGTAAACTCAAATTTCAAATAATTTTCAAAAAAGTCAAAAACACACAGTGGATTAAAAAAAGCCTCTTCAATAAATAGTGCTTGGAAAATTGGAAAGCCATCTGCAAAAGAATGAAACTAGGCTGTTGCCTATCACCATAAACCAAAATTAAGTCAAAATAGATTAAGGACCTGAATATAAGACCTGAAACAATAAATCGCATAGAAGAAGACATAGGGACTAAACTCAAAAACCTTGGACTTAAAAAGGATTTTATAAATTTGACCTCGAAATCAATGGAAGTAACATCAAACTCAAAAGCTTTCTCACAGCAAAAGAAAGCATCAACAAGGTAAAGAGACAACTATCCTAATAAGAAAATATATTTGCAAGCAACACTTCTGAGAAGGGCCTAATATCTAAAATTTACAAAGAACTCATACAACTCAACAACAATAAAAAAAAAAAAATCCAATTAAAAAATGGGCAGAGAATCTGAATGGCCACTTCTCCCAAGAAGACATACAAATGGCCAAAAACATATGAAAAGATGCTCATCATCCCTAGCTATTAAGAAAATGCAAACCAAAACCACAATAAGATAGCATCTCACACCTGTTAGAATAGGTGTTATCGACAGGACAAGTAATAGCAAATGTTGGAGAGGATGCAGAGAAAAAAATCCTCATATACTGCTGGTGAGATTGTAACTGGTACAGCCACTGTGGTAAACAGTATGGAGAATTTTCAAAAAACTAAGAATTGATCTACCATATGATCCAGAAATCCCTCTACTAGGTATTTACCCCAAAGACTTGAAAACCCATACTTTAAAAATTATTTGCACACTGATGTTTATAGCATTATTCATGGTCAGGACATGAAAGCAACTGAAGTGTCCTACAATAGAGAAACTGTGGTCTATATATACAATGGAATATTACTCAGCCATATGAAGAGATGAAATATTGCCATTTGCTACGACGTGAATGGACCTCGAGATAATCATGCTAAGCAAAATAAGCCAGACAGAAAAAAATTGAAAACCACAGATATTACTAATATGTGGGATATAAACCTAAAAGCAACAAACGAGCAGGTCCAACAAACAGACTCATGGACATGGACAGTGGTTACCATAGGGTGGTGAGGAGGGAGGGATGAAGGAGTAGATGAGGTAAAAAATGGGGTTAAATATGTTTTGACAGGAAGAAATTTAACAATAAGAGGTGAAATTTTTAAAAATTATAAAATAAAGAAGTAAATAAACTTAAAAATAAAATTAAAGTTTTATACTTATAAGCCTAAACTCTAATTCCAACCAAATAAGTCATTTATAAAAGCCACCTTTTTGTAGTACCTTATGTGTGACTAACAAGAATCTCAACAATTTATATGAATAATCCATAAATTCTGAAAGAACTCTTTAACATATAGCACTTACTAATAGGTGAGAAGCCAAACATTTTGAAAGGTTATGCGACTTACTCAAACGAGTAGCTAATGATAAAGCCAAGATTCAACTCATGACTGTCTCCTCCAAATTCTCTTCTCTTATGATGTGTACATATGAAGATATTCTAACTTTCAAAGACAACAAAATACTGACTCATAGGACATTAGAGTTGAAAAAAATATTAGAAATTATCATTAAATCTCTTTAATAAAAAGGAGAGAGACAAAACATCTGTTCTACGGTTATACTTGTTACGATGAAGTTATCTTGGGCTCTCTCCACTCAACCTCCAGTTGTTATCAAAGATTTGTCCACTGAGACCTTGCAGATGGATATGAAAAATAATAAAAGTGTGTGAATGAGAATATCCTTGATTATGTTTTTCACTTTTTTTTTTTAATCTTCAGTAATTTTCTGAAACAGGAATATTGGTTTAGAAAGATGCCATTTTCTTTTCTATTCTCAGTTTTCCCCCTTATCTTCTAGGTCATCACTGCTCCCTCCATTGCTACTGCAAAAACAAGCTTTAATGAAGAACATTTTTTATAGTTAATAACAACACAGCCATGGTTACAATTTTTTTTTGTTTTGGAAAAATTAAGTTGAGTCTATAATTACATACTGAATAACTGAGTGGATTAATAAAATAAAAATATTTTCAGATTTTTAAAGATTAAGAAAGTTTATTAACCATCAGTATTCCTGAAAGAATATACTGAGTTTACATTTTAGTCCTTATTCAAAACTTAAATTTACTTACTACAATATTGTGGATCATATAGACATTCTCTAATGTTCTATTAAGTGATATGGTTACTCACATTTCAGTCTATATTTTCTCTATCACAATAAGTAGTGTTAAATAGCAAACACAAATACATTCACACACAAATACACACACACAAATACACACACACGCGCGCACACACACACACAGAGTTCGCTCTTTAACAAATATAAGTATCAGTACTACTTCTTAACAGTGTTTTAAATTGTTATTGCGTACTAGATCTTCAGTATTGATTAATTCACTTGGGGAAAATTTGTTTTTGAAGTAAAAAAAAAACTGAACTATGCAGAATGGATTCATATATAGTTTCTCTAAAACTAAAGATCATTCTTCATTTCTTTTTTCCACCTTGACCAACTCAGCATAGAAATGCATCCTTTAAACAAAGATATGGAGCAATATAAATAACCAAGAAGAGTTTTTACAGAGTTCATGCTGGCATCTGAAAATATTGATCTCAAAAAGTAAATGGAACAACACATTGATCTAGGAAGAATGAAAAGCAGGTGAGAGCCAGAGAACAGGGAAGATATTAGTTCTCAAAAAGAGTAAAGAACATCTTGCAGAGAAAATCGAAGGAAGACTGAAAAGGTGAAAGCAGAGAGATATTTTAAAGTTAAAGTAAGGGCATTTTGTTCAAATAATCTTATTCTAAAAGTATAAAGTGAAACCAACAACTGAGAATAAAGTTTTGAAGAAAGTCCTAGAGGAGGAAAAACACTAAAATGGGTGAAGCTTAGTTCTAGTTCATGTCTAAACAGGATTTGAGAAAGTCACCCAATTTCACTAGGCTAGTTTTCTTTAAATGCTCATTAAAAAGCTGGTCTGTTCTATTCACAGGACTTGCCCTAAATTCAATCCCAGAGTTTATCTTAGAATTTACTGAATTTATGAAGTTTTTTTCCTAATTCTAAATTAACAGCGTGTTTCCCGGGATAAGATCTATTTGAACATCATTAACTCATCTGAGGAGTATCTCAGGCCACCTTGGTAATGGAATACACACACACACACACACATACACACACACACACACACACACGAGTGAAAGTGTGCTGTGACTCTTATTCTGGATACATTATCTTGAATTGTGGTACCACCACCCACCCAATTACGAAGTACACAAACCTGGCAGTCATTCTAATTCCTTTCCTTTCTCGCTTTTCTCTTTGTCACTAGTAAACACTCACATGTGATAAGTTTCCAAGTTCTGATAATTCTATCCATTTACCTCTCAAATCTGCCCTGTCCCCAATCCAAAAAGCTAATGCTCAGTTCCTCCTGCCTTCAGGCTCACAATCTATTTCATTCTTTATGCAACTGAGAGAAAGAAAGAAATATCTTTCTAGGTCAAACTGTTGCTCACAAACCCTAGCATAAAACCTTCCAGTATTCTGCATTTTGTAGACCCATTCAGCCCAATATGGCAATGACAAATTACATGTGACTATTGAGTACTCTAAATGTGATGATTCAAATTAAGATAATCTATAATTATAAAATACACAGAACATTTCAAAGACTTAGAAAGGAAAAAGTAAAATATGCCATTTTTTGTATTTCGATTATCGATTAATATTTTGTGATATAGAGTTAGATGAAATATTAAAAATAATTTTACCAATTTCTTTTTATTATTTTTTAAATATATCTACTAGAAAATTTAAAATTAGATATTTGGTTTGTATAACATTTCTCTTGGATAGTGCTTTTTGCACATCTGATAACCTGGTAATTTGTAGGAACAAATGAGCTCTGTTCAAAACACAGGAAAAAATCCTCTTAAAGGTATTAAAATTTCCTTTCTTCTGTAGTCACTCAATCTGTCATGGAGTTTCTTATTTACTATTTAATATTTGACTCCCTTCAGCATATGCAAGTGTCATGCAAGTATATTTCTAAGCAAGGACAAATGTTGACTTTCATGACTCTGCTCAAGTACTGGCCACCAACTGCTGGGTATCTCCTCCTGACTACTTGTTAGATACCAAAGAAGTTGGTTAAGTTCTATAGGACAATGTTAAACTATGGGTTATGTTCAATCAATGTGCCAATAAATAAAGTAATTGGTTTCAATACTAGCCATTCAATAAAATAATATATTGAAAATTAATAGTAAGCAAAATATTAAGGGTATATATAAACTAGTGAAATATTGGTATTATTTTGTTACATTTTTGTTTGTTTGTGTGTGTCTAAAAGGTCATATATATATAAAAATGTAGTCTCCATGAGTTGTGGTCAAAAAGTTTGAAAAGCATTAGTCAAAAAGTTTGAAAAGCATTAAAGTATGCCACAGAGACCTTTTTATATTTCTGTTCCTGCCTTTAGCCCTATCTTAAAATCCTTAAATTTCAGCCATAGTTTAGTTTCCTGAATAAACCACATTCCAGATCATTCTGCATAGTAAAACTCTACATGCTTAATTTTGTTCCTCATAGGTCACAGTTAACCTGACAAAATCTTACTCATTTTTAATAGTTAAAATTCCATTGTCTCTGTGAGCTTTTCTAAATATTGTTCTTCTCACAATTTCAAATTCTTCACCACTCACTGCTGTTTTAAACTAGCATTTTGGTAGATCTCCAAATGGAAGTAGAGGATAGCAAGATAGTTCCTAAAAACTTGAGAAGTGTTAGGATGCAAATAGCCTCTTTAACCCAATTCTATCCCACGAATATTTACTAGCAAATAGGATCCAAACCTCAGGCAACCTACTTTATTGGTTTAAGGAATCTTGGCTTTGGGTGTTTGAAAACACTTTTCATGAAAAATTACCTAAGGCAAATGTGACCATATTTCAAGGACTGGTTTTAGAAACTAAACCTCTTTGGACTAATTTTTTTAACAATCAAGTATGAACACTGATACTTGAATATATCAGACATATACATAAATAACTATAATCTTACACCTATTAATGCTGGGGAAAGGTAAGGGTGTCTCTAAAATATTTTAGCCAGTTGACTTGTTGACCCATGTTTCCTTCCCACATAGGGAATGCGATGTGGAGGCGGAAGGTTTCCCTCATCCCTTCACCCCTACCTGGTGCGCAGAGACCACAAAACAGACACTCAGACAAAGACAATTACTGGGGTTAAGAGGGGCCCAGAGAAGTTCGCCACCTACATACAACCCAGACATGACCAAAGACAATAAACAGACTTTGACAACAGGGCACAGGAGGCGGCGTCTTGCAGCCTGGCCATGGTCCGAGAGATATGACTGCGTCCAGTCTCTCCATGGATCCCTAGTGACCAGTCAACAGGAACAGAAAGGCACCTTAAAAAGCACTAAATTTCGTAATTTAGTCATTACTTTTCTCATCTCTAATCCAAAATCATGTTATTTTCACTGTTGACGCCAAGCTAAAATGTCCTAAGTTGTAGACTAATTAACCAATAAAAGAAAAAGGAAATCATTAATAGTTTTTAAATTTCAAGTTAGAGAAAGAACCTTTACCACACAATAATGAAACCTGAGCAATGCAAGTTTGTGACCACAAGAGTGTCTTTCAATAACACAATTTTTTAAAACTCCTTTTTAGGATCCAAACTGTCTCTAATTGGAGTCCATAAATCAAAGGTATCCACGGGTACCTTGCCAGGCCCGTGAACATCATAGTAGTCCTGAAGCCTTTCTCCTACCTTTTTCCATGTCTCTATGTTCACTGTTCCCTCCTCAGGAAACCAAGGACAAACCTTCTCTATAAAATCTAAGAAATTATTCAGCTGCTGATGCCCTTCTTTAGCCCCGTGAGCACGGAGCATATTTTTAAGCATACGTACAAAAAGCAAGCGGCTGTTTCCATTACCCATTTTTCTTTTATTAAGTCGACTTTCCTGTTATTTCTTTGTATTTACAAACTCCCGATAACTACTCACTGCAACCCTTACTTTTCCGAGCACTCACTTCACGCGGTGTCCTTCACTGTGTCCCCCGTTCTCAGGTCCCTGTTCGGGTGCCACCCACTGGAGCCAGCAGGCCTAGGTCAAACAGCACCTGAGAGGGGGAGTGAGGATTAAGAAAAAGATAGAGACAAGAGACAGACTCAGGAGGGCTAACAGTGAATACTGCAGCAGCCCCGAGTGTATGTTTCACAGCCTATTTATACCCTACTGAGTACGTAAGAAGCAAAAACACCTGAAACTCTGTAGCTTTTCGGCAAAACACCTGAAACTCTGTAGAGAACATTCAGTTTCTCTCCCCCACACCAGGTGCACCTCCTCCTGAGTCAGCAGACTGCACAGCTGGCCAACTTCGCAAAACAGTCTAATTTTCCTCAAAATGGCTCCCGACAATTGACATGTATTGACTTTACTAATATATATTAAATTTACTAATCTGAACACTAAATTCTTGATCATAGCAACCATTCTTAAGCAGTTAAACTATAATGCATAAATGCTACCATAATTTCTATGGCTAAATTATTTCTCAGTTGACTATATCGTAAAACTGTTAAAAATATTGTTAAAATCAATGTGGCTTGACTATTGGAGATCAGTCATAGTATGTTTTTAAAAGCAATTAGGTCACAGTTATTCTAGTACCAGTGGGTATGAAAGTCTCAAATAGAAGAATTCAGTTAATCAATATACCAATAACCTTCAAATATAAAGAGCACAAAAAAACAAAAGATTTTTCTGGGAGTTCTTCACACTATTGAAACCCGTGGTCTATCTTTAGAAAAATTAGTGTTCCTCTCCTGTGATCCCAAAGTATTATATTTATTCCATGATTGCCACTTAATGTAAATGGAACAGAATGTTAGAATGCCACATTTCCTCCTCGCTTTTAAGTTTTCAAAAGTATACATGTTATATATAGGTGACAGGTGAATTCAACGTCCTACTCTTATGTGAAAAATTACAAAGTTTTCCATAGCCTCTTTAATGTCTCATGGCCTCCAAGGTAATATTGCAGATTTATTAAAAGTGTTCCTTGTCCTTAGAAAGCACCAAAGTTAGGCATCTGACTCATAACTGTGAAAACCAAAGCGTGTAGAGAACTGGAGACTTCTAGAGGGAAAAGAAAGGACTGACTAACTGCTTCTGAAGCAATTGAAAGGCTGCTGCTATATTGGGATTGGCCTAGTCATCCAGAGTTGTCAAAACAAGGGAGGAGTGAATGCTTCTTATGAGCCAAATGTGAACACAAGAGAGAAATCCATATGGAGTTCGTCATGATATGTCCTGTTTAGCAGAGTCAAGGTGGTAGTAGGGGTGGGCAAGAAGGACTCAGCAGAAATATAACCCTCAAGGACAAAGGTCTATGAAAAGAATCCCAGAAAGCCACCCAAAGTAGAAATGCCTCTGCCTAGGTTAAAGGAATTGCTGGAGTAAAATCCCCTCAAGTAACTTTTCAACAACACAGAGACAGCTAGTGTGGCTTGACTTTTCCCATGAGCCAAAAACATTTAAGGGGCTATTTTACATATCTGCATGTTCTGGGAGCATAAAAGTAGGCAGCCACATGGGAATTATATCTCCCATCTTCACCATCCTGCAGTTTTGAACCTGGCAAAGAGCACACCAGCAAATAATGATAGAAGAAGAGGTTAGGAGAAAAAGAGTAGAGAGTATCTCTTATCTTTTTCTGAACAAACACAGACTTCGCAGAAGAGGAGATAAGATTTTCTACTCCTTAGTGTAGTAGGAATCATCTGGAACACCCGAATACTGTTTTCATAATTTTTTGTTTGTTTTCTTGATTATAAGCTCACTATATAAGATTTATGGTATATGGTTAAGGGAGAAGAAGGAAAATAAATAACTAAAATTTGAAATTACCCTGTATTCTCAATTGCATTATTTATATATACATAAAACTTATATTATGCTTTCCTTTATTAAAAAATATACAATAATATTTAAGAGTATAAGATTAAGGCAAATAAATCTTGGTTGAAATCTTAGCCATTTAACAGATGCATGTTCTTAGGCAAGTTATTTAATTTTTCTAAGCATTAATTTCTTTATATATAACAGAATAATAATGATTATATCATTAAATTTTGTGATGATTAAAGTGAGATAATAGTTATAAAATATTTATTATAGTTCTTGAAAAAAAATATATGACCAAAATTGAAAGCTATAATTATTTACAAATTACAAGAATTGCCTTACATTCTTAAATACAGTTAATTGTTCTTGAAACGTTGAAATGTTAAAATAAAATGCATAATAGCTCAGGGTAAAGATTTACCATAATGTAATTATTTATATATAGAGTAATTTTCTCTAAGACACAATGTTTTGCTCTTATTTCTTACATATACATCACTACATTTTCACTGAATATTTGCTTTGCATAATTTCCAAAGAAGAGAGTAACTGCATTAAAACCACAGTAGTGTTTTTCATCATTTTTTCTCCCAAGATTTGGATAGGATCCAGAGAATAGGAGAACTTTCTTTAATGCTAGTCTGATGATTTATAAAATCATCATGTTAATATTACATTTAAAATTTTCAGTATCATTAATATTGTTTATGATTTTTACGTCATAGACAAAGTAAATCTCTCTGTTAGAAAATATGTATCCTCTAGCATATCTATGATTTACAGTGTATTCATAGTGATAATAAAATATCCCTTAACATTTTTGTATATCATGCAAAGAATATGATACTTCTATACATCTTATAACACAATACAATTATTCCCAAAGTGTTCATAATGTTTGTCTTTGCACAAATTGTAAATTAAAATTGCATTTTAAATTTTGTTTGAATTCTAAGAGAAGATTGAAAATTGTATCTCCTAGAAGAATAAACATATAAATTTCTCTATAAACACATTTTAAATTCTAAATAAGGTTTTGGCTCATGAATCACTTTAATAAAGTGACATTAGTGTAATAAGGCTAACCTTAATTTCTGGCTTTCATCAACAGTAATTTAACAATGGAATAGCTTTGCTTTTCTAAGACTATTCTATAGCTATTTTTCTGTATTTCCCTCTTATTTACAATGACGAATATGAGGTCGTTTCCTCGGCGTCTCCCATTAAAGGAAGGAGTATAGTTAGCAGACATCCTACAACAGCTATAACTTTGGTATCCACCACAGCACTCATACTGAGGTATACCCTCCCCAGACTTTGCAAATACTAAGCAGAGTTGGCTATTATATCCTGGAAATTTCTATCCAAAGCGCCATTCCTTTAATGGTCATTCCTTGCTTGGGGTTCTTATAACCTTACTGAAACGTTCCCAGAGCAGCTCCAGAAAAACATCGTTCTATTCAATTTTTCTTTCTTCCAACTCCCCATTCACAAATGTCATACTTGCATTATGGTCACTTGAAAATGGTTACTTCTTAATGTCAGAAAAAAAGTTTCAGACATTTGGCCTTATGTTTTGGTGCTGATAAGTGAACAACTAAAACTCTAATATTTAACTTATTCGTAGTTCTATTTGTTCCTCAAATTATTTAAAGTTTTTCTAATCTTGATGTGACTGAGGTTTCATGGTTGTTGTAATGTAAGTAGAAATAGAAATATCTGGTCACTGTTTCAGTATGATTACAAGTGAGACCTGTGCACTAAAGTAAATCCTCTACTGTGTATCCTTCATACATATATATATATTAAAAATATATATAATATATAATATATAAAATATATATTATATATATTAAAAGTTGTATTAAGCACATTCATGTATTATGTGCAACTACATATACGCACGTTCATGTATGTAGTACAAGTATTATAAAAACTAAATAAATGAGGCACCTGAAAATCTTTATCTTTATCCTAGCTGTGCCACCCATGTAATCTTTGCGAGGCTGTAATAAAAGAGAGGAAGAAAAGACACTATAGCTATGTTAATTCATGTTAATGGAAATGGTTGCTGCTTGATTTCATTGAAAAAAAGTCTTATTTGATATTAACAGAATATTTCCCGTGTGATCATTATTACCATTTAAAGTCAACAACATTGTCAACATCTTAAATCTATTATATTTTGTTTAACACCATTTAAATTGGTATTATCTCCTAATTCCCTCTAACTTTGTAAGTTTTATTTTAAAAAAGGCTCGAACTTTTTTTTTTTTTTTTTGGCTAAAGATTAAGGTCAATTTTTAAAAGTCTTCCATAAAAAGAAATAATAAAGCAAAGTTATAAAAACAAAATGTTTTAACCAATTAAAATTATCAAATAATTTATTTTTAGAAATAAGTTCCTGGAAGACTAGGGGCAATACAGAGAGGATGCTTTTAACAGGCCAAAGTAACTCTCTTGAATTTCTGCTCCTAGTAAAATATTAAATAACTAATAGAAATCAGAAGAAGATAAAAACAAATTTCAGGCATTTTTATATGCTTTTTGAAATCTGGGTGAAATGAAATACATAACTCAGATTTTCCTTAAACTAGAGTTATACCAGTTTAATGGAGAGTCCTAAACCTGTTCCCCGCATCAGCCTAGTAAGAACTAACAAGCAATAGTAAAAGAGTTTGACTATTGAGGAAGAGGTAAGAGCATGATACTGTTCTCTCATGCATAGGCACACAGGAAGAGCCACACCTTAGGAAAGAACATGAACATTGAGATAAATTCTCCAGCACTCCAGCTTTCAAAACCAGCAAACTATAATGCTAGAAATATTTGAATTCAGTTTTGCCCTGAAAATAACCATAACACAATGAAACAAAAGCTCTTGAAAGACTATTTTAGTCCCACTCCCACACATATACTCATATACTACAAGCTTGCAGAAGATTGCAGTTGGAATCAACAGAATACGGGAGGAAAACATAAATTTCATAGATAAAATCAATGAAACCAAAACCTGGGCCTTTAAAAAAAATTAGAAAAATCAGACCGATCGAGGAAAATATAGAGTCAGCACAAATAACCATATTAGAAATTAAAAGGCATTAGGGACTTCTACTGGTCTTTTGACACTAAAAAAATAAATAAATAAAATAAAGAAATATAGCACAAGAAAGCATGAAATGTTTTAAACATAAATTTAACAAAATATGCGCAAGGTCTGTGTGCTGAAAATATATAAAGCACTGATAAGAAGAATGAAAGAAAACATACATAAACTGAGAGATGCACTATTTCAATGGATTAAAATTCTCAAAATGGGAAGTTTTCCAAAATCAATTCATTAATTTTACTCAATCTCAGTAAAAACTCACAGCCTTTTTTTTTTTTTTTGCAATGCAAGCTGATCCCAAAATATATATGGAAAGGCAAAAGAACTAAATTATCAACACAATTTTGAAGTGGAAGAAAACATTTAGAAAGACTCTCATTACTTAATTTTAAGTCTTGCCAAAAACTGTCATTAACAACATAACAGGGTATTGACAAAAGGTAGGGCACAACAATCAATAAAAGAGAAATTACAATCCAAAAAGATACCCCTACATATATTATCAACTAATTTTCAAAGAAATTGTGAAGTAAATTAAATGTAGAAAGTATAGACTTTGGATGAGTTGTGCTGAAACATCCTGACATCATATGAAAAAAAAGTAAACTTTGGCAAATCCTTCAAATCAAACAGAAACAACACAAAAGTGATTATAAAAAGATTATAAACCCAAGTGTGAACATAATGCTATAAATCTTTTACAGGAAAAGATAGGAAACATTTATGACTTTGGCTTAGACAAAGATTTTTTGCATACGACTCAAAACACACAATCTAAAAATAAAAAGTTGGACTATAACAAAATGAGAAAATTCAGCTCTTTGAAAGAATCAAATAAGAAAATAAATGGACAAGCCACAGACTGAAAGAAAATATTTTCAAAACACAGAGTTGATGAAAGACTTAAAGAATATGTAAAGAACTTGGAAAACACAATTTAAAGATTTGAACAGACACTTAAAGAAAGAAAGATACATGGATAGCAAATAAGAGATGCTGCTTTCCATGGCCACAGTCCAAGTTCTATAGAATGATGTTTCCCTTTGTTCCATTGATTCTTTCTCCTTTTAAAAGAGGACATTGTTTGCACAGAAACTGAGATTACTCATCATAGATTTTATGGATTTTCAGCACTCTTGAATAGTAAAAAATATATAAAGACAAGAAAATATTTATTAGTAGTACTATAATTTTGGGGGTTTATACTAAAGAAGACTTCTTAAAAATATAAATGAAATAAAATATATTATTGTTTTCAGCAAACACATTTTTTTATTTAAAAAAATCAGTATCAATTAATTTTGGTTTAAACAGAACTGATAATAGTGTGGTCTAGACATATCGTGACTCTGGCAAGACCTCAACAAGAGACAAGGATTCATGAATGTTAATAGTGGGTCTAAAACAGATTCTTCTCCCTGATTCAGAGAGTGATAACAGGGATGACAATCAAGTCAAAACTTAGGTAATGAGTTAGATGTTAGAACCAATAGGGAACCACGAACTCCAAGGAAGTAAATTTTTAAAAAACTCAATAAACTTGAATGAATGAAAACAGCTGCAAAACATTTTCTGAAAACTCTAAACCCAGTCAAATTGACATTGGACTTATGAATAAAACAAAGTTGAAAAGGTTTTATTAGCATCCATTATCATGTTCAAGAAAAACAAGATGATAATTATGTAATGAATTTACTACTCAATCACATAAATTCTGTAATGGACCCTCTTTTTTTAAGAGTATTTTGATTGTATAGGAAGGCAGCTATGCTCACTACTGTACCACAAATGCTGCACTTTTTATTGTATAGGAATAATTGTGTTTATAATTAAATGGATGATACTATTTTTAAAGTAATTATTACATCTAACTGTAACAACTAAATATCAGAAATAATAAGTCAATCTTGTATGATATATAAAATATAAAATTAAATACTATGTATTAAAAACTTATGATATGTACATTTCTAAAAATACAAAATATTGTTAACTACAGAGTTAAACTTTTAATATAAAATTTTAGAATATTGACTGTATATTTTTTGTAACTAAAGTTTTTGGAAATTTAAGTCAAGAGAAACGTTAAAGTATCTTAGCATTAAATGATTTTATTGCACTTATCAGAGGCCATTATGAATAAGATTTTCCAAGTCTAGGTCATGCATTTAATGGGTATTCAGAGCATAATTCTACTTTTAAAGTATAGTGAATAAAAATGAGATTATTCTTCCTACAGAAAACATTTTTGTATATTGCATTAGTATGTCCCTTCCATTGATATGTATGTTTTAAACTTTTGTGATTTTTCTGCTTTTATGTGCTAAACTTTTGTGTTATTTATTATATGTCCTAGAAAAAATCTGCTTAGCCTCACTTTATTTATTTCTTTATCTTATTAACTGTTCATTTTGGAAATTGCTAAGGGAACTATGCATGTGAGTCTATATTAGACCTTGTGTAAAACTAAGAAAAAACTTAGTCCCTGTCATTGAATAGCTTGCTGTCTAGAGAAAGAAGAGAGAAACTTTTTTTTTTAATTATACAACATGAAGAGGTTTTTTTGGAGTGATGAATGTTCAGCATCTAAATATTTGAATAATTTATTATACTTAAGCCATTCATTGAAAAAAAATAGAAATAAAAATGACATTACTCAAAGAGTAAATCCATCTAAATGATATTCCAATGTTAGCAAGAATTGAACTTTAAATTTAGAATAAAGGCTAAATGCAATTATGGTAAACAGTAATATTGTGAAACTAAAACTAATTTGTGATACTATAAATTTCTAAATTACTAGAATGGTAAGAAGTAAAAGGAAAATCTAAATTCTCCATGAAAGAAAAAAATCGAGAGAGTGAGAGAACATTAAAATTGTAAATGAAATAACACTATTTGACTAAATGTATATTCATACTTGTGATAAACACAATTAAGTTAAAAAATTAAACTTGCCTCTTAAATAATCTATGGGCTGAAGAGGAGCTAAAAATCGGTGTATCAAAATACATAAAACAACTACATATTAGAACTTATGAAGTCAAGCTAAACCATTACAAGAAATACTTATAATTTAAAATCCTCACTTTACCAAGCAAGAAATTAAGATAAAAGGATTAAAAAATAAAGGTATCTGTCAATATCTTTCACTATGTTAATAGATCAAAGGGAAAATTAGTCATATGATCACACCCATGAAATTACTGTGGATTTTAAGACCATTTAGTTGCTAATGTTTTTCAACCTATTTATATTTTTTCTTTTTTTTACATTATACAATTCAATGAGTTTTCTTTTTTCCAGTTACAGTTGGCATATAATAATATATTAGTTTCAGTTGTACAGCATAGCGATTAAAAATCTATATAACTCATGTAGTGGTCAACCCACTAAATCTAGTATCTCGCTTCCCCTTTTCATATTTTTTTATGATATTGTTGATTATTTTCCTAATGCTACAATTTATATATCTCCATGACTATTTTGTTTCTATCCTTTTGTAATTCTTAATCCCTTTGCCCTTTTTCACCATCTACACAATCCCCCGTCCTCTCTAGTAGCTCTCAAAATATTCTCTGTCTCTATGAGTCTTTTTCCTTTTTTTTTTTTTTTTTGTTATCGTTATTTATTTAGTTCTTTAGATTCCATGTGTATATGGAAACATGTGGTATTTGTCTTTCCCTATCTGATTTACTTCATTCAGGGCAATACTATCTAGGTCCATCAAAGTAATAGCTTCTTCTATCCCCTTCCATTAAGTCTGTGTATGTCTTTTAATCTGAAGTGAGTCTCTTGTAGGCAGCATATGTAGGGGTCTTATTTTCTTACCAATTCAGCTTCTTTATCTTTTGGTTGTAGCACTTAAGTCTTTTTGAATTCCTTTCACTTATTTTCATGTAAGAAGCTCTTTATCTGCTATTGAACTCTAAATGATGGTTTTGCTGGATAAAGTGTTTTAGGTTGTAGATTCTGTGTTTTCATCACTTCGAATATTTTGTTTCAAGTCTTTCTGTCCTGCATAGTCTCTTTTGAGATATCACTTGCCAGTCTTAAGGGTGATCCCTTGAAGATAGCTAATTGCTTTTTTCTTGCTGCTTTCAAGGTTCTTTGTATTTAACTTTTTGCATTTTAATTATGATGTGTCTTTGTGTGGGCCTCTTTGGATTCATTTCTTTTTGAGACTCTCTGAGCTTCCTGGGGTTTGTATGTCTATTTCCTTCACCAGGTTAGGGAGGTTTTCCATAATTATTTCTTCAAAGATATATTCAAATTCTTGTTCTCTCTCTTCAGGTACCCTGATGACATTGATGTTTTTACCCTTAATTTTGTCTCATAAGCTCCTTAAATTATTATTATATTCTTGGTTATTTTTTCTTGCTGTTTTGATTGGGTGTCCTTCGCTTCCCCATCTTCTATATTGGTGGTTACATCCTCTGTTTCATCCACTCTGTTGATTCACTCTAATATACTCATCTCAGATAATGTGTTCTTCATTTCTGACTGGTTCCTTTTTATAACTTCTATTTCCATTTTTATGTTTTTTATCTCTTTGTTAAAGTTATCACTGAATTCATCTACGCTTCCCCTAAGTTTACTGAACATCTTTATAACCAGTGTTTTGACTCTGCATTTGTTAGACTGCTTAACTCCATTTTTCCTGGAGCTCTGTTCTGTTCTGTCATATGGTTTCTGCTTCTTTGTCTTCCCATTTTGGCTGCCTTTCTGTGTCTGTTTCTATGTACTAAGCAAAGCTCCTAAGTCTCCCTGTCTTATTAGTGTGCCTTTGTATGGTAGATGTCCAGTGGCACAGTCCTGAGAGAGGTCCAGCAGGCCAAGTTTAGCAACACCTTGTGCCCCTCCAGGGACCACCTGTTAAGATCCAGCAAGCAGTCCACAGATGCTATGCTTATATTTGCCTCAAGAGGCCACATCAGAAACCAAGGGCCAGCTGCCACCAGTGTAAGTCTTGGCATTGCTCAGCAAGTGGCACAGGACTTGCCAAGGACACAACCTGATGTGACTTGGATAGGGCCACAAGTTGGGGGAAGTAGAGTTTCAGGGAAACCACAAGGCAGAATGACCTGTGTTATCCAGTTTGATGACATCTAATCTATGGCAGCGCTGAGTCTGCACACTGGAAGGGGGAGGGCTCAACAGAGGAACAATAGATACTGCCAGTACTTCTGCCTAGGAGAAAGCCTTGCCTTCGGCCCTCACTCAGACAACTCAGTGTCCCCCTGTAAGTTGCGCATGCACTCCTGAGTAGCTGACCTGGTGCTGGTGCTCAGAGTGAGCAAGTCCCTCACACGAAAGTTTGGTCACAGATTCAGCTTCCAGCTGCAGCTGCCACAGCCTCTATCCCACTCAGCTGCTCAGGACCGAGCAGCCTCGCTTCTTTGCCCCCTCTTACCTCCTATCATTACAGGATGATTTGTTATTTCTCTCCCTAGTTGCAAGCCTTCTGTTCATCTAGACCCCAGATGACTCTTACACTGTTGCTCAATTTTTAATAAGAATTATTAGGAATTATTTGGAATTAATTTTAAATTATTATTTCTTCTCTTATTATTTTTAAAATTTTCTATTTTGAATTTTCTTAAATTCATTTTGTTTCATTCAAATATCTTAATATGTTCTTTCAGGAATATATTGATGCTTAATAAATTTATTTAGTTTTTGAAAATATAAAATTATTTTTATCTCGTTAGCTCATTGAAATTATTTATTATAGAATTATAAGATCAACTTAATTTTCCCCAAAACTTTTGTAGGCACTGCTCTGTTGTCATAAAAATTAATTTCAATACCTAAAAATGACCAACATATGTTTAATTTTAACTTTTTATAGATCACATGTTTATTTTTAAAATTTTAATCTTGGTACTAAAATGTTCGTAAGATGTACCTTGATGTAGGTAGCTATGAATTCTACCTGGTATTTGTCGAGCCTTTAATCTGATCATTTGTCTTTCTTCAGAATTAACAAATGTTCTATTATTTCGTATTCTACTCCTTTATTTTTTGTCTTCTCTTGTGATTCCCATTTGAATAATAATGGAATTTTTGATATGTTCTCCATTTATTATAACTTTTCTCAAATATATGCTTTTTATTTATAACATTGCATTGATTTCAGGGATGATTTTCTGGATCGATCATCTAGATCACTAATTTTTTCTTCAGCATTTTCCATTCAGCTATTCAATTGTCTTATTACTTTTTCTCCCTTATCCACCTTGATTTTAATATCCAATACATGTAACCGTTTTCTTATAGTTGAAATTGTTATGCCCCGATTCGGAACCCCAGAGCCGCGAAGGAAACAACTGCCAATGCAATCACACAAAGGAGTTTATTAGCGAGCTAGCTCAGACCAACTCCATACACAGCCAAAGCAGTATGCAGGAAAAGGGCCCCTTCCTTAATCTTACAGATATATTTAAAGGGAAAAACCACAGGCTGGGGTGACAGGTCTTGGCGTTGCAGGATTGGTAAATCAAATTTGACCTTTACAGACATTGGTGGGCAGGTAGCCACAGGGGAGGTCTAACTAGCCAACATAGAAGGGGAATTCCAGGGCCGTTCTTACTGGTTGACTACATCTGGTATGGGGGGTGGCGTTCCTATAGTGATAGTCAAACAGTAATTTCCAGGAACTGGCTAAAATGGAGGACTGTCACAAAATGGAGTCACTTTGGTTCTTCAGAAATATTTTTTAAAAATTAAGAAATGCTGAATCAGTGATTTTCTTGAGCAAATAATAATAATTTAACACAACACTGATGATTAAAAAATGATTTAGATGAGTTTATTTCATCATGTAAACATTTTAGGTATTCCATAACCAATTAATTTTAGAAATAATTTTCTTTTGGTATATGTAAAATGTAATACATTTTAATTTACAATTTATGTCTAACAATCATGATTTTTTTCAAAAGTAGGAAATAAAATTTTAAAGTAAAAGAAATAATTGTGTCATTTTAAGAAGCATAATGTCAGCAAAAACAAGCAAACTGGCATTGCTAACAAAATATTCAAGATTATACAGAGAATACAGACCGTTAATTGGGTAAAATAAAATAATCATAATGTCTTTGTTCTTATTGGCATATGAAATATTGGTGAATCATTGATTCAGTGAAATACTATATTCAAAGTAAATGTCACAGTAAGGAACAGGCATATTTAAAAATATGATATAATGTTTTGAACTTTGCATTTAGAGTGTGCTTTATTTATTAAGTAGTGATCACTTGGCTCATATGCAAAGCTATATTGATATGTCTCATCTTGAAGCCTTTTAACTACTGTACTCAAATCATGTCAAAAGGAGCAAGTTATTTCAAGTGAATTTCAGTTAGTGTCAATTTTTACATAACCCGCTTACATTAGTAAAATCCTTAATCTCTTTATATTACTCAGAAGTCTCTATCTCTAGACCACAAAATTAAATAGATGAATTAGAACACAAAATATTTATTTCATGTGGGAGTAATGTTTTGAATGTGTATGAGGGGAGACTGCAGTTTAGACATCCCTTATTTTGCTTATCTGAAAGTCCATTTGAACTTGGCCTGACGAAACTTCAGATTTAATTATATCTTAAGAGAACTCTATTTACCTTGCAAGTAGGTAAAGCATTTATTCTAAAGAATTTTATTTCTTCTCAGGTGGCCAATCATTATTTCCCCCACTCATCCCTAGGCTATCTCTGCCTCTTCCTGGGGAAAAATAAAAAGTCTACTGGAATTATATACATTGGGGCAGAGAAAATGACCATGGGAAAGTACTCTTAGGTGCAAACAGGTGTTGACACTGCAAGCGGTAAAGCACCAGTTTTGATACAGCAAGAATCTTTAAGTCTTTTCCAATCACTTTCAGGTTGTTGTCTAGAACGACCTGATTGGTCTCAATCTTTCTCCAGGAGCCTGAATCTGACACTAAAAATTAAATAACAGTAGAGGCCAGACCCTGCCTTATAATCAATTTTAGGAATTATTAACAACAGTGAAGTTGCCAAGTGTGCCTTAACAGCGAGATTTAAATGTTCCCAAATGGGGTCTGTTGATCAATAATCATTTAAGCCTAGTAAGCTAGTGTATTGTGTTAGATAAACTCATCAATAGAAAAATTGTTAAGCCTAAGAGGCAATTCCAAATGTCATTCATAAGAAACTTTCTATGAATCAGGGTGTCTTTCTCAAAAGTCTAAATCGTCTTCAAGTTTTCCTGTTATAGGTAAATATTCTCTGACATCATTGCTTATAGCAAAGACAATATACATTGCCAGCATTCCTATGAAAAAGAAGGTTTGGAATATGTGCATATTCTCGTATACCTCCAGAAGATGATAATGTCTTCTTTCATTCTCTCAAGCTGCAGTATATCTCTCTACCTTATGACTGGGTATCTGGGTACCTTCCTCCACCCAGGCTAATAACAGGCCATTATCTTAAGCAAAAATCCTAGAGTGACACAGGCATCTGTCATTCCTATTAGCTTCCTTTTCACTTCAGAGGCTATCCTCCTCCTCCTCCTTATCTAACAGCATCCAATCTCTTTCCCATAACTGTTCTGTTCTCAATACTAGCTTAATACTGAGCAGGATTTGACCAATAATTTTTTAAACAAACGTTATCTCATCTTTTTGGCTTCTTCTGAGGGACAGATATTTATGTTCTGTCATTTTTTCAGCTTCCACTCCCATCATTTTTTTTAAAATTCTGTGTTGCTTTTATTTTATGAAAAAACAAACTTCAAATATACATCAAACTAAGTTGAATATGAAGTATGCCTGGTGATCCTATTTATAAATACATGGCGAGTGTTCATTGGCCCTAAAATTTCAGGAAGGGCATTTCAAATGGATTTGTGTTTGCATGTTTCAGTCCCAGGGCATAAGAACAAACCCTAACATTCATTGTCAGATATTCTTTGGCTACCAGAGCATCAAATCTCTGCAGCAATTACCATATATTTGACCCCTTTACCCTCATCTACATTTCCCCCACATCCCTTTCCCCCTGGTAACCACGAAAGGAAATTTAACTTTCTATGGTGAACACATAATGCAATACACATATGACATATTATTGAATTTTACACCTGAAACCTATATCATTTTATTAACCAATGTCACCCCAATAAATTTAATTTTTAAAAAAATCGGCAGCGGGTTGTTCTCTGGTAAAGAAATTACTTCCGCAAATTCTCCATCCCTTGACTTTGGCTTAAGTCTTACATTTTCAGCATCATCAGCATTAATAGTTACTGTCATGATGTGTATGGTACAATTTGATGAAACTGGATCCATATATGTAGCGGAGAATATTGAGCGGCTCAAAGAGAGTTTCTGGGCTTTTATTTTCAAATAGTTAGTCTTCACAATCCTCAGGCAAGAAGTTCACAATCAAAATGTGATGTGAAGAGGAAAGTACTCTTTTGGGAAGGAGGATGAAAGAAGAAGGACAAGTTTGAGGCACCGGTCTCAGCAGACGCATGTCCCACACAGCACTGCTGACCCATTTTAGACTTCTCCAGAATTTTAAGATAATAATTTGTGTTGTTTTAAGCCACTAAGTTTATGATAGTTTGCCAGAGCAGAAATAGAAAACTAATACAAATGGGAAAAGACATCCTAAAAAGAAGAATCTACAAAACACAGAGACTTGAGACCTAAACTTTTCAGAGAAGGAAGGGAGATTTGCAGTGTTTTGAGTCTATAGTCAGGTAGAAGAAGTGCATGTGAAGAGATTTCCATCAATTGAAACAAGTAAGGTCGTCTTAAAGCCAGAAGAAGCCAGACAAAGGTCGTCTGCATTTTAAAGTAGTTTCTGTCTTTAAAATAATTATGACAGTAATGAGCTGGAAACACTGGAAGTATAAGACCAAGAGGATTTTTATATTCTATATAATTTGACTATAATCTAGCCATATCAGTCCTTCACAAATGCTTAAATTAGATGAGTATGAGAGGATAGGTTTAGTTAAATCTAATAATATTTTTTACCAAGCTTTTTTCTTTGTCTATAATGATTCTTCATTTCCTCTTCTTTCATATAAAATTGAGCACACAAAGTCATTATAATAAGTGTAGCAGTACACTGTAATTTCTTCTAGGGAGCTTACCATACGGCACCTGTCTCTTTGTTATTTAATTTAACTTGATCTGTTAAAAATCAGGCTTGTAAGAGCTCATGTGTCATAGTCATTAAAGTGTCTTATTGTTTAAAGAATCTAAACCCAAAGAAACATACATCCCTCTGAGAAAACAAGAAATATTTTAATGCTGTACAGCTAAGAATAAGAATACAATAAGTGCACGAAAACAAAAATTAAATGCATTTAAAAATTGTATTGCAGATGATTTTTCCTATTCAAATCTTTGCTTTAATAACTCATTTGTCTGGGAAAATATAACTGATTTTTGACAAATGTAATTTGGTATTTAGATAAATTCAACTTGATATTTAGTTTACCTACTTATAATAATAAACAACTTAAAAAAAACCTCTCAATCCAAAGTATATGAAAATAAAGACTGACACTCGTCGCCATTAATAAAAAGTGCAAATTAACACAATCTTCAGATATTTTTTCTGACTAAAGCAAAAAATTTTAATAAATATCTAATTTTAGGATGTTGTGGTCATATTAGTATACATATTTACAGAAAGAATTTACAAACTGTGCAAAAATTTTGTACAACAAAATAGCATTATATAGCAAGAATCATAAGATGTTTGTTATCTTTGATATAATTAACTGTTTTTGTAATAATAATTTAACAAATTAAGATTCTTTTCTATTTTTAAAGATTTAGTTCAACTAACAATGAATATATTATCAAAAAGATGGTTCTTTTAAGTATATTAAATAAAATTTAAAAATTAGAATAAACTTTAACATTAGAATGTTATAAATCATCACACATAAATATCATGAACTATGAAATATAATCATTATGAAGAACATATAGAAAATAAAAGTGGCTTAATATAGGAAAGGTGGAAATATCAGAATACTATGAACACTATGATAACAAAACTATATGTGTAGTTTCTATCATGCCAAATAAAATAGAATCAATGTGATAGAATATTTTTTTCTTTACATTTTCAGGAAGAAAATATTTTTTAAAGTTAATGAAATTTTATTTACAACTAACGGAGTAATTATCTTTACTGACAATATGAAATCCAGATTATCTTTAAAATTCTAGTTTGAAAACGGAGACAAAAGTTGCATCTTTAATTTTCTAAACATTTTAATGTGTGGGTTTTTTGTTTGTTTGTTTATTTGTTTGTTTTTAGATTTAGCTTTAAATGTAGGAGTAGCTAAATGACTACTCCTATGTGTAGGCATAGTATTATCCTGGTCATATAATCTGCTTTATGATATCCAAAGATGATTTCTCTTTCTGTTAGTAATATTGTATATTTAATTCATACTGCGGAAGTCTAAAGAAAATTCCATGGGGAGATCTTGGAATCCCCAGAATACCTGACATTTTAGCCAGGGTCACAGTGAAACTTGTGTGATCCGAGGAGGTTGAATTTCCATTCAGCCGGCCTATTTTCTAAAGATTTATTATTTATAATGATAATTTCTCTTTGTTTATGATTTCAATGCTACAAATTCCACTTTCTATTCCTATTAAACTGGCCAAAAATATTTATATATGCTAAAAATATTGCATTGGTAAGAAACACAATATACCTGGTTTTGATAGTCATGACTAGTCTTTTATTATGATATATATATATATATAATTAAAATTTGGTAAAGATTCTTATTTTAACTTTTTTTTTCAATTACAGCTGGTGCACAATATTATATTAGTTTCAGGTGTGCAACATAGTAATTAGACACTTATATAACATACGAAGTGATGACCTAGATAAATCTAGTACCCATCTGATAACATATATAGTTGTTGCAATATTATTGACTATATTCCTTGTGCTGTACTTTAATCTACATGACTATTTTGTAACTACCAATTTGTGCTTTTTGATCTCTTCCCTTTTTCACCTAACCCTCCCCAAACCCCTTCCAACCTGGCAATCATTATATTTAGATATAGATTCTGTATCTAGGAGTCTGTTTCTGTTTTGTTTGTCTATTTTGTTCTTTAGAGTCCATATGTAAATGAAATCATATGGTATTTGTTTTACTCTGTCTGACTTACTCCACTAAGCACAATATTCTCTAGATCAAGTCGTGTTGTTGCAGATAGCAAGATTTCATTCTTATTTTCTGGTTGAGTAAATTACATATATGTACCAGCTTTTCTTAATCCATTCATTTATTGATAGACATCCAAGTTGCCACCATATCTTTACTATTGTAAATAATGCTGCAATAAACATATGTACTCACATGTCTTCATTAAATAGGGTTTTAGATTTCTTTGGATAAATACTCAGAAGTGGGGTAACTGGGCTCTTCATTGTTTCTTGTTATAGCCTTTGTTTTAAAGTTGATTTTGTCTGGTGTAAGTATTACTATCCCAGCTTTTTGTTTATTTCCATTTTCATAAACTCTTTTTCCATCCCTTTGCTTTCAGTCTCTGTCTGTCTTTTGACCTGAAGTGAGTATCTTGTAGACAGCATATGGAAGGATTTTGTTTTCTTATCCATTCAGCCATCCTGTCTTTTGATTAGAGAATTTAATCTATTTATATTTAAAGTAATTGGTGATAGATATGTGGTTATTACCATTTTATTATTTATATTTTCAATCGATTTTCTTTTTCTGCTTCTTAAAGAAGTTCCTCTAACATTTCTTGTAATACTGGTTTGGTGGTGATAAAGTCCTTTTTATTGCCTGAGAAACTCTTTATCTGTCCTTTAATTTTAAGTGATAGCTTTGCTGGGTAGGTACAGTAGTCTTGGTTATAGGTCCTTGCTTTTCATCACTCTGAATATGTCCTCCCAATCCCTCTGGCTTGCAAAGTTTCTGTTGAGAAATCAGCTGACAGTCTTATGGAAGCTCCCTGGTAGATAATTAACTGCTTTTCTCTTGCTGCTTTTTGTTTTTAACTTTTGACACTTGAATTATGGTGAGTTTTGGTGTGGTCTCTTTGAGTTCATTTTGTTTGGGACTCTCTGCACTTTTTAGGCTTTTATGTCTATTTCCTTCACCAGGTTAGGAAAGTTTCTTGTCATTATCTCTTCAATAGTTTTTCAATTTCTTTTTCTCTCTTCTCCTTCTAGTAGCCTTGTGATGTGAATGTCGGTATGTTTGATGTTGTCCCAGAGGCCCCTTAAACTATCCTGATTTTTTTGGATTCTTTTTTACTTGTTGCTCTTCTGATTGGGTATTTTTCTGCTATCTTATCTTCTAAGTCACTGCCTCGATCCTCTGCTTTGTCTAATCTACTATTGATTCCTCTAAGTTTTCATTTTATTTGTTGTATTCCTCATTCCCAACTGGTTCTTTTTTATATTTTCTATCTCCATTTTTATGTTTTCTGTGTCTGTTAAAATTCTTATTGTTTATCTATTCCTTCCCTAAGTTCCTTGAGCACCCTTATAACCAGAGTTTTGAACTCTGCATCTGGTAGATTGCTTGTCTTCATTTTGTTTAGTTCTTTTTCTGAAACTTTGTTCCGTTATTTTATTTGGGTCATGTTTCTTTGTTTCCTCATTTTGGCTACCTCCCTGTGGTTTTGTTTTTGTTTTTGTTTTTCTATGGCCTTATGTAGTAAGTGTTCTGTGGGGCCCGGGGGCTCAGTCTTCCCTAGTCATTTGAGTTAGGTGCTTCAGGTATGTTTCTTGCATGGGTTGTGTGTGCCTTCTTGTTGCAGTTGAACCTTGGTTGTAGTTGAACCTTGGTTGCTGTTTGCACTTCAAAGGGATTGACTCTCAGATTCATTGGTTGGGACTGGCCAGGGTCTCTATGGAGGAGAGGTTGAGCAGGGGCTGATCCTATGGAGAAAGATTCACTTCAGCAGTATCTTTCCAGTCTGTCTTTGGATGTGTTGTCCTCAGGTTTGGCTCCACATGATATTTTAGCTAGGTGGAAGTCTGCTATCAGGAGTACTGGACCTGGGGTCTCCTAGGTGGGGCCCTGCTGTAGCTACAGTCTGTGCCCTGCGTAGAGCCACTTGGCATGATCAACCAGGCATTTCTCAGAAGACTGCCACACACATTGGGCTTGGAGGTGACTTAAGAGACCAAGTTTTTAACCAAGGCCAGTTACCACTGGCGCCACATTTGGAACTACTCAGCAAGAAATACAGGGCACACTAAGGCCAGATGCTGCTTTTGAGAGGTTTGTGAACCTAGGGATTTTAGAAAAATCCATAGTGTGAGCCAAGACAACCTGTTTGTATGGAAAAGCCACTGAAAGGGGCATTAGTAAGCCAGCAAGTGGTGGGGCAGGGTCTTAGGGAATCACCAGTGCCGGGCAACCAATGTTAGCAAAGTTGATGAAGACTCAAATATAGCAGCCACCTGAGTTTGCATGCTGGGTTGAGGGAAAGCTTCACAAAGGAACAGTGGCCTCTATCAGGACTTCTGTCTGGGAGAAAGCCCCCTTCCAGCACTCGCCCTAAAGTTGGACAATTCAGTTTCTCCCCATATGTCCCTTGATACCTTTTGAGCTGCTGCCTCAGCTCTGGAGCTTAGAGAAAGTGAGTCCATCAGTGAGTAATAGCTCACATAGGCCCTTTAAGAGGAACACCTGGCACTCCTACAGCCCTTCATCTCACTCAGACACAAGCTCCGCTGATTTTCATCTCCACATTATGTGGAGACTTCTCTTCCTGGCACTGAAGCTCTGTGGAGACTTCTCTTCCTGGCACTGAAGCTCTTGTCTGGGGAGCCTGGTATGGAGCTGGGGCCCCTCACTCCTCTGGGGGTACCTCCGCAACCTAGAATTTCTCCTGATTCTCAACAGCCACATGTAGGTTTGGGATGAGTTTGTACCATACTTCTCCCTCTCCTACCAGTGTCAAGGTGGCTTCTTCTATATGTTTTTAATTATAAGACTTCTGTTCAGCTAGACCTCAGGCAATTTTCAATGATAGTTGGTGCATAATTTAGTTGTAATTTTGATGTGGTCATGAAAGGAGGCAAGCATAGAGTTTACCTACTCTGCCATCTCGACCCAATATTTTTTTTGAATTTTATCTATCTATCTATCTATCTACTCACTTACTTACTCATTTACTTATTTATTTTTGACCAAAAGTTTTGTTAAATATTCTTTATCATATTGAAGTAGTTTTCTTATAGCCCAATTTTACTTAAAATTTTATTGAAAATATTTGCTCTAATTTATCAAATTTATCTCTGCTTAACCTTGTGAACGTGTGACCCCCCTCAATATTCCTCATAAGAGATATTCCAACTTGTAAAGAAATTGTGGCAAATTCCTATATGCACTGCATATCTTTCTTTTTTTCTTCTAGTAATCAATCTACCCCCTCTAAGTTAACATTCATATACTAACTTTCTTGTATATTAAGTAGTCTCACATGCTTTGAAATGAAGTCCATACAAATTCACAAGCTGGTTAAGGGGCTAGAATAGTTTAGAAAGAAGATAGATAGATGATTATGTAATCAATGTTTTGATAAAACTGAAATAATAAAAAGAAAATAACTTTGTAGAACTTAAAATTTTTAATTTCTTAATTTTAAAAATGTAATTTTGTGATGAAAGATAAGACTTGGAAAAGTGAATAAATATATTATTCCATAGAAATAATTTTTAAAAATGCAATGCAGTAAAAATAATTAATAAAATTATATAAGACAAAGAGAAAAGATTAAATAGAATGAAAAGGAATGAATGGTCTAGAAGAGGAGAGAGAGAAGAGGGAGAGAGAGAGAATTAGGACAGACTCCTAACAGTGAGAAAAATGATCCTATTATTCACAATATATTTAAGTTCTTGCTTGACTTAAGAATGCACAAAAATATTTCAGAATTCTACAAAATAATTGTATTAACTAAAGATTAATATTTGTTTAAAGGTTGCTTGTGTTTAACTTGAGGGTATATAGTCCAAATATAGTGCTCAAGATTTACTTAGGTTAGTTCGTTCTCCCTCTTCAGGGTGGTTATATCATTTATGCAAATTCAGTGTGGTCCATCTTCTCCTGTTTAAATTCTAATTTATGGTACCTTTACCACAATTGTCCATTGTTTTTATTAATATTTCTTTCTCTGTCTCTCTCTCTTTCCTTCCTCCATCCCTCAATGGAAAATATTAACATAGTTGCAATTATTAGAACCACACTATACTGTATTTGCATAGAAATGATACAACCTGACCCCTTTCATTTATTTTTTAACTATTTTTCCATCCACCTGCTTATAAGTAACTAATTATATGCAGCAAAAGTTTAGTACTCCCATTTTTCTTTTAGAGAGGAGACACAAATATATTTTCATATTTGCTCACCCATTATTTTTTACTACAACATAGAACATATTATATTTTTTTGAACTTTGTTATTTTTTTAACTTAAAATGTTCCAAAATCAAACTATATTAGTTTGAAAGAGATGTTTATTATTTTTACAGCTGCATAGTACACCATTGCTGATATATAGAATACATTACTGATTTAACTCATCTATTTTTGGACAATTAGCTAATTTCCCATAGTTGTTCAATTACAATTAGCTAATTTTTCATAGTTTTTAAATTTCATGTAGTAAGAATATACTTTCCCATTAATTTGCGGAAGAGAGATTATTGGGTCAAAAAACAATATGTAGCAGATTTGATGAATGTTATCAAATTCCCTTATTAAGGTTTGTGCAAAAATACATTCTTCAGCAATTTACATGTGTCTTTTTTTCATATAACCTCACCACAGAATGAACTGTAGTATCACTGCCTTATCAACTATATATCTATCTAATCTATCTATCTATCTATCTATCTATCTATCTATCTATCATCTATCAATCCACCTACCCATGTAATTTCTCTAAATTTTGTCAGTCTTATAAGCAAAAAATGATATCTCAGTATAGTTTTTATTCACATATCCCTAATTATAAGTAAAGTTTAACAACTTGTCATATAATTTGAGGGACTTTTTAAAGTTTTATATATTCTACTTGTTTTGGATCATTTTTTATAGAGTATTCTTTTGTATTTTATTTTGTTTTATGTTTAAATTGTGGTGTATTTAATTTATTTATTTATAATTAATTTAATATTATTACATATTAGTTATAGATGTACAACATAACGGTCAGACATTTATGTAATTTACAAAGTGATCCTCCCAATTAGTCTAATACCTACCTGGCACTATACATGTTTACTATAATATTATGGACTGTATATTCTATGTTGTAATTTACATTGTTATGACTACTTTTTAACTACCAATTTGAGCTTCTTAATCCCTTTACCTTTATCATGCAGTCCACCCATCCCTATCACACCCAGCAAACATGGTTCTGTTCTCTGTATCTATGAGTCTATTTCTGTTTTGTTTATTTTGTTCTGAAGATTCCACATATAAGTGAGATGATATTGTATTTGTCTTTCTTTGTCTGACTTATTTCACTTAGGATATAATACCCCATATGTTTATTTCAGTTGTCTCAAATGGTAAAATTTCATTCTTTTTTTTAATGGCCAAGTAATATTCCATTGTGTATATTGTACCACTTCTTTATTCAGTCATCCATTGATATGGTTGCTTCTATATCTTGGCTATTGTAAATAATGCTGTAATGAACATAAGGGTGTTTTGGATTTCTTTGGGAAAATACCCAGAAGTCAGATTGCTGGGTCATAAGGTAGTTCTACTTTTAATATTTTGAGGAACCTCTATACTGTTTTACATAGTGGCTGCACCAATCTCACCAATATTGCAAGAGGGTTCCCTTTGAACCACATCCTTGTCAACAGTTGTTCTTTGATGATTTATTGATAATAGCCATTCTGACAGGTGTGAGGTGATATATTACTGTGGTTTAATTTGTATTTTTCTGATGATTAGTGATGTTGACCAACTTTCATATCTCTATTCACCATCTCTATTTCTTTAAAAAGTCTATTCAGATCCTCTGCCCATTTTCTAATTGGAGTGTTTGTTTTTGAGGTGTTAAGTTGTATAATTTTTTGAATTTATAATTTAACTTTTTTAAAGCAAGTTTTGGTTCACAGCAATATTTAGAGGAAGATTATCTTTACTTTATTCTATTGTCTTTATTCTTTTTTTTGACAAAGATCAGTTGACTATATTTATGACAGCCTATTTCTGGGCCCTCAAATCTCTTCCATTGATCTATTAGTTGGTTATTCCACTAATACCACACTCTCTTGATTACTATGGCTTTATAATAAGTCTTGAGGTTGGCTAGTGTTAGTTCTCCATTAAGTTTATCTCCTTTAATATTATGTTGGCTATTTTGGGTCTTTTGACTCTTTATGTAAACTTTAGATTCAGTTTGTTGATATCCAAGAAATCATCTGTTTGATTTTTATTGGGATTGTCTTGAATCCATAGATCAAGTTGGGAAGAACTGACATCTTGATAACATCGAGTATTTTTATCCATAAACATAAAATATATTTTCATTTAATTTTTGATTTTTCTTCATAATTTTTGTTTTTTTCCCATAGAGCTATCCCTAAATATATCATTTTTGTGTGCTAATGTAAAAGTATTATATTTTTCATTTCAAATTCTACTTGTTACTTGCTAGTATATAGAAAAGTGATTGAATTTTATATATCAACTTTCTGTATTGAAACCTTGCTATAATTACTTATTAAGTTAAGGTATTTTTTTTGTCAATTCTTTCAGATTTTTTACATAGACCATCATGTTATCTGTAAACAAAGACAGTGTTGTGTCTTCCTTCTCAATCAGTGTAACTTTTATTTCCTTTTCTTGTTTTATTGCATTAGCTAGAACTTCCAGTATGATGTTTAAAAAGAGTGATGAGAAGAGGTGACATCCTTGTCTTTTACCTGACTTTAGTGGGAAAACTTCAAGTTTTTCATCATTAAGTATGATGTTAGCTATAGGGTTTTTGTAAACATTCCTTATCAAGTTGAGGAAATTCTTCTTCTCTTGTCTACTAAGAGCTTTGATCATGAGTCATTGTTGGACTTTGTTAAATGTTTTTCTTGCGTCTATTGATAAAATCACATAATTTTTTTAAAACCAAAAATTAATGTTATTAGTGGATTTTTAAATATTGAATTATTCTTATCTATTTAGAATAAATCCCATTTTGTCATGGTATATAATTCTTTTTATACATTTTTGGATTAAGTATGCTAATATTTTGCTGAAGGTTTTTTGCATCTTTTTTCATGAAAGTTATCAATCTATAGTTATATTTTCTCATTATATCTTTGCCTGGTTTTAGTATTAGGCTAATATTGGCCTCGTATAATGAATTAGGAATTATTTCTTCTCTTTCTATCTTCTGAAAGAGATTAAAGTGAATTGATATAATTCTTTCCTTAAATGTTTGGTATAATTCACTAGTGAACTCATCTAGATCCAATGCTTACTGTTTTGGACTTTTAAATTGGCTGATATCTGCAAATATATTGAATATTAATGAAAAGAGTAGGGTATCTTTTTAAAAAAGCTTATTGAAAATATCATTCATGTTTCTCCATATATTAAGATACTGGATGTAAGGTTTAGCTTATACAAATCACATTTCATGCTAAAAAATGAAACATCAAATACTATTTACTTGAGTTTTATTTTCCTGGAATAGGTTATAAATTATGCAAAGGTCTTTTCATCATCTGTGGAGAAAATCAGATGATTTTTCTCCTGAAATCTATTAATGAGGTAATCAGAAAAGAATTAAAGTAGCAGATCTGCTCATATTTCAGAGAGATCTTAGGATTTTAAAATAATGTATTCCATTTCAGTGATTTCCTCTCCTTTATCTGTTTTTTGATGATTATGTTTTCTTGTTTATCCTTAAGTTATCTGGTAATTGATCATTTTGGTAAATTTTTAACAAAAAAAAACACATCATTTTTTTATTTAGTAATTATATATCAGCTGTTTTCTAAATCTCTGTAAATCTTTGTTTTTATCTTCAGTTTTTCCTTTTTTTTCTGTCTTTTGTTACACTTGCTTTTCTTTTTCCATCTTTATTTATTTATTATGCTGGAAGTTTCATTTACTCACATTTTTAATTTTTTTTTAATAAAAAGACTTAAAGATATAAAATGTTCTCTGGCCACTTTCTCAAGTTTTCCATATATTCTGATATAAAATATTTCCATTGTCATTAATTTTTAGAAAAATAATTAATTTTGAATGGTAATTTATTTTTTATCCAAGAGTTTAATGAAACTAAATAGAAATGTTATAGAAATAATGTAAATATAGTTTATATACAATTATAATACATTACAAATATCAAATAGCCCACTTGTTTATTTCTAGATTAACCATAAATAGCTGCAGCAACTGTATAGTGTAACAACTATAAATAGCCTTCGCTTTACACACAAAAAAAATCCTAAAACTGAAAATGAAACATTTTGAAACTAATGAGAAAGTCATGTGTTAGAAATAGACAAAGTTTCTTAACTTTCCTATTTCTACCTGATGGAAGTCAAGGAACTTCAAAAATTCATAGGCTATGTTGAAATAAATTAGAAAAAAAAAAGTAAAAAAAAAATATATATATATATATATATATATATATATATATATATATATATATATTTATGTAGAGTACATTGCCCAGAGATGCAACAAATTGGTCTTTCTAAAAATGACACTGGTACAATGGAGACTGTTAAGAGCTTGTTAGCAATTCCTACAGGTCTCAAGGGGTTCAAACTGTTCAGACATAGAACAGAATATAGTTCAGTATATTTTCACAGAGACTCAAAAGTTTTTGCAAAACTCACACTGAAAATCTTCAGGGAAAATGTCCTTTGCTACTGTTTTCTGGTAACTTTCTATATTCTCAGAATAATCCTCAAAGCCATTTTAGGTTCTCCCCTGTGGACTATGTCTCTGTCAACACTGATGGAAGTCATGCCATTCTGACAGCTGGACCTCACTGAAGCCGTGCTTGTGAGCAAGAGTGTTTGTTAGTTTTAATTATGATGGGCATGTTTGCCGAAGTGACACTCACTGTGAAGTTTGTTCTGCATATAGTTAGCTCTTCTTTATAGCAAAAAAAAAAGTCATTAATAATGTTTTCAAACAAACCGTATGCTACAAATGACTTTTTGATGTAAATATTTTGATGTAAACATTTCTAGGCTTTTTCAAAAACATGTATAAGTGTCGCTAATAATTTATAACCCCATAGGATTTAAAAATGTCTTTAGAAAACAATTTTCAAAAATAGGGGGGAATTTATTTTTAGGAAACACTTTTATTGAGGGTCTTGGACATTTAATTACTATAATAAACAAAGCAAGTGAGTAAGTTAACCTGACATACAATGAAACTGCCTTAGAAAGGCAATGGTTCTTTCAATGTCATACAGCAAATATATGTCACAACTGGCACTTAAATTCATATTTCTCTCTAGCCGTAAATGTTTTCCTCTTTTCACTATCACACCATGGTCACACACATAAACAATAATAGGTACTTTTGATATAATAACCACGGATTTTCACTCATTGATATTAATATCTTTACGTACAAGGAGAAATGTTTAATGTCTTCTAACATATTAAATTGAGTTTAAAATAAAGTAAGAAATTTAAATACATACTTTATTATATATCAAAATAAAGTAAGACATTTAAACATACTTTATTATATATCATGTAGGTTTTTCAGTGTAGCATTTTTATTCTTGAAGATTTTAGTAATTGAGATAATTTTGAAAAAAGTAATTTTTTACAGAAGTATAATGTACATAAAATAAAATTTATTCATTTCGATGTACAGTTCTGTGATTTTTGAAAAATGTATTCAGAAGTGTAGTTAACATTGCAATCAAGATATAGAACTATTCGATTACTACAAAATATTACATTCTGCCTTTACATGTTTCAATCCTTATATCCACCTTTAACTATTCATAAATACTGATTTGTTTTAGTGTTTTCTTTTTCCACAGTTTTTCCTTTTCGAAAATGTTATATAATTGGAATCACGTTATATGTTGTTTTTTTAATTTGGCTTTTTCACTTAGTAAAATGTGTTTGAAATTTTTCCATACTGTTGCATGTTTCAGTAGTTTGTTCCTTTTCATTGCTGAATAAATATTTATTTGCATGAATGTATCAGAGTATATCACCCATTAAACATTCTTTCCATGTTTTAATGACAATCAAACTACTATAAACTCTGTGGAAAGATTTTTGTTTGACTATAAGTCATTAGTCATGGGCAAAATCTAAAAATGATATTTCTGGGTTTTATAGTGTGTGTCTGTTTAACTTTATTAGAATCTGCCAAACCACTTCCAGAGTGGTTGCACTATTAATGTAAATTTAACATTGTATTGAGACTATATTTGTTAAATAACAGAATTTTCTAATACTAATACTGTACTCTAATCTATTATACAGAGCTATAATCTAGAAAATTCAGCCATTCATTCTAAACATTTTCCATGTTAGTCAAGCTGATTGCATAGCATTCAGACTCATATCTTAATAATGGATGCTTAGAGTTAATAATGAATAACAAGTTGGTAGTAAGTAGAAATATTTTTAAATAAATGTATTCTTCAGTACTTTTCTCATTTAAATGATTAATATGTCCTTCAAATATTTAAATTAATTCTAATATTAAAGTATTATAAATGAAACCTAAATATTTTAAGTAATTAGAGTAACTATGTTAAAGCTGGAATTTAGAAAACTTTCTTCTAATAGTTTTTAACTTGAAATAAAGTAACAGTGTAGTGCTTACTGCGCAATAAAATATAACAACATTATTAATGCAATGGCTAGATGGAGAGCCAGAGGAGAGAAAGAGCAATTAGGGGGATTGTTTTATTAAATATATAAATGTCTAACCAATATACTGTATACTTGAAACTAATAAAGTAAATTTTTTTAGGAACAGAAAAACAAATTAACATTAAGTTGACAGCCAGTCTTTCAAAATGACGTTTTGTTCTTGGATGATCATTCTAAAGACATCTTAACATTTATGACAATTAAGTTTCTTCTGGAAAACTCCAGAATATGAAATGCTAATTAAGGGGTCATAATAGAAATACTCCAGCTTATTTGGATGGTGTCACCATTCTGTAAATGGATTTGTTTGACACATGCTTGTGTCTGTAAAGAAGAATCTCATGAAGATTACCTGAGGGTCATTCTTTCACTGCTTAATTATCATCTTCTATTTTTACAAACTTTATACTATGATTCCATTGATAAGAAAATAGAATCCATAATATTTTTAAATACAAATATATCCTTATCCATCTTAAAAGTCAATTTCATTTTAATGAATCTTCCTGTGACCTTTTAAATTGTTGTTATATTTTTCTCTTTGGAACTCTTACAATTCAGTATTAAAGCATTATTAATTCTAATTCACAGATATATTCTTTGGTAAGAATAACAGTTATTAATGACTCTTGTACTCTGACCATAAACAACTGTTTATGTTTAAAAATCACTTGTTGATTTTTATTTGTAAACATTTTCAAAACCACTGTCCATATGTACAGTGATTTAGTGATTATGCTAGCTTTCTTTCTTTAGTGATTATGCTAGCTTTCTAATTAAGTTTGTTTCCTCTGGTTTCTTTTCTCTACAAAGATGCTTCTATCTAAAATATGATTTTGCATGTATTATTAACACTACACCATACAATGTGATTGAAAAATGACACAAAACAAATTGAATTTTGCTTACTAATTGGCAAGATAACTAAATCCAAATTCACTAGTACTATATAAAGATTCTTCATAACAAGCCATTACTATAAATTTCTTTAAATACATGGTTTATGTTTTATAACTACATTTTTGTCAGCAACTTTGCTGGACCATATTAAAACATATTAATCATCTATATCAATGTTCCTCAAGATGTGATTCATGTACCTGGGAACACACAGAGACTTTCCAGGAGATATGTATATTGATAAGGTTAGTTTTAATAATAACAGTGTCCAGATCCTCAATTTTGGCTGTATTTTTTTTCTTGTCCTGCCTGAGAATAAAGTTGATTTCCTACAAAGTCTGTTCTCAATTCTTTTTTTATATTTGCCCTTCACTCACCCAATTTGTTATATGGGACATTATTCTTGGGTGTAGAAATCTCACACAACACTCAGAAACACTGATGTTCATGTTAAGAAACAGATAAAATAGAACTATTTGTATAAATATGGATACATATCAAAATTGTAATGTCGAGTGAAAAGTAGGCTGATGAGAATACTTACGGAATATTATCATTTATATAAACATTTAAATCTTAAAATAGTACCATAAATGGTTTAAAGGTACATGCATATGTCCTATGTGTATAGACTATGTATGAACATTTAAACATGTAATCCCTGGAGCTAAAATGTCTTGGTTCAAATTCCAGTTCAGCTCTTACTGGCTATGTGACTTCAGATGGCTGCTCACTCTCTTAAGGCTATTGTTTCCTCGTATGTAAGATGGGAATACTATAGTTGCTAGTTTATTTAATTGACATGATGATGTAAAATACTTAGAACAATTACTGGTAGGTGGTGAAACTCAATTGATTTGATGGTTGTTGCATTAATTAAAAACATTAGCATAAATAGTAAATACTAACTTCATGATTGTGGTTACTTTTCAAGAGAAAAAGGGAAAAGATGGTGACAAAGTTTTATTTATATCTCTAACATTCAATTTATTAAAAAATAATAATAAAATCTGAAGCAAATATCCTTCTGTTCTGTATGACCTAATCTTATCTAAATACATCCTCAACTACCCTATTTCCAAAAGAGTCACCTCTTCAGGTACTAGGAATTAGGACTTTAACATATGAATTTTTGGGAGACACAGTTCAAACCATAACAAGAACACACTTCTAAAAAAGTATAAGGGCTTCAAATCCATCCAGGTCCTATTTCTAACGGGGTTTTATGCTTCTTCTTCTCTTTATTAGGGAATTTGGAAGTTTCTCAAATCAAATCCCCTAGTTCTGCGTATAGCAGTAGGTTTTACATATAAAGATGAGAGCAAAATGACTGAATTGAGTTCCCCAGCCTTTGCCCCATTACCTATAGCTTGGGACCATAAGTGAAAGGAGAAGGAATGGAAAAGATAAGATCCCACTGGATGTTTCTTATATATAAAAAAAAAAAAAAAACCTGGAAAAAAAGAACACTTCCAGTGTATTTTCTAGAAGGCTTCTCAGGAAAGGAAAGTACAAACATATGAAACATAACAAGGGAAAAAGAGAAAATGTTCAAAATAAAGAATGTCATGAAAAATGAGCTTTGACTTAAATTTGTTTTCTATTCTTTCATGAGTGGTTTCTACACTTTTTTCATTTTAATAAAGAAAACTGAGACTCATGTAATCAATTTATAAACATATCAGTGACACAGTGATAAGAGTTCTCTGTGTTTGTATTTTTATTAAATAACCATCACAATATGTCACCAGGGTTGAAGGACATGGTTGGGAGATCAGGCACTATATCAGCTGAACTTGAAGAGGGGTAATATAAATTTAAGAATGAATAATTTTTGCAGTTCTGGATATGACTGGGTTAAGGAAAAAAGCTTAACTTATCATCAGGAACCAAATCAGCTAATAGTGTGCCAATCTAAGATATCCAAGAGAACTGTCAGTCAGAACAGTGCTGTGATGGCTCCTTTGACTCAGCTCAACAGTTAAAAAGGTCAAGCAAGTTGTGTAAATAAAATCCTTTGTTGCCTCCAATGTGAACACATTGTCTTTTGGGAAGAATGCTTTGGTCATTAAGACATTATTCTCTTAAATGTTTTAGAGATTATAATGGGGAGGTTGATGGCTCCATATAGAGTAGAAGGAGAGAACTAAATGCAACTGTGAAGTGTCCTATTCTCCAGAAATTGTTCGTTTTCTAGACCAAAGATTTGTAGAAATATCTCTTCCATCTAGGGAATACCTTCAGGAAGAAGTAAATTTCTCATATTTTCAGTGAAAGAATAATATGGGACGCTTAGAACTGAAAGCGAAATTGAAGAAACAAAAGAGAGGGTGAGTACTGGGGACATCGGATATTGGTCATCTCCTATCCAGGATCTACTGAGAATGACCAGGAGGATGGATAAGAAAAAAAAAAGGTTAAGAAGAAAAAGAAAGAGAAAAAATCATGGGTTTGAGACCTCCTATGTAAGCCCAGTCCTGATGTTTCCAGATCTGGGTAGTGAGAATCTCTGAGGAAAGAGGGGATTTGGGTTACTAGATAGGGAGGAGCAAAACAAGTGTTAATAACATTTTCGATGTATTATATCTATCTCCATCAAGACATGCAAGAAATGCCCTTCAAGTAGAACAACTTCCCCACATTTTGAGAGTGCCTAGTAATATGTCTTTTCAAAAATCCAATGTGGTTCTGACAGACTTTGTTAGGAGAACAATGTCCTTGCTGCCACCACAAGGGCAAACTTCCCTAGGGTACCACTATAGAAAGTAATTACCTCATTAGAAAACTATAATTATTAAAAAGTTAAATATATTTAGAACATTCTAATCCTCTACTGTTCATTGGATTTCCAATATTTAATATAGAAGTTACTCAAAAATTTTTATATATTGATTACATATTGAATGGTACTATTTTGGGTATATTGGTTTAAATTTTTTTAATTCTTTTTTGTTACTATTTAAAATGTGGTTTCTAGAAAATGTGAAACTACATTTGTTATTTACATTATATTCTTATTTCTGTTCATGTAAACTAATTAAAGTCTTATTTGAAATATCATTTCATCAATGGTCCATTTGTGGTATTGTAAATAAACTCACCTGAATAGAATCTAAGAAAAATCTTTCTACTTTACTTAATTTTGGTCAATAATATGCTAAAATGGGTTTTCAGTACCACAGCATTTTGAATGTATAAGCATAAGTTTCTCTATTTTTATATGGTTGGCTTTATTTTTGTTCCTATGTTTTAAAAAGCCTACTACTTTTCTTTTCCCCAAGGTGTTACAAAGTAAGAGAAACTATGAAGAAAAAGTGGGTTGCTAAATATTGTAGTGAATATAGTCACTTATTGAGGGCAAAACAAATAATGCATAATACATTTCAGGAATTATTGTTTCAATGATTTCTTGTGGCACTTAAAACCTCCTGAGTAAGCTAAATACAAACCATGCAAGAAATTGGTTGAAATTTTCCGCTCAGAGGTTTGGATTCCAGTCTTTGATGAAAACCATATTTAGGCTTTGAAGCTGCTGAAACACCCAGAGATTCATCCATGGGGATTAAAAATACTAGTATCTTAAATAACATGAAAAGCAAAACAAAACAGAACACAATACCACAGGTATCCTTAAAAATATTATTTTCCAAAATAGGCTTACTTCAGAAATACATAGTACTTTTAAAAGCTACATTTAAATAATTTTATGTATTTTTAAATACATATCACATTGTGTAAATCCCATTGCACTTGCTAATAATAATGTATACAAATAAATATCTCAGAAATGTTTAAAAAAGATAATTCCAAATATAAAAGGAAAAATTGATTTGAAAGAAAATAAGGTTGTCTATACTTTCTTACCAATTTCCTACTCTCTTACCAATTTCAATTGATCAATTAACTAAAGTTTTGATATCTCACATAGATATGGGAATACATTTAAGCGTCAACTGTATATTTAAAGAAAATAATAAAGTTATTGTCATTTAATGGAGGCTGTTGAATCCTCCTGCTAAAATTAGATTGATCCCCAGTGTATAACATATGTTTGGTGTTTTGTTCACCAGATTTAATTGTCTCTGGGATGACAGAAGTATCATTTTTTTTCACAAGATTATTTCAAATTTTGAGGAAAATCCATACATAAATTAGCTACATCAATTTACAATTTAATCAACAGTGGACTAGAGAGCCTCATCAACACTTGAAATTTGTTGACTTTTTTGTAATCACCACTCTGTCAGGCATGAGGTAATATTTAATTTGATTTGCATTTCCCTGATTAGTGATTTTGAGCATCTTTTCATACGTGTCTTGGCCATCTGTATGTCTTTTTTGAGAAAAGTCTATCAGGCCCTCAGCTCATTTTAAAATCAGATTTTTTTTTGATATTGAGGTATATGAGTTTTTTATATATTTTGGATATTCACCCTTTACCAAATATGTATTTTGCAAATATCTTCTTTTACTTGGTAATTTGTCATTTCTTTTTGTTGATAGTTTTCTTTGCTGTGCAAAATATTTTTAGTTTGATGTAGTTCCATTTGTTTATTTTTGCTTTTGTTGCCCTTGCCTGAGGAGATATCCAAAAAAGATTGCTAAAGCTGATGTCAAAGAGTTTACTGCCTATGTTTTCTTCTAGAACGTTTATGGTTTCAGGTTTTACAAATAAAACTATCATATGGCCCAGAAATTCCACTTCTGGGCATTTATCCAAAGAAAACAAAACACTTATTCAAAAGGGTGCTTACACCTCTGTGTTCTCTGTAGCATTATTTACAAGAGCCAAGATATAGAAACGACCTAAGTGTCCATTGATAGATAAATGGATAAAGAAGATGTTATATATCATTCAGCAATAAAAAAGAATGAAATCTTGGCATTTGAACCACCGTAGATGGACTTACAAGATATTATGCTAAGTAAAATAAGTCAGAGAAGGACAAATACTGTATGATTCTACTTATACATGAAATCTAAAAAAAAAAAAAAAAATGGACAAAGAAAACAAAACAGAAACAGACTCACAAATACAGAGAACAAACTGATGATTACCAGAGGGGGGGAGATTGTGGGATGGGTAAAAAAGATGAAAGGGAATAAGAAGTATATTATAATAAGAAGTATATTCCAGATATAAAATAAACAATTCATAGAGATATAATGTACAGCACTGGGAATATATTTGATTACATCAAAACAACTTTGTATGGTGACAGAGGGTTAAAAGACATCATAGTGACTACATTATAAGATATATAAATGTAGAGTTACTATGTTGTACATCTGAAAATAAATAATATTTATGTAAACTACACTTTAATTTTTTTAAAAAGATGATTTTACTCATGTTTGTTCTCATTCTGTAAACTTTGCCATTGTAAAATAAGCCAATATCAGAGCTTAGTACAAAACAAACAAACAAATCCTTTGTCATTCTATAATGCTAGATTTTTATTTTTCTCAATTATAACCAGTCATTAATGATAATAACAAGTTAGATGAATAGACATTAATAAAGGGTAACGTTATTTATGATCAGTAACTTGAATAGTTCTGGAAAAGTGTGATGATCTTTGCCACATAAATTTTAATATCCCAATGAATCACTCTTTCTTGAACATCAGAAACTCACATACTCTCAATACTCTAATTTTAATTCATGCTGACTTCATCTCCTATAAATTATACTCATATTAATAAAAATGAATGCAGTTCATATAATCAAACCATTGTCTCAGGAACTATTCAAGGTGTCACTATATTTTTCTTGCACTTAAATAAATAATCCAATAAATTTCACTTGCCCTCTTACCTTGCACTTTACTACATATTCTAAGTTACTGGATCCACCTATACATTCTTCCTTTGTCTTCACCATTGGTCTTATTTCTCTCTGAAATACAATATAACATAAATCCATGCATTTACTGAGAGACAAGAGAAAAATACAAACCAAACCAAACCAAACCAAAAAAGAATGTGTCTGCCTAATCATAGAACCCATATGGACTGAAAAGGAAGGGAACAGAAAACAGAAAAGAATTACTAATTGCTGTGGAGCTATACTGATTTGAAAATAAAGGCTTATCCATAGAAACCTATTCCAAGTGAAAACAAATACAGCTTCTTTTGTTTATGTTTTCTAAATTGCTTCAATAAAGTCAAAGCTGAGAGTAACTGAAGCTCATGTTCATTGTCTTCAAAATTCAGTGTATTTATCAAAAACATATGTAAGTGGCCTTGCCTTCTAAAATTCTCTAAGAAGTGATATACATATATTCCCTAAGGTGTTTATGGAAATTAGTACGTGATTCGATTTGGTTTTATAATTATATTATATTTTATATTTACTTTATATTGATCCAACTGGTATGTTTTAAGATGTTGACCTGTTATCAACTTTACATTTAATTCCTGGGATGTTCATCCTCTCTTCTAGATCATTGACACAGATTCTAAGCAAATCAAATGACAGTCTTTATGGTTATTCTCTGAGAACCTTCTGCCTATTAAATTTATTGGAATTTAATTAAGTTAAAATCTGTATGTCTTACTATAGTGCTTAGTGTCTGCAATTTGCAATTCAAATTGAGTTAGTTTTCTACAACTGAAAAAATTTTTTCTTTCTAATATTGGAATTATTTTTTTAAAAGAACATCAAAGTGATTTTTGTGAAAAATAAATTTTCAACCAAAACAAACAAACAAACAAAAATTAAACGATTTGGTTCTATGGTATATTAAATGATTTTTATGGGTAAAGGACTTGAAAGAATTCAAGAGAACAAAATTAATTTTATGTTCTAATGTAGGAATAGTAGTAGCCAAAAGAGGAGTAAAAGATTTGACTAGGAAATGATGTAATAAAAGACTAAATGTGGAATGCTAGGAGTATTCAAAAGTAAATTTTCATAAAAGTATTCAAGTTATTTCCAGCAAGCAAAAAATAAATAAATAAATAAGTGCATTTATATATTACTTATCAGCTACAAAATATTTTGACAGAAATTATGTTTCATATAAAAAATAATTTTAATGAGATATAATGTACATGCCACATGACCCATCCACTTAAAGTGTACATGCAATGATTTTAGCACATCTAAAGAATTTTACAGCTATCAGCGTATTTAAAAAATTTATTTATTTATTTTAAATACTTATTGCTTCTTGGCCTTTTGGCTAAGATCAAGGGTAGTATTTGTTCTTTTCAATTTAACATCACCATATTGTAGTGTTTTCATTGTCTTAAAAGGAAACCCTGTACCTACCTATGTGTGGTTATTCCTCATTACTTTCCCTATCCCCAGCTTCAGAGAGCACCGATCTACTTTCAATCTCTATGCATTTCCCCATTTTCAACCTTTCATATAAATGCAGTCATACAGTATGTAGTCTTTTGTGACTTAGTCTTTAGGTAGCATAAAGTTTTCAAGGTGCCTCCATGTTTCTTGTTGTATCAATTATTCTTTTCTTGTCTTGTCTTTTCTTTTCTTTTTTGTTTTGCTGAACACATTTCAGCTGCCTAGACATAACATATTTTATTTATCTATATATAAATAACCATAAATAAATTGATGGATATTTGGGTTGTTTCTGCTTTGGGGTACTAGGAATAATAATGCTATGAACATTCATGTACAAGCTTTTCATAAGTTTTCATTTTCTTGGGTATATACCGAAAAGTTGAATTGTTAGATCATATGGCAACTCTTTACTTGAAAGAGCTGCCAAACTGTACCATTTTTTAATTTCACTATTTAATAATCTCAACCATCAACGTATGAGAGTTCTAATTTCTCTACATCATCACCAACCCTTATTATTATTTATGTTTTTAAGTATAGTCATTTTAGTAGATGTGAAGTGTCATCTCATTGTGTTTTTTTATTCTTCTAATTGAGACTATACTTTAGGGAAGGTTTAGGTTCACAGCAAAATTGAGAGGAAGGTACAGGAATTTTTCATATATCCCCTGCCCACAGATACGCATGGCTTCCCCTATTACGAATATCCCCCACTAAAGTAGTACATTCGTTACTCCTGATGAATCTACATTAACACATCATAATCACCCTACTTCCATAGTTTTAATTTTATGTTTTACTCTTAGTGTTGCACATTTTATGGGTTTGGGCAACTGTAAATGACACGTACATCATTATAGTATCATACAGAGTATTTGCTCTAAAATTTTTTCATGCTCCACTATTTCTTCCTCTCCCACCCTAACCCCATATCTTCTTACTGTCTCTGTAGTTTTGCCCTTTCCAGAATGTAATATTATTGGAATTATACATAAATAGCCTTTTCAGATTGTCTTGTTCAGTTGTGAATAAAGCTACTATAAACAGCTAAGTACAAGTTTTTGTGCGAAGCTTTCAACTTCTTTCGGAAAATACCAAGGTGTGCAACTGACAGACCATATGGCATGAATACATTTAGCTTTGTAAGAAACCAGCAAACCGTCTTCCAAAGTGGCTGTGCCATTCATTTTTCATTTCCACCAGTAATAAAAATTAGTTCTTCACATTATGTTTTTTAACACTTAAAACTCCTAGAAAGGAAGATATCATTGGCTTAAAATACTGAGCCAACCAAAGTCACATGAGCAGTTAATGAAATATCAGCTTCTTACAGAACACTGAGACTGTCTTGGGCTTTATAAGATATTAGGAACCCCAGTTCCTTGTGTTGACTAAGGAGAATAATGTTTCCTTATGTCAGATGGGTTAACTGTTGCTCTGGGAGAGAGATATAAAAATATGAGTAATGAGAAGTCAGTGGGAAGAAAATATGCCAAAAAAAATTTCTAAATGTTAAATTCTAGAGCAAATGTCATTGTCGGGCACAGGAAATACAAAAAAGGTAGTTACATGAGGAAAAATAGAAACACCTTAAAAAATAAAGGAGATGCTTTTAAGCAAACATAATTTGAGCAAAAGGCACAAAAAAAACCAGAGTATCTTATTTTTCCAACCACTAGGGAATGCAAGTATGATGGATACCCAAAGAAGTTTGCCACGAGCATGTAGGCTTAAAAGAGGAGGACTTTGGACTGACAATAAATAAAAACAATGAAAGACAATGATAAAAATAAACAACACAAAATTTGACATATCTAAAAAGTCTGTATCTGATAAATGTACTGATATTATAACTTTCTTTTTCTGAAACACCAAACGTTATGACGAATTTCGATGGATAGTTTTTTTTATGGTTGTTTAGAAAAGACATAACTATGATAAAAAAAACTATATCTTAGGATTGCAAAGATTGAGTCTTCTAGGAAAAATTATCTTTTCTATTCATGCTTTTTACTTTTGGAAGACTTAACAGAACAATATTATTTACATTCAGAATCAGGCAATTTTATACTTTATTGTATCATAAAGATGTACACAATCAATGTGATAAAAATATGGTGGGAATAATTTTACGCTGCCTTATTATCTCAACGCTTCATCTTCAACAATCTATCATAGTTAAATATGTAACTATGGTCTGGTACTATACAAAAATTTTAACACATTTCAATAATTTTAATTTAATTCATTATTTAGAGGTAATAAGTTAAAGTACTTGTCATAATGAGTTCTTAGTCTTACAATGAAATTATAAATAGATACATAAACAATCTACAAAATAATTTAAAAGGACTACATAAATTTCACTAGAAACACATTTAGAGTATTATAGCTGATTTTGTGTATCGCATTTTAAAGAAAGCTATTAAGGAATTAAACAGTTTAGAAGAAGTGACCAGGTTGATTAGGGATTCAAAATAAAACTAGACATTTTAAGTCAAATTAAAATTCTCTAGCAATTAAAAAAATGATATATATATAAATATATGTGTGTGTGTGTGTGTGTGTGTGTGTGTATGTATTCTTTAAAGCCTTTTGTCTTCCTTTTCTCTACCTGTGAAATGAAGTCAATGAATCTCATAAGTGTAAGACACTACCATTAGAGTAAAGTAATAAATGTGGATGAGGCTCTATCCAAGGAATCACCTCAACTAGATGGTAAATTTATTGTTGGAAATATCCCAGGTTTTGTTCAATATCCGGAGAAGACAAACCTATTCAGATAGTAAGAATAGGAATGGGGACTGATGGCAAATGAACATAGGATATCTTTTACTGGTGATAACAATGTTCTCATACTGAATTGTGTTATTAAATGGGATACTAATTGAAATGATTGAATTTTATGACATGCGAATAATATTTTAGTAAAGCAGCTATATACCCAGACACATACACACGTGCAACTTCTGTCAAGTTTACTTTCTTAAATCTAAGACTGAGTAAAAATTTTCTAAGCCTGATCAAAATTCCAGAAACTAAAAAGACAATGATTGATAATTTTGATGGCCTAAAATAACAACCGAAATGAAAACAAATTCTTTTGAATGAAAATTTTGCATTTATAAGGTAAAATGGAAATAAAAAATAAGGAGAGGAATGAAGCACCTGTGGGAAAACAGGTTAATATTTTTAATTTATCAATATAATCAGTAAGAAATTGATTAAAGCAAAAATTAATAGAAGACAATGAATCACAAAAATAATGTTTTTATGACAAGAAATGCAAATGTACAGTAAGTACATTAAACTGTTTTGGGAATATATACATGTATCTATACTATATAATTCAATGATATTTGCCATTTTTTATTTATCTTTTAAATATATCATTAACTAATTGCCACATTATGTAAATGTATGCTTCTCAAGACAACTGAAAGAAAGGTATTCCACCTCATTATTAAGTCAATGTAAATCAAAACAAAATATGGTCTTTTTCAGCAACCTAACTCATAAATATTGTTTTTAGAGGTTTGTTAGTACTCATTATTGGAATGACTGTGGGAAGTAAGTAATTTCATATGTCTGTTGTTATATTATAATATTTCTGAAATCATTTTTCCAGGACAATTTGCCAATAGCTATTAAAATTAAACACACATCATTTTTTCAAATATCTTCCTTCTAGGCATTTATTCTACCTATTTTCTCAAGGATGATCTTGCCTAATTATAGACACAGAATTTATGACTTTGACAAAAAGAAAAATAACGAAAAATATCTATCAATTTTAAACTTTCAAAATAAATTGTAATGTGCCCCTAAATGAAATACTCAGCTGTTGATAGAATGTAAAAGGCACAATTTATGTGCAAATTGTTAAAAATATTATAATTTAAAAAAAGTACAGAAGTGAAAAGAATATTCTGTATGTTTCCTTTTTTCTAGAAGCAATCTTAAGAAATTCTTAACAGAGACTTAATTTAGAGTTAGTCAGGATAGGTAAAAAGAATAAAACTAGTTGTTTTTTAGTATAATTTTTATTTTAAATCATTTACCTTAAAATAAATTTTATTGTAATTATTTACATTAAAATGCATGGGTTAAAACAGCATTTTAACAAAGTAATTTTAAGTGTTCTTTGTGATACTTTTAATATCGACCTTTATTTAAAAATATCGAGCCTATTAGACTAAAAGCCAATAATAAAAATTTGAAAATAAACAGTTTTGGGAATACATACATGTATTCGTACAATATAATTCAAAGATATTAACCATCCTTTATTCATCTTTTAAATATATCATTAACTAATTGCCAAATGTATGTAAATGTATGTTTTTTAAGGCAACTTAGGTACATAAAGAAAATTTGATAAGAATTCTCATTTATTTTGTTCCCAGTAAAAAATGAAATGATTTTCTGCAGTAAATCTGTCTTGTGTGCTGAGAGACAGTATGGTCTGGTGGAGAGGGTGCTGGAGTTGGGGCCACAAGACCAATCTCTTCTACATGTGTTGTTTAATCTCTCTTAACTTCAGTTTTAGCAGCATTAAAATGGTGATAATGATGTTCTAATGATTGCTATCATAAGGAAAGAAAACATGTAAAAAGTTAGGCATTGAATCCTATAACAGGCAAAGAATATCAGTGGAAAAATTGGTCAAATTCAAAAAAAGTGTGTAGTTTAGTTAATGGTATGATACTAATGAGAATTTCTTATTTATGGTATACTAGAGATCGGAAAAATATCAATCTGAGGAAAACTAGGTGAAGGATAAACTGGAACTTTTGTATTATTTGTCAACTCTTCTATAACATTAAAATTGTTTCCAATAAAATATTTTAAAACTGCTATTGAACAATGGGTTTGAAATTTTTTTATATTCCGCTTTTATTAGACAGGAAGAAAGTGCCCATGTACATCAGAACAGAAACGGAAAGTAATAATCCATATTTAATACTCACGTCCCCTCTCCCCTTTACACTCAATGCACAATGTCCCTGAAAAGAGTGACTGTAGTTTTTTATAAATAGTAACGGATGTCAAGTTTCTGCCGCTGCTTTGAGGCTCAAGGGTTTTACCTTATGAATAATGAAAAGCAAAAACTGAGTCTCTCTGCGCTCAAACTAAGGTAATAATAGCAGTCCTGTGAACCTCATGGGTTTGAAGTAAATTCCAGAGAAAGCCAGCTCAGCAGATGCAACTGACAACTAAGCTGCAAATGGCAAACAGCAGCCTCCATCACCCACCGCCTGACCATGCTCCAGAGTGCACAGAAGGTCCCTCTGCGTAGCTGTTTGCAATCACTGTCCGAGCCTCAATGCAGGTGATGGCTCTCTCCCGCTGAGAATGCCCACACCAGAAAAGGTGCAGCATTTCTCCTTTTATTTATTCATTGTCTATTTTCCTTTTTGCCTCTAATCATAGCTATTTGGTAAGATGCTTTACTGTTAAAGAGCAAAGGGGAAAATTAATGAATAAACGAAGAACTTTAGTAAGTTATAACTTAAGTGGAGAAAATTTTATTATATATATATAATTCTATATATAATTCTATATATGATTGTATAAATATGAATTCTATATAAAATAAATATATATAAAACAAAAAATTGTCAGGCTTCAAAAATGTTTTTATTCTTGTGTAAGCATCTATTATAATGTTTGCTTCAAGAAATCACAAATTTATTTTTACCTCAAAAGCTAAAAAAAACCCTGAAAAATTATAATTTTATTTAAGCTTAAAGTTTTAAATCATTCAGAAACTGAAAATAATAATGGTTATTTTTATTTATTACTGTTATTTCCCTAGGTTACAGGAAGAAATGGAAACACTGGCGATAACGTGTCAAAGATCTCACAGCTGGAATGTGATGGAATTAAGCGTAAGCAGTCTGACCTGTATAATCATCCACCACCTTTCATGTCAATCAGAAATTTAGTAGTATTAAAGAGAGTTTTGTTATAAAACAGCATATTTATGACTTGTTATTACAAAACCGTACAAATTTGTGTCTTCTTGATTTACATAAAATTGAATATTTTGGCCTTAAACTATGTAAAGAGTCAGTTGTTTTTTTACAGACAAATTCTAGATAAAAATAAGGCTAAGCACAAAATTAGCTAATTACGGGAGAAGTATATACTCATATGCAATTATGAAGTACACCTACTAGACTTTTAAGAATGATATCTTTAAAACGTATATTAATTTATCTTTAAGTAACCAGCTTGTAGTTATATGTAATGTTACATTATTCTAAGTAAAAGAATCAAAGTTTCTGCAATTTAATTAATCAGAACTAAAAAAGAAAAGAAAAAGTCTACTAGAACTGCTTTATAATTACTCATTCAGTGAGATGCCTTGTGTCAAAAACCATTCCTACAGTCCTCATTTGTGTGCAATTATTTTGGGGCTTTAATTTGTAAAGAGAAATTGCACAGACAACCAGATCAGAAAGTGAGCTAGAGAAAAGAAGAAACTGAGTTCCTAAGGCAGCATATTTTTTCTCTCTTCCTGACCATTTTTTGTTTTTTCTATCAATCTGTTTATGGTCTGATGATATCATGCAAATTGAACCCAGATAAACATGTTACCAAAGCTAGGCAATATTAACAGTTATGGGGGAATTTACAGACAAGGAAGTAGCAAAGTACACCATGATAGAGTGTAGGTGCAATGCAGGCAACTGCAGACACCATTTAATAGCCATAGGAGAACCTAGCTTAATCTTATTTCTCTTCACTTGCAAAACTGAGCCAATAAAAATTCAGTCTAACTTGTAGGATTTTTTTTTAATTAAAAAAGAATCTGAGTGCTTGTAAAATAATTAGATCTTGCTTGATACACCACGCCCTGCCATAAATAGAACTATCATTATTTTATTGTTATTTTACAAACCATTTTGTATATTTTTGTTCTAAAGAAATGAACCAATGAATTCAAAGCAGAAGTTCAGGGCTATATCACCTGCTAAATACCACAGGATGTAGTAGTCCTCACATTATAATGATGTTGTTCAGTCTTCTAAGCTGAGAATAACTTCTCTCATCTAATAACCTATGTAATAAATATGTTATATTAAAAAGGAAGTCTATGTCACGTGTCTGATGTCACGTCCTTGTCTGATCCCCAATAACAAGAACACATTACATCTTGACTCATTAATTTCTAAAAGGCAGATGTGTCTGTCAAAAAATAAATAAAGTAAATTTGGTCTTAATTATAGCAGAAACAACCCTGATTATAAGCTGAAATATGACTAACACAGAAATTATTGAAAGATAGGTACAAAAATATAATCACGAGAAAAATATAAAACATGGAATTTTATTTAATCTATTTTTAGGTGAATAATTAAGATAGTCTTTAGGTCTTAAAGATTCCAAAACAACTACTGAACTGTGACAGATAAAGCATGATAGAACAAAAAACCATCGGATTTATATGGAAGCACAAAAGACCCTGAATAGCCAAAGATATCCTGAGAAAAAAGAACAAGGCCAGAAGTATCACATTGCTTGACTTCAAATTGTACTATAAAGTGACAATAATCAAAAAAGCATGGTATTGGCAGAAAAACAGCAATGGAACAGAATTGAGAGCTCAGAAATAAACCCATATATGAGGACAAATAATTTTCAATGAAAGAACCAAAAACATACAATGGAGAAAAGAAAGCCTTTTTAATAAATGGTGTTGGAAAAATTGGAAAGTCACATGCAAAAGAGTGAAATAAATTGTTATTTGTCACCATACACAAAAAAATAACCCAAAATTGATTGAAGCTCTAACTATAAGACCTGAAACATAAATTTCTCAGAAGAAAACACAGGTATGAAACTCATGGACCTTGTATTTAGAGATAATTTTATAAATTTCATCTCAAAGGCAAGGGAAGTAAAAACAAAAAAATAAATGAATGGGACTATAACACACTAAAAAGCATCTGCACAGCAAAAGAAACAATCATCAGCCTTCTGAATAGGAGAAAGTATTTGCAAATAATAGCTCCAATAAGGAGCTAAAACCAAAAATATATAAAGAACTCAAACAACTCAACAACAAAAAACAAACAATCCAAATTAAAAATGGACAAAGGACCTGAACAGATACTTCTCCCAAGAAAACATACAAATGGCCAATAAACTTATGAAAATATGCTCAACTTTACTAGCTATTACGGAAACGCAGATCAAAACCACAATGAGATACCACCTACACCTGTTAGAACAGTTGTTATCAATAAGACAAGTAATAACAAGGGCTGGGCCAGTTGTAGGGATAAAGGATGACTCATATACTGCTGGTGGGAAAGTAAATCGGTACAGCAACTATGGAAAAGAGTATAAAGATTTCTCAAAAAACTAAAAATAGAATTACCATACAACCCAGAGATCTCTCTTTTGTGTATCTACGCAAAAAAATTTGAAAACATTTATTTGTAAAGATATATACACCCCACTGTTTATTGCAGTATTATTCACAGTGGTCAAGACATGGAAGCAACCAAAGTGTCTATGATAGATAATTGAATAAAGAAGAGGGGTACATATATACAATGGAATATTACTAAGCCATACAAAAATATGAAATACTGCCATTTGTGACAACATGGATGAATCTTGAGATTATCATGCTAAAGAAATAAATCAGACAGAAAAAGTTGAGAACCATATGATTTCACTCAGCTGTGGAATATGAAACTGAAAACAACGAATGCACAAAACAAACAAAAACTCATAGACACAGATCATAGTTTAATGGTTCCCAGTAAGAAGCTGAGTTTGGCTTTTGATGTGATTAGAGGCTCACATGCATGGGAACCAGGGACTGTGTGGTTTGAACTTCCCACCAGAATCAAAAGAAGGAGCACTCAGACTTTTTATATCAGCTTGTCCAGATGTGGAGCACAGAGAAAGAAAGAATGGGGGGGTGGGGGTGGGGCTTGAAATCTGTTAGTAGACAAACATGTAAAATAGAGTTAACTTTTTATTATACTTACCTACCTCAAATAATAACAGATATATTTCCCTAGGGTTCAAAAATCTACAGGCAATTAAATCAAGGATACTTCTTTTAGTAAATAAATAAAATGTCTATTTTCCCCTCCATTTTACTATTATCTGTTAAGGGTAAAGCCTAAAGATAGAAACCAGGTCTTGTTCAGATATTTGCATCAAAGGAGTCTGAAAGCAAGGGCAACTTTCTCTTAATGACTTTACAGCTTTCATTTGGGGATACAAGAACAAATCTCTTGAGAGACAAAGCAAAGAGAGCTTCAATAAAACATAATGTATATATACACACATACATGTTTTTTCACATTTTGAAAAGTAAGCAATTCTTTTCTGCTATTTGCATTACTTATTTCTAGAATATATCACTAGCTAGAAAAAAAAAATGTTTGAAAACCAAAGAAATAGTTTGGTGATGTCGATTTAAATTAAATCTAGTTAATTTGAATATTTCTCTAGGTCTCCTGAATTTTTCTAAAACAATGGATAAAATTTTTGCATTTATTCAGTATTTGATGTGCATAAGTCAAGGAGGCATTTAAAACTGCTGAGTTAGAAGAGTTGCCTCAGTGAGCAGATATCAAGTAGATTACTAATCCATTGATAAATCTTACAAAAACATTTCTTATAATTATAAGAAATCATAATAGTGAATGACTGATTCTAGGGGCTATGTAATAAATATTTTGTGAGTTGCATAATTTTTAATAATTTAATTTTAATAAATTGAAAGATTGCAAAAAAAATAATCGGCCAATATCTCATTAAAATAATATGGTAATATCAATATGTGAATTTTATTCTATAACTCAATTTAAGTTTAAATAATTGAATGATGTTGCTACAATAGATTTCCTTCTATTCAGGTCTACTTATTTACATGTAGAAAGATTATTATTGTTTACAACTATGAAACCAAAAAATAACAAGAAGGATAATGCCAAAACTTGTTTCTTTCTAGTAGGAGTATCATACTCAGCCATGATTTATGAATTTATTGAAAAAAAGCTAGTTATTCAATTGAGATACATTTGCAGTAAAATTTTACTTTCGTTTTATTAAATAATGATTTTTTAGTTTTGCTCATTTTGTACTGATAATAATTATGATTATAGTTGAATCCTAAAATTTTACTTTAAAATTGTTTTTTATAATCTCAGAAAATAACTTATTTAACCAAAATTCCATTTTATTGGAATTAGATGGTAAATCAGGGGCTTGGCTCACCCCAGGGTCTTATGCGGTTTGTTTGAAATGCCATGTGCACGGGGTCAGCTTCTTGCCTCAAGATTTGCATCTCTCTGCCTTAGATTTTCCTTTGGCTGTAGGAGTTTGACCCTAACTTGAGAAGGAAGGAAAGTGCCTTGGAATTATGATCTCCAGGAGAAATCCTCCACTAATGAGGAAAGAGGTAGTTAAATAAGCCGTATTTATTGCTTTCCAATGAGAGATCCGTGATATATGTACTAGTCGGGCCCTCAAAATGATTTCGGCAGAAGCTGAAATAGTTACTGACTATTGTCAGTAGCCGTAACACACTCATGAGCACAACTTTTATTGTTTCCTCTGTCTCCCACCTCACTGACTTCTTCAATAGAAATACTTAATACTATGTAATGGTCTCAGGATCTACTGATGTCGTTATCTAATTTTTTAAAAATGTGGTAATTTTCTATTTAACATATCAATTAAAATATACATGACTTATGCTTTTTTAAACTTTAAATTAATAATGGAAAACTACGGAAGTCAACTGAAATATAAAATAAAATATAAATTTTCAAAATTATTTTAAGGGGTACACGAGTAAGATCACTGTCACATAAAAATGTATTTTGTCTGTTTTGGAGGAGGGATTAGAAACATGCAAAGTGGACAAAAGAAAAAGATATTTTAAGTAGTGTAGGAAAAATTTCATATTCTTTAGTTTGGCCTTTCTGTTCTTTATTCCTACCTTTCCTTCGAAGAAGCTGACCTGGTAGTGAAGGAGTGAGGGAGAAAGAGAAAATGAATGACAAGGATATGAAGACAATGCCACTCATGCATTCCGTTTCAATCACTATGTAACCACCAGCCAGATTCTTTTGAAAAAGCTAATTAGAACTTTTAATAAGTAAAGGCTCTTAGCATATAAGAATTTTTTTCAGGTAAATACTTCCAAAATGTCATTTATTTTATTTAATGGTAAAAAGAAAAATCACATACAGGTAACTTTTTATATTTTGACCTGACAAAGTATGGATAACTGTAGATTTGTGGTGAGGATTATATGAATTAATTTATTTAAAGTGCTTGGCAGTACCTGGAATGAGTTAAATGCTAAAAATGTTTTATAAACCAATAAGCAACAGATACTAGGGAGAGAATGTTTAAAATTTGTTTAACTTTTTGAGGTAAATTACTTGTCTCCCACATGACAGCTATCAGAGACCCAGTATCAGCATGGGTAAACTTTAGTTCGAAAAGTAATTTTTGGGTTCTTACGACAATTTTAAAGTAAGGTATTGAATTCATCCAATTCTAAACTTCAGAAATTTAGGAAGGGAAATATATTGCTAGCTGAAGTTTGTCCTCTGCTGCATTTGACATGATATACTAACAAGTGGATATAAATTTAATTCTCTTTTAGCATACAGAATAGTATAATTTAATAATTCTGTACTAGTTCAGAGTCCTTATTTTCTGTCATAATGTTAGATTCTCACTTCTGTTCCTTCCTAACAGATGTTAGTGCCATTGAGATATATTATAGTATCAAGAATATATATTGCTTTATAACATAGACTATGCTCAACTACATTTACTATATTATTTAAAAATAGTATAGCAATATTACCTTAACAAAATATTTAATATAATGTGATATATGTAGTGATGTGTGTGTATATATATATATGTAAAATCTCCATCCATCAAAAATACCCATAGGTAAAAAATAATAAATGATTCATTTCAGTTGTTTTGAGGGATTCAATATAACTCTGGCTTCTTTACATGTGATTTGAACTCTAGAACTAATTTTAAAATTGGATGACATAAATATTGTTTATCAGTTTGAGGATAAGCATTATTCTAAAAAATGCCACAAGTCTATACTTATATTTATTTCTACAAAGAATTGAGTTTTGGAAACAATGAATAGATTCCTTTCCGAACTGCAATGCTCCATTTAACAACAAATGAACATAAAATTCTCTATCATAAGCATAATTCTAGGATCCTTACCATTTGGCATACACACCCTATATAATTTATATCTGTCTATCTTTCTTCCTATCATTTATCTATCTATCTATCTATCTATCTATCTATCTATCTATCATTTATCATCTCTATATAAATATATAAATTGAGCCATAAAAAAAGGAAATCTTGTCATTTGCAACAACATGAATGGATGTTGAGGGCATTATGCTAAGTGAAATAAGTCAGACAGATAAGAACAAAGACCATATAATCTCATTTATATGAGGAATTTAATAACATTGAACTTATAGAAACAGAAAATAGAATGGTGGTTGCCACTGTTTGAAGGATGAGAAAATGGAGAGATGTTGATCAAAGTGTATAAACTTTCAGTTAGAAGATAAACAAGTTTCAGTATCCAATGTACAGTATGGTAATTATAGTTCACAGTACTGTATTATATACTTGAAAGTGTTTGTGAGAGTAGAGCTTTAATTTTCTCATAACAATAACGGCAAAACTGCAATTACGTGATATGAAAGATGTGTTAACTAACCTTATTGTGGATATCACTTCATAATTTATACATATATCAAACTATATTGTACACCTTTAATTTACATGATGTTATACATCAATTATATCTCAATAAAGTTGGGGAAAAAAGAAAAAATGGATATGTGCAGATTTTCATCTATCATAAATTATTTAGCTCCAGAGAGTCAATGTACTTTCAATATAGCTTTTTGATATCAAAATCACATTGGCTATTACCATCCCTAGTTCACTGGTGAGGAGACTGAGCTTTGACTGAATAAAATGTCCTAACCAAGGTCATATGTTATTAGAAGGAGCCAATATTTGAACTCAGAACTGTAAGCTTCAATGCCCATGTAATTGACCAAACTATGATGCTTCTGTCAGTACCCCTACACCTGCTTCCCCCCAAATAAAAAGTAATAAACAAAGAATTAAAAGAAAGTATATTTGCTCTTATTGCTATTATATTTTAGATTTATTATTAAAGATGTTATATAATATGTAAACAGTAATAGTAAAAATAATACATTATTTTTTAAATATAGCATTAAAAAACATCATCAGATTCAGATACATCTTTCAAATAGTTTAATTATCTTTAAACTATTTAGAGTAGAATATTGTCTTTTTTATTTTTTAAAACCTCTAGAGAAGCAACTTAATAACTGTTCTTAAAAATTATTCTGATTTTGCTTGCTAAAATGTAACTTAAATGCTTTTCCTCCTTTTTGGGAGAAGTAATAGGTCAATATTCATGAAATAAACTCTCCGAATTGCATATTTCTGTAACTGTCCCTTCTAAGTCACTACTCTACTGAAAAGCCATGATTGTTCCTTGACATGTCTCATTTTGTTTCAAAACATTACTTAAATTTCTTAGAACTTCAAAACTGTACTATAAGTTAGCCTGTAAAATACTTGGAAAATACCTATAAAAATCAATTATCTCTCAAAAAACAAATGTGCCCTGGCTCTGACTACTATTAGAGAGCAGATGGGATGCTAGCTTTAACTGATGTAAAATGAAAAGAAATCCTACACTTATTTACTTCCAAGAAAGAGCCTAGGAATAATGAGACTTGGCAAATAGTATTAACTATTCTTTGAGATGTGGAGGACACTATTTTTTTTTTTTACATTAGTCAGTAGGGCCAACATTTGCAACTGCATGAAGAGACCATGAAGTGACTTGAGAGACATTAAGAAGAAGGAAGGAGATTTGACTTTGGTTGGTGAACACACAATGCATTATACAGATGATGTATTATTGAATAGTACACTTGAAACCTATATAATTTTGTTACCTAATGCTCCCCCAATAAATTTTTTAAAAAGTAACTTCATTTCTCTTTCTCTACAAAAAACACAAAAGTTAGCTAGCTATACTTCACTATATTACTTTATTGTAAGACATAGGTCCTTATGAATATATTTGCCTAACCACTTAAAACGTCTATTCAAATTTAAAAAATTATTTTTTTTCTACGTTATATCTCATTATACCAATTGAGAGCAAAAAATTCTATTTCATTAAACTTTGCTATGAAGGAAGTTGGAAACCAGCAATGAGCCACCTGGATGTATGAATCTGTACTAGAAAGCAAAGCACCAATGTAAGAGGGCAATAAAGAAAGATTTGCTATTAATCCAGTTGTTAGACACAAAAATGCCCAAAGTTTTTGATCCTTACCAAAGATGGGGGCTTGAATAATCAGAATTTTTAAACTGTATCATTTTATAGCCTTGACTGTCTATAGAGTCAAAACTATACAATTAACAAATAAATAAATAAATACCTTCTTCTGAACAGAATAACTAAGAAAAAACATAAATTTAATAATTGGTAATAAATACTATATGCCAATATACAATACTTGTGAATGGCAGAATGCTCAGTACATCAAAATATCATCTTACTTAATTCATATCAAAACCCTTTAAGATTATAACAATTCCCCCACATTCACAGATAAACAAACTTCTTCAAACAAGTTTACTGTCAGAGATCAAGATACTGGTTAGTGTCAGATCTGAGAACCAAATGTACGTTTATGCAATTCTAAAGATCTTTCTTCTTCCTCTATCTCATTTGGAATTAAAGCTTTGTCACTAAGATATTTACTCTTCATTTATATCTTTTTTTTTTAACTGAAACAAAATATTTTGTTACATTACATGTTATGAGCAACATTTATGTTACATGGCTTTTGGAAAGTGATTTTTTTTTAATTAATTAATTCATTTTAATTAGTTTTAAGTATACAGTACATTGTTTAGACATTTATATAGTTTATAAAATGATCCCCTAATTGCTCCTTCTCTCCTCTGGTTTTTCACCTAGCCATTATATTAATGCTAACTGCATTCCCTGTGCCATGCTCCGCATTCCAATGACCATCTATCAACTACTAATTTGTACTTCTTTAACCCTTTATGCTATTCTCCCAGTCCTCCAACCTCCTTCCCCTCTGTCCGTCCACTATGTTTGCGAGTCTGTTTTTGATTAGGTTTTTTTGTCGTCGTTCCTTAGATTCCACATATAAGTGAAATAATATGGTATTAATCTTTCTCTTTCTAACTTATTTTATTCAGCACAATAACATCTAGGACCATCCATGTCATTGCAAATGATAGGATTTCATTTTTTTTTAATGACTGAGTAATATTTCATTGTATATATCAACCATAACTTTTTAATCCAATCATCTGTTGATGGGCATTTAGGTTACTTCCATATCTAGGCTATTGTAAATTGTGCTACCATGAATATTGGGGTGCATAGATCTTTACAAATTATTGTTTTGGTATTCTTTGGATAAATACCCAGAAGAAGTACAATTACTGGATCAAAAGGTATATTCATTTTAAATTTTTTGAGAGACCTCCAGACTGTTTTCTTTAGCAGCTGTACCAATTTACAATACTGTCAACAGTGTATGAGGATTCCATTTTCTCTGTATCCTTCAACACTTGTTGTTTTTTTTATTTATTGATGATGGCCATTCTGACACGTGTGAGGTGATATCTCATTGTGGTTTTAATTTCCATTTCTCTGATGATTAATGACTTTGAGCATCTTTTCACATGTCTATTAATCATCTGTATTACCTCTTTAGAGAAGTATCTGTTCAGGTCGGCCCACTTTTTAACTGGTTTTTTTGTTTTATTGTTGTTGAATTCTAAGAGTTCTTTTATATTTTGGATGTACCATAAGTGAATATCTTTTCCCAGTCAGTCAGTCATCATTTTGTTTTATCGATGGTTTCATTTGCTGTACAAAAACTTTTTAGTTTGATGTAGTCATATTGGCTTATTTTTTCTTTTGTTTCCCTTGCCCAGGGAATTACATCTGTAAAAAAATTACTGTTAGTAATATCAGAGAATTTTCTGCCTATGTTTTCTTCTAGAAGTTTTATGGTTTTGGGTCTTATCTTTAAGTCTTTAATTCATTTTGAGCATATTCTTGTATATGATGTAAGAAGGTTCCTTTGTTTTTTTTTTGTTTTGTTTTCTTTGCATGTATCTGTCCAATTCTCCAACACCATTTATTGAAGAGTCTGTCTTTACCCTGTTGTATATTCTTATCTCCTTTGTCATATATTAAGTGACTGTATAGGCGCAGACTTATTTCGGGGCTCTCTATTATGTACCATTGATCAATGTATCTGTTTTTATGGTGGTATCATGCTGTTTTGATTACTGTAACCTTGTTGTATAGTTTGATATCAGGTGGTGTAATATCTCCAACTTCATTCTTTTTTTTTCAAGGTTGCCATGGCTATTCAGAGTCTTTTATGGTTCCATATAAATTTTAGGATTATTTGTTCTAGCTCTCTGAAAAATATCATTGGTATTTTGATAGATATTGTATTGAATTTGTAGATTGCTTCAGGTAGTATTGCTATTTTAATGATGTTGATTCTTCCTACCAATGAGCACAGTACATGCTTCCATTTACTTGTATCTTCTTTGATTTATTTTTTCAATGACATATAATTTTCTGAAAATAGGTCTTTTACCTTCTTGGTTAATTTGATTCCCAGGTATTTTATTGTTTTCGATGCATTTGTAAATGGGATTGATTTCTTAATTTCTCTTTCTGAAAGTTCATCACTGATGTATAAAAATGCCACTGACTTCTGAATATTATTTTATAACCTGCTACTTTACTGAATTCATTGATCAGTTCTAACAGTTTTTTGGTAGAATCTTTAGGGTTCTTTATATGTTCTCTATATACAGTATCATGTCATCGACAAATAACGAGAGTTTTACTTCTTCCTTTCCCATTCAGATGTCTTTTATTTCTCTTTCTTTTCTTTATTGCTATTAATAAAATCACATAATTTTTTTAAAACAACAATTAATGTTATTGGTGGATTTTTAAATATTGAATTAGTCTTATCTATTTAGAATAAATCCCACTTGGTCATGGTATATAATTCTTTTTATACATCGTTGGATTAAATATGCTAATATTTTGCTGAAGGTTTTTTGGATCTTTTTTCATGAAAGGTATCAGTCTATAGTTATATTTTCTCATTATATCTTTGCCTGGTTTTAGTATTAGGCTAATACTGGACTCATATAATGAATTAGGAATTATTTCTTCTCTTTCTATCTTCTGAAAGAGATGAAAGTGAATTGATATAATTCTTTCCTTAAATGTTTGGCATATTTATTATGTTGAGGTATGTTCCCTCTATATCTACTTTGCTGAGAGTTTTTATCATAACTGGATGCTGGATCTTGTTGAACCCTTTTTCTGCATCTATTGATATGATCATATGATTTTTATCTTTTGATTTGTTACTGTGGTGTATCATATTAATTGATTTATGAATATTGTACCAACTTTGCATCCCAGGGATAAACTAACTTGATCATAGTGTACAATATTTTTAATGTATTACTAAATTCAGTTTGCTAATATTTTGCTGAGGCAGGCCTGTATTGCTATGAATTTTCCTCTTAAAACTGCTTTCACTCTGCCCCATAGATTCTGAGTCGCTGTGTTTTCATTTTCATTGTCTCTAAGTATCTTTTGATTTCTTCTTTGATCTCATTAATAACCCATTCATTGTTAAGTAGCATGTTATTTAGCCTCCATATGTTTGTGTATTTTCCAGTTTTTTCCTTGTAGTTGATTTCTAGTTTCATACCATTGTAATCAGAGAAGACACTCGATATGATTTCAATCTTCTTAAGTTATTTGAGCCTTGTTTTGTATCCGAACATGTGGTCTTTCCTAAAAATATGTTCCATGTGCAGTTAAGAAGAATATATATTTTGCTGCTTTGGGATAAAAAGATCTGAAATTATCTATTAAATTCATTTGGTCTAGAGTGTCTTTTAGGCCCATTGTTTCCTAGTTGATTCTTTGTAGAAGATCTGTCCATTGGTGTATTACTACTCTCCTTTTATGTCAGTCAATAATTGCTTTATGTATGTAGGTGCTCCTATGTTGGAAGCGCATTTGTTTATTAGGGTTATGTCCTCTTGATTTATTGATCCTTTAACATTTTGTAATGCTCTTCCTTGTCACTACCCCAACTTTGTTTTCAGTTCTATTTGCATGAAATATCTTTTTCTATCCCTTTACTTTCAGTCTATGAGTATCATTTGATCTGAAGTGGATCTCCTGTAGATAGTGTATGTATGGGTCTTGTTTTCTTATCCATTTGGTTACCTTATGTCTTTTAATTGTATCTTTTAATCCATTTACATTTAAAGTGATTACTGATAGGTACATAGTTACTGCCATTTTATTATTCGTATTTGTTATTTCTATTTTCTTTTTTACCTCTTCTTTTTTTTTCACAGAAGTCTCTTTAAAATTGTTTCTAATACTTGTTTGTTGGTGATGAATTCCTTAAACTTTTTCATATCTGGGAAGCTCTTTATCTCACCTTCTATTTTAACTGAAAGCTTTGCTGGGTAAAGTATTTGTGATTGTAGATTCTTGCTTTTTATAACTTTGAATATTTCTTGCCAGAGTTTTCTGGCCTGCAAAGTTATCATTGAAAAATCAGCAGACATTCTTATGGGGGTGCCCTTGTGAGTAACTAGCTGCCTTTCTCTTGCTGCTTTTAATATTCTCTCTTTGTCTTTGACCTTTGGCATTTTAATTATGATGTGTCTTGGTGTAGGTCTGCTTGAATTCCTCTTGTTAGGGACTCTGTGCTTCCCGAACTTGTATGTCTAATTCCTTTGCCAGGTTAAGGAAGTTTTCTGTCATTATTTCTTCAAATAAATTCTCAATCCCTTGCTCCCTCTCTTCTCCTTTGGGTACTCCTGATCTGGATATCATTACGTTTCATGTTGTCCCAGAGGTCTCTTAAATTATCCTCATTTTAAAATTCTTTTTTCTTTTTGTTGTTCTGATTGGGTGTATTCTGCTATCTTGTCTCCCAGTTTGCAAATTCAATCTTCTGCTTTGTCTAATCTACTGTTGAATCCTTCTAGTGTATTATTCATTTCAGTTATTGTATTCATTTCTGTCTGGTTCTTTTTTATAGTTTCTATGTCCTTTTTTATGCTTACTATCTCTCTGTCGATGTTCTCATTGTACTTATCCATTCTTTCCATAAGTTAGTTGAGCATCCTTATAACCGTTATTTTGAACTCTATTTCTGGTAGGTTGTTTGCCTCCATTTCATTTAGCTTATTTTCTGAAGTTTTCTCCTATTGTTTCATTTGTGGCATATATCTTTGTTTTCTTATTTTATTAGCCTCTCTGTGTATGTTTCTATATGCCAGGAATATTTGTTTTTTCTGTCAGCTTTGGCTAGATGGCCTAATGTAGAAGGTGTCCTGTGTGGCCCAGTGGCACAATCTCCCTGATCCTTTATGCAGGGATCTCTGGGCTTAATATTTGTGTGGGTTGTGTGTGATCTTCTATTGTTGACAAGCCTATATTGTTGTTTGTTAGTAGATCAGTGGATGGAATTAACCCTCAGGCTAGTTGTGGGAAATGACTGCACCCACAGGGTAAGAGTTACAGGGGAGCAGACCCCACTGAGTGGGATTTTCCCTAACGGGCTTGTGTACTTGTTGCAACACCCTTTGTGTGTACCACTAATGGGACTAGTCAAGAGTTGCTCCACTGTGGTCTGGTGCCAGCCTCTGGATGAGTTGGTTTTATGTCCCCTTGGGTGGGGTTCCCCCACAGACCAAGGTCAGCTACTGCTTTTGATTGCTCAGGGCTACCCTCTGGGAACTACAACGAGATCCTAAGATAGTTGTTGCCTATTCTGCATCTATAGGTAAATAGAAGAGACAGTGCTATTGGCAGCAGTTGGTTATCCTTTGTCTCTGACCTATGGCAGTTTAGCAGAGGGACCAGTGCTCCTCAAGCCTGACACTGCCTGTCAGTCTCTGAAACTGAATGAGCCTCTGGGTAATATGCCTAGTGGGTGGCACAGGGACCCAGGGAGTCTCCTGGGTCTATTGAGTAAATTTCTCCCTGCCACAGCAGTGTCAGTTTACATGCCAACACTGTCTCTGTGGCTCACTGTACAAGTTTCCAATCATAGCAAGTTCAGCTGCTGTTCAACTTGGGCCTGAATGAGCCACCCCAGGGCAGGGGCAGCTGGCTATCAATGTGCAGCTGGCACTTTGTGTATTGAATGGGACAGGAGCTCAAGGAGTCAAGGTCGGTCAGGCCAATACAGACTCCTGCAATCCCCTTCTCAAGAGATATTGCAGCTTGTACAGACACATGTACAGATATATTTGTCCACAATTGTTTTTCCTGAAATGCACTCAATGTGCTAGCCAAGGTCTGTTGCCTACGCAGGCTATACAACCCCAGAGCCGAGCAGGACATGGGAGGCTGCTTGTCAATGGGCTGTAGGCACTTTTTAGCCTGGGTAAAGCGGGATCTCAGGGAGACAAGGTCCATTTGGCCAATACAGCCTCAGCTTTGCTGAAACTTCTGTGCCTGAGATCACAGTGAGACCAGCTGCCATCTGGGGCAGTCCCACAGATGCCTGTGCTCCCCCGATGCAATATTGCAACTCTTGCAGGCAGCAGAGGTCTGTTTGCTACTGATTTCCATGCAGTGCTCGCCTTGTACTAGCCAAAGTTTGTTGCCTAAGTGAACTGGGAGATGTAGGAGTGGGGGGATAGGGCTCTTGCAATTCATTGTCAATGAGTTGTTTGTGGGTTGAGCGGGGACAGGGTTTCAAGGAGACAATAGTAGTTAGATCAATACAGCCTCAGTCTTGTGGTAACTTTGGTTACCCTTCACATGTTCCCACAGAAGTTCCAGATCATAGCAAGACCAGCTGCTGTCTGGGAGTGGCCCACAGATCCCCGAGATCTGCTCAAGTTTGTGTTGGCAGCAGTAATCTGCCTGAACCTCAGAAATGCGAGCTCACAGTACTGGCTGCCAGCCTTCATGTTTGGCCCTGAATTGGCTTAGGGCATGGCAACTATCCAGCAACAAAAGCCCTGGGCGACCTACAGGTTGGGTGGGGCAGGTTGATCTCCTCAGGCCAGTGCTTTCTAATGGCTCTGTGGAAGGAGTCTGCACAATCAAGTTGGTGAGTCTGCAGATTGCCCTATAGTGGGGCTGGACTACGGCACAATAGTGGCTGCCCTTTCCACCCTAAACCAGGTAATGCAGACTTTCTCAGTATGAATCCTATGCAAAACTTTGACCCACTGCTGGTATCTTGGGTAAGTGTCTGCAGTTCAGAAAGCCTGTATGCAGGTCCTTCGAAGGGATGTCTAGTATTTCAGTCTCTTTCTGTCTCATCCAGAAGGCCAGAATCCCCTTTGGTTTTTAGTTAGAGTTATTGGAATCTCCTCTTGCCTGGGCTAGGGAGCCCTCAAATGAGACCAAGACATCCATCTCCTTCAGGAGAGCCTCTGCAGCCTTGTTCTCAGGTCGAGTCCAATTTACGACTTTACTCTTTCTATGGACTTTGATGTGGCTCCTTTATATTATCAGACATAGGTGTTAAAATCAGCTGGATTTTAGGCAATCTTCCACTTTGATTATTTTATAATTTGGTTGTTATTTCAACGTGAACCTGGGAGGAAATGAACCCTGTTTTTACCTAGTGTGTTATCTTCCTTCCCCTAAACCTATTCATATAATTTTAGCAGTAATGCGATTTAATAACTAGCTGATTATATTACAATACAATATCCTATGAGCTAGAAGTATTTTTATTTGAATAAATATTAGATATATTACTATTACTTCAAGGACTTGACTCATTTTCTTTTATAAGAAATAAAGAGATAAGTCTTAAGTGAGCTCCTGTTTATAAATTTGGTTTTTAATAATAAACGTGCACACACACACACACACACACACACACACACATACATGGCTTTTTAAATATTTTATTTTCTTATAGAATGTGTCCTGTCAACTTTTGTAAGTCAGTTATGATTAAATTAGGGCAGGAACCATGAAGAAAAAGCAAATTTAAACAAGTCCAGTTCTATAAAAAGCCAGCCATTTCTCTTCTTGCCCTGTAAAAAAAAACAAAAATAAAAACAAAAAACAAAACAAAACAAAACAAAAACAAAAAAAACCCCCATGATATTAGAAAGAAAGCAGTCAAGTCAGGGAAATAATCGGGGGCTTTTAAATATGACAAGTTTTGGATTCATTGTCAACCTGGGTCACTTACACCTGTGTGGCATTGGATCTTTTTTGAACTTCATTGAGCTTCAGTGTTTTGTGTTTATCTGTAAAACAAAATGCTCGTCCACTTCCTTTTCCAATGTGGCACCCAAATACCATGAGTTGTTTAGCAGGTGTGAGATAAACTAGCTAAACTAATATGACACCTGGCACTAGTACTTTCATATACTCTGTTTATTGGAGGCATAATGACTGTGCTTGTGAAAAGGTAATAGTGTACGTATGTGTATGTGTGTATATGTGCATGACTGAAACCGAGAGAGGGGAGTGGAGGGGAAGAGGAGAAAAGAGACTAGAGGGAGAGAAGGGAAAGGGCAAAGAAAGCCAGAGTTAAAGGGAGAAAATCATATATAAAAAAGAGTTCTTAAGATTATAGAATAGATGTTTGATTATTAAAGCAAAATATTTTGCAATTATGACATTGGTTTATAATAATCAGAATAAAATAAAGCTAAATCTAATGCAATTATCTGCCTTTTTTTTTTCCAGAACACTGTTACTTACAGGTGAGAGATGGACAATATGAAATAGGAAATTAAGTCATTAGACGTTTATTCTCCAACCCATAGGTTTTTATAATTATAACTAAATGAAATATGTTTAAAGTTAGAAAAATGTATACATTACTCACATTAAGTACTTGAAAATTAAGAGTTAATTTAGATATGTTACATAATAATTTATTTATAGAAACTTGATGGCTTAGTATGTTTAAATGACATGTAAATTAACTTTTATCAAAAATGTTCAAGGGTTGTTTATTTTAAACTGTAAAATGCAGCCCAATTATCTTCTAGACATTTGCAGAGCTTTTGGTTAAATTAGAGAACTTAATATGATTGTGAAGCTATTGATGGAGGCTAGGAGTAGCCCTGGCACAATTGCATTGGACTCTTTCCTGGTGGCCTTTTGGAAAGAGATATGTCTTTCCTCCCACACATTGTAGTCCAATCAACCACCAAGCAGCTGGTACAACAGATGGGCTCTGCGTATACCTGGAAATATAATCAGTGCTTTCTCCACTTCTGTGTGAATTTACTTGTGCTTTACCAGTCAGAGAGCATTTGTCCACTCTGAAAATATGTACTGAGCTTCAAAAATGTGTCAGAGTGTGATAGTTAAAAAGTTGAATACAGACAAGAATCCTGACCTCAAGAAGTTTGACTCCAAGATAAATGCTTTGCACAACTTTAAATTTAAGTCATGTTTTATATTTTTTGCATCAGGTTTACTTTGGGTCTGGTAATCCAGTCACTTTATTCCATACTACTTCCATTTTCATGTGATGTTTCTTTTTTCTTTTTTATATTCTTTTATTTTAAAATATTTTTTGATTTATAGCATCTTTTATGTGTTTGCTCAGGAAATAATATCAGCTCTTGGAGTTTCTTATTCTAAATCATCCAATAGAACTACTTTTCAACATGCACATGCTGTAACTTCATTTCAGGGGTTTCTGATTGAGTAGGTCTAGGTGTGCCTTAGTCATGTGTATTTGGTCCATTTCTGTCTAAATTGCTGAGAGTAAATTAATCATCAACTCAAAAATAAACTTAAGTCCATGACAATATACCTTTTCCTTGAATTTTAGGTTTCAAGTTTTCTGTGGTGAAAGCATCAGTGAAAATATCCCATGACTTTGATAATAACCTTGTATATTTTTATGGCATGGAAGGATGGGGAAAGATGCTATATGTAAGGTTTTACTAGAACATATATAAAACTAAAAGAACCAAAAAAACCTCTTCTCCTTTGATACGTTCTTGCTCTGCTCTAGAGAATATATCTCCATACTCTATAGAAACTTTGGACTGAAAATATTTAATGAGCAGTAATGTATTAAAATGTTTTTATTTATTTTTAAAAACAATTGATTAGTTTTGCTTTTATAAAATAAGTAAAACACACCACAAAGTAAATAACTCTTGTGATCTTTGATGTGTAAGAATCATTAGATATTTTAACTGGGCACATAATAAAAAATAAATAAATAAAACAGAGCTTAAATTAACCGATATTTCAGATCTCTTTCATCTACAAAAACTATATCTGCCAAAATTATTATTTCCCTTTATACTCACCTCCCTCTTCTTCCATAGCTTCCCATTTTAGACTGAAGAATACATGAATTCACTTTATAAAATTATGCATAATGTCTTCCCTCTTTAATTTAGATTTCTATAAAGATAAGCTAAATAAATTTGAAAAGAAATTATCACATTTTATTAATTTTGATTTGTCACACAATTTTTACTTGATCTTGTCTGTTGTCTTTAGGCCCTGAGTTTATTACTTCTACAAGAAGACAAGAGCCTATGTCTTCTTTCATGAATTATCTAGAAGCTATCACACAAATACTGCAATATGTCACCAGCAAAAACCAGACAAGAAAAAGTAGACTAGTGTAGGTATCATCTAATTATTTTTAAAAATAAAATCTGTGGGTGATCATTTCACAATATAAACAAAATATGGAATTATTATGTTGTACACCTAAAATTAATATGTTATATGTCAATTATATCTCAATAAAAATAAATAAAAACTGTTAATAATCTACATGCTGCTAAAGTTAATATTCACTCTTAATATTTCAGACCATGCTTCAGAGAGAGCTGAAATGTTAAATAGATGTTTTTACTTATTCATACAATTTTATTTTACATTAAATGTAGTAACACAGTTTTCTAAAACCATCATATTAATTTATTGTGAATTTGAAATAATAGTAATCCAAATGTTTAGGTTTTCAGGTATAATGGCAAGATGTCACTGTTAAAGCAAAACATATAACAATCAAAAACAAAAAAAATTAATAATAGGTTTATCATCTTAAAATCAACAGTTTAATGACTACTACATTTATTTAACACATTGATTTAACTTGCCAAATTTTTATACTCTCTAAGTTTTGATTACCAGAGTGAAGCATCCTTTACTAATGAAAGGCCCAGATCTACTGTTCCTTTTGCATCTCCTTTATCTCCCTTCCCACTGGTCTCTATTGATAGCCTGGACAAAAATCAGGCTATTCTCAATTGAAAGTAGATGATCTGACCTAGTCACCGTCCAATCCTATTCCTGCCCAGCACTTTCATCAGGGCAAACCACTTTAACTTGCTGCTTCTATCTCCATTCTTCCTATTCCTTTTAATGTTTTGTGTCTTTATCCTGCATTAAAATGTCCTATAATAGTCTATTGCAACTTTACTACTGAATTATTTTGAAACATCATTTGAGAATATTACCAACTTCATTATTTAGAGTGCCCTATATAACAATTCATAGAAGAAAAAGGATTATAGACTGAGACATCAGGAAAGTCTTTCTTTTTGTCTAAATATCTGTTCTGCTTTTTTTCCCTGAACAACGGAACTGAGATTTTCCTCATTTTCCTCTGGATACCAGAAGAGTTCAGAGCTAAATTTGCAGCCCTATTTTAGAATAGTTATGGTCATGTCTACGTGCTTCCACATTCCTGATATTTTCTATCTATGTATGTTTTCCCAGTGCCAATTACATATTTGAATTTTTAAATTTCATTGCCTGTGTTTAAATAATTTTTAAAATATCTCTTTTTTTGGTGTTATAGGGAGTTTATATATAAAGAAATGACATAAGAATGCCTCTCAAATCATCGCTATTCAGCATTGTATGAAAAATTCTAGCCATAAAGTATAAAAAAGTAAAAAAAGAATGAAAGTCTCCAAACTGAAAAGGAAGAAGTAAAGTTATCTCTATTCACAGATGACATATTCCTATATATATATAAAATTTCAATGAATATTAAAGAAAGCCACTGGAGCTAATAAACAAATGTAGCAAAATAGCAGATTACAAGATCAGCACACAAAAATCAATTATGTTTCCATATACATGCATATGTATATGTTTCCATATAAATATAAATAGTCCTATGAAAAACTAACAAAGCAATTTCTTTAATAACGACATCTAAAGAGACAAAATAATTAGGAATAAACTTAACCAAAAAGGTGAATGAACTGTACACTAAAAACTATAAAACTTGACTGAAATAAATTAAAGACCTAAATAAATTAAAAAACAAAAAACAAAAAACAGTATTCATCTATTAGGAGACTTAATATTGTTAAAAAGGTAATACTGCCCCAAATAATGTACAGACTCAACAGTGACAGAAGGAAATTTAGTTTTGGATGGTGAACACAGTGCATTATATATATATATATGATGTATTATTAAATTATACACTGGAAACCTATATAATTTTGTTAGTCAATGTCACCCTGATCAATTTAATAAAAAATTAATCCCTACCAAAACCCAACAATATTTTTTATAGAAATGGAAAAGCCAGTCCTCAAATTCATATGGAATTCAAATGGCCCCTCAAAAAACAACAACAAAAAGATTTAATAAAAAGAACTAATTTGGAGTACTTACACTTCATGATTTCAAAACAATGTAAAGCCAAAATGATCAAAACAATGTAATACTAGCATAGTACTGTTATATTGACAAGAGGAATAGAATTGAAAGTTCAAAAATAAACCAATATGTATATGGTCAATTAATTTCCCACAAGAGTGCAAAGGCCATTCAATAGGGAAAGAATATTCTTCTTAACAAATTGTGCTTGAACAACTGGATATCCACATGCAAAACAGTGAATATAGACCTCTACCTCATATTATATAAAAAATTAACTCAAATTGATTAACTATATAAGTGTAAGACCTAAACCCATAACAATCTTATGAGAAAATCCAGGGGCCAAATATTAGGACCTTGGATCAGACAATGGATTCTTCGATATATAACAAAAAGTATAAGTAACAAAATGAAAGTAGATAAATTTTATTTTATCAAAACAGCTTTTGTATATCAAAAGATTACCAAGAAAACAAAAAGACCTCTCACAAAATAAGAGAAAATGTTTGAAAAGCATAAGGGCCTAATATCCATAATATATAAATACCTTTCACAATTCAACAACAAAAGACAATGAATTCGATCTAAATATGAGCAAAGAACTTGAACATATATTTCTCCATATAAAATATACAAGTGGCCAAAAACTTTTAAAAATATGCTCAACATTTATATCATTAGGGAAATACTAATCAAAATGATAATTACATACCACTTCATACTCAGTAGAATGAACACAATTAAAAGTAACAAAAACAAATCCAGAACATAACGAGTATTGTCAAGGCTGTGAGAAATTTGAATCTTAGTACATTGCTATTGGAAATGCAAAATGGTTCAACTATTAAGACGACAATTGGGAGTTTTCTCAAAGAAGTTAAAATGGAATTACATATGACCTAGAAAATTCATTCTGATTTATATGTCCACAAGCAGTGAACATACATAAACAAATACAAACATACACAAGTTCATAGCAATACTATTCACAGAATCCACAAAGGGAAAGCAACCAAATGCCCATCGACAGAGGAGTTTATAAACAAATTGTTGTACATACCTGCAGTGAACTATTATGCATCCATAAAAATGAATAGAGTATAAATATATGGTACAACTTGGAGTTACCAATTGGAAGGCAGGTGCAGAAATCAGGTTAAACTAAAAGAGTGCTCAGGGTAAGACTTCATGAAGAATGTCAAATGCTTAAGCAGATTTGAAAACTCTAGGAGAGCTAATTTAGTGTTGATTTCAGAACAGAGCACAGCAAGCAGAGAATAAACAGAACAAGGTGGACACTTGCCTGGCGTATTAGAGGAACTCATAGAAGTCAGTGTGTATTAAACGGTGTGTTTAACAGGGAGAACAACAGAAAAGAATATCACAGAATGTCTGGGAAGCCAGAGCATACACATAATTTTAGGCAATTTTAAGGATTTTATTTTTCCTGAGAAAGAGAACCACTGTAAAGTTCAAACAGAGGGTGGAAATGATCTAGCTGATACTGTAAATGGACTACTTTATTGATGTATAGTAGACAGGTTGTAAAAAGGCAAGGAAAGAGGAATTAGAAATCTGGATAAGAAAAGACATGATTTTTACCAAGCCGAAAGCAGGTGAGGGGGCGAGAGATGGTTGGCTTGTAGATAATTTGTGGGCAGCATTTTTCTGTGGTATGAAAAGACAGTGACATCAAGAATAATTCCACTGTTTATTGGTCTGAGCATCTGGATGGTTTGAGTTGGCATGAATTCAGATGAGGAAGGCGCAGATAGAGTAAATAGTGTGAAGAAATATCACATTATTCTATTTTTAAAAAAGATTATATTACTTCAAATCTCATAGACTTTTCCACACCAATATATCTATGATTTACTTAAGTCACTATTCATTTCACTCTTGAAATATTGACTCTTTATAGTAATACCATTTTTAAGAATGACTCAAAGATGTTTTTATTTTATTTTATTTTCCATATTTTAAAGTGAGAATTGTACATCACTCTAGTTTTTATTTTCTAAGTAAGGGTGATGAGAGTTCATGGAGTAATTTACATATTTACATTCTTCACTCTTTTATAGGTCAGTATCATGATCCAATGGTAATGGTACAGCCTTATGCCATGAAGCACTTTCCTTTTTTTTTTTTTTTTTGTATAAGATTACAATTTAACTTCTGTATTAAATCTGCTTCCACCATCTACTAACCAACTGATCTCTACAACAAACTCTTTTAGAAAAATATATCAATTGAATTTTATATTTCCTAGAAAAGGCTAACTATAATAAAGTTATGTGTGTATTCTTGACCCAAAAGATTTTAGGCCTAGACAAATCATGAAAAGACAAAGTTAAAGAAAATCTAAAATAAATATACTGCATTAGCACTCCTAAGGGGATTTTTGATCATTTCAATGACAAAACATGTATTAAGGAATAGAGCTCTGGGGCTAAGTTAGTCCAGAATCTAGTTTGTGGTAAGTGTTTACTCAACTACAGATAATTCAACCTGATTTGACAAGGGAAATAAAGCCTAGTAGTTCTTCTTCCATTTATATCCTAGATCGAAACTTGCAAAGATCAACAGTGAAAAGAATTACTGGATATGCTACTACAAACCAAATAGAAAAAGCTATTTTCACAGGCTATTGTTCTTTATGCTAACTTCAGAAGCAAATGAAATGTTTTCAAATATAACTTTGAAAGATCAAATATAGCAGCTAAATAGAATAAAGAGTAATCATTATGATAATTAAAAATTCAACTGAAATATAAATGTAGATTTGAGTAAGATATATTGTAAATATTATATTTTATGTGACAGGGTGATTAAAGAGCTGAAAGTATAATGCAAAACTGATAAATGACACATCGATTCTCAAGATCTTTTAAATAGTTACCGTTTTATAAAATTCTGTATTTAATAAAAAATATATTCATACTCTATCTCTATAATAATCTTGTTACCACATCAATTTAAGAGAAATTATTAGGAAATATTAAAAATATATCTGTACTGTACATCTCTTACTTTCTCTTTACTTAAACAGAAACTATTTTAGAAAAATTTCTTAGTCCTTGAAAGATGAGCAATGAGGTTGTAAGAAAAATATATCTGCAGGAGAGTCTGGTACTTCCAATGTGTGGTGGTGGTGGTTTTCCCACCAACAAGCAATTCTGACACCAGCTGAGGATCCTACAGTCAATTCAATTCTGAAAGTGAAGATAGCATCAGATCTCATAGGTTAATGGTTCAGTCTTACAACACTGTCCTGTCCAATTTCAATTCTTCAATTGTTAAGCGAAGTTCTTACTTATACTTCTGACTGGCTATAAGTCAGAGTTTCCAACAATTACTCCTTGGATTTGATTGATTTGCTAAAGCAGCTCACAGAGAAATATTTTACTTACTGATTTAATTGTTTATTATAAAAATATATAACTCAAAAACAGCTGGATAAAAAAGATGTAAAAGTCAATGTCTAAGAAAAGGGCTTGGAGTTTCCATACATTCTCTGAGGATTCCATTTTCCCTGCCCCCTGCCTCCATCTCCATGTGTTCACCAACATGGAAACAATAAGAACCCTGCCCTTTTGTGTTTCATAGAGGATTCATTACATAGGCATAACTGATTAAATTGTTGGCCACTGGTGATTGATTCAACCTCCAACCCTCTCCCCTTCCTGGAAATCATGAGATGGGAATGATAATTCTAACCCTTCATTCATGATTGGCTCCCTTAGCAACTAGCCCCCAACCTTAAGTGTTTCCAAAAGTCATCTCATTAACATAAACCCAGTTGTGATGAAAAAGAACTTGTTATGAATAACAAGATGCCCTACCTGGTTCACCTTTATGGATCTAAAGAGATTTCAGAAAGTGAGGATAAGAGGCCAAATTTTATAACAAAAGACATTCCCATTGTTCTTATCTCTTAGAAAATTTCAAGGGTTTTGAGAACAGGGAGCCAGGAACGTTGGACAAAGACCAAATATAAATGACCATTACATTTTGGTTATCTGAGTGACCAAATAAATATTTCTTCTAAATTACAATATTGCAATTTACGTTGCATTTAGAGTTTAGTTTTCTGACAATAAGAAAGAAATATTTAAAATTTATGTTGATACTAACAAGAGAAAGTTAACACTACTCTGTATATTTTGTTTAAAATGATTAAAGGAAAGAGTTTAGGTGATACAAAACTCTATTAATATTTCATGATGTAGACAGTTTCTTTTAGTAGAACTGCAAAATGGGGCAGAAGGCAGTAAGCTTTTATGAAATAAAGAATAAAGAACAAGGAATAAAAAAATATATATCTAATTGGATGGGGACCCATAATTAACTTTGTTTGGGATAAGAAGGAACAAAGATATAAGTATAGAGCCCAAAGTTGACTGGGTGTTTGGGGATTGACTGACTGGATAGAGTCATGCACTGTTTAACTACAAGGCTATGTTCTAGAAAATGTGTCATTAGGCAATTTTGTCCTTGTGTGAAATAGGAGTATACTTACACAAACCTAGATGGTATAGACTCCACATACTTAGGTTATTTAGTATAGCCTATTGTTTATAAGCTATAAGCCTATACAGCACGTTACTGTACAAAGCAACATGAGATTAAGTCAAGCACAAGAGAACATGATGTAATCAACAGGCAATTAAATATGATACATGTGAAGCTGCTGCTGATGTAACGTGGCATACTGTTTTACAGCACATGACTGTACTGTGTTTCTGGTTAAGTGGAGAATTTAGTCAGACATGAGTGACAGGAGGAACAAAGGACTAGGGGCTCCACCTAAAGACCACCAAAAGAACACCCCAATATTAGTAGAATTCTGAGTACGGACATGCACACTAGGCAGAGTTATATAGCAGCCAGGTGTCAGTCAAAATGACCTCACTTGCTAATCGCCTAGAAACGCCTTTGGGACTGCTCCATCATGGCTTAAATATAAGGCAGACATTCCCACTTTGGGGCCCTTTTTGCCCTTCTGGACTCTCCTTCTCTTTGCCCCCTCCTGTTTTGCCATTGTGAACTGAGATAAATGCTCATATAAATAAGCACTTACAACCTGCAAACCATTTACATATAAGTATCCAGAAAATGAAGGCAATTCTAAGTATTTTTTATGATTTTAAGAGACTAATGATATAAAATTTCATTCAGCTTATTCCTCTTTAGATTTTCATCTTAATTATGAAGAAAAAAGTAAAATATCTTCTGAGAAGTACTTATTCCTTCTGTTTCAGTAAAAAATGGCAGCAGTAAGTAACAAACACTAAATATAAAGACAAATCAAAATAAATGCCTTTGTTAGCATTGTTGAAACTTATAAAAACATAGTGCTATAGATTTGCAGATATAAGTATTAGAAGAATATGTAGTATAAATGTTTTCTATGCAGACTGCTGAAAGTGCAGATATTACTAACAAGTCTCAACTCAGATTGTTATAGGATTTTATTTCCATAATAGAATGCTAAACATTTCTAAGGAAGATTTGGAAACGATTAAAGTCAAACACACACACACATACCATGAAACAGATATACATATGTGTATATACACTTGTGTGCATACTTATAACAGGTTAGAAACAACTGAAGAGAGAATTGGTTAACAAGTCAACATAAAATATTAAAATGTAATACAGAGACGAAGGGAAGAATGCATGGTAAAGAAATTACAAGGCATAGAGTACTGTGTGAGAAGGCATTACATATATCTAATTTATTTTTTAAAGTTATTAATAATATTGGGTAAGGAAAATATATGTAAGATAAGAGCTTAACTTTTAAAAAATAAAACTGTTCTCAGCTTTAAAAAGCGAAATTATTCTGAATTATTAGTAATAAAATGATCTGTACACCTACATCAATTATAATAAAATCAATGTTTTGAAATAAAAACAAAAAGTAAAAATTCTAGAAAGAAAAACAGTTACACAATAAAGAATATTTTTAAATCAAAATTTATTTTTAAAATAACTATTGAGTTATGATCAACTTGCAAAAATCTGTACATATTTATTGTATACAACTTGATAAGTTTGGAGATAACAACACATCGGTGAAGTCTTCACCACATCTATGCCATAAATATGTTCCTCACTTCCAGGTTTTCTCCTGCTTTTTATTATCATTATTTTTATATCTGTGAAAGTATTTTTTATAAATGAACATAAAACTAAGACAACTTAGACAAACATAAACTGAGAGAATTTAGTACAATTTGAAAACAATTCTCATTTTTGAAAAGTTTATGTATCAAAATCAAGATGTACAATAAGACTAAAATCTTTAACAATAGCATTAAAATCTGAAAAGGCAATCTTAATCAAATAGAAAAGACAAAAGAAAACAAAGACTAAATTTAAGAAACAAATTTATATATGCCAGTAATAATAATTTGTGTAGAAAAATGAAGATAAATGCCAAAAACTAACTGAATTTTTAAGATTCTGCTATATGCCAGGTACCTCTAAAACAAAGTTCTGAAAAGTCAAAGTAAACGCATAAGAATAAAGATTTATGAGGCAAAAGTTAACCATATGAAGATTAGTTAGTACATTAGTTTCAAACAAAATAGAGATGAAGTGAAAAATCATGACTTAAAATTAAGGCTGATCACATACACTTGAGAAGTGAAAAAACTAACTGAAAAGTTATAAGATTTTTAAACATGTATCATGTAATACGAAAGCATCAGTCATTAATAGAAGATTAAAAAGTATGTAAAATGCTTAAATGGCAAAAATATAAACTTGTTCACAATGCCAAGTGCATTATCCAGTTTTGGGTGTTGTGTCCACTAGATTTCATACAGGTACATAAACTATTTATGAATTTGATCAAATTCTTGGAAATAAAGTTAATTTTCAAAAATATGAAAATAGTATATCAGAGAATAAGTCTCTGGTTATAATCTTGAAATGGTAACATTCAGAAACAAAGAGATAAAAATATGTTATATAAAATAAAATCTCTAACTAATTTCTGGGTTAATGAAGAAATTATAATACTAATTACAATATACTTAGAATTAAAAAATAATTAAAATGAATACAAAATTTTATGTTACAGTTTAATTAATATTTATAAGATAAGTTGTAGCCTTAAGATTATTTTTTTCACTTAGGAGAGAACAAATAATAAAAAAAAAACTGATCTTAATACCCAGTTTTTATCAGATAATCTTATAATAATTTTCATTAGGGTCGTTCCATCTTCTCTGTTTTTGTTGTTTTTGTTTTGTTTTTCCTCATCATTGAATATTAATTTTATTGTACATTCCCAATGTTTTATACATTGTATATTCTTTTCAAGATGTTTACTAATTAATTGATTCCATGGATATTATTTTTCTGAGTACCTTATGAATACCATTTCAATTCAACCTAAATAGAAATATACCTTAAAGTTTCTATATCTACAAATAGCAATTACTTTCCAGCACTTCCTATGAAATTCCTTTGTACAATAAAATAGTCATTTAAAAAAATTTGTGGGTAAAAATGCTCCTTTATATAACATGTTTTTAAAACACTGATTTCTGACTAGGTTACTTTATGGCTTCTAATTGATGTGTGTATTGTGCATGTAAAAGTTGTTAGAGTATCTGCTATTTTCAACCAAAATTTTTTAAATTAAATTTATTGGGGTGATATTGGTTAATAACATTATGTAAATTTCAAGTGTACAATTTTATTATACATCTATATACGCCATTGTGTGCTCACTGCCCAAAGACTAGTCTCCTTCTGTCACCATATTCCTGACCTTTTTTACCCTCTTTGTCCTCACCCCACTTTCCTTCTTCTCAAGTAACTACCACCATTCCATTGTCTCTATCTATGGGCTTGCTTTGTTTGTGTTGTTTGTTCATTTGTTCCTTTTTGTTTTATATCCCACATATGAGTGAAATTGTCCTTTATCGTCTAACTTATTTCACTTAGCATGATATTCTCAAAATCCATCTATTTTATTATAAATGGTGATATTTCATTTTTTGTTATAGCTGAGTAGATTCTATTCTATATATATATCTCACATCTGCTTTATCTGATCACCCTTCTAAGAACAGTTTCCATGTCTTGGCTGTTATAAAAAATGCTGCAATGAACACAGAGGTACCTATATCTTTCCAAATAAGTGTTTTCAAATTTTTCAGGTAGATATACAGAAGAGGGATTACTGGGTCATACAGTAGCTCTAATTTTATTTTTTTAAGGAAACTCCATACTGTTTTCCGTAGTGGCTGCATCAATTTACAACACTACCAGCAGTGTATAAGGGTTACCTTTTCTCCGCAAGTGCTCCAACAATTATTTATTGTTTTATTGATAATAGCTATTCTAATAGGTGTGTGGTGGTATTTCTTATGGTTTTGATTTGCATTTCCCTTATAACTAGGGACATTGAGTATCTCTTCATATATCTGTCGGCCATCTCTATGTCTTCCTCGGAAAATGTTTATTCAGCTCCTCTGCCAATTTTTTAATTGGATTGTTTGTGTTTTTATTGTTGAGTTGTATGTCTTCTTTATATACTTTGGATATTAGGCTCTTATTGGATGTATCATTTGGAGATATCTTCTTCCATTCCATTGTCAACCAAAATTTATACTTCTTAAGTAATATTTATGTTTTGCATCATCGAAAATCTAGTGGAAGTTTCATAATGATTTGCAAATCAATGCCAAATACTTATTCTACCATTTTCTTTCTTCACAGTTTGTTTCTGAATAGATTTAAATTAAGCTTGGAGGTTTCTTCCAGTCTCTCCTAAAAGAGCTTTATCATTTGCTGTGTTACTTCGACATTATTTCCCATTCTGCTTATATGCTAATATCACCTTCTCCCTCAGGAAGTGAGCTTTGTACAAAGGGATGACCTTAAAAGAGCAAAGTCGTTCTTAAAATATCTCCACAGCTCCTATTCAATATCACTTGTGAGCTCTGCAGAATACTAATGCTGACTCAGATAAATAATGAATAATTAAACATAACATTGTTCATGGTTTTAAATCTTTTTTATAGCAAAGCAAACATATCATAAAATCCAGGATTTGAAAAGCTAATACCATAATTTCCACTTTTTGTTTATAAAATTTCTTTGTACAATAAAATAGTCACTTAAAATTTGTGGGTAAAAATATTTCTTTATATAGCATGATTTTAAAACACTGATTTCTGACTAGGTTACTTTATGGTTTCTAATTGATGTGTAAAATAAAATAAGCTAGGCAAAATTACCAGAAGTTCTGAGACAGTATTTATTTTTAAAGTTTTATACTGAATATATATTTTAATTTAATCAAGTGATAGTTTTGTCTATTAAATTGTTGTTTCCTATCACTACGTTTAATCATAAAAGTGTACATACCTATGAATTAACATCAGTTATAACAATATTTCTTGGGTTTTTTAATGCAATTTCATTTCATACTAAAGAAATGCAATCCAGTATGGTAGTAATTTCTTTGGCATTTAAAGGAAAAGTTCTTTTAGAAACCTTTACTGTGGCTTTGGGAAGTCATAATTCTTAAGCAACATCTAACAACATTTAAAATTATGAGAATTAAGTAGCAGCTTCTTGACCATGTGACCAAATACTGTGCGTGTATATGCAAATGAATGAATGAATGTGAGAGACAGAGAAAGAGAGGGAAAAGGGGAGAAAGAGAATGAGAGAGAGAGAGAGAATATGGATTAATTGTGGTTCTGAATTTAAAGCCTTTCCATATCTGATACATTTTATAGTCCTTTTTGAACAGTGTTCAAGGCCAGATTTTCATCAATGTCAAGCAAAAGGTCAATTATGCAATTTGTCTTTATAAAGAGAATCAAGGTGCATGGGATATTTCATTTTGATTCCTGAATTATCAAATTAAATATTATTAAACATTTGTTTGTAAATAAGGAATCCTTTCATAGTTTATGCTGTTAAATTTCCCCACATGACAATCTACTTTAAAATACTAATAGAAAGAGTATGTGTGTATATTGTTTATTTATAAAAGTAGTGTTAAAAGATAAAATGAGGCTTATTAAATATTTGAAGAGTTTATTGGAACCAACATTGATTTGAATTGGGCAGTGACAAACTTAAAGTGGTTAGGAGTGCTTTGCCCAAAGGAGCAGGAAAATGACTTATAAAGAGAAGGCACAAAAGCAAAGAAAGGAAATTATTTGATTGGCTACTGCTTAAAGTTTAGTTATCTGGTTGATACTGGTTGTCCTTAGCATTTTGATTTTATAACCTTGAGGCATGAAGGTAAAGTAAGTCACCACCTCACTCTAATGGCCTCCTTGTTTAGTTTAACATTAAGTAATATTTGAAACATACTAACTCAGAATCCAAATTTTAGAGATGGCTAATGCAAAATTATTAAATAAGATGTATGTGTACATAACAATTCATTAATTAATATGTAGAATTTTAGAAATAATGTTTATTAATGAAATGATAGGTATTCAAGACATGTGGTTATTTAGAAAGATTTTTATGGGCTCCAGTGACCATGTATGAATGATGTTTATGAATCTGGTAATACCAATAGCCTAATGTTAACAGTCTGGGCCTGGGTCTCCTGCTTACAGAAGTGTCTGTTCGGATGCTGATTCTGGAGACATACATGTCCTCCTGTGGAACTCTTTTCATCTCACTTGTGTTGATTCCTAGGAGTGGAAATTACTAGGTTGTATACTAGTATTATTTTTTAACTTTTAATTTTAAAATTATATACTTGGAACTTTAATTTTCACCACCATCATTTTATAGTTTTCAGTGTATAATTCCTACATTTCTTTTGTTAAATTTATTCCCGTCTTTTTTTCTTTTTGGCGCTATTGTACTATTTTGGTGCTATTTTTTTAAATGTTATCTTAAATTGTTCATTGCTAATACATATGTAATTAATTTTTGTGTATGTATATTAATCTTCTGTCCTGTGAATTATAGAAAATCATGTATTTTGTGAAGTTAAGCCAGTTTTACTTTTTTCCTTTTCTAAATGGATTTTTTTTTCTTTTTGGTCTCCTTGCACTGGCTAGGGCCTTCAGTTCTACATCAAATAGAGATGGTAAGAAAGTGATCTTGTTCTCTTGGAAAGAAAGGAAAATACTCAATTTTGAAAGTGTGATGTTATTTCTAGATTTTTATTCCTCTTTAGATGATTTAGATGATTTCCATTCTGATTAAAAAGTCCCTTTTAATGTTCCTAGTTTTTTTTTATTTTTATCTTGAATAAATTTTAGATTTTGTCAAATGCTACTTCTTCATAATTTTTGATTAGTTAAGTAACTATTTTTTCTTTTTCTTAATTGAATGCATTTGACATTGTGTATGTTTAAAGTGTACAACATATTACTTTGATACATTTACGTACTGTAAATGATTACTTTTGTAGCAATATTTTTCTCATTACAAAATTATAGGACAATATTATTGTCTATATTCATTATACTGTGCATTCTTCATCTTTTGAGATCGCCATGTAGCTTTTGTCATTCATTCAAGCAAAAAGATGTATAACATAAAGTTACTTTGTATGTTAAATCATCTTTACCTTCTTTGTTTAAATCTCATTTGGTAATGCTTTAAAATCTTTTCTGTATGTATTGCTGTATTCGATTTGTTAGTATACTATACAATTTTTTCCATGTTTATCAGGGATATCTTGTGATGTCTTGGTATGGCATTTTATCTGGGTAATCGTAATAATAGTAGAATAACATTATTAATCAGTATTATTAGAATAATATAGGAAATGTTTCTTCTCTGTTTTCTCTAAGATTATTTTTTGAAGGATTGATATTTTTTCATTAAATATTTTTGTGTATTTCATCAATTAATTCTTCTGGGCCTGATATTTTGTGGAGAAACTTTTAATTAGTAATTTAATTTATTTACTCTTTATGAGTGTATTATAATTTCTCTTTCTTTACTTCAAATGAGTTTCAGTAATTTGTATCTTTTTTTTTTAGAAATATGTCCCATCACACTAAGTTGTCTAATTTGTTCACATACAGTTGCTTATAGTATCCTATTACAATGCTTTTAATTTCTTTAGAGTTCATTGTGATATCTACTTTTAAAATTTCTATTTTAATATTTTTCTCCTCTTATTTTTAATTTATCATTCTAGCTAAAGGTTTTTAAGTTTGCTGTTCTTTACAAAGTACTTTTTTAAATATTCTCTTATTTTTCTGTTTTCTATTTTGTTGATTTCCATTCTAATCTTTAACATTTCTGTTTATACTGAGTTTTGTTTGTTCTTTTACTAGTTTCTCAAGATTGTTGTAACAGAGGAAACCCAGGCCTAGAACTTGCCACTGGGTTTGGATAGTAAAGAAAAACCACCAGGAGGACCAGAGGGGTGATAAAGGCCATTTATTACTAACAAGGCAGGGAAGCTTCAACAGCGGCAGGTCAGAGCTGCATGAAGAAAATTTGCTGCTGACCAACAGAAGCAGAGTTTTTTATGCCCACAAGCAAAAGGAGGGGTTATCTCATTGGGAGACCAGCCGCCTTCTCTGACCAATGGGAGCAAGATGTGCCGCTTGGTTACAGGAGCAGATAATGTCCATGGGAGCAGCATGAAATGTCCTTGGGAGTAGGTACTGCTTAAAGTTCTTTGTGTATGGCCTTCCTTGGGTGCTGGCTGGGCAGCTATCAGTCTTCTGAGTATGCGGAGGGGCTATATTCTGAGTTAATCCTACAATTGCAACTGAGATTTTAGTTATTTTATTTTTTTGTTTTGTTTTGTTTTGTTTTTACTCTAGGCATTTGGAGCCTGTTTTGAACTAAATTATATATCCCTTAAAAATTCACATGTTGAAGCCCTAATCCCCAATGTAACTATTTGGAGGTAGGGCTTTTAAAGAGGTAATTATGCATAAATGAAATTAAAAGGCTGGAGCCCTAATCCAGTAGTACTGTTGTCCCTTTAGAATGAGGAAGAGACACCAGAAACGTGCATGCACATCTCTCTGTGAGGATGCAGAGAGAAGGTAGCTATATGCAAGCCAACATGGGAGGCACCAAATCTGCCGACATTTGGCAGTTCTTCATCTCCAGCCTCCAGAAGAGTGACAAAATAAACTTCTGGTGTTTATTCATGCCGCTGTATTTTGCACAGCAACCCTAGCACACTAATTTAGAGCTAACATTTTTCCAGCAAGCATGTCTTTAGCTACATTCTATAAATTGTTATATGTTGTGGTTTTGCTTTCATTTAGTTCATAACATTTTCTAAATTCCCTATAATTTCCTCTGTAACTAGTAAATTATTTTTAAGTGTATTGTTTAATTTCCATTTTTACATATTGATTTTCCTAATACTTCTTTTTTTGTTTACTAATTTTACTCTTTTGGTCAGAAAGCGTGCTTTGTATGATTTCAATGATTTTACATATATATGGAGGCTTGTTTTATGCCTTACCATATAATCTATATTAGGCTATAGTATTCTTTATTGGCTTAAGAAGAATATGTCTTCTGCTGTTGTTGGGTACAGTGTCTATAGTTGTTACGTAGGTCTTTTTGGTTGATAGTGTTTTCAAGTCTTCTATATCCTTACTGATTTTTTTGTCTACTTATGTCTTCTTATGTTTGGGAGGAAGTCATTCACGTCTCTTAGTTATTGTTGAATTATTTATATCTCCAATCTATTCTATTAGGTTTTGCTTTATATATTTTGGATCTCTTTCACTAGTTGAACATATATAACTTTTTTATCTTCCAGATGTAAATTGACCCTTTAACATTCTAAAATGTCTTTTATCTCTAAACGACTTTTTTTGTCTTAGTTTAATTATTTTTTTCGGATATTGTCATTTAAAGTCTTTTATGGTTACTATTTGTAAGATACAATTTTCTTATGTTTTTACTGTCAAGATATTTCTATCAGCAAATGCCATATGAATTGTGTATTTCTCTTAAACAGCACAGAGTTGTATCTTTCCTTTTATTCAGTCAGACAACTGTATCTTTAGTTTGAAGTGTTATTTCATTCACATTTAATTTTGTCTTTGAAATGATTGGCTATACCTGTTATTTTATTAATAAATATATAAATAAATAGATATAAACACATATAAGTAAATATATATTTGCATATATTATATATGTAAAAATGATCGCATATATTGTTTCTCTGTTTTTTATACCAATTTTTTTATATTAGTGGACTTTTTGTGTACTATTATATTTTTTGTCTTATATTTTCTTTTATTCTACTTTTTGAGTTATTTTCTTTGATGTTGCTTTAGGGATATGTAAAATATTTTATATAAATATAAAAATATATATGTATGTGTCTGTAATATCTATATTATCTACGGAGGTAATATATTTGCCAATAATAGTCATAGGAGGAGGATCTTTATATATCTATATATGTATTTTTTATGTCTTCCAAATGAGCTCAGAAATTAAGAGAATTCAGAAAGAAAAAATATAATAGTCATTTATAGTACTGTACATAATTATCATTTCAAACTCTCTTCATTTCTTTTTGTGGCTTTGAGTTACTTCTCTCTGGTAATTTTTTTTTAAGCCCAAATATACAATTTTATAATTATTATTTTATGCAATTTTTAAAATTTCTTAAAAAAAGAAAATAGAGAACAATAATCATACTGCCTCTTATGATTACCTTCAAAAACACCTTTTAAATGTCTTTTATTTCTTTGAATGGGTTTGATTTGGCATCTAATGTCATTTTCTTTTATCTGGAATAATTTTCTGTACTATTTTTTCTAGGACATTCTGTTATAAAAGAATTACTTCAGGCTTTGTTTATCTAGGGATGTCTTTATTTTACTTTTCTTCATTTTTTTTTGAAGGATAATTATGTTAGATATAGATTTTTTGGTTGGCAGTTTCTTTTTTTCTTTTCACACTCTGAATATGCCATATCACTGTGTTCTGGTTTCCACTACTGTTACTGAGCAACTATTACTTTAATATTTCTCTTACATGTAAGAATTTCATTTCATTTTTTCTCTGCTTTCAAGGTTTTCTCTTATTTTATTTTATTTTATTTTATTTTATTTTATTTTATTTTATTTTATTTTATTTTATTTTTTGCCATGCAACATGACTGTGATCAGTCTAATTGGTGATCTCTTTATAATGTGAGTTTGTTGAATTTTTGACAGTATGGATAAATTATTTTTATCAAATTTGGAAAATTTTTGCTTCTGTCCTTTTCTCTTGCGCACCCATTATATCTTCCAGGTCTATAAGTTCTTATTCATTACTTTACATTCCCCCCCCCCTTTTTGTTATATAAGGTACTCTCTATTGATCAAACATTAAGCTTGTTGTTTCATTCTCTTTCTGCCTCAAATCTGTCGATATATTAGTGAATTTATATTTCACTAGTATATTTTAACTCTAGAATACCCATTTAGTTCTGTTTTTAAAATTGTTATCACTGTATTGATATTCTCCATTTAAAGATTCATTGCTGTTATACATTCTTGTAATCTTTTATTCATGATTTTAGTTCTTTGAAGATATTTATTACTTCCTGCTAAGTTCAACATGAGACCTCTCAGATATTTTAATTTATTTCCCTTTTTTTTCTGTGCATGGGTTAGAATTTTTCTTTCTTTTATTAGTAGGAAACTTCTCATTTTCTATTATTGTTGAAAATGAGCATTTTACATAATTCATTGTAACAATTATAGATTCTGATTTCCCATCCCAGAATGGTGTTTGTTGTTGTTCTTTCTGTAGTTGTTTGTTTGCTCAGTGACTTGCTTTGCCTAATTACCCTTATAGGTGGTCTCTGCTCATTATTTTTTTAGTCATATTATATTCTATCCAGTCTTCCTAGGGTTGCTCCTGTGTAAAAATTACTTAGTTGTTAGTGAACAATTAGTCAAAAATTGTATTTAAACACGAACCAGTAAGTCTTTCACCATAGGTTGTTGAATGCATTAAAAATTTAGAGTTTAGAAATGTTTTGAAGGTATTGCTTCCTTTATTCACAAAGCTATATGTTTATCCATGGATAAGTAGCTTATTAAAGTTCTTTCTGGTCTTCCTTGAGTAGATATTTAGATTTATGCATGCATAAGCTTTCTACAAAAGGAAGAACTAGAATTTTAAGAAAATATTTGGCTGTATCTTTTTCCTGATTTCTCATCTCAATTTATGATTTATTTTTATTTATTATTTATTATTCTATATCTAGTATAAAAGTATCAGCATAGCTATCATGTTGATCGCCCCTGATTATTTTCTATTGGGATTGTTATAGTTTTTGACAATACCTCTGGGAGTAGAATTTTCCACACATTGATCCCAATAAAGTTATGCCCTTATTCTATCACTCCTCTTTGCTTGACCCACCCCAGTAGAACTTCTGTACTGATGAAGCAGGGAAGAAAGTATTAGGAGTAATCTCAGATAAAAACAGTACACACTTCTATTTTTATTATTGTGAAATCAGAACATTTTCTTGAGTGAATCATTTGTCATGTGACTCATCAATTTCTAGAGTCTTTACATGGTTGTTTGGATAATTCTGTCATTGCTCTTTTGGAAGAGGATTTGCTAAACTCATTTAGTCGTTCTGGCAGTCATTTATGCCCTTTAAATTTTTGTGATCCTAGCATCTCTCATGGTGTTTATGGTAATTTATCATCATCCCTTCTTAAGTCTGGAACTTACAAAAGTATTAGGCAGATATATTTTTGGGGGGGTGGGGAAAGTTCATTGATTCTCTTTGAGAATATTGTAAGGAACCTATATTGTGATGATCAATTCTTTATAATTAGACTTATGATATCATGTTCAAAGAATTCTCAAAATCCATATCTGCAGAATACTCTGTAATTTTAAATGATTTTAGATCTATATGTTGTCATTCCAATTTACACAGATCTAAGAAGCACTAAATTTAAAAAAAAAAATTGTTTCAAAATTTTTTTGCAAATGCCAAGAGCCACACATAATTAACAAGAACCGATACTACCATACAGCAAGCTCTACTTTTTATCTCCATCTTACTATTTCAATATTGTCCCTCTAATTTACATTGGGTTGGGCCAATGAGCTACTTTGAGATTTCTTGTAACCTAAAAGAGACTATCCCATTTAACAAATCCTAAAAACTCAGCCTTTGTTTTAAAAATGTTTCTTTTACTTTTTTTTAACAAATTACTCTCATTTCATTATAATCAGCAAGTTTAAGTTAGATACATTTTTAATAACTAGGCTTTCATGTAAAGAAAGGAAAGATTGTGGACACTGTCATTTCAGGACAAAATATACAAAAGCCCTGAAATACTCCAAGTTTCAGCTATGGCCTTCTAATTTTGAGCTCTTCACAGTGATGACAGAATCTATTCTTTCCGAAAGGCTCTGCTTTCTACTGCTGCCACTTCTGCCAGTATTCCCTGTTACTCTGTCAGTTACTCCTTTGCTAAATTTAAAACTGAATAATGAGGTCACCCACAGGGCCTCCTTATTCTAGGACTTTAGAAAGCTGAGACTTTTAAAAATGTTCAAACTGCATTTCAGATTCAATCCTTATGATAGCATTGTGACACTTTGAATAAAAATAAATTGGCTGGTCTGGAATTTTATGTTCATTTTTAATAAGTGTGTCTCATAGTATTTTGTTTTTTTGTTTTGAGAGAATTATTGTTAAGCATTATAGCAAATCTGATTTTTATTTGAGTAAACTTCTCGTTGTACAGATTATTTAAATGAATTGAAGTTTTTTTTTTTCTATGATATGTGGGATTATACATTTCTTATAGAGATAGACATAGATGCATTATTTCTTGGGGCTTTATTTGAATTGTCCTACTTTTGGAAAATATTTTATCTTACATTAAAGAAAACCCAGTTGTACTTCTTGGTAATGTCCTAATATTATGTGCATAATAAGAAGACAAATGACTTTTTCAGAAGTGACATTGAGTCACATGAAGGAAATATGGGTTTTTCTTTTTAGGTTATATTCAAAGCCAAGATATATATACATAATACCTGACACTGTTGGTAGAGTGAACATGCAGCTATATATAGTTCAGACCTATGTGATTTAATTGATTCAACAATTGATTCCATTTAATCAGGCATCCTAAGAAACCATTAATTGTGTTGCTTTTCAGAAATCCAAGAGGCTTAAGTTAATGAATTTCTCCTTTCAACTTTACCTCTGACTTCAAAGGATGTAGAAGCTCAACTATTGCCAGTGTTTAATGCTTATGAAATATTGTAAAAAGATGAATAAAAACCATTTAATTTAAATGAGACAAAGATGGAAATTTGGCTAATCTCATTTCTAGTCCTGTTTTTCTCAACTCCTACTATGACACTCCCCCCTAACTCTGATACCTCAAATAGCAATACCCAAAAGAAAATATGCCAGGCTTGGTATGTGATTAAAGTTATTTTTTAGTGTGTATCTAAGGGAGTTCTTTATACTTAACAAACCTAGATCTAAAGAAGATGAACGAACGTGCTTGACATTCTCTTGGAAATATATCATTGTCTTCATGAGATTTGAATCTGCATGTACCCGTGGTGATTTTCTCCTCATTTAGGATGATAAAAGCCAAAATAAAACTCTTCTTTAGATTTCTATTTGAGTATACAGCTACAGTAAATTAAAATCAACAATTATTTTATGTTCGCTCAATAGTAGTAGAATTATTGGTCATTATAATTGGAAGGAACCTCAGAGCTTTCCACAGAAGTTATATTTGAATGTGTGTATTTATATTTATAAATTAAGACAACTAGTTTATTGACTTGGCAAAGATTAAGGATCTAAGTAGAAATCAGGTATCCAAATTTAAATTTAATATTCTTTCTAATATGTTTAATTACTTGTTTAGCTTCAAGTGCTAATAACATTATCTACATTTATTGACTATTTCATGTGAGCTAGGTGTTTCACTGTCCAACACGATGTTAAGTGGTAATTTTTGTGTTTTATCTAACAATAATTTGCTATTCTCATTTATGCAAGAGTTGCTTAAAAGGTATATACATCATTAATTAATCATCACCCAAATCTAGTCCATGTGAGAGAAGGCTAAAGAGCTAGCAGGAGGCCTTTTCATTGATATATATAAATTGAGAATGTTAAGCAGTTTGCTTTCTCTTTTCGTTCCTGCACTCATCTCTAATTTGAAACCAAGTAAGATGGCATCAAGAAAATTTATTAAGATATTAGGAATGGTAATCTACAAAAGAGAAGACTTACACATTATTTCTGGGTTAAGCTTAACCCTTGATAAACTTCAGAAACTTTTATATTGACTCCAAGCTGCTTCTTGAGTGGTGTACATGAGAACTGTTAATATATACTACAAAATGTCGTTGCAATTTGGGAAGCTTAGAAACTGGTGTCTGACTCTCTCTCCTGGAAAATTAAAAAGGGATGTGTTGGCTGGGTCAGCTATCAATAGCATGGAATGAAATGAGCATATGAATGAGTGTGACTTGCTTTTCCCGGTTTTGATTTTTTGAGTAGGCTATATACACAATGAAGAAAGTAGCCAGGCTCAGGTTGTCTGGAAGGTACTCCACCTAACAGGGCAGGTTGATAAAGTAAGGGCCAGTCAACAGCAGAGTGAGTGTTGCAAGAGTTTAACTTCAAGGTCTGATGTTGTGTACATAAAGGAATAGCGTAGAGAAGAAGGTTTACCCTGTTAGGGGGCTGGACTTAGAGTGGGGACAGGGCTGCTGGAAGCACTCAAAGAAAGTACTACAAGATTAAGAATGGCAACATATGAGTATTACCATCTTCAAGGTTACTAAAAGTCAGATTATACTTTCACCTGTCATGTAAGATATTGACTGTTCCATCTAATTTCCTCTCTCCTTCCTTGCCACTTGAGAGTGAAGGTGTTAGAAGTAGTAGAATGTTTGAAAGAGAAACTGGATTGAAGATATTAAAATAAAAGGGGGAAACTTTTTTCTCTACTGGAAGTCTTTGAAACTAAGGGTCAGTTTAGAATTGAGTCTACAAGGAAATGCTTTGAAATGGATGACAGATTTGATTTAGATAATACTAAATTTTTAATACTAAAAAGTAATCTATTATAATATCTCAAAACCAATGAAAAAATCAGAGATCTGCTTAATGTAGTCCAAGACAAGAAAAAAAGAGATATTACATAAGTTTGCAGATAATGGTGGGAGAAATAAGAAGCAACATTAATGTAAAATGTGCAAGTCCTCTATGCAAAATTTTACAAAATATTAAGAACAAATAAAAAATATTTGAGAAGATGAAGATTTATACCATATCATCTAATAGAAAATTCAATATTATTAAGATGTCAATTCTCCCCAAATTTACCACAGATTTAATGAAATCCTATCAGGAATCATGCAGGCACTTTTTTTGTTTGCTTCTTTTTGTTCTGTTCTGTTTTTGTTGTTATTGTTTTTGTTTTGTTAATTTTAACACTGACTTTAAAATATATATGTAAAGTCAAAGGATTAAGAATACCCAAGAAAATCCTGGAGAAGGACAGTCAGAGGACTTATACTAGCTGACTTTGTGTAAGGCTAGAATGATTACGATAGTGTGCTACTGAAAAGGGTAGAAAATAGAAAAATAGAATAGAATGAATTTATAGCAAAGCAGACATTGGGGTAAAGAAAGAGATTAAAGTCTTTTAAATGTAAATGTTCAATTAAATAATTATGACAAATAAGTTTTTATTTCTTACTTTGTGTTCTATACATAAGTATCTATTCTAAATGGATTTAAACCTCCTAGAAACTATTCAAAATAAACCTAGTAGTATATTGTCCATTTGGAAAGGAGAGCTAGATATATCTCCCATCTACCTGGGAGTACATAAATATTATCTAAATAGGACACACACGAAAATATTAACCATAAAATAAAAACTAAAAAAATATTGAAACATATTATTAAAGAGTGAAAATAAACTAAAGTAAAAAATGAAATAATTCAACACAAAAATACTCCAACAAAATGAATCCTCAAGCATACTGCTTTTGCTTTTTTTTTTTTTTTCCTGTTGAATTTACTGAATCAGCTTTTGAGTTAGAGTAATCTTAGTTCTCAATGTCATGCAAAACTATATGAAAATCAAGGGTGTTCATAATGATGAATGCTACCTCCACTATTTTTACAACTGTCTTTTTCTTTTAAATCCATTTTACACACTGGTTACTGCACAAAGCCCTTTTATAAATGTGAAAAATTTAGCCAATAACCTGTGCACTGGTTATTGTTACCTTTCTTTCATTTTACAGATGACAAAAATAAATGAGATTCACACAAACAAAGCAGAATCAAAATTTAAATTCAGAAAAGACTTCTACTCTCAGACTTTTTCTGAACTTTTATATTTTAGTTTATCTTCATTTAACTTTTAAAACACTACTATAATTAAATATCAACACAAAAACAATAGCAAGTAGTAAAAATATGATAATTATAGTCCTTCACTCATTCATAACTTCATATAAAAATGACAGCACTGAGTGTGAATCATTGGCCCCTATTAATTATACTGGTCTGCCTCTCAGAGGAGGCTAAGGAACAGGACAGAGAAAATCATTTGCAGAATAAGGCAGCTTGTGTGTCTTTTTTTTTTTTTTTCTTTAATGTCCCTTGGTAAGATCTGCGACCAGCTGAAATTGTCCCTGTTCTTGTCTATGCAGCTAATAATACATCGTTATAAAAGGTCACAATAGGAAAATGCTATTTGGGTGAAATCCTTTATAGTTAAACAAACAAGGTAAATAGCAATTAGAGTAACTCTTTCCTTAGGAAGAAGCTAATTCTATGGATTTATTAGGCACTTAAACTGATTTGAAACTGTGCTCTAGCAAAGCAATGGTAGATGATGCTCCTGACACATCATCTCCAAAATGCACGCATGTGTGTATACTAATAATCTGGTGTGCCTCTGTAGAAAGTTATTTTTTTATATATTTCCTTATGATATGGGGCCATTATTTACAAGCTGTACTCTCAAAACTTTTAATTGCTTTATTTCCTTTCCCTAGGAAAGAGCCCCTCTCCCTCAAATCAGGTAATTACCCTCAAACTTTAACTCAGGTTTCAGATTAAGTAACTCTGGTTACTGATTAAGTAACTCAACTGCTTTGGTTATTGACTCAGGTCCTCTGGTTATTCATTAAAGATCATTGAAGTTTAACATTCTTCTCTGTCCATTGTAAGCAGAAAATGCCTTAGGCCAGGCAGGGCCATTGTAGTCATGGGGAGGAGGGGATCCTTAACCCAGGGCTTTCTTTCTTTAAGTAATGTGTTAACCTAGTTAAGCTTATTCTTTTCATTTAATAAGAAAAGCAACAGTAATAAAATCAATAGATGTATGATTTAAATAACAAGTTTACATCTTCCTTTCTTCTTGTTTAGGGCCAGGTGCTCCATTTTGGTGGGATATATGCTCTGGAAGGAGAACTTGAGACCATGTTCTGATTGAGACAGAGAGGGCAAGAGCTCCCTGCAACCCCAATAGGCAGGGAATATGACCCTCCTCAGCAGGAAGCAGATACAGAAGAAACCTCCAGTTTCTCAACTTCCATATTAATAAGAAAGGGTTCATGACTCTTAAAAAAGTTAAGCAGGAAAGATAGGTAGTTTCGGGTCTGCCTGCAAAACTCTGAGGCCAACCTGTTCTAAAAAGGCACACCCAGTCTGCCCACAATTAAGTAAGCCAAAGGTTTTTGTGGCTTAGAGGAACAGGTGGGCAGGGAACTAAGTGCCAGTTTAAGCTGATCACATACACCTATGCAATAGAGACCAGAATGACCCCTATAACTCACCTGAGCCTCATTATGCCATCAATATAATATAATTCATATATCCGAAAGTTCATTAATATCACTGAAACAGACTGAATTCTTGGAACGCACACTCACAGAAAGTAAATGATGAGTCACTGAGTTCTGTCAATTTTAGCTATCAATCAAAGAAGCCCATGCCTCCAAGCAAAGTAACTACTCACAGCAAATAGATTTACAAACCCCAAAGGCTTTGTTACTAGTCCCTTGAGCCACCCCTCTCTTGCTCAGCAGGCTTCCACACCTGGAAGTATACTGTTGCTTTACTCTCCCTTCCAATAAAGCTATTTGTTTATTTATTTATTTGCTTCTGTACCTTGGTGTCTTACTCAGCTTTGTTAGAGACATCAAGAGGCTGGACAACGTTTCGAGAGGGGAAAAGAACTCCACTCTCTAGTAACACTTATATCCAGTGAATTTTTATAGTAACATATTGGTAGTAACAGTTCATATTCTAGGTTATTTTACATTCTAGTCATGACCATGTGGTCTGTAAATTGATAACATTTATATTTCTTTATTTCCAATCTTAAAATGTGTTTCATTTGCTGTTCTCATTAGAATAGATTATTGATGCATAGAAGAAATAAACATTGTTATTTACATTATGCCCAATTACAAAAGCAAATATAGCAATATTTCAAATTAAAAGTACTTTTTTGTAGGTACTATTTATCAGATTAGGGAAACTTTTATTATTTTGTAAAATTATTATTATTATTATCATTTATTATTATTATTATTAGATGTTGAATTTTATCCAAGATTTATTCTACATCAGATTAGATGCACATTTAATTTTTCAATTTTTTAAAGTATTGAATTGTAATTATTATTTACATATGATGAATCAACTTAATCAAAAAACCCGTACTTTTGATTATTTTCTCTGATGTACAATTATTTTTTTATTTTATTGATTTTCGCTTTTATCTTCTTTTTATTTCTTCCTCTTTTGTATTTTCAGTGGTAATGTTAAGTCTTGTTCTGAAAGCTATTCATGATTAGAATCAGATATCACTTAACTTTGTATTTAAAATTTGAGGCAATTAATAAATTACTTTGGAATAACAAGATGACTAAAGTTTTAAGACTAAAATGTCCTAATAAAAATGAAAATGAGCAAAATGTTTTCATTGTTTACAATTTTATTAGTCGTTCCAGAGTTGTGAATGTCATTGTGTTAGGTAGTTAGTCTGGCATGAGCTACAGGAGCCAAGGCCCAGCTCTGTAACCATAGAAATGCCATTTGAAAACCTTCCTTAAGGACCTCCCAGAAATATCCTTTAGGGTTATAAATTACCCCAAATCCTGAGCACAAAGGCCATAAAAGCTGCTGGCTAAACAGGAAAGTACTGACCATAACTTCATTATATCATCATTATAATATCATGTCTATGCCTGGAAGTTTATGAATCTCATAACAGTCTGCATTCCGGGTAAGCACATGCTCACTAGGCAAAGTTATGTAGCAGCCAACTGTCAGTCAAGGTGACTTCACAGATAGATCATCTAGGACCTCCCACCATGGACCAAATATAAACAGACCTTCTCATTTCTTCATCGTCACAGTTTTCATGGCTGGAAACCTGCTCCTCCCTTGAGGTGTACTATTTTATCTCTTCTCCTAAATTCTACAGAGCTTCAGCTTTCCTTAGTGTAGCTTGTCTCCTTCTAAAATGTCCTGTCAATAAATCTGACTTTTTCTAAATCTCACCAACCTCTAATTCTTTGCTGTGTCAGTGGGGAAGAACCAAGAAACAACATGTAAGGCCATCGTCCACTTCCTCCTCCTCCTCCTCATCACTGCTGGGACAACACAAGATTTCACCTCACCCCACCAGTGACAACTGCATGCAATTCCATCAGAAAGTATTGTTCTTCTCAGGTTTTATATATATTCATATTTATACTAATATTAAAAATGAATATCAGAAACAAAATTTTATGATTTGAGAGTTTCTTTGTCTTTGTCATTCTCTTTTTATGTCTTTAGGTAAAGAATGTAATCTTACTTGCATAGAAATTTGCTTGAGTTTGCAGATGAATTAAAACACATCTTTGATGCAGAGATTATCACTTCTCCTAGATTTTATTGTTTACAAAAGCTGGAGGTAAGATTTTAAAGCCAAGCCAAGCAGATTCTAATGACTTCTTTGATATTCTAATTTACTCCTTTGTCGTGCGTGTGTGTTTTTTCTTTATTTTTGGCATGGAGCTATTGTCATCTAACATCTGTTCGTGCATTATCCATCTTTTACTGAAAACTTTTGCATGTGTCTCATAGTATCTACTCTTCTACCACCACCATCATTCAAGTCAACTTCAAGAACTGTTAATTATAAAGTAAAATACTAAAATTATAATTGGTTGGTACTTTTGCCAATTTTATCTTTCAATATTCCTCATTTCTATCCTAATTCTGGTACTGAATTCTAATACTTCATTTTGAAAATTGGCCTAGTTAAAGGTATACTAACTTCAAAATTACAGTCTCCAAAACCTTAATATTTGCCCTAAACTACACACAATTCTTGCTCTCAATTATTTAATCCTTTTATTTTAATACCCCCGATTTCTGAGCTTTTGCCTATTCCTAGTATATATATATATATATCACCTTTCTGTTACTTTTTTCTTACCTATGCAGAGTAGATCACATAACACATCTTTTCAACTACTCCTTTAAAAGCATGGGTAACATTATCATTCCATTATCTTTTCCCCTCTACTGTCCACACAAGCACAAATAGTATGCTCTCTCTGCTCCAGCACTCATGTCGGCTGAGAGCTGTAGGAGAAAATCACACAAATATAAGAAAGCTACTTAGAGAGAATATCAAGATTCCTATACACAGCTGGGTCTCTAGATTCAAACAGGAAATATTGTACATGGTCCTGGTCAACTCCGCTTAAGTTTTCCATATGACTCATTAAACTTTGACCATTACTCAAGTACTTTATTTCACCCCGGTACCCATTTTCTCAGTTGAAAAGACAGTAAATTTTACCAGTGAATTAGAAGGAAATTAGTGCTGAATTCTTCATCAGCTTCCTTCCCTCTACACAATATCACTATTTATCTTGCCTCTTTCTCATGATTTCAAAGGAAGGCATTTTTCTTTATGTTTTAGGCAAAAAGAACAATGCCTACCGCTGTGCTATTACCCCTTTCATCAATATTCTCATCAAAATTCACAATTTGCCAATTTTATATTTTTCTCAAATGCAGAACTTTTTCTTTCCAATGACTATTAAATCTTTAAAAATATTCAGATTTTTTTTTATTATAAAAATACTCTTTCTTTACACTCTATTTCCACTTAGCTAATACCCTTAGCCTGTCTTCACAAACAGGTAAATTGATAGAATAGTCTACACTTGTATTTTTAATTACTTAACCACAATCAGTTCTTCAACTGAGCTCAAGTTTTGCCACCAAGTACTTTTTTGATAGATTGCATCCTATAATCATAACTCAAATTTTGGTGTCCCTCATAAATTTTTCTCTTTTACTATCATTTTATGTTATCTCAATTACAAACATCTTTTTAAAAATTAACATGTGGTTATAACACTGTCTACGTAAAATTACTCAATGATCACTTTAATAGATGCAATTTTTCAAACTTCTCAGCATAATATACAAATTCCTGTAATCTGAACCTCACTCATCTCTCCACAGGTTTATCTCAGTAACAATTCTGCCAAGAATGCCTAACAATTTCTCTTATAAGCAGCTGTTCAATAGGAATGCACCTTTTATTATTCATTAATACACAACTAAAAGATCAACCTCTCTTTTAAGTTTTCATAGACTTCATCCTCCCATAGCCAGTTTTGCTGAGTTTATGCATTCCCTCATTCATGCCCAACTATTACACATTCACATTTATTAATAACAATAGAAATGTGCTATTGCATTTGCCTGTCTACTATTTAATTTGTTCCTTGAAGGCAGGAAACAGATTGTGATTTTTTTTTTATTTTAATTATCAGTACCTAATACTTGGTAAATATTCAAAAAATATATTGAATTGACTTTTAGAATATTGTTGGTATCATAAGGAAATGATCAGAACCCCATGATTACAGATGAAGAAAATCTATTTCATCATCATTGTGTAGGTAAAATTACCTGCTTTGTGTAGGTAAAATTAGAATATCCCTACTCTGTGCGTTTCCCACTTGGAAAAATCCAGCATAGATTCCCTTTTTAAAAAAATGATTATATATTCAAATAGTAGCTACCACTGTTTTTAAAATTATGAATGTAGAATAGTATGCTTTGTCAATTGAGAGGAAAAGAAAAAAAGCATTTAAATACCCTCTCTTTTGAAAGTATTTAAATACTTCAAATCCGTGGAGACAAAATGAAGTTCTATCTAATTGGTGGAGAGAAAATGAACTTCTAGTCCCTAGAATATGAATACCTTGAGTGATATAATCAGTGTGATTACTCAATAAATTTCTAGCTATAAAAATTATATATGGAAAGGTTAAAAAAAAGAAAGTCGACATAAGTAACTGAAATACACAAATGATCATTTTAATATTTTAGTCTTTAGTTGAAAGTAGGGAATTTAGAACATGATTTCATTTGATAACTTTTATGTCACTGTGGTGTTTGCACTTTCTCATCTAATCCCAGCCTAATTTATCAAAAATTATTATACTGGAAATACTATAAGATTTCCTTTTCTGTTTTAAGCTAATTATCAGAAATGAATTGTTGACCAATAGAAGATGAAAAATGTATGAACTAAAAACATGAGTAAAAGTGACTAGTTATGAGCACAAATTCTCCTATATTTTCTAGAATGTATTATATAAACTTTTTATTCTTAATAATGATTATTAACAACTCAATGATTAAAGGAGTTTTTACCTCACATTTGACTTTTTTTGAAGGTGCAAGTTGTACATTTTACTTTTATTTTTCACCTGAGTTCACAGTCCTATTAGGTCTAAATCAAGACTACAGATTCCATGATACATGAATGCTTTTGGTGTTTCTTTCAGCTTGTACACAAAAAAATTATACAGTGACAAACTTGTATGTCAATAACAATGGAGTTACAAGTGAATCCTTAAATACTGGCATTTGCAATCAGATTTCTAAAGCCGTTTTGTTCAAGTGTAACTGAAATCAGCAAGTCAGATAAGAGTAAAGTTTCAAACTCATTGAAATAAATTATCTGGCTATGTAACCCAGCTGTCTGCAGCAGACAGGGCCACAAGTTGGTTGACTGAGCTGGAATGTAGAAATTGAGAAGTGAGCAGCTGCATTGAAAGTGAAAATGTTATGCTTTCTTAGACACGGAAAGCAAAGATGATATGGTGATAAATTCTGGAATTTGGATCTGAAGAAACACAGATTTTTTATATTGTATAACTATGCTTCCTTCCATTTTTGAAGTTATTACTAAAAATGAATGCTTCATGCTACAAAATAACCCACAACTTTCAAGACTCTTTTTTCAAGCATCACTAGATAAAACAAGTGACCAAGGAACAACAGCAACAACACTTATATTGCAAAGATAAAAGTTCCAGTGGATTGACTATATCCAAAAAGCCATCTGTAATTTCTACTGATCAATCATTCAGATCATGATTAAAAGAAATAAAAAATAAAATACATACCAAATCATTACTGATGCATTGTTGTGTTTAATATTTGTACTTAATCACGTAAATGATTTTAATATTGTTTTTAGCACAGATTTTGTTATAATCTTTGAGATGTTTTTAATATATCTGTATTATGCACAAACTACTTGTTGAAAATCTTAAATTTATCTAAAATATTATCTTCCATCATGCATCAGGGAAAAAAATCAGTTGATTAAACTCAGCTGTTAAAAAGATTCAAAAGTTTTTTATTGCATGTCCTAGAGCATTTAATATATCATGATTACACTGGTAGATAACTATTTCAAAAAGTTGAACAGTAGCTTATTTTCAAATCAGTTAAAGCCAGCTAAGATTAATTTTGAATAATAATATTCTTATAATATGAACATTCATACTGAACTCAAATAATCACTCTCATTAAAATTATAAAGCATTACCATTAAAAATTATAAAATTTTGCCATTAAAAATTAGATTGAAATGTTATATTCACATAATGATTTTATCTTAAACCGATTATAATATTGAATAAGTGATTGCAATTAAATATAAATGATAAAGTTAAATGAATAATTTCATTAAGAACATCTTTACATATAAACTGAATATTTCTAAAATTGCATTGGAGAAGGGCAGTTGAATGTAGCTTAACCAAATGACACTCTGAAGCCCTACTGAAATTGTCTAGATTCGTAGATCAGGAGGCCAATAGTAGTCAGATCTCAAAACTCTTCCAGCAATGTGTATTTGAAATCAAGGTCTCATACTATATATCAAGGTATTGGAGATTAAATATACTTATTAATCATACAAATTAAATATGAAACATTTTAAAATAAATAGAAATTATTTACTTATTCCTAAAAGCAAACGTTCATATCTAATATCATGTAACCTGAAAGATCATGTGAGATTTTTTTCCAATAATGTTACAAAGTGAAATTTTATTTAGCAGAGTTTTGTATTGTACATACAATTTTTTAAAAAGTCATTCTATTTTTTAAAAATATAGGTTATGCATACTTACAATGGGATACAAATTCCTCCATCTCACATTTTTGGCTGTTTAGAAATTAGGTTTTCATTGCATTTATATTAATTCCTGTGGTGATATCTGCAGTTTCATTTTTTATGGTGTATTTTCTACTAATTAAATTAAAATGTATTCCATGCAGGAAAATTGTAATTGTAGTCTTGTTTTTGCAATTTGTAGTAAATTTTTCTAGATATAGTACTTTATTCATGCTAACTTACATGCTGTGCTGTATTACTTTAGGCCCATTATCTTGTAACACATCATTTTCATTTATAATTCAGACAGATGGTTTTAGTACTTGATTTTTCTCTCTTAGGCTTTTAAACATTCGTGTTCTGTTGAAGAAAAGTTACTCTAGTAAACAAAATATTTATGTAGTACATGCATAATATTTTAAATGATGGTATAACAATGAAAATAATGTTTCTAAATTTTAAATGTTGAAGGAAAAGTCTTTAGAAAGACGATCATAAAACATGGTTATATCAAAAGGATAGTTTATTTTCTGTGGATCTTAGTTAATTATCATAAGTCGATAGCTAAGAAAGTTTATTTTGTTTAAAATATTACTTAGATTGATTTCATTCTGGAAGTATTAGTGATACTCTCTGTTTCTTTCAATGAAAAACAAAATCCAGATACCTGTGATATTAAATATGTTTTTAGGCCCAGATCTTCAGAGCGCTAGCTTTTCTGGGACTGTCGGCATAATAAACCTGAGTTCTCCAACTCTCTGATTGGTGCTCTGCTTCTTGCCGGACGGATTTTTCCACAATATTTCTGGAGGCCCCAGTGAGATTCCAACCATCCTGGCCCTTTGAGCCACTTGGCCAGGCTGGGCCGGAAGGGCTCCAAGATGAATGAGGAGACACGCCACCTGACAGTATTCCGGGTTCCCTTTTGGACTGGCTCTTCAACTCTCTGGAAGGCCGAGCTCCAACCAGCCGCGGGATAAGGTTGCAGGTGTCACTCTGTGGATCCACCACACCCAGGTAAAGAGAGAGACATCTCAAGAAAAATGGGACACTTGGGCTGCAGAGCCTCTTCCTGATCAGCTGCTTTGAGTCACATTCTGGAGGCAGCAGAGATCCACCTGAGATCTTCGGCCCTGTTCTGGCCACCTCCAGAAGCTGGCCAATCTATGCACAGCAGAAGCTTGAGGATCAACTGTCGAGATTGTCCAGATGTATTGTTATCATCCGTTCGCCTTAATCTTCTTTAGTACACTTGTCCTTCAGGGTTGGCCTCAGTAGCACCCACCGACTGGACCTTCGGTCAAAGTGTCACTTTAGCCATAACCTATTTAGCCTACGTTGAGATCCTCTCGATTCTTGCATGTTCAGGCTAAACTCCTCTTCAGTACATTTCTAGAAGCTTACAGATAGAGCCTCAAAAAATCCGCCAACAATTGAATGAGTCATGGGGGTCCTGGTCCAGAATATGGACTTGGGGATCCTGGCTTCTCCCACTTGTAGGTCCTCTCCTCATGCTCTTCATAACTCTCTTATTTGGTTCCTGTATCCTGAACTGTCTTGTCAAGTTAATCTGCTCATGCCTAGAATCCATAAAGTTACAAATGGTTGTGACATCCAGACCACCCTTATACCAGCCCTTAGCCCAAGAAAATCAAAAAGTTGATGCCCTATAAGAATTTCAAGGGCATCAAAAGTGGGGGATTGAAGATGAATTTTCCACTCAAGTGTCTAACATTGTAATCAACTCTTTGTTCTGCTTCTGCAGACGTGCTTCTTGTCTAGGCTGAAGGGCAGGGTGACCTCGAGATCAACTGAAGACACTTTCTCCTTTTGCTTGTTCTGTCTAGATAACAAATGTTTTGTCTAAATTCTTGTCTGAATATCTCACGCTCTGTAACTGCCCATAGCCCATAGCAACTTCTGCACACCGTAACCACCTGAGGACAAATTAACCAATCGGCTCATGTCAACTGTAACTGCACGAATAAGTCTATAAAAGTAAGGTTACCCTTGAGCTCAGGTCCTATATCTTCAGAGCACTAGCTCTTCTGGAACCACTGGCATAATAAACTGGAGTTCTCAAACAAATAAACAAATAAATAGATAAATAAATAAATATGTTTTGATTATTTTCTTATTTTTTGCAAAGTATCTACATTTGTATAACTCAGATCAAATAATATACATCCATTTTAAAACAGATACTTGCTATTATGTAAATAAGTAATTGTCAAATTTCCGAAGTTTAATGATAGTTGCTTAGCTTTTTCTTTGTTATTCATCCTTTCTTCTTTTAGCTGTATGTGACATAATAATATGCTCTCATTATGTGCTCACATTTATAATGCCAAACAGAGAATGGGAGTAAAATGTGATTTTTAAAAAGTCAGTAGCTGAAGAGACGATCTTTGAGAGATGACAGCAAATACATGGCCTATGGGCCAGCTCGGTTAGACACTCAGCAGTCATCTTGAAGTTTTCCTTTCAGCTGATCAAGTACATGGGGAGTGGCCTCATTTGCATTTCAGTGAGACTACCTGTAATGTGGCAACAAGGTTGATGCCTGTTCCAAACTACAAAATCTTTCACATCAGGATAGAAATTTTATTATTTGTCTGCAAAGATAGCTATTTCAGGTAGGGATATCTGACAATATAGGATTTGTCACAAGTTTTGAAAAAAGTCATATCGGACTAAAATACAGGCTCTTAACTGTTATTAGAAGCTCAGAGTGAAGGTCAAGACAGATTTAGAGTTGTAATAGATACTGCCTTATGGAATCTGTAAAGATATATTCAATCTGAATGTGGAAATCCTTGTTTAAATTAATTTAAATATTACATTTTTAATAAAAATTAATATTAATTATTTCACAGATTTAAGCAAATTGTGTTCATTTGTGTGGATTGTGTGTGTGCAATAGATGCATCAGTGTATAATGAAGTTTGCAGGTTTTATACACAGCATAGTTTTTGCACCTAGATAAATATCATTTCATTTGGAAGAGTGCCATTGAAATAACCATAATACCCAATTTCTTTATGAATTGTAATTTATAAAAACTATCAATTTTAATTTCAAACATTATATTCCAAAATTTATTTGCAAGAATTATTTGTTTTTGGCTAATTTAGTGCATAGAATTTGATGTGTCGAAATTTTATTTGAGGCTCTATTTCATTTTCTCAGATACTATTATAATCCTGTGCATTTCTATATTTATTACTTAACATAAATTTACCTAATTTATTTAAATGTTAACCCAACTTTTGCATATTAAGTTCCCTCTATATATTCACTAAAGTAGGCATGCAAAGATGCATAAGGATGAGAACCTTCCATCAAGGCATTTAAATAGTAGAAATAAATAAGAATGCATTATTATAAAAGTGTATACATTATGAAAGAGTAAATATAAAAAAATCAGAAAGTTATCTGAACTCCATTTCTCAGAAAATGAAGGGTTCAAAATTGATTAGTATCCTTTTCTAGCTCTGGACAGTGGACAATGAGGGAATAAAATCCAAACTTTTGTGGTTATAAGAAAGAAAATATGAGAAATCTAAAGCAATTTTTCTAGCAAGTAACAGTATAAATAGCCTCTGGAGCAAAGAAAAAGAAACAGAGAATAGGGTAGAAGGGTCAAGTATTTTGGAAAATATATTCAGAAGGAATGAGATGCAAAGACAGTCTTTGAAAATAGTATGAAAGAACATAAGACCTTTGGCTGCAATTTTAATAATTTAAATCAAAATTATTTTCTAAAGATTTTTCAGTAGTTTGCTAAATGAGAGCTGTTAAGAATAGTAATACGTTTAATACTTTCAAAAGTTAAGTCTATGAAAATGCAATTCTTAATAGATTTCATATATAATCAAATGTAAAAAGTCTTTAGTAATATAAAATTAATTTTCTACATTAAAAATAAAAGTATGATTAACATTTTTTTCTTATATCGACATGACATTCAAAAGAGCATCATGTATGGTATGTCAATTTTTGTTTTAAAAAATATTTTCTCATTACATTGCCTGTGAAAGCTAATCCTTGCTAATCTTAAAAAGCATATTTCAAAAATGATCACTATTAATGGGATTCTGAATTTTTCTATTCTTCATTTTCTTCAATTCGGTTTAATTGTACTTACATATATTCATACAAATATTTTTAAATCACATTTTAAAAAGCACGATTTACAAATAATTGTTTTAGAAGTCTCTCAGAGTTTAACCACATGCCTTAGACATGGGAGGCCTATGCCGCAGCGTAGTAAACAGTACATCAATAACCTGGATATATAAACATATAAAGATAATATTCTATGAACTTGGTCTAAATCAATGACAGTAATGAGGGGCAGTACACATCTTGAAAAATAAAAATAAAATTCAACATTATCTTGGGACTGGGGTAAAAAATCTTACTGGACAATTTCATTTTACTTCAGAGCAGAGTGTGTTTGAATAGCAAATACGCACTGCAAACTAGAAATAGATCTTCTTAAAGATAAAAGGCCACCAGAGAAATTTGAATGTGTAAAGCCCTCTCTTTCATTCTCTGGGGACATTTGATTACTTTCAAGGCTAATAAACCAAGATATACTTCCCCCTCTCCTTTGGAAGAGATTTACTTAATGAAAAAATTTCTCTTTCTCTTAATCTCTCTCTCTGTACTTCTCTCCTTCCTTCCCTCTTTCACAGGAAGGGCAGATGTGCCAGCAGTCTAAAAAAACTGAGTCTCCTAAATTTTGCAGTTCCTCTCTTATGATGCAACTCTACTGCATGAGAGAAAACATCTAGTCTATATTTGTGTAATTCTGCAGGAATTTATATACTAAGAGGATATTCTAGTGGCTATTTTTATTGTGAGTACTAAAACAGGCTGTGTCCCTGTGTGTCAATATTTGTATATACAATGATGTTAGGATAACTTGTGAATTTGAATAATCTTAGATTCTTCACAGTTCCTGACTTTCCAGTCTGGTAGAAAGATCAGGTAGTGTCAGAGACTAATTCATCTGAAAGATGTACACAGTGGATAGCACCATCGGGATGGTTATAGAGTATCTAAGGAATCACCATTGGTAATTCATATATCCCTCAGAAGACTCTCTAAAGCAGAGCTCTCTCTAAAATGAGGTTTCCTTCAGTTACTAAGATGGCTCTCTTAAACAGATAAACAACTCATTGTTCAGGCATACTATGTGGGTAGTTTTTCTACCATGTTAGTTGTTCAATTAGATAAGGTAGTATATAGTATAAAGCATTCTGTCACTTTATTGGAAGTGATTAATGAGTTTCAGCTGTCTCAATGCTAGAGGGCATTCAGGTGAGCTTCAGCTCATTGGCCAAGGTTTCCATAGATGCCAGAATTCCCACAGCTTCCTTCTTGTAGGTTAAGGTAGAAACCGTGCTAATACATAATGTTGTATCTTGAATAATGCGTTAAAACAGGTAGAAGAGTCAGCATAGAAAATTTAGGAAAGGACATCTGACTTTTTAATGATTTATGAGATTTCTTCGGTTGGTTAGTCCAGGGCCCTGGGGATCATGGCTGAGGTCATCACTGGAAGTTGCCCTCATTCTGATGCCCAGATTCCTGCTAACAGTAGTAGCCTGAAGTGTTAAACAAACAAACTGAATGGATTTCATACCAGCCAGTGTTAGATTAATCAGAGGCTGATGGGGGTGGTGTATACATGGGGAAATTCACCGAGGACTCGAACCATGCAGAAAACGGTAGTAAATCTGTTGAGAGACAATTCACCTTGAATACTTTCACTTTTCTGTTTGGTCCAGGTCTTTCAAGTAAAGGCAGATATTTGAACAGCAAATGCACAATATAGCATCTCTGTAAAGTCAGACAACTTGGAAAAGATTTAGAAACATAAAAATCTCTTCTTCCCCTTCCTAGAGACTTAAGGGTACATGCCCAGGTAGTAAAACAAAGGATACATTTCTCCTCTACCCCAGAGGAAACTTGCTTGATGAATAATCTCTTTTACTGTCTAATAGGAAGAATGAGCATATGTGTCAGTAGTCTATAAAGCTCAAAGTCTCCTAAAATTTGGTTAGACAACACATATTGTCTTTATTTGAGTTGCCCTGTGGGGATTGGAACACGAAAAAGCTGTGTCAAGATACTACTCTGACTACTGTTTGTGCTGTAAGGAAGAAATGGCCTATGTCTCTGACCCAAGGATACAGTGTCTTCTGTCAATGTGAATATATAAAAAGGTGGCAGGTTAACTTATTAGCTGGCAAGTAGGGTAAAGTCAGTCATTTCCCAGTTTCTGATCTAGTTCTTGGAAATTTAGATTCTGTATCATTTTGAGACTTCATCTAGGCCCAGCGATTTTGTGGATGATTGTGGAAAGGGATACTGAATGACGAGCTCCACGGTGCTGTTATCCGAGGATGTAAGCATATTGTAGAGAAATAATCATACATATTTTCCTAAATCATTAGTAAAAACTGTCATAAAGATACGATAAACAATTAGTACAGATATTCATGTGTGCATTTTCAATCAGATGTGCGATCAGCCTATTAATGAAATTCTGTTTCAAACTATGTTCATTTACTAATATGTTTGTTTTAGGTTAATTTAAAGGCAGAAAGTCCATATACATGCATATATAATCTCTATTTTTTTCTTCAATAGTTCTGGTTGTGTTTCTGTGAGGCTGATTTCCACCATATTTATAAGTCCTCAAAAATGTGATCACAGGTATGTTAGCATTCTCATTTTCACTTTTTATCGAGTCTGGCAGGGAGTAAAGAAACAAGTATATAAGACAGGGGGTTTTTGACTGAGATTGCTTAGAAAGGTTACCCACTGAGTAGTCTTCCTTAATTCTGACATAATTCACAAAATAAATTAGAAAAGAACAATATATCAACTGGAAGTAGGTGTTTTTTAAAAACAAATTGGTTAGTATTATTGTTAAAATGCACTTAACTGGTGGTTTGATTCAAAAGGATCACCTGTATTAAAAGCAACTGTTGGTTTCACAAAATCCAATATTCTATTATGCAATTTCTTCTGATTATATACCACCATCCCTTTCTAAATAAATCATCACACATTTCTGTGTGATGTGTAAAACCTAATCTTTTTACTTTTACCATGTTCATACGCCCTCCTCTCCTTCTCTTTATACGGTCCTGAATTACCTGTTCCTCTAATTACAAAGAGCTTTTCTATTTAACTTCCTTCATTGCCTTTATCTCTGTTTTATGCAAAATATCAATGTAAATGCTTCCCATTGTTATTTATTGTAATAATATACCTTTTCATGGTCATGTTTTAGAGATCTATATACTAAGCATTAATCACTAATGTTAAGTCTCAAGTGACCAGACAAGCTGATCTTCAACTTAAATGACAACCAGAATGTCTACACTTGACTGACACAAGAAATTTTAGTGTGACTTAATTTTTCATGCCTAGAAATAAGGCATAAACACTTAAAATTGACATATAGTAAGAATTGGTTAGTTAGTTGTTCATCACCGATACTAACATACTATTTGTTGAATGTACACATTATTAGCTCCAGTAAAAATCAGATTATAAAGACAGCTTTATATATTAGAAATATCTCTTAGAGAATGTATTTGTGTAAATAAAATATAATAGAGACATAACTACTCCATATAGTGGAGAAATGACTAGATTTTGAACACCATTTTCATTTGTTATGCTCTTTGTGCTTGGCAAAAGCAAATTCTCTGATTATCCAGATGGTTCCTCACATTTCACATGAGATGAACAGTGAATGAAAAAGCAAAAAATAATATTTGTTATACTGTAGTCCTGAATCTTTGAGCTCATGAGATTATTCTGAAGCATCTCAACTGAGTAAGCAGAATTAAACATTGATTGCTAGAGTGCGATTTCTCATTATACTTTTGCTATACCTTTCATGTCAATAATAGTGCTTTTCATTCTAAAGGTGATTATCATTACAGACATAATGTCAGATGGTTACAGGAAACAAATGAAGAAAGAAAAGATATATGTATTATTTATGTTCAAACTCCCCATGGCTATAGAAAACTATGTTGCTTCAAACTAATAACCTGTTATACCAAGTTGTATTGACAGAGATTAAAACATGATTCCATGTTATCCCCCAGGAACAAATTCCACATTCTATATAAAGCTGTCATATTAAAATATTAGTTAACATAATGCTTCTCCATTCTTAGTTTAAATATCTAACTATATTGAAAATATAATTCTCTTTCTTGAAAAAATAAGATATGTAATTCGTATATACTTGTATGTAATAGAAATTTGTATGTAATAGAAATGGAATTTCTATTAAGTTTCATTTTCAAAGCTGTTATGAAATGTTCAAATTTATTACTGAAACTTAAGCTTGGCTGAGATTGATTTGAAATCATAGCTCGTTGTGTTCACTGGAATACTTAACGCTCCTGTATTTCCTGAGGCATATGCTCACATGCATATGTGTAGGAACAGCATGAGGAGGTGGGGAGATATTGACAGTATGGCTAGTTAGTATTTCTCGTCATGTTTTTGTGTTTCTGCAGGCAGTGGATTTTGGAAATTATTTATAAAACATGTGCACAATTGCTTAGTGTTGAAATTACCTCTTCAAAAATTCATTCTGGTTTGTTTGCTCTTACTGACAGAATTTGCGGGTTCAGGATTTTTATTCAAAAGAAAATAAATATGGATCACTTGTTTTTGTTATTCTTTCAATATTTAAAACAAGATCTATTGCTGTTGGAGTAATTCTTTGTAGTTACTAAAAATATCCCTATTCTTATAAGTAAAACAATGGGTGGTAGTTGAAGTTAGTGATATTTTTAAATTAAAAAGTAATTTTGAAATTTCTGGTTAATTGAGGAATCATAGAGAGAAACCCAATATTTCCTGGTAAAAGAAATATTTCTTGAGTTTCTCTCTGGGAAAGAAAAATATCTTCTGATGGCTTCTATTGATTTTCTGAATGACTTATTTTTGCTCTATGCATGCTAGACTACATTAATGCTATAATTTTATACTGTATTAAGATATTATTTTACTGTTTAACCTGCAATAAGCAATCCAACAAACAGGCATAAATATTAATATATTTATTTGCAATTCACCAGATACAGTTCCTGGTCTCATGTTCTTGAGACCAGGAACTGTATCTGGGAAGGAAGGTCTAGATGTGATGTTTGCAGAAAACCATTCTCCTTTATTCCTGACCAAAAAAAAGTCAAGTTAACTAGAAGATATGTAATAAAGGCTAGATGTTAGAGTGGTAATTTTCATCAGAAGAAAGGTTAAAATATAGGGAAAATATGCACATGAAATGTATTAGAATTGTTGGGCTAGCACCCTGGGGGATTGGCTGAAGTCGACTTGTATACAGATGGGAGAGACAGACATTACAATCCAGGACATAATTAGATATGGCAACATAACATATTTGTATTTTTCAGACTCTATTTTAGAGTTCCATTTTATTCTGTATTTATTCATTCAATTATCAAACAAATATTTATTCATTACTTACATGCAAGACTCTAATCTAGAAACTGTTAACACATCAATAAACAAAATAGACAAAACTTGCTTTTCTCTTTATGACTATATTCTAAGCTTTTGCCAACTCTTTCAGTTGTGTTAGTTGAATTAGAAAAGTTTCTTTCTTTCCTCTCCACATTTGGAAGGGAAAGTGGAGTGATAATCACTGATATAAACAAAGTAAGAGAAGGGATAGATGGGGAGAATTTGCCAGCTACTTTTCTTTTCCTGCTTAGCTGAGTTCAATTTTCCTAGTTAAAAAACTTAGAAATTCTAGATATTGCTTAATAATTGAGATTTCTTTTACTCCCCTGGAGATGGTTTGGTTTCTAATTGGCTGGTATATATGTTATGTTACACAGAGTCCATAGTGGAGCTCTATAGATAGTCATCTATAAATAGTTACATGGTCTTGTTACTCTTGATCACCCACATATGTTTTCAGGGATTATTCCATGATTATTCTACATAATATGATGGTGTATTGACTTCTATTGCTGTGTGACAAATCACCACAAACAGCTGTTTAAACAACATTCATGTATTAACTCACAGTTCTGTCAGTTCAAGTAAGTCCAGGATTCACTGGATTCACTCTTCTCCAATGCTAAAACCAAGTCATCAGCAAGGCCGCACACTCAACTACACACTCATTTAGAGCTCAGGGACTTCCAAACTTATTTCCTTTGGTTTTTGGCCTTAGGCCTCCATTTTCTTGCCTGTTGTCAGCCTGTGGCTGCTGTTAGCAATGAAAGACCTTCCACATTTCTTGCCACATTACTTTTTCATTCCTAAAAACAGCAATAGAGACTTTTCATGCCAAATTCCTCTATGACATAGAATGTCTTTCACCAGAAATATCTCTACCATTTTTGAGTGTTCACTTGGTCAGGTCCATGCAAGGTAATCTGCCTTCTTAAAAGTCGACTATGCCATATAATGTAATCTAGTCGTGGAGTGGTTATGTTGTATTCATAATTACTGAAGAAGACTATACAGAGCGTGTATATCAGGGGCAGGAATCTTGAAACCACCTTGGAATTCTGCCCAATGTCAAGATCTCTAATAATGGTATAAGGTGAAACTCATCTGTGCGCTCATAAAGTACATATAGATCAAGATATGTAATTTATTTTTTGTGTTTTGTACATAATCTTTGTACGACCATATATATACAAGAAGGTATACATTCTTGCTTTTGAGAAACTATCATTTTAATGTAAATATTTTATTTCAGTGGGATTTTTTAATAGTACCCTTTTATTTGGGTAGAATTTAGAATTCCACCATTTCTCTTGTATTTCATTGCCAAATTTCAAGTTATAATTAGGTATTATGTACATATTTTACTAAAAATCCTAAATAAACACCTAATAAACTGAGATAAAGAATTTTTTTAAAAAATAAGTTTCCTGATGTCATCAACTTAATTAGTAGAGATAAAAAGAATTGAACCAAAGGGTCCTGAGTCACAGTTCCATATTTTTTAATACTAGATGTTAAGTGAAATGTTAAATTATTTTTGCTAACTAGTAACAAATTTTGAAACATTAGAAATATTTGACATTACTTCTAAACTTGTTAAAAATCAATATAATAATGTTCAAATTCCCTTTAAAGATGAAAAATATAAGCAGGTCCATAAACCTAAGTGTAATCTAGAATTACATGCTTTCTAAGATTAGGATATCATTTTAAAAGTTATTTATAAGCCCACATTGGATAATCTGATCAATAATTCACTAAAAGGACTGCGTATTTTTAAAACAATTTAATCTTGCATATGTATATCAGAATCATAACCCATATTATTGAGGTTTATATTTAATTTGAGGGTTTGAGGTTAATTTATAATCCTAAACAAACTCATTCATTTTATTTTCAGTAAGTACACCTTTAGAGATTTGTATCTGCCAAACATGTACTTAGTTATGTGGAGGTGGATGGAAGGAGGGAACAAGAAAGAAAAGTAAAGAATACTGGTTAGGTGAAGAACTGAAGGGACCGTGGAAAGGAAAGAAAGAAATTAATTAAAAGAGGAATTAAGACAACCAATGAAAATACCAGCAATGAAGAAATGAGAAGAGAAATAGAGAAAGAGAGAAAGAACTGGCTAAATGACTGGTAGAATGCAAATAAATAAACTTCTATTTTTTGACTCAGCCATTCTTTAGCATCAACATATTATGTTGACATGATAAGACATCTGGGTCTTCAGCATCATATTTGTATACAAGACAGGTGAAATGAGAAGACAAAAAGGATGCTGAATGGATGCTGACACTTGAGTAACGCTGCAACCCATTCTCTTGCATCCCATTGGCAAAAAAGAATGATACCTCACTCATAACTGTAAGGTAAACTGATAGCTGTTAGCTGGCACACTGCCATCTCTTCCTCAGCACCTCCAAAATCAAGATTTTGTCAGTAAGAAATAAAGAGTAAGAAAAGAAGATAGTGACTAGTAAAACACTGATCTCTTACCCACAAGAGTGCAGATGAAAATATTTGGAAAATGTTGATGTAAAGAAGAAAAATTCCTGTTTAAAGGCCTTCATTATTCCATTTCCCAGCAAGATCCAATGCTGAGGCTCAGAGGAGAGCTGGCAAGATAGAAGTTGAAGACTAGAGAAAATTTGTTATCAAGAACAGTGAAGAAAGCTTGTCCACCGCTTACAAGGAACTAGGTATATCTGGAGATCATGAATCTTAAGTGACTCTAACAATAATTGTTAAATGTTTTTCTAGTGCTTAGCAACTTAGGTGTTAACAAAAAAGTCAACCATTTTTCCAATAGTTTCCAAAAAAGCAGGGCTGGTATTAAGAAATTAAACTATTGAGAAAATAATGATTTAAATGGGGTACCATGGAAAGTAAACAAGGTAACAGAAGTGAGAAACACCCAATAGCTACAAGAAGAAGAGATGAGTCGTATAGTTTTCAAATAATAATAAAAAAGAATTATATTGTGAATAGTTGTGTTGTGAGAACTGTAAAGGTTGATAGGTAAAGACAAATTTTAAAATGCATTTTTTAAATTTCAGCAGGGTAATAATTTCAGTATTAATATGAGTTAGAAAGACATAATGTTAATAAACAACTCAAGATCTGAGGTCTTGCAGACTGAAGAGCCCAATAATCTAAGACCTTGGATTATTGGATGAATCACAGATCTAGACTGTTAATGTATGCAGGATAATTACACTAACATATTTGGAAGAGAAGAGGAACATTGTAAGCCAGTGCCAAAATCATCAACAACTGAAAGAAAATAAATAGAAGTGCCCTGAAAGTATACAGACTAGAACTTGCCTTCAGACATTGATGTCAATGAAAAATAGAAGAATTATAAGCTTCCATTTGGGATAGCAAGGTTCCAGCCAAGACCAATTCAGTGAATTTATTAAGAAATGTAAAAATATCTGTTAATCTCAGAATAGTTTCTAAAAAAGATATAAAAAATGAATGGGAAAAAAATGAGTTGGATGATATCCTAAAAAAATGTAGATAACAACAAAATAACAGTCCTGGTAAGAAAGAAGCTGAGGAGTGAGGAATGCAAAATACCTACCAACATCACTGCAAGCTGGGAAGACATTTCTGATGGTTACAATTTTCTACGTACAAGAGAATTTGAACTAAGATGCTGGAAATGTAAGTGCAGAATCAAGGACAATGCCGTTGGTGTGAAGATGACAAAATTTGTTGATAACTTTTGGAGCTGAGCTATGGATACAGGTTAGTTTATTCTATTCTGCTAACTTTTATAGGAGGAGAAAATAAGCTTGTAAAGAACACTGTAATCCAGGTTTTTTCTATGTCTATGTGACTTCAATATATTCAATGTATGTTATGAGGATTTTATAATATTATATATTAAAATTACATATTGTTCGACTTCCAACAATGATGGTGCCATTTGTTTGCACTAACAACTCACAAAAAAATATATTAAATAATGTGAAAAATATTAAATTGCAAATATTTAAAGGCATTATAGAGTAATTAGAAGCAAATGAAAAGGAGAGGCTAAAAAAATACAAAAATGCTAACAATGAATATTAGTGAAGATGTGGAACAAATGGAATTTTTATACAATCCTGTTGAAATTGTAAAATTATACAGACTTTTTGATAAAAAATATATCTGGCAGTTTCTTATACAGTATAATATACACTTATTCTTTGATACTGCAATTTCATTTTTAATTCCTATCCAAGAGAAATTTAAAAATGTATGTCAAAATATGTTTATAATAATATTCATAGCAACTTTATTCACAGTATTTTAAAACGGAAAAGCAAATGTCTATTATCAGCATAATAGGTAAATAAATTGTGATATATTCACATAATAGCATATGGCAGCAATAAAATAAAATAAACTATTCATACACATGGCATGGATAAATCTCACAGACATTTTGCTGAAAAAAAAAAAGCTGAACACAATATAATATATACTTTTGATTCAATTGAAAGATTTTGGAATAGCAAAATTAATATAACATAAAAAAGAATAACAGAACAGTAGATTTTCACTATATATTGCATTGAATAAAAACTGACATGTGAGAAGTTTTGGGGAGATATAAATATTTCATATCATAATAAAATAATAATATATTTTCTAGAATTACATGCATTTGTCAAATATGTATAGATAAGAGTCATATATTTCAGGTATGTGAATGATTATATTAATAATAGTAATAATAGTAATTAAATGAAAGTGTGTATTTATAGATTGCAAAAAATGGAAAAATGTTGATAATTATTAGAACTGCAATTATGGGTACAGAGAAGATTATTATATTAATCTTTTACCTGTGAACATTTAGATTTTTCATAAAAAAATAAAACGACATTCACTGATATTAGTAAACAAATTTGTATTGCATTTCATATTCTTAGAACAAGAGAGCCCAAAATAGAAAACTGTGTATTGAATTTAATTGTATTAAAGAGTTTTAAAAATTATATATGATTTGGTGGAAATCCTTTTCCTAATTTGGTGTGCATATGAATCAAGTAATTGTAAATATCCAGGCATTCATTTTAAGCAAAGATTTGGATTTGAGAAAATAAGTCAGTTCCATAGGTTTGAAATATAAAGGTTCGCATTAGTAATAAGACTTCCAGAGATAAGGAGACACAAAAATAAGAATTGTATAGTAATAGAAGTCTAACAAGCTGCACACACAATGTTGCAGCAGATTTTATTTTGAGATCTAGAATAACTGAAATCACAGGTAAACAAAGAAATAGAAAAAAATAAATAAGTGCAAAAGAAGGAACACAGTGATTAAAGTTAGGGAAGAAAAAGTTTTCAAAAGAGAAATAAACAATGGGTTTAAAAAGCTGCAAATATTGGAAAAAAGTAAATACTATATCAGAACACTGGATTTTCCTACTGTAAAGTGATTATCACTTAAAATCCAACTTCAGTGAAATTTAGGGGACAGAAGCCAGATTCCAAAAGATTTAAACAAATAAAAGGTTCACCCTTCTGAGTTTTGGTGGCAACCGAAAAGAGTGAAATATATTATATGTAATGTAATGTAATATATAAATATATTGTGAAATTTATTTTGTGAAAGTGAGCAGGAATAAGAATTTATTTACTGATTTTGTTTTCAATCCTAACAAAACAACATTGAAAGAATTACTAATTATTTTAAGTCACTGTCAATCACTTCGAAGACAATGAGTATGATTTGTTTGCTTATTTGCTTATTTTAGCTTGGAAAGAGTCTCAGTAGCTCAAAAAGGAGTAGTATTGAGATTTCCAGTGACCAAATTTTCAGTAAATGAAACAAACTGTCTTAGAAGGGAACTAAAGAATTAAAGAATGAACAACAAAAAACCCTCTAAGAAAGTAGTTTTAAAAATGCTTTTACTTTATTTTAGCATAAACAATTGGCCATTATTTTAAAAATATAAAAAATATATGAAACTGGCCATTATTTAAAAACAAACAATGCACTTCTGAACATGTATTACACAATCGTATTTATCTAGAAAATTGTTTAAAAATTATTTAAAACACTTATTTGTTTTTAAATACATATGATAACAATATTCATTATTCAGATAAGGATAACACACACATTATTAATTGATTTTGACAGAGACAGTGGCACGTTTTAGTTAGGAAGGGATAATCTTTTCAATATAGTGCTGGAAATACTGAGTATTTAGTATAGGCAAACTTTCTTAAGATAACAAAGCAATACTCATAAAAGAAAAATTTAATAAAATAAACTACATAAAATTAGTACAGTAAAAGACAATTTTCAGAAAGTAAACATGCAAGACATTCTTGGAGAAGTTATTTACAACATATCTGGAAAAGAAGCATTTATAGGTTATGTAAAAATGAAACAAAATTAGAAAGATAAAAACTATTAAAATATGCATAATACTTAAACAGACAGTGATAAAGGTAGACATAAGGATGGTCAGTAAGTCCATGAAAATATGTTCAACACTGAGTTCCAGATTCAGGTTCAAAATGTAAAGAGTTTGAAGGCCATAATTCCCATCCTTACAACAAATCTGGAGAGATAGGTGCATACAGAAAGTCACAGCTGAGAACTGCTTACCTAGAGCGAAAGCCACTAGAGCCATAAAGTAAGTGGGTAACTTTAATAAACTACTGGAGGCAGAGTGTAGACTGTTTGAGAGTTAGAAACAATTAGGGTGCTTATTTTTAGGGAAGTACAACTTCATGAATTACAACAGGATCTCATGTTAAGAAGCCAAGGAAAAAACTCTTTTGTTTCTGGCAGAGACAGTGGAAAACTAACCATTTTTAAATATGCCCAGAGTATACTCCATAGTAAAGACTTCCTTGGCAGTGGAAAAGACTTTGCCAGAACTTTTGTTCAACCTGGTAGAATGGAAATTATTTGACTCTACCTTCTCAAGCCTATGTGTCTCATCAAAAGGGAAGGGAAATGCTGAGAAACATTAACTGTCACAGATCAGGAACATAGGCTCACTGAAAGATTGAAACTTAATCATAGAATTATAAAACACCTTCCCTCTGCCTACACGTTAGCACCACATCAACAGAACTCCAGTATAGTAATGATGGATTACTGTGGAAAGATACTCAAGGCCCAGGATACATTTAAGAAGGGGTTTTCCTAGTTTGATTAAGGTAAAGCTTCACATTAAAGGCTTATTTATCTCAGTTCCTATTTCTTGGTACATCATGTCTGACTTAAAAAATTGTGTCGTGCTAGAAAACAATGAGAAACATCATCTGAAGACAGGATAAGGGCATATCATGCTAATACCAATCAAAAAAAAAAAAAAAGCTAGAATTGGCACGTTAACTTAAGACAAAGCAGCCTTCAGAACAAGAAAGATCGTCAGTGATAAAGAAGGATATTACATATTGATAAAGGGGTCACATCTCAAAAAAGACAAAACAATCCATAATGTTTTTGCACCTAGTGACAATTCATCAAAATGTGAGGCAAAACCTTATAAATTTGCAAAGAAGAATATATATATTTGTTTTTATATTCATCAACAGATAAATAAAGAAAATGCAGTATATACATACAATGGAATATTATTCAGCCTAAATAAGAAGAAAATCCTGCCATTTGTAATAGCATAGGTGAACCTAGAGGACTTCATGCTAAGTGAAATAAGTTTGTCACAGAAAGACAAATATTGCCTGACTGTACTTGCATGCCATATCTAAAGTAGTCAGACCTGCAGAAGCAGCTATTAGAATGGTAGTTGTCAGGTACTATAGGAAGAGGAAAACGGAAAATCATTTTTCTCGTTTATTATCTCAAGTTTTATTGAGGTATGATTAACAAATAAAAATTGTATATATTTAGGTTTTACAACATAATGTATTTTTTAGGATGTACAACAATTTAATGATTTGATATATGTATACGGTTGAGTATCACAATCAGGTTAATAGATATCACCTCACATAGTTATCTTTTTTTTTAAAGGTGAGAACACTTACGATTTCAAGCAAAATTCAAGTATATAATACAGTATTATTAACAATAACCACCAGGTTCTACATTAGATCTCAAGAACTCATTTATCTTATAATTATAAGTTTGTACTCTTTGACCAACATTTTCCCATTTCCTCCACCTCCTAGCTCCTGGAAACCACAGTTCTTTGAAGATGACTTTTTAAATTCCACATGTAAATGAGATTATACAGTACTTTTATTCTGTATTTGGCTTATTTCATTTAGCACAATGCACTCAAGTTCCATCCATGTTGTCCCACATGGCAGGATTTCCCTCTTTTTCTTGGGCGAATAATATTCCATTCTATATACATAATATATATAGACATATGCCACATTGTATTTATTTTTGTTTTTAAATATTCTTCACTCCTTTTTAATTTCTATTTTTAAATTGCAGTTGGTATTCAATATCATATTAGTTTCAGGTGTATACTATAGAAGTTGGACATTTCTATAACTGAGAAAGTGATCCCCTTCAATAAGCCTAGTACCCACCTGGCACCATACATAGCTATTATAATATCGCTAACTATATTCCTTATTCTACTTTACTATTTTGTAGCTGCCAATTTGTACTTCTTAATCTCAGCCCCCCAACTCCCCTCCCATGGCAACCATCAATTTATTCTCTGTATCTATGAGTCTGTTTATGTTTTGTTTGTTCATTTATTTTGTCTTTTAGATTTCACATATAAGTGAAAGCATATGGTATTTGTTTTTGTTTTGTCTGATTTATTTCACTTAGCATAATATCTTTCATGTCTATCATGTTGTTGCAAATAGTAACATTTCTTTCTCTTTTTTTTTTATGGCCAAGTAACATGTATGTATCACTTCTTTTTAATCCAGTCATCTATTGATGAACATTTAGGTTGCTTCCATATCTTAGCTATCAGAACTAATGCTACAATGAAGAAAACATAGGCATAAAACCCTTTTGCTCTTAGTAATATGTCTCATCAGATAAGGGAAACAAACAAACAAAATAATCAAATGGGACTACATTAAACTAAAAAGTTTTTCACAGCACAGGCTAGGAGATGATATTCACCAATGATGCATCTGTTAAGGGGTTAATAATCAAAAGTCATAAGGAACTCATACAACTCAACATCAAAAACATGAATAATACAATTTTAAAAAATGAGCAGAGGACCCAAATAGACATTTCTTCAAAGAGGACTTACAGATGGCCAATAGACAAATAGAAAGATGCTCAACATCACTAATCATGAGAGACATACAAATTAGAACCACAATGAGATATCACCTCATATCTGTTAGAATGGCTATCATCAATAAATCAAAAAAAGTGTTTGGTGAGAATGTGGAGAAAAGGGAAGTCTCATGTACTGTTTGTTGATAGGAATGCAAATTGGTGCACTCGCTGTGGAAAATGGTATAGAGATTCTTCAAAAAATTAAAAATTTTGACCTAGCAATTATGACCTAGCAATTCCAATTCTGGGTATTTATCTGAAGAAATTCAAAACATGAATTTGAAAATATGTAACATCCTTATACCATATTTTTTCTATCTATTCATTGTTCAATAGAAACATTTGTTTCTGTATCTTGGCTATTTCAATTTGCATGAAGTTTCTATTATGCAAGATAAGTAAGTTCTAGAAATCTTTTATGCAATCTAGTCCTATAGTTAACAAAATGGTGTTGTGCACTTTAAAATATGGTAAGATGATAGGTCTCATGTTAAGTGCTCTCCTGATAAAAAAAATAAAAATGCCACAAAGAACATAAAGAAATTTTGGAGATGGTAAATATGTTTAGTACCTTGGTTATGGTGATGGTATCACAATTATATGCATATATCCAAATTCGTTAAGATTTATACATTAATCATGTGGAATTTTTTGTATATCAATTATATCTCAATAAACTTTTAAAACTCTCAACAAAATATGAAAAGATGAGAACTTCCTCAACTCAATAAAAACATCTATGAAAAACAAACAACTAACATCACACTTAAACTTGAGGAACTAAAAAATTTCCACCTATGGTAGAGAGGGATTGAGACAAGAATGTTTTCTAACCATTTCTGTTCAACATGGCATTAGAATTCTTTGCTAGAGCTTAAACAAAAAGATGAAACAAATTTATAGATTTTGGAAAAGGAGTCATAAAATTGTCTTAATTCACAGTTTGCATGACTTTCTATGTAAAATATGTAAAAGACGAGACAAAATTTTTCTGCAACTAATACTGGTTATGGCACTGTTTCAGAATACAAGATTAATAACCAAAAAGTCAATTGCTATCCTATAAACTGGCAGTAAAAATTGGAATTAGACTTAAAAACATAACAGTACTTATAATAGCACCAAAAAGCACATACTTAGGTATAACCCTAATAACATATATACAATAATTATTTGAACAAATTAGAAATAATGCTAAAAGAAACTTTGTTAAAAAACAGATTATTTGGAGATATATTCCATGTTAATTGATGGAAAGTCTCAATATTGTTTAGCTATCAATTTTTCTCAACTTGATCTATAGACTCAACACAACCCAAATGAAAATATCAGCAAAATACCTTTTGAATATTGAGGAACTGATTCTACATTTGTATGGGAAGGTAAAAGACTCAAAATATATTTTACAATACTGAAGAAGAATCAAGTTGGAGGACAGACTCTACACAACTTTAAAATTTATTATAAATTTAAAATAATTAAGACATGTAAGACGCTGTAGTATTGGCAAAAATATAGACACATAGCTCAGCAGAAAAGAATACTGAGCCCAGAAATAGACCATGTAAAAATAGTCAACCAATCTCTGATAAAAAACAAAAACAAAAAAACAAAAACGAAAACAAAAACAAAAACCATTTAATAAAGAAAACAGTCTTTTTTAAATAATAAAATAATTGAATGTCTAAAAAAGAAAAAAGTATAAATACACAGTTACATTTTTCATAAAAGAGAACTCAGAATGAACTATTGACTTATATATAAATTTAGTGCTATAAAACATCTAGTTAAAGAAAAACAAAAGAAAAATCTATGTGACTTTGGGTTTGGTGATAACTTTTTAAGATAACAATAGCTAAAATATGATCCATAAAAGAAAAAAAAATTGATATGTTAGACTAGTAAAATGTTAGCAATCTACTTTGTGAAGACTCTTTTAAGTGTCTAAAAAGACAGAATGGGAGAAAATATTTGTAAAACACATATCTGATTAAGAAATTATATCTAAAGTATAGACAGGATTCTTAAACTCAACAATAAAATAAATAACCCAATTTAAAAATGGTCAAAAGAGCTGAACAGACACCTCACAAAAGAAGATACAAAAAGGACAATTATATAAAATGATGACCAATATTTGGATGGCCAACATTTAATTGGAAATTAAGATAATGATAAGTTACTACAAATATTTATTAGAATAGCTAAAATAAATTTAAAAAATAAATTCTCTGAAAATTTAAAATTTAAAATTTAAAATTCTGGCAAGGGACAGTACTCTCATTCACTGCCAATAAAAATGCAGATGAATACAGGAGCCAAATTAGAATAATTTGGCAGTTTCTTATAAAACTAAACATTGTCTTAGCATACAATCAATCATACTCATAGGTATTTTTCAAAAGATATAAGCTTATCAAGTCATGGAAAGTCATGTAGAAATATGAAATGCATATTATTAAGTGAAAGAAGCCAATATGAAAATATATGATTCTAATGCTATACAATTCTGGAAAAATAAAAACTAGAGAGACAGTAAAATAATCAGTGATTGCCAAGGATTAGGAGAGGGGAAAATAGATAAAGCATGGAATTATTTTCAGAAGAGCAAAATTATTCTCTATAATATAATGGTGGGCACATGGCATTACACATTTGCTCAAACCCATAAAACTTTACAACACGGAGAGTGAACTTTAATGTGTGCAAAATTAAGGATAGAGTAATTCAGGAGGTTAGACGTTTCCAGGACTGAATTCAGACCATGACAAGAAAATCAGAAAATGACAATAAGATTGGGATCTTAGAACAGAAAAGGGATGCTTGGTAAAAACTAAGAAATTATGAATAATCCATGAACTTAACAATAATGGACCAATATCATTTGTTAATTGTAACAAATACTATTTATGTAAGATAATACAAAAAACTGGGTGCAAAGTATAAGGGCACTCTATACTATCCTCACAATTTTTCTGTAAATAAAGTGTTTATTAAAAAATATGTTCAGAGCTTCTGTTCAAGATGGTAGAGTACGTAAACACTGTGCTGCCTCCTCTCACAACCACATCAAACTTAGAGTTAAACTACAGAACAGCCATAATTGGAAATCACCTCAAGTCTCCCTAAGTAAAAGTTCTACAACTGAGGACACACAGAAGAGGCCACCTTGAGACTGGTAGGAGGGGCAGAGACACAGAACAAGTTTATCCCACCCCCATTTAGGGTGATTGAGAATTGAGAGGTATATTTCGGTTGTGGAAGTATCCCTGGAGGAGTGAGAGAACTAGGCTCCACAATAGGTTCCTTAGCTTAGGATTCCAGTGCCAGGAAGAGAAGCCCCCAGAACTTCTGGCTGTGAAAACTAGCTGAGATTGTGGTTGAATGAGACAGAGGGTGTCTGGAGTCACAGACATTTCTCTTAAGGGGCTTACATGAGGACTTACTCGGTGATAGACTCATTCACTCTAAGCTCCAGCTCTGGGCTAGCAGAATGAAAGTCATCAGAAAAAATATGTGGGAAAACTAATTTTCTGGCTTTGAGGTGAGGGCTGGAGGGGAAGTTTTCTCCAAGACAGAAGTGCTGGGAGAGGCTACTCTTTCTTTATTGAGCCCTCCTCCAACTCAGAATGTAGACTCAGGAACTACCGTATCTGAATCTCCCTCAATTTTGCTAACATTAGGTGCCCTGTCCTGGTGAGTCTCTGAAACCCCACCCCACCTAACATGTGGGCTCACTCGAGATGTTTTAAGTGGATTTTTTTTTTGTACAAATGAACTATCTTGTTCAGCAACCTGAAGCCCAGCACTAGCAGCAGTCAGCCTCAGTTCATAGCTTGGCTTCCTGAGGCACTTCTAAACACAGTATGGTGGATAGCCATCTGCATATTGCTTGGTAACTCATGCCAGGTGGCCCTTGGCATGGCACAGACTTTGTTTGAACTTGGCCTGTGGTGGGTCATCTCACTAGGCCCTGGGGCCAGGACACTCAGTAGCCAGCTTAGACCAAACTGAACTACCCAGGGTTGTATCTGAAGACAACATACCCAAAGTGCATACTGGCCAGGAACCTCTGGGACAACATCAAGCATATCAACATTCGCATCAGAGGAGTACCAGAAGGAGCAGAGAGAGAGAACAAGAAATTGAAAACCTATTTCAAGAAATATTGATGGGAAGATGGCAGAGAGATATCCCCAAATCTCTCCCCTTGAAACAACAATAAGCTGAACATCTAAAACTCAACAACAACAAACAAACAAAAAAAACACCCAAACTACATACCAGCACATCTGAGCATGGGATCTGCGCATAAGAGCTACCACAGGTCAGAACCCCAGATGTCAGGAGGTGAACTGGGAGAAACAAAGAAGCTGCCTATCGTAGCTGCTGGAGCTCCCTGTAGGAGGAGGGAGAGAAGAGAAGGTACAGCAACCTCCCTGAACTTTTCTGCCTAGAAGTGCTGTGAGCTCCACGCAGCCAGCAGCAGAGTCCAGTCATCAGGGCAGAAGGCAGAGAAACAGGGATGGCAGAGAAACAACAATTGATTTTTACCAGCCATGGTTGCAAAACTGAGACTGAGTTGCAGCCCCCAACCCCTAAACCAAAAGAACCCTCCCCCAATACCTTCCTAGAAGAAATAGCATGAAGTCCCCGGGGAATCTGAGCAAATGCTACCAAAACTGTTGCTAACACTGACAGAAACTGAGACTGAGGGTAGTGAGCATGATTAACCATCCAAAAGAAAAAAAAGGACATTGTAAAGACTTTACATAAAGCATAAATTCAAGAGGCTTAGACGCCACTTACTGGAAACCAAAAGAGAAACGCCTTTTTCGCAACAAGCTAAGGATCATTATATGATAAATTTTCTTTCTAGAAAAAAATCAGAATATGCTTCCATTAATGACCAGGAAGAGAAATAGTCCATTATACACAAGGCATCTTAGAAAGAAAGAGAAAAATCTCCCCCAAAAAATAAACTTACAGACATAGAAATATGCAACTTAAATGACAGAGAATTCAGAATAGTACTTCTGAAAAAACTCAATGAGATCTGAAATGCAATATATCAATGATTTCAAGAATTGAAAAAAACAACCAGTCAACCAGAATGAGTTCTTTACCAAGGAGATTGAAACCTTAAAGAAAAATCAAATAGACCTTCTGGAGGTAAAGAACACACTGCAAGAGTTAAAAAAAAAAAAAAAATGAAATAACAAGCTTTGGAAATAGAGTCAATCAAATGGAGGAAAGAATCAGCAATATCAAAGATAGAAATCTAGAAATATATCAGAAAGAAGAAGAGAGAAACCAAAAAATGAAAAATAATAAGAGAAATACAAGAATTGGCTGATACTGTCAGGAGAGAAAACATAAGAATAATGGACATTACCAAAGGTGAGGAAAAGGAACAAGGATTAGAAAGTATTTTCAGACAAACAGTTAACAAGAATTTCCCAGATATAAGGGATGAGCTAGAGCTTGGAATTCAAGAAGTCAACAGAATACCCAATTATCTCAATCCAAAAAGGCCTTCACCAAGACATATTGTATTAAAATTATCAAAAATCAATGAGTAAACTATAAAAGAACTATAAAAGAAAACCCATTAGATTACCATTGGACTTCTAAGCACAAACCTTATAACCCAGAAAGGAGTGGAATCAAATACTCAAATTATTAAATTAAAAGAACTACCAGCCTAGAATAATGTATCCAGCTAAGCTCTCCTTTAGACATGAAGGAGAAATAAAGACCTTTCCAGACATATAAAAATTGAGAGAATTCTCCACTATGAGGACTATACTACAGGAAATACTGACAGGGGTCAGCTCACCTAAAACAAAATGACCAAAAAAAAAAAAAAAAAACCCATAATTAGGAATAAGGTGACTAGCAGGCTGATAGAGGCAGAGGAATGCAACCCTTACTCAGAACAGGGCATTATAAGCTTAAAAATAAGAAGAGATTTACTATAGCAAGATAGTAATGAATGTTCAGCATACATAGGGACAAATTGAGACAACAATAACTGAAAAGGAGAGAATTCAAAGATCCAAATTCTCAAAGGGAAATGGAGATAAGGCATGTAGAAGAAAAGGGATGACTGTGTGTGTGTGTGTGTGTGTGTGTGTGTGTGTGTATAACTATACATTACATATTTGTAATGGTAACCACATACTAAAGATTCAGAACAAAAGTATATAACATAGAATAAGAAGAACCAGAGGGAAAAACCACAAAAACCAACCAAAGTAAAGAAAACAGAAACACAAGAACAAGGAAGCAACGGAAAAACCGAGATACCAGAAAGCAAAAGATAAAATGGCCATAAAAAGACCTCTTATTTCAATAATCACCCTAAATATAAATGGACTGAATTCACTAATAAAAAGACACAGAGTTACAGATGGGATCAAAAAAAAACAAAACCCAATCATATGCTGCCTCCAGGAGACACACCTCAGCTCCAAAGAAAAATATAGACTCAATGTGAAAGGGTGGAAAATGATATTTCAACAAGATGGCATTCAGAGAAAAGCAGGAGAAGTGGTACTAATATCAGATGAAATACACTTTAAAATAAAAAAGTTAAAGAAAATTACTGAAGGACACTTTATAATAATAAAGAGAATCATACACCAAGAAATAATAACATTTATTAATGTCTATGCTTCCAATCAGGGAGCCCCAAAATATTTAAGCAATTACTAGCACAACTAAGGGGAGAAAAAAACCAAAACACAATCAGAGTGGGGCACGTAAATACCCCACAGACGGATATGGACAGATCTTCCAAACAGAAAATCAATATGGAAATAACATGCTTAAATGACACATTAGACCAACTGGACATAATTGATATTTACAGACCCTTCCATCCCAAAACAGCTGTTTACACTTTTTTCTCTAGTGCACATGGAACATTCTTGAGGATTGACCACATACTGGGACACAGAGATAGCCTCAACAAATATAAGAGGGTTGAAATCATACCAACCATATTTTTTGATCATAATGCTTTGAAACTAGAGATCAACTGAAAAATGAAATCAGGAAGAACCAAAAATATATGGAGATTAAAAAACATGCTACTGAAAAATAATTGGGTCAGAGAAGAAATACAAAGAGGGATTAAGAAATACATAGACATGAGTGATAATGATAGTACACCATATCAAAAATTTGGGACATGGCAAAAGCGGTTATAAGAAGAAAGTTCATATCATTACAGGCCTACCTCCAAGAACAAAAACAAGCCCAAATAAACAACCTAACTCTTCATCTTGAAAAACTAGAAAAGGAAGAACAACTGAAGCCTAAAGCCAGCAGAAGGAAAGAAATAATCAAAATTAGAGCAGAAATAAATAAAATTGAAAACAAAAAAGCAATAGAAAAAAATAAATGCAACAAAGAGCTAATTCTTTGAGAAGGTTTATAAAAGTGACAGACCCTTGGCTAGACTCACTAAAGAAAAAAGAGAAAGGATGCAAATAAACAAAATCAGTGATGAAAGCGGGGAAATCATGACAGACACTGCAGAAATAAAAGGCATCATACAAGAATAATATGAAAAGTAGATAACGCCAATTTTAATAACCTGTAAGACATGGACCAGTACTTAGAAAGATACAACCTTCCTAGACTGAATCAAAAAGAACTTCAAAATCTAAAAGGACCGATCAGCAGTATGGAAATTAAAACAATCATCAACAACCTACCAAAATGTAAAAATCCAGGACCAGATGGCTTTACCAGTGAATTCTACCAAACATTCAAAGAAAATTTAATACCTATTCTCTACACAGTCTTTCAAAACATCGAAGAGGAAACAATACTTCCCAACTCATTTTATGAGGCCAATATTATTCTGATACCAAAACTTGGTAAAGATAACACAAAAAAAGAAAACTACACACCAATATTTCTCATGAACCCAGATGCAAAAATCCTAAAGAAGGTACTAGCTAACCAAATACAGCAACATATTGAAAAGCTTATACACCACAGTCAAGTGGGATTCATCCCAGAGGCACAGGAATGGTTCAACGTATGCAAATTGATTAATGCGATACACCAAATAAACAAATGACAAAATAAGAATCATATGATCATATATCAATAGTAGCAGAAAAGCCTCTAAGAAGATACAGCACCCATTTATGATCAAAACACTTAACAAAATTGATATAGAAGGAAAGTACCTTAACATGATAAGGCCATCTATGACAAACCCTCAGCCAACATTATACTTAATGGTGAAAAACTAAAACTTTCCCTCTAAGATCAGAATTAGGGTAAGGCTGCCCACTATCGCAACTGTTATTCCATATAACATTGGATGTCCTAGCAAGTGCTATTAGATAAGAGAAAGATATAAAAGGCATTGAAATAGGAAACAACGAAGTCAAACTGTCACTATTTACGGATGACATGATTCTCTATATAGAAAACCCTGAAGATTGCACAGAACACTACTAGAAACAATAAGCAAATACAGTAAACCTTTTGGAAACAAAGTCAATGTCCAAAAATCCATAGCATTCCTATACTCTAATAAAGAATTGTCAGAAAAAGAATTGGAAAAACTAATTCATTTTCCAATTGCAACAAAAAGAATAAAACACCTAGGAATAAATTTAACGAAACATGTGAAGGACCTATATAATGAAAACTATAAGACCCTGTTAAAAGAAATCGAAGAAGGTACAAAGAAATGGAAAGACATTCCACGTTCTCGGATTGGAATAATCAACATAGTTAAAATGACCTCATTACCTAAAGCATTTTACAGATTTAATGCAATCTCCGTCAAAATCCCATCAGCATTTTTTAAAGAAATGGAATAAAAAATCATTAGATTTGTGTGGAACCACAAAAGCCCTCTTGTTGCCAAAGTCATCCTGAGAAAAAAGAATGAGACTGGAGGCATCACTCTGCCCGACTTCAAATTACACTACAAAGTAACAATAATCAAAGCAGCATCATATTGGCAGAAAAGCAGACACAAGACCAGTGGAACAGAATTGAGGGTCCAGAAGTAAACATATTTATATGGGCAAATAATTTTCAACAAAAAGCCCAAAACATATGGTAGAGAAAGGAATGCCTCTTCAATAAATGGTGCTGGGAAAACTGGAAAGCCACCTGCGAAAGAATGAAACTAAACTGTTGTCTATCACCACACATCCAAATTAACTCAAAAATGGATTAAGGACCTGAATATAAGACCGGAATCAATAAAATGCAGAGAGGAAAACATAGAAACTAAATTCAAGGACCTTGGACTTAAAGAGTATTTTATGAATTTGACCTCAAAGGCAAGGGAAGTAAAAGCAAAAGTAAATGAATGGGACTACATCAAATAAAAAGCTTCTGTTCAGCAAAAGAAATTATCAACAAAGTAAAGAAAGAACCATCAGAATGGAAAAATATATTTGCAAGCAACACCTCCAATAAGAGTCTAATATCGAAAATATACAAAGAACTCATATGACTCAATAACAACAACTAAAAAAAAACAAATGATCCAAACGAAAAATGGGCATAGGACCTGAACAGACACTTCTCCCTAGAGGACATACAAATGGCCAACAAATATTTGAAATGATGCTCAACATCGCTAGCTATTAGGGAAATGCAAATCAAAACCACAATGAGATAACATCTCGCACCTGTTAGAATATCTATAATCAACAGGACAAGTAATAATAAATACTGGTGAAGATGAGAAGAAATAGGTACCCTCATACACTGGTGATGACACTATAAATTGGTACAGCCACTATGGAAAACAGTATGGAGGTTTCTCAAAAAAACTAAGAATGGATCTTGCATATGATCCAGCAATCCCTCTACTGGGTATTTACCACAACGACTTAAAAAGTTATATCCGAAAAGATACTTGCACACCGATGTTCATAGCAGCATTATTTATGGTGGCCAGGACATGAAAGCAACCTAAGTGTCCTATGATAGATGACTGACTAAAGAAGCCATAGTACATATATACAATGGAACATTACTCAGCCACAAGAAGAGATGAAATACTGCCATCTGTGACAACATGAATGGACCTCGAGATAATCATGCTAAGTGAAATAAGCCAGACAGAAACAGTTGAAAATCACATGATATCACTTATATGTGGGATATAAACCTAAAAACAACAAATGAAGAGGACAAACGGAGACTCATGGACATGGACAGTGGTTACCAGAGTGGAGGGAGGAGGGGTAGGTAGGGGAGAAAAATTTTTTAATAATTTCTTCAATTAAAACAAACAAACAAACAAATTTTAAAAAATGTGAACAAATGTAAAAAATATTAAAAATACAATGAAATAATGATGAAAATTTTCCTAACTTGGTTAAGGAAATAGACATACAAGTCCAGGAAACACAGTGTCCAATAAGATGAACAAAAAGAGACCCATGCCAAGACACATCGTAATTAAAATGACAAAAGATTAAAGACAAAGAATCTTAAAAGTAGCAAGATAAAAGCATCTAGTTACCTATAAATGAGCTTCCACAAGACTGTCAGCTGATTTCTCCACAGAAACTTTGAAGGCCAGAAGAGGCTAGCACAAAATACTCAAAGTTATGAAAAGCAGGAACCTACAACCAAGATTACCCTATCACTTAGAATCAAGACAGATAAAGAGGTTTTAAGACAGGAAAGCCTAAAGAATTCATCATTATGAAGCCAGTATTACAGGACATGTTAGAGGAATGTTTTTAAGAAGGAGAAGAAAAAAAAGATAAAAAATAATAATAATAAAATGGCAATAACTACATACCTATCAACAATTATTTTGAATGTAAATGAATTAAATGCTCCAACTACAAAATAGGGTAGCTGAATGAATAAGAAAACAAGACCCTTATATGTGCTGCCCACGAGAGATTCACTTTAAATCAAAAGACATAAAGATTGAAAGTACAAAGAAGAAAAAAGAGTTTTCATTAAAATAAAAACAAACAAACAAATAAAACTAGGATAGCAATACTTATACCAGACAAAATAGACTTTAAAACAAAGGTTGTAACAAGAGACAAAAAAGGACCTAGTAATCCCACTTATGGGTATTTTTCCAAACCAACCCAAAGCACTACTTTAAAGGGACATGAGATTCCACTTGTTAAGTTCAGCATTATATGTAATAGCCAAGATATGGAAGAAAACTGAGTGTCCATCAATAGATGAATGTACACAGAAGAGATGGTATGTATATACAATGGGATATTTTTCATCCATAAAAAAGAATGAAATCTTGCCATCTCCAACAACATGGATGGACCTAGAGAGTATCGTGCTGAGTGTAGTAAGTCAGACAAAGACAAATGCCATATGATTTAGCTTACATGCGGAATCTAAAAACAAAATAAACAAACAAGCAGAAACAAAGTCATACATACAGAGAACATTTTGATGATTGCCAGATGGGAGGGAGATTGAAGGGGCGAGTAAAAAAGGGGAAGAGATTAAGAAGCACAAATTGCTAGCTACAAAATAGTTATGTGTATTTAAAGTATAGAGTAAGGAATATAGTCAATACTATAATAACTATGTATAGTGTCAGAGAGGTACCAGATTTATCAGGGTGATCACTTTGTAAGTTATATAAATGTCTAATCACCATGTTATGCACTTGAAACTATATAATATTATATGTTAACCATAATTTAAAAATAAAAAAAAAACTGTTTAACAAAATATGTTCAATATCATTAGTCTTCTAGGAAATGAAAATTAAAAATATTAGAATGGCTAAAATTATAAAGCCTTACCATATTAAAAGATAACCAGTATGTAGGGTAAACTGAGTGCACATTTGTTTTCGATTGCAGTATGAAACTTGGAACTACTTTGGAAAACAGATTGACAACCTTATAGTTAAAAGTTCACTTATCATGTGACCTACCAAATTTATTCCTAAGCATTTGTCCCCAAGAGATGGCATTGTCATGAAAAGCCTTACCCACAAGTTTTTAAGCTTCTTTAAAATTCATAATGGCCCTAAATTGGAAATGATGAACATTCATATTCATATTAACCAAAAGTATAAACAAATCTGTGTAATATTCATAAAAAAGTAACACTACTCAGAAAAAAAAAAAGAAGCAAAGCGTTGGCAACAACACAAATGAATTTTACAAACTATTGCAGAGGGAAATATAAAAATAGGACCGGAGTAATATATTCTGCATGCCTCTATTTACTTGAAATTTTACAAATGACAAAATTATGCTATAATGACAGAAATAAGGTTATTTGTTGTCTCAGGCTGACTGTGATTAGGTAAAGGGTATTGACCTACTAAGGGCCCAAGGGAGCTTTCTGAGGAGATAGAGATATTCTTATATTGATTGGGTTGGCAGTTATATGGGTTTGTACGTTTGTCAAAGTCATGAACTTACCCATTTGAGATGTGTGCATTAAAAGAATCAATTTACAATAAAGTTCATTTTAAAAAATTAGACTAAGTGAAAAAAAGTGCTATCATCTGAGTTTCATATATTTTGACATCTTTATTCCTTTCATCCTACAACTTTTATGGAATAATTGTTTCTTTCATATTATAATGGCATATTGATATTATTTCAAATTTATTCAAGTGATCATTTGTTTCCTTTGCATATCAAATATTTTATAGCAAAATAACATATATTCAGGCACTTGAAACATGTAGAAGAATGAAAAGAGATACCAAAAACTCTGTTTGATATATTACATACATGACAGTACACCTAGAGTGAGAAACTGTGTAATCATTAAATGACTCTCTTTTCCAGTAAGAGTAATGTGTTTGGTTCAATAAACAGCTGCATAATAGATTGAAATTAAACATTCTCTAATCTACCTCTGCAATCCTGTCTTGAATTCATGTTTGTCACTTTTGGTTACTATAGGGCATGTGCTTGGAGACTAAGGATTCTTATCTGTTAATAAAATAATTTTATATCATTAAAAGTCTATCTCAGCACCCCAATCTGTTTCACCTGAAATTTAAATCCTAAGTTTTTCAGAGCCTAGAAAGTTGAAGCTTTTGAAGTTAAAAATGTAAGCATCGACTTACGGGTTTGTTTTTTTTTTTTAATAGGTGGTTTAAAATTGCATTAAACTGACATAATTCAATACCAAATCTCTTTATATTGCACCGTATTTATTATGTAACAAAAAATACATGTTACAAAAATGGAGAAAAAAGAAATAAAGACAACACCTAAAATTATATTTTCTTTGAGTAGCTGAGAAATTATGCAATTCAGTAAGATGGTTTTACAGATGAAAGGAAAGTTTCAGAAGAAGGTTGAAGAAATTTATATTTGTCAAATCGACACACTTGTTTTAGAGTTGTGGGAATTGCAGTCCTGAGAGACTGAGAATATTCCTGAGGCTATGCAATTATTCACTGAATATTTTGAGATTAAAAGAAAAATTTGTTTGTTGCTCTTTCAGCTCTATTCTCAATGGGCATATGCAACCACAATAATTACTACATCCTAGCCCAGAGATTCTGATTCAGTACTTTGGGATTAAGTTCAAAAATATGCTTTTCAAATAGAATAGAAAAAAATAGTGGCAATTCTGTGTGCTCACTAGGTTTAGAATGACTGCATTGTACTATGTAAAATTATCCAACATATGGGTCTTTAAGTATATCTTAAAATATATGTATTTAATATTAAACTTTATTTTCATTCTGTGTGGAAACTTGGATCTCACCATTTTGGGCTTTTTTTTTTCCATTTAAATAACATTCTCAAATTATTTAAAGATTAATGTAAAGTCAGAAACATGACTTTTCTGTTTTATCAAACCATATTCAATTTTCTTAGTTATACTATCATTTACAAATAGAAAAATATTTTTTAAGAAGAATTAAATTAAAAACCTTGTCTAAAATATTCTCTTTATATTGTCATGAAAATAAGGGTGAGAGAATATTAGCAAAAAGCAGAATTCCTCTTACAGGGAAATGGAGAAATTGGAAATAAGACATTTGACTTTAAAAATAAAAAAAAATCTTTTGATAAAAATAAATTAATTTAATGAATAATCGGATTTTCTTTTAGTTAGAAATCGTTTACTTTCAGAAAAACAAGTTTAACTAAGTTGCCTCATCTAACAAGTGAAAAAAGAGATAAAATAGGCCTCAGGAATTTGAAAAAAAGGTAGCAAGATGAATTCAGTCAAGTCCTGTATTATGCAAACAGCAGTGGGACCTGATAGGTTAAAATTTCCCTAGGTAAATGTAATCAATTGGCATCTCTCCCTTTCCTGCTTCTTTCAATACGTCTGCTCTACACTTCTTTCTTGCCTGTCTGTACTAGTTTCTTAATTTCCTCATCCTGTGAATGGTTCACTGTGAACTCCCAACCCCAACACAACATTACAAATGTTGCTTTACATGTGTCATCATCTAAAGCCTACCTATGTTTTTGAGGTACTACTCAATTAGTGGAGCACTGTATGTAAAAGAAATGAAGTTAATATTTCCTCATAGTAAAGGACATATCCTTTGATATTAGTTAGCTTGGGAGGTCATTACAAAATACCACAGACGGGGTGGCTTAAAGAACTGAAATTTATTCTTGCACAGTTTGGGATGTTAGAAGACAAAGAGCCATCAGTTCCTGGTGGCCCTTTTCCTGGTTTACAAACAGCAGCCTTCTTGCTGTGTCTTCATATGGCCTTTCCTTTGTTATTGTGTTTGGAGAGAGAGAGAAAGAATGAGCCAGTGAGCTCTGGTGTCTCTTATAAAGACACTAATCATCATGACTCTATTAACCTTAATTATTTCCTTAGAGGCTCTATTTCCAAATACAGTTACCCAGGGGGTTAGTTCTTCTATACATGAATTTTAAGAGGACATAAATATTTAGTCCATAATACCATCTTATGTCAAAATGCTAGAGGCAGAGAAAGGGGTGATTAAGTCAGTCTGATTTGTTACCAATTTAGATTAGCTTCATCAATGGCTTCTGATATTTTGGATAAAGGACTGGAACTTCCCCTTTAATATGACTTGGGATCTTAGCTCTGCAAAAGCTCCATTGTTGCTTTATGCTTTACAACCCAAGGACCAACTTTTCAAATATTCTTTACGGCAAATTTGCTTTATAAACCACCTGCAAGGCTCTTGGGAGACTGGACCAAAGTCTCTGTGCTCTCCAGCCCTACCCCCTGCACTTCAAGAGATGTCTTTACCCTGAGAGGAATGTCACTGCATTGGATTGATTGAATGCTCAAGTGCTTTAGAGATATTTTTCACAGTAATTCTTCCCTGGTCCCAGCCTTAATTAGCTACTGCTTCTTGCTTTTGAACTTTTGGGATATTTTACAGGAATTTTTCATAGGTCTTTGGCCTGCCACTTTTTGGAAGGCCAACTGATTTGTACTTAGAGAAGGCCCGGAGAACTTTGGAAAGATTCATCACCTTTCTCTAGCCCTGCCCTAGCAATCAGGGAGGGTATTAATCCTGGCCATTCAGCAAAGTTCTGTGAGAAAGATCTTATGGGTGGATATTGACTCGCCATACAGCTTGGACTACTTCCTTGGGATTCTCATCCATAATGCCAGCTCACATGAAGACATTATGTGCTCATTGAAAGATTGAAAGTTTTCACTTCTTTTAAGAATGATCCCTCCTTTCTTTACCAAACCCATCAGGGGAGTAAATAACCATGAGTCTCTTTCCTCCTATGAAGAGATGAGTTTTTAAATTATTTCATTAGTTATTCAAGCTGTTCTCATTGTTAGGTGGGCAACACTTTTCTTTGATATCTTTCTGCATCCTAACCAGAAACAGAAGTTGTTTGACTGACTTTGGCAGAATTAACAAACTATTTCTTCAATTTGTGTCTTGAATAATCTTGAAATATAAATTAATGAAAACTTTAAAAGAAACACTAATGATCCAGGTAGCAGAGTAGGTAAATGCTGTGCTTTCCTCCTCTCGCAACCACATCAAAATTACAGCTAAACTACTGAATAGCCATCATCAGGAATCATCGAAGTCTAGCTGAACAGAAATCCTATAGCTGGAGACACACAGAAGAGGCCAACTCGAGACTGATAGGAGGAGCAGAGCTATGGAACAGGCTGGTCTCACACCTTCTTGTGGAGGTTGAGAATTGGGAAGGATATCTTGGTTGCAGAGGTCCTCCTCCGAATGAGCGAGGGTCCTGGCCCTACAATTGGCTCCCCTACAATTAGTTCTAGTGCTGGGAAGAGAAGGCCCTACAACTTATGGTTGCGAAAACCAGCATAAACTGTGGCTGAGTGAGACAAAAGTCCCCTAAGGTTGCAGGCATTCTTTTTAAGGGGCCGATAAGCAGACTTTTTCACTGATTGAATACACTCACTATGATCTCCAGCACTGGAGCAGCTGCTCAAAAGGCACTGGGGACATACATGGAGGAATTGAATTGTCTAGCTTCAGGGTAAGGGTTGGAAGGACAGCTTTCTCCCAGACAGAAGTGCTGGTAGAATCCATGTTCCTTTGTTGAACTTTCCCTCATCTAGCATAGAGAACCAGGTGGCTGCCATACCTGGGTCTTCATCAACCTGGTTAACACCAGTTGTCCTGCCCTGATGATTCCCTAAGACCCCTTCCCACCCAACTTGCAGGCCCACCCAAGTAACTCTCAATGTCTTTTCTATTCAAATGGCTTCTTTTGGCTCATGTTGTGGACGTTCCTAAAATCTGTCAAAGGTTTACAAAATCTAAATAAGCAGCATCTGCCATTGGTGTGCCTCGGACACCTTACTGAGCAGCCTCAACCCTGGCACTAGCAGCAATAGGCTTTGGTTTTTGCTTGACCTCTTAAAGCATATCCAAGGTCAGTGTGGGTGGTAGCCATCTAGGGATTGCTTGGGGCTTAGGCCAGGTAGCCCAAGACAGAGCATAGGATGAGGCTAAATTTGGTCTGGTGACAGATATGTCTCAGGAGCCCCTGACTCTCATGCTCAGCGACTGACTTTGGTCTGAACTGGAGCACCAACTGAGGCAACACATGAGGACAACATACCCAAAGAGTAGACTGGGCAGGGACCAGAGCCCTGCTAAAGTGAATCCTGCTTCGGAGTGTCAGCCCTTGCATAACATATCTTCCACCTTAGTCACAGACAGTTCTCACAACTAATCAGCCCAAGGGTCTGATTGACTTACAAAAGCAACCAAGTCTAAACTATAACAGGAGGGCACATACAACCCATACAAGGGACACATATGGCTCACATGACCATGAAAGCTGTATCACTGGAACCCACAGGGCACCTACTACAAAAGGCCATTCTACAAAGACTGAGAGACATAGCAGCTCTACCTAATACATAGAAACAAACACAGGGAGGCAGTCAAAATGGGGAGACAAATAAAAACATGTTCCAAATGAGAGAACAGAATTCCAGAAAGAAAAAACTGAACAAAATGGAGACAAGTAATCTGTCAGATGCAGTATTTAAAACATTGATTATAAGGATGCTTGATGAACTTAGGGGAAGACTATATGAACTCAATGAGAATTTCAACAGGAGACAGAAAACAAAAATGAAGATAGGAAACATAAAAAGGAACTAGTCATAAATGAAGAATATAATAACTGAAATGAAGAATACCTTAGGAGGAATTAACAGTAGATTAGACGAAGCAGAGGATCAAATCAGCAATTTAGAAGATAAGGCAGCAGAAAACACTCAGTTAGAACAGCAAAAAGAAAACATTGTCCAAAAAACTGAGAATAGTTTAAGGGGCCTCTGGGACAACCTCAAGTGTACCAACATTTGCATCACAAAAGCACCAGAAGGAAAAGACAGAGAGAACAAGAAATTAAAAACCTATTTCAAGGAATAATGAGAAACTTCCCTAACCTGGCTTAGGAAATATATGCCCAAGCCCAGGAAGTTCAGAGAGTTCCAATCAAATGAACCAAGAGAGGCCCATTCCAAGATACATCATAATTAAAATGCCACAGGTTAAAGACAAAGAAAGAATGTTAAAAGCTGCAAGATAAAAACATTCAGTAAACTACAAGTGAGCTCTCATGAGACCGTCAGCTGATTTCTCCACAGAAAATTTGCAGGCCAGATGAGATTGACACAAAATATTCAAAGTAATTGAAAGCAAGTACCTATAACCAAGGTTACTCTACACAGCTATTGGAGGACAGATAAAGAGCTTCCCAGACAAGAAAAGGCTAAAAGAAAAGGCTAAAAGAGTTCATCACCACCAAGCCAGTATTACAGGAAATGTTGGAGGGATGAAGAAGGAGAAGGAGAAGGAGAAGGAGAAGGAGAAGGAGAAGGAGAAGGAGAAGGAGAAGGAGAAGGAGAAGGAGAAGGAGGAGGAGAAGAAATAATTCAAAATATGAATAATAAAATGGCAATAACTACATATTTATTAATAATTACCTCAAATGAAAAAGGATTAAATTCTCCAATTAAATGTCCAGAAGGCTTACATAAGCTGTCTGTAGGAGACTCGTTTCAGATCAAAAGACACACATAGACTGAAAGTAAATGGGTGGAAAAGGATGTTTCCTGAAAATGAAAACAAACAAACAAAAATCTGGGATAGCAATTCTTATGCCAGACAACATAGACTTTAAAACAAAGACTATAACAAGAAACAAAGAAGGACCCAGTAATCCCACTTCTGAGTATTTATCTGAGGAAACACAAAACACTACTTCGAAGAGACATCAAAATCCATATGTTCATTGCAGCATTATTTACAATAGCCAAGATGTGGAGGCGACCTGAGTGTCCATCCATGATTGAGTGGATAAAGAAGAAGTGGTACATAAATACCACGGAAATTTACTGAGCAATAAAAAAAATAAACTTTTGTCATCTGTACTAACATGGACAGACATAGAGGGTATAGTGAAGAAAATATAGTTAAGTCAGAAAAAGACAAATGCCATATGATATATGATTTCACTTACATGTAGAATATCAAGAACAAAATAAACAAACAGAAAAAAACTCATACATGCAGAGAACATTTTGATGGTTGCCAGATGGGAGGGGTTTGAGGAGTGTGTGAAAAATGGGAGGGGATTAAGAAGTACAAATTGGTAATTATAAAATAGTTATGGGGATGTAAAGTATAGCATAAGGATAGTCAATACTATTGTATGGTGCCGGATGGGTACTAGATTTATCTGGGTGTTCACTTTGTAAGTATACAGATATCAAATAACTATGTAGTACATCTGAAATGAATATACTGTTGAATGCTAACTATAATTGAAAAATACAAAAAAATGTTAAAATTAAAAAAATTATTATGCATTTCAAGAAAGCAAAGAAGAGCATTAAACTAAGAGCAGGGCCCTTCTGAGCCCGTGGCCCCATGCAATTACACAGGTCCCACACCCATGAAGCTGACCCTGACTCAGATTATGCATGTTCTCAGAGTCTCCAGGTGTTCTTAGTTGTTCCAAACACCTAGATAATTACCATGAGATGCTGAGAATTCCCCCATCCTGATTTAGCAGGATGATTTTAGGTCTTTAAAGTTCTGTAAGTAAAGGCTCTGCTCTTTCATTAAGCGGCTAAAGTCATATGTTTTCTTGAGTCTTTTGGACCATCTTTGGATGGGGCTTTCCTGGTCAGAGCAAAGAGGAAGATTTTACTGTCTTCACAAAAGAGATCTCATTCCTTTAGCATTCTTGAACTTATTTGATTAAATTTGAATTAGAATGTTGTTCATATTGAGTAAAAAATAATATTTTGATAATAATTATTTCTTCACATAGGCCTAAGTTACCTAATGAATGTTAAAAGAATGTAGAGGGTTGTCATTATCACAATTTCATTACAATATAAGAAATACTAACAAATTCAAGTGCCTTATTACCCTATGTGATCTACAACTAATTTAAAATATCATTATTATGCCAGAGAACTGCTTAAGGATAAAAGAAAAATGCTAATGTTTCCCCTGAATTAAAAAAAAAGTAAATATTTATTAGCAGAATACAAAGAATTGCACCTAAATAATTTTCGCAAATAAAGCAGGGTATTGATTTCCCTACACTAAGAAATATTGATCATATTTGTTCATAAACAGATGTGCAAAAAATGTCCTTCTAAAAGTTAAAGAGATTGAAAATTATAACCTTTATTATGGACTATAATAGCGGCTAGAATGTAAGAACAGACATGGATAACAGAAGTATGAACATAAAAAAAGTGGAATGATTCAAAGATACACTAATTCAAAGAGGTCATCTTTTAATTGAACTGACAGTTGCCGTAAATTCTATGACCGCATTCATTTTACTTGCAGCTGAAGGAATTTTTTTCTTGAAACAAATATAATTAGATCATTTTATTTTTATCTTTCAGCGATTTATCTTTCAATCCTTAACTTGGGCTATCAGAAGAGGATCTGGCTCCTGTCCCTTTAATTGGTTTCATATCATGCTGCCCTATGCCTTCTCTATGCACCTTTCACTTTTTCACTTCTCAATAATATCATTTTGTTTGTTTGTTTGTTTGTTTGTTTTAGCTCAAGCCTTTGAAAATGCATATTTTTCTGTCTGGAATGCTTTCCATACCTCTCCTACCTCTATGCTAGTTAATTTTTGCTTGTTCTCCAAATATAATTGATAATTGAGAAATAAAAGTTAGTAATTATTTCCCTTTTTGAGAATAAAATCCCCTGCTTCAATATTCAACTGAAAACAATTATTTGTTTTCTGATTTCTGCATAAAAAGCAAGATGAGAGAGATCATGTCTTTATTCTCCACTTCAGTAATCCTAGAATACAGGTAAATGTTCAATAAGTATTTATTGATTTGATGGAATAGGACATGAATGAATAGATAAATGGATGAGTGAACACATTCCCTCCAGTAAAATTCAGTTGTTTGGAGCCACATGCCAAGAATGTGATTGTTTGGTTTCATTCACTGTTTTCTTTTTGCTTGTTCCTCAAACACATAGTCATAAGATAGTTGATATGGTGTATCTAGAAGTCCAACTCGATGTGTAATAAACAAATGAATCACATAAATTAGCAAAATATCTTTCGTTCTTGTTGTATGTGAAGTCGACTAAGAATAATAAAATAATATTTTATTGAATGGCACTGTGCCAAATGCTAAATGCTTTTTAGTGCTCAAGAAAAATCTTCTCAACATGCTTTTCAGTACACGTGTCCTTAAAAACTGAGATAACTCATGATTTGTGAAGGAGAAATCACCATTACATTCCTTCATTTTTTTTTGTTTTGTTTTGTTTTGTTTAGTTTTTAGGGGGGGGGGTGGTTTAGGTGAATATTATAGTTTTTGTGAAGGTATTTCTTTCCCATAGCTAGGTGAATTTTTCCTGTCAGATACAGTGTCAGATACTATCCCAGCTCGGTACTGAAGACTGTAAATATCAATTGA